>NC_080760.1:16576393-17826393 GCF_020826845.1 Diceros bicornis minor | reverse complement strand
ACCACACACAACATAATAAAATAGTAATAAATAAATGGTAGTTATTAAAATTATATTATTACTTAACAGTTCTTTTATATAAGCAGGCGAATGCAGCACGTAATAGTTAAGAGAGGCTTCAGGATTATCCAAAAGTCCTAAATACGCTATAGGATACAGAAACCTAAAACATACATCAGTCAAATATATTGCTTTGCCATTGCTGAGCTATGCAAAAGCAACAGATTTCCTTTCCTCCTTCAAAAACACTAAAAATTTTAACTAAATATTATTTCATTTTTATTGCTACAACCCATAGCATTGTAAAATATTATATATCACATTAGAAAGACACACATGGTAGGTAAGAGAGAATAAAAATTTTTAAGAATATTTTATATTCTCATTTCAATATTTAAGAATATTAAAAAACAAGGATGGGATTCCTTAATCTCAGGGTCTATTAACCTCCTATAATTGTATGCTAAATTTTATATACGTACATTTTTCCAGGCTGAAAGCATAAAGCTTTCATGAGATTTATCAAAAAGTGAGTTGGCCCAAAAAAGGTTTAGAATCCAAGACAAAGGTTTCAATAATAGAGAAATCTATACTATTCTTGACATTTACTCACCAGAAATATCCATAAATGCACGATCCCATAATTCACCTACTGTATAGCATTCTGCAGAAGTGATGTTGACTGAAAGAACAATATCATCTTCAACGTATTTTAATATGAGATTATTTATAACAATATTTACATTATTTACAACTCGTCTAATCAGACTCTGTACATAACCTATAAAATAGAAAAAAAAATTCAATTAGCCACAAGTCTATCATTACATAATTATTTCTTAAAATGTTATTGAACTTCATGTATGTGAAAGGTGTGTATTATTTAGCTTATTTTGTGAAGAGAAAACTAAGATTCAGATAGATAAATAGGCTTGCCAAAGTGACACAGCTAATAAGTAGCAGATCTAGCCCAACAAAAACCCTTACCAGGAAGTTCTATACAATGAAGTGTTCATGTACTAAGAGAATCCATAAAGACCATACCTTTTTAATAACATAATACTAGATCCCATTCATTGATTATCCTATACTACAAGTACTTTGGTTTCCTCCTATTTTCTAAACATTTTCCCAAATGAAACAATGTTGCTATATGCTGATTATACAACCTATTAGAAGAATAGCTTCTCTAAGCTTCTTTTTGAACCAGCTACCATCTTCTCTTCCTACTTTAATTAGCCATAAAAATATTCAGAAGTTAGGCCTAGAATAAGAAAGATAGGAGAAACATGATCACCATAATGGATTCAACTATTTCCACTTACTAATATATAATCCTGAAACAGGGGAGGGGAGAGAACATGAATGACAAAGACAATGTAGACAGAAAGAATTAAAGAAAGAGGAAGAAAAGAATACAGGGAAGAAGACAGAAAAAAAAAGTATGAAAAGAGAACAGTTTTATAAAAGCGTAATGAGAACACAGGGAAACAAGAAAGAGAAATAGAAATAATTGTTTTTTAAAAAAACTCAAAACAACTGAACTAGTGAACATTCTTTTTCTCCATAGCTTGCCTAGAATCTCCAAAAATTTCTTTTCATTTCATGCTACTGTGGAATACTCTATACTCTCAGAAGTCCGTCACAGAATAAATGTGTATATAGATACATTATTGAGGAATTTAATTGAAAATATAAATAAAACTAAACACAAACATCATTAAAAAAGCCATAAGAGAAAAAGATTAAAAACTTCACTTTATTCAAGTATAAAACCAGTATAAAACCTATTTAAAAGCTAATTAGTATTTTAGCTATTTCATGAAATTACTATCTGCTTGTATTCTTTAAGCCAGAATTTTACTGGACAAAACAGAATCAACTTCTGTCAGCAACTGACATTGTTAATACCAACACTAAAGCCTGCTAGGAAAAAGCTTATTTAAATCTATTCAATCATACCATGTTTGCAAAAACCAACTCCTTCATTCATTCCCAATGGATACAAATAGGAAAGAAATGTAAAACAACTAAGTTCAAGTTTTTCTCATATATGGAAACTATTAGCTTTCAGAGTGCCAATTTATCATACGCTATAAAATTAACATACAAAACATCAATAAATTTAAGGTAACAAATACACTTTTACAAGAATAGATGCTAAAATAATGCTTAACAAATTAATTTTCCAAAAGAAATTTTAAACATCAAAATTTTCAACCTTAGAATGTATATTCTCCACGCTATTATTACTCAACACAGATGTTAAAAATAAAAATAAATATCCTGTTTCTAAGAAGTCAAGAAACATGACTAACATTGGTTTTCCTATTTCTGATAAACCTATCATCAATAGAGAATTCATAGAAAACCTCTTCATAGTTTATGAGTTTTTATTATCTTCAAAACAAGAAATAAAAACTCAAAGATAGAACTGGGGAAAACGTAAAATGCAAAGTAATAGAAACATAATACTGTAAATGTATTTTAACTGACAAAACACTACCAATGGATTTTTCATTGATTTTTTAATATTTTCCTTCAGTTTCTCATTATAAAACTGACATACAAGTTGAGATGAATAAGCCAATTGACCAAGAAGAAAGAATCAAATATCTAAAAGGAACTATGTCTATAGAAGGCTATTTATGTTTCCTTATTAAAAATGCAAAGCCAAAGTAAATAAGTGACTAACCAATAGGATAAATGATATACTATCTCTTTAATCCCCCATGACTTAGTCCTAAGCGACCTACAGAAGAGCGTCAAACAGCAGATCTAATAGCTCTCATTACCCCACATTTAGAGACTCTCAGAGAGTAAGTAGGTTCAAAGCACGTAACAGTAATCCAGGTCTATTCCACAAGCATTTGAAAATGCAAGGACACTCTGGGGATAAGAACCTACAAGATGTCATATTAGTCGACAACAGCCTGTTACTAGTCAATCTTTCCAAAAATTCCTATCAATATCCAACTCTCTCCCACCCACAAACCCCATTCCTCCAAACACATACGTCTATGCCCACAGGCCCATATAAAACAAACACTATTAATTTTCCCTGACTTTGCTCATGTTCTTCTTTCTGTTTAGAATACTCTTTGTCCATTCTCCCTCCTTGTCCTGTCTCCTATATCCTCTTCTCCAATGTCCTCCACCCTACACATTAACATTAAGGAGACTGTCTCTACCACTTTTCTTGGGCTTATGTTACTACTGCCATTTGTATAGGTTTACATATACTTACCTTCTCTGTAAAACTATGAAATCTTCAAGGGCAAAGATTATATCCTATTTCTATTATATTCTTTTATTGAGATAAAATTGGTATATAACATAAGTTTCAAGTGTACAACATTATAATTCAACATCTGTAAAGACTACAAAGTGATCAGCACCAAAAGACTAGTTACCATCCATCACCATACAGTTAACCCCCTTCACCCATTTCACCCACCCTGCAACCCCCTTCCCTTCTGGTAACCACCAACCTGTTCTCTGTATCTGAGTTTGTCTTTGTTTTGGTCTGGGTTTGGTTTCTTTTTTTTTGGATTCCACAAACGAGTGAAAGCATATGGTATTTGTCTTTTTCTCTGTCTGACTTATATCACTTAGCATAATACCCTCAAGGTCCATCCAAGTTGTTGCAAATGGCAAGATTTCATTCTTTTTTATGGCTGAGTAGCATTCCATTGCATATATATACCATACCTTCTTTATCCACTCATCCACTGAGAGACACTCGGGTTGTTTCCATATCTTGGCTATTGTAAACAAGGCTATGGTGAACACAGGAGTGCGTACATCTTTTTGAATTAGTGTTTTCATGTTCTTTGGATAAATACTCAGAAATGGAATAGCTGAATCATACAGTAGTTCTATGCTTAATTTTCTGAGCAATCACCATACTATTTTCCACAGCGGCTGCACCAATTTACATTCCCACCAGCAGTGTACGAGGGTTCTCTTCTCCACATCCTCTCCAACACTTGATATTTCCTGTTTTTCTGATAACAGCCATTCTGACAAGTGTGAGGTGATATCTCATTGTGGTTTTGATTTGCATTTCCCTAATAATTAGTGACGTTGAACATCTTTTCCCGTGCCTGTTGGCCAACTGTATGTCTTCTTTGGAAAAATGCCTATTCAGAGTCTCTGCCCATTTTTAATTGGGTTGTTTTCTGTCGTTGAGTTGTACGAGTTCTTTATATAGTTTAGATGTTAATCCCCTATCAGATATATGATTTGCAAATATCTTCTCCCATTCACAAGGGAGAACTATTTGTTTTAATGATGGTCTCCTTCACTATGCAGAAGCTTTTTAGTTTGATGTAGCCCTACTTATTTTTTGCTTTTGTTTCCCTTGCCTTTGGAGTCATATCTACAAAAACATCGCTAAGAACAATGTCAAGGAGCTTATCACCTATGTTTTCTTCTAGGAATTTTATGGTTTCAGGTCTTACATTCAAGTCTTTAATCTATTTTGAGTTAATTTTGGGGTACAGTGTAAGATAATGGTCTAGTTTCATTCTTTTGCATGTGGCTGTCCAGTTTTCCCAACACCATTTATTGAAGAGACTGTCCTTTCTCCATTGTCTGTTCTTGGCTCCTTCGTCATAAATTAATTGTCCATACATGTGTAGATTTATTTCTGGGCTCTCAATCCTGTGCTATTGATCTGTGTGTCTGTTTTTATGCCAATACCATACTGTTTTGATTTTTACAGCTTTGTACTGAAGTCTGAAATCAGGGAGCGTTGTTTTTTTTGTTTTGTTTTTCTCAAGATTACTTTGGCTGTTTGGGATCTTTTGTGGTTCCATACAAATTTTAGGATCGTTTGTTCTATTTCCGTGAAAAACGCCATTGGAATTTGGATAAGGCTTGTTGCATTGAATCTGTAGATGGCTTTGGGTAGTAAGGACATTTTAATAATATTCTTAAATTAAATGGCATGTATCAAATAATTGTGGCTACAAAAAGACAACATCTGCAATCAATTTATCCTGATGTGGTCACTGGGAAGCTAAGTTGCTCAAAATCAGAAATTCCATGGTTGATGACTTCGTTAAAGTACCAAAAAACATCTTGGTCAAGTTTTTGATGTAAAATTTATTTGGGGGTTATGCAGCATCACACAGGCAACTTATGATCAAATAGTTAAAGGAAAAGTAAGTTCTTTGTTCTTGCCTTTTTTGGAAGGTTGAAATTATTTCAAAATAAAACTTTTTTGTTAACTAGAAAGTAACTTAAGGCAGTTACTATAGGAGCTAAAACAAATAGCTGTGAGTTGAGGATACACACTATCAGTATTATTATTTAAGGTGGTCACAAAAGTTCTAAACAACTAAATAAGTGTAAAAAAGAGAAATATGTATAAGTACTGACAAGGAGAATACAAAATTATCATTACACAAAGATGACTGTATTTTTTTATATAGAAAATCTAAAAAATGCAACTGAAAAATACTGAATGTTGATTAGCTAACAAAACGTAAAAATTAGCTTTCCTACATAAAGTGCTGAAAAGAGAATAAAATGGTAATCCCAATTAGCAATAGAATATATGATAACATTTTCCATCTATAAAAGTTTCAAAGAAATGATTTTTAATAATAAAAAACAGGATTGGACCAAAACTGTGCTTGGAAGAAAGTACTGTTAAACTTTTCAGATGGTAATTTGTGCCCAAACCTTAAAATTACTCATAAATTTTGATTCTATAAATTGGTGAGAATTTCTCCTAAGGAAATAAAGAGAAGTATGTGCAAAGATTTACCTACCAGTATGTTTGTTAAAGAACTTTACACAAAACTGAAAATGAAACATAACCCAAACATCAAACAAAAAGGGTTTGGTTAAATAAACTATGGAAGAGTTATACAATGTAATACATGCCAATGATTAAAATAACAATGTAAAAAATATTAATGTCCTAGAAACATATTCTTAACATTGAATAAAAAATTCAAGTTACAAAAGAAAACGTATGTGTGTATGTGTATGCACACGTGTGCACACAAAAAAAATGAGTCTCTAAAAGGTTGTACATCAAGATGTTAACAGGCTCCAGTTCTGGGTAAGATAAAAGTAGGCGCATTCCACTCTGTCTTTCCCACTGAATGTAGCCATAAAACCTGGAAAGAATGTATGGAACAGCTATTTCAGGGCTCTGAAAAGTAAACAGTAGGCATGAGAGGGAAAATAGAAGAATGAAAATCGGAGCTTATAAAGATAAAACAAATAATAAAACGGTAGAGGTAAATTCAAACATATCAGCAATTACATTCTAACTTAACTGCATTGTGATCAGAGAGGATGGTCTTTATGATAGTGATTCTTCAAAATTTGTCAAGACTTCCTTTTTGACTAAGTCTTTTTCAATGTCTGTAGATATCCAATGTGTGCATCAAAAGAATGTACACTGTCTTATCTGATGGGTGCAGTTTTA
Organism: Diceros bicornis minor; assembly: GCF_020826845.1. Classification (NCBI taxonomy): domain Eukaryota; kingdom Metazoa; phylum Chordata; class Mammalia; order Perissodactyla; family Rhinocerotidae; genus Diceros; species Diceros bicornis. The sequence goes on along the minus strand of NC_080760.1, from coordinate 17,819,945 downwards.
CACATACCTACTAAAACAATCTTGTTAATTTTGAAATTCAAAGATCCAGTTTTGGGATTTTTTTGTCTGCTTGATCTATCACATTTCAAAGCTAGGTTGTAGGTACATACAAAGTCATCACATATTCTTTGGAGAACTGTACCTTTTATTATAATTTAGTATCTATTACATATGTCCATTAATGCTTTTGCATTAAGTTTTATTTTACCTGATTATTTTACCTGATTTTTATGTTACAAATACAGATTTATTTTTGAATAGTATTTGTCTGTTACGTCATTTCCCATCCTTTCATTTTCAATCTTTCTTGCCTGTTTTACCTGTGTGTTTTGGAAGCCACACACAGTTGGACATAATCACTCCTTCCTTTTATTATCTAAAAAATATTACTTGCATTTTCTTAGAGCTCCTCCCTGCTTCGGCTTTGCACTGTAGTTTACAAAGTCTTCTATACTTTAATTCTTTGAGGGCAAAATAGCCCTCAAAGCTGCTCCAGCATACTCTCATTCACACAGCAATACAGATTTAGGGAACTGAACAGCCTGCCTCCACTAAGCAATATTTTGAAATTCAATCTAATTAGAATGAAATAAAGGCTCTCTATCACCTTTCCTGTAATAAAATATAAACGTTAGATATCTTGAAGGTTATTGACAAAATAATAGTCTGAAGCATAACCCACCTTTAAAAGGATCAATATATTAATGAGAATGAACACCTGTATGGCAGAAATGGCTAGCTACCCATCAATATTTTGTGCTTCTTCCAGAATGTAGAATTGTTACTGAGATATGACTTCTAAGCCATACATAACGTTCATGCAAATAGTTTTCCTCAATAAAATTTGAGAAGAATATGTACCACCTCAAGCCTGGGGGTATTAAGAAGTAGATAGGTTTTCTCTAGGATTCCTCTTGAAAAGGCTAAAAGGAGTAAAAGTCAAAGTCTGGCATAGGGCATAGCAGAGCCTCAAGATAAAAGAAGCCTGGGCTCTTGGTAAAAAACTGCCTTTGAACTGTACAGAAAGAAAACATAATACTTGTGTTAATCCACTGAAATTTAGAGGTTAATGTGTTCACCAGTTAACATTAACCTAACTTATACAATTTGTCACTATTATTTTTTTTAAAATTTTTTCCAGAAAATGTTAACAGAAGATGTTAAAACAGTAAAAGCAAAAATAAAGATGTGAAATAAGCTATGCATTTCTCTTTCATCTGCAACAAGGTCTTCTCTACTCTGAAAGCTTCCAGAAAGGAAAAGTGATTGGATAGTTTTAAATTCTTGTGCTCCCCACAGGCAAATAGAAAGGAAATGTTTGTGCTATCTTCTATTACAATATATTGCGATTTGGGCTCAGGTTCTTGAACAGTTGATATACTATAAATATTCTTAAATTATCTGATATACTCTCCAAATATTATTAAACTTCCTTCAAGAGATTTTTCAGAAAACCAAGCCCTAACAGGCTAAGATGACAAGCATTTAAGCATGCACGCCTCACACAAAAACTATATCTTCCACTTCATATTCAATACTTTCTGCAGAAAACAAAATTTTGAGTAAATGACTACTAATTTAATAATGACTCTCCTCATGTATACCAAAAAATGTAAGTTCCCATTTTCTCATCCACAAAATGTGGGCTAGATCGGAGGCTGAGCTGGGGCCTACATGTGGACTTCAGCGGGTATGTGAATACCTTAAAATTACATACAGGGGCCGGCCCCGCAGCCTGGTGGTTAAGTGCGCATGCTCCGCTACTGGTGGCCCGGGTTTCGGATCCCGGGCGCACACCGACACACCGCTTCTCCGGCCATGCTGAGGCCGCGTCCCACATACAGCAACTAGAAGGATGTGCAGCTATGACATACAACTATCTATTGGGGCTTTGGGGGAAAAATAAAATAAATAAAATTATAAAAAAAAAAAAATTACATACAAATTTTAAATATGCATATGTGGGCCTATAACTTTTTCAACAGATTTTCAAGAGTCCCGGTTCCAAAAAAAGATAGACTGCTAGACCAGAAAATCTGAAGTAGCTTCTTAGACATTTCAATGACTCTGTAACTGATTATCAAAGTTTGAAGAAAACACTGTGATTTTGTACAGTTCAGATTTTCTGCAGTGCAGTAAAGATGTAAATGCCTATTATGAACCAGACATTGTATTAGATCAGGGGCTGGCAAAATGAGGCCTGTGCCATCTGTTTTTGTAAATAAAGTTTTATTGGAACACAGCCTTGTATCTTAGCTTATTTATCATTTATGGCTGATTTCACACTACCATCAGAAGAGTGGAATAGCTGCAACAGAATATATATGGCTTACAAAGCCTAAAATATTTAATAACTGGCCCTTTACAGAAAATGTTTGCTGACCTCTATGCTATATGATGAAGATCAAAGATGACTGAGTCATAACTTCAGACCCAGTGGGCAACGTGGTTTTTAGTTTATCTATACCCTAAATATGTCCATTAAACTGTGTGTGTATACACACATATACATATATATGTATAGATATATTCTGAGTAAAAGGGTAAGGAGAAGAAAAGGAAAAAGATAATTACATGACAAGACCAAGAAAGAAGAAGCTATGCAATTGAACACAAAATTTATCTCTGAGCATCCCAGCAAACAAGTAGGATTTTTTTTTAAATGGTAATTATTAAATAAGAAAAAACATATCAGTTAATTAAGAGACCGTAATAAGTTAAAGGACAATACCCTCTAAAGCCATTTTAGAGAAAATGCAGAAGCACCCCACAAAGGGCTGCTTCTTATAATGACCTTCAATAACAGCCAAAGGCTGTACACTTCAGAGAACACAGAACTGAATAATCCAGTTACCTAACTTAGAAGTAATCTCACTTTACAGAGAGATAAAGTGCAGACAATACTGAGGAAAGCATGAATGAATAAAGAAATAAATCAAATATCCTTAAACTTGCTCTCTGAATAGGAACTATCAGCATATCTTACAGGATGTGCTAAGCCCACAATTCAAAACTGTTACTCTATTAGCAGTAATTGAAGGTTCTGGCTATATATCATTAACTGAAAGAAAATGTGTATGCATCAATCAGATTCAAACTCTTTTGATCCCTCTCCTAGTAAGACATATGACATTAAAACCCAGCACAAGCACACATATACACACAATTTTCATGAAATATTACTAACCTTTACTATATGCCGTATGCTATGAGGTTTTCTATTCTACGCCATATATTTTTTAAATGATTGCCGTGACTCACTAAATTGCTTTCACAATGCACTAACTGGTCAAGATCCATAATCTGAGAAAGACTGCTATGCATAACAGGAATAGAGATTGCAAAGAGGATACTGGATATTGACTTGAATTCTCTTTGTATTAGAGAACCACTCATCCTTCAAGGGTATAGAACAAACAACTACTGGCAACACCAAAATTTTTCTCAAAAAGCATCTGTAGATCTATGTAAGTGTTCAAACTCCAAAACTGTAACCAGAATTCCTTAAAGAAAAAACTTTGCCCTAGAATATTTGAGAGAAGGAATTCATTCAATAACCTTAATATGGTTCCCAGGCAGGATAAGGTTGCCAGAAATGAGTCCTCAAATAACCATAAGAGTTAACCTTTAAATAAAATGATTTGCCATTATCCAACTGGATTCTCAAATTATCCCTTTTGTTTCCTTTGGCAAGATTAAGTTTAGCTGCTCTGCCTCCCAGTAATTGCCCAACAAGTTCAGTTACTTCCCAAAGCAACAACTTAACTGTGATTTATGTCAGCATAAAAGACGATATGAGTCCTCCTGTTGGGTAAGGCAGAAAAGCACATGTTAATCCAAAAGCTACCTCAACTAGTTCAGGTAGAACACAACTCTGTTTTATGCCACTAAAAATAGGATGTTCTTTTTTTTTTTTTTTTTTTTTGGTGAGCAAGATCAGCCCTGAGCTAACATCCATGCTAATCCTCCTCTTTTTTCTGAGGAAGACTGGCTCTGAGCTAACATCTATTGCCAATCCTCCTCCTTTTTTTTTCCCCCCCAAAGCCCCAGTAGATAGTTGTACATCATGGCTGCACATCCTTCTAGCTGCTGTGTGTGGGACACGGCCTCAGCATGGTTGGAGAAGCGGTGCGTCAGTGCGCGCCCGGGATCTGAACCCGGGCCGCCAGTAGTGGAGCACGCGCACTTAACCACTAAGCCACGGGGCTGGCCCTAAAAACAGGATGTTTTACGTTCCATTTATGTTTTTATGTTTTATGTCCTAAAAATAGGCCAATTCTCCCAATTCTGAATATCAGTGTAAATTCTAACACAGTCTCTAAAGAATCATTAAAAGTCTGGGACCTGTTTTAAATACATGCTTGTTAGCCCATAGAAGATTTTTATCTGTGAAATCAACAAGTGACCAAAACTTTAAATTTTTCTTAAACAAGTTCTTTCTTACGAGACAAAAAAGTAACAAGACTTAACAGTTAAACCTAAAACTGATTATTCTTTGTCAGGATATTGATGGAAAGAATTCTATACAAGGAGCTGGTATAAGGAGTTTTGAGGGGATATGTAGTCAGAAATTTGAAGGGGTAAAGGAGTTGCCCATTTAATAAATAAGAACAAGCTACAGTTTAATTTACAGTTTAATTCACCAGAGATTTTTCCCAAAGGAGTTAATTAGTGAGAAAAAATTTAGAAAGTTCTGGAACCATCACATTACTCTAAGTAGAATTAGAAACATTCAAAAGTAAAATATCTTCTTCTGGCACCTTCTCCAGCTATAGCAATTGATCTATTCTAAAGCCAGAGGGATTACAGAGACCTGTTAGGTAAAGTTGTTCAGAATACAAAGCATCAGCATTACATCACTATAACATTAGTTAAAAATGTTCAATTCAAATGTAACTTAGAACATATATTTGAGGGAGGACGGCTATGAAATGCTGTACTAACTCCAGCCTCTTATAAGTAAAGTAGATGGTGCCACAAGACTATCAAATATTAACTAGGTTAAAACCAGCAGAAAGCCTATAAACATTGGGCGCAGAAAACAAGTGTATACCAATGTCAACTATACCTCAGAAAAAAGAAGTAACTGATAAATAAAATCAAAAGAGAAGTGACTGATAAACAATTCCTAACTGTAGAAAAGCAGCTATGCACTTTGGCCACAGAGCTGACATGTAATGATCACTGTTTTTTCTTCATTAAATATTTACCAAGGAACTGTTATTCATAAGCCACTAGTGTTTCAGGCAAATAAAAATTTCAGGAAATGAAAGAGGAGAGATGGTCTCTCCCAGTTAAAAAGTTCTGTGATTCTGTTATTAAATTTTATAGTTTCCAGAAACTCAGAACAATCTAATGTCTTTCCTCTGTTCCTCAAGAAGTAAGGGGAACAAAGAGACTATGAGTGGGAAATTACAGTCAAGTCTTTGCTTGGAGAGGATTCAAGAAAGAAACTTAAGGGGGTCCGGCCCCATGGCTTAGCAGTTAAGTACACACGCTCTGTTACTGGTGGCCTGGGTTCAGATCCCGGGCATGCACCAATGCACCACTGGTCCGGCCATGCTGAGGCGGCGTCCCATATACAGCAACTAGAAGGATGTGCAACTAAGACATACAACTATCTACTGGGGCTTTGGGGAGAAAAAGGGAACAAAAAAAAAAAAAGGAGGAGGATTGGCAATAGATGTTAGCTCAGGGCTGGTCTTCCTCAGCAAAAAGAGCAGGATTAGCATGGATGTTAGCTCAGGACTGATCTTCCTCAAAAAAAAAGAAAGAAACTTAAGAAACAACCTGCTGCAAAAGAGCATCAAAATTAGAACGAGACATTTGTGAGGCCTCTGGACTTGATGTGTTCTGACGTCATGCAGCAAATGCCCATGCACATATAGTCTAAGTATTTTACGACACTATGGAATACTCAAAGTGTATATTCTATAAAAGGCTATAAACTAACGATTAATGACAACTGAAATTCTGGCTTTATCAATCCCATTAGAAGTTACCTGGGGGTAAATCAGGATCTGTGGGAGCAGCCTGCTGAATTCTTCGGGGTTTTACTGATGATTTTGTGTTCTCAGTAGCACTACGGTTGGTAGAATTAGAACCACAGCTTTCATGGTCATCCTATTTTTATTTTAAAGAAAGAAAAGAAAAGCATCAATCACCATTCAAGGATTAGGAAAAGTTTTCTTAAATATATGCAGTTTATGGTTACTAAATGTGATTAGATAGACTCTTCTAATTTTTTTACCTCTAAAAATCTATATAACCACACAATTTTCATAACTTGCATTCTCAAACAGCATTTTAAAAATAACTAGTAGTAGGGGCCGGCCCAGTGGCATAGTGGTTAAGTTCCCACGCTTGGCAGTCCAGGGTTTGCAGGTTTGGATCCCAGGCACAGACCTAACACACCGCTCATCAAGCCACGCTGTGGTGGCATCCCACATACAAAATAGAGGAAGACTGGCACAGATGTAAGCTCAGCGACAGTCTTCCTCAAGAAAAGAAGACTGGCAACAGATGTTAGCTCAGGGCCAATCTTCCTCACAAAAAAAAATGAAAATAAAAATAACTAGTAGTTTAAAACCACAAATTCTTCCTTTCTTTAGTTGGTATCAAAATAAACCACTTAATAATGTCAAAAAAATTCTTATATATGGCCTTAGCAAAAGAAGACTATACAATAGAAGCTGTTAAACACTTCCCATCTCTATCTGAGTGCAAAATAAATGGAAAGGGTCTTAATTTCCCCCTATTTGTTGTTATACATTAAGACTCTCACTACTTTATAAGTTAAATTAAGAATCTGAGCTGTCTTCTTAATCATCTTTATTTTTTTCTCTATGTTTTTTTTGTGTGTGTGAGGAAGATTAGCCCTGAGCTAACATCTGTCACCAATCCTCCTCTTTTTGCTGACGAAGATTGGCCCTGGGCTAACATCCATGCCCATCTTCCTCCACTTTATATGGGACGCCGTCACAGCATGGCTTGACAAGCGGTGTGTTGGTGCATGCCCAGGATCCGAACTCCGGGACCGCAGCGGAGCATGAGCACTTAACCGCTACGCCGCCAGGCTGGCCCCTTAATCATCTTTAATAACTAATCTCAATCATCCTTAGAATCCTTTGCATCCTATTTAACAATGTTTACTGAATTTATTATTCAGATTAGATAAGGTTTAATTGGGTTTTGACATGGATAACATAGAAACTTCAACAAATCATCCACATTTTTGAAATTTATTCCCGAATTTATACAATGTGAGTATTCTTTTCCTGCCTTGATTCAACAAACGTTTATATAATGCTCTTATGTGCTAATTGCTGGATTCACAAAGGCAAATAAGATGTAATACTTGTCCTCAAGGATTTCATAATCTATTAAAAACATACACAACTAGTTCTACAAGAGGACTTCTTTTGTTTGTTTTTAAGTAATAGAAACACAAAGAGTCATTCTATTTGGAAGAACTAGAGAGATAAGGCCCTTAAAATTGAGTGTAGAAATGTTTTACGTTAAAATTGTAGGCAAAATTGGGGGAAAACTATAAACAAAAGCAAAACAGTATAAGTGTATGTAGCACATACAAGGAGCGATGATTAGTCAAATAAAGCCAGAGTATACAATGTTTAAGCTGGAAGAACAATACCAGAAGTTAAAAGTATGGACCAGTTCAACAAAACGGAGTAATGTTAAGAACTATAGAGATGTTCTCAGTCTTCATTCTAGTTGACATGTTTCAAGATTTGGTAATTAGGAGGAGGGTGTCAATAACCTATAAGGAGATTTAGTAGTTCCAGTATAGGACAGGAGTAGGAGCAATAAATGAGTAGCTCAAAGAGTGAATGAGAAGTTAAAATAGATAAGCATAGATTGCTCTTTCAAGAAGAGAGGTATTACAAGCAGGAAATAGATGGGGTAGAAATATGAGGTATCTGGCATCTTCTTATTCCATTCTGGGGGATAAAAGAGCGCATTTTATTTGAAGGAGGGACGCATCTGAGGAGGGAGAGATCAAAGATACCAACACAAAGGGTAATTGATGGTGTACTGTGAACCATCAATTCATTAATCAATAATAAAACTATTTTATAATATTTACAAGGATGGTGATAAATTTAGTTTTTCTATTTCATATATTTTAAGAGAAAATTTCAAGAACAAATAAAAAGAAGGATAACCACTAAACTTACCAATCTAATAGGGTATTAGAGGCAAATAAAATGATAAGACCTCCTTTAGAAAACAAAAATTCTTATTCAATACCACACTAAGAGAATTATACAATAATATAAGATGATCTTTCACAAGATAGCATGGCTTCAGATGCAAATGACATATTAGCATAAGAAAAAAATTCTGTTTGAAACTGCATTACAAGAAAGAAGTAAAAATTTGCTATTGTAAACAAAGAAAATTTTCACATGAACTTATGTACATTTTAAGTTAATGCAAAACAAACTTCACAGTGTTTCATTCCACAAAACAATTTCACTATTCAATCTTTATAATGACATATTCTGTTATTCGGGGGGATGTTATAGTCTCTAAATACGAAAAAGACTACTACTGTGAATAAAACCTGACTGTAATTATTTTTAGTTCAACTTGCATCCTTAAAAATGTCTGTAGTCATACACTTCTGCACAACGTTAACATTAAAAGCACACTATTAATTTTTCAAACATATGGTTGTCTCAAAAGCCCAGAAGTAAAACATGTTCATTAAAGAGATGTGAAAAAGTTCCAAGTGAACTGCCAAAACTAGCATAATTATGAAAATATTTAACACTGAAACCATCTGAAATCACATACTGTATATAGATTACAATGATGTCATAATAAACATTCCAGCCAAAACGCACTAAAACTACTGCAGTCCAATAAATCTGGCATACACCAGATGACAAACATTTTAAAGCAAAAGAAAGAACAAGTTATTTTTATTTTTAAAAAGTTATTAGCAAAAAAGGGTAAAGTACATAGACTAAATAATAGTTTTCAAATAGTTAAAAAAAAAAAAACAGTGAAAAAAGCTTCCCTATAAACTACGTTTTTATTATTTAAAAGAAAAACTAAATAAATTTATTTGCTAAAAATGTATAATAAACCTGTAATTTTAGTATGCTTTAAAAATGAGCATTAATCATGGTACTCATAGAAATATACACTGTGAAACAAACATTACCAAATGTGTAAACACCTCTTTCTTAATTATGGTTAGGAAATTATGGCTGTATATATAGTATAATTAGAAAATAATCCTTTTGATAATTTGAACTTGTTTTCATTTCAATTACATTTTAATTTATCAATTACAAGTGGGCTTCCATTCAAATCCTGCCCCAACTACATTAAATGAAAAACAAGAATTATGATATTTACTATTGAAACTAGAATTACTTCCATCATTAGTTTGAGTTCATCATCTGCTTTTAACCAGTATGCATCACTCTGGACTATTATACATTTTACTCCATTGAAAGCCTCTAATTTCTAATAAAAGAAACTCTGTTCTCAAAAATAGTAGCTAAAATGTTTTGAGATAATTTTTAACCCCAAACACATTACAGTTATATCTTTCTTATTTAGGTTGCAATTTTTCCAAAATGTCTAGTAAGTATATTTCATGGCAAAAGAATGTTTCCTCTTGGGGACCATATAGCTATTTCTGAAAATATCGCCCTTTGCTCCTCATGAAACAAGCAAGAATGTCATTTCCTTACAAAAGTTCCTAACAGAGGGAAAATGTGACAAACACTGCATGTAAATAGATCCGTTACTTTCATACTGACAGATCATGGGATCACGCTGCCACTTTTCACCTTAGCCCTAATAGGGCTAGTCAATTAAAACTTGAAAACCATCAACTCCCAGATTTACAATGGTATGAATAAGATTGAGGACAAAGCTTAAAACAGGTAACTGAATCATTCCAAGTCCTTGTTTAAAAACAGACAAAGAGGTTAAAATGCAAGAAAGAATTGAAGAAGGAGAGAAACAAAGATGGAACTAAGAAGTGATGTGCTTTATGCTCTTCAGCCTTGTGGCACCAAACCTGGCAATCAGAAAAAGACTAAGGCTCACCTGGCAGCTCTGGTCACTAAAAGCTCCTGAAACAGTGTAAGGGAAATGAACTGCTGCAAAGCTCTTAAGGACATTCACCTCTGTCTCCTCCAGTAGCAAGTACAATGGCAACTGTCAGATGCAAGAAAGAATTTCTAAGAGTAACACTGTACTTCCGAGAGTCAGAGTGCCAAATAAAGTCACCAACGCAGAGGTACACTTAGAGAACACGAGACCAAGCCAAGGAAAATACATTCACTAGCTTTCCCGGTAAAAACGGGAATCTCTGGCTCACCTCTACCCTGACGGCAATATTAATAAACTTAATTTTAGTAACTTAAAAAAATGCCAAGCATGTTTAAGTAAAGGAGGAATGTGTATGCCCCCAATCTCTTCACACATCAACTTTAGCCCGCAGAGGAGGCTACTTCCATTTTCTCTTATAACAAAGGTGAGGATAAGCAGTTATGATAGACTGGGGAAAAAGAGAATAGAGTTGATGTTCCCTTGCATTCTTTTACTTGACCCTCCCAAAAGGAGGAATAGCTCACCAGACAGGCCAAAGCTGAATATTCATTAGGCTACATTTTAATCATGAAAGAGATCACTGTACTAACCGTAAACACCCGTGTGGCGGGGCCACTCTTCTATCTCTGAGATCTATGCTATTCAGTAAAAGGATCAGAGTCATTTTCCCCAGATGATGCAATCATTAGCCATCTTTCGTCTGCCTTTTCATACACATAGCCACCTGACCCAGGATACTGCCCCAGCCAGAGAATAATCAAACTATGCCAGATAACAGCAACACATGTTAGGAAAAATTTGTTCTTTATTATTGCCTATGACATCCCTTTCCTTTGTATCAGTAGTTGGATATCATATTGCCAACCTCTCCTCCTCCTCTCTTCTTAAACTACTGGATTGAAGTGGTTAGATCCACTCTTAGATTTGGAAGGTGAAACAAGCAATAATTAAGGGAGGAAAGAACAAAAGCATATACAGAGGCATTCTACCTAAGCTACATTCTACCATCTAATTTTTACAAGAATTCACTGGAGGGATTGGGTGCTTAAAAAGATTAATAAAACCGTACTTCGTTTTCTTATACATAACTTCCCTCAGCAAGGAATATCTGATCAAAGAAAAGTACATGTTAGGAACTTTGAGAAAAAATAAGCAGTATAAATAGATAGTACCCTTATCCAGGTACTTTACTTACCTTCTTGAGGAACAATACTATATGCATAAAAAGGTTAAGAGCAATTTAAGTTAGTCAGCAATTATGTATGTCTCAAAGAAACAACAGAGACCTTTACTGAGCACTTATATGTGCCAGGTCTCAAGTATTTTAAGGATGAGGAAATTAGGGCTTAAGAGGTTCCAAAGTCTAAAAGACAGTAAGTGATAGAGCTGGGATGAACATCCAGATCTGTCTGACTGAAAAGCCCCTCCTGTAACCATTAGAATTGAAAGACGACAGGAAAGCAGGGAGAAAAGGGAAAGAAAGGCAGGGAGGGAGGAAAAAGAGAGACAGAGAAAAAATAAATTTATTTATAGCACTTCCAATGTGTCGCCTACTGCTAATGACATTACACTCATATCTCTTAATCCTTTTAACAATGCTATGAATTAGACACTATTCCCCATGCAAGAGTATTCCCATTTAAATATGAGGAAACTAAGATATAAAGAGATTAAAAATCACACTGCTATTAAATGGCACAACCCTAACCACATTGCTCTATTGCCTCCCTATGATAAAAGGCCAACTTAACAGTACAGTACTAAGAATCACATATTCTGAGAAGGAAGAGAGCGCAGTGAGCTTGAGTAGTCAGGAAAACGTCTCAAAGGACATGAGGTTTGAAAGGACTGTGCTCTGCAGGGAAAAGAAAAAGGAGGCGTTTGAACAAAGAAAGGTAGGGATAAAGAAAGCATGTGTCTTATTGAAAACACAGTAAGTAGTCCAATTAGGTAAAATAGAGAGCAATGAAAAGTAAAAAGAAGCCAAAGCAAATGGTCTCTACCATGAATATCAGTCCAAGAAATTTAAGCTTTATTTTTACATATTAGCAAGCCAATGAAAATTATCAGTGGGAGATTAACAAGATGAAGTACTTCATTCAGGAAGAAGAATCTTCTGGTTATGTGATAGAAAGCAAAAGCAGAGATACCAACAATTAACAGATTATAAAAGTTTGGAAATTAAATGATAAGGGAAGCAGCAATGAGGTTTTTTTTTTAAATGCTAGCACTCCAAATTCAACACTCATAAACTCTGCAACTGACTGTTCCCTTTCCCTTAACCCACTCCCTGAAAAAAATTCTGTCTCTTACATCCTAAATCAGTCAATGACACTACCATCTTCTCAGTCTTCTAAGAAAGTAAAACATGCTCTTTCATATCTGCTCTAACTTTGCAAAATGATGCTAATGAGCTTTGAAAATTTTATGGTGGGGGGCTGGCCCCGTGGCATAGTGGTTAAGTGCACGCGCTTCACTGCTGGCGGCCCGGGTTTGGATCCCAGGCGCGCACCGATGTACTGCTTGTCAGGCCACGCTGTGGCAGTGTCTCATATAAAGTGGAGGAAGATGGGCACAGATATTAGCCTAGGGCCAGTCTTCCTCAGCAAAAAGAGGAGGATTGGCATGGATGTTAGCTCAGGGCTGATCCTCCTCACAAAAAAAAAAAAAAGAAAGAAAATTTGACCATGAATCATATAGGATGACACTGCTCTCTAAGCTCCAGACTACCCAGATAATAACCAATTGATTTTTTTAAAAAAAAACTGATTTTTAAAGAAAAATAGTAGATTCAATTTTAGATATGTGGCATTTCTGATGAAGGCCCATTATACCAATATATACGTCCACAAGGGAACTGAACACATATTAGTAAAGATCAAAACAGCGATCAGAGTTAGACAAAGATCTGAGACTCATCCAAACACAAGTGATATTTGAAGCTACCAGATTTCCAATGAAAACAAAGATAAGGATTCATGCTTCTGAAAATATGGCAGACTAAATAACTAGAAACACTGGGTGGGAGGGGAATGCTAACAATAAAGTAAAAAAAAGAAAATTTTAGCCAGGCTTAAAGCAGTGAGTCAGACTGAAGAAGAGACAAGGCTATTCTGAAGGTGCAAAAACTGACCAAGGCAGGTGAGGAAGAAAGAGGACTCAAAATGATCCATGTAAGGCAAGAGATCGTTACAAGGCTCAACACTTGAAACTAGTAATGTAGTGAAACCCCCAAGTCTTGAAAGGAGGCCAAAAAGAGCTGCTGCCAACTGCTGCCCAGAACTTAACATGAAGCTGCATGGCAAGGGAGTCAGAAAGAAACAAATCTCACAAATAAGAATTGAGACAAGTAACTCTGTATCACCCCATATCAACACTGTAGGAGCCCTTTACTGCCAAAATAAGACCTGTTTCTAGACTAGAGACCAGAGGAAGTAACTGTAAAGCCACTAGACAAGAAGGACTGAGGAAAAGAAGCGCAAGAGAAAAGATGGGCAAATAGTGACTCTCCTATTCAAAATAACCTTACAAATCACTCTTCTAAAGCATAGAAAGAAATCTAATGCCAAGACAGCTAAAGAAATCAACGAAATTCAGTCACAATAAAATCAGTCTTCTAGAACAGCCTTAAAAGAGTTTAAAATAAATGTATTAGAATCCTCACACAGGGTTGGCCCCGTGGCTTAGCGGTTAAGTGCGCGCGCTCCGCTGCTGGCGGCCCGGGTTCGGATCCCGGGCGCGCACCAACACACCGCTTCTCCGGCCATGCTGAGGCCGCGTCCCACATACAGCAACTAGAGGGATGTGCAGCTATGACATACAACTATCTACTGGGGCTTTGGGGGGAAAAATAAATAAATAAAATCTTTAAAAAAAAAAAAAAAAGAATCCTCACACAGAGATATGAATACTATCTATATATACACACACATATAACATAAAAAAAGTGGGGAGACTGGCCCTCCTTCAGCATCATGATTTATTATAGAACTATAGCAATTTAAACAACTAAACCAATGGAAAAGAAGAGAGCCCAGAAATAGATCCAGATTTTTATGAATACTTGGAATATGACACAAGAGGCATTATAAATCAGTAGGGAAGAGACCATTCAAACGGTACAGGGAGAAGTGCTTGACGAATTCCTGCCTCACACTACACATGAAAACAAACACACACACAAACACACACACACATATTCTAATAATTTAATTTCTAATCATTATTACCTTGTTTTCTTCATGTCTCTATGATTCCATTTATTTAAGGGCTCAAATTATTTGGGTAACACTTAATCAAGGTATCTAGTAATTTAACACTAAACAATACTTTACCTTTCTAAATTGTCTATTTCTACATAAGATAATATATACACAATTGTCTATTTCTGCATAAGATAATATAAATATACACACCATCCACACTGAATATGTCACCTCAACATAAATGTCTGCTAAATTTTTAGTACTCACCAACATGCAAATTCCTATCATAATAATCAATTTAGAAAAGGCAATATGATATTTTTTATTTTATGCTTTTAATTTTTATGCTAATAATACAATTTTAATAGAATTAAATGTTAATTTTTATTTATTTTATTTTGTTGAGGAAGATTCACCCTGAGCTAACATCTGTTGCCAATCTTCCTCTATTTTGTATGTGGGTCACTGCCACCGCATGGCCATGAGTGGTGTAGGTCTGCACACGGGAACCAAACCCAGGCCGCCAAAGCAGAGCACACCAAACCTAACCATTAGGTCACTGGAGCTGGCCCTTAAATGTTAATTTTTAAAATGATCATATACTTCATTTTCATTGAATAACTGACATACATTATCCTGTTAGTTTCAGGTGTACATCACAGTGATCGATATTTACATACATTAGAAAATGACCACCACAATAAGTCTAGTTACTGTCACTACACAATTATTAAAATATTACTGACTATATCCCTTACACTGTACATTACATTCCCACGACTTACTTATTTTATAACTGGAAGTCTGTACCCCACAATCCCCTTTACCTATTTCATCCAAGCCTCAACCCCTCCTCCCTCTGGTATCCACTAGTTTATTTCCTACCTCTATGAATCTGTTTTCTGTTTAGTTTTGTTTATTGATTTGTTTTGTTTTTTAGATGGCACATAAGTGAAATCATACAGTATTTGTCTTTCTCTGACTTATTTCACTTAGCATAATATCCTCTAGGTCCATCCATGTTGTCGCAAATGGCAAGATTTCATTCTCTCTTATTGCTGAGTAATATTCCATTGCATATATATACCATATCCTCTCTATCCATTCATTTATCAGGGGACACTTAGGTTGCTTCCATATCTCGTCTATTGTAAATAATGCTGCAATGAACATAGGGGGCATATATCTCTTCAAATTAGTGTTTTCATTTCATCAAATAAATACCCAGAAGTGTAATTACTGGATCATATGGCAACTCTATTTTTAATTTTTTAAGGAATCTCCATACTGTTTTCCATAGTAGCTGCACCAATTTAGATTCCTACCACAGTGTACGAGGGTTCCCTTTACTCCACATGCTCGCCAATACTTGTTACTTTTTGTCTTTTTGATAATACCCATTCTGACAGGTGTGAGGTGGTATCTCACTGTGGTTTTGATTTGCATTTCCCTGATAATTAGTGAAGTTGAGCATCTCTTCATGTGCCTGTTGGCCATCTGTATGGCTTCTTTAGTCAAGTTCTCTGCCCATTTTTTAATTGGGTCATTTGTTTTTTTTGATATTAAGTTGTTTAAGTTCTTTATATATTTTGGATATTAACCCCTTATCAGATATGTGATTTGCAAATATCTTCTCCCATTCAGTAGGTTGCCTTTTCATTTCGTTGATGGTTTCCTTCACTGTGCAAAAAGCTTTTTAGTTTGATGTAATCTCATTTGTTTATTTTTGCTTTTGTTACTCTTGCCTGAGGAGACTGGTCTAAAAAGACAGTCAAGACTAATGTCGCCTATGTTTTCTTCTAGAAGTTTTATGCTTTCAGGTCTTACACTCAAATCTTTAATCCATTTTATTTTTGTATATGGTGTAAGATAGGGGTCCAGTTTTCCCAACACCATTTATTGAAGAAATTGTCTTTTACCCATTGTATATTCTTGCCTTTGTCATAGATTAATTGATCACATATGCGTGGTTTATTTTTGGCCTCTGTATTCTATTTCATTGATTTGTCTGTTTTCATACCAGTACCATACTGTTTTGATTACTATAGCATTGTAGTTTGTTCTTCTTTCTCAAGATTGCTGGCTATTCAGGGTCTTTTGTGGTTCCATACAAATTTCAGAATTATTTGTTCTAGTTCTATGAAAAATGCCATTGGTATTTTGATGGGGAAGGCATTGAATCTGTAGATTCAATGTATATATAGAGAGAGATCATATACTTTAAAACAGGGTAGGTAAACTTTTTCTGTAAAGGGCCAGACAATAAGTATTTTAGGCTTGCAAGCTGTATAGACTCCATTGCAACTACTCAATTCTGCCGTTGCCCGTTGAAGCACGCAAACAGCCACAGACAATAGGTCAACAAGTAAGAGTGGCTGCATTCCAAAAAGTCTTTATTTACGAAAACAGGCTACCACCCGTGGGTCATCCTTTGATGACTCCTGCTTTAAAACATTTGTCTTAATAAAAATGTATAGGATAAACAATTATTCAACCTGAAATTGCTTTGTAACCCAGTGTTTTCACTATTTAAGGCAAAAAATTCAGACTACAAATATATCTAAACTATGAGGGAATCTATAAAACAACTAGGGGCAAGAAAAGCACAAAATTTTTGTTTGCCAAAAGTACTGCCAAGAAGACAAGGCATTTCTACAGTTATCCCTTTAACTAGTTTCTAATGAAAGAGTAAAGGTTTATCAAGAGAAAAGAAATCAACTGTCAGTAAGAAAATAGGCTTAAGAAGATTCTAGAGGCCCAAAAGAAAAATTTAAACATTTCTGGAAAGAAATATGTAACTCCTCCATATTATCAAAACAGCATATTCTAAACATACGCAAAAGTTAAAATTTGGCCAACATGATAAAGAAAATAAGATCTAAAAGTAATTGGAAAAAGATATATAAGTGTGTGAAAAAAACAGGAAACATCTTCTAATCATACATAATTCCAAAAAAAAGAGAAATTCAGGGAGTATTCAGTATATAAGAAGAAAAGAATGCACTTCAGATAAATTTTCAGTAAAGCACAGTAGAATTTTCTCACTAGTACCATGAGTATATTCTCAATAGTTCTACTGAAGCCAACTGATATAGACTAAAAGAGTTTGATTATACACTGTAACAATATTAGCTAGTATAAAATTTACAAATTCTTAAGTATTCAGATTACACTGACTCATTTCACTTTAGCTATGAAGGAGACTTTGGATCCTATAGAAGAGCTGCAGTATGAGTGTATTAGTAAAAAAAAAAAATGGAAAAACTCAAGAGCCATAATAGTTACTATGTACCTATTTAAATAAGAAACATTTACTCATTTTGTTGTTGAAATCCCCTAACATCTATTCTCTACTTGGGTGTTCACCTACACTCACAGATACTTTCAACAATGGTTAAGAAAAGATCTAAATACCTTTAACTGTTTTAAGAGAATAACATATTTTATCTATTAAAAAAATAAAACATATAAATTTATTTTTCAGAGCCCATACTCTTTAACAGTTTAAATTTTGTCTCATTTGAAAATAAGAGAAGAGGGCCAGCCCCGTGGCTTAGCGGTTAAGTGCGCGCGCTCCACTGCTGGCGGCCCGGGTTCGGATCCCGGGCGCGCACTGAAGCACTGCTTCTCCGGCCATGCTGAGGCCGTGTCCCACATACAGCAACTAGAAGGATGTGCAGCTATGACATACAACTATCTACTGGGGCTTTGGGGGAAAAAATAAATAAATAAAATTATGAAAATAAGAGAAGAATAATGATAATTTAGTTTGTTTCTTAAAGGTGTATCCAATCTCTTATTGGCTTATCTTTTTGATGCACATGAAAATCCTCTGTTTCTTAAAGGTGTATCTAATTTCTTATTGTCTTTTCTTTTTGATGCATATGAAAATCCTTTGTTAATGTGAACTACTTAATAGAGAGATCACTAAATAATATTTGCCCCTTTTTCTGGCATTGCCGTTCACATTACAAATATTAGAACAATTTTATTTATAGTCAACAACGATATTTCCTATCTTCCCTTTAAAACAAATGCAATTCAGAGGCAAATCATGGTTCTACTAAATAAAATACTGAAGTTGAAAATGAGATCTAATTTGAGGGGATGTTTGCATTTAGACAAGCTGAGGCAAATAATAAGTCATGCCAGGAGAGCTAAACAGTGCACTGTTGGAGATGTGAGCCTAGACTTCAGGAAGAGTTCAAAAACTAAGGAGTACTGATCATCAGCAGCACCTTTGTGTATGCAGATGCACAAAATCACCACCAACACCAAACAAGATTCACTCCTTAAAATTATTCCATCTTTGGACAATGTAAGAAATCTAATTCTTCTCCAAAAAGACAAAAAATCTGAATATTACAGTATTTATAATCATCTCAAATTAGAAAACCAAAAATTAAGATTTACTAGCAATACTAATAGATTACTAAAGATTAGTTCTTATAGGGTGGTGAGGGAAGAAGCTAGGTTACACTGGGTTAAAGAATAAGTGGATGTTGAGTAAATTGAGAGAGGAAAAGACTCCATTAAGTCTAGACATAAAAAAAGGGCCTGAAGATAGTAAAACAAAATGAAGGTGGTACAGGGTCAAGAAAAGCACTTGCTAATATTCAGTATATTGCGTGCAGTTCAGTGCAGGAGTTGAAACAGTCCTCAACTTCAGAACACTGATTATTTATAAAAGAATATTTTTTAAAAGTAAACAAGTCTTACACTGTAAAATAATATTCTGAGTAACTAATTATTATGGGTACAAACAACACAAGAAGCTTTATATTCATTATCCCATTGTTCATAATCATCACAAATATCCTATAACATATTATCATTCTCATTTAACAAATAAGGAAAATAAAGTTCATGAGGATAAACACCTTATCTAAAGTGAAAATTTGACAAATAACATTAGAGAGTTTGTTAAAAAAGTGTTGAAAAAGTTCAGAAAAGGAAGCAATTATTTTAAGCTATTTTTATTTCTCTCACTAACATCCTTTCATCTTCTAACAGTTGGCCAACTTTCTTTCATTCTACCTCTTGCTACTTCTTTTGAATACAAGGTGGATACAGTTGCTATCAGAAAAGTCCTAGCAATAAGCAAATAAGCAGGAACTACTCCAAAGGTTAAAACCAGAAATCTAAATTTTTAAGCAAAGAAAGTAACCAGGACTTTTTCAAACAAATAAAAGCTAAAAGAATTTGTAACAACATAAAATTTCAGGACTACAAAAAATATTAAAGGAAGTTCTTCAAGCTGAAGTAAAATGCTGCTAGATGAAAAACTTTGATCTACATAAAGAAATGAAGAGTGCCTCCAAGCATAAATATAACCTCATCATGTTAAACATGCACTCACAACACAAGAAGGAATAAGATGTGACAACAATAAGATAGAAGGGGAAGAGGAAAGAGATGAAATCGACTCAGTCTAAGGGAATACGAGGCCATCAAAAAACGGACTACCACATCCACGAGATTTTTTATACAAACCTCATGGTAAACACTAACCAAATACTCAGAACAGAATCACACACGATAGAGAAAGAGAAAACTAAGAGAACCCTCATACAGAATACCAAACTGAATTGATAGTCTGAAACACATGGGACGAGAAACAAAAGAAATGCAAAAGAACCTCAAAAAGAGTGATAAAATAACAACAACAAGCCCCCATATATCAATAATCATCCTAAATGTAAATGGACTGAACTCTCCAATCAAAAGACACAGAGTGGTGGGATAGATTAAAAAACAAGACCCAACAATATGCTGCCTCCAGGAAACACATCTCAGCTCTAAAGACAAACACAGGCTCAGAGTGAAAGGATGGAAGACAATACTCCAAGCTAATGGGAAACAAAAGAAAGCAGGTATTACCATACTTATATCAGACAAAGTTGACTTCAAGATAAAACAGGTAATGAGAGACAAAGAGGGGCAATATATAATGATAAAAGGGACACTCCACCAAGAAGACATATCACTTTTAAATATATATGCACCTAATACAGGAGCACCAAGGTACATAAAGCAACTATTAACAAACCTAAAAGGAGATATTAACAACAACACAATAATAGTAGGGGATCTTAAAACCCAACTCTCATCAATGGACAGATCACAGCAGATTACACATTCTTCTCAAGCGTGCATGGAACATTCTCAAGAATAGACCATATGTTGGGAAACAAGGCATGCTTATATAAATTCAAGAAGATTCAAATCATAATAAGCATCTTTTCAGACCATAATGCCATGAAGTTAGAAATCAACTACAAGGAAAAAACCAGGAAAGTGACAAAGCTGTGGAGACTCAAAAACATGCTACTAAACCACCAATGGATCATTGATGAAACTAAAGGAGAAATCAAAGCATATCTGGAGACAAATGAAAATGAAAATACACCGTACCAACTTATATGGGATGCAGCAAAAGCAGTCCTGAGAGGGAAACTCATAGCAATACAGGCCCACCTTAACAAACAAGAAAAAGCCCAAATAAGTAACCTCAAACTACACCTAACAAAATTAGAAAAAAAACAAAGCCTCAAGTCAGCAGAGGGAGGGAAATAATAAAAATCAGAGCAGAAATAAAGCAAATTGAAATTTTAAATAACAGTAGAAAGGATCAACGAAACAAAGAGCTGGTTCTTTGAGAAGATAAACAAAATTGACAAACCACTAGCCAGACTCACCAAGACAAAAAGAGAGAAGGCTCAAATAAATACAATTAGAAATGAAAAAGGAGAAATTACAACAGATACCACAGAAATACAAAAGATTATAATACTAAGAAAAACTATATTCCAACAAATTGGACAATCTAGAAGAAATGCATAAATTCCTACACTCATACAACCTCCCAAAACTGAATCAAGAAGAAGTAGAGAACCTGAATAGACCAATCACAAGTAAAGAGATTGAAACAGTAATCAAAAACCTCCCAAAATATAAAAGTACAGGACCAGATGGCTTCTCTGGAGAATATTACCGAACATTCAAAGAAGACTTAACACCTATCCTTCTCAAACTATTCCAAAAAAAAGAGGAAGATGGAACACTTCCCAACACATTCTACGAGGCCAACATCACCCTGATACCAAAGCCAGGCAAAGACAACACTCAGAAGGAAAACTACAGACCAATATCCCTGATGAACATAGATGCAAAAATCCTCAACAAAATATTGGCAAACCATGATCAAGTGGGATTTATACCAGGGACACAGGGATGGTTCAACATCTGCAAATCAATCAATGTGATATACCACATTAACAAAACGAGGAATAAAAACCATATGATCATCTCAATAGACGCAGAGAAGGCTTTTGACAAGATCCAACATCCATTTATGATAAAAACTCAACAAAATGGGTATAGAAGGAAAGTACCTTAACATAATAAAGGCTATATATGACAAACCCACAGCCAACATCATACTCAATGGGGAAAAATTGAAAGCCATCACTCTGAAAACAGGAACAAGACAAGGGTGCCCACTCTCGCCACTCTTATTCAACACAATACTGGAGCTTCTGGCCAGAGCAATTAGGCAAGAAAAAGGAATAAAAGGAATCCAAACAGGCAATGAAGAAGTGAAACTCTCACTGTTTGCAGATGACATGATCATATATATAAAAAACCCTAAAGAATCCATTGGAAAACTAGTAGAAATAATCAACAACTACAGCCTAGTGGCAGGGTACAAAATCATCTTACAGAAATCAGTTGCATTTCTATACACAAACAATGAACTAACAGAAAGAGAACTCAAGAAGACAATCCCACTTACAATTGCAACAAAAAGAATAAAATATCTAGGAGTAAATTTAACCAAGGAAGTGAAAGATCTATACAATGAAAACTATAAGACATTATTAAATGAAATCAATGAAGACATAAAGAAATGGAAAAATATTCCATGCAC
This sequence comes from Diceros bicornis minor, assembly GCF_020826845.1. NCBI lineage: Eukaryota > Metazoa > Chordata > Mammalia > Perissodactyla > Rhinocerotidae > Diceros > Diceros bicornis. Next base: position 17,797,715 of record NC_080760.1, on the reverse strand, counting down.
TTGGATTGGAAGAATAAACATAGTTAAAATCACCATAGTACCTAAAGCAATCTACAGATTCAGTGCAATCCCAATCAGAATTCCAAGGACACTCCTCACAGAAATAGAACTAAGAATACTAACATTCACATGGGACAACAAAAGACCCCGTATAGCTAAAGCAATCCTGAAAAGGAACAAGGCTGGAGGCATCACAATCCCTGACTTCAAAACATACTACAAAGCGACAGTAATTAAAACAGCATGGTACTGGTACAAAAACACACACACAGATCAATGGAACAGAACTGAAAGTCCAGAAATAAAACCTCATATCTATGGGCAGCTAATCTTTGACAAAGGAGCCAAGGACATACAGTGGAGAAAGGAAAGTCTCTTCAATAAATGGTGCTGGGAAAACTGGACAGCAACTTGCAAAAGAATGAAAGTAGACCACCTTCTTTCACCATACACAAAAATTAACTCAAACTGGATCAAAGACCTGAAGGTGAGACCTGAAACTATAAAACTCCTGGAGGAAAATATAGGTAGTACACTACTTGCCATCAGCCATAAAGGGATCTTCTTGAATTCCATGTCTACTCAGACAAGGGAAACAAAAGAAAAAATAAACAAGTGGGACTTCATCAGATTAAAGAGCTTCTACAAGGCAAATGAAACCAGGACCAAAATGAATAGGGAATCCACCAGCTGCGAAAAAATATTTGCAAACCGTATATCTGACAAGGGATTAATCTCCATAATATATAAAGAACGCACACAACTGAATAACAAAGCAACAAATAACCCAATCAAAAAATGGGCAGAGGAAATGAACAGACACTTCTCCAAAGAAGATATACAGATGGCCCATAGGCACATGAAAAGATGCTCAACATCACTAGTCATCAGGGAAATGCAAATCAAAACCACACTCTTATAAGATATCACCTTACACGCATTAGAATGGCTATAATCACCAAGACAAAAAGCAATGAATGCTGGAGAAGCTGTAGAGGAATGGCAACCCTAATCCACTGCTGGTGGGAATGCAAACCATTGCAGCCTCTATGGAAAACTGTATGGAGATTCCTCAAAAAATTAAAATAGAAATACCTTATGATCCAGCTATCCCACTACTGGGTATCTACCCAACGAACCTGAAATCAACAATCCAAAGAGCCTTATGCACCCCTGTGGTCATCGCAGCATTATTCTCTATAGCCAAGACACGGAAGCAACCCAAGTGTCCCTCAACTGATGAATGCATAAAGAAGATGTGGTATATATATAACATGGAATACTACTCAGCCATAAAGACAAAATCGTCCTATTTGCAACAACATGGATGGAGCTGGAGAGTATTATGTTAAGTGAAATAAGCCAGAAAAAGAAAGACAAACAGTGCATGATTTCACTCATACGTGGAAGATAAAGCAACACCCACACAAATAGAACTGTTTGGTGGTTACCAGGGGCTAGTGGGGTGGCGGGTGGGCACAAGGGGTGGAGGGATGCACTTATATGGTGACTGACAAACAATAATTTACAACAAAAATTTCACAATAAAAAAAAATAAAAAAAAGAAATGAAGAGTGCCAGAAATAACTGTGTGAGTAAATACAGAGACTTTTTCTTGCTTTTTAATTTCTTAAAAATTAATTGACTGTTTAAAGCAATCATCATCACCGTAATAATAATAATGTATTGTGGGTTTGTAACATATATAGAAGAGTTATAATAACGTTAGCACCAATGATGGCAGGGGATAAAGAGAAGCATACTGTTTGTAAGTATACTGAAGTAAAGGATAATACTTACATCATCCATTAAGTGGTATGATTATTTGAAAGTAGACAATGATAAGTAAAACATGTATATTGTCAATCCTAGAACCACCACTAAAAATTAAAAAGGTACAGCAAATAAACCAATAATAAAGATAAAATGGAATACTAAAACATACTCAACTAACTCAAAAAAGGCAATAAAAGAAGAAAAAAGGAAAAAAAATTAGATGGGACGAAAAGAAAACAAAAAACATTAGACTTAAACCTAATCATATTAAAAATTACATAAAATGTAAATAATCTAAAACACTACAGTTATTAGGCAGAATTTGTCAGACTAGTAAAACCCAACTATAATCTGTCTATAGAAAACTCAGTTTACATGTAGACTCAGTACAGTTTCAAAATGCTAGATATCCCAAGCTTCAAAAAGAAAATCATGGCAAATTGAACAAGTTCAAGAAAAAAGAAAATTAGCAGTATCTAATCATCAAAACAAAAATCAGAGAACTATTGCATTTTATGGATTAAAAGGGAACCAAGAGAGCTTGTGAACCAAACAGAAATAAAAAACTAGAAGTTTTTTTCAGTCTGTGTTCCTCATCGTCTTTAACGCCAGATAACACACTGGGACTGCTAAAGGGGAAAAGAAAACTTGTAACCACCAGCAAGCTGCAAAGTCTCAAACCAGCACTCTTTTTCTGTTTGCGGCATTCAGACATATAAATTATAGTGTCCACAGCACTGATCACTATAATTAAGGTTGTACTGGCACTTCTATTCCTACAACCTCATATTTTCATTCATTCATAACATTCTTAGAAAGTCCTTTAAGAAACTAAAAGACCTCCTTACTTGTCTCAATCCAAATATGACTTTTCATCATCCTAAGATAGAAGAGCTATGAGAGAAGAAAAATACCTTTTTCAGCTCAAGAAAGAAAAAAATCTTCCCAAGGATAAAACAAATACAACAGAATCCCTCAAAAACATCTAACACGGCAAACAAGAATTAAAACTTCCTAAGCAAAAAAGAAAAAAATTATTTAACCAAAAATCCACGTTACGCCAAGTTTGGTTTTCCATGTGGCATAAATTTCAAGCTTATACATGACATAATAAAAAATTCTATGATTAAATCAATACATATTTTTTTTTAAGAAATTTATCTTTGTAACACATGTTATCTTCCAAAGAGCTAACTAAAAAGAGTCGTCTTTCTACTACTTCTGATTGAGAGGCTGTAGTCACAGGTAGAAGTTCAAGAAACCATGGTTTCTTCTGTTCCCAAACTTTTATGGCACAGAATACAGTGTGAACAAATTTATCTTTATTTTCATCCATCTACAAATTCTCTGTTCATGGTTTTTGATTTTTTACTTCCTTTTCAATAATGTTTTTAAATTACTCAAGTTATTTCAGCTCAAAAACAAACTTAAACCGAAAACAAAATATTTTACCTTCTGATGGTTGTAAGCTATAAACAGTATTTCTATGCTAAAATGAAAATCATAAACCACTTGTACCATATCAATTTTTCTATAAAAATTCAAAAGGAGAGAAGGGTTTTGTCTCTTTCATTACCCACTAATCGTCAGTATTTAGTACAGTACTATGGCACTCAATAAAGATTTGTGGAATGAGTGAACTTGCCAACTTTTCCTTCAAATAATGGAAATTAAGTACTAAAATGATAATTCTGTATGTGGCTTACCCACAATGAATAATGCCCACTTCATATAATAATCTTCGGTGAGATCTAATTACTAATTATGTTAGCATATGATGAATTTGACAGACAAGTCTTTAATCTCTAAAAAGAATCTAAATTAACAGCACCATAATCCACCCTAATCGTCCTAAACCAAAATTCCAAAAGTCATGCTAGAACTTCTTTACATTTTTCCTCCAGATTCTGTCCCCAGCCTCCATGTCCAAGTCAATGACTTAGTTCCACCTAGGACCCATTGTTTTTCTCCTAGACTATGGCAAAATGAACCTAATTATCTAAAATCACTTCCTCCACTCTATTCCTCCAATCTGAAAAAGCAGTCAACTTCCTAAATTACAAATTTAATCAAGTTGCTTACTAGCTCAAAATAATTCAATGGCTCCCTACTCTCTATACCAGTGGGTCTCAAACATGTTTTGATCTAAGGCCCTTTTACCCTCTTAAAAACTACCGCAAGTCCCAAAGACCTTTTGTATATGTGGATTATATCCACCCATATTTACCACATACAAAAAAGAATAAAAAAGTTTACATATGTATCTTATATATATATTCTTTTATAATTATTTTAAAATAAGAAATCCATCACTTTAGGGGCCAGCCCCGTGGCTTAGCGGTTAAGTGCACGCGCTCCACTGCTGGCGGCCCGGGTTCGGATCCCGGGCGCGTGCCAATGCACCGCTTCTCCGGCCATGCTGAGGCTGTGTCCCACATACAGCAACTAGAGGGATGTGCAGCTGTGACATGCAACTGTCTACTGGGGCTTTGGGGGGAAAAAATAAAAAATAAATCAAAATCTTTAAAAAAAAAAAATCCATCACTTTATAAATATTTGTAAATAAGTTATAAAATTTTAAGTTTTTATTTTTATGAAAAACAGCTATATTTTCCAAAACAAAAAGAAAATTAGTGAAAAGAATGGAATTATTTTACCTTTTTAAAAATCTGGCCTGATAGCTGGATTCTCATATCTGTTTGTGCCTTCAGTCTGCTGCAATATCTATCACAGATCAAGTAGCCTGTGAAAAATTCCACTTTACACTCATGAGAGAATGATGGTGAAAACAAGTAAATCAAATAGTTTTAACCTTGTGAATACCCTGAAAATACTTGGGAACCCCTGGGGGTCTTCAGATCATACTTTGAGAACCAGCAGATTATAATAAATTTCAAATTCTCTTATGAGTTGCACAAAAGTTAATGATCTGAGGGGCCGGCCCAGTGACGCAGCGGTTAAGTGGTTAAGTGCGCATGCTCTGCTTAGGCAGCCCAGGGTTTGCAGGTGCGGATCCCAGCCACACACCAACGTACCGCTTGTCAAGCCATGCTGTGGCGGCGTCCCATACAAAGTAGAGGAAGATGGGCACGGATGTTAGCCCAGGGCCAATCTTCCTCAGGAAAAAAGAGAAGGATTGGCATCGGATGTTAGGGCTGATCCTCTTCGCAAAAAAAATAAGTTCATGATCTGAGAGAATCACCGAATTAAAAAGAAAATAGATTTGAGGAAATTACCCACAGTGCAGCACAGAGAGACAAAGAGAGAGAATATAAAAAGTTAGGGATGTGAAGGATAGACTGAGGTCTAACATATGTGTAAATGGAGTTTTAGAAGCAAAAACAGTGAGAATAAGACTAAATTAATATTCAGAGAAATAAAGTGGGGATTTCTCAGAAGTAATCAAAAACATAAATCCATAGATACAGGAAACACAATAAATCCCAAGAAGGATAACAAAAGAGAAATTCACTCCTAGAGGCACTGTTGTGAAACTAAAAGACACCAAAGCCAAAAAAAAAAAAGATCTTAAAGACAAATAGAAAAACTATACATACATTTTACAATAAAATGACACCACCACTAACGGACGAAAACCTCAAGAGCAAAAACGGAACCAATTCAACAGTGGAATAATATTTCCAAAGTCCTGAGAAAAAATAACCACCAAACTGATGTAACCAAATTAACTATCATTAAAGACTGAGAGTGAAATAAAGATTTTTTAGACAAATCAAAATTTAATGTACCAATTACTAGTAAGGAGATTGAATCAGTAATCAAAAACCTCCCAACAAACAATCTCCAGGACTAGATGGCATCACTGGTGAATTCTACCAAACATTCAAAGAAGAATTAATACCAATCGTTCTCAAACTCTTCCAAAAAGAGAGAAGACAAGGGAGCACTTCTAGACTTATTTTATGAGGCCAGCATTACCCTGATACCAAAACCAGACAAGGATGCCACAAGAAAACAAATTACAGGCCAATATCGTTGATGAACATAGATGCAAAATCCTCAACAAAATATTAGCAAACTGAATTCAACAATACATTAAAAGGATTATACAGCATGACCAAGTGGGATCTATTCCAGGGATGCAAGGATGGTTCGAAATTAGCAAATCAATGTGATACACCATATTAACAAAACAAAGGATAAAAGTCAAATGATCATCTCAATAGATGCAGAAAAAGCATTTGACAAACTCAACATCCACTTATGATAAAAACTCTCAACAAAGTGGGTATACAGGGAATGTACTTCAACATGATAAAGGCCATATATGACAAGCCCACAGCTAACATCATATACCATGGTGAAAGAGCTGAAAACTTTTCCTCCAAGATTAGGAACAAGACAAGGACGCCCACTCTTACCACTTTTATTCAGCACAGTATTCTAAGTCCTACCCAGAGCAATCAGGCAAGAAAAAGAAAAGGAATAAAATTGGAAAGGAAGAAGTAAAATTATCTTTTTGCAGATGACATCTTCCATATAGAAAATCCTAAAGACTCTGACCGAAAAAAAAAAACTATTAAAACTAATAAATAAATTCAGGAAAGTTATAGGACACAAAATCAATATATAAAAATCGGTTGCATTTCTATACACTAATAACTATCAGAAAGAGAAATTAAGAAAGCAGTCTCATTTACAATAGCATCAAACAATAAAATACCTAGGAATAAATTTAACCAAGGAGGTGAAAGATCTGTACACTGAAAACTATATGATATTGATGAAAAAAATAGATGAAGACACAAATAAATATAAAGATATCTCTTGTTCTTAGATTGAAAGAATTAATGTGTTAAAAAGTCCACATTACCTAAAGTCATCTACAGATTCAATGCAATCCCTATCAAAATTCCAATGGCATTTTTCACACAAATAGGAAAAACAATTCTAAAATTCCTATGAAACAACAAAAGATCTCGAATAGCGAAAGTAATCTTGAGAAAGAGGAACAAAGCTGAAAGCATCACAATTCCTGATTTCAAACTATATTACAAAGCTATAGTAATCAAAACAGTACAGTACTGGCACACAGATCAATGGAACAGAATTGAGAGCCCACAAATAAACTCATACATTTGTGGTCAACTAATCTTTGACAAGGCCACCAAGAACACACAATGTTTCTAGAAAGGATAGTCTCTTCAATAAATGGTGCTGAAAAAACTCAATATCCAGGGGCCGCCCGGTGGCGCAGCAGTTAAGTGCGCACACTCTGCTGCAGTGGCCCGGGGTTCGCAGGTTCGGATCCTGGGCGCGCACTGACGCATCGCTTGTTAAGCCATGCTGTGGTGGCATCCCATGTAAAGTAGGGGAAGATGGGCACGGATGTTAGCCCAGGGCTAGTCTTCCTCAACAACAAAGGGGAGGATTGGCATCGGATATTAGCTCAGGGCTAGTCCTCCTCACAAAAAAAAACACCTCAACATCCACGTGCAAAAACATGAAACTGGGGGCTGGCCCGGTGGCATAATGGTTAACTTTGTGCACTCCACTTTGGTGACCTGGGGCTCACGGGGTCGGATTCCAGGCACGTACCTACACACCGCTCATCAAGCCATACTGTGGCAGTGTCCTACATACAAAAAATAGAGGAAGGCTGGCACAGATGGTAGCTCAGGGACAATCTTCCTCACCAGAAAAAAAAAAAAAAATTGTCAAGAGGGTAGATCTCATGTTAAGCCTTCTTACCACAATAAAAAAAAATAAACATAAATTTAAAAAAACAAAAGAAACTGGACTGCTATCTTACACCACTCACAAAAATTAACTCAAAATGGATTAAAGACTTAAACGTAAGACCTGAAACCATAAAACTACTAGGAGAAAACATAGGGGGAAAGCTCCTTGACATCAGTCTTGGTGATGATTTTTTTGGATAGAACACCAAAAGAAAAAACAAGTGGGTTTACATCATGTTAAAAAGCTTCTGCACAGCAAAGGAAACTATCAACAAAATGAAAAATTAACCTATGGAATGGGAGAATATATTTGCAAATCATGTAGCTGATAAGAGATTAATATCTAAAACATAAACTCATAAACTCAATAGCAAAAAACAATCCAATTTAAAAATGAGCAAAGGAACTGAATAAACTTTATTCTAAAGAAGATATACAAATGGCCAACAGCTACCTGAAAAGACGCTGAACATCACTAATTATTAAGGAATGCAAATCAAAACCACAATGAGCTATCACCTCACTTGTTAAGATAGCTATTATCAAATAGACAAGAGATAACAAATGCTGGAAAAAGAGAATCCTTGTACACTGCTGGTGGTAAAGTAAATTGGTATTGTCATTACGGAAAACAATACAGAGCTTGCCCAAAAAGTTAAAGATAGAACTACCATATTATCTAGCAATCCCTGAGTATATATCCAAAAGAAACAATATCATTATCTCAAAGAGAGATCTGCACTCCCATGCCCATTGCAGCATTACCCACAATAGCCCAGATATGGAAACAACCTAAGTGCCCATGGAAGGATGAATGGATAAAGAAAATGTGGTACATACATATACAATGGAATATTATTCAGCTATGAAAAAGAAAGAAATCCTGCCATTTTCAACAACATGGATGAAACTGGAGAACATTATGCTGAGTGAAATAAGCCAAAGACAAATTCTTACAGTATCACTTATATGTGGAATCTTAAAAAAAAAGTCAAACTCATAGAAACAAGGAGTAGAACAGTGGTTGCCAGGCCCTGAAGGAAATGGGCAATGTTGGGCAAAGGGTACAAACTGTCAGTTATAAGATGAATAAGTTCTGAGGATCTAATGTACAGCATGGTGACTATAATTAATAATACTGTATTGTACACTTGAAATTTCCTAAGAGAGTAGATCTTACGCATTCTCACAAAAAAAAAGTAACTGAGGTGATGGATGTATTAATCAATTTGATGGTGTGAATCTTTTCACAATGTATACTTATATCAAATCATCATGTTCTATACTTTAAATATATACAATCTGTCAATTATACTTCAATAAACATGGGAGAAATAAAAATAAATTTAAAGAAACACAACCAATAACAAAAATATATATATATATATATATATAAAGTAAATAAAATGTTTCACCCAGAGTGAAACTCAAAAAAGTATCTATTTCTCTATTACAACATCTCAAGACAGACTTAGAAGATAATCTCAGATATTTTTAAAGTTAAATATACTTTGGAAGATTCAAGATACACAATAAAAATAGACTAGGGCTCTGAACCACCTTAATGCTTGCTTCACCTGACTAAAGTGAATACTTCACTTATTAGAAGAGTTTGGTACAAATCTATTAAGTGCAAGTAAATTCAGGATCAGATTTACATATTTAAAGCTTCTTCACCAAAACACATATTATATCACACAGAAATGGTGATTTGGTTTATTCTTTTCTCAACTGAGGATACAAAGGGACATTTACAACCGCTTCTATCCCTCCTCTACTACTATATGTTACTTGGTGTTGATATAGTACAACTTCTCTCTCTACTCTTCTATCTGGCTCATTACCAGGGCAGATTACTTACTAAACACTGTCAGGGACTTCTGGCTCCTCCTCTGCTGAATGCTCCATTCACCTTCTTCACACAAAATGTCAGATGACCTGCTTGCCAACGCTATTTCATCATTGCAGTTACAATACCAGAAACAAGACCTCAAGCTTAAGGCCTGAAATTTATAGGCAACAGATATAGCCAACGGCTGGAAATTATTTAGCCATACACTCAATCTAAGACATTCTTCCACCACATCAAAATGATATGAAATTATTATAATTAAATTTATTAACAATTATGTAGCTTTTGGGGGCTGTTACAGAGAAAAAAAGACCCAGAGTATTCACACCCTTCACAACATAAAGTGGGTCCCTACTGGGAGTAGACATTACCCATAATTTATAGGAAACTCCATTTCTCACTTTTTATATAAGGAGGCTACAGCCAGAATGTAAACTATGTTATCTGCTACCATCATCACCACCATGAGCAACCCGTACCAGTGGAAGTGAGGAAATCAATAACAGCACAATAAATTCCACAGCCTAAGTCAGCATTTCTGAGCCCCATCTGAATTTCTGAAAAAGCAGCTGCCTTAGTCTGTTTCGGCTGCTATAACAAAATACCACAGACTGGGTACTTTATAAACAACAGAAATTTCTTACAGTTCTAGAGGCTGAGAAGTCCAAGATCAAGGTGCCAGCATGGTCTGGTAAGGGCCCTTTTCCTACTTCACAGCTGGTGCCTTTTCACTGTGTCCTCATATGGCAGAAGGGGCTAGGAATCTTTCTGGAGCCTCCTATATAAGGCACTAATTCCATTCATGAAGGCTCCACTCTCACGACTTAAGTGTCTCCCAAAGACCCTATCTCCTAATACCATCATCTTTGGGGGTTAGAATTTCAAAACATGAATTTTGGAGGAACACCTTCAAACCATAGCAGTACTCAATCAGATTAATTCAGCCTCATTTAAGAGAATTAAAGAGTTTTAAAAAAAACATATAAATATTGTTAACAGCCGTACCAACACTTCCTCTGGCATAATAGTGCTCAAGCTTCAATGACAGGATATAATACTTCTCTATTCTCTCTGAGGCTATCTAAGCCAATAACAGATTTCGATAGCACTAAAACACGAAAGGAAAGAGGACAGGGAAGATTGTGCTGTAACTCCAGGCCGTAACCAGGGCTTAAAAGCACAGACATTAACAAAAAGCTTAGTTCTTTATCTCAAGTTTTAATGGTATTTTAAAGTTTTGGTTTAGGTTCGAAAGATTTTAATTTTTTTTATGAATAATAAATATTACTTCTATAAAGAGCCTTTCAAATGGTTACATCTATAAGGTCAAAAGATTTTAAAAGTTTACTTTTTGGTGGTACAAAGGCCAGAATAAATAAGTACTTTAAAAACAAATTTACTTCTGTCTTTAGGTTGAAGAAGCTTTTTGGAAGACTTACTAACACAATGAGCAGAGAAAGCATATACAATCATAGAATAAAAGAACTATGTAGCAAATCTTGCCCTATTTTACAGATGAGGCCCACAGAGGCTGAACAAGCAAGACTATGCAAAAAGAGAGGCGCACACAGTTAAATGCAAGTTACTGGTAATGTTTTCGTTCTTGAGCCATCTGCTGGGTCCATGAGCACTTATTAGAACAGACTAGAGCAGACTTAACTAGCTAATAAATAAGTCAGACCTGGACCACTGGCGATGATGTGTCATGAATCAAATACTGTATCTGAAGTACAAAAAAGAAAACACAGTTCACAAGTAACTAATCTGTAGGATCTAAAGCTAAGTATTATGATTGGCACAGACATGTCTCTCAGAGTAAACACCAGTTAATAAATATTTTGAGTAAAATATCAATATATTAAAAATAATTCAGAGTGGGGGCCGGCCCAGTGGCTTAGTGGTCAAGTTCACGTACTCCACTTTGGTGGCCCACGGTTGACAGGTTCAGATCCCTGGCAGGGACCTACACACCGCTCATCAAGCCATGCTGTGGTGGCATCCCATATACAAAACAGAGGAAGATGGGCACCGATGTTAGCTTAGGGACAATCTTTTCCAAGCACAAAGAGAAAGACTGGCAACAGATGTTAGCTCAGGGACAATCTATCACCAAAAAAAATAATAATAATAATTCAGAGTGAACATCAAGGTGGCCTTTATTTACCCAACAGAACTTGGTCAGCTTCTCATCAAAAAATTTCTATAATTAAAACTAATTACAAAGACATGTTAAGGCAGTGTACTATAACTATTATCGCTAGAGTCACACTCAAATCATTATAAATCTAAGTATCTTTTGAGGAAAAGATTACACAAATATCTTAGCAATGCTTTTCAGTGTACTGAAGAGTAGGAAATCAACAAATGTTGGTAGAACTAAATTGAACTTTACAAATTAGACATGTCTTCTTATCAAGGCATTTACCAATATTGTATTTTTGTAATGATCTTTTCTGAATTAAACCTCAGATTTCTAACTTTTAAACTGTATTTTATGACATTTTCATATATTAATAGTATTATTTTTTACAGATTCATATTTATAACTCTAAAAGGCCCCTTCATTTAACCTACCATCCCACACTCATTTTATTTAGAAAATAAGTCTTCTTGATTGTGATTCTACAATGTAGTAACTTGAAATAATTTAAATTAAATATGGGTTTATTCAGTTTTACTAGTACACGTATAATTTTTTAACTTCCTCCTTAACTAATCAAAACTTAAAATAGGAAAAAAAACTGTTTAAAAATGTGTTTCATCCATAATGTTCTTACTGAAAAATTAATTCCAATCACTAACATAAACCCAAGTATTACTCTCCAGGGCTGTATACTGCTAAATAACTTGTCCAAATGTCAAGTGCAATTTTCAAAAATCCTTTCTACCTCAAAATTTTAAACATCTGTAAAAAATACTTGTTTTGAGAGTGGTTTACATTCATGACACTTGACCTTTTGCTGTACACACCACAAAATTCAAGTCTCAAATACCATGCAAGCAGGAAATCTGATCATTCCTGCAGTAGCCATCTGCATGGTCCAATACCAAATATTAGTTCTAGGTTGCACTAAGTCATGTGTTACAAATCTTCTTCTGCAGCCTCTATAATTAGTTGTAATTTGCCTCTTTTAAAATGTGTTTCTTATGGGACATCTGGCCTTGAAACTTCACTTTCCCATTGAAAAAATACTTAGTGTCTGAACTTTTTTCTCATAATATAGAGCACTGCATGGGTGGTATAACCAACTCCAGACTTTTAAAAAATTAAATTCCAAGAACACATGATGGTTAAGAACCATTTAAGTATTACCAAACAAGAATTAAAATAAACCTTTGTTGCAATATAACTATCTACAGATTTCTAAATCAATCTCCCAAATATTTAAAGTTCACAAAGTAAATTTTCATGGGAATGTAGCATTGGTCTACTGACTTACAGGAACTACAGTAGTTAAGATAAATTAGATAATACAGGTTTGGAATCAAAGATTTCGTATAAGGAAAAAAAGCTTTGATCCCAGTGGGATGATGTGACACTCAAAGTATCTGCTTAAAACAGGAAATGATTTTAACAATTCATGAATAACTTTAATTTCACAGAGATTGAAGTTACATTTAGGATACAATAAAACTGCCTTAAGGTACTTATGAAATAGCCAATTTAGTAATACTCATCAATTCAACTGACACTAGAAAGCCTTCCTTAAAACTGAAAATTAAATGTGGGCTAAGGAAAAAGTAACAAAAATGAATGACAAAGACACTACTTTTCTGCAAGATGAAAGTGGAAAAATTCATCACAATATGCTGCTGTCCAGACGTATTTGTTCCTAGATTAGAAAATTTTTCATAGAAACTCCCTAAAATCAATATTATACTTTTACAAAAAACACTAAAAAGAAATGTAAAACGAGGCAGAGAAGAAATAAATAAGTTAGAAAAAAATCAGTTTCTGATGCCAAAACTTCCAAGACAACAATGAAATTTCGTATAACGGTAAATTCAATATATTTTCATCTTCCCCAAAAATAACAAGAAATGTTCACCTCATTTAGAAATGTCACATAAATAAAAAATTATGCAGATCCTTTGTGAAAATTCAAAAATCTTCACCTGAAAATTGGACACAATCAGGCCCCACTTCTAGCGGATATAGGTAATAAGCAATCTACATGATCCCTATTATAGGGCTATGATCAGTGTAAGTAAAATTAGTATGAAAATATTCTTTAGGATATTTTATCCAAATTTAAGAATTCCTTTTTGCAATTAATTATGCTACTTTAGTAAGCATGTAAAAAATAATAAGTGTACAAGATAATATTTATTTATGTAAAAGTTGACATACCCCAAAAGTTAAAGAAATATCAAATACTAATAACTATTAAACTTGGTTAACATAAACAACTAGGTTCAATAATTTCTTACCTGTATTCCATCTTTAAGTTTCAAAATACATTCCATTGTGTTGATGGTAATTACCACTGGTTCTGAACCCAGTTTTGTCCAAGGTACATGGATCCTCAACTCGTGAATATGTCCACTTAAAAAAGTGAATGGTAATTTCAATTCCTTAAAACACAAAATATGAAAAGTTAGTAGGCACTTAATATTTTTTTCATTCTAATATATAAATTACTTTCTTAGAAGAAAAATGGAATTCCCAATACAAAAATATTTTGGGAATTATTGTTCATCAAAAAGTAGCATCAAAGAACTTGTAAAACTACAAAAACTTACTACGCGAGCTACATTAAAAAGCTACTTAACCTGTCTAGGCCTCAGTTTCTTACTCTGCTGAATGGAAATAATATACGATAGCTGGTATATGATAATGGCTCAGCTATGGCAATGGTGGTAGAAGTCACAGTAGACAGCAGTAGTACTTGAGATAACCGAACGGTATATTGTTTAAAATCTCCATCTAAAAATATGTATTTGAAATGTGTTTCAGGGGCCGGCCCAGTGGTGTAGCAGTTAAGTGCACATGCTCCGCTTCAGTGGCCCGGAATTCCCTGGTTCGGATCCCGGGCATGCACCGATGCACCAATTGTCAAGCCATGCTGTGGTGGTGTCCCATACAAAGTAGAGGAAGATGGGCACAGATGTTAGCTCAGGGCTAATCTTCCTCACAATCAATCAATCAATCGATCAATAAAATGTGTTTTAAACTAACAGAAGGAGATACTAAGGCAAGTTGAAAGAAGGGCTGAATTACAGATAGAATTACCTGACAAAATAAAAATTGCCCAACCTTGAAAAAAAAAAACTTATTGAGCTTTACCTAATTAAAGACTGTATCTGGACACTATGTGGTCATAAATTTTAAATGTTTTCTGACTGGTTTCCATTATTATTAGAAAGAAGGTTAGAAATGAAAATATAAATGTCATCACAATCACTTTATACTAATTTGTTTCACTTTCAGAAAAAAATTGTTACAAATCAACAAAGGAAGAAAAAAATAGTGTTTAGATTATATTTCAATCATATTTTTACAGTTACTATAACTCTATTTTTGAAAGTTAAGATAAATATTAAGCTTATTCATTCATTCAACAATTGCCCATCTTCTTGGTTTAGCAACACAGTAGCAATATAGCTCAATATATATGACAGTATGCCAAAGTGGTTAAGATCAATAACTCGGGAGCCCCAGGAGACATGGATTTAAAACCTACCTCTGCTACTTACTAGCACAATGACACTAGGTAACTTGTTTAACGTATCTGTGCCTCAGTTTCTTTATCTGTAAAACCTGGATAATAATAGTATCTTTGAGGATTAAATGAATTAATTTACATAAAGTGCTTAGAACACTGTCTTCCTTAAAGAGCAATCAATATAAAGATGCTAACTATTATTATTATTACAAATGTGTGAGTCTCATTTATGTCTTCATAAGTTTTTTTTAAAGGGCAGAATTCTACAACTCTATTTCTACTATTGTATTCTAATGGAATATCACAATTTTTAATTATCTCTCATTATTACATTAATTTTAAAGATGCGGTAATTTCTTCAAGCATTAATCAACCGGGACAGATTGTATTTTGATCAGTGTCTATAACAAAGACTGTTTATTGAGCAGTTACTATGTACTAGACACTGTTCTAAGCACTCCACTTGCATGCAATTATTTAATCTTTATAAGAACCCCAAAAGGTAAATACTATTATTATAGTCATTTTACAGATGAAGAATCTGAGGCATGGAAAGGTCAAGTACTTTCCCAAAATGAATCATCTAGGAGAGCCAGAATTCAAAACTGGAAAATATAATGCCAAAGTCCTTGCTCTTAACCACAATTACACTACATCTACACTTCCATTATGAGCACTGAATATGTTTCCTTTGGTTATGCATCCATTTGGATAATTAGCCAATGACATTCCACTTCTACCACCCTTTGACTTGTGTAACAATGATACATTTGTGAAATGGCTACCCAAGTTCTAGTCTATGGGCACAAACTGATTTTCTCAGGGAAAAGTTAAAGACACCTGAATCAAACTCTAGACCTTCGTATCATCAGAATGCTACTAATCATCTGAACTACTAACTAAACACTAACACGAGAGGCAGCATTCTATATTAGAAGATGGAATTTTGAACCATATGGCCCATGTTCGAGATCCAACTAAAGTTCAACACTTATTAATCCTCTGACTACAAGCAACATCATTTTCATTTCCTCATCACAGAGCTGTTGTGACAAACAAATGAGAACACATTTACACCTTGTAAAAGGCAAAGCACAAATGCTGACTGTTACAATAAACAGGTCATTCTTAAGGTAACCACAAACAAATGATTATTCATTCCTTTTTCTTCTCAAAATATACTGTACAACTTAAAAATATTTTATTCACTTGTAATTATTCAGAAATATATTGTGAAAAATGCATCCCTAAAACCAGAATACCTATGGCTGCACAAAGGATATTAGTAGCAAAGAATTTAAGAAGAGGGTTGAATAGCTTTCAAAAATCTAACTCTCAGTAAACTATTACAAAATATTCTACCATGGAACACTGGGATACTTTAAAAATGAATATAATGGGCAACTAAAGCAAAAATAAACAAACAGGACTACATCAAACCTAAAAACTTCCACACAGCAAAGAATACATTTGACAGAGTGAAAAGGCAACCTACAATGTGAGAAGATATTTGCAAACCATATATCTGATAAGGGGTTAAAATCTAGAATACATAGAGAACTACTACAACTCAACAACAACAAAAAAATCCAATTTAAAAATGAGTGAATGACTTAAATAGATATTTCCCAAAAGAACATATACAAATGGCCAACAAGTATATGAAAAAATGCTCAACATCCCTAATCATTAGGGAAACGCAAATCAAAACCACAGTGACATATCATCTCACACCTATTATAAAGGCCACTATCAAAAAATAAATAAAACAGAGGGGCCAGCCCACAGCCTAACGGTTGAGTTCGGCACATTCCACTTCAGCGGCCTAGGTTTGCGCGTTCAGATCCCAGGCGTGGACCTACACCACTTGTCAGCCATGCTGTGGCAGCAAACCACATACAAAATGGAGGAAGACTGGCACACGTATTAGCTCAGGGCTAATCTTCCTCAAGCAAAAAAAATAATAATGAAAAAATAAAAATAAAACAGAAAGTAACAAGTGTTGGCAAGTTTATGGAGAAACAGGAACCCTTGTGCACTGCTGGTGAAAATGTAAAATGATGCAACCACTACAGAAAACAGTATGGAGGTTGCTCACTTAAAAACAGAATTACCATATGATCCAGCGATCTCAGTTCAGGGTATATACTAAAAAGAACTGAAAGGAGGATCTCAAAAAGATTACTGCACAATCATGTTCATTGTAGCATTATTCACAATAGTCAACAGGTGGAAGCAGCCTAAATGTCCACTGAAAGACAAATGGATAAAGAAAATGTAGGGGCCAGCCCCGTGGCTTAGCAGTTAAGTGCATGCACTGCGCTACTGGCAGCCCAGGTTCGGATCCCGGGCGTGCGCCGACGCACTGCTTGTCTGGCCATGCTGAGGCGGTGTCCCACATACAGCAACTAGAAGGATGTGCAACTATGACATACAACTATCTACTAGGGCTTTGGGGAGAAAAAGGAAAAAAAAAAAGGAGGAGGACTGGCAATAGATGTTAGCTCAGGGCCGGTCTTCCTCAGCAAAAAGAGGAGAATTGGCATGGGTGTTAGCTCAGGGCTGATCTTCCTCACAAAAAACAAACAAACAAATAAATAAATAAATAAAATGTAGTATATACAATCGAATATTATTCAGTATTTTAAAAGAAGGAAATTCTGTCATATGCTACAACATGTGAAATAAAGTGAAAAGGCATTATGCTATGTGAAATAAACTACGCACAAAAAGACAAATATTGTGTGATTCCACTTACATAAGATATCTAAAATAGTCAAATTCTTAGAAATGGTAAGTAGAACGGTGGTTCTCAGAGGCTGGGGGAAAAGGGAAAAAGGTTGTTCAATGGGTATAGAGTTTAAGTTTTGGAAGATGAGAAAGTTCTAGAGATATGCTGACCAATAACATGCACATAGCTAACACTACTGTACACTTAAAAATGGTTAAGATGGTAAATTTTATGTTATGCGCTTTTTACCACAAAACAAAAACGAATATAAGACAGGACCTCAAGAATTCTGAGTTAGGAGGTTGGCAAATCCTCTCCCCAGAAAGCAATGGCAAAACTAGACAAAGTTTTCAAAAACAAAAGAAAACTCATGGGAAATAAGGGAAGGCTAGCCTGAGGTCACAATACTCGTTGGTGCAAGCAATAAAACAGCAGACCAGCCAGGAAATTAACAGAAAGCACCACAGAACAAGACAGCCAAAGATGGACTTGCTATGACCTCACGTTCCTGGTAGTCTAGAAAGCGATATGCACGCGCCAGGTTACTCAGAAGACACTGGAGAGGGCCCTAACAAGCTACTCATTCATGCTTGATCAAGAGACCTTGTAAACACAGTAAGTAAAAAAATGGATCAGACTTGTAAACTCCCTGAACTTTGAAAGCATAATCTAGTACATGTATATATCCCAAGCCAAAGAGCAGAAGCCTTACTGATTCAAAGGTTTAAACAACCTCTAATCAATCACTGGCTGATGACTAAGTTATAGTAACCCAGGGGTAACCTCTAGAAAGCCAGGCCTAGAAACAGAAAGAATTTGGGGAAAGAAAAAAAAACCAGCACAGACATCAGAGGCCACATACTGCAGGGGAAAGAGACACCACCAATTTAATCCAGGTAAGTTAATAAACAAATAAATAAACCAACAGGCACAACAACCATCCGCTGGAGGGAGGAAATCAGAATTAAGAGTTGCCACAACATATTATCCAAAATGTCCAGTTTTCAACCAAAAATTATGAAACATGAAAAGCACACAAAGTATTCAATAGACACTATCTCTGAGGGTGCTCAAATGTAGGACTTAATAGACAAAGACTTCAAAATATCTATTATAAATATTTTTAAAGAAACAAAAGAAACCATATTTAAATAAAAAAGCATATGACAACACTGATTCATCAAATAGAAAATATCAATAATAAGATAGAAATTACAAAAAAGAACCAAATGGAAATTTTGGAGTTAAAAAGAACAATAAACGAAATGAAGAATTCACTAAAAGAGCTGAACATCAGATTTGAGCTGGCGGAAGAAAGAACCAGCAAATCCACATCCAGACATATCCTAGTAAAAATGCTGAAAGCCAGGGACAAAAAGAAAATCTTGAAAGCAGAAACAGAAAATCAATTTGTCATGTACAAGGAAACTCTTAGTAGATTAACAGGTAACTTCTCAATACAAACAATAAAGGCAAAAAGGTAGTGAGATGAAATATTCAAATAACAAAAAAAATGTCAACCAAAAATTCTATCTCCAGCAAAAATATCCTTCAAAAATGAAGGCATACTCAAATAATCCAAGACTAACATAATTCATTACTAACAGAATACTAAAAGAAGTTCTTCAGACTGAAAGGAAGTAATACCAGATGGTAACTCTAATCCACACAAAAAGCACCCATGAAAGTAATTATGTAGACAATTATTAAAGGACAGTATAAATGCATTTTTTTCTCCTTTTTCCTTCTAACTGATTTAAAAGGCAATTACATAAAACATAATTATAAAATTGTACTGTTGGGCTTATATTGTAAAAATTCAATATATTGACAATAATAGCACAAAGGGGGGGAAGAAATGGAGCTACAGTGGAGAAAGTTTCTGTATTTTAATGAAATAAAGTTAGAAATAATTTCAAATACACTGTGATAAATTAGATGCATATTGTAATCTTTTGAGCAACCGCTAAGAAAATAACTCAAAAATAATTTGAAAATCAAAGGAATTAAAATGAAACACCAGAAAATATCTACCTAATATAAAAGAAGGTAATAAAGGATTATGAGAGAGACAAAAAAGACATGAGACACATAGAAAATACCAAAAAGGTAAATGGAAATCCAACCATATGAATAAAAACATTAAATGTGAATGGATTAAATACTCCAATCAAAAGGCAAAGATTGTCAGACTGAATTTTAGAAACTAACAAGATCCAACTATATGTTCTCTACAAGAGGCATACTTTAGATTCAAAACCACAAATAGGTTGAAAATAAAAAGATTAAAAAAAATTAAAAAAAAATTTTAAAGATGTATCTTTTTTCTGTATAGATAAAGAGAACAGATTAGTAGTTACCAGAGGCATTGGGTGGGGGGTGGGCAAAATGTGTGAAGGGGGTCAAAAGGTACCAACCTCCAGTTATAAAATACATCAGTCATAGGGATGTAATGTACAGCATGGTGACTATAGTTAATAATACTGTATTGCATATTTGAAAGTTGCTGAGAGTAAATCCTGAAAGTTCTCATCACAAGACAAAAAGAAATTTTTTAACTATGTATGGTGACAGATGTCTTACTGTGGTCATCATTTTGCAAAATACAGTCACGTGTCACTTAACAGGGATACATTCTGAGAAATTCATCATTGGGCAATTTCATCATTGTGCGAACATCATAGAGAATACTTACACAAGTCTAGATGGTATAGCCTACTACACTTCTAGGTTATATGGTACTAATCTTATGGGACCACCCTCATACATATGGTTCATCACTGACTGAAATGTCATTATGCAGTGCATGACTGTAAACAAATATCAAATCATGTTGTATACCTGAAACTAATATAATGTTATATGTCAATTATACCTCAACAAAAAAATAAATGAGATCCCAGGAAGTCATGTGATCCAGATCTTTGCCTTAAATACTTTAAATCACCACATTTTCTTGCTGTTTAGAGAAAAGGTATAGGATTCTATTTTAGGCATACAGGGAATTTTAATTTCTGTGATCTTACTTTCCGGCAGTATTTTCCTCTACTTGTTTTTCATATGATTGTTCTCCAATGCAAATAAGTAGCAATTAAAAATAATTTATCCCAGTCATATGTTGAAATTACAATTAACAAGATGAAATTTGAAAGAGGTAGTTGAAGCCAAATAACATGCCTGTAAAACTTTCAAATAGTATGGTACTAGGCTTGAAGAAACACAAGACAAAAGTGGTAAGATAGTTAAAAATGCAGTGTACCGAAAAAAAACAAGTATCATGCAAACAGTAATCATAACAGAGCTGAAGTGATTATACTATTATCAGACAAAAAAGACTAAGAAAAAAAAATGTTGCTAAAGATAACACAGGACACTACATAATGATAAAAGGGTCAATTCAAGAAGAAAATATAAAACATATGAGCACAGCAACAGAGCCCCAAAATACATAAATCAAAAACTGATAGGGGCCGGCCCCATGGCTTAGCAGTTAAGTGCACGCGCTCCGCTGCTGGCAGCCCTGGTTTGGATCCTGGGTGCGCACTGATACACTGCTTGTCCGGCCATGCTGAGGCCGCGTCCCACATACGGCAACTAGAAGGATGTGCAACTATGACATACAACTATCTACTGGGGCTTTGGGGAAAAAAAGGAGGAGGATTGGCAATAGATGTTAGCTCAGAGCCAGTCTTCCTCAGCAAAAAGAGGAGGATTAGCATGGATGTTAGCTCAGGGCTGATCTTCCTCACAAAAAAAAAAAAAGTCACTTAAAAAAAAAAACTGATAAAAGTGAAAAGAGAAATAGATAATTCAACAATAATCATTTAATACCTCACTTATAATAATGAATAGAACAATACAGAGAAAAATCAACAAAGATATAGACTGAACACTATCAACCAATTAGACCTGATATCTAATAAACCACTCCACCCAACAATTGCAAGAATACACAGTCATCTCAAGGAAAATCAGAAAACATTTGAACTAAATGAAAATGAAAACACAACACAGCAAAACTCATGGGATGCAGCTACAGAAATTTATAACTATAAACGTCTATAATAGAAAATAAGAAGTCTCTCTCAGATCAATAACCTAAGTTTCTACCTGAGGACAGCAGAAAAACCAACTAAATCCAACTAAACAACAGGATAACCCAAACTAAACAAGCAAAAACAAGGACAACAATACCAAAAACAAGTGGGGAAGGGGGAGGGCACATGCAGTTAAACTGCTGTAAGATTGTTCAGAAAACAGTACTAAGTCAAATGTGCACTTTGTAATCTTTAGAGAAACAACTGAAGTAATTTTTAAGGGTATAATTTAAAAAATTTTAAGGCAAGAAGAATTACTAGAGTGAAAGAAGGACACATTTAAGAATAATTTTAAGTACATTCAACAATAAGATATCACAATATTAAATTTGTATGTACTTAACATAATTTCAAGATATATAAAGTGAAAGTTGACAAAACTAAAAAAGGAACGTAGACAAATTCACAATTATAGTTGAAAACGTTAACATACCTCTCATTAAATGATGGAACAAGCAGACAATGAAAATCCATATGCGTTTACAAGATTTGAAGAACTCTATTAACGAATCTGAAGTAACTGACATTTATGGAAGAATACGACAACTGCAGAATATACATCTTTTATTAATTGCTCATGGAACATTTACAAAAATAAACCATATACTGAGTCATAAATTATGACAGATAGAAATCATACAGAGAATGTGCTGACTACAATGGAATTAAATTAGAAATCAGTAACAAAGATAATTAGCAATTCCCCAAATGTTTGGAAATTAAGCAATACACTTCTAAATAACCCATGGATCAAAAAAGAAACCAACATGGAAATTAAAAAATTTTTGAACCGCATAATAATGAAGAGACAACATATAAAATTCTGTATGATAAAGCTAAATAGGTGGTTAAAGAAATTTAGCATCAAATGCATATATTTAAGTAGAAAAAGGTTGAAAATAAAAGCAATGACCTAAGCTTCCACCTCAGGAAGCTAGAGAAAACAACAGCAAATAGAATCCAAAGAAAGTTGAAGGAAAAGATGAAAATAACAGCAAAAATGCATGACAGAGAAAGCAGATATAGAAAAAGAAAGTTGGTTCTTTGCAAATATTAATGAAATTAATAAAACCCTAGCAATATTGATGAAGAAAACAGAACAACAAATAAGTCACAACAAAATAAGAAACAAAACCCTTGCGTCTATAGCCGACTGATTTTCAAGAAGGATGCCCAGACCATTCAAAGGGGAAAGGACAGTCTTCAACAAATAGTGTTGGGAAAACTGGATATCCACATGCAAAAATAAATGAAGTTTGATCCTTCTACCATATACAAAAATTAACTCAAAATGGATCAAAGACCTAAATATAAGAGCTAAAACTATAAAACTCTTAGAAGAAAACATAGGGGAAAAGCTTCATGACATTGGATTTAGCAATGATTTTTTGGATATAACACCAAAAGGAAAAACTGGTAAGTTGGACTTCAAAATTTAAAACTTTTCCTCATTAAAGGACACTATCAGAGTGGAAAGGCAAGCCACAATTGGAGAAAGTATTTACAAATCATATGTGATAAGGGATTGATATCCAGAATATATAAATAACTCCTACAACTCAATAACAAAAAAGAAACCCTACTAAAAAAATAAGCAAAGAACTTGAACAGACATTTCCCCAAAGAAAATAAACAAATGGCCAATAAGCACATGAAAAGATGCTCAACATCACCCATGATCAGGGAAATGCAAATTAAAACCACGAGATACTATTTCATACCCATTAGGATGGCAATAATCAAAAGACTAAAAAATAACAAGTGTTGGTAAGGACATGGAGCAACTGGAACCCTTGTGCGTTGTGGGTAGGAACGTAAAATGGTACAGCTGCTGTGGAAAACAGTGTGGCAATTCCTCAAAAAATTAAACAGAATTACCATACAATCTAGCAACGCCAGTTTTAGGAGTATACCCAAGAAGTGAAAGCAGGGACTCCAACAGATAGTTGTACACCCATGTACACAGCAGCATCATTCACAATAGCCAAAGGGTGGAAGCAACCCACATGTGCATCAACAGAGGAATGGATAAACAAAATGTGGTATATACACACAATGGAATATTATTCAGCCTTAAAAAGGAAGGAAACTGTGACACACGCTACAACATAGATGCACCCTGAACACATTGTGCTAAGTAAAATAAGCCAGTCACAAAAGGATAAATATTGCATGTTTCCACTTACATAAAGTACTAGAACAGTCAAATTCATAGAGATGTAAAGTAGAATGGTGGTTGCCAGGCTAGAAGGAGAGAATGGGGAGTTAGTGCTTAATGGACACAGAGTTTCAGTTTGGGAAATTGAAAAAGTTCTGCAGATGGATGGTGGGGATGGTTGCTCAACAACGTAAATGTAATCAATGACACAGATCTGTACAATCAAAAATAGTTAAAATGGTGGAACAGCTAATTTTTGACAAGGGAACCAAGAACATACAATAAAGGAAGGAAAGTCTTCAATAAACGGTGTTGGGAAAACTGTACATGCACATGCAAAAGAATGAAAGTAGACAATTATCTTACACCACACACAAAAATTAACTCAAAATGGATTAAGGACTTGAATGTAAGACCTGAAACCATAAAACTCCTAGAAGAAAACACAGGCAGTATGCTATCTGACATCGGACTTAAGCAGTATCTTTTTGAATATCAGTCTCCTTAGGTAAGGGAAACAAAAGAAAAAACAAACAAGTGGGACAACATCAAACTAAAAAGCTTCTGCATGGCAAAGGAAACCATCAACAAAATGAAAAGACAATGTACCAATTGGAAGAAAATATTTGTAAATCATATATCCAAGAAGAAAATATTTATAAATCATATATCCAATAAGGGGTTAATAGTCAAACTATATAAAGAACTCATACAACTCAACAACAAAAACCCGATCAAAAAACAGGCAGAGGGGCTGGCCCCCTGGCTTAGCGGTTGGGTGCGTGTGCTCCGCTGCTGGAGGCCCAGGTTCGGGTCCCGGGCGCACATCAACGCGCCGCTTCTCCGGTCATGCTGAGGCCGTGTCCCACGTGCAGCAACTAGAAGGATATGCAGCTATGACATACAACTGTCTACTGGGGCTTTGGGGGGTGGGGGGGAAAGCCTTAAAAAAAAAAAAAAAAAACAGGCGGAGGATATGAATAGACATTTTTTCCAAAGAAGATACACAGATGGTCAACAGGCACATGAAAAGATGTTCAACATCACTAATTATTAGTGAAATGCAAATCAAAACCACAATGAGATATCAGCTCACATCCATCAGAATGGCTATTATTAAAAAGACAAGAAATAAGTCTTAGAAAGGATGTGGAGAAAAAGTAACCCTCGTACACTGATGGTGGGGATGTAAGTTGGCGCAGCCACTATGGAAAACAATATGGAAACAAAAAATTAAAAATAGAAATACTATATGATCCAGCTATTCCACTTCAGGGTATTTATCCAAAGAACATGAAAACACTAATACAAAAAGATATATGCACCCATATGTTCATTTACTGCAGCATCATTCACAATAGCTAAGACTTGGAAGCAAACTAAGTGCCCATCAACAGATGAATGGATAAAGATGTGGCATATACACAAAATGGAATATTACCCATAAAAAAAGACAAAATCTTGCCATTTGCAACAACATGGATGGACCTTAAGGGTATCATGCTAAGCAAAACAGGTCAGAGACACAGAAAGACAATTACAGTTGACTTCACTCATATGTGCAAGATAAACAAACACACAGGTAGAGACCAGATCAGTGGTTACCAGAGGGGAAGGGGTTGGGGGGAGGGCAAAAGGGGTAAAAGGGCACATGTGTACAGTGACAGATGGCAACTAGATTTTTAGTGAACACCATGCAGTCTATACAGAAGCCAAAATATGATGCACACCTGAAATTTATATAGTGTTATAAACCAATGAGACGTCAATTAAAAAAAATGGTTAAGGAATGACGTCAGCATCATGGCAGAGTGAGCTTCCCTCACTGAACTCTCCCCCTCTAAGACACAACAAAAAGGATATTCATATTCCAACAGAAGCTATTCACACAACACAGGGGATGTCTGAGGCACCCAGGCAGCCATACACCCAAGGACTGAAGTACTGGAATCCCCAGAGTAAGTGGAAGGAGTTCCAGCTTCTTAGGCCCAGCGACGCTCCAGCTCCTCCTCCTTCGGCCCAGCACACTCCAATTCCAGCTTCTTCAGCCCAGCAGCACTCCAGCTCCAGCTTCTTCGGCCCAGCAGCACTCCAGCTCCAGCTTCTTTGGCCCAACAGCACTCCAGCTTGTCCTTCTTCGGCCCAGTGGCACTCCAGCTCCTCCTTCTTTGGCCCAGCAGTACTCCAGCTCCTCCTTCTTCAGCCCAGCGACGCTCCAGCTTCTTTGGCCCAGCAGCGCTCCAGCTCCTCCTTCTTCGGCCCACTGCACTCCAGTTCCAGCTTCTTCGGCCCAGCAGTGCTCCAGCTCCTGCTTCTTCAGCCCAGCAGCACTACAGCTGAAGCTGCTTCAACCCATTCACACCTGAGCCCTAGCTGCTTCAGCCTAGCTGTGCTCTAGTCCCAGCTGTTGCCACGCTTCACCCCCAGCAGCCACGCCTCAGATCAGCCAGGGGCCAACGAGAGTGCCCACGGATTGAGGCAGGCCAGAATACACAGCCCTTGACCCCCACCCAGCAGCAGCAAGAGGAAACTGCGACCATATACTTTCACTATGAGGAAAAGTAAGCCAACACCAACAGGCACTATGCAAAAACATATTAAATCTCCAGACCAAAAGGAAAATGACAAGCACCCAGAAGTCAACCTGGAAAGCACAGAAATGTATAACCTCAATGACAGAATTCAAAATAGCCATCATATAAAGCTTAATGAAATACCAGAAAACACAGACACACAATTCAATGAAAACACAGACACACAATTCAATGAAATCAGGAGTTTCTTCACAAAAGAAATTGAAACTATAAAAAAGAAACCAATCAGAAATCGTAGAGATGAAAAACACAACAGAGGAGATAAAGACAAATCTGGAAGCCTTAAGCATCAGAGCTGACAATATGGAGGAAAGAATTAGCAATACAGAGGACAGCAATGCAGAAATGCTCCAGATGCAGGAGGAAAGAGAACTAAAACTAAAAAAGAAATGAAGAAACTCGCCAAGAAATATCCGACTCAATTAGGAAATCCAACATAAGGAGTATAGGTATTCCAGAGGGAGAAGAGAGAGAAAAAGGAGCAGAGAACTTGTTCAAAGAAATAATAGCTGAGAACTTCCCAAACCTGGGGAAGGAGCTGGAAATACCAGTGAATGAAATCAACAGATCTCCTAAATATATCAACAGGAAAAGACCCTCTCCAAGGCATACAGTAGTAAAG
The DNA here is from genome assembly GCF_020826845.1 of Diceros bicornis minor. NCBI lineage: Eukaryota > Metazoa > Chordata > Mammalia > Perissodactyla > Rhinocerotidae > Diceros > Diceros bicornis. The sequence goes on along the minus strand of NC_080760.1, from coordinate 17,770,517 downwards.
CTAGCAAAAGTCAACGACAAAGAAAAAATATTAAGGGCAGCTAGGCAAAAAAAACAACATACAAAGAATTTCCTATCAGGCTCTCAGCCCATTTCGCGACAGAAACTTTACAGGCTAGGAGAGAGTGGAACGATATACTCAAAATTCTGAAGGACAAAACCTTTCAGCCAAGAATACTCTATCCAGGGAAAATGTCCTTCAGATACAATGGAGAAATAATAACTACCCCAGAAAACAAAAGCTAAGGGAGTTCATTGCCACAAGACCCCTACTATAAGAAACGCTCAAGAAGGCCTTCATCCATGAGAAAAAAAAGACAAATGGAATTCAAAGTTTTGAACAAGGAGGAAAATAAGTCGACAAAAACACAAAAATTGCAGTCCTCTATCAAAATAGATTACCAAACACTTAACTACAAAACCAAAGATCAAGGGAAGGTGACAACCAAGAATAAATATAAACTCATCATGCTAAACAAGAACTCACAACACAAGAAGTAATAAAATGTGACAAAAATAACTTAGGGAAGAAGAAAGGCATCAAATTGACTTAGTCTAAGGGAAGAAGAGGCCATCAAAAAATGGACTATCACATCCACAAGATTTTTTATTCAAACCTCATGGTAACCACTAAACAAACAATCAGAACAGAATCACACACAATAAAGAAAGAGAAATCTAAGAGAACCCCCATACAGAACTACCAAACTGAATTGGCAGTCCAAAACACAAGGGACGAGAAACAAAAGAAATGCAAAAGAACTGGAAAAAGAGTGATAAAATAACAACAACAAGCTCCCATATATCAACAATTACCCTAACTATAAATGGACTGAACTCTCGAATCAAAAGACACGGAGTGGTGGGATAGATTAAAAAACAAACCCAACAATATGCTGCCTCCAGGAAACACATCTCAGCTCTAAAGACAAACACATGCTCAGAGTGAAAGGATGGAAGACAATACTCCAAGCTAATGGCAAACAAAAGAAAGCAGGTGTTGCCATACTTATATCAGACAAAGCTGACTTCAAGATAAAACAAGTAATGAGAGACAAAGAGGGGCAATATATAATGATAAAAGGGACACTCCACCATGAAGACATATCACATTTAAATATATACGTACCAATACAGGAGCACCAAAGTACATTAACAAACCTAAAAGGAGATGTTAACAACACCACAATAATAGTAGGGGACCTTAACACCCTACTCTCATCAATGGACAGACCATCCAGACAGAAAATCAATGAGGAAATAACTTAAATGAAAAACTTGATGAGATGGACTTAATAGAGATATATAGAGCATTCTATCCAAACACAGCATATTATACATTCTTCTCAAGTGCACATGGAACATTCTCAAGAATAGACCATATGTTGGGAAACAAGGCACGTCTCTATAAATTTAAGAAGATTGAAATCATAACAAGCATCTTTTCTAACCATAATGCCATGAAGCTAGAAATCAACTACAGGAAAAACCCCGGGAAAGTGACAAAGCTGTGGAGACTCAACAAAATGCTACTAAACAACCAATGGATCATTGATGAAACTAAAGGAGAAATCAAATCATATCTGCAGACAAACAAAAATGAAAATATACCATACCAACTCATATGGGATGCAGCCAAAGCATAGAGAGGGAAACTCATAGGAGTACAGGCCCACCTTAACAAACAAGAAAAAGCCCAAATAAGCAACCTCAAACTGCACCTAAGAGAATTAGAAAAAGAAGAACAAAGCCTAAAGTCAGCAGAAGGAGGGAAATAATAAAAATCAGAGCAGAAATAAAGGAAATTGAAATCAAAAAAACAGTAGAAAGGATCAATGAAACAAAGAGCTGGTTCTTTGAGAAGATAAACAAAACTGACAAACCCTTAGCCAGACTCACCAAGAAAAAGAGAGAAGGCTCAAATAAATATAATTAGAAATGAAAAAGGAGAAATTACAACAGATACCACAGAAATACAAAAGATTATAAGAGAATACTAAGAAAAACTATATTCCAACAAATTGGACAATCTAGAAGAAATGGATAAATTCTTAGACTCATACAACCTCCCAAAACTGAATCAAGAAGAAACAGAGAACCTGAATAGACCAATCACAAGTAAAGAGATTGAAACAGTAATCAAAAACCTCCCAAAAAATAAAAGTCCAGGACCAGATGGCTTCTCTGGAGAAAATTACTAAACATTCAAAGAAGACTTAATGCCTACCCTTCTCAAACTATTCCAAAAATTAGATGAAGATGGAACACTTTCCAACGCATTCTACGAGGCCAACATCGCCCTGATACCAAAGCCAGACACAGACAATACTAAGAAGGAAAACTACAGACCAATATCCTTGATGAACAGAGATGCAAAAAACCTCAACAAAATACTGGCAAACCAAATACAGCAATACATTAAAAAGATCATACACCAGGATCAACTGGGATTTATACCAGGGACACAGGGATGGTTCAACATCTGCAAATCAATCAATGTGATACACCACATTAACAAAACGAGGAATAAAAACCATATGATCATCTCAATAGATGTAGAGAAGGCTTTTGACAAGATCCAACATCCATTTATGATAAAAACTCAACAAAATGGGTATAGAAGGAAAGTACCTTAACATAATAAAGGCCATATATGACAAACCTACAGCCAACATCATACACAATGGGGAAAAACTGAAAGCCATCCCTCTGAAAACAGGAACAAGACATGGGTGCCCACTCTCACCACTGTTATTCAACATAGTACTGGAGGTTCTGACCAGAGCAATTAGGCAAGAAAAAGGAATAAAAGGAATCCAAATAGGCAATGAAGAAGTGAAACTCTCACTGTTTGCAGATGACAGGATCTTATATATAGAAAACCCTAAAGAATCCATTGGAAAACTAGTAGAAATAATCAACAACTACAGCCTAGTGGCAGGGTACAAAATCATCTTACAGAAATCAGTTGCATTTCTTTATGCCAACAACGAACTAACAGAAAGAGAACTCAAGAAGACAATCCCACTTACAACTGCAACAAAAACAATAAAATATCCAGGAATAAATTTAACCAAGGAAGTGAAAGACCTATACAACGAAAACTATACGACATTATTGAGTGAAATCAATGATGACAAAAAGAAATGGAAAAATATTCCATGCACATGGATTGGAAGAATAAACATAGTTAAAATCGCCATACTACCTAAAGCAATCTACAGATTCAATGCAATCCCAATCAGAGTCCCAAGGACATTCTTCACAGAAATAGAACAAAGAATACTAACATTCATATGGGGCAACAAAAGACCCTGTATAGCTAAAGCAATCCTGAAAAAGAAGAACAAAACTGGAAGCATCACAATCCCTGACTTTAAAACATACTACAAGTGATAGTAATTAAAACAGCATGGTACTGGTACAAAAACAGACACACAGATCAACGGAACAGAATTCAAAGTCAAGAAATAAAACCTCACATCTACAGGCAGCTAATCTTTGACAAAGGAGCTAAGGACATACAGTGGAGAAAGGAAAGTCTCTTCAATAAATGGTGCTGGGAAAACGGGACAGCCACTTGCAAAAGAATGAAAGTAGACCATCTTCTTTCACCATACACAAAAATTAACTCAAAATGGATCAAAGACCTGAAGGTGAGACCTGAAACTATAAAACTCCTGGAGGAAAACATAGGTAGTACACTACTCGTTATCAGCCATAAAGAGATCTCTCCGAATTCCACATCTACCCAGACAAGGGAAACAAAAGAAAAAATAAACAAGTGGGACTTCATCAGATTAAAGAGCTTCTACAAGGCAAATGAAACCAGGACCAAAATGAACAGGGAACCCACCAGCTGCGAAAAAATATTTGCAAACCATACATCTGACAAGGGATTAACCTCCATAATATATAAAGAACTCACACAACTGAATAACAAAACAACAAATAACCCAATCAAAGAATGGGCAGAGGAAATGAACAGACACTTTTCCAAAGAAGACATACAGATCGCCAAAAGGCACATGAAAAGATGCTCAACATCACTAGTCATCAGAGAAATGCAAATCAAAACCACACTAAGATATCATCCTACACCCATTACAATGGCTATAATCACCAAGACAAAAAACAATAAATGCTGGAGAGGCTGTGGAGAAACAGGATCCCTAATTCACTGCTTGTGGGAATGCAAACCATTGCAGCCTCTAGGGAAAACAGTAAGGAGATTCCTCAAAAAATTAAAAATAGAAATACTTTATGATCCAGCTATCCCACTACTGGGTATCTAACCAACGAACCTGAAATCAACAATCCAAAGACACTTATGCACCCCTGTGTTCATCGCAGCATTATTCTCTATAGCCAAGACATGGAAGCGACCCAAGTGTCCCTCGAATGATGATTGGATCAAGATGTGGTGTATATATACCATGGAATACTACTCAACCATAAAAAAAGACAAAATGGTCCCATTTGCAACAACATGGATGGACCTGGAAGGTATAATGTTAAGCGAAATAAGCCAGAAAGAGAAAGACAAACAGTGCATGCTTTCACTCATACGTGGAAGATAAACTAACACATGGACAGATAGAACTGTTTGGTGGTTACCAGGAGAAAGGGGGTGGAGGGTGGGCACAAGGCGTGGAGGGATACACTTATATGGTGACTGACAAACAATAATGTACAACAAAAATTTCACAATAAAAAATAAATTTAAAAACATGGCTAAAATGGTAAATTTTATATGTATATTTTACCACAATAAAATAAAAGAAAACTAATAATACCAATCTTATACAAACTCTTCCAGGGATTATAAAACGAGCAAATATTTCACAAATAATTTAATGAGGCCAACATATCTATGATAATCAAAACCTGATAAAGACATTATAAGAAGAAAAAATCACAGGCCAGAATCACTTATAAACATAGATGCAACAGAACTAAACAAAAATTTAACAAATCAAATTCAACCATATATAAAAAGGATCATACTTTATAAGTAGAGTTTATTCCAAGAATGCAAACTCCATCTGAAAACAAGGTAATTCACCACATTAATAAAATGCAATACCAACTCATTAAATGTAATATTTGATAAAATTCAACATCCATTCATGATTTTATAACCTTGTTGGAAAACCAGGAATAGAAGAGCATTTCCTTAACCCAATAAAGAATATTTATGGCTAACAACATACTTAATGGTAAAACACTGAATGCTTTCCCATAGAAGTTGGGAACAAAAAAGAGTGTCTATTCTCAAGACGTCCACCCACAGTTCAATAACAAAAGAAAAAGAAATAAAAGGTCCAGAGACTAGAACGAAAGATGTAAAATTGCCATTATTTGCAGATGACATGATTGTGTATGTCGACAATCCAAAAGAATCCACCAAAAAGTATTAGACAAGTTAGAAAGACCATGGGATGGAAGGTCAATATACTAAAATCAACTGTATTTCTATGTACTGGTAACAATTAGAAAAAAATTTTTTTAAATAAATAATGCTCCTTATAACATCAAAAAAAAGACATAAAATTTAACGACATACATGCAAAATCTCTCTGAAAACTTCAAATCTTGATGAGAGAAATTAAACACCTAAACATAGAGAAAGAAATGTCCTATACATGGACTGAAAAACTCAATACTATGTCAACACAATATGTTAATATGTTAATTCGTCCCAAATTAATCTATTGATTCAACGTAACCTCAATAAAAAAGTGAATGGGTTTCTCTTTTTTGGGGAAATTAATTCCAAAATTTACGAGCTGAAATTAAAATGTATATGGAAATGCAAAGAACCTACAATAGGTACGACAATCTTGAAGGAAAAAAGAACAAAGTTGTACAAATTACACTATGAGATATCAAGACTTACCGTAAAAGACATTATGGTAGTGACACAAGAATAGACAGACCACTGATGAGATTAAGAGTTCAGAAACAAATACACACACATATGACAACCTGATTTACAATAAAGACTTGCTGCAATGCAGTAGGGAAATGGTTCAACAAATGGTGTGGATCAACTGAGTATCAATGGAAAAAGTGAATCTTGACCTCTACTTCACACGTGCAGAAAAATTAATTTTAGATGAATCAGAGAATACAATAAAGCCTCAAAGAAAATATAGGAGAATATCTTCATGTCCTTGGAGTAAGCAAAGATTTCTTAAACAAGATATGAAAAGCACTAACCATAAAGGAAAAGATTGATAAATTGGTCCTCAATAAAATGATGACCTTCTTTTCATCAAAAGGCACTTTTAAGAAAGTGAAAAGACAAGCCACAGACTAGGGGAAGATATTGCAAAACATTATCTGGCAAAGGACTCATTTCCAAAATATATAAAGAACTCGGACACATCAATAAGAAAAAGACAGAAAATCCAATTTAAAAAAAAAAAGGCAAAAGAATTAGAGACTTTACAAAAGTGGATATCCAAATAGCCAATAAGCAGCACATGAAAAGGGGCTCAACATCATTAGTCATTAGGGAAATGCAATTTTAAATTACAATGAGATACCACTACACACCCACCCAAAAGGCTAAAATTAAAATAACAAACATACCAAGAAATAGGAAAAATGTGAAGTAACTGGAACTCTCAAACACAGCTGGTAAGAATGTAAATTGGTACAACCACTCGGGAAAACTATTTGCCAGCATCCATTAAAGCTAAACAAATGCCTACCTCCTAGGTATACACCTAAGGGAAATTAATACCTATGTCCACCAAAATACATGTACAAGAATGTTCATAAGAGCTTTCTTCATGATAGCCAAAAGTAGAAACAATCCAAATGTACATCAATAGGCAAAGAAATAACTAAATTGTGAACCTTTATACAATGGAATACTACTAGGCAATACAAAGAACTACCCCTCATCCAACATGGGTTAATCTTAGCCATAATGTTAAAAGAAAGAAGCCAGACACAAGTGATTCCAATTTAGTTAAGGTTCAAGAACACGTAAAACTTATCTATGTTGATAGAAGTCAGACTAGCAGTCACCTGTTTTAGGGGTGAGGCACTGATTACAACGGGGCACACGGGAGCCATTTGCGGTGCAGGAAATATTCTGTTTCTTGATCTGGATAGTGGTTACACAGGTGTATCCATATGTAAAAATTGAGCTGTATACTTAGGATTTGTGCTCATTTAAAAAAATAAAACATTAAGATAATTAACCTTGGAGAGAGAAAGGGGAAGGAGCCAAGAGTATTAAGTCTCTGTCCAATTCATATAGGTGTTATCTCACTATGAAAGCTGGGCACAGTGTTAACTCTAGATTATTCAATAAAGGAAGCAGTGGAATATAACTAAAAATTACTGCTAACTATCACCATCAGATTAAGTCTTCCTTTATCTCCTAAAAAGCAGTTGGTCTCTTACTCTTCTGAGTTTCCACAGATAATTTTTGTATCTTCAAGCCGTAAAGTTGCCTGACATGTTAGTAATAAATGTACTAAGTGAATTAATAATAAGTATATGAACTTTGAAGCTACAGTTCATTTGCATCAGACCATTCTCACATTAAAAGAAAGAAAAGGAACTAAAAAGAAGTGATTAAGAAAAAAGTTTTCAATCTTGTTGGCATTCTCAATCTGTGTCTACTCAGCACTTAGGACGCCATTGGTAATGCCATCTTTCCTACTACGAGACACAACTTTCCTCAAGATCTGACCTTGCTGTCTTTCAGACTCTTCTGTTCCCCAAAAAGGAGAACGGGAATGTACTATTTCCCAGCATAATACAGAATCTTAGCAATGTAAACTGGCATATTAGGTAAATCTTAAGAATTGAGTAAATAGGCTGAACAATTCTGACAACAGCAGCAACGAAATTGTTTTTCCATCTGTTGAGACAACTTTTGGGAACCTGATTCTAACAAACTAGCAACAAACCACAAAAAAAAATTCTGTAAAGGAAGGTCTCTAGTTTCAGGGTAGCCCAAAATACGTTAGCAGAAAAATTAAGTTTTTAAAGCATAAAGTACAGCGTAGGAAACAACGGCTTACTTCTAAACAAGCTGAAAATGTTTCCAATCAATGACACTACACAGCTTACCTGTTCCAGCACATCCAACTTTAACTCGAGCTTGCTGAGAACCACGTCTCCACCCCATAGTGAAAGCTGCAGATCTGATGGCTTTAAGTTCTTGATGTAGCGATTCACATAGCTCATTAAAATTGGAGTAACATATGACTCCAGCATCTTTTAACGTGCAGAGGAGTCGAAGTCAGAAGCTGAAGGGGGTAAAGATAGAAATATTAGAAGTAACTGAGTCGGTGGTGAAGCGAAGGAAAAAACATATCTCTGGAGAGGCTGAAGAGGCCGAAAAGCAACAGTCCCCACCAAAGCGGCCGCTCGCCTCCTCCCACACAAGCAGAGAAAACTCAAGTGGATTCTCGGCTCCAGATGCAACTTTCTCATTGGTACAACTCCCCTCAACTCGCCTGGCTACGAGTGGGAGGAAGAGGTGGTGACCTGAAGACAGCGGGCCCCCCCGGAGTGGGAGAACGAAGTGAGCGGGCTCCCCTTTGGTCACCGCACCCCTTCCCCAGCCCAGCCGCCCCACGAGGCCCTCGCCTCCCGGATCCCAGCCGGATCTACCACCGTAAAGCCAGAAGCAGAAGCAGGCCGGCTCCCGCCCCGCGCCGTACCGCACCCTCGGCTGACGCTCACGCCAGAGCACCATGGCGTCCCCTCCACCTCCCGTACCTGGCAGCCGCCCCCAGCAGCGGCGCAGCTCCTCTACGGAGCCACTTCCGGGTGTGCCTCACTCGGTGCTCAAAACAAACTGTCCCTCCACCGCCACCACTCGACTCCACAGGAGGACCGGAGTTCTCTGGCTGGAGAAGCCACTCAGGGCCCCTTCTAGGAGGAGAGCTCTTACGTTCGGCTAGCCTGCGTCTCCTCTCGACCCCACCAGTGGTTACGACAAAGCTCTAGGAAGTGCCCCGAGGAGGTGGGCGGACCGCTCAACTGGAGACACCGCAGATCCGGAAGTGGCGCTCCGAGAAGAGAGTGGCTGTGGGTCGTGGAAGGTCGAGTCCGGGGGAAAGCACGCAGGGCCGCAGGTCCAATGAGGAAGAAGAAAGCACGTCCTAGTATTTAAAACCCTGAGAAACAAGTAGTAATTGTTTCCCTTGCGAAATGGAAGGCCTGGGAGTTGCAACTTGGGTTCAGTGGGCAGGGCAATAGCAATAAGGCCGCAGGTAGGAGAAGCCAGGGGTGGGGGCGGGGGGCAGACTTAAATTTAGATCTGAGGTTCGTTTGCTGGAAGAAGGGTGGATGTGAAAAGAGAAATTGAAGGGATTAGCATGTGTGATTTAGGGGACTGCGTTTTGACCAAACGTGTGGACAAGCTCTCGCGTTCTTCTACTTTGGCGAAGCAATGGTTAAGTATTCCCAAGTTTGCTGATGCGGGGCGGGGAAGGCCTGGTCAGAGAAGATTGTGGAGAACCATTGGAGCACAGTCTGATATGGGACTTCAGAAAAGCGGCGCGTCTATCAGAAGAAAATGAGACTCCTAGAGACAAAGTGAGAAATAGCTGATAAGGAATGAATTTAGAGTTTTAAGAGAAAGTGTTGGCTTTATTAGGCTGAAATTAATGTATAAATTATTTCCTTCTTGTAACTTGCAACCTAAGTCAAGAAATTCAAACACCTAACTCGGAAAAATATACAGCTTAAAGAGCTTCTGAAGAAAACACCTACTACTGCATTTTGAAAATAGACTTTCCTTATAAAGTTATTAAAATATCCATGTTGTCAGTTGCATTTAATTGAAAATACTTCATGAGTAAATTCCTAAAGCTCTTTCCTGGAATTCAAGTCATGATTTCTTGAAAGTTTTAGAAACTGCAATAGAAAAGAAGCATAAGTGAGGATGCCAAGATGTTTAGATTTATTTTGTTAATGAAAATAATAACTAAATTTCCCCCAAAAAAGAGAGAAGCAGCTAATTGCTAGTTCAGAGCAACTGTCCCGTCACAAAAGTCTTAATGAATAACCCAAGTAATTTGGGTATTATTAAGACCTACTAAATTGGCCAAGTAAATTAAGTAATTTCTTAGTTATCTGCTTCACCTGAAAGGCAAACAGATTGAAGCTACCTTTTATAGCAGGAAGTGTTATTTTAGCTATCACATAGGTAGATAGATAATAGACATGAGCTGAACTTAATCTATTCAACTTGGTTACTTCAGAAACATTAAAATTGTAACTTGATTTACTCATTACATTATCATTGTTTGATTAAATTGTCAAATTTTATTAATTAAATTGTAAAATATAACTTGCCTAGACAATCAGTGAGTTATTCATTGAATACTCTTTACATGTTACACCTCATTTTTTTGTGTATGTGTGAGGAAGATTGTTCCTGAGCTAACCATCTGTGCCAATCTTCCTCTACTTTGTATGTGGGACACTGCCACAGCATGGCTTGATGAGTGGTGTGTAGGTCTGTGCCCTGGATCCAAACCGGCAAAACCTGGGCTGTCGAAGCGGAGTGCACGAAGTTCACCATGCCACTGGGCCGGCCCCATACCTCGTTTCTTTTATAACAAAAGGTATGGCAAGATGAGGAGGCTCAGACATGGAAAGGTTAAGTGAAGGTTAAGTTAACGTTAAGTGTGACCTATGGTCACAGCTAATCAACCCAACACTTATGACTTCAAGTCTCCATTTTTCCCCTTTTGAGAAGGAAAAAAAAAGAAACAGAAAAAAAACCATTAATTACTATAATAATAGAACAACAAAGGAAGTTATCTGGGTTTAGAGTAATACACATACTGGAGCTGCCCCAAACACTTCTGACTAGCTTCCTAAATAGTTACAGCACATAAAGGTTTTATTTTTTGCTGAGGAAGATTCGCCCTGAGGTAACATCTGTTATCAGTCCTCTTTTTTTCCTTGAGGAGTAGCCCTGAGCTAACATCTATGCCAATCTTTCTTTATTTTGTATGTGGGTCACCACCCCAGCATGGCTGACAAGTGGCATAGGTCCGCGCCCAGGATCCAAACCCGTGAACCCAGGCAGCTGAAGCAGAGCGCATCAAACCCAACTACTATGCCATGGGGCCAGCCCCTAAAGATTTTTAATGTAGTGTCAGAGTTAACTGTAAACAAGTCTCTGTCCAAGTCATATAGGTGTTATCTCACTATGAAAGCTGGGCACAGTATAGCTGATAAGTCCAATTGGTAGGAAATCAATAATAATCATGGTTGCTACATTTTATGCTAATATTTAAATATGTTAGTTTCATATTCTGAATTTATTCATTAACTCAAAGACATTTTTTGAATTCCCACTATGTAGTATACACCATGCTAGGCACTGAGGCGTGCCTGCATGGAAGAAGCTCAGTTTCATTGGAATCACAGATATAAATGACTAAAATATTATACGATTAAGTGAAATATGTACAAAGTGCTGTAGGACGTGAAAAAATCATGTAGAACTATGTGAGAAAATCAGTCAAGGCTTAAGAGGAGAGTTATCAGCTACAGATAATTTTTTAATGTTACCTCCTATTAAAGAAGTAGTATTACTCTCCAGAGTGTCAGAGACTAGAACTAGGCAGGGTTCGACTTCTATCCAACTGCAAAACAATGTACTTTTTCCACTGACCTAAGTCTTTCAAAGAAAATCAGGAACTCCTTGTTTGTAATACTCACTAAAATAAATGGATGCTACCACAAGTGGAATGGCCTAGTTTAAGACCCTGAGGACAGAAACAGTCCTACAAACATCTACTAGATCAAAATAAATTGAAGGGATAGGCAGGTATACCAATGGGGCTGAATAAAGAGCCCAGAAATAAACCTCCTCATTTATGGAATCTTGATATATGACAAAAGTAGCACTACAAACCAAAGGGAAAGGGTTTGCATATATCGATAATTGGTACTGGGACAATTACTATCCATGTGGAAGAAAATTAAAATTAGATTCCTACCTAAGACCTAAGAGTGAAGTCCAAGTTTTATGGAGCCTGATATTTATAATTTGGGGATACCCATTTAAGAAAAACAAAACATTTTACTTTTGCAAAATTGTATAAAAATATACAACACATTACTTGGGCTTCTCCCAGGGCCTTAGAAATGGCTTGTGAAAGTAATGGTCTCTGAAGCTTAAGCTTCGTTAGGTTCATGGTGAATGTATCTATGCTCACAACAAACACAAAAATAAACCCCAGATGGATTAAAAACTAAATGTGAAAAGGAAAATTTTTTAATTTATAGGAGAAAAATTGTTATTCCTCAGAGAGGAAGGATTTTTTAAATAAGACAAAAATACTTAAAGAAGACAAACTATAAAGGAAAAGCTTAAGAAGTTTTATACATGAAAATCAAAGCAGTTGTTTATCAAAGAACATGTTAAAGTAGGTTACAAGCCACAGGCTGGGTGAAGATACTCGCAATATATATTAGTTAACAAAAGATTAGAATACAGATTTTATAATGAACTATAAATTAATGAATTAAAGACAATCCAATAGAAAAATGGGCAATTCATAAAAGAGGAAACCCAAATGTCTAATAATCACAAGAAAACATATTCAACTTTGCTAATATTTAGGGGAATGAAATTTAAAACAACAGTGACTTGCTATTTCATGTCCATCAGATTAACAGCATTTTTGATGTCTGATGTCAATGATATGGAATGACTGGAACTAATACACTGCTAGTGAAAACTCCACATGGAGAGGAATTTAAGAATATCCAGCATAGTTGAAGATGCATATACTCTAGCAATTCCACTTGTAGGGTATAGAGAAAGTCTTGCATATGTGCACAAAGAGACATGTTTAACAATATTTTGCAGCATTGTTTGTAGTAGTAAAACAGTAGAAACAATTGAAATATCAACAGGAAAAATGGTTAAACTGTAGTATATTCATATAATGAAATATTATATAGTAGTGAAAATGAATGAGTTAGAACTATGACTTTCAAATATTTTACCTACAGTTAGAAATATAGTTTATACCATGACTCAATATGCATATATATGTATAGAGAACCCTCACAAAACTATACTTAGATTGAGTACATGTGATACATCCTGTTTTCTCTGTTATTCTATTTCTTTATTTTTTGTAAAGTAGTTTACGACCTACCAAATTGATACTGTGAGCTACTAATGGTTTGCAACTCACAGTCTGAAAAAACACTAAACAAAGTTACACATTTATCAACATTAAAAAATCTGAAAAATATAACATTGAGGAAAAATAACAGAGTATAGCATATCGTAGTATGTATACATACACATATATATATATGTATGTATACACACAGTCATGCATTACTTAATAACAGGGATACATTCTGAGAAATGTGTCGTTAGGTGACTTCGTTGTTGTGTGAACATCATAGACTGTACCTACACAAACCTAGATGGTAGAGCCTACTACACACCTAGGCTATATGGTACTAATCTTACAAGACCACTGTCATATATGTGGTCCATTGTTGACCAAAACATCATTATGCAGCACGTGACAGTACATACCTATGGCATTCAAAGAAATGCTATATATTGTGATGGCCACATATATATTTAGAAATAGTATTAAATACTTTCATGACAAAGATAAACACCAAATTCAGGATAGTAATTACCTCTGAAGAAGAAGAAATGGAAGAATAAATCAGGGGAAGGGACAAGCAGGAAGTGAAAGCTAAGGCAGAATTATAGGTGGCCTATCCAAGCACTGAAGGATTGCCTCTGCTCAGAGCCAATCTGCAAAAATAAAGAGAGCATGTTTTTTTCTTTTTGGCTCCAGGCATTTAAGGAAATCTCTGTCAGGACTGGCTGACCACTGAGATAATGCAACAGAGACTTAGGTAACCATACACAAATAAGAAATACAGTCTTTGCAAAAATAGTATGGGCAAGTCACTAGACAAATGGATGACTACAGACCTCAACAAGCAACAACAGCAAACTCTGGGGAGAGGGAGAATCTGATTTCCAGAGTTATAATATAGTATTCAAAATGTCCAGTTTTTGACAAAAAATCACAAGGTATACAAAGAAACAATAAAGTATGGCCCATTCACAGGAAAAAAGTGACAGAAACAATCCCTGAGGAAACTCGGGCACTGGACCTACTAGACAAAGACTTTAAATCAACTGTCTTAAATATACTCAAAGAGCTAAAAGAAACAATGGGCAAAGAACTAAAGAAAAGCAGGAGAACAATATATGAATAAATAAAGAATATCAATAAAGAGACAGAAATCATAAAAAGAAACCATATAGAAATTCTGGAGCTAAAAAGTACAATAGCTAAAATTAAAAATTCACCAGAGGGGTTCAAGAACAGACTTGAACATGCAGAATAGAGATGTGCCAGCCTGAAGATAAGACAACTGAAATTATCCAGTCTGAGGAGCGAAAGAAAAAAGAATGAAAAAAATTAACAGAGCCAAAGGGGACACATTGTATGACACATTAAGTATCTCAGTATTGTGGGAGTCCCAGAAGAAGAGAGAGAAAGAGGCAGAAAGAATATTTGAAGAAATAATGGCCAAAAACTTCCCAAATTTAATGAAAAACATGAATCTACACATCCAAGAAGCTCAACAATCTGTAAGTAGGCTAAAGTCGAAGAGATTCACACCAGGACACATTACAATAAAACTGTCAAAAAACAAAGAGAGACTCAGCAAGCAGCAGGAGAAAAGTGACTTGACATGTATAGGGGCTCCTCAATAAGATTAACAGTCTATTTCTCACCAGAAACCATAGTGGCCAGAAGGCAGTGGGATGACATATTTAAAATGCTCAAAGGAAAAAAATCTGCCAACCAAAAATTCTGTATCTGGCGAAACTATTCTTCAAAAATGAAGGAGAAATTAAGACATTCCCAGGTAAACAAAAGCTGAGGGAATTTTTTGCTAGTAAACCAGCCCTATAAGAAATGCTAAAAGTACTCCTTCAGGATGAAATGAAAGGACATTAGACAATAACTCAAAGCTATATAAAGAAAGAAAGAATGCCAGGAAAGGTAACTACATAGGTAAATGTAAAAGCCAGTATCATGATATTTTTGGTTTGTAACTCTTTTTTTGTTTCTTATATAATTTAAAAGACAAATACATAAAATAATACTTATAAATATATGTTAATGGGCAATAATGTATGAAGATATAATTTTTGATATTAACAACATAAAATGGGAAGACAAAGCTGTATAGTAGCAGAGTTTTTATATGCTATTGAAGCTAGGTTGGTATAAATTCAAACTAGACTGTTATAAATTTAAAATATTAATTGTAATCTTCAAGATAGCTTGGTTATAAAAATATAACCAAAAAATACGCTTTAAAAAAATGGAAGGGAATCAGAAAATGCAGTTTGAAAACATCATTTAGGCACCAGCCCAATGGCATAGTGGTTAAGTACATGCGCTCTGTTTCAGCCTCCTGGGGTTCGCAGGTTCGGGTCCCGGGTGCGGACCTACATACTGCTCATCAAGCCATGCTGTGGCGGCATCCCACACACAAAATACAGGAAGATTGGCACAGATGTTAGCTCAAGGCCAATCTTCCTCACCAAAAAAAAAAAATCAATTAAACACAAATGAAGGCAGTATTAGAGGAATTGAGGAATAAAAAATATATGACATAAAAGAAGCAAATAGCAAAATGACAGAAGTAAGTCCATCTTATCAGTAACCACCTTAAATGTAAATGGATTAAATTCACAAATTAAAAGACAGGCATTGGCAAAGAAAAAAAGCAAAATCCAACTATTTTCTGTCTATAAGTGACTCACTTGGGATCCATAGATACAAATAGGTTGAAAGTGAAAAAATGGAAAAAGATATTCCATGAAAATGGTAACTAAAAGAGAGCTTGGGTGGCTATATCAATATCAGACAAAATAGACTTTAAGTCAAAATTCTTACAAGAAACAAAGATGAACATTATATATTGATACAAGGATCAATTGATCAAGAAGATATAATAATTACATCCCTGTAAAACAGCAAAAGCAGGTGTTCGTGAATGGGAAGAATTAATATGGTTAATATTGTTAAGATAACAATACCACCCAAAGCAATATACAAATTTAATATAACACCTATCAAAATCTCAAAGGCATTTTTGCAGGAATGGAAAAGCCCATCCTAAAATTCATATGAAATTTCAAGTTTCCCAGAATAGCCAAAACAATCTTGAAAAAGAACAAAGTTGGAGGGCTCTCACTTCCTGATTTCAAAATATATTATAAAGCTACAGTAATCTTAAAAGTGTGGTACTGGCATAACATACAGACCAGTGAAATAGAATTGAGAGCTGAAATAAACTTCCACATCTATGGTTAATTAATTTTCAACAAGGATGCTGAGACCACTCAATGGGGAAAGAATAATCTCTTCAACAAATGGTGTTGAGAAAACATGCAAACAAATGGAATTAGACCCCTATCTCACACCATATACAAAAATTAGCACGAAATGGATCAAAGATTTAAATTTAAGAGCTAAACTATAAGAATCTTAGAAGAAAACAGAAGCAAATCTACATGGCCTTGGATTTGACAATGGTTTCCTAAATATGACATCAAAAGCACAGGCAAAAAGGGCTGGCCCAGTGGCTTAGCGGTTAAGTGCACACGCTCTGCTACTGGCGGCCTGGATTCGGATCCCGGGAGTGCACCAACGCACCGCTTCTCCAGCCATGCTGAGGCCATGTCCCACATACAGCAACTAGAAGGATGCGCAACTATGACATACAACTATCTACTGGGGCTTTGGGGAAGAAAAAAAAGGAGGAGGATTGGCAATAGATGTTAGCTCAGAGCCGGTCTTCCTCAGCAAAAAGAGGAGGATTAGCACGGATGTTAGCTCAGGGCTGATCTCCCTCACACACACAAAAAATCATAATAAAAATAAATAAACTTAAAAAAAAAAAAGCACAGGCAAAAAAAGAAAAAATACATAAATTGGACTTCATTAAAATTTAAAAATTTTGTGCATAAAAGAACACTATAAAGAGAGTCAAAAGACAACCCACAGAACAGGATAAAATATTTGCAAATCATATATCTGATAAGGATTTAATATCTAGAATATATAAAGAAACCTTGTAACTCAACACAAAAAGATAAACAACCCAATTTAAAAATGGGCAAAGGACTTGAATAGACATTTCTCCAAAGAAGAAATACAAATGGCCAATAAGCACATGAAAAGATGCTCAACATCATTAATCACAAGGGAAATGCAAATCAAAACCATAGGAGATACCACTTCACAACAATTAGGATAGCTATAATTTAAAAAAAGGAAATAACTAATACTGATGAGTATATGGAGAAATTGGAACCCCTGTACATTGCTGGTGGGAATGCAAAACAGTGTAGCTGCTGTGGAAAACAGTATGGCAAGTTTTTCAAAAAATTAAACATAGAATTATCATATGGCTAAGCAATTCCACTCCTAGGTAGATACCCAAAACAACTGAAAACAGAAACTCAAACAGAAACTTATATACCTATATTTGTAGCAGTATTATTCACAATAGCCAAAAGATGGAAGCAACCCAATGTCCATCCACATATGAATGGATCAACAAAATATGGTATGTACATACAAAGAAATATTATTTAGCCATAAAAAAGAATGACGTTCTAATACATGCTACAGCATGGATGAACCTCAAAAACATCATGCTAAGTGCAAGTACACAAAAGGTCACATAACGTATGATTCCATTTACTGTAAGTATCCAGAATAGGTAAATACATAGAGATAGAAAGCAGATTCATGGTTGCTAGGAGCTGAGGGAGAAAGGAATGGGAAGTGACTGCTGAATGGGTATGACGTTTTCTTTTGGGGTGATGAAAATGTTTTTGAAGTACATAGAGGTGGTGGCTGCATGACTGTTAATGTACTAAGTATCACTGAAGTGTACAGTTTAAAATGGTTAATTCTATGTTATGTGAACTTCACCTTAATAAAAAAGAATATACATTACATTTATAATGTAAAACTAATAAAAGAACTTTAAAATATATATACTGAATTAGAGTTGGAGATATCAGTATGAACGCCTATTTAGCTTTATATAGATACAGTTGGTTACATAAATAAATATTTACAGATATGTGGATGTACATCAGCTGGTATGCACTTATATATTTCCTTGCTTTGTCAGTTGAGAGAGCCCAGATACAACAACACACCAGAAGCAATGATGACATCTAGTGCCCACCTCCTGGTTTCTAAGACCGTTCTCCAATAAAAGGACCCAGAGCTCCTTGGGGTCCTTTTCAGGCAGGAAATATACAAGATGAGCCTGGAGCATCTGGTAGTGCCAGAGAGCAATGAAATGGTACACACACGCGCGCGCGCGTGCACGCACACACACAGAGTGATAGGGGTATGTCAAAAGGGTGTAGAAGCCAACTGCAAGAGCTCCCAATGACCAAAGCTGGAACAATTGGAGCAAAGATCTAAAAACTAATATTGGAGTATAACCCAAAGCATAAAATAAATATCATTGAGTCCATACTGATTTTAATAAATAATTGAATTAATTAATTAATTAATGGGCAAGAAGAGACAAATCTCCTTTGCAGAAGAATTCCAAATAATTTATGCCTATTCTCCACCCTCAAGGAGTTGGAGCATAACTCTTCACTCCTTAAGTGTGAGTTGCACATGGTAAATTCTTCCAAAGAGTATAGTATGAAAAGGTGAAAAGGGGTGGAGGAGAGTAACTTTACAGTGGAAAAACCTGACAGATACTAACAGCTGATTAATGTCAACACCAAGAAGTGATAAGTCACGTTGATAGTATGTACCCTTGATATGACTAATGAAAATGGCACTTTACCTCTATGGCTTTTCTCCTAAAAAAACCCATAACCAGTCTGATCATGAGAAAAACATCAGACAAATCCCAGTTGAGGAACATTCTACAAAATACCTGACAGTACTCCTCAAAACTGTCAAGGTCATTGAAAACAAGGAAAGTCTAAGAAACTGTCATAGCCAAGAGGAGCATAAGAAGACATGACAACCAAATATAATTTGGGATCTTGGATGGAATCTTGAGACAGAAAAAGGACATTAGGTAAAAAGTAAGGAAATCTGAAAACACATGGACGTTAGTTAATAATAATGCACCAATATGGGTTCACTGATTGTAACAAATATACCGTGTTAATGTACTCTGTCAATAATAGGGGAGACTTGGTGCCAGGTATATGAGAACTCTCTGAACTATCTTCAGAATTTTCCTGTAAATCTAAAACTGTTCTAATAAATAAATATATATATTTATATAGTTATTTAGGACAATATTTAATGCAGATGGGAAGCACATTGGACTTAACAGATCTGAGTCCCAAGCCTGACTCTACCTATGATTGGCTTTATGATTTCAGTAAGTCACTTTACATCTCTAGACATTAGTTTACTCACCTTATATTTCACAGACTGAGAGACCTGAGGCCTCTTTAAAGTCTAAAGCTCTATGAATCCATGATTCTATTACTGCACTAATTCAGGTATACCTGAAAAAAGCACATGGGAAAATGAAGAAGCATTTAAAGTATTTCCCAATGCTTAATAAAACTTCAAGTTCACTAAAATGAGAATAATTTTTTAAAACCTACCATTTCATTATAATAACTCAAATGTTATCACACAGAACTTATGAGGCTGTGCAAAATGAAGGCAGAACTCAGTAACTAAAGACAGTGAAAGTTTCTTATAAATTACCTCACTGTGCCACAGAACTTATTTAAACTTATATCATCCCTCATTGATACATCATTTTTGTACATAGAAGGTGCATGTTTTCTGTATTATTCTGAAAACCTATAACGTAATGTTATTTTAATCTCCTGATGTTAGAATTATTTAAGGACCCTTCATTAATATTAGCGTTCAATAATTGGTCCTGATTTTTCAAAAAAAAAAATCCCACTTTTTTTTTTTGTTGTTGAGAAAGATTCGCCCTGCACTAACATCTCTTGCCAATCTTCCTCTTTTTGTATGTGAGCCACCAACACAGCACGGCCACTGACAGAGGAGTGGTATAGGTCCGTGCCCAGGAACAGAAGCCGGGTCGCTGAAGCAGAGCACACCAAACTTAACCACTAGGCCACTGGGGCTGGCCCCCACATTTTTTAAGATTCGCATTTCACCAAAAGTATTTAACACCTAACTTTGTAAATGAAAAGTTTATTTGAGAGCAGTAATCAAATTTAGGGTAAGGGCATCTTCCATAGTTGTTACATACTGGTAAACATACCATAAAATCAGAAAATTTTAAGGGGAAAACATTTTGTCTAATATACCAATGCCAAATCAAATTAAAAATTTTTTTTCAGTAACAACTAAATAATTTATAAAAGTTCATTCTCAGGCCAGCTATGTGTGATAAGTCTGACCTTATGCGATGCCCATAGGGTGTACGTTAGATTAAAATATTTGATTTCTTATTCACTCTGACAATAATATAATCTAAAACAAGACTCTGAGGCTTACTTTGGCCTGAAAGGTCAAGGATATGATAACCCTATAATCTGAGGAGTACAATAATATTTACCAGGGTTTTTTTTACTTTTTGTGTGAAAGGGAGGCACAAAATGCCTTTCTCATATTTGAATTGCCATTTCTAATAAAGGAAAATAATAAAGTAAGCAGAGGCTAACTATATCTTTATATATAATTATAATAATTTCTTCTATTACTAAAAATTTTTAGCATAGAAAAAGCATCATAAATAATACTATATCAAGTACCCTTGCGGAAAAAGGAAACATCATCATATTCTATTATTTAGCATGTGACAAAAAAAATTACCTTTCTTCAGCTTCCAATAAATCAAGTCCAAACCTCAAAGTACCTCTCGTCTATCTGAATAAAAGTTTTAATGCTATCATCATATTTTCTTAGATTAAAATCTTTTAGGAGGTTAAAAACTGCATTTCTTTCTGTATACTTCTACATTTAAAGTATTATTTTTGATAGATTTTTATCTGACAAACTAATTTCATTCAGGATTTTCCAAAGTGAAAATACTTTTTATTTTAAAATTTTATTAATATTCTCCTGGCAACATCAAAATTTAAGGAAATCTTTTTATAATCAAAAAGGAGTAATACTAGTTTGGTTAGGTTTGCAAACTTTTCTTCATATTATTTGCTCTTACATCTCCAGCCTGCCATTTCCTTTAGTTGTAGCGTAATTTAAATTTCTTCAAAATGGTGGAATAAAAGAAAGAAATGTGTATATACATTAAAATTTTAAGTATCCCACTCCTTAATTGACTAAAGTGAACTTTTGTCAAGGCATTTTATCTTTTTTTGTGTGCGTGTGTGAGGAAAATCAGCCCTGAGCTAACATCCGTGCTAATCCTCCTCTTTTTTTCGCTGAGGAAGACCGGCTCTGAGCTAACATCTATTGCCAATCCTCCTCCTTTTTTTTTCCCCAAAGCCCCAGTAGATAGTTG
The DNA here is from genome assembly GCF_020826845.1 of Diceros bicornis minor. NCBI lineage: Eukaryota > Metazoa > Chordata > Mammalia > Perissodactyla > Rhinocerotidae > Diceros > Diceros bicornis. Next base: position 17,748,990 of record NC_080760.1, on the reverse strand, counting down.
TATGTCATAGTTGCACATCCTTCTAGTTGCTGTATGTGGGACTTGGCCTCAGCATGGCCGGAGAAGCGGTGCGTCGGTGTGCACCCGGGATCCAAACCCAGGCTGCCAGTAGTGGAGCACACGCACTTAACCGCTAAGCCATGGAGCAGGCCCAAGGCATTTTATCTTAATAGTATTTTATATAGAAAAAATAGTAGGGCAACAATAATATGACACCCTTCAAACGTACTTTGAACTATGTTGGTTTAGTGTCAGTTATTGACTGCTTGAGTTGGAGAACCCTGCCCATATCAGTAACAGCCAGCCAAAACTATATAGTACCTTTAACATAAAAACACATAACAGGGATCGCTATCATCAGTTACTGATAGGAGGGAAGATTGCACAGAGAGATGATGTCTTCAATAGAGCATTGTCTTTGGTGAAAAGAAAATTAAAATTCTAAATAGTAAATCCAAAAGCCATTCCTTTCAAGGGAAGTTTAACATTGTGTTTTTTTCTTTCAGAATCCTTTCATCATTACAAAAGTTGTTCTTTTCTGGTTCAAATCTTGCTTACCTCCTTTTAAAAGCTATTCCTGAAAACATTAGCCCAGATGAGCTAATTTCAGATGGCTTGTTTACCTGCTCATAGATTTATATGCCACCTGCTTTTGCTTTTTCTACAGATGCAAAGTCAACCTCTGGGGCAAAATTCCACCTTTCTCTTTCTGCCACACAAGTGGTAAATAACATTACCCAATAAATTTTAGCATTTCCCCAAATGTGTAGGATACAAAAAATGTATTCATTCGTGTGAGATATAAAAATGTACACTCACACTTCTGAAATCAACAGCCAGCCATTTCACACTTGGGCCAAAGGCAAACAAACATAATTCTCACTGGCAGCTGGACAACATTCCAAGCTGCCACCACATTAATTAACTCGCCTCAATCAGATTCCGCTTCAGCTTGCACAGCTTGCCGCCAAGACGCCTAGCAATAAATCGTTAGGTTAAATACTGAACAAGGTAGGGAAATACCATATGGTATGTTGTTACAGAGAGTGGGATATTCTTGTTTAACACTAGTAGCAGGATTTTCTGTTTACTTTTTACTGTTGTCTCTTGTGTGATTTGAAAAAAATGAGTACATATTCTTGTTGATAAATGATCTTGCTTGTCTTATTGTGATGGGGAATGGGAAGGTAACAAGATAACAAAATATCTTTGTCCACAAGTTTCTATAGTTGATATTCTCTAAATTTGAAGGCAATAGCTTACTTAGGAAGTACTGGGAACCCACTAATGGTAAATTATTGGTATTAAATTTTGAGGAGAATGTCAAGGAACAAAGAACTCAAATAAGTTCTCTTTTCATTGAGGTCTATTAGGAATTTACAATTAAATACAAACTACTTATAGTTGAAAATATTCTAACCTAGGAGTCAAAAGATTTGAGTCTGAGTCGAGTTTCTGCCTCTGACTGGCTGTGTCACTTTGGCCAAATCACTTGACTTCTCTGATATTATTTCTTCATCTGTAATACAAAGCAATTTGACTAGATGACTGGTTCCCAAACCTTAATGCACATATCAGTTTAAGGAGTTTGTTGAAAATGCAGATTCTTGGATGCCACCCTTGGGGATCGAAATTTATTAAGTTTGATATGGAGACCAAGAATTTGCATTTGTAATGAGCAAGAAATTCTTCTGCAGATAGAGAATCCACACTTTCAGAAATATTAGACTATATGATATCTAAGATCTCCCATCTCTGACAATGTATTATTTTACTTACCAGTCCACATCATTGCTTTTATAACTTGTGTGATTTTGGAAAGAGGTATAATTGAGAGTGTTGATTCAGGACTTAGTCTGCATTAGGTAGTTTAAATGCCTAGTGAAAAAGACCGAAAACATCAGAATATGACTATCAAAGTCATGTAAGCATTTGCCTGGGGTTGTGGGATGGATGATGGGGTGATAGCTGACTGGCTGCTCCCCCTAAAAATCCTGCCTGTATACATAGGAAAACTCCAAATCTAGACAAAGAAAAACATTGAAAGCCATCCTGCAGATCAGCCTAAATACTCATCATCACTCACCCAGCAGAAGTCTTTCTTTGCTCTAACGGTGTTGTAATGAAAGCTCACTTCATTTATTTTGCTTCTTGTGTATCTGGTGCATTCTGTTTCTATTTTAAAGGCTAGAAATCAGAAAAACATTTTGTACTTGTTTGCAAGACTATAAAAGGCTAGGAACTTTTAGAAACCTCTTTTTTCCTAGCTTCTAGGACATGATTTGATAACGAAAGTAAAAGGCTCTTACTAGTATACACTTTGCGTTTATTTCAAATAGTGCTTATGGATTTATACTAAATCATGTATCTTCTTCCATCTGATCCCTCTTATGGCCAGCAGAGAGCTATCCCATAAGACAGTTGTGTGGGGATAGCCTTAAATTAGGAAAAGAGCAACCTAGACCTTTCTCAACATGTTACAAACTCAACAGACTTGAAGCCTCAAAAATGGACTTCATTACCTCACTACTTAAAACTATGAAATCACCTTCGTTCTTAGTTTCTGTCAATGGAGGATGTAAAAAGGCAGTGCAGCATTTGCTTTACTATTCAATCTGCACAAAAGAAACCTGATTCTCTTAGGTTTAATCAGTTCCTTCCAAGCTACTCTAATCACCACAAACATCCCCAATATCTAATAATGTTCCTTAGAGTATGGGTGGATGGTCTCTCATTAATCTTTGTATTCTCCTCAACTACTGACATCAGGCTCTTTACTTAGTAGATGCTCAATAAAGGAATGTTAGATTGAAGTTATTCTGGCAGAGAATGAAGTATTGAATCCTGTTGCAGGCTTCTTTGTCCCCTGCAGGTGGTGCTGGGAGACAGGTTCTTTATTTATTTACTTATTTAATCTTAATTATCTGGGCTAGTAAAGGTGTTCTCAGTACTTGCTGTAAAGCTGTTGTAATTATCTAAATTTCTTTCTCCTCTTCAATTGAATCACAGATGAGAACCAAAACATTGAAAAAAGTGACGCAAGTGAAGAGAAGAGAAACATTAAGATAATTGATGGTGTCTCCCAGCTCTGGAAAGATTCTGTAGGGCTTTAGGCAAAAGAGACTTTGTACACTTGTACTTTCCAAAAGAGAACATATATTCAGGAAATTATTCTATGCTACTATCTGACTATGTCCCCAGATCTACTGTATTAACTTTAGTACTGTATTTGTCATCCCTGTACTTCTAGTATTTCTCACCATAGTTAGACATGACACGTTGTTGGTATTTGGGACTTTGGCCTTTAAGATTTCCCGTCCACCCCACATCCTGTCCACCATGCCTCCCATTCAGAGTTAGCTGCCCTCTCCTCTGTGTTCCTCCAGTTTAAACAATGTATTACTTATCTGTTTAATATCTGAATCTCTCACTTAATTGAGAGCTTCTATGTGGTAGAGCTTGTGTCTTTATTATTTTTGTATCACAGATTCTTACCTTGAAGCTTGGAATGGAGTAGACACTAAATAAACTGAATGAATAAAGGAATCAATAAATCAATAAGAATACTGCCAGCCACATAACTTAGTATTGCCTGGAATCAAGTATGCATTTCTCTTCTATCACTCCTGCTCTGAAGCTTTCTGAAACCAACAGTAAAAGTCAGTGACTGTAGTCATAGGGAAGCTGGTATTTTTTAATTGGCGTAATGTGACTCCCCCAACCTACATTTCTAGCCATATTTCTCCCACCTCCCCTGCATATGAATCCTTCACAACTAACAGAGTAGTCTGTTCACTCTTTCTGATAGGCTTTATGCTTTCCCACCTCTGAGATTAGGCCATCCCTCTAGTTTGCCCTCAGTCCATTTTAATCAGTAATTCTCCAAGTGGTTCTCAGGGACCCATGATGTCAACACTACATTCATAATAACACTAAGATGCTGTTTGCCTTTCCACTCGCATTCTCTCACAGGCGCGCAGTGGAGTTTTCAAGAGGCTATATGACCGTGTAATATTACAACAGAAGCAGATATGAGAATCTGGCAGTCTTCTATTAAACCGTATATTAAAATGCAAAATGTAAAACAATACACTTTCCTCACTAAGTGGTTTTGTTTTGGAAAAGATAGTTATTTTTCATAAAAATATATTATTTATGTTAACATGTAATTTATTTTAAAATAAATTACTATTTTTTTTAATTTTCCTGATTTTAATTTCTAATATGGTAAATACAGATAGAATATAACCCATATAAACAAAAGCTCTTTGGGGTCCTTAATAATTTTGAAGAGGATTATAAAAGGGTCCTAAGGCCAAAGAGTTTGACAACGCTGATCTAAATCTTCTGTATCCTTTAAAGTTCACATCAAAACCTTCCTCCTTAATAAGCTTTTTGACCACTGCAACAAGAGGATCTGCTTCTCTGTCTAATCTGAATACCTAGGGCACTTACACATTTTGCACCATTACCTAGTACAGAGCTTGTGCCAAAAATGAATTAATATTGTTAAACTAATTAATAATGGTAATTAAAGTCCTTCGTGTTTGATGGTGAATCATAAACAATCCTTTTACTTTCCAGTCTCTGCTTATATTCTTCCCAGCCTGAAAGGAAAAAGAAATTTTCTTGACTTTTCAATCTACCGTTTTCACTAAAGAAAATAATAATAATAAAGTTACACACATATATAAAACATTTGTCATGTATTCATTGAAATGTTCATTTAAAAATATGAAACAAAAAATTAGAAATTAAAAAAATTAAGTTCACCCACAATGCCATCATCCTGAGGTAAGAACTGCTAACATTTTAGTTTATATATCTCCCGTCTTCTCCTATATGTATATTTTTTCACTAAATTTAAGTTATACTGAACATACTATTAATCTTTTTTGTTTACTATTTTCTAAGATGCTTTTTTGTTTCTTGTACTTACCATCATCTGGTGTCATATGGGGGATTTAAAGAAATTAGTAATGTTCATTTTAATAAGTGGGTGGTAGATACAGAGGTATTCACTTTATTTTTTTCTTTAAATTAAATATATATATTCTCTTTTGTATGAAGGATAACTTTATAATAAATTATTTTCATAATAAATGAATTTTAAAAGTAATATATGATGAACATTTTTCTGTCATTAAGTACTTATCACCTTATTTAACTCTATGATAGTCCATTATATAATATATCTTCTAGGATTTATTTAAGCTATGTTTAACCCTACTATTAGGCATTGAAATTATCCTAATTTTTCAAAACACAAATAATGTTTGGATTTTCTTCCTTGTATATACATTTTGCATACATCTCCAATGATTTCTTTAGATTGCAAGGCCAGGAGGTATAAACAATTTTAAGACATTCAATTCAAAAATACAATCATCTTTTGACGCCACCTCTGCTTTCTCACTAGAAGAAAAACAAAACCGTGATTTAGGAGAAAAGGACAAGAGTTTGAGAGGTAGTGAGAGAAAGCTGAGAAAGCCTACGGGAGAAGGAAAACTCATAGAGAAAAATTGCTGCCGAAGAGAAGGGAAGAAGAGTGGGAAGCATGAATAGAGCTGAAGAATGCTGACAAAAGCATAAAACACGACATGCTGAAGAGGTTTCAGAGTCAGGCAGATGTGGATTTAAACCAACTCATCCATTATCCATGTGACCTTAGGCAAGTTACATAACTTCTCTAAGCCCCCATTTCCTTATCTGTAAATGAGAAAAGCAAAGAGCTCGGCAAATAGTAGGCACATAATAAGTTTGTTTCCTTCTAAGGAAATGGAATAAAAGATAGAGAGAGCATGGGGTGGGGGTCAGGGGGTTGGAAATGAAAAAATAAATAATTGAATATATGGAAAAACAAAACTTAAAGAAAATCAAATTTCGTTTCACAAATTGCTACTTTTGTATAAAGTTCTCACATAACATTAATGATGAAATAGAGAAATGAAGAAACCAAAGCCATACATAAGTGTGTGGCTTGAAAGGAATGAAAATTTGCCTATGATAGGAGAAAAGTGGATTAATATGTGATAACGAATAGAAAGAATGCCAGAACTAAAAAAATCAACTGTTGACTCAAAATATTTGCAGAATATTTTTGTCTGGTATTGCTGCTTAATAAAATCCTCGTAGTTTGAAGAGAAGATGAGTAAAAAGGAGATTATGATTTGGACTACTTTGTATTCATTAAACCATTTTTAAAATTGGAAACAAATTGGAAATTGCATGCAAATCAATTCCAATACTCATTATTTTGACTGACCTTGAGCCCCTGAAGGCCTACACTTTACATCGGTGCTTGTGCAAGCACGCACACACGCACACATGCACACACCCTCTCTTCTGTCAAGCAAAGAAGCACGTGGCAACACCCCTTTACCACTCTGCTTTCTGTTACTTAGCTTCCGGTCTTTGGTTCCTCTTTCACAAAGGAAAGATAACACTGGGAGTCAAGAATCTCCTCTTTCTTGAATTTCCCTAGCTGGACTAGAAATCTTGAGAAAACAGGTTGTCTTTTTGTCATGAAATTTTTTGGCACTTCATGCTTCTGACTGTGCCAAGAACGTCTTGAGACATTTTATTTGGCTTTTCCACTTGAAAATCTACATGGCACCTGCCTGCTCAGAGGTACAAGCACATCACTGAAAATTTGACATGACTCAAAGAGAAAGTTAATCAAATGTTAAATGAGTTTTATTTTAATTAAAGGTAAAGATGAATCAGTTTTTATTTACCTTGCAATAATGCATTTCTACTGTTTTTAATGGCTAACTTAGTTTCAGATCAGTGGAACTCTCACCTCTACGGTGGTGGAAAATTCACTGTAATTGGTTTCCCTATTTGACTCCTCTTGGAGGAGAGTGCTACAGAAATGGATGACAGTGGCTTTTCACATAGCAAAATTTCTTTAGGCACCAACCAAGAAACGTTAAAATGTTATATAGCAAACATATCATATACTTTAGTCGAAGACAGTAATCTACAAAATGGGACAATAAACAACCAGTTGAAATAAAGAATGGGGGATGACTAAAGGTGACTTTAATTCCAATCTAACAGAAACACTAAGCGGGGTTAGATCACACTTCTGACATTTTTTTTTTTTAAGGTTGTAATTTTAGTTATTTTATTTTATTTTTTAATTTTTTGTTTATTGCAGTAACATTGGTTTATAACATTGTATAAATTTCAGGTGTACATCATTATACTTCTATTTCTGCATAGATTACATCATGTTCACCACCCAAATACTAATTACAACCCATCACCACACACATGTGCCGAATTATCCCTTTCGCCCTCCTCCCTCCCTCCTTCCCCTCAGGTAACCACCAATCCAATCTCTGTCTCTATGTGTTTGTTTATTGTTGTTATTATCTACTACTTAATGAAGGAAATCATGTGGTATTTGACCTTCTCCCTCTGACTTATTTCACTTTGCATAATACCCTCAATGTCCATCCATGTTGTCACAAACGGCTGGATTTCATGGTTTCTTGTGGCTGAGTAGTCTTCCATTGTGTATATGTACCACATCTTCTTTACCCATTCGTCCCTTGATGGCCACTTAGGTTGCTTCCAAGTCTTGGCTATTGTGAATAATGCTGCAATGAACACAGGGGTGCATGTATCTTTACACATTGGTGTTTTCAAGTTCTTTGGATAAATACCCAGCAGTGGAATAGCTGGATCATATGGTAGTTCTATCCTTGATTTTTTGAGGAATCTCCATACTGTTTTCCATAGTGACTGCACCAGTTTGCACTCCCACCAGCAGTGTATGAGAGTTCCCTTCTCTCCACATCCTCTCCAACACATGTTGTTTCCTGTCTTGTTAATTATAGCCATTCTGACGGGCGTGAGGTGATATCTCATTGTAGTTTTGATTTGCATTTCTCTGATAGTTAATGATTTTGAACATCTTTTCATGCGTCTGTTGGCCATCTGTATATCTTCTTTGGAGAAATGTCTGTTCACGTCTTTTGCCCATTTTTTAATTGGGTTGTTAGTTTCTTTGTTGTTGGGATGCATGAGTTCTTTATATATTTTGGAGATTAAGCCCTTATCAGATGTATGGTCTGCAAATATCTTCTCCCAATTGTTAGGTTGTCTTTTCGTTTTGTTGATGGTTTCCTTTGCTGTGCAGAAGCTTTTTAGTTTGATGTAGTCCCATTTGTTTATTTTTTCTACTGTTTCTCTTGCACGGTCAGACATGGTGCTTGAAAATATGTTGCTAAGACCGATGTCGAAGAGCGTACTGCCTATGTTTTCTTCTAGAAGTTTCATAGTTTCAGGTCTTACATTCAAGTCTTTAATCCATTTGGAGTTAATTTTTGTGTATGGTGTAAGGTAAGGGTCTACTTTCATTTGTTTGCATGTGGCTATCCAGTTTTCCCAACACCATTTGTTGAAGAGACTTTCTTTTCTCCATTGTATGTTCTTGGCTCCTTTGTCAAAGATTAGCTGTCCATAGATGTGTGGGTTTATTTCTGGGTTTTCAATTCTATGCCATTGATCTGTGTGTCTGTTTTTGTGCCAGTACCATGCTCTTTTGGTTACTATAGCTTTGTAGTATATTTTGAAATCAGAGAGTGTGATACCTGCAGCTTTGTTCTTTTTTCTCAGGATTCCTTTAGCTATTCAGGGTTTTTTGTTGTTCCATATAAATTTTAGGATTCTTTGTTCTATTTCTGTGAAAAACGTTCTTGGAACTTTGATAGGGATTGCATTGAATCTATAGACTGCTTTAGGAAGTATGGACATCTTAACTATGTTAATTCTTCCAATCAAAGAGCACGGAATATCTTTCCATTTCTTTGTGTCTTCTTCAATTTCTTTCAGCAATGTTTTATAGTTTTCGGTGTACAGCTCTTTCACCTCTTTGGTTAAGTTTATTCCTAGGTATTTTATTCTTTTTGTTGCAATTGTAAATGGGATGGTATTCTTAATTTCTCTTTCTGCTACTTCGTTGTTAGTGTATAGAAATGCAACTGATTTTTGTATGTTGATTTTGTATCCTGCAACTTGACCACATTCGTTTATTACTTCTAAAAGTTTTCTGATGGATTCTTTAGGGTTTTCTATATATAAAATCATGTCATCTGCAAATAGTGACAGTTTCACTTCTTCCTTTCCAATTTGGATCCCTTTTATTTCTTTCTCTTGTCTGATTGCTCTGGCTAGGACTTCCAGTACTATGTTAAATAGGAGTGGTGACAGTGGGCATCCTTGTCTGGTTCCCGTTCTTAGAGGGATAGCTTTCAGTTTTTCACCATTGAGGATGATATTAGCTGTGGGTTTCTCATATATGGTCTTCATTATGTTGAGGTACTTTCCTTCTATACCCATTTTATTCAGAGTTTTTATCATAAATGGATGCTGTATCTTGTCAAATGCTTTCTCTGCATCTATTGAGATGATCATGTGATTTTTATTCTTTATTTTATTAATGTGGTGTATCACGTTGATTGATTTGCGAATGTTAAACCATCCCTGCATACCTGGAATAAATCCCATTTGATCATGGTGTATAATCTTTTTAACGTATTGTTGTATGCGATTTGCTAGTATTTTGTTGAGGATTTTTGCATCGATGTTCATCAGTGATATTGGCCTGTAATTTTCTTTTTTTTTGTGTTGTCCTTGTCTGGTTTTGGTATCAGGGTAATGTCGGCATCGTAGAATGAGTTAGGGAGCTTCCCCCCCTCCTCAATTTTTTGGAAGAATTTGAGAAGGATAGGTATTAAGTCTTCTTTGAATGTTTGGTAGAATTCACCAGGGAAGTCGTCTGGTCCTGGACTTTTATTTTTGGGGAGGTTTTTGATTACTGTTTCAATCTCCTTACTGGTGATTGGTCTATTCAAATTCTCTACTTCTCCTTGATCCAGTTTTGGAAGGTTGTATGATTCTAAGAATTTATCCATTTCTTCCAGATTGTCGAATTGGTTGGCATATAGCTTTTCATAGCATTCTCTTATAATCTTTTGTATTTCTGAGGTGTCTGTCGTAATTTCTCCTCTTTCATTTCTGATTTTACTTATTTGTGCCTTCTCTCTTTTTTTCTTGGTGAGTCTAGCTAAAGGTTTGTCAATTTTGTTGATCTTTTCAAAGAACCAGCTCTTGGTTTTATTAATTTTTTCTATTGTTTTTTTGGTCTCTATTTCACTTATTTCTGCTCTGATTTTTATTATTTCCCTTCTTCTACTGATTTTGGGCTTTGTTTGTTCTTCTTTTTCCAGTTCCTTTAGGTGCATTGTTAGATTGTTTATTTGAGATTTTTCTTGTTTGTTGAGATAGGCCTGTATTGCTATAAACTTCCCTCTTAGAACCGCTTTTGCTGTATCCCATAAATTCTGGCATGTCGTATTTTCATTTGCATTTGTCTCCAGGTATTTTTTGATTTCTTCTTTGATTTCTTCATTGACCCAGTCGTTGTTCAGTAGCATTTTGTTTAATCTCCACGTATTTGTGGCTTTTCTGATTTTCTTCCTATAGTTGATTTCTAGTTTCATACCATTGTGGTCAGAAAAGATGCTTGGTATTATTTCAATCTTCTTAAGTTTATGGAGACTTGTTTTGTGGCCTAATATGTGATCAATCCTGGAGAATGTTCCATGTGCATTTGAAAAGAACGTGTATTCTTCGGTTTTTGGATGGAATGCTCTGTATATATCTACGAGGTCTGTCTGTTCTATTGTATCATTTACGGCCAATGTTTCCTTATTGATCTGTTTGGATGATCTATCCGTTGGTGTAAGTGGAGTGTTAAAGTCCCCTACTATTGTGTTACTGTACATTTCTGTTTTTATGTCTGTTAATAATTGCTTTATATATTTAGGTGCACCTACATTGGGTGCGTAGATATTTACAAGTGTTACATCCTCTTGTTGGATTGTTCCCTTGATCATTATGTGATGCCCTTCTTTGTCTTTTTTTATAGTTTTTGTTTTAAAGTCTATTTTGTCTGGTATGAGTACTGCTACCCCAGCTTTCTTTTCATTGCCATTTGCATGGAGTATCTTTTTCCATCCCTTCACTTTCAGTTTGTGAGTGTCTTTAGGTCTGAAGTGTGTCTCTTGTATGCAGCATATATACGGGTCTTGTTTTTTAATCCAATCAGCCACCCTATGCCTTTTAATTAGAGCATTTAGTCCATTGATGTTTAAAGTAGCTATTGATAAGTAGGTACTTACTGCCATTTTTTAACTTTTTTTTTTTCTCAGTGTTTTAGTAGTCCTTCTCTGTTCCTTTCTTCTTCTGTACGGAATTGATAGTCTCTTTAGTTTGACCTCTGTCTGAAAGCTCTACTCTTTAACTCCCCTCCTCCCTCCTTTTGTGTTTTTGATATCATATCTAACCTCTTTTTTGTGCATTTGTATCCATTACCCTCTTATCATGGAAATAGATAATTTTTCCTATTTGTGGTCTTCTCTTTTCCCCTTAAATCAGTCCCTTTAACATTTCTTGTAGCACTGGTTTCTTGGTGACAAACTCTTAATTTTTGCTTGTCTGGGAAATTTTTCATCTCTCCTTCCATTTTGAATGATAACTTTGCTGGGTAGAGTATTCTTGGCTGTAAGTTTTTTCCTTTTAGCACTTTAAATATATTGTACCACTCTCTTCTAGCCTGTAAGGTTTCTGCTGAGAAGTCAGCTGATAGCCTTATGGAGTTTCCTTTGTATGTAACTTGACTTTCTCTTGCGGCTTTTAGGATTCTCTCTTTATCTTTAATTCTGGACATTTTGATTATGATGTGTCTTGGTGTGGGCCTCTTTGGGTTTATCTTGTTTGAGGCTCTCTGTGCTTCCTGTACCTGGATGTCTGTTTCCTTCCTTAGGTTAGGGAAGTTTTCATCTATTATTTCTTGAAATAGATTCTCTGCCCCTTTGTCTCGCTCTTCTCCTTCCGGGACACCTATAACAAGGATGTTAGTGCGCTTGATGTTGTCCCAGAGGTCCCTTAGACTGTCCTCACTTTTTTAAATTCTTTTCTCTTTTACCTGTTCAGCTTGGGTAATTTCTTCTAGTCTTTCGTCCAGCTCACAGATCCCTTCTTCTGTATCTTCTACTCTGCTTTTGAGTCTCTCTAGTGAATTTTTCATTTCCAGTAACATATTCTTCATTTCAGATCGGTTCTCTTTTATATCTTCCATTTCTTTGTTGACATTCTCACTGAGTTCATCTATTCTTCTCCCCAGATCAGTGAGCATCCTTAACACTCTTTGTTTGAACTCTCTGTCGGGTAGGTTGCTCATTTCTGTTTCACTTAGTTCCTTTTCTGGGATTTTGTTCTGTTCCCTTACTTGGAATGTATTCCTTTGTCTCCTCATTTTGCCTCTTTCCCTGTGCTTGTGTCTACGTATTAGGTAGGTCAGCTACGTCTCCTGCTCTTGGATAGGTGACCTTATGTAAGTGATGGCTTAGGAGGCCTGCAGTGTGCTTCCCTCAGTTCTCAATGTTCCAGGGGTGACCCCTATGTGGGCTACGTGTGTCCTTCTGTTGTGGCCTGTTTGCTCTCCCTGTAGGCGCCCAGGGAGGCCGAGTTATGCTCCTGGCCAGCTGTTGTAATGCTCAGCTGCTTGTAGTTGTTGTGGGCCCTTCAGTCTCTGTATCAGGTGTGGGGAGCCCCAGCACAGTTGGCTGCAAGTTCTAATACCACATTTGTGTTGCAGTATTTCTTTTAAGTGAGTAGGCCCCCAGCGTGGCAGGTTGTTAGGCTCAGGGCCTTACAATTGCTATAAGCCTCCAGCCTTTGGGTCTCTGGTCAGCTCTCTGAGGATTGCAGCTGAGTGGGGCTGGCCTCAGGCACAGGAGCACCCAATTGTTTCAGGCTTTGGAAGGTGGGGCAAACCCCCATGTGGGTCTTTGAGAAGCACAAGTCTTCTGCAGCTGACAAGCCCTGCTGCCCACAGGTCCACACACAGTCAACACAGTCCTGCCCCATGTGCACGCCCCGACCTCCCAAAGCGGATCCAGTCTCTCCACGGCGGGAGCACCACACACTCCACCTGCTCCTTGTGCCTGCCCTGCCCCACTGAAGTGGGCTCAGTTGCCAGGCTGCAGAGAATCCAGTCACCAATCTATGCAGGCCCACAAGTTGCCTGAGGGCTTGTTGTTGGGTGGGGCTAGTGTCTAGGGTGGGCTGCCCGCCCTGGCTGAGCTGGATTAAATCGGTGCTCTAGCGGGTGGGGCAGACCCTGGGCTAGCAGGCCTCAGGGAGTACTCCAATGGCGTCTGTGTCAGCACGCCCACACCGGGCCACAGCCAATGTCCCAGTCCCTGGAGAGGTCTCACCTCTCACCGAGATGCACTCAGGGCCTATCAGGTGAGTCTCTTTTCACCACAGCACTGTGCACCTTTCTTTCTGGTGATTTTATGTTGCTTTCTGAAATGGGTGAGTTTGCGCATGGGCCCTTTAAAAGCCAGTTTTAATTTCTTTGTAAACCAGCTTTTCTGGGGGTACTCCCCAATGTTTTAGTAGCAGGCAAAGTCAGATATTATGCCACTCCCCTCGATTGTACTGGGTCCACAAAATGCCCATAGTGGAGGTGCTCCCAGCTCAGGGCCCTGCGCCTCCAGGGCTGCTCCCGGGCGGCTGTGAGGCGCTGCGGCTTGTGAAGGCGGCGTTTTTCCTCTCCAGAAGGGAGTTTCTGCCTCTTCTGCCTCAATTAGGATTGTCCGTTGTTGCAGGAGTTCCTCTTATCCAGTTTTCAGTTCTGTCTCAGGGGTAATTTTTCCACGAGTAGTTGTAAATTGGCTGTGTCCGCAGGAGGAGGTGAGTTCAGAGTCTGCCTACGCCGCCATCTTGACTTCCTCCGACTTCTGACTTATTTTGGACTGCTCAGGCTATCCATTAATCTCACCTCCTCCCACTCAGCAAAAATATCTCCCAGGCAATTTCTCCTTGTCTTCTCACTTTCCTAATATCCATTTCCCCAGAACGCTGAAGTAACTGGGGGTCATAATAGAGACTAGTTAAAAATCTGTGCACATATTCTAGATCATTTCAGAATTCTTAAGTCAAATTAGTTTATTTACCTCATTCCTTCCTTTACCCTTTAACTTCCTCCCTTTGGTAATTACCTCTACTCTTAACTCCAATGCGCAGACTTCAATTTAACAAAATTGTTTGATTACATTCTCATAATGGTGATGTTCTTAGATGGTGATTAGTGTGTAAAATTTCTGGCTCTCAGTTTTCCAAAAATGTTAACCAGGTCTCAGAGATTCTCAACAAATATAATGAAAGAGTCTTACAAAAGGTGCCAATTAGTCTATGCTAAAATTCTTAATATGTGCAGAGTTATCACCATTCATTGTCTTTTCTGTCACTAAATTATAAGTCTCTTGAGAATAATGATACTATCCTTTTAAGATGTCCAATTCTCTTAAATATATCAAATACATTGAGTTTTTCAGGCCATGAAGATATTTTTGATAGAAAAATTTTTATCTCCCTAAAAGGAAGATATATAATCAGCATTATATGTTATGGATCAGCTGATTATGGATCATACCTTCCTTACACCCAAGTGCTTTATCAAAAAAAACCCAAATCTTTACTGATGATATTATACAGCTTAGACCTGCACTGTCCAACATGGTAGCCACTAGACACTTATGGCTATTTAAATTTAAAATTTAATTAATTAAAATTAAATAAAATTATAAATTCAGTTCCTCCGCCACACTAGCCACATTTCAAATGCTCAATAGCCACATGTAGCTATTAGCTACTCTATTGGACAGCCCAGACAGAACATTTATATCATCGCAGGAAGTTTTATTGGACAACACTGATCTAGATGAATTAAATATAGCATCAGATAATAATCAGTATAATTATTAGCCAGACATAAATAAATTTTAACTGTATCTAAAAGGGTGATTATTTCTTTATCTTTTATAATAACATGATAAGACGACTTCATATGCTCCTAATGAAATATGTGAAAAAATAGTGTTAATTGAACAATGTAGCAAAAACGCAATGGAGACTTGTTTTACTCACATAAACTATAGAAGATTTCTTACTTTCACCCTTCCTGCTATAAATAAATTGACAAGTGCATGTGTACCCTTCATAATGTATATGAGTCTCATTAGTTTTAAAATGCTTACTTCCCATGAAGTCTAGGGAAATCCTTCTCCCAGAAATATATGGGGAATGAGTCAAATTCTATGAGAATGGGTGGAAGTAGAGATTAGCATTAATACGCTTTCTTGAATGTGTTTAAAATTCTGTTGTCTTTTAAAAATTTTTTGAGAGGTTAAACTTCATGAACTTTAGAAGTGTAAAAAACTGGCTTGATGAAAACAACTTTTTTCCTATTGCCATCTTTCCAAGAACATGGACCATCAGAGCATTCCAATATATCTCATGCCAAAGGCTTTTGGAGAATGGCTACAGACTGAGGTTGTTCTGGAGCTGGAATTAGCTGCTGTATTTTTCTTTCTGTTGTCAGCATACACTGGGAAATACACCTGCTCCCAGAGCTTATCATTTCTAAAATGATCTGAGAGTTTATTACTCATGCCCAAAACTGTCCAAATCAGACAGTTCCACAAAGCAAATAGAGAAAAATTCCCTTAATATAGAATTTTCAGGGTGTAATGCTGTGGCTCAACCCCTCATTATGAATGGATTTAGAATAGGAAAAATTCAGAAGTTTAGGCTATTGGATCAGTTGTCTTCTAGCAATAAAGCTGTCAGAAACCTATAACGTGCTTTTGTGTTTGGCATAGTTTTCTCTTTTATCAGCAGCTTTCACAGCACATTCAACCTTTTTTACATAGAGTTGAGAAAAGTTCAGTTCAACAGATATTTTTTACAGTACTTTCAGTCACAAAGCCAACTACAATTTAGTCCCTGCCCTCCAGGAGCTGGTTCTCTAATGAGTGATAGCAACAGATAAAGAGGTAAGTGCTATGATAGAGTTAAGCAAAGACTGCAATGGAAAATCAAAGGAGACAGGGTCACATGACTAGCCAGTAATATCTCCTGGAAGTAATGATATCCAAGCAGAATCTTGAAAAATGAAAGTCTTCCTTCCTGCCAGGCCAGGGAAGGATGAGAAAGAGAAAAAATTTTAGGCAAGGAAGAACCTAAGCCAAGGCCCAGAAGCGAGAAAACAGCATAGTACATTCTGGGAATTACATGTAGTCCCAAATTGCCAAAATAAGTGTCAGGGAAGTAGGCAGGGGCTAGATCATTGTATTCAATGGTAAGATGAATTTTCTTCTGTAGGTGTTGGGAAGTTATTAAATGGTTTTTAAGGAGGAGTGATCTGTTCATGTTTGTGCTTAGGTGGATCACTTTCTTAGACTCTGAAAACCATACTGATAATGATATGGAAGGGGCAGATCTGAGAAATGTTAGGAATAAAAAGAGCATGACGTAGGGGGATTAAAAGAGACTCCAAGTAATTTTTGAAAGTAGTAATAACTGAGGAATGAAATAAAAGGAAAACTAAATATGGACAGAGTCAAGATTTTCAGGAAGCAGGAAGGGTCTCTTTCAGTTTTGTTTGGTTGGTTAGTTTTCACTGGAACTTCTATGAAAGATAAAGTAACTAGAGAACAAAAATGGGAAAATACAATACAAAAATTTTAGGAAAGAAATTTCCCCATGAAAAAGAAAGAAATAAAGCCCTGATACTACAGTAAGAAAAATCCTGATAATGAATCCGAGCAAACCAAAAGTCAAGTACTAACCTGTACCAAGGAAACACAACACGCAAAGATCTTCATTAATGATACAGAGTTGAGGAGCAGACAGCAATTCTCCTGGTTAAGGAGATGATGTAATTATACTGAAGGAAATAGAAAAACATGAAAAATTCACACATTTTTAAGAAATCAGCAAATAAGTAGGTGAAAACATAAGTGAACTCCAAATTAAGCCCTAGATCTCTATGTCTCCAAGAGCTGGGGTATTCAAACTTCAATCTACTAGAATTGTTTTGTTTTGTTTTTTCCGTAAGTGGATGCCATAAAAATTCTCTTGCCAGTCAGGTACTTTAAAGAGGAGGGAAAAAATTTATTTGACTTAAAAACAAATAGAATTTCTTAAAATAGGACTGTATGGTTTCCTGTCTTCAAAACATTCATGACACCATCTGCATCTTGAGGGTTTGGACAAGCATTTTTATTGCTTTTGTAGATGCTCCAACAAAATATCACATATACACACAGAAAAAACTTTCCGAAACTGTTTAATTACTTATTCATCCAAAATGAACAGATTAATGACCAAAAGAATGAAAGTAAAGTGGTGCTGAATAGGAAAGCCACCCAACCAATAAAAAAAATAATGTGCAGGAATTGGAAGCAAAATCTCTTCTTGCTCTTTCAAAAACACAGCCAAAACACTTAAGCTGATGTTGGATTATTGTGCACAAACAGATCCTGACTCCTCCACCAAGTGAAACAAAAGTTGCAAATGTTTTTTTATCCCTCTTCTGACATTTTGGGAAAGGTTCCCGAAAGTTTTAAAAAAAAAAGAATCCTAATTTAATTAAATCACACACAGACACACACACACAGGAATACACTTTTTTCCCTCTTTAGGAAGAGTTAAAGTATTTGAATAACTTCCATTTGTATAATTTTGAATTGCAAAAGTATAAATTATCTTTAACGTTTAAAGAAATAAGGCTCCAGGGCCGGCCCCGTGGCTTAGTGGTTGAGTGCACGCACTCTGCTGCTGGCGGCCCAGGGTTCGGAATCCGGGCGCGCACCGATGCACCGCTTCTCCGGCCAGGCTGGGGCCGCGTCCCACACAGCAACTAGAAGGATGTGCAGCTATGACATACAACTATCTACTGGGGCTTTGGGGGGAAAAAATAAATAAATAAAATCTTAACAAATAAAAAAAGAAATAAGGCTCCAGTCACATTATAATGGGGTCATATTTTGATTGATAGGGACAACGATAAAACAAATAATAACTTGAGAAAAAATATGAAGGAAGTGATAGCAATATTATAAATAAGTAAAATATAATTACTTGTATGGGATCTAAATGGTTAAGTTTAAATTGCTTTTGTACGTTTTTTATCTTCAAATGGCTAAAATTTCCCCCTGTGAGTAAAATAACTGTTCTTATTAAAAATAATGCAATATAAATTATATTTATCTGATATAGGACAAAATATAATTAATCAAAATTGTATAATTCAAAGAAACTGCTATTACTCAAATAACCAAATGTCCTGTTATTACATGGTTATATATTGAATGGTTATATATTGAATAATTCAAATTATCATAATACAAAATATTCAATCCCACAGAATAACTGTCAAATTAATTACTTTGAAATTTTTATTTTCAATTATTTATAAATTTTAATTTTTGTATGTAAAAACTTATAAAATGACAAATAGGTATTAAAAAAATCCAATAGATCAGATTTTGGGGAGGGAGGAATATTCCAGTTAACAGAACCCAGAAAATGAGAAGCGTGATTAATTGATTTACAAAAAAATTAGCATTGTTAGACTATTAAATTTTAAGATGTGACATATAAAATAACTGAAATTTATAAGTACATATGCAAGTTAAATAATATTAATAGCAGCCACCATTATTAAGTGCTTGCTCTGTGTTAAGCACTATGTTGGTCATTTTACATACATCATCTCATTAAATCACAACCATGCATGAAGGGCCTCACTAATCATTTATCCATGTAGAATACTTTTAAATCTTCAAAGAACATTTTTATAATTATCTCGTAATATCTTCACATTAGGTTATGAAATAGACAAAAGACAAAAGCAATTATTAGCCCTATGTAAATCACAGATGAGAAAATGACAGGACATAGAGATTAAAATCACTGAGTTAGAAAAAAACAGAGTTACAGACTTAGTTTTCTAATTTCTAACCCCAAGTCATTATCCACTAGATAACATTAATATCAGAGAGCCTTAGTGATCCTAAATTTTTTAGGAAATAACCTAGCTTAAAGTTAATCAGCAAGCATTCAGTGAGTTTCCATACTGTATAAAGCACAGAAGTATTTGTGTGATACAAAAAGAAACAGGAAAAAAAATTGGAAACAGAAAGAAAGAGAGGAAGAGAAGTTTCCATTGAAGAACTTAGTATCTGGCTGAGAAGAAAATATTAATTTTTAGAATAATTATAAAATAATGTATCATTAAGTGCAAAGTAACAGTTGTGAAAATTACCTGATCTATTGATGTAATTTAACCTTGCTAAAATCTGATGGTAATAAACTATGTATCTTTTATTTGGATTAATCAAATCCCATAAAATTTTATTGAACTAACCTAATTCTTTTGCTAAACAGAAACCCTATTATACAAATTATTGCTACAAAGAAAAAGGTCAATAGCTGGAAAATACCAAGCAATCTTTCAGTAATTTCTGTTCTAATAATATTAGTTATAATAGAATTGTATTTGAGTGGAACTTATAAGGAACCAAAATATTTGTCAAAATTCCCTTAAAAAGTTATTAATGAGTGTGAATGGAAAAGTTTAAATTATTAATGACCATACTTAAGATAAAAATTAAGTAACTATTACTATGAGAACAAAACTTTGTACTATTAGAAGACAAAAAGAAAAAAATGTGATTTATACACAAATAGTGTGGCTCATAGCACTGTTTGAAGAATGGTAATAAAGAATAACTTGAACAATGTTTACAAGATGTAGATCCTATTTTTTAGAAAAATAACACCCAATCAAAATTAAACTTCACACACATACACACACACACACATACATATACAAGTAGTTAGGAGAAAGTCACTATATGGTTGTGAGTTAACAACAGTTTCAAGATAAAAATTATTAGAAGAATAAATACTGAGTTTAAAATAGTGGCATCCAAAAAAAAAAATACAAGTCAGCTCTTGATTACATAACGTCTTCCAGAGAACCAGCACGTTGTTGCTCGATTTTTTAAGTGCATGGTGACTTTTGCCTCTTCTCATGCATGTTTTACCTTCATCTTCTACCTACCAATAATTTTCTTCTAATCTCTTTCAGCAGTTTCATATAGCTGCCTAGATAAACCTCACATTTCTGAAAATAGATCAAGAAAAAAGCATTCAACAAACATTATTTGAGTACCATCTATGTGCTGGGCACAGACCAAGCCACTAGGGAATAGAAGTTAAATAGAATGTAGTAACTGCCCTCAAAAAAGAGTTTAGCTCAAGGCTTTCAAATTGTAGGTTATGACCTTTTATGAATCAGTTTAGTGGGTTTCTGACCAACTATTTCAAAAGAATAAAATAGAATAGAACAGAATTAAAAAACTCATTGTGCATCACAGTAGTAAGGTAAGTACTGTTTCATGAAAGTTTTGTTTCAGTCACCTATATATGTATATGTGTACTGGGTCACACTGTAAAATTTATTTCATACTGTGGATCATAGTCAAAAGTTTGGAAAAAACCTTTGTTTAGGAAAATACGTACCAGAAATTTTCACAAAATGGTTCATTCTATAAAGATGGTCACAAGCTGGTAACTTCAAATGTTCTCATCATAATTAACTGACAAGACTGAATAAATGTCTTACAGAACAGGTAGTCAAGCACCAGCAACGTCCTTCTTTTGAAAAATGTTATCTTTATTTAGATCTCCTTTATTAAAATGTTCACCAGTCAATCACAATGCTATGAAGTTTCAACCAAATATTTTTACCATTAGTTAATACAACATAAGGTGAAATGAATATGATACTTCTCTAACAGGTTTGGAACTCAGCAGAGAGGTTTGGGGGGTATAATTATATTACCCTTGATGACATTCAGTTGGAAATATTATTCTCTGAGTTGATTTGTAAGGATTACAGGTTTTCTTCAAAAATGGTAAACCACTTTCATATTAATCAAGGAGTGCACAGTATCAAAATATTTACATTGTGAAATGCTAAGTAATTTAAATAATCCTAACAAAAGGTTGAATAGCCAGTCACACTACACTTTTAGAGGCTGATTCATTCCACCTAAACATATCTGAGCTCCACAGAGCTTGTTATGTTTTACTTTTTTAACTATTTAAACTCTTACTAAATCCTAAACAACTTGAAGTCAGGGAACACATCTTATTCAATGCTTTGCATACACACAGTGAATGTTAAATGATTATTGTTGAATGTATTGTTGATATTAATTTGTTTTGTTTTCATTTTACCAAAATATTTGAATCAATATTGCAGACATATTCAGATATCTCTCTCTAGAGACAGATTCCCTGGAAAATCTAAATATATATGACCTATGCCTTTGTAATCCTTAAACAATTAAATCTGTAAGTGTTAATGGAAATTATTTTGTCATAGCAAATACAGACGGAGACCTAAATTACAGAACAGGAGAGTTTTAGGGTCACATGACCCTACTCTTTGTAAAGATGGAAATTGGATCTCAGAGAGGTTCAGTGATTTGCATAAGGTTATCCAGATAATCTGTGCAGGGCTGGAATAGAACTCAGGTCTTATGATTCCTAGTGGTATTCTTTCCACTATAACACACTGGTTTTTGGTCTGCCTCCACTGCAATCTTTTTTTTTTTTCCTATACTTTGAGCAAAACACTTCCTAGGCAATCTGAGGATTTAAAAAATTAAGACTATCCTTGTCATCGAAGTACTTAAAAATGCAAAAAAATACACAGAAATACATTCAGAGATTTATGGGGAATTAATTTTTGGCAAACTACTATAATAATTCAATTCAAATCTCATATCCTCTGAAAAGTCATTTATGACCACTCCAAACTAAAACACTCTCTCTCGATGCTAGTAGAAAGAGCACTAGACAGGCAACATGAAACAAGGATTTGTGTTGTGCCTCAACCACTAACTACATGTTTGAAAAATGATTTTCCAATTTCAAAATACTCATTTGTAAAAAAGGGAGAGGGTGCAGGGGTAAAGGATCTTCAAAGGCCCCTTTCAGATCTAAGGTCCAAGCCACAATTATCTGCACCAGTCCATTCCAACCCAACACTTTACATCAAAGCCATCCACTTATGCAGCATAGGGTTGCAGATCTATCACTCCTGATTGTGGCAACTGTCCAGGACTGTCACCTTACCCTTAATTCCTCCTTCTATTCCAGGATCTCTCTGGCTCCTTTTTCAGGCCATCTCTTACCCCTTGATCACTGAACTCGGTTTCTCTGGTTTGGATTCTCAGTGCTCTCTAAAAGACTTGGTTTGTACAGACCCTCTGGCTCCCCTTACGCCTAGACATGTCAGGAAAATAGTCCCATGTCATCTGCTTCTGGCCCCTGGGATCCAAGACTGAATACCTGCCCATTTGCAGGGACACCCAACGGAGATGATCTTTCAGGCAATTTTCCAACTACTGATTTGAGATATTTCTATTATTATATTAGTCGTTATTTAAATATTTTTACCATTTAACTTTTTGTATGTTATACAGATCCACAATCCCTAAAACTCTTGAGCTCAGATGTATTTTGGAAGTCAGAATTTTTCACATTTGACAGGTGATATAGCACATATACCATGTAAAATATAACACCACCATAATCAAAAGCATTAATATTTCTGAAGTGAAACATATGAATATTCTTCTTAAGTGGAATAAATGAAGACTATAAATAGCTTCACATCAGTTCAAGTCAGGTTTTCCTGCCAAATGAGTTAATCTTGGGTTAGATTTTACTGCCAAATACATTACCAAAAAAATAACAAAATAAGTTTTCTGGAATTTTTGAATTTCAGAATTACACATACAAGATCGTTGATCTAATAAATTATGTGGACCTTAGTATGACTGCATATATTACAGGGGCAGAGATCATGTATTTTAATTCTTCACATTTCTAGAAAAGTGCCTTGCACAACACGCAGTAAAAACAGTTCATGTTTATTTGAAGAATTCTTCACTGAGTGCATACCATGTGCCAAAACTACACTCAGGAGTTGTGAAGCATTAAAAAAATCTTACAATACATAGAACTTTCCCTCTGGGGCATTACAGTGCTAAGAGGAATAAAGGATAAAACAAATGTTAAAGTTCAAGTCTGTGATTAAGCACCAAAATTAGTGATTCAGGCAAAAAGGATGTCAGAATTGGGGGTAGTAAGTTTAAACGTGAACACTGTAATTTAGTTTAACAGTCAGGAGCTGTCAATATCTCACAACTGTAAAAGTTGGTATAATGATTTATAGTCTGGAGAGGGAGTAGGGAGTAACTTGGTAAGAGAATTCTATTAGTCACAAAAGGTTATGCTGAAAATCACTATAACTTTTGCGTTAGATATATGAATTTTCAGGCAGAGTTTCACTCACACTGATTCCAGAAATGGACACTCATAGGGATGACTCTACAGACTTAAAAATGAAGGAGTGTAAGACCATGGAGAATTAGCACCATACCACTACACAGAACTGCCCTAGATGAGACAGCATAATTCTGTGCAAAGAGGAAATTATTTTTGACAAAATGAAGTTTCGACTCAACTTGTTTTTTTTTGTCAGTTGGGCCTACTTTGAAAGGAGTGGTAGATTCTGGTAAAAGTTAGCATCTTCTTGAGTCAAGAATAAATCAGAGAGGAATGAGACACATGAACTCAGACCACGTATTATTTGTAAATCACTAAGCAACTTTAAAGATACAAGTGATCTAATAATTGATTATAATATATTAAATTCATTTTTTATAGAATTTACCTGGCATCTCTTAAAACAAAATGTTAAATATTCCTCAAAGGTGATAAATATGATTATATCTATTTTACAGATGAAAATCTCAAACCTGGTGATATTGAATGGCTAAAGGTCAATTAGATAATCAGTACATTATAATAAGTTTTAAATACAAGAATCTTAACTTCAACTTCACTTATTAACCACTACCAGTAACCAAACCTAGACAAAACAATTTGAAAATTCATTCACCTTTTTACCCAATATATGTATATATAACTACCTTAAGTAATCAAGGAAGTCAAAATAATGAAATTGATTTGTTCACAAAAATCCTTCTGAAGCCTTACTTGTCAATTCTTTCAATCTCTGGAACATAAAGAAGAAGAAGAAATAAGAAAGTTCTCAGACAAAGGTAAAGTCCATTCTGTTCTTTCTTGTCACATCCCCTACATAGTTTTTTTTCCCCCTACATAGTCTTAAAGCAGTAACATTCCAGTATGAAATTTATGAACCAAATAAGGATCACTTGTTTCAGATAAGACAACTGATTATGACAAAGAAAAATTATCTTTGCCTTATGATCCTCTTAAGGAAACTAAATTCATTATCTGATATCAAGTGAATTGTGAAGTACTTTTAGATTTTTTTCTATCAATTGAAGAAAAGGACACATCCTAGCTGTCTAAACGGGAAGAACAAACTGGCAAAGACTATTACTGGTACAAATGAAAGGAAGCCTATAAGTGATATCAGATGACATGTTCTACAGGGTTATTTTAGTGGTGATATCATCTGACATCTTCTATAGGGTTATTTGGGGTGAGTGTGACATTTTCTTAATGAGAAGATTAGGAAGTTGCCCTAAAAGAGCCATATATAATGTATAAGGCCAAGGAACATATGGATAAAGTGTTGCTGGAGAAGTGTAAATATGACTCTTGAAGCAGTAAATGAAGGTTAAACATTAACAGCTGGTCCAGGGGACATGAAGAGGAAAAAAAGTAAGCAGTCTGTGTTAGACTGGTGTTTCACTAACCAGTAAGTCATCTTTATCTGTTTTCTATTTCAAATCATCTGGCCAAAATACATTACATTTCAAAGTTTAAGGAAATAAACTTTTAAAAGTTGCTTTCATTTAGTTAAATTAATCAAAAAAGACATTTTAGGATTGTGACTTTAAATTTTAAGCTGCATAGGATTTTTTTTCTTTTTAAGAAAGAGGTACTATTTTAGCTGTAAACCTATTACACTACTGCTTTTTAAGGGCTCATAATTTGTACTTTTATATATTAAATCTTAGACTAGAAACCCCCTCACACATACCCCTCTCACTTCAAAACTATATCACAACTTTGCTTCCACATTCTCTGGCTCAAAATACATTCGTTTGGTTCAGGGACACCAAATCTTCCATGCAATTTGAAAACCAAGATATTACTGGTTGCTGGTTACTCTAGTTGCATGGCAGAATTAATCGAATTAAATTTAAGAATCACATGTCCCAAAAAACATACCATTGAATACTATTCCGAAAAGCCAGCTTGCATTGCTCACTCTGCAAGGGTATGGAATAAATTTCAGTCAGTAAGTATATCTGTACCTGGTATACTTCTGGTAATAATGTATATGTAAAACTACTGGTGTGAAAGCCAAGAATTTTCCACTGAGACCAAATCATATCCTCCCCTTGAGACCAAATCATTTCCAACTTTGGAAGCAGAATAAATGAAGCTAAGACGCTCCTTTTGCCTTAGATTGTTTTCAGGGGTAAAAAATAGTTGCTTATGACTCAGTTTTTTTTTTAAATCTTGCCACTAAACTGCCAATTTCTTCCTAGAGCTAAAAAAAATTACTGTAATAACACCAAATGTTAATTAGTCCTCTATCTTTGAAAAATATATGCAATGGTCTTGTTCTAGCATACCTCTCTGCTTTTTATTTATAGTCTTGAGAAGAAGTAGTGTATAATGTAATTTGGTAAGTGAATTCTATTAGTCATAAAAACTTACACTGAAAATCCCTATAACTTTTGCTCTAGATATATGGTTAATGTTAACAGTTGCAGTAAATATAATGCTAAATGCTGATTTTTTATCATAAAGTCAAAAATTGTAGACTACCCCTAATGAAAATGATTATGACCAATATTGAGACTGTAACTTATTTTGCTAGGGCAAATTTATATTTGCTTATAAATTTTACCATAAAACTTAATATCAAGTTATAAAAATTCATATTGGATAGTACATGTAGACAGTTTTGGTTTTATTCAATTAGTTAACATTAATGGAATACATGGTACAAGGCATTATGCTAGGTAAGGTGTCTCTACCCACAAGAAGCTTATAATCTAGGAGACAAGATAAAAACATGTGCACAAATAGGAAGCAATTGGAATAGACGAATGCTGTAAATGAGAGACACACAGAGCACCATGAGAATTTACAGGTAGGAGAGATTAGAGAAGAACTTCACAGAGGATGTAGCATCTGAGGCAGGCTTTGAAGGATGGGTAGAATTTCCAAAGCGATGAGGTGGAAAATGGTATGAGCATCATTTATTTATCACATATTTATTATACCCACTAAATTCCAAGCATATATAAGGTACTAAGGATACATCTATTAACAAGTTGGATAAACATATTCTCTGCACTCATGGAATTTGTAGTCCAGTGGGATATGTATTCCAAATACTAAACAAACATAATACTCTAACTTATATAAAACCAAAAAAACACGAAAATAGCAGGAGGGGTATTGTAGAATTAAGCCTATTTAAACATAGAGGGTATTTAAGTGTTAGTTAACCCAACTGTTCGAATCTGAATTTTTGCTACTTTTCAATCACTCACACCTCCATTTTGTCTTTACTGAAGTAAAACAGATCATCCAATAATCTAGATTGAGTAATTTGAAAGAAACTTTGATTAGGAAGTTTAAAAACACATGTTGAAAGCGTACCATTTAAAAAGTAAACATATAAAAGAAGAAATGTCTACCATATCTGGGATCTGAGTCCTAGCTCTACCACAAACTCACTTCGTGAACTTGATGCCACCACTGTGAGCCTCAGTTTCCCCAATTATAAAACCAACAAAACACTATCTACTTCAGAAGGTTTACTGTGAGAATTAAATGAGATAAATGTATGTTAAAGCATTTTATAAGTTACAAAAAGCTACACAGAGTAAGGTAATGTGATTATTACATATTCAACTTACCACGTAATTTTACTACTTACCTATCTAACCTAATCTTTACCAAATAAAAAGAACAATTCTATTTTACCAGGGTTTACTTTATACCTACTTTGGGGTTAACCTGTTCAAAGAAGAGGTAGAATCACACTATCAAAAACTTGCACATCTGTTTGAAGCATTGTATTTCAACAAAACTGTGAAAGACTGTCTAGCCAGGTAACAATTAGCATCTGTTTACACCATAAACTCTTCATTTTCCCAAAAATTTATGCAGAGTTTAATATCTTGAGGTACTTAAATAGTTATTTGTTAGCTAGAACAGCATCACTTCCAAATCACGCTACCATAAAACAAATGATAGGTTTTTTGAAATAGAAGCTTTGTTTGGAAATTAGTTCTTCCATCTATTAGACTAATCATTAACAGAGTATAAAATGTCTCTTTGGAGTCCATGCATTTTAGTCATTTTGCATTTATAATCACTACTGAATAATCTCCAAAATAGCATAAATCACTTTTGAAAACCAAAGTCCAGGAGTGCCAGCTTCTATAGGAGGCCAACCTCTCCAGGCTGAGAACACATATAGACTGAGTCATCGCCATTTAATCCCTTCATAGCCCCACCATTTACACGGAACTCAAGAGTCTAAATTGGCCATATATATGATGGGTTCAGGCATTTCCCTTTATTTCTGATCGGAATTTTCAGAAGATTACTCACTGGTATGATTTGGTCCTATACTTAAGTATGATGATAAATTAGACAATACGTTTCATTTTTGCATAACTGCTCCAGTTCCAGTGGATTCACGAATGATTCACAGACCACTGCATACTCACAAATAATAGGATTTTTATAGTTTGATAAAGAGCATCAATAAACACAATATTTTTATAATTACATTGGAATTTCAATTATATATTGGAATTACTTCCTTGTTCCTGTTACTGATATGTGATCCTCCATATAGCGATAAACAAAAATAGTCTTCTATAAACTTTTATTCCAATAAAAGACTTTGAACCGAACCCTACGAATTTGTATGTCTTATAAAAGTGTTAGATCCTTAGGATCTTTAACAAATGGCAGTGACAGACGAGCCCTTTACAGATAGGAATTAGAATTTCTGCCTTACATCTTCGTTTTAAAACGGTCAGCAAATCTGAAATTTTAAGACTTTCTACTTTTCAGCCTCTTTCAATGACATTTCATCCTCTGATTAACTCAGCACACACACACCACATCCATTTTAGAGAGGAGAGGGAGGAGGTGAAGAAGAAGGTGTGAATCGAGTCACTCAGCAAAAGGAGTCCTGTCCCTAGGATGCGAAAATGCCACCCCTAAAGTCTTCTTAATCTTAACTCATCCGCACAGCGCCTCCTGCCGGTCCCGAAGGCCGCCGCTGGCGCCGGGTCCCGGGGGCGCGGAGCAGGGCGGCCTCCCGGGACTCCGCCGCCCGCCTCAACTTTGCCCTCCTCCCGGGGGGCAGCAGGCGCTCTCCTGCGGGGCTGCGCGCGGAAAGCGGGGAAACGCGAGCGGCCTCAGTGCCGGGAGCAGGCGCCCGACGATGGGCCGGGGGGCTGAGCTCCCACCTGGAGCAGCAGCTGGGGCCCTAAACGGCCGTCTGCGCCCCAGTTACCCCGCCAGGCCTCTGCTCCGTGTAGGGCAGAGGATCCAGGATGCAGTCGCCTCGGCGTGGCCTCAGCGGCGCCCACCAACGTCAGCCCCGTGGCCCATGGCAGCTCCTCCCCAGTCCACACGAACCGCCTCACCGAGGGCGCTCGGCGGTCTGTTCGCTCAGCCGGCCGTCCGCGGCCGGCCCAGCCCTTCCTCCCAGCTTGGCGACCCTGCCTCGGCCGCGCGGCGCGCCGCCCCTCCTGTGCCCCGCCGCCGGCCCTCTGGCCGTCCGGCCCTCGCGCCACAGCCTGCTCACAGCCCCGTCATTTATCCAGAACTCGTCTAAGTCGGCCACACACGCCGCGGGTTCAGGGATTTCCTGAGCCCCAGCTGCCGCGACCAGTCGGTGTGCCGTCCGAGTCTATCTCCTCTACTTTCCCGCAACCTCTGGGGGCACTGCCTGTCGCGTTCCCTTTTGAATATCCCACAGTGCGCTTATCAACGAGTAAACAAATAGAAGCAGCTCAAGTAAGAGTCAGCTGGCTGAGGAGAAAGCAGCGCCTGGGCCCTGTCTCCCACAGGGTTCGAGCGTTTCTCCAGGATCTGGGGCCTGCGCCTAGCGTCGCCGGGGGGCTCCCCTTCCCCGGGCCCGGCCCACCCGGGCGCCGAGACGCGGGCACGAGCGTTCCCGCGGGCGCGCGGGGCCTCTCGCGGGTCGCGCCCGCCGGGCGTCGGGCATCGGCGCCGGGAGGAAGGCCGTCGAGGAGGGCCGACTGGGTTCGGGCGGGAGGCCGTCGGGCCCGCAGCTTCGGCGCGGGCTGGCGAGCGTTAGGTGTGCGCGCCGGCCGTCTTCGAGGCCGCGGAGTGAGCGGCGGTCACGGCGCCAGACGCGCTTGGCGAGGCCGGGAGGCTTCCCGGGAGCGTATTTGGGGGCTTGAGCGACTTTTCTAATGGAAGAGGGCTAGGAGGAGAAGCCTCCTGGACCCAAAGTAGGCCTCCCCCTCCCCTTTTGATCCCCGCCTACCTCCCCCACCCCCGCCAGCCTAGGGTCTCCTCTTTGTCCTCCCCGCACCCCCACCCTGTTTTCCTTCTTGCCGTCCCTCCCTCCCGTTTTCCCGCACCTCTCCCCCTTCCCCCTCCTGTCTCCCCCCAACCCTCTCTCCCCACTCCTCTTTCCTTTCCCGTCTCTAACTCGCTCCTCTCCCATCCTCCCCCCTCTCCCCCTTCCCCCTCCTGTCTCCCCCCTAACCCTCTCTCCCCTCTCCTCTTTCCTGTCTCTCTCTCCTCTCCCATCCTCTCCCCTCTTCCCCTTCCCCCTCCTGTCTCCCCCCAACCCTCTCTCCCCTCTCCTCTTTCCTGTCTCTCTCTCCTCTCCCATCCTCCCCCCTCTTCCCCTTCCCCCTCCTGTCTCCCCCCTAACCCTCTCTCCCCTCTCCTCTTTCCTGTCTCTCTCTCCTCTCCCATCCTCTCCCCTCTCCCCCTTCCCCCTCCTGTCTCCCCCCAACCCTCTCTCCCCTCTCCTCTTTCCTGTCTCTCTCTCCTCTCCCATCCTCCCCCCTCTTCCCCTTCCCCCTCCTGTCTCCCCCCTAACCCTCTCTCCCCTCTCCTCTTTCCTGTCTCTCTCTCCTCTCCCATCCTCTCCCCTCTCCCCCTTCCCCCTCCTGTCTCCCCCCAACCCTCTCTCCCCTCTCCTCTTTCCTGTCTCTCTCTCCTCTCCCATCCTCTCCCCTCTCCCCCTTCCCTCTCCTGTCTCCCCCCAACCCTCTCTCCCCTCTCCTCTTTCCTGTCTCTCTCTCCTCTCCCATCCTCTCCCCTCTCCCCCTTCCCTCTCCTGTCTCCCCTCAACCCTCTCTCCCCTCTCCTCTTTCTTTTCCTGTCTCTAACTCGCTCCTCTCCCATCCTCCCCCCTCTCCCCCTTCCCTCTCCTGTCTCCCCTCAACCCTCTCTCCCCTCTCCTCTTTCTTTTCCTGTCTCTAACTCGCTCCTCTCCCATCCTCGCCCCTCTCCCCCTTCCCCCTCCTGTCTCCCCCCTAACCCTCTCTCCCCTCTCCTCTTTCCTGTCTCTCTCTCCTCTCCCATCCTCGCCCCTCTCCCCCTTCCCTCTCCTGTCTCCCCCCTAACCCTCTCTCCCCTCTCCTCTTTCCTTTCCTGTCTCTAACTCTCTCCTCTCCCATCCTCGCCCCTCTCCCCCTTCCCTCTCCTGTCTCCCCCCTAACCCTCTCTCCCCTCTCCTCTTTCTTTTCCCGTCTCTAACTCGCTCCTCTCCCTTGCTCTCCCCTCTCCCCCTTGGCCCGCTTGCTCTCACTCCCCTCTCGCGTGCGTCCCCCTCAGGCACTGTCTCCTTAGATCTATTGGAGCCCTCACCACCTTATAACCGAATTTTTTAGTTCATATGGAAATAAACTGTCCCCGCATATGAGACCAATTTCATCTTTTTTACCTACAGTACATAATACAGTTTCTGGTATACAAGAGGCGCTGCATAAATACCGAATAAAATCTTGAAAGGAAACGGATCTCCACAAGCAGGAGTTTTCCTCCGTTGGTCAAGTCGAAGGTTCTCTTTCGCCGTCGGTGAAACAGGCGAGTTCTACATCGGTTCTAAGACAACACCGCCCATTCTTTTGATCTCTGACCCGGGCAACGGCCAGGCTCTGGAGATTCAAAAACAGGGCCAGGGCCGCCTCTGGGAAGCGGCGCGCGGGGCAGTGAGAACCTGGGGACAGGGGTGGAGGCTCGAGCAGGGCGCGCCAGCTGGTCTTTCCGCCCGGGCGGCGGCCGCGGGACGGGGCAAACGGCCAGGCCCACTGGACCTGCGCGCAGAGCTCCCCCCGAACCCCGAAGAAAGCGGAGGCCCCGAAGCTGCGAGCTGGCGCTCGAAGGTGAGGCCAGCCCAGCTCTCGGCAGACCCTTCCTTCTGGCCATTCCTGGAAGTTGTCTCGCACCAGACACCGGAGAAGGGCGCGCCTCCAGGTTACTCAGACCTTCTTGCTGCCCCCGCAGACGCTGCTCCGGCTTTCCCTCTACGCGGCAACTCATTCTTGGGACAAAGGCCCTAGAGGAACAGTGGCTCTGTCCAGCCCGAGGCTCGTGCTGTCTGCGAGCCTGGAGTCCCTTTGGCAACCTTTCTTACTCTCCCGAGGGCAAAAAGAGAGAGCCACGTCCGAGCCCTGCCTATCAACCACGTGGCTTCCTTCTGCTCTGTTAGTGTGTTAACCTTATATATATATTTTAAATTATATATAACATACATTATATATAATAAATATATTCTTACCGATTACCCAGGCTTGCGTAAACAGAAATGTATTAGCTGTGGGCACAAGTAGAGAGAGTCTTCAAGGAAAAAAAAGATTGCCAAGACTGGAATTTGGGGGCTTAGGGCCACAATACAACTCGTGCATTCAACTAAAGTGGCTATAGGCAAGTCACTAACTCCCTCTTTCCCTTCATTTCATCATTTACTAAATAAAGTTGGTAAGCTATATGATTCCTATGCTCTTTTTCCCTCAGAGACTCTCTCCCACAAAGAGGCTTCTTAAAAAATTCAGTTAGCTTTTGAATAACTAGTTGGTTTTGCTTTTCTTCTATTTAACCCTTGTTATCTCTATTACATTCAGAGAAAGAGAGGTGGGAAACAGCTTAAAATTAAAAAGGAGAAAACATTCAGAGAAGTCTGAAAAAAATGGAAAAAGAGAAAGAAAGTGAAGAGATCAATTGATGTAATTTTAAAAATACCCAATTTCCCCAGTGAAAATAAAACCAAACAAAGCCCTTTAGAGCTCGGCCTCTGGTTCAAGTTTACAAAGGAGCACTGAAGCTCAAGTTTGTAGAGGGCAGGATGTGTTTTGGCCTGGTATCCCAGTCACAGTATCTCATCTCCCTAGGCTGTCAGATAGAATCCCCTGGGTCTTAATTGCCTGTTCCATCGAGTGAGTTGTATCAGAATGCTCCTAGGGTGAATCGTGAAACCTGACCATAAGTAAGATGAAGAAGAAATGACTGAATGGGGAACAGAAAAATGAGGTTTAAGGAATCTCCAGCAATGTGCCACCTTAACTCAAAGCTCTGCCTTTCTTTTCTCTTCTTAGGTTTACACACAACATAGCCAAGGTTTAAAAATTCTCTTCCTTTTTCAAACATACAGAAATAAAGAGTATAATTGTGGTCTCTATGAGCTGAGGGTGGGGGCAATGGAGAAATGTTGGGCCAAGGATACAACTTTCAGTTATAAGATGAATAGTTTTGAGGATCTAATGTAGAGCATGGTGACTATAGTAAAAAATACTGTATTATACATTTGAAAGTTGCTAAGAGAGTACATCCTAAATGTTCTCACCTCCAGAAAAAAATGGTGATTATGTGCAGTGACGGAGGTGTTAACTAACCTTATTGTGGTAGTCATTTAGCATATTTACATATATCAAATCATAACACTGCACACCTACTCAATGTTATATGTCAATTATATCTTAATAGATCTGGGGAAAGATAAAATAAAATATATAATTTGTAGATTTGAAAAAAAAACAACCCTCTCTTCCTGAATTCACTCCTTCATTAACCAACAGTCTGCATCTGTTATGAGCTAGGCACTAGGGGTCAGATGCTGGGAATGTTATATTGAGCAAACTTTAGGATTCAGTTTACAGACTAGTGAGCGAGATGGGTTGTGTGAAAAGCGCTGTTACATAGCAATACATGGCTGTCATGGGAGCATTAAGAAGAAACACCAGAGTCAAGATCAAGGAAAAGCTCTCCAGAGGAGTGCCCCTTAAGCTGAGCTTTAAGGAAAAGGTTGAAAGGGGGCAGTTGGGCAAGGGGGAGCAATGGGTGGGCATCCAAAGGACATGCCTGAAGGCCGGAGGCTAGAAATAGCTTTCTTTAGAGAAGTTCAAGGAATCTTTTAAAGCAGAACAAATGGTAAAAATGAAAAATAAAGGAATAGTGGGAAATACAGCTAAAGGAGCAGGAAGAAGCAGTATCTTGGAGGGCCTTGCGTGCTGAATTTGAACTTTATCCTGAAAGCTATGGAAAGCTCTTGAAATATTTTAAGTGGAAAATAAGTGATACAATTTGCTTTTTAGAAAGCTCTTTTTGACATTAATGTTGAGGACACATAGGAAGGTTGGATAGATTGTAGGGAAACCAGTTAGAAGACTATTGCAGTAATGCCTGATAGAAGTGATAAGAGTCTGAATTTAGGCAGTGATAGTGACAGTAGAAGTGAAATTGAGGGAGGATAGGAAGAGAGGGAAGGACTGATACACGAGATAAAAGGAGACTGAGAGAATCTGATGACTAATTGAGTGTGAGGGATGATTGAAAATGAGGAGTAGAGAAAGATTCCTAGGCTTTTAGCTTAGGTATCTGGAGATTTGATGATGCCACTTATTGAGAGAGAAGCCAACATTGGAACAGAAAAATGATGTGTTCCGTTTGGGACATGTTGAGTTTGGAGTGTCTGTGAGACATCCAAGTGGAGATGTCAGATGAATGGATATCTGGGTTTGGAGTTCAGCAGTGGTCTGGACTGAAGGTAAATACTTAGAAGTCACCAGCATAAAAATACAAGCTGAAGCCCTGGGTTTGGTGAAATCACTCAAGGAAAGTATTTAGTTAAGAAACAAATGTAGAGAACACTAATTCAGCAGGCCATCAGAGGAAGAGGAAGCCTTGAAGGATACTAAGAAGGAATAGCCAGAAAAGCAGAAGGAAGATATAATGATAAGCACCATTTTGGGGATACCTACTATCTTCTAGTCAGTGGCCTGTGATCTTTATATACATTATGTCATTGAATCCTTACAGCAACCTAGAAGATAGATGTTTCAAATAGAAAAACTTAAGTTCTGAGAAGTCAAGTAATTTGACTAGAGTATGTTCAGCCTCTGGAGTCAGGTGAAACCTAGATTGAAATTCCACCTCCCAACAGCTATGAGATGTATGCAAATACTTATCTCTCTGAGTCTCAATTTCCTCATCCACAAAGTAGAACCTACCTCTGAGGATTGTTGTGGAGATTAGATGAGATAGTGTATGTAAAATGCCTGGCACAGAGTGGGCACCGGATACCTGATAGTTATTATCCTTATCAGTAACCATAACCACATATCACTATGTTAACTTGAGTGGTTACTGTCTCTTCTTTAGCTCTTTGGCCCAAACATGGACTTCAAATTCTCACCTAAGGTCCTTAGTGCACAACTGAGACCTGAGCCAGGCTAAAGTATTATGATAAGCCTTTACTAAAGACTTGGGCATAGCCAGATGGGAATGAACAGAGAGAGCAACATAAAGCTAGATAATCTGAAAGTGTATCACTTCATCTTAGGATCCCCAACAAGAGTACCACCTTCCTGCCTAGCCCCTGGGAGAAGCCATCTTTCCCATACTACCATGGAGCATCATCAAACAGTCAATATGCCTTAAAGTCCAGTAAGAATGTGATCACACAAGGAATCAGGAGTTCTCGCTCAAATCCAAGACCCACCTTCCAAGATTCTGTTACCTATTTGAGGACTGCCCCTTCCAGATGATTGATACGAGGGATACCCACTTTCTTCAGAGAGGATTGTGTCTACTCTAGGAGTATGGCCTTACACTATGGCCTCAACAGTAGAGCCTTATTAGAATACAGCAAAATAAGCCCAACATTCATATAAGGGTTACACTCTTTTCATAATTCCTAGAAAAGATGAGACTTCTTATATGAACTCTTGATTTTTCATGACCCTTAGGCCTTCTTCTACTCAAAAGTCGCTCTGATAACTGAGTTTGGATAAAGCCAGAAACTGACAATAGTGCAAGTACAACAACGAGACATACAGCAAGAGGGACCTACCAGACAGAAAGTAAGAGAAAGATCTTGTT
Organism: Diceros bicornis minor; assembly: GCF_020826845.1. Lineage (NCBI taxonomy): Eukaryota > Metazoa > Chordata > Mammalia > Perissodactyla > Rhinocerotidae > Diceros > Diceros bicornis. The sequence goes on along the minus strand of NC_080760.1, from coordinate 17,713,632 downwards.
AGTATAATTGAGAAAGAACCACAAATTTTTGTTTTCAAAATTAAAAGATGTAAGTAGATATAGAAATGAATAAATTATTGCTTAGTGCTCACTCATGTGTTTTTAATCCTGTAATATGATTAGGTATTTCAAAGTATAGAGACTTTTGATCATGGCTTTAGTACAATTCATAATGGCAGTTCTTTTATTTGGTTCTTCACACTTGTTTCAAGGAATGTAGAGACATATTCTGCCCTGGGGCTTCAGTCCCTTTACCTCTAAGGTGAAGATCCTACACAGATTTTTTCAGGGCTAGGCACAGAGCTTCAATAAGCAAGAGAGTCTAGGTTGTGGCCCAATTTGCCCATTCTAAAAGATATCTCCATTAACCATTTTAATGGTAATGGTTACCTGTGAAACACAGAAATGCTGAAATGTATTTCATTGATCCACAGCATCCATTTTTCATGGCAAATTATCCTCTTTAGGTTAAGAATTTTAATGTATCTGTCAGAATGACAATAGATCTCCCCGAAACAAAAAAAGCAAGAGAGTTGTGGTCAGGGCTGTATGGGAAACACTGGGTTATGCTTTGTTAATCAGGTCTCTTTACTACTGGGCTTCTCACAGGCCTTAACTGTAAATGTGCATTGTGAAGTTTCAGATGTATTTCACTACAAAATCCTTTTTGTCTCAGAGATTCTAAAGAGACTTTTGTGTCATGGATTATGCTTTAAAGTAAACTGCTATTTGCCATTACTATCTGATCATTACTGGGATAGCATACTTCCATTGGAGAAAGTCATTTAAATGCTCTCTCATCATTGAAATCACATTCACTTCCTCCAATGAGTCTTCCTTATCCCCTCCCTTCCTCCTTCATTGGCAAGGGAACCTTCTACATACTGCCATAGAAGCCCACACATATCTGGATCATAATGTATTTATTTCTTTATTTATGTTTTTCTTTTTATTTGTCTCTCATACTAGATTAATATAGTGCCTAATATATGGAGATACTCAAATATTTGTTGGATGGCTATCAAAAGAATGAGAAGTATTGGGAAAAAATATAAATTAAATCAGAGGAATTTTTTGGTTATCTGTAACCAAGGGTTACATGCCTTAGGGTTCCTCATAGGAACTCAGGTTGAAAGATAAAAAGGAACCCCCCCGCTCCCGCCCCCATTGACACACCCACTAGGCAAACACCTATTCCGTATTCTTTTGTCCAGGCCACCTTCATCATTACCAAGAGCTCCTGTGAGTGGAACCATAGCTGTATAATTCCATTGGATTGTTTCCACAAGGTTTTAGCTCAAGAAAGAAAACATGACTAGGGAAAAAGAATCCTTAATTGTATCTTAAAAATATGATCAAAAGCAACCTTTAAGAAAAATGTTTCCAGGGAAGAGCTGAGGATGACACCTGTTTTATAATAATTCATTTTCCCAAACCTCAGAGCATGTGATCAAAGCTGATATACATTATCTCAGGTTTGGTATCAGGGTGACTCATTTTTTTCCTTACTTTTTTTGAAGTTATTATTTGGATGAATAAATAGATGAGTAAAAGTCAAACGTGGGCCAGCCTCTGAGAGTCCTGCTGTCTGATCTGTAATAATCCACCCCCCCCCCTTTTTTTTTCCTAATGAAGAAGCTGTGGCTTTTTGCATCTGGAGATTCTGTCATGCAATTCATGCTCTTTTTAGTCAAGATAGGAATACAGCACGTTAGAACTTGCAAGAGGAGGACAATGGAACTTCCTCATTAAATGTGGAGGAGGTTACAGGTAGATTAGTGATTAGGCAAATCAGTGGATACAAATACTCTCAATAACCTCTGTGCTCAATGCTGGGATCATTCAGTTAATCCAGGCCAGGGATTTAAAAGAGTCATACCCAGTAAGGCTTCAGCTCTAACCAGTTAATCCTCCTTCCTCCCATACCAGAGGAGGAAATAAAACTATGAAGCTTCTAATTCCTTCTCCCTCCTCCCACTAGGTGTGCTAACACTGATTTATTGGTAATTGTTGGCAGATCTCCCAGAAAGACTGAAAATTTAATAAATTCACTGGCATATTTGGATGAGAGAGATGAAAACTTCCTAGTCTAGAATCTAAATAAAGAAAGAATAAGTAGTGTATTTTTCTGAGGACCTGATGGTGTGGTGACACCACTCCCTAACAATTCTAAACATTTTACAAAGTTTAACTCAAACATCTCACCTGTTTATATAAGGGGAATTCTCCTCTCCCTCCCCCAAGTTTACAGCTTAGAGAAAGTAGAGGACGGGACTGGGACCAATCATTGGAAGGTGCAATGCAGTGGATTTTTGATTGAGCATAACATTTTTCTAACTTTCAGAGTTATCTAACGATGGAACCTTTTAGTGAGTGCTCTTGCCATTAGTAATACAATATGAAGAATGGACAAAGATATTTCTAAAGTTCCTTGCAATCCAAAAACTGTTCTTGAAACATAATGAAGATCATAACTTTGAGAATATGCTAGCTGTCCTGACTAGCAAACTAGTGTCCCATCGGCTCTGGTCCTTACCTTCTTTAATAAGTAATGTTTCCTTCTTCATCGGTTCTAAGAACCTGAGAGGAATGTAGGGCTGATATGTAGCAAACACAAGACACCTCCTGAGCAACTAAAGCACTTTGAACCACATAGTAGCTGTTGCAAATTTTAAAGAAAATTAAAAAGTTGCTCTCTATTTCCAAAAGGAGGAACCATACTGGAATAAATGCTCTTTGGTTACCAGAACTGTGAGACCCCCATAATGAGAAGAAAGCTGATTCGGAATCATATTACTCCACAAAACCGATTTCAACTTCTATTTAATAAGTCTATAAGGAAGGACAAAAAATGAACTTTTAGTCTGATGTTTTCCAACCCTGTTACTTGTGTAACAGCATATATTATTTCTAATATCAAAGAATAAGATTTTTTTAATAACTTTAGATTGGCTCCTGATTATTTTAGGCACAGGTTAAATTATTCTAGTCTTTAAGCCCTACACTAATATATATGACTTGACTCTATCAATTGTATTTTAACTTTTTTTGTTTTTTAACTTTTATTTATTTACATGACAGCCATTGTGCTAGAAGCTTTCACATAATTTGTATTTGGATAAATAGTTCTAGGACAGTGAGTTAGCAGGGAATTTTAAATTATTCATTTATAGGAAGGCTTCAGAGAATTTGTAAAGCCAAATAATGCATGTAATAGTAATTATAATAATGATGAATATCTAGGATCCATATTGCAGTTTATATCTTTCAAAACACTTGCATGTAAATTCATTTGCTTTATTCTTTTTTTTCCTCTGCTTCACTGTTTTCTGTTTTTTCTTTTTTGGTTTTTGTTTGTTCTTTAGGTAAAGTAATTTTATTATAAATTTCAGGATCTAAAAAGTAACTTGTTACATATACTAAGATAAATCTGAGATGACTTGTACCAAGCATGTGTGTCCTGCATAGTAACATTGTGATCCTCAGGCATGAAAAGACAGTTCCACTCCCCTTTAGAGAAGGGATCAGTCAGATGATAGAAAATTATGGTGATTCTCAACTAGCACACACTGATTAAGATCACTTTGGTTTATCATTCTGGTATTGGACTGTGAAGAGTTCAGCAAAGAAGTCTCCATTCTTGAACTCTGAAAGCCAAACTAGAATCCTGAGGGTAGCCTCAAGACATTCAGGTTTCTCTTTTCCTACTTTTTATTTCAATGACATTGAGGAGACTTTTCTGTATTTAATGAGTTATAATTCAATCAGTCTGTAAGCCCAAGTATGAAAATCCTTACCACATAACAAGAGACCGAAGAAGAGACAGTTGAGCAGTTATAAGACTGAGGCCGGATACTGGGAAAACACACTAGCCCAGCTTACAGACAGTGACCATCCAGCAACAGAGATGCTGCTGGCAAGTAATCATAAGTTTAGTAGGGTGGCAAACACAAAGGGTCAGAAGCGACCTCAATAGGTCATCTAAGCCATCCTCCTGCTTCCAAACACAACAAATATCTCTCTCTAGCCAGAATTACTTGCCCTTGCACTCATAGGCAGGGAACCCTAGGTATCTTTTATATTTATTTTTTTTAAAGATTACTAAAGGTAGCATCTTTGCAAGGTGGAGTTGTAGGAAGCATCAGGGACTTGACAGGTACAGAGAAAGTGCTCTCCCATGGGATCTTAGAAGGAAGCTTGGAGTGAAGAGGAGCAATGTAGTACCTGAGAGGCAGCTGAGACATAGGGGAGAGCACCCTCACGTTACAGGACTAAGAAGATGGGGAAGAAAAGAAAAGCCAAAAGGGGATGGCTGCAAAACACAGCATGTTCATCAAGAAAGATGAAATTCCAAAGGCAGGAACAAGTCAGTAGCTGAGGAGCCCACAGTTAAGCTTTCTTGCCTGGGAATTTCTATCCCAGGTTCTCCTAAATTAATTCTCTCTCTCTAAAGCTGTGGCTCTCAATGGGGTACAATTTTACCCCCAGGGGACATTTGGCAATGTTGGGAGACATTTTTGGTTGTCACAACTAGGGGAAGGGTGCTACTGGTATTTAGTGGGTAGAGGCCAGGGATGTTGCTAAACTTCCTACAAAACACAGGACAGCCTCCTACAATAAAGAATTATCAAGATGTCATTAATGCCAAGGTTGAGAAACTCTGTTCTGGAGGGAGTACTTTACTCATAAGATTCTGAATATAGCATGAGCCAAGGCCCTTTGAATTTACAGTCAGACAAATGTGAATACCCTCTACCTCAAGCCCTAATATGGGGATCAATCCACTGCCTTGTCAAGCAGAAGTCCCCAATTATCCCAGAGTGTTCCACAAATGTCCAATCAGCTGCTTGTGGTTCAAATTCAGTCAGTACAACTAAAACCTTACATCTTTTTTGTCTTCTTTCTCTTCTGAAAAATTTCTTTCTTTCTCAGAGCCAGTGTTACCCCAACTGCCACTGCCAGGATGGCAACAGCAGCAGCCCCTCCAAACAGCAATATAGACTTGCCCTCAGACAATGGGATGGCCTTCTCTTCTTCAGCAGGGAAGGACCCTTCTGTAAGATATTCTCCTTACATTTATCTCCCCTTCACACAGCAGTGTTTTTGTGAGTTCCAATGCAGGGATCACCTCCTCCTCTAGTTGAATAGGTTCAACTGTTGCTACTTTCACCTCTTCATCATCAAGTTCTACAAACAAAGACGTAGTAGGGCTGATTTTCTCAACTGCAAACATATCTGTGCCAGGTTTCCTCCTCTCCAGCAAGCAAAATGTCAGAATTAGAAGAATTATTCTCACTCTTCTCTCCAGCCCTACTGCTACCTAAACTTTTGACTTCTTCAGGATCCATTGCAATCTGGACTGAGGACTCAGTCCTTGGCTGCCAGGACTCAGGACCTAGGGACACTGGCAGGCTTTCTGTGTGCCAACTCTTGCTGGCTGACAGTGAAACAGGTAAGCTCTCTGATTGCTGAGAAGTGGTCCCAGTTGGAGACTTTAGAGGACTGACTTGTCCAGAGTTGTCCCTTGGGCAGGATATAAATGTCATTCCTATCTTCTGCAATGATTCCAGGGTATTCCTCCTCCTCTGACTCAAGACTAAAGACAGTGCCCCCAGCCACTTTGCTGAATAATGTACTCTGCTACATAGTTCTCCAGATATGTCACACCAAACTGCAGCAATGCACGCAAAACTTCCAAAAGCATTTGTCTAGCAAAATCAGAGGCACCAAAATCTCATTCCAGCCGCTGGCATGAACTGTGCTCTCCAGTGTGCATTCCTGATACGCCTGATATGTCACTGGCTGGCTGAGGAGCATTTGCAATTCCTTATGCAGAGGCTCTTTCAGTTCCTGTGACACTTTTTCTCCAAGATGAGCCAAGCAATCTACTGAGCTTTCTGGGTTAGCAAGGCTGAACACTGGAGATGTGTGACTGGGTCAAAGCCTATGCTAGCGAAGGCTTCAGAAATTTCTTTGTCCAGAGATTTTCGCTCTTATTCAATTTCAGTTTTAACTTTTAATAAAAGTTCTTGATCAGAGATTGTGAAGCTACGTCTTGTTGAACTCCTTGGGATGAGTAAAGACGTTGCTCTTGCAGCTTCTCCTGAGAGAAGAGCCCAAGTAGCCGAGAACAACATACTTTGTTTCATGGTGAAATCCTCGAGGCACGGTAGTAGAAGATGCCATTGTTGGCTGGCACAGCAAAAACGTCTACTTACAGATGAGTAAAACCTGGCCCTGGCCCCTGCCCCAGAAGAAGTAAAAGAGGCAGTGGTTTCTGACAGGGTGCAACAGCGGTGGTGCCTCCTTCGATCCCCGTGGCCCTAATCCACCACCCCCGCCATGTTGGAGGGTGAGGTCAGCCCCGGCGTGCTTCCGTCACCGCAAGCGTCAGGGCCTGACGGATCTGTTTGCTGTTTTTTAAAGAATAGCTCTATTGCGATGTAATTCGTATACTATAACGTTTACTGATTCTTAACCTTATTTAAATAGTAAGAGATAAACTTGATGCTAAAGAACAGAAAAAGCCTTAAGTTTAAAACAAATGAGCAACTCTTCAGGAGTCCATGTTTCACTAATATTTAAGTTTACGTATGATTTTAGGACAGATTGAAAAGAAGAAAATATTTTGAGGCAAAGTAGAGAGTAAGACAAAGTTTGAGAGAATAAAGGCATCTAAAAAATAATGTAAGAAAAGAGAGGTTGATGATATAAAGTATATATATCGAGGAGGTACAGGGGGACAGGGGAGTACGAAGCCTGGAAACTAAGTTTGGTTTAGTGAATATCAAAAAGGCTGATCAAGCCTTTTGAGAGAAGATGGGAAAGATTAAAGACTAGCCAAGTTGATTTGGAAACAAGCCAGGTTCACATATAATAAGCTAAAGAACTGTCTGAGAGGATAGGTAATTCAAGAATGTGACCAAAGAAGGCTTGCTGCATAAGGAGCAAAGATAAATCAAAATAGACTGGTGTCTGAAGTTTAACTCAAGGGAAGAAAGAACTTGTGTATATTCTTGTGATATAAAACAAAGGCAAGTGGCAAATAGCCTCTTAATCAAAGATTCATGCCGTGTTTCTGCATTCTGTGTTTTGATTCCAGTCTGAAGTGTACTATTCACTAGAAAAACCACACTGAAAAAAGGTTGTTAGTTCAACATATACTAAATAATCTATTTTTAAAGCCAAATGTAATTATAAAATCCAGTTAAAACAACACTTTTTAAAATCACATGCAGAAAATAAATGACATATTGAATTTGAACTTAAAATGTGACCTTTTAAATTTTACCAACTTTTCCAAATATAAATGTAGCTAGAGTTAGTGTAATGATGATAAGACTATTTGATATTCATTTTAAATGTTACAAAACTTAAAAATACCCAGTGGTTGTTTCACATCAATTTATTTCACATAGTGTTCTTTATAAAAAATGAAATTGCTGTTTTACTCAAAGTGGATTTGAGTCACAATATAAATTAATTCATGCCACCTTACTATAATTAGAGCATAATTAATTAACTAAACAAATATTATATTATTATTATTATGATAAACTACTACTACTACTACTACTACTAAATGTAATGGAAAGTTTTCAAGCTAACTTTGTTTTTTACCACTTTGTATTACCAATACAACATATTTTCACTTTTCAACCAAATTCTTCTTTTTGTTTTTATTCCAAATAATCAATCATGTTACTTTTGTTAAACCTGATTGGATCAGAGTATGTATGTAGGTGAATTTAGTCATAATTGAGATTTCACAAATTACCAAAATTCTAGTCGCTTGTTAATATTTAAAAATTGGTTTATCTTATTAGCATTTTAAAAGTTAGGTACATTATATACTCTTAGTAAAAAGAGAAATTAAAAACTCTGCTCATTTAGATACTTTGAAAATTTTAAGATACCTAAATACGTATGAAAATAAACCAACATTTCTTAACCTCTTTTGAATCACAGATGTCTCTGAAAATATGATGAAAGCTACAACTTCCTCTTTCCAGAAAAAAAAAAACAACACGTGTATATGCACATGAGATCTTGCTTACAATTTCACAGAGTTTATGGATTCTCTGAGGTCTGCCTATGGACCCACTAGAAGTCCGTGAACTCTCCGTTAAGAACCTCTGCAATAAACCCACACTTTGCTTTGGTGAGATGGCAAACTTACCATTAGAAAGTATGACTGTTAAAGCTTTCATTCTTTAGGGGCATATATCTGAAAGGAATGATTTAAAAAAAAAAAAACTCCCTAAAAAACTTTGGGTCAGTTATCCCTCCTGTTTAGCCTTAAAAAGAGGACCAATTTCCTTTGGGTCAAACCCCAAACTCTTAGTGTCTTGACTTTCTAAATGCTTGACAACTATAGACACTTTAATGAAATCCAAATGGGTGAAATTCAACACTTCATTCTGATGCTCTTTACAGATGTTCTTAATAAGGACATTGAAGAAATCCGTAGAAGCCTGGCTTCACACATCAGCCAAGGGACGAAAGAATTCATTGGAAAATGAAGATAATAAGTAATTCCGGAGTGTTCTTGTACCAGTCAATATGGAGCACTTACAACATAAACCTATAATCAACTTTGTAGGGAAGTATGTAGTGCACAGGGGTAAAGTCTGCTGATAGACTCCTGGGTAGCAATAGTGTTAGACCATATTACCTTCTGATGTTAAATATTTAAATTCTGCTCAGAATAATTTTCCCCATAAGGACTTCATTTCTACAGGTGACAGGTTTTTTTTTTTAATGAATACAGGAAGAAGATGATGAATCAATCACCTTTGGCTATTATAATATTAAAAAAAATTATTTTAATAAATGGAAATGAAGACAACTTTAGTATAAACTTTATAAGTGCTAGAATTTTATAAGTAGAATGGATATCATAACACAATCTAGGTAGATTAGGTCACCATAATCATTCTGTTCTTCTGCTCCATTTACTTGCCAACAGTGGATAAAAGCTCACCTGAAATCTGTCTTCAAAGCTCTGAATAGAATAGTTGCAGTCTGGGAAATTATTTCCCTGAACATTCTTTGAGACCATCTGGAGAGAAGGGTTTGCACACTTAGATGGACATAAAAGCTTATATTAAACATTTTTATCAATGAACTTGCAACTTTGAAAGCGAAAAAATACTACATTTGTCTTACAAGATATTAGTGTTACTGGGCCTTTTTCTTACAATTTTCATAAGAGTAGTGTTGGCTTTACAGGAATGTGTGGAAGTGAGGCACATTAACCTGAAAGGAAAGATCAGAAAGAAAGGAACTCAAGATTTTGCACTAGATTACTCAGAGTTCTGAATTCTGATCCAGAACCTGTCACTCTTGTTTCTACAGAACCTTAGGCAATTTACTTCACCTTACTCCTACTCCCCCATTCATCTCTTTCTTCACTCATGAAATGAAGGTAATGCTAACCTACGTAATAAGAAAGTTGTGTAAATTTAATGTCCTGTTCAAAATAGTCCAATAATTTTAAAGCTTACTTAGTTAAGTTTTAGAATTTGATATATTCGTAGCTTTTGTTTTATATCTTAAATTAGAGATGGCTACAAAACAAGTGAGACATTGTCAATGTGTTTGTGCCTAATACCATCAATAATTAGCATAATGTTAAGGTAGGAAGTAACCAAGGGAAAATAGAAGTATGTGGGAGGGCAGAGAGGGAAGGCAAGGTTTTAGAATTGGCTTGCGCCTTGGGAAAATCACTTAACTTTTCTTCACTTCAGTTGTTTTGCCTCATCCTCCAATGAAATGAAATCCTCTGTGTGGTCCTTATTAATATCTGTTTTTGTATATTTACATGTTTACTTTTTAATTTGGCCTCTTCCCAGTAGAATGTAAGCTCCAAGAATGTGAAGAACATATCTCTCTGGTATACCAGTGTATCTGTAGCATCACAGAGTAGCTGCTCATTAAATATCCAATATTAAATGGTTCCTAAAGTCCCTTTAAGCCCTAAAATATGAATCTTTTTTGAAAAAAAGGTTTATTATGAAAATCTCCAAGCATATAAGAAAGTATAGAGACTAATATAATAAACACCCCTACACGCATCACTCAGTTTTGTCAAGTCTTAGCAATTTCTATATTTGCTTTAGATATTTTTTAAAGAAATAAAATATCATAAATACAATTGACCTCCCCCCTCAAAGTGTATCAGTCTCTAATTTCTTTCCTATTTCTCCTCAAAGGTAAGTACTATCCAGAATTTTGTGTTTACTATTTCCAAGAACATTTTATACTTTTACTATATTTATATAATCCACGTATTGGCTTCAAACTTTACAAAAATAATATATACTTGTAATTCTACAACTTGCTTTTTTTTTTACACAACATTATGTGCTTGAGATTAATCTATGCTGAACATTTAATGCTAATTCATTTTAACTACTATTCCATTATGTGAATATTCATGATTTATTTATCCATTTTTCTTTTAGTGGATATTTATGTTCTTTTGAGTTTTCTCTATTATAAACACTATTTCAAACAATATTCTTGCCCAAGTTTCTTTCTGAAGAGACTTCTTGCGTTTTTCTAGTGGAATTGCTGGGTTGAAGGGATATATATCTCCAACTTCGCTAGTCTGGGCCACACTACTGATTCACTTGCTTATGTTTCTACAGAGATAGTTGGTCAAGTTATTTCCTTTTTCTCTTTTTTTTTTTTTTTTGACCTGGGCAAGAAATGAAGTGTTAATCAAGTTGACAAGATCATCATCCTTCTATTTTTAACCTTTTCTATCTATAAACAGAAATGGGGAAGAATCCTTATAGAAGTCAAGAAGATTAACATAAAATAAGGAACTTCCAGATGGCTCTAGATGAGAACCACATAAAAACATGGCCACGTCCTGTCATCACATTATTATATTTACAACACAACATTGTCAATATGTGATGTTGCAAAAACATGGTGCCACATGGTAAATATTGCAGAAGCCTGTGAATAAGTCCCTCTGAGAGCTTACGGCTGTGACCTAGTTCACAAGTGAAATAATTTTTAGGATAGAGAAGCACTGGCTTTTTAGACCATAGCAAAATAACGGGAAATATTAAATTCTGACCCATAATATCAATTGAACTACTGTTTTAATGCTGTCCTTAAATAGGAAAAATATCAATTAGTTTAACTTGATGTTCCAAATGCTGGCTCTTGTGCAATTCATTTAGCCTTGAATTTCAGATGATCTATTTGGAAAGGTTAGGTTGTGGGAAAATTTTCTCAGTCTCACTTTCTACAATTAAACAATTACTGTATTTCAATAGATATTTCCTCATTCAATAAATATTAAAATATAGTAAAAACCATGAGATCATTTGTATTATCTACTTAATGTAGATTTTTCCCCTAGATTTTCTTGTTTAGATAAAAGATACAGAGCAGGAACAGTACAGTTTTACTGGGAAGTTAACCTTAGTAAAGAGACAGCAGCTATATTACATTCTATCTTGTCAATGATCCATGGATAATGGGTCACCAGGGGATTTAAGAACTGTATCTTTCAGTTCTTGCCAGGAAGGTATATCAGTGTGCACTGACGTGAACCATAACATGACACACCTTGAAGAATCTTTCAAACCCTGAGGCGCTCTCTTAACTGCTGTCATGAAGATAGGGGACTAAAGTTGTCAGTTAAGGATGGCGTTTTGTAAATAATTTCAAAACAGAATGATTTTCCCATTTCTTCATGTTTTCTAGTAAATTCTAATAAATCCTCAGATTTAAAAGTCCTTAGAGGTTTTTTTTTCTTTTACCTTAGAGGAATATCTATATATGCTGATATGGAAAAATAGACCCTATATATATATATTATTTTATTAAGTAGGGGGAAAAAGCAAATTGAAAAATAGTATTATAGTATGATCCTATTTGTGTGTGTATGTTTTTAAGTATACACTTACATTTGCATATCCACAGCAAAATGTCTAGAAAGACATACCAAGAATGTTAATAGTGGCTACTTCTGGGGAATGGAATTAAGAGAATCATTAGTGGAGAAGGGAAAAATAAGAGACTTTCACTTTATACACTTATTGTTTGAATTTTTTACAATAACCATGATTGTTTTTGTCATCTAAAAAATAATGAAGAAATACATTTACTTTTCAATTTAAGGATTCTTTTTTTTTCCTTTTTCTCCCCAAAGCCCCAGTAGATAGTTGCATGTCACAGTTGCACATCCTTCTAGTTGCTGTTACTTTTCTATTTAAAAACATTACTTTCAACCAACAGTCTTCTAAAGAGCCTCTAAAATTTATAGTTTTAGGAAAATAGATGATATGACAGTTTTAAGTAGAGATTAATCAGTAAAACCATTAATAAACCCCAAAACATTTATTTTTACTGAGTTAATAAAATTTTTTATAGGAGAGAAGTGATATGATTTCTTGATATTTTCTAGCTTTTGTGAAGTCAACAATACTTATCTAACAATGCATTTATGCTTGCCTCAATGAAAACCATAAATCTTACAAGCTAGAGAAGACCTTATTATGTAGTGCAAATTCTCATTTTACAGATGAGAAACTGAGTTTCAGAGATGTTAAATGTCTTATCTGTAAACAGTTCCAGAGCTTAAAAAAAATCAAATCCCTCTTCTGACTTTATGTCCCTGGCTTTTTCATCACCAAATGGCCTCCTGCTCTGACGTTTTAGTGTAATAGTAATATAAATAATCTAAAAAACAATTTCTTTTATCTCTGATCTTAAAACCAGCATACACCTACTCCTCATTATATAAAGAATACCTCATAGAAAATTAATGTTCTTCATACAGAAGCTGAAGTAACCAGTCATTTGGTGACAATATTTCGATCTATAAATTGAAAAGAGAATTATTTTTCCCTCTCTGTGATTTTCTCATCTTAATCAATTATTACATTCTCTTTCCTCTCCTGCTTCTTTAAATTAGTGAGTGGGTTAAGAGAACAAAGAAGAACAAAGAAATAAAATATCAAAGCCAAAGATGTCTATTAAGGTGAAAAAGAAAAATCGAATTTGGGGTGGCAACAATAGAAAAGAAAAGTAGATGGAGAGACCATGGAGAGTAGTAAAAACCAAGGCAGAGGGAAATTTGACAACTTCAAGGACAGTGAGTAAATAAGTAAAGAAAAGTGGGTTGAGATTTGTTTTATGTTTATTACGGTAGGCACATAGTGAATGGCTGATGGATAAGATAAAGGGAATGATGGTCTCAAAGGCTAACGCAGAAGTTCTCAGTCTCTAATACACATAAGAACTACCTGAAGTGTTTGTTTAAAATACAGAGTCCTGAGTCTTTATCACCAGGAATTCCAATTCACCCACAGGATTAGGGAGGGCCCAGAAATAAGTACCCTGGATAATTCTAATGATCACACCTGGAGGAACACTGAGCTAGAATTATTGAAGCTCTGAAAAGAGAGAAAACAAAGAACCAGGATGCAGAAACCTAGAGAAGAGAAAAGTTAGGAAAAGGATATTTGGATAGAAATCAAGGAAGAAAGAAAAAGAAACTGGAAAGTAAAGATGTAACTAAATTAAAGGAGTGGTTTAGAGGAAGCATGAAGGTATATGTGGGTGTGTTTGAACAGAGACAAGCAAACACTGGTCAGAGGCAATACAGCAAGATGAAAAAATAAAAATATTGAGGAAATTAGGCTTTATCTTGAATTTTAAAAATAATGTTAGTTACCTTTTTCCTTCATAAAAGTAACACATGCTCATTGTGGAAGAGTCGAAAAATGAGAAAAGGAGAAGAAAAACATACCCTTAATTTGTTACTCATGAATAGTTGCTATTAACATTTTGGTATATTTTCTGCTAGTCTTTGTTTATGTTTAGTTTTTTGAAGGTTTTGTTTGTTTATATAGTTTGGATATATTGTATATGCCATTAAATATCCTGCTTTTATAGCATAAGCATCTCCTAACATAAGGTTATTAATGGAAACTTTATTTTTAACATCTGCTTAATATTCACAATAGTCAGCTCTCCTTTCTCCCTTGTTAACAGAACTCAGGTTTTTTCAGGCAGTCAAGGGCTTCAGGGAAGGCTGGCTCCATTTCCATGCATAGAAGGTGAATTTTATTTAGTCTAAGTCAATTATGGTATAATTCTATTCTCCTTGTCAGTAATTGGCTGAGGAAGGAACAACTGACCTAATTCTGGCCAATAAGATGTGAGGGCAAGTCTACAGGTTGGATTTATGGAAGAGATTCTTAGTTCTTAAAAAGTGATACAAAGAAGAGATAACTCTTTTTTTGCCTATGGAATGTGTGTGAGAAGGAAGCACTAGAGCTGGTGGTTGGAGCTGTTGCAGACATCTTGTGGCCACAAAGGGAGCCAGTCTACACACTGAAGATGGAAGAGAAAAGTAGGGAGAACCGGGCTCTGGATGATCTTATCACTCCAATAATTACACATCCCTGGACTCTACCTTGAGACTTCTTGTTATGTCAGAAAATAAATCCACTATTTTTTAATCCCCTTTTAGTCGGGTTTTCTGTTTCTTGCAGTAGAAAGCATCCTAACAGATACAGCATTATAATTTACCTAGCAATTTTCCTCTTGTAGGCTATCTGTGTTATTTACAGTTTTTCGTTGTCAGTTTTTGCCTTGCATAGTTTCAAGAAAAAAAGTTACAGAGCTTAGATAACAATGTAATTTGTGTTGGGGGATGGGGGCGGACAAGAAATAAAGAAAAGAAACAGGAATGAGCTTGAAATATCTCAGGTCATCAAAGCTGAATCATTCTGAATCTCCACTCCCTTTATTGCTCATTGCTGTCAGCAGAGGTGGTTATCAGTGGCAAGTTACATTTCAGAAGGAAAAATTGGGAAATACAGTCTCAATATAACACACTAATAACAGTGAACACAAATAATCCTCCAAAATACAAAAGCCATTTCTGTTTACAATGTGTTACATGGTTTCATCAACTTTTTCTCTTTCTTTATTATGATAATATGAAAATTACTTTGGTAATAAGAAAGGCAGCCCATTATGCCATGGTAATATCCTCCTTGTATTAAAATTTCGTATGTAGATTCTACACTGTGTTTAATCCAAATGCATCTAGTCTATCATGTTGACAATATCCAAGAACGAATGTTTCTCCAATGCCTTTCAGGGGTAGATTGCCCCTCCAGAATCAAAATGGGGCAAGGGTACCTGACTGAAAAGGATTTAAGTGAAGAGGTTCAAATGCGTGTGCTAACAATTGACAAATGAACAGTAGAAGAAACTCTCAATATCTGCCTCTGATTTCATCACTAGTAGTAGTTAGGCCTATTTATAATTTGGGATTTTAGATTTGTTTACTTTTTAAATATTTAGTTGTCTTAGAGTCAAATTTTGGAACGTTTCCTCATATACAAGAGGATGTGCCTGTGCAAAATAGCAATTTTAATTACTACAGTTATAAAGCATGTGTACTACAATAACCTATATTTCAATAGTAGTATCAATAAGTGCATTTAACACACATTCATAATTTACCTTAACAATTGATTACAATGAAATTCATTTTTAGAAATTATTTTTAAAATCCCACACATTGATTACAAAATAAGATTAAAGTCACAGCTCAACACTTAACTGTTATTCATGAAGTTCTTCAGTACTGTGGTTATGACTCGTGATATTTCCCACTTCTGGTCTCTGGCCAGGAGTATTGATTCATGAGTTGACTATGGTAGAGGGTGTAAGCAAAACACAGGCTAATCTAAAACTCAAATAATGACTCTTCTCTAAACCAGAAAAACAAAACCCAGCAGATCAATTTCATAAGACACAAAATATCATTTTCCCTACTGTGTCTTATAATTTTATCTCATGTGAGATTCATTTCCTGCATACTTGGACATTCTAAAGAAGAAGAAAAACAAAACAGAACTTGGAGAGGAACCCACTGTTCACAAGTTCACCTGAGATCATGACGAGTGTGGAAAGAGTCTACTCTGAGGCTAGATCCTTTCTAAGTCTACCTGGACACTGGATTTAAGAGTCAAGATTGAGGAGAGCTGTTAAACTAAGCCCTATTATAGATTTCTAAATTATCTAGGTAGTCAAGATTCCAAAAATGTGCCACTAGATATAGAAAGGCAGAAACTGATCATGAAAGTCACTGGAACCTAGCATGGGGCTTGGCACATGAAAAGCACATAATAAGCATTTGTTAAATTAATGACTACACTAATAAATTATAAATAAATTAATCTTAACTTTTAAAATAGTTTGTGCATGGGAAGAGGAACTGCTTTCTCCATTTTCTTCTCTGTTTTTCCTCATTCACTCCTGAGTCCCATTTTTTCAACTAAAATAAATGGAGAGAAACAGTATTCTGGTTATTCCTATCTGTATGTCCCTGTGACAGGGACTTCAAGGATATGCCTGAGCTTGACAGCGAGCAAGGGTCATTCTTTGATAATTCGACTGAACCCTGTGCGATGGAACTGTGACACTTGTAGTCAGTTGGGATGGGTGCGGCAGCAAGAGTGACTACATGGAAAAAGCCTGCAGGATTAGGGGAGCTCTAGGGACAGTCAATGTGTAACCCTGCCCTAAAGTATTCAAATCTTCTGTGCCAATGTGGGCAGGATCTTGAGGGAGTAGGGGTAGGGAGGTCACTGAGTTAATTCTGTACAAACAGAAAAAGACAAACAAGTTTTGTTCCTCTAAATACCACACACACATACACCCCCACACTCCATCCCTGTCCCCTCTCCTACGTGAAGACTTTGTGCCCATCTATGTTGGGAAATGCATTTGTGTGAGCATTAGACACACGGGCTTGGGGAGTGGACATTTTATTGGAGAGAATTGATCTCTCATGAAAAGCAGAAGAGACTTCCAGCCAGCTCCCCTGAGAACAGAGTAAGCAGTGACTCTGGAACACTTTTTGGAACGTCCTCATAAATTGTATTGAACAGGCACTGGTGAAAAATTTCTAATCTAGTTCTCAAATCCCTACCTACCCTTCTAGAGGATTCTAAGGTACAAATATAGGACAGTTGCCTGGTATCACCTTGAAGATGAAACACACCATCCCCACACAAATATATAAATGAAAAATATCTAAGAATACCTAATTCACCCTGTTGGTCAGTTTTAAAGTTTGTGAGAATCTACTGGGCCACTGGGCCACAGGCTCCTCTGATAGTCCCTCTTTAAGTTCAGTTATTTCCCTTCCGGTGTCTGTATAGTACTACTGTTTACCTGCATCCAAAACTTTCCACCCAAATCCTACATAGGCTTGTCATTATCCTAGCATCATATTCCCCAGGAACCATTTGGGAAAGGTTGAAATGACTCAGAAGGTGACTACACACTTGCCATGAGCTCTATACACAGAGTAACCTGTACTTCTGGCATTTGCCTAGGCACAAAAGGCCGATCAGTGACAGAAACCTCGCTAGTGACCTAACTGTTTTCTTTGCAGAGAAATCTGAACGTTCCAGAAGAAAGGATCTCCACCCTTGGAGAGAAATATTTTGTGCAAACATAGCTGAGTAGTTTCTCCTTTCTCCTCTTGTCCTGCATCTTCTGAAGGTTGTACCTTCCTGCACTCTTCTGTAGGAGGATTTTAGACTTTTCCCCAGAAGGCAGGATAAAGTCTCTGTCTATAGTGCTAAATCATAGTGTTCAAAGTCTAATGGTAAGAGAAGTTGCCCATCATAAACTTTGACAATAGGTCAAGGCCTTTTAAAAAATGAAGTGGTGAGAAACTCCCTTCTCTTCTTTTTCCTTATGTTTCCTCCCACCTTGTACTTTCGAGTGGCTCAGTCATCAGAGTTGCATATTGTTAATAATGATTATTATATTGCTTTTATCTGAAGGAACAATATACAAGGAATTAGAATAAACAAAAGGGGATAAGACCTCAGGGGTATCAATTTTAATATCTTCAAAAAACAAAAAGACAGTTCAGTCATCCAATTCAAAAATGCCACTGTACAAAAAGGGAAGAGCTGAAGTGAGAAGTCTTATTTTAAAAACCTAGGGATAAAGAATACCCTTCCATATTGAATATTTTAGAGACATCCCACTCTTCTAGATTCCAGAGGACAAAGAGAAGTTAAATAGCAAGACACTTTTGCAGAAGTGTTGAAACAGACAAGAAAAAGTTTTATTTTGAAAATACAGTCTTTAAAGATAAACTTGGCTTCCATTTTCCATATCTAGGTGCATCCCACAAGATACAAAAACAAACAAAACAAAACAAAGACCCACGACATTATGTACAGAGCTCTAAAATGAGCTGTGAATATCTACAAGAAATTAGCATATGCTCTTTGTGAAGGGATGTACTGGTGTGTCTTTCTACAGTTCTCAGTCCTGGAGAGGAGTTAACTCCTTGGAGCTGCAGGTGCGGCTGCAGCGGGGGAAGAGCTGGGGTCAGTGAAGGGCTGGGGGTGGGACCCCGGGTGGGAGGCGTGGAGAGGTGTCTGGGGAGGGGAGCAGCGGCGGCACGGGACAGATCCTGGGCTTCTCTAGAAGTCCTGCCGAGGGGTGTGAGTCAGGCTGTGCCGCCGCAGATCACAGTTTCGCCTGAACACTTTGCCGCACTGCTCGCAGCTGTAGGGCTTGATGTCTGTATGGGTGAGAAGGTGAGTTTTCAGATTACTTCTCTGATTAAAGGTTCTTCCACATGTGGGACATTTGTGTGGAGATTCCTGTTCAGATGTGAAGCAAGCAAAGGATTAATCCTTCACACTACCACTGCACCCTTCTCAATAGTTTCTGTCTTATCGGTATCACAAGAGTTAACATAACACGCGCGCGACAACAAAAGAGGGGACTTGCAGGAACAAATCTGTGCTGCTAATCCTCCAATCATGAAAACACACGCGCAGGCACACACAGAGGCCCGATTACACTGATAGATGCCGGTGGCCACCGTGGTGGGCTTTGTGATTTCCAGCTCTTTACATTTCATCACCATGTCATCGGCAGGAAAAGGAGGAAGGAAAAACTCTAATCCTCTCTTAAGGAACGACATTCTCCCGGGTAATAAGGCTCCTCTTTGCTGGAAAATTAAACTATTCCTCAATGTTCTGAAAACTACAAATTATGAGGCCCCTGGGAGAGAGAGCGTATGGGATTTCACCATGCCTCCATTATCAAAATTACCTTTATTTCCTCCCAAACACGAAAGCTTTAAATGCAGGGCAGATCGGATGAAAAAAATAATAATTCTAAAATTAGGATTTAGAATAAAGAGAGTGGCCTGTTCTTTAAGAAAAATATAAAAATGTTTATGTTAAATAAGATTAATTTTATGTATGAAAAAAACTCAAGAGGGCTGCTTTCCTCACCTACAAAACTAATCTAAATAAAGCCTTTTAAGAAAAGACCCTGCCATTGAACAACTTTAGTACAGCAAAAATGATAAAAACAGAACCAGAAACTGTTTTTAAACAAGAAAACAAACTCACCTGCATATGTAAAGTTTTGTGAACTGCTAGAGTTCTAGACTGACAAAATCCTTTCCCGCACTCCTGGCATTTGAAAGGTTTTTCTTTGGAATGGATATACCTGAAAATCAATACAAGGTTTCACTGAAATGGCTTTACCACCACGGTGAGGAGTTTCTTTTAACAATTAGTCAAAATGAAGTCGTGAAAGGACAAAAGAGACAGGATTCGCATTATTTATGATTTTAGATTGTATTTTTTTTTCCCGTGTAATTCTGTTTATGGTTAACCTCAAGTAAGACTCTTCAAAACATTCGCCGGACCCAGGCTTGATCTACACTTGATCGCCCTCTGTGGCGTATTCTGGAGCTCGAAATCGTTCCGAATGAGCCCTTCTTGGCCTCTACGGTTTTCTCTGGGATTTAAACTGGCCAAATCAGAATGCAAGGCAAGGCCGAGTTTAGGGGGTCTGGTTTTAGCGAACTCCTTAACAGCCGCGGAGGATCGGTACCGAAGGCCCACCTTGGGGAACAGAAAGTAGAATCCGGGGAGAAAATACCGCCCACCCGCCGGGAAGTTTTTACTGGATGAAAACACGTTACATTATTTCTTCCATTGTCGTTTATAAATGCAGAGTTTAAGGTCATGGAGGGGAGGTGGGGAGTTGTTTCTAAATTCAGTGATCTCAAGACCCTAACAAATAAGTCGAAAACAAATGTTGCCGTGGCAGGCTCTGGGGCGCACCTGGGGGTGGGGGAATAGGGGAGGGAGGGAACCCAGTGGGACGGCCCAAGTAGATTTCCAGAAACCGTGTAACGGCAGCCAGGACCGGGACCCACCGTGGGAAGGTCTTCGGGGTCCCTCGTCTTTACCTGCGCAACCCCCCAACGGCGACCCGGAGGAAACTAGGAAACAGATCCCAGGACCGAGGCCAACCCACCAGATTGTAACTGCCTGGGGATGGAGAAAGGCCTTCCCGTATCCCAAACAAGAACGCAGCAGGAAAAAGGTACATGTTGCGGGTTAGCTGTAGCTGGCTGGGAGGGCCTCTGGGGATATATTCTAGGTCAGAGGGGAATTTAGTGACACTGGGAATGTCCACCAGGACTCGGTATTCTGGACAAATTCGCCTTCCTTCCTCTGGGCAACCTCCTTCCCCACCTCACCTGTGATCCCGCAGGTGATCTTGCCTCCGGAAGGCCTTGTGGCAGATGTCACACGTGTATGGCCTCTCGTCCGTGTGGGTTCTCTCATGGATGAGCAAGTTGTAAGATTTGGTAAAGTGTCTGCCGCAAAACTTGCAGATAAACTCTTTTTTCGTTTTGGAGGGCAACCTCCCTCGGGAGGGCTTTCTGTCCGGAGTCAATTTACTGAGGCCCGAGATGGGGCTACCCAGCCCCGAGCTCAGCTTGGTCAGATCTCCCATCTTAGGGGGGTCCTCTTGCGTGGCGGCCACGGCCAAGTTGGCAAAGTCAAAACGGGGCCGGTCCTTGTGCAGGGCCGGGAGGACGTGGGCAATGGCTCCCTGCTTGGGGTGGAAGAGGTGGGTGGTGAAGGGCAGAGCCGGGAAAGGGAAGCGCGCGTCTACTAGGCCCTGCGCCGCCGCCATCTCAGTGATGGTGGAGCGGGTGATCTCGTGTACGTTGGGGTACCCCAGCGTCCAGTGGTTCATGTGCATGGTCTGCACGGCGCTGAGACCGTACAGGCCCTGCAGGTGGTCCACCGCGGCGGGGAAGGTGTTCACGGCCTGCAGGAAGGAGTAATTGGTGAGCTGCAGCGACGGGTGGAGCGGGATGGGCGCTGGCAGAGCCTTGCTCCCCATTTTCCGGGGTGCTGGGGAGCGGAGGGAGCCGCCCCTTTCTTCCAGGACTCAGAGGCGGGTGGGCGTGGGGCTCCGGCGAAAACCCAGAGTGACAACAGCACGCAGAGAGAACCCTAAAAATGGCAGAAGGAGAGAGGGAGAGTCGTGACTATTATCCAAGCCGGCTCGGTCTGCCCTTTGGCGCCGGTGCAGGGTTAGCTCACCTTCCTTCTAAGTCCTTCTCCCCACTCTGCTCCGAAAGGAGTGGTGAGGGAACCTCGTAGCGCCTGCCCAGCGAGTCCGCACCGAGATCGGCCCTGGGCCAAGGTGTCAGGCAGGGCAGGAAGTGGTCCCCTGGCGAGCGCGGTGCCCCGGCGGCTCTTCTGGGCGCCCACGGAAAGGTCGGATTCCGGGCACGCACGGAGCGGAAGACCCGGGCCCGGGGAGGAAAAAAAGCGGGCAGGGGGCTCCAGTTCAGGCAGCACCCAGTCCAGCCCACCCACCCACACCCTGTCTGGCAGAGCTCGATAAAAAAACCGCAACGGCCCGCGACGCCAGCACCCACAGGCTGGGGACCGCGCTTCTACAGCCGCGGCGCCTCCGAGCTCCCTGGGAATGTCGAGTTGTGGGTCCGACCCGGGGCTCCGGGACCTGGCTCAACCCCGTGCGACGGCTCCTCACGCTGCGTTCCGTGCCGGCTGCCCTGCCCCGCGGCCGCCTTTCCCGCGCTTACCCCGGCCGCGCCCGTGGTGCCGGAGCGCAGCTGGGGCGCGCTTCGTGCTCCTCGACCAAGGGCCCTCGGAGGGGCCCGCCTCGCCCCGCGCTGACCTCGGAGGTTTTCTTTTTCCTTCCTCTGCCTCAGTCCCATTTATCAGCGGTGACGGGCCGCAGGAAAGTGACACCTCGGGGGCCGGGTTCGGCCTGGAATCGCTCCCTCCTCCTTCCCAGGGGCCATCCCCTCCCACCCCCCACCAAGATCCCTTCCAGATGGTTCAGGCTCCCGGGGAGGTGGATGGTGGGGGGTGAAAGGAGAACGTCCCTGAGGCCAGAAGCCCTTCTCCCAGACTGAGTGCCAAGCTCTCCGGAGGCCCAAGAGGCTTCCTGACCTGGCACCAGGAGCAGCTCCTACAATGGGGAGGCCCCAGCAGAAGAGGAGAGGAGAGGAGAGGAGAGAGGACTTCCTGGGGAGAGAAAGGGAAGGAGCAGCAGGGGAGCCACAGCGGTACGGTGCGGCTCAGCCTGTACGGTGCAGCCCAGCCGGTCTGCAGGAAGCCTGTTTATCCGCCTGCAGATGCGTGCGGCGGCGCTTCTGCCACTGGGAAGCCCGGCCTCGGGTCTGCAGCCTGGGCCTAAGCAAGGCTCACGCACTCTCCTCTCCACGCGCCCCCAATGGCAACACAGGTCTGCTTTCAGACCCAGGTTCCCCGGGGCACCTGACGTGCATTAGAGTGCATTCAGAGTGGGCCCACCTTCTCCCACAGCCAGCCCCTTTTTAGCAGCGGGTTCTGCCAGCTCGGCAGGCCTGGGCCTTGCCTCTGAGGGCGGCTCCCCCAAGTGCGAGACTCACAGCTAAGCGCTTTCCCTGGAGAGAGGCAGACAGCGAGCCTGAGCCATCAACCTTAACGCCTGGCTTTTGAACTCAGCAGGAAAGTGGGCGAGTTTGTCCAGCCTTCCCTCCACACCCACCCTTTTCTGCGCCTGAATTTTCTTCTCTAGTGTGTTGTGAAGTGTCGCCAGTGGCTCTATCTGAGGGCAGACTTAAGGGCCTGCTCTAATGACACAGCGCTCTGGCAAGGCAGAATCTGGCTGCCTCCGTGAGGCCCACACCTTCCCTCCCTCCTCCTCTGTTTGGAACGACTGGGAGACAGGGATTTATTAATGAACCGCTTCTGCCTAGTGGTATGCGGTCTGGGAGTTCAGGCCGGGAGTTAATGAGAGGTGTGTTAACAGTCAGAGGGTCTCAGTCAGACCATTCAACCGAAACTGTAAACCTCCATTAGTAATAAACTTTCCCACCACAAATCACTGCTCATTTTTGTTCAGTGGCAACCCTCAAGCCCTCTCCTAAAGAGGTAGGAAAAAAGGATTCTACTAACATCCCTGGTAATCTATCTGATTATTTCCTCTTCCATTAAAAATAATAAATTACACCCTTTATTTCCCTCTTTTTTGCATAATGAGGATTTTCCAGAGACTCAAAATATTATTTTTCCCCTAGTGTTAAAAAGCAGCCTCCCCCATAGAGAGGAAACCAAAATTACTATTTGGGTGTATTCCCAGACTAGATTTCTTAGAAATAAATACAGGAGGCAAAGTACAACTCCCACCATGTTCTGTGTATGTATATGTGTGAGTGTGTGGGTGGTGGTGGGGGTGTTGTCAGTTGAAGGAATACCACGACCTGTGATTTTGATTCCAAATGCACAAAGTGAACTCTGCCATAAAGGTTACACATTAATTCTGCCAGCAAGAAAGTTGAGTGCCATCTTCCTTCCTTTTTCTCCCAATGGTTTATAACACAAAAATTAACCACTCTATTATAATTCAGTTTCATGATGGCACAGAGGTGCTATTTCATAGTATGTATTCGTTTTAATTTGCAGGACAGATAGTTTCTTCACAGAGGAAAAGGAAACCATTGGTGACTTCTGAAATGCTTTTACAAACACAACTACCCTAAATACCCACCAAACACTTTTGCCATAAATAATAAGGGAGTTTAGATTTCCACTCTCCTGCTGAGTTGCTGGAAATATATGTCAGAAGATATTTCAAGTCAATGCAGAGATCTAAAGTACTTTCGTTTTGTCTCGAGTTGAGCATGTAGTTCTCACACTCAGTTTCAGGCAATAAGAGCCATCATCATTGTCTGTCATTTCTCCACCATCCTGTTTCGGACCATTGGTTACTTTTAATTTTGCAAAGAAAGAAACTTAAACTAATGAAAAGACGTAAACATTTCGGTGGAGCAGACACTAGTTTTCTTTCATCAGTCTTCTTCACAGGAATTCCCAGGCATGTACAGAAGTTTTGTGAAATTTAGTTCACTAGCTGTCAACAAGTGAGATGTGTACATACTAATTTCAGTTAAGTGAAGTTTTCAAAACATTGGAGAAAAAAAGGTACATGGTAATTTGATAAGGAATCTTGCTCTTTGGTAATGGTGTTATTACACTGAATTATCTAAAAATAATATACAATCAGTGATCATCTGCTAAAACCTGTGCTAGTGTCTGAGAGAAATGACTGATGGATGGATGGATATGCTCGCTGAATTTCAGCTCAAGCCACAATGGAATTTGACATAAATCAGAGAGCTATAGTCCAAGCGGATCTAAGGAGATCATTTAAAAAAATAAATAAAAATGGCCAGACTGGATCAGGTGAACAGAGAAAACCGCCGCGAAGTTCCTGCCCCTTCGCAGCGCCTCTGCCTTCCCCAGGAGTTAATTAAATTAAGATGCCTTCCGCATAATCTGGGTTCTGTTTCTCTCTGCTCCCTCGCTCCCCCTGCGTGAGTAATTTTCTTGTTCTGCTCAGGACTGCAGTTTGTTTAGCAGAGAAGGTAGCTGTCTGCGCCGTCTACCTCCGGGAAACGCCAGCCCTCTTTTGTTCTCTGCTAACAGGTAGGGAAACAGATCCAGCGCTCCCTCTACAAACACCTTTTTCTCCCTCCTTGTTCCTAAAACCGCAACTCCTTTCTCTGTCGCTATTTCTCGAGAGTCCAACTGTTTAAACCTCGGGGGAATTTACCTTCTGCCCCTCCTCCAGGACTAGAGGGTGGGAGGAAAATCAAAAGGCCAGCACAAAGTTGGAGAATTACCTAGGATTGAACTAGTATTTCCCTCTTGAAACGCGCTGGCTAGGCAGGCACTGTGTCCCGGCCCGTCCGCACTGCGCTGCCGCGGCTACCCCCGGACGGGTGGACCAGGAATACTGTGGCAGGGTCAGAAACACCAGGGGGTTGTGGGGTTTTATCTCAGCGTACGTCGATCAGCTGAATGCTTAGATTAAATGTTGAAAACAAAACTAAAAACAGTACATAAAAGTGTGTATCGTTGGGTGGTGAGCTGGGAGTGGCGTGCCTGGGATCCGATAAAGTGAGAAACACAATGCCCCGACATTGCATCCATATGATTTCTTTTCACAATTTTTGAACTTGTGGCAGGCCGGACTGAGAATCTGAGCGCCCCCTGAGCCCCCTGCACCCTTCCTTCCTTAGAGCGGCTGCAGCCCCTACCCAGAGCAGACACTCACCTCCTGCAGAAAGGTCTGCCTGGGCAGCGCCTCTCAGACCCTGTCCAGGCAGTGAGGCGCACAGCTTGGGAAGGTCATTGGATCCACGCCGGGCAAACTTTTTCCGCGCGGAGTCCCGGGAGCTGCGGACATGATCCGGAGGACGACGAGCAGCAAAAACGGGAGCGGATCCTCGCCTTCGTCTGAGTCTGTGGACGTGGATTGTGTAACGACCCGGAGTGCTTGGAGCCGGCGCTCAGCGATCGCCCGGAACTCCACGCCTCCACAAGACTCTGGCCGCCGAATCGGAGTGAGATCGGAGCCTGCAGCCTCGCAGGGCCATCACCCTCCAGCAGCGAGCGCGCCGAGCTCCGTCCCCGCCCGCGTCCCTCCCCAGGCTGCTCGCGGCCGGGAGTCCAGGGCTTTAGTAGCGGCCCCGCCTCCCCTTCGGGCGGGCGTCCAGCCGCTGAGCAGGGCCCTCTGCGCCCTGGCTCCGCCTCCGCGCCCGGCGCGCGCTAATGGTCCACTCTGTTTACTTGTGTTTGGATAGCAACTGAGTCTTAAAGGCACAGGTTTGCTCGAGGTTTCCCTGTTACAGAGACAGCCGAAGTTGACTCACTTCAAAACTCACACACAAACACAAGGCCCACCTCCTTCCTTCTCGATGCCACTTTTCCTTATACTGTTAGAAACTGAGCAACTGGTTCTCTGCCTCTCGAAGACTCCTCAGAGAAACCCAAAGGGCATTTTGTCGTTTTACTTGGCATGCTCGGCGAGTTAATTTCCACACTTAACATAACCATCTTCTTCTTAGGGTAAAATCAATCAGTTCTAGATTGTATTCTCCAGCATATATCACCCTTTTTAAAGGCAGTTTTGTACATACTTTTGGTCCTATTATAACTATATGTGTAGTCTGCTTTCGCCTGCTGTTTTCAAATGGAAGTTTGTTAATAGAGGTGACAATTGACTAGTTTCGTAATTACTGCAAAGACATATGTGGACTGTCCCAGGAGAAACTTCTTCCAATATTTAAGCTTTAATCAGCCAACGTACATTTCATAAGCAGTTAACCAACTTGGTTAAGGGGTGGTCATCTGCAACGCATTGGCAAACAATAAAGAATCCATCTGGAACGGGTGAAGAACAATCATTTTAAAAATTTAGGAAAATACTATTCTAGCTTCTCAAAACATGTACATCTTCATTCCTAGCAAAAATAGAATTCATTGTTCAGTCGCCAGGAAACTTAATCGAATTTGAAGCGTAGAGATACATTCTTCAGGTTCTTCTAAAGGTTTGGTCCTGTGTGAGCGTAATTGCACAACGCACTTCAGCTACTCTGGAAGTAGGGTGACCGAGTGACAGAAAGGAATGACACACGCTCATTTTAAACAGCCTTTTTTCCGAAAGAGATCTGCGTGAGCAACACTGAGGAAAACGCCCTTCGTCCCAGACGAGACGCCAGAGGGGATTTGCGTTGGCCCCCTGGCAAGTTCGCGCTTTGAGGGGCGCAGATCTTTCAGCCAAGAGGCTATACAATTCAAAAGTATTCCGCCAGAAGATTGTTTTGGATGTGCCGCCCCAATGGACAATTAAACTAATCTCAATCGTGAACAAATATAAGTGGACAAATATAAGCAAAAGACTAAAAACTGTCAAAATGTTAACCAGTGATTGGGGAGCCAGGTAGAAGCTACGAGATATTATTTTAAGATAAAATTCCTTCTATTTTATTTATGCCGAGGTGCAGAGAATTTTTCGTTCTTTTGGTAAAACATAATTCAGGGATAGCAGATCTTTTTTTCCTTTCTTTCCAATTTCACATTCGCGAAGGTTAAAAAGTGAGCTTGGAACGGAGACCCGAGTGTTTAATATCCTTCATTATTTAACTGCTTCAAAGTAGATTTGACAAACAGCATGGAAGTAGCAGAATGCCTGAAGTTCAGGGGTTTTAAAAAAACATTTTCCCTAGTGGGTTCTGCAGGAGTGGTTTCAGTTTAGCGCTCAGTCCTGAGCCCCAGCTACGGGGATGCCTGCGGTCCCCTCTCTCTAACCGCCTCATTCCTTCCGCAGCTTTTCCCAATTTGGAAGATTTGGAGGGAACTTTCTCT
The DNA here is from genome assembly GCF_020826845.1 of Diceros bicornis minor. Lineage (NCBI taxonomy): Eukaryota > Metazoa > Chordata > Mammalia > Perissodactyla > Rhinocerotidae > Diceros > Diceros bicornis. The sequence continues at coordinate 17,686,057 of NC_080760.1, read as the reverse complement.
TCTTTCGGACCTCCAGGACACACAGTCCCGGGGTGGTGACCTGAAGAGTGTTCCTACACTTCATATTTCCTTTTCACCAAAGTGGAGGCAACTCCCCAGCGGCGGGCTTCACACCTTCCCACTCTGTGTGTGTGTGTGTGTGTGTGTGTGTTGTGTGCGGAACCGCCTGCTTTTCCCGCGGGGCAGACAGAATTTCCAACCTCCTACGAGCTGCGCCCTCCTTCCGCAAACCTCCTGAGCCCAGGTTTTTCCACAAACGTGTTTACTTTGCCCACCCCAGCCTCCGAAGTTCCACAATGGAGTGTGGGCCACGGGGGCCCGAGCGCTGCGGTCTTTGAAAGGTAGGGAAGAGCCGGCGAGCTCCAGGCTTTGGGGGAGCCGCGTGGCCGGGCAGCGCCTCCGCTGCTTCCAGGCCCGGCTGCTGCAGTGGGCAGGTGCGTGCCCCACGCCAAGAGCCAGACCCGGGCTGAGCGCGGCGCGGCATTGCATGCAGGGCTCCCACCCGCAGCCTCAGCGCCCACTCAGGACCGGCCCTTGAGTTTCTCCACCCTCAGCCCCGTAAGCCGCTTGCCTACGCTGGAGTCTATAGCGCATGCATTGTGGGGACCCACCTAGGAGCAGCCTAGTCGGCCGGACTCCTTGGGCAACAACGGACGGCATGGAAGATAGGCCACCCGGCCCACGGCGAGCTGTGGGGTCCGGGTGTGCGGAGGGGGAAGTCCCAGAGCCTACAGGACCCAGCTGCGCTCTGGGGGCTGAGCCTATGCGCAGCCGTCCCGCTCCGGGTGGGCCCTCCCCGAGCTGCGCAGCCAGTTCACTCTGACATTTCCGCCGCCTTGGTAAATCTGCTGTCCTCGCGGCTCTGGGCTTTAGACACCAACGACGCTTCCAGGGAAATGACCAGGGGCGCGAGAGCAGTTGCTGCCCAAACCCGAACCGCCGCAAGTTTACGCCCCTGGAGGAGCGGATGAAGACCGGGGAGAAGAAGCGCGGAGGAGCTGGAGGAGGAGGGGGCCCGCAGCGTAGGCCCTTTCCCTCCCGCCCGCCCAGGGGGCTCTGCCAATTAAGCAGCGAGCAGGTGTCAGACACAGACTTCCCCTGGAGTTGACTCCGAGCCTCTCCCACTCTGTGCTGCGGATATCCTAAAATCTTTTACCCTTTAAGATACAAATTATGGAAACCCCATTTTTTCCCAGGGATCCCAGCTGCCATTACCTCTGAGGATTCGCCTCCCTTCTCCCCAGCTTTGCCCTGCTTCTACAGGACCGGGACCTTTTGCATTTGAACTTCCCGCACTGTTGCGGCTTTTCGCCAGAGCCCGGAGGAGTTGGGAGCCCAGCTATTCTCTGGGCGCGTGCACTCCAGCCCCGGAGTAGTGAGGAGGCCCGCGAAAACCTAGGGGAGGATCGCGGGCACTGGGCTCAGAACTGAGGGTGAGGAGGCAGAGGCCAAAAGACTAAGAATTTTCTTTTAAAAAAGTACGTTGGAGTCGGCGCTCTACGCAGGGGTCGGATGGGAAGGGAAAGCGCAGCCGCGGGCCGGAGCTCAGCGGCTCCCGGGAAGAGCCGCAGCGCCCCCTGGAGGCACCGGGCGGGCACTACGTGGCGCGGGCGCCGGGGGCGGTCACTCCAGAGACGCGCTCCCGGGTGTGAGTGCATAGCCGCTAGCGACCCCGCTGGCCGCTGGGTTCCTTTCACCTAGACCCCGGCCCCTTTGCTGCAGAGGAAGAATCGTGTGCGTGGCAGGGGTGCTGGGGAAAGGGTCTGGGCCTGTTGTCAGGGCCAGTAAGCAGTTCCACCCCCACCGCTGGGGCCTTTGTGCGCGCCCCACGCGGTGGTCCCCCAGCGACTCCTCTCCTGGAGGGCTTTTCTAAGACGGATTTTCCGACTCACGATGCTGCTCAGGGCGGCTCTGACTTCCGCAGGGCAGGGGAAAGACACTAGTTGTGACTCCAGCGCTGGGAGTTCGTGGGCGGTCCGGTGCTGCTCAATTCATATTGCAGCAGATTCCAAGGCCTTGGACGTTGTCCCTGCGGGAGAAGCAAGAGAGTTTTCTCAGTGGACCGCATTCAGAAGGGCAGTCCCACTCCCCACGACTTACCTCTCACCCCACCCCAGCATTTGAAGCCCTGTCGGGAATGGATCCCTGGGAGGGCTGTGCTCTCCTTAAGCCGGAAGAGGCGCGTGGCGAGGCGCGCGGATGGCGCGGGAGCCTTCCCTGGGCTGGGGGTCCTGAGGACCACCCCCTGCCTCCAGCCGTCCAATCGCTGGGCCCAGCCACCTCCAGAGTCGGGCCAAGCTGGACAGCCTCAGGCGCCCGAGGCCGGCCTAGCCTCGTGGGCTCTTTCTTGGGGGTAGGGAGAGGGTGAGGAGGGCGTGTTGGGCCCAGCGGCGCTCTCCCTGTGTCTGCGCCCCTCGCTCAGCTTCATTCCGCTGGAGGCCGCCGCGGGCGCCCTGCCGGCCACTAGCTTGCGGGGCACCGAGTCACCGGGAAGGGGCAGCTGCCTGTGGAAGCCGAACAGCGGGTCGGAGGGTTAGCTACGTGGCTACAGCCAGGGTGGGCAAGTCTGGGGGCAGACCCTCTCGTGAGCCCGGGTCCGTCCGGGTTTGACTTTCCCAAGAGAGGCCCTCGGCCGCTGCAGCAGCGTGGCCCAGAGCCGACTGGAGGCCGCTCCTCGCGAGTCTCGGGGTGCCGCGGCGGCTCTGGGGCGGGAGCGCTGCCCCGCACCTTCACGCCGCCCCGCGTCCCGAGAGGTCTCAGCATGGAGCCGGCAGCAACGGCGGGCTGGCTCTGGCAGGTGCTGGGCGCGGGCGGGGCTCGGCGAGCGTGGGCGCGGGCTCCCAGGTTGCGTCTGGACAGGGCGCGCTTTCGCCTTCAGTGCCCCTAGGGAAGCGGATATCCTGCAGTGTGCCTCGCCGGAGAGAGCCAGGTCAACTCCTATGCTCCCGGATCAAAGGACAACTTCGAATTCAAGGTGCGTTTCTAACGGAGCACTTTGGTGTCGGTGACTAGGAAGACCGGGTTTACAGAAGACATCAGCGGCGGGGGACAAGACCCAGGGGCCTCCCAGGAGGGTGGGCCCTGCGCATGGTGCCCCTCTGGGCAGCTCCACCCGCCCGGCGTGGGACTGCCTCAGCCCTCGCGCTCCGAAAAGATCAGCCTCAGAAAAGACTAGGGCAGAGTCTGCAAACCTATTTTTATTTGGCTTTCACTTAAAAAAAGTTACTTGCCAAGCTTAAACATGGGGAAAATTCAAACGAAAATCTTGATTTCCAATGAGCTCCCATTCCTACACGTCAGCGAGCTAGCTGGAGCCGAGCAACTTTGCTCTCCGTGCTCCGCGGTCTGTTGTAAAAATGCCGGGCCTTGGATTGCCCTGGCGTTTCCAATTCTCGATGCAGAGGTCGTTTCTCTGGGAAGCTGGGATCCGTCCAGAGTTCCCGTCTAGCGCAGCAGCTCTTAAAGTGTGGTCCAATGGCATCAGCAACGTCTGGAACTTGTTAGAAATGCAGATTCTCTGGCCCACCTACTGAGTCAGAAATTCTGGGAGAAGGGCCTGGCGATCTGTTTGAACAGCCCTCCAGGTGATTCTGATGCACGCTGAAGTTTGAGAACCACTGACCTACATCACATTGACTTTTGGGGGCAATCCCGGGCTTGCGTGATTTATCTTTCGGGCTCTCTTCCTCCCTCCCTCCCTTCCTCTCTCCCTCTCCCTTACCGCTAGAGAAAGCGCGCAGAAACGTATGGCCTAGGGCAGTTAATTCATTCATTCGCTCATTCATTCATTCACTTGCTCTCTTCTTCATCTGACTTTCCGAAGACACCTCCCAAGTCCTTGGAGACGTGCTGAGGATCCCCAGCTGAGCTAGGCGCGACTCCCTTCAAGAAGTCAGGTCGAGATGTGTGGGGGAGAGCGAGGGAGAGAAAGCAGTACAGGCGCCTTCCCCTTTCATGGCCAGTTTGTTTGGTTATTAATATAATCTAATACTAGATTTGATCTGATTTCAGAAAATGTCTCTGTTAGGGACCAAACAGGAGTATCGCACCTCGCTTCACAGTTTCTGACATTTTGGGACCCTCGACTCCCTTCCTTGCTCAGGCTGATGTTAGTCTCTTCCTATTTTCATCACATTCTGGGGATTCTGTGTGCCTGCTGCATATATTTCCACACACACCTCGACACTCACTGCCCACACCCTCTGTGCCCTCCCTGCACTAGGGCAGAGTGCGTGGCGCCGGGGATGAGGGAGTATCACAATCATGTCACAGTCGGCAGCATCGTGTTTGGACCGGCGCTGCAAGCCTCTGTGCCCTTGGATTTCCCCGAGGCTGCGCAGGACACTCTTAGGACAGCTGAAACACACACGCATGTTCCACTCACGCACTCTGCACTCGCTGGCTCTCACCCGCTCCCATCTTGCGTCACGCTGCGCCGAACTGCCCAGTCTCCTGAGTTCAGGTGTACTGGGGTGTTAACGTCCTGATCCTCGACCGGCGGATTTGTCACCTTAAGATTGGGTCCCCTTATCTTTCGATTGGGTGTACAAAAATAGTCTATTTTTCTCCCTCCCAGAGTATCTAAAAATCCGAATGAAACTCGCATTTTCAGTTTTCTTATGCCAAATCAACCTCCCTTAAGCTTTCACTTTGCATTTTTTTCTCCAGAACCTTGACTCCAACTTCTGTCCTCAGCCAGGCTAAGAGCCACCTCCAATGGACCATTTGCTTCTCCAAGATTTTCTGGTTGTGGGCACTGAGAATGGTAGAAGGCACTTTGCCTCGCAGGCAGGGTGGCAGGTCCCTCAAAAATTGGACTTAACTAGAAGACTTTTGGCATCTATTTTCAGATTCAGGAAAAAAGATTTCATTTTAGTGAACCAGTGCAGGGAAGACACAAACAAAAGTGAATTTTCGTATTGACCATAGTCATAAATTGTATAAAATCACTCAGCCCCACTTTGACAAAGAGTTACTATTTTAATATGACCTTTTCTTATGGGGATTTTCAAAATATAAAATGTATAATGGTCAGGAACATGATAATCTCTTTACAACCTGTGATCATATTTCTTAACAGGATTTTGCTTTCCAGTGCAGATGGTTTGACGTAGTAATATTCAAAGCAGCCAGAACTTAGTTAGGAAATGGCAAGGCCAATATTTGAATGCAGATACAAGTTTTAGCAAAGGAAAACGTATATTCCTGTGGCTGTTTGCCTGTGAATATCCTCCAGAGGATTAATACACTATTCTTGACTCTAATCCAAGTTGGCAAACTCTCTAAAAAGTCTGTGAGGTGTCACTCATAAGGCACATAGAATTCCTTGTCACCAAATATTTTTGAGTATCTACTATGTACCAGGTACCATGCAATTATGTTATTGTTTGAGACCCTGAACTTTCATCTTCACTTGGATGAAAGTTGGGTGTGGGGGCAAGGGCAAGGAAAGCAGGATTTTAAGGTTGGTTTCCTCCGGTTTTGTTAAATTGTTAAAGGATTTGTACTTAATAGCAATCTTTAAATCTTTAAAACATTTATTGAACTCTCTCTTACATTTTTAGGTATTTTTACAAGTCAAGGAGAGAAAGTCAGTGTTTAAGCCAGCTCATTTATTGGAAAATGAATGCCAGCACAAGCTTAACTTTTGGTTTTCCAACTGGAAGACCTTAATATCATGACAACATTTTACAATAATGTTATTTCCATCATGCCAGGTGATAACTTAGCTGTAGATTCCTTATGATTGGTGACCATAGCTCACTCAAGCCTGTTTTCACCTCTTGACTCTGTAAGGAGCCACAGAAAGAAAAAAACCCTTCTTCCTCTGACACCCTTGCTGGAAGGAGGGGCAAAGGAAACGGCAGACAGCTCGGCTGGTCTTACAAGGAGTGATGAGCTCTATTATCTTTGCCTCTAAGCCCAAAACACAGACAACTTCAGTGGATTTCGGGACACACAGATATAACGAGCTGAAAGGCCCCCTTCTGTTCTTACACCATGCACTGTGTCACAATGCCTGGTCACATAGCATGTCTTAGCTACATACTCCATTTTACAGTACCTAACCCCTCTTCCCATGTCCTCTCCCTCTACGCCTTCCCCAGCCCATACCTGGCAAGTGGGCCTTCTTCCAGGAATCAGACTGGGTGGATGCTATGATGTCAGGACACCAGACAGCAGTGTTTCTAACATGTGTTAGACCACGGTTGCCTTTTCCTTTCCCTGGAAAAGTACACAAAGTGCAAGTTGTTTCCCAGGCTGTGAGGCACACATCCAAATGCCCTGCGTGGTGGGCCCACCCAGGCCCTGGAGAGTGTGGAGGAGAACACAAGTGTGTCATATGGGTGTGTTCACCAGTCCTGCTCCCCTCTGTCTCATCCTTGACCACATTCTCTTGAGAGGCCATATGGCCTGGAAGTGACCCGGAATGTATTAAGAGCATTGGCTTATAGAACCCTTGCAGAGCAAGTGAGCAATGGCAAAGTGGGCTTTTAGACTTGTTAATTCATTTAACATGTATTTATTCAGGATGTTTATTGTGGTAGGTGCTGAGGATACACGAATGAATAAGGAGCTACAATCTAGTGAGGAGACAGACAAGTAAATAGGCAATTATGATACCATATGAATCAGAAAACCTGGGTCCAAGGTCTTTAGTTAATAGTCTATTATCTGGGGCAAGTCATACCACTTGTTGGAGCCTCACTTTCTGAATCTGCAAATTAAGGATATTCTGAGGGTTAAATGACATGGATGCATATCAATGCTGTAAGTAATTATGATTCTTTCTTACCTATTTACATGAACTGACCTCCTTAGCACAAAATTATTCCTCTCACCCCACTAAAGATTTGGAGAGGAGACGGAGGGAAAGAAATTTGACCCAGTGCCTCGTATCTAGTGGTCAAGAGAACAGAAATTAAGTCACTGCAACAAGTGTTTTAAGAGAAAAAGCTAGTCATCTGCCTTGGTAGTAAGACTTTTATCAAAAGAAATATCTACAGGGGCCAGCCTGATGGCATAGCAGTTAAGTTCGTGTACTGTGCTTCCGCAGCCCGGGGTTCATGGGTTCGGATCCCAGGCACAGACTGTGGCACCGCTTGTCAAGCCATGCTGTGGTGGCGTCCCATATAAAGTAGAGGAAGATGGGCGTGCATGTTAGCCCCGGGCCAATCTTCCTCAGCAAAAAGAGGAGGATTGGCAACGGATGTTAGCTCAGGGCTAATCTTCCTCACCAAAAAAGAAAATATCTACATTTTCACTGTTTACTGAAAAGTAGGAATACTGTACCGTACATTACATTCCGTTGTACTTTGTTGTTTTATTTTATTGCAACTAGAGACTACATGGAGTAGATCTATGATGAATAGATTTTTTTAGGCTTTAAAACAATTATTTTGGATATTACTCTTTAATGAAACAGTGACGAAATTAATTTTGGGATGTCATTGATATATGAGGTCTTAAGGGAAGGAAATTGTATCAGTTAGAATACAATTGAGCTGTATCAGAAAATCCAAAATAACATAGGTTTCAACAACAGAGAAGCTGATTTATCTCTCACATAAACATAGGCAAACCAGAGTCAATATGGTGGATAGCTCCTTGATTATCAGGTACTTGGGCTCCTTCTATCTTGTTGTCCCACCAAGATCAAGAAATGGCTTTCACCTTATAGTCCAAGACGGCTGCATTCCAGCCAGCAGCAGGGAGGAAGGCATGAAGACAGACAAGCCCTTCTCTTTAAGGAGACTCCACAGAAACCAGAACCTAGTATCATAGCCCTACCCAGCTGCAAGGAAGGCTGGGAAGCGTAGTCTTTACTCTGGGTGGCCGTATGCCCAGCTAAAATTCAGGCCTCTAAAGAAGAAGAGAATGGGTATTGGGGGATGACCAATAGTCTCTGTCACAGGAAATCAAAGCCTAGTGAACACTATCCAGAACCAATGAATCTTATATGTGTTGGCACCATAATCACTGTCATTGGTTCTGGATAGTGTTCCTGTCTCTTTTGCTGCTTTTATGGATTTTAAGCACTATATGCAGCAGCAGGATTCTGTTTTGGAACCCCTCAGCATATTGCCACTACTTACCTACTCCTAGTTGTGGCTGCTAGTATGTGACTTTCTGGTTAGAGTGGGAAGGTGTGAATGAAGATGGTGGGTGAAGTTGAGAGACAAGAGGGGTCAGGAGCCTGCCTGGGGAAGATCTTGTTCTGGACTGCGAGGAATACCACTGGTGCCACGTGGCAGCATTCCCTTTATGAGATTGGTCCTGGGGTGTCAAGCAGGCCTCATGAATGGGTCTTCTGCAGGAGTACTTCATTTTTTTCCTTGGAAGATGGGATGAGAAATGAGACAGAACATATTAGAGGAAAGGTGGAAACCCTGGGTTCTTCCTGGCGCTGTCGCCATGTACAGCAGGCTTGGGGGGCAACTGCAGAAGCCAGGATCTGCCTTGTTACAGCCTCCGCAGGCAAAGGCTGCAGCAAAAAAGTGCAGCCCAGGTTGCCCTGAGGGGCACAGTTAAAACTACAAGCAGAACCCCCTACACACACAACAGAGAAGGCCCTGCTCTGCTGGAGCCCAAGGACAATCTCCAAAGATAAGTGTGGGGAGACTTAATTACCATTTAAAGTTGTCCTGGCCTGACCTCTCTGCGTGGTAAACTTTGCTTCTGAGCCTTATCCTGTGTTAATACTTATAGGCTCAATTCTCCCCTCTAAGCCTAAGAGGATACTTAGCAACAAACATGAACTTTCAGGTGCAGAAGGAGGGGGCGGGAAGGGACTGTGGATCCCCAGTCTCCCCTGGGGCTCCCCCTTCAGGATGATGCTTGGCTCGGGACAAGTCTGAGCATGGGGGTTACATGCAGAGCGTTAATACCAATGTGTGGGGAGAAGGATTCTTTCCCTGCAGAAACATCTGGAGTGACACTGAGGACATACTTATACACATGTACACGAGCCTCGGGGGATTCCCACGCCTGAGAGAACTGGCTAGATAGTTCCTATTACACATTTATTTCCTTAAAGGAAGTATGTTATATTCTACGCTGTAATTCAATTCCTTTGGCTCCCCACCCTGCTGAAAAGGAAAAGAACATATAGTCCAAACAATTTTTAAAACCAAGTGTTTTTTCCCTCCAGATAGTAAATGTGCACAATTCATGCAGATTTTACACACATCTGTCAGCTATGACTTGTTTATACCAGCCCTTACAATATTTTAAAAATAAAGTATAATGTTTTTCAGTCTGTATACAATAGCATTTTCTTTTACCAACCCCCCACATACAAACGTATTTCCCCTTTTTGGGGTGTAATTACATGTCTAAATAATAATGTATACAATTGATGTATAGGAAGGACATGTATGTTTTACAACAAATATACCAAAAGGATGTAAGATGCTTATGTTGATTCTTTAAAATACAGTAACTAATAACCTGCAGAGTTAGGAAAGGCCACCTAAGTTGATTTAACCCTGTTCTATGTGCTGGGGTTAGAGCATTTAAGATCATGGAATGAGAAAGTATTTTAGAGACTACATAATTCAGTTCTGTCATTTTACCTATGTGGTCACAGAAGCTCGGGAGGAAAGTAATTTTCTCAAGCTAGCTGACTTTCCCACAAACCAGAGCTGGAACTTCTGATTTCAAGAGAGAGCTCTTTCTGTTATACCTCGAAATCTCATCTGGATTGAAGCGAGAATTTCCCTCCAGGAAAAGATGTTGACTTGGGGCCAGCCCGGTGGTGTAGTGGTTAAGTTCGCGCACTCCGCTTTGGCGGCCTGGGGTTCACAGGTTCGGATCCCAGGTGCAGACCTATGCACCACTTATCAAGCCATGCTGTGGCAGGCGTCCCACATATAAAGTAGAGGAAGATGGGCACGGACGTTAGCCCAGGGCCAATCTTCCTCAGCAAAAAGAGGAGGATTGGAAACACATGTTAGCTTAGGGCTAATCTTCTTCACTAAAAAAAAAAAAAAATGTTGAGTTGATCCCAGCTGCTTGTTGTGCCATACCAAGAGCCTCCAATACCAGAACTCCAGCCTCAGCTATTCGCCAAGGCTTAGCTTTTCAAAATGTGGTTGGAGGACCAGCAGCATTGGCTTCACCTGGGGGCTGGTTAGAAATGCAGCCAGACCTACTGAAAGAGAATCTGCATTTTAACAAGATCCCTAGGTGATTGGCCTATAGATTAAATTTGGGAAGAACTGCCCCAGGTCACTGTGCCTCTACTGCTAGACTGTTTTTTTAAAGACCTGTGTAATGATTTTCCTCTGATGCATTAAGAACTTATAATAGTTTCCTACTGCTTATCTTTTCCTCTACAAATGTTTTTAAAGTCCAATCTCAATCTATCTACTAAACCTGAAAGTACAGTTTCCCTTGGTCATACGCTAGACTTTCTGTATAGGTGGATCTGGGAATCTAGACATTTAAAGATCTCACCAGGTGATTAGCCTTCCTGGGTCCTTAAACTGGCTGTTTGAGAATGATTCATCCAAAATATTGCTTTGGAATAACTTAGAATAGGTAAACCTTGGAAACCAGCAAGCACTTCTCTGTGCTGCCTTGTTTTTCTCAGATGCCAAATCACAAAAGCTGTTTTTCTACTGACTATATTTTCTCTCTTATTTCTTTTCCTTTCACTGGCTTCTCACTTGCTCCCAATTCAAGAAAACAAGCTCTGCTTGATTCCCAAATTTCCTCTTCCATTTCCCCCTGGTAATCATTATTATTAACAGGAGCAAACTATCCTGGAGACCTATTTGCACCATTCTGAGATCCAGTCTTTGGGTTGATCCAGCTGCCATATCTGATATTCCAATGATCACCAGGATTGATGTGGCTTATCTGGTTTGCTAAGTGCAGGTGTCCACTGATCTCATCATTGTATTTCAGTCCCTCCTGAAGTTGTGCTTCGGTCAAAGAGAACAACCTTCCCAGAGTGCGTCAAGGCTAAATCAATTAATGAGCTCCACTTTTTAGAGTAAAAGAAAGCACTTGCCCACCGTTCCCAGCTCTGAACTTGCACTAACAGATTCCAGGAAAGGGGACTGTTGTGTATACTAGTGTGTAATCTAGTTCACTGTTATTATTTTGTTCTGACGGGCTCCTCTCTTACAAGGCATGAATTAGGGTGGGGCCAGTCAACAAAGTTTGTCGTACTCATAAAAGGCTGTTACCAAAACCTAGGACCTTTCCTGGCTGTTATCTGCTGAGTATCTGGCCTTACCACTGACCACACCAGAGGCCTGGGCATTATTTGCTCAAGTGATTTTCCTCTCCTCCTCCTCCTCTTTTTTTTTTTTAAGTTAAATATATGCAAGATGGATCAGGCTCGGGCAGGGTGGGGGTGGAGGCGATTATTCCACTGAGTACAGTGTGTACTTTTTCAGCATTGTACTACTTCCATAAAGTAGACTTTATGAGCTATATGCTTGCATTTTTGTTTTCTGACTTGTTCTCTATTCTACAATCATTCTATTAATTTGATAGTATATGGTTTCAGCCAAACATTTGTTCCAAATGCTGCCAGAGTAAGGGGAAGTTTCCAGACAAAACCCTGCCCAGGAACCTTCCTAAGCAAGCAAAACTTCTTCAACCCATCCCCCAGCCAGCACTATCTCCTCAGGGGCCTTCAGGAGCTGAATGGGGTCAATAGTTGGACGCCAGCTCAGCTCACTTCAAGATACCTAGTGTCTCTGTTGACAAGGCACATCCACAGGCAATTCTGCGACCAGCTCAGCAGCAGAAACATGGGTCAGACAGAAAGAGTGGGTTAGGAACCAGATCTGAGTGTTGAGAAATGAAGTACAAAAACTTGTCGGATCAGCTTGTCCCTTCTTGGGCTGAGCGTTTTCCTTGAGGCAATGCGAGGGTCGATTCACCTCAGAATGACACTCACATTCCACTCAAGTAGTCTGCTTTTGTAATTCCGTGGGGATTTTCATGAGTATAGAGGTCACTGTCTCTGACAATTAAGCTTTAAAGTTAATTCCCAAGATAAATAGAGCAAATTGACACCACTTTGATTATAATTTTTCTTGCTTCAAACTCCAAAAGACAAGAGCAAACCAGCTGCCAGACTCGGTTCCTAGAAATTCAAGAAACATAGGCATTTTATTTTCTACCTTTCTAAGTGAGGCAATTTAGGGCCGTCAGAAACAACAAAATCCATGTAAACGTCTTAATTCTAGAATTTTGCTTGCATTTCTGAGAGGACAGAGAATCATTGTTTCCTTTTTTTTTTAAAACTACATAAGTAGTGGTTTCTTTTTAAACTGGAATGATAGAGGGTTGCAATCTTTTAATTCAGACCTTGTGGCAGAAAAGCTGGGCTTACTTGTGAGCTGTGTTATTCAGTCACACACTCTGCATGGAACAGGGAAAGTAAATAACTGAACACATACTTTATAATTACACGTGAGGGGAGTTCAAAGCTGCAGTGCTGGGAGTGGAGTTTGGGGGCCTGGGGCAGCAGCTGCAGTTTCTGGCTTCTCCCTCACATGATGAGGGCATGGGTGAGAGCAGGAACCTGGAGGTCCCAGCAGGAACCCCAGGAGGGAGGGGAGTTGAGGTGCACTGAGGAGAAAGTGAAGGATCTGTCACTCTGAGCCTCAGCTAGCAGGAAAATAATTAGGATTTATAGAATAAAATGTGAGCCTACACAAGGACTCCAGAGATTTACTCCATCATTTCCTAGACGATGTTCAGGGCACCTCAAGATTTTAATAACTTTGCTGAGGGAAAAAGACTGCATTGTCAAATAAGTTTGAGAAAGGTTGGATAGTAGGTCTCCTATTGGAGAATCAAAACTCATGTTAGCATAACCAAAGCTCCGGGGTGTCAGTCCTACAGCAAAGACGTCTGTTTAATCCGGTCTTCCTCACTCCTATTTGATTTCTAAAGTTCCCTTCGGCTACAAAGTTCTACAGGTTCTTGCTGACCAAGCACTTTCTGCTTTTCAAGTTAGTTCATCTGATGACAGAGAAAATTGTGATAATTAATTCAGATTTTAAAAGTTGGATTATAACACTCAAAAAGTATAGGGTTTTAATTATTCTGATTGTCAATGCAAACTGATAGGCTGGCACAATTTAATTGTACCAAACTGATCTTTTAATTGCAACACTGTTACTCATCAGCTGTGTGACCCTGGGCGTTCACTTACCCTCCGTTTCTCCAGTTTCCATGTTTGAATTAAAAATCTTTTCTGGCTCTAACACTTGTCCATGTGCAGGAATATCGATTAGAGATTCTTCTTCCAATAGTTAATCCAATGGTTAAACCCTTCCTCCCTCATTCCACCACAGAATCTGTTGATTAGAAAAGTAATACCAGTTATTGAAGAATCTCTGGAAAACCAAGAAGAGAGAAGAATGGTGTTTGGCTCATGAGCACTTACTACGGGTCAGACAGCGTTGTGAGAGCTTCACTTGCATTATCAGCCCAAGGCCAAACCACACCAAGGCGCACTGCTCTGCAAGCCCAGGACCATAGAAAGGCCACTTTAACTAGTCAAAGGTGGAACATGTATTAAATCTATTTAGCTATTCCTGAGGGACCAACCAACCAATCACCCAATCTCCCAACCTTTTAAAGGGGGCATGTAGGTGTATTTCAAAGCACAAGCATTGTAATTATCTTGCTTTTCACAGTTGCACAGGTGTGGTCTTTTTGTGTTCAACCAGCATTCTACAGGTCATTTGCAGTGTGCTATAAACCCAGGCATTGATAAGGCAGATCAAACATTTTCTCCTGGTGAGGTGATAGCCCTGTATTGCTTTAACTTTAGACTTCTGTCCAGGTGCCAGTGGACTGTGTCTGTGGAGGGACAGTCAGTATGTTTACAGACCATCACTGAGGCAGGGCACACTGGTAATGTGAGGACAACTAGAGCCATGGAATGTCACAACAATTGTATATATGTCCTAGAATGCCAACCTGTTTTTAACATCCTGACTCATTTCTTCTGCTCTCATCTTCCCCCATCCTCCCAGCGCATACTGAAGTACCCTACAGACAAGCCTGTATTAGTCAGGACTCTTATTTGCAAATGATAAAAACGTTAAGTTTAAGCAGTAAGGGGAGTTTACTGGTCCATGTAACTGAAAATTCCATGAGTTGAACAGCTTCAGGCACACCTAGAACCAGAAACAAACCATATTATGAGGACCTATTTCTCGCCTTTTCATAATATATGGCCTCATTCTCCTCTACTGTAGACAATTCCCACCCTGAGGCCTGGGAAGGCGGTCATTTGTTACATAATCCTTATGGTTTACAATTCTAGAGGAAGCAAGTGTGTCTTTCCTTGCACGTCAATAGCCCCAACTCTGGGACAAAACTGCCTAGTTATACAGTTTGTCTCTACCACCTAGCTGTGTGATCTCAGACAAATTACTCTATCTTTGTCTCAGTTCCTTTATCTGTAAAGGGGAGATAGTAACATCACCTATTGAATTGATATGAGGATTAAACAAGATAATGCTTCTGAAGCATTTAGAGCAGTTCCTGGCACATGGTAAGCACTCAACAATTGCTAGTAGTAGGAGAAGACCTTCAATAGAAGAGTTGGCTCAGCTTGTGCCATATACCTATCTTTGGATGAATCTCTATGGGAGGGGGAATGAAGTAATCTGATTGGCTAGACCTGAGTCACATTCCCACCCTTGTGCATGGGAGGGCAATACTCAAATCACATTGAATCATAGAGAAGTCATTCCCAAAGGAAGATCTGTTGGGCAGACAAACAACATGTGTCCACTACAGGGTCAACACCTGGTCTAATCCTGACCAGAACAGGAAAGAAACAAGTAACCTCAGCCCTGCCCTCCAGCATGATTTGGAATGAAGTTGAATTGCCGGCATGATCTCACATTCAAAGGCTGAGCGGTGGGCCTAATGCAGCCCTAAAGTGGAAGCATCATCACCTTCACTCTGAGAGAGTGAACTGGGCCCATCTACATGTCCTGATTCCAGCTTGATAGCTGCTTGGTTACCCAGCCTAGAGCTCCTAGCTCTCTATATAACTAGAACACACTGTGAACTTCATTTTGTTTGGCCATGGCTCTTATACAGCCCGGTCTGGATTCTGGTCCTGTGACTCCTGTCATTCTAACCCACACCCACACTACTACCCACTGGAACCTCTCTGAACCTTGCCTTACCTACTGGTTTGGACCAGCTGGTACTGACCACGTCTAAGCTTGCTGTATCCTATTAAATATGCCGGAGTCAGTTTCCTCGTGGTTCACCTCTGCCCTGCACTTCTTCCGTGTTGCCCCAAATCCCAACATGTGTTGGCCCCATTTTAACAAGATCAGGCTATGCCTTATTTCTCAATGGTCTCGCTTTTACAACTGTATTTGTGTGCTGTCACTTCTCTGCTGGTCATTCTTTCAGGGCTCTGGCTCTTATTCCAAAACCTCTTCCCATGTCCCCATCCATATTACTGGGTAACATAATTTTTTAAATTTTCTCTTAAAAAGAGCATTATTTTTAATGTCTTAGCCCAGGGCACTAATATGGAGACATGAGGTGTGATAAATTTGAGTCTCCATAAATGGCATCTTGGGTAGAGTGGAAAGTTCCAGATTCTTTACATATGCATTAACAGATGACTAGTTCTATAGCTGGCTAATAAATTACATTTCCATGTCAGCGAGTAGGTATGTTTTTTACAATTAATGATTCTCCAAATATAAGAACTTCTAAAGAGCAGATAAAAGCAGCTGCAAATGTGATCTCGGAATAAATATCAAGAAAGGAAACAAGCAGCCCACAGAGTTCCAGCTGCTCTCCCCACAACACTTATCAACGTTCTTATGGTCAGGCACGTTTTGGAGTTGGAAGGCACATTTCCAACAGCTCTTGCCCGTATAAGTGGTTCTTGAAATATTGCAGACATTCTGGTTTCTGTCAAAATTGTAGTCACTGTCACCAAAATTATTCGTTTCCTCCTCACCCTCTGTTCTCTCTCTGGCCCCTCTTTGGCATCTGTGTCTTCCATCCTGATGCTCAAGATGACAAATCCTAATTATGGGGAGGCTGTGACACTACATACTTTAATACGAGCTGAGTGGAGCCAAGGTTAGCCTGTGATTTATGACATCATTCTACTCTCTGGGGCAGCAAGGCTTCCTTACTTCCATACCTTTAATCCTTGCCTCCTCCAAACCAGTCACATTTTCATCTTATTGTTGCAGCTGCACTGAGTTCCTTGAAACTGAACTGCAGCTTTCCAGGGATGGTAATTCCATCTTCCTGAGCTGATTCAAAGATTAAACAGAGTGCTGTAGAGATTGCATTCTCAGCAAGCAGCAAGGGCAATCAAAAAGTGGTGTTTGAGCCAACAACAATACAAATTTCAGATGGAAAGAGGGACTGAAAAAATCTTTAAAATTAGAGGCGTTTGAATGAGTTTAGATTTTTGACACTGAAGGCTATGGGGCTGCCTTCTATACCACAAAATGCTAAGGATTTTGTATCACTATTACCTCAAAACCCAAGTCCCTCAGGTAAATGAGTGAGTGAGGCATACAGTACAGGAAACATTTTCTCTCCAGTTGTGCTCCCAATCTGCTTTATGATCTTGAGAGAGCTAATGAATTTTTTGCAGAATATTCATGTATCTCTTTTTAAATTCCAGTATCTTTTCATGCCTTGAAATACTACAAGTCTGGATGCCTTATTTTGTAGTTTTTAATTGAAAGACAAATGACTGCTATCACTAAGCCTGCCAGAAAAATTAGGATTATTGAAACAAAAGATGGATGAAAACTTTGTCTTAGGGATTGTCTGGAGAGCTACGGCAGCCTGATGCATAGAGAAAATTGGCAATCAGAATCTGGTGGATGACTTTGGAGAGCACGCACTCTGTCCAGCCCATCTGACCTTCTTGTGGCTACCCTGGAAAATTTTGGTTTGGACTTTACCAACACCATTCTCATTGCAGGACAACATTCCAGAGGGAATCTAGCTTTGAATAATTGGTATGAGTAGTTTCTCTCCTGGTCTCCTCCCTTGTTCCTTCCCACCGCATCAAAATCAGAGGATTTTGTTCAGAGGATTTTGTCCTCTTCCTTCTGATTGGAACCATACTGTGTCCTATACCAGCAACAATCTTGAGGCATTTTATGGGCACGGGGCCCATCCTTTGGGGGAAACTGTCCCAGATTCCACACCCCTAAGGAGAGAGAAAGTAGGGTTTATCCTCATTCCTCTGAACTCTCACAGCCTCTCATTGTACCTACTACTTTCTGCAGACCTGACTTCTAATCCTGACTTTCCCTCTTTTTAGGTGTTTCACCTCTAGCCAGTAAATTAAACTCTTCGTTCCTCAGTCCTGGTTTTTATAAGGACTGTTGCCAATGGGGTATGATTTGAGTTTCTCATTCCCAGGTATAAACCCTACCTCCATGCCCAAAATTGAGTTTATACTGATTTATTCTTTTGTCTGTGCCCTTTCTCATGGTCTTTTTATTATTATTATTATTTAAAGATTCCTGGGAAGAAATCCAACGATGCCTTAATAGGTTGATGCAAGATGAAAATAGTGGCTTCATGAGCCATCTAGGCCTTTGAAGAGGGAAAAGTATGCATAAAAGAGAAGCAAGGATCCCCAAGAAATAAATTGTACTGACTTCACAACTCTACCCAGGGCTCCCTGCTTGCACAACCTTGTCATTTCTTTTTTCTGTGTACATAAAGTCTTTATATAACCAGTTAGGGGAAGCAGAAATTCAATTTAGCAGAGAAACAGAAGCAGATAATGTTTGTTTATTGACAAGGGAAGCAATCAGCCTTTGTTCACAAGCTTCGTTCACAGACAAGTGTTCTCCCTGCTGTCCAAACTGCAGTCGGAAGAAACAAGAGGTGGGAGAACTGCCAAGGGAAGGGAACATTCTCCTTGAAGTTTTCAGGGGCAACAACAGCATCCTTGTCTTCATGTGTCCCTGCTTTCTTGATGTGAACTCTTCGGGTCCTCAAACCTCCATGAACCCCTTAAGAAGGCCTGACAACTCTTTCAGAGTACCACGGACAGTTTTAGTGCTAGGGTTTTCCTTTTTTTGTTATATCGTGAATCTAAACAACTTCCAAAGGAGAAAACAATAAAAACAGTGCTGGCTCAACGTAAAACCATTGACATGCCTCCAAATTCTCTCCCATCATTGTCAATGTATACACATGTGTTTTTGCAAAGCTGTAATCTGTATGTCCAGTTTTTTTTTAATAATTTTATTTATTTATTTATTTTTCCCCCAAAGCCCCAGTAGATAGTTGTATGTCACAGTTGCACATCCTTCCAGTTGCTGCATGTGGGACGTGGCCTCAGCATGGCCGGAGAAGTGGTGTGCCGGTGCGTGCCCGGGATCCGAACCTGGGCCGTCAGCAGCGGACGGAGCACGCGCACCTAACCACTAAGCCACAGGGCCGGCCCTGTATGTACAGTTTCATGTTCTGCTTTTTTCGCTTAACTGTATTCCTCATGTACATTTCCATGACTTGGCTGCTACTCCAGACTTAAAAATTTTAATGGCTATAGAGTATTCCATCTTGTTCATAGACCTCAGGTTGCATGACCATTCATCCTCCTACTATGGGACTCCAGGTAGTTTCAGCCCAGGGAGAATCTATCTTTGAGGAAATGTCCCTGGAGTTTCTCAGGCCATTTTTGGAAGTAATGCTAGGTTTTAGGCTTGTTTGTTTGTTTATATGATTTCTTCTGTCACAATTCTCATTTTGTGTTCGTATGAGGATGTTATTTCTGGATGTGGTTGCTTTAAAGAAAATTATATTCATCTTCACCAGCTATCAGCGCATTTGTTCTGAAATGCAATCAAGACCCACTTTAAAAAACAAACAATACTAGCGTTGCCACCTGTTGATGGAAAATTTACTATACTTGTTCCACTTGGGCCTTGCTGAAGAACAGCATGAAAGGAAAAGAGAAATTTTATTATGATTCCCACAAACTTAATCCCCAGACTTATTAACATAATATTTGCATTTTTTCTGTTCTTTTTGTGTTATTTTAGACCTTCTTCTAACAAGGGTCATTGGTTGTAAGCTCGTATAAATTTTGCTTCGTTACAATTTGCATTAGACGTATTTAAAACATTTCCATTTGATCAAGGCTCCACATTTTTTTTTAATTTAAAAGTTCCAAACATCAAACATTTTGAAAACCCATGGATAGTACATATCCTAGTGCTCTAAATGAAATGACGTCAGCAAACAGCCAGAATTTGTCAATCCTCAGTGGAACCAATTTCAGCTGATTTCAAAGAAGAAAAATAGTTTCCATATTTCATAGAAAGGGTTCCACTAATAAACATAGTAAGGGAACAGTTACTTTTCTTCAAGCTTCAAGAACAAATGAGTATGTGTACATTAAGAAAATAAGCAAACATCATGCACTTTGATAAACCATAATTTATATAAATCAGAGTAAGAACCAAGAATCACAATAGTTTATAACCAGTACCTTATAAATACTATAGCTCTAAAATTCAACTAAGTAATAAATTCTAACAACAGCCCTCACTCGGCAACCAGTAATGCCTTGTATATAGTAGAAGCTCAATAAATGAATTCCTGAATCACTTTTTATTCATTTCCTGATTCGTTAGTTCACTCATTCATTCAATAATTATTGAGCTCTTACTATGTTCCGGGTTCTGAGCCATGTGCTTGGGAATAACAAGTTGAATAAAACATAGTCTGTGTTCTATCTATCTAACGTGGAAATTAGAAAAGTACCAGTTATGAAGTATTTGAATGTAGATATTAGAAAATAGAATGCGACTAATTGTGGCTCAAACATTACAAATGTTTACGTTATCTTACATAAGAAGGCTAGAGGTAGTTGGTTCCAGGGATATTTCAGCGACTCAGTGAAGCCCAAGGACCCAAGTTATGTTTATGTTTCCACTCCACAATCCTTAGATGTTGCATTTCCCTTTCCATGCTTATCACTATTGGTTGCAAGATGACTGTCACAGTGTCTGGCTTTACAGTCTACATTCAAAGCAAAAAGAAAGGGGAAAGAGCAGTACCAGCAAGTTCTCTTCTTTTGTCTGCCTTTTTTTTTTTTTAAGTCAGGAGCAAAATCTGTCCCAGAAGTACCCTGGCAGACTCCCTCTTATGCCTATTGTCCAGATCACTAGCTGCAAGGGAGATTTTCCAACTTCTAAGGCGGGAGAGAAAAAGGGAGAAAAGGTCTGGGAACGGCTTCCGGATAGCCAGCTAACAATGTGTGCCACAAGGAACCCAACTCAGTATGAAATGCTTCCAGGCCCTCCCAGGGTGCAGCAACTTGCAGATTCAGGACTCAACATATTCCTTCATTCTATAAAGATTTATTTGAGGGTTTTCTCTGGGCCAGACCCTGAAGATAAAGCAGTGAATAAGACAGACCCACTCCTGCCCTTGAAGAACTTAAAAGTCTAGAAGGAAAAATAGATGGTAAACAAATAACTACAGTAAATATGATGAGTTTATCATTATCAGATACTAATGACCCCATTAAGATTTAACACCAAATCCAATCTCACCAGGCCCCACTGATCTAGGAAGGACCTTATTAACTTGATATAGGTGGGACTCTTAACTTGATACACCCACCCATTCACTCAACTGACCAACCCATTTCAAGGGTGTATTTCAAACACAAGTATTACAATTAGGCTTTTTTTCAGTTTCATAGGTATGCCCTTGGTTAGTGCTTTTGTGTTGGACTGGCACCTCCCAGCTATTGACATTGTGTTAGGAACCCAGGCACTGACAAGGCAGATCTGTACAGTTTGTTAGGCCAGGTTGTAGCCTTTTGCTGTTCCAATGTCAGCCTCTCGCCCCACCCCACCCCCATCTCTCCAGGGACCAGAGGATGTTGCCAGGTGGTGAACATGGCTGCAGGCCAGCACAGGAGTCTGGGGGACTTGCTCAGTGTACACTGGTAACATTTGGACAAACTGGAGCTGCTGGAAAAATCAGAGAGCAACGTCTCAGCCCTGGGAAAAACCATCAATGGACTTCACCAGGCCGGAAAAACGACTGGGCCACTTGTGGCAACATAAAAGGCCGACAACCCGACCATGAGTAATGTGCTCTTGGCAGCTGTTAAAAGGGGCCTAAAACCCCACTGGCTCCCGGACCCAGCCGGACTGGCCAGGTGCAGGCTGACAGGAGAGCTGTGTTGACTCTAAAGGCCAGAGATGTTATTTTGAGGTTTGACTGTTTATGTCTCATTACTGCTAATTTCCATGAGTTTGCAGGCCTCATTCTGACAACCCCATCTCTGGTGGAGAAACCCATCTACACATGAAGGCTAGTCACTAACCTACCCCCTCTCCCAATTTTTTGTTTGATGAGAATCATTTCTGGGAATACAACAATCTTCACTTGGAAGTTTCTTAAGCAATTTGAGTTTGGGTTTGTGGGTCCCTCTCCTCTGAAGTCTCTCACTGGGTATGAGCAGGGCTGGACTGGCACACATTTAAACAAGGTTTACCTTCTACTTCCCCTCCTCTCAGAGGACAGTGGCCTGTGCAAATACATAAAAGTATTAGCTTTCTCTTACTCAGAAAATTCAGTGGTAAAGGATCAGATTAATAAAACCAAAAAAAAAAAAAAAAAAGTAACACGCAGGATTAAATTTGACAAGAACTGTGCAGCAGACAAAGGGCTCTACTGGGGCACTTGTAGTCCATTCTCCCTGCTGCCGTCTGACCGTGTGGACCATTGTCCCACGCAGCCGCTTCCTGACCCTTAGTCCTGCCTTCCTCTGCTCCTGACAAAGAGGGTGTCTTTGTTTTTTTATTATGGAAAATTCTAAAGACATAAAAAGGAAATCAAATGGTATAATGAACTCTTATGTACTCATCACATGCAACCATTTCTATATCATCTATACTCCTACTCTTCCTCCCCACTCCATTCTTATTTTTCTCACAGCTTTTTCCCCCCAGTTTTATTGAGAAATAATTGACATACATCACTGTATAAATTCAAGGTGCACAGCATGATGGTTTGATTTACACATGTTGTGAAATGATTACCACAATAGGTTCAGCTAACATCTATCTTCTTATATAGATACAATAAAGAAAAGAAAGAAAAAAGGAAAAAAATTTTCTCCTTGTGATGAGAACTCTTAGGATTAACTCTCTTAACAACTTTCCTGTATATCGTATGGCAGTGTTAGCTATAGTCATCATGTTGTACATTACATCCTTAGTGCTTGTTTATCTTATAACTGGAAGTTTGTACCTTTTGACCACCTTTCTCCAATATCCCCTCCCACACCCTCTGCCTCTAGTAACCACAATTCTGATCTCTTTTTCTATGAGTTGGTTTTTTTTAGACTCCACATATAAGTGAGATCACACAGTATTTATCTTTCTCTGTCTGACTTATTTCACTTAGCATAACGCCTTCAAGGTCCATCCATGTTGTTACAAATAGTAGGATTTCCTTGTTTTTTAATGGCTGAATAATATTCTGTTGCGTGTATATATATACCACAACTTCTTTATCCATTCATCTATCCACAGACACTTAGGTTATTTCCTTGGTAGGTTGTTTCCTTGGCTATTATAAATAATGCTGCTATGAACACGGGGGTGCAGATATCTTTTCTAGTTAGTGTTTTCATTTCCTTTGGATATATTCCTAAAAGTGGAATTGCTGGATTGTATGGTAGTACTATTTTTAATTTTTTGAGGAACTTTCATACTGTTTCTATAGAGGCTGTACCAATTTACAATCCCAGCAACAGTGCGCAAGGGTTCCCTTTTCTCCACATCCCCACCAGCATTTGTTATCTCTTGTCTTTTTGATGGTAGCCATTCTAACAGGTGCGACGTGATATCTCACTGTGGTTTTAATTTGCATTTTCCTAATGACTAGTGATGTTGAGCGCCTTTTCACGTACTTGTTGGCCTTTCGTATATCTTCTTTGGAGAAATGTCTATTTAGGTCCTTTGCCCATTTTTTAATTGAGTTATTTGGTTTTTTGCTATTGAGTTGAATGAGTTCTTTACCTATTTTGGATATTAATTTCTTATTAGATATGTGGTTTGCAAATATTTTTTCCCATTCTGTCAGTTGTCTTTTCATTTTGTTGATGGTTTCTTTTGCTGTGCAGAAACTTTTTAGTTTGATGTAGTCTCATTTGTTTATTTTTGATTTTGTTGCTTGTGGTTTAGGTGTCATATTCAAAAATTCATTACCAAGACCCGTGTCAAGGAGCTTCTTTCCTATGTCTTCTTCTAGGAGTTTCATGGTTTCAGGTCTTACATTTAAATCTTTAATCCATTTTGAGTTAATTTTTGTGAGTAGTATAAGATATAGGTCCAGTTTCATTCTTTAACATGTGAATATCCAATTATCCCAGCACCATTTATTGAAGAGACTATCTTTTCTCCATCGAGTATTCTCAGCTCCCTTGTAAAATATTAGTTGATGGTATATGCTTGGGTTTATTTCTGGGCTTTTAATTCTGTTCCATTGGTCTATTAGTCTATTTTTATGACAGTACCATACTGTTATGATGATTGTAGCTTTATAGATTAGCTTGAAATCAGGAAGTGTGATGCCTCCTGCTTTGTTCTTCTTTCTCAGGATTTCTTTGGCTATTCGAGGTCTTTTGTGGTTCCATATAAATTTTAGGAAAGTTTTTTTTTACTTCTGTAAAAAATGCCATTGGAATCTTGATAGGGATTGCATTGAATCTACAGATGGCTTTGGGTAGTATTGATATTTTAACAGTATTAATTCTTCCAATCCATGAACACGAGATACCTTTCCATTTATTTGTGTCGTCTTCAATTTCTTTCATCAATGTCTTGTAGTTTTCAGAGTAGAGACCCTCCACCTACTTAGTTAAATTTATTCCTAAGTATTTTATTGTTTTTGATGCTATTGTAAATGGGATTAATTTCTTCATTTCTTTTTCAGAAAATTCATTTTTAGTGTACAGAAACACTACTGATTTTTGTATATTAATTTCATGTCCTGCAACTTTACTGAATTCATTAACTAGGTCTAACAGTTTTTTGATGGAGTCTTTAGGATTTTCTACATATAAAATCATCTCATCTGCAAATAGAGATAACTTTACTTCTTTCTTTCTGATTCTGGTACTTTTGTTTCTTTTTCTTGCCTAATTGGTCTAGCTAAGACTTCTCATACTATGTTGAATAGAAGTGGTGTGAGTGGGCACTCTTGTCTTGTTCCTAATCTTAGAGGAAAAGATTTCAACCTTTCACCATTGAGTGTGATGTTAGCTGTGAGCTTGTCATATATGGCCTTTATTATGTTGAGATATGTTCCTTCTATGCCTAATTTGTTAAGAGTTTTTATCATGAATAGATGTTGAATTTTGTCAATGATGTTTCTGCATCTATTGAGATAATCATGTGATTCTTTTCTTTCATTCTATTAATGTGATGTATCACATTGATTGGTTTGCGTATGTTGAACCATTCTTGCATCCCTGGGATAAATCCCACTTGATCACGGTGAATTATCCTTTTAACGTGCTCCTGAATTTGGTTTGTTAGTATTTTATTGAGAATGTTTGTATCTATATTCATCAGGGATATTGACCTATAGTTTTCTTTTCTAGTAGTGTCCTTTTCTGGTTTTGATATCAGGATAACGCTGGCCTGGTAAAATGAGTTTGGGAGTGTTTTCTCCCCTTTGATTTTTTGGTAGAGTTTGAGAAGCACTGGTGTTAATTCTTCCTTAAATGTTTGGTAAAATTCACCAGGGAAGCATCTGCTCCCGGTCTTTTCTTCATTGGGAGATTTTTGATTACTGATTCCATTTCCTCATAGTAATTGTCTATTCAGATTTTCTATTCCTTCTGGATTTCGTCTTGGTAAGTTGTATGTTTCTAAGAATATTTCCATTTCTTCTAGGTTGTCCAGTTTGTTGGTATATAGTTGTTCATAGCAGCCTCTTATGATCCTTTGAATTTCTGTAGTATCAGTTGTAATGTCTTCTTTTTCAACTATAATTTTGTTGATTTGGGTCCTTTCTCTTTTCCCCTTGGTTAGTCTAGCTAAAGGTTTGTCAATTTTGTTTATCTTTACCAAGAACCAATTCTTAGTTTGGTTAATCTTTTCTATTGTTTTTCTGTTCTCTATTTCATTTATTTCTGCTCTAATCTTTATTATTTCCTTTCTTCTGTTAACTTTGGGCTCAGTTTATTCTTGTTTTTCTAGCTCCTTAAGGCGTAAAGTCAGGTTGTTTATTTGGGATCTTTCTTGCTTCTTAATGTAGGCATATACTGCTATGAACTTCCCTCTTAGAATTGGTTTTGTTGCATCCCACAAGTTCTGGTATGCTGTGTTTCCGTTTTTGTTTGTCTCAAGAAACTTTTTTATATCTCCTTTAATTTCTTCTTTGATCCATTGGTTGTTCAGGAGAGTGTTGTTTAATTTTCACGTGTTCGTGAATTTTCCAGTTTTCCTTTTGTTATTGATTTCTAGTTTCATGCCATTGTGATCAGAGGAGATACTTGGTACGATCTCAATCTTCTTGAATTTGCTAAGACTTGTTTTGTGGTCTAACATATAGTCTATGTTAGAAAATGTTTCATGTGCACTTGAGAAGAATGTGTATTCTGCCGTTGTTGGATAGAATGTTCTACATATGTCTGTTAGGTGCATTTGGTCTATAGTATTGTTCAAGTCTACTGTTTCTTTATTGATTCTCTGGATGATCTATCCATTATTGAGAAAGGGGTATTAAAGTCCCCAACTATTATTGTATTACTATTTATTTCTCATGTTAGCTCTGTTAGATTTTGCTTCATATATTTAGGTGCTCCAATGTTGGGCACATAAATATTTACAATTGTTATATCTTCTTGATGTATTGATCCCTTTATCATTATATAATGACCTTTTTTGTCTTTTTTTTTTTTTTTTACTGGTTTTAGTTTAAAGTGTATTTTGTCTTATCTTATATAAGTATAGCTACCCCTGCTTTTTTTTGGTTACCATTTGCTTGAGATGTCTTTTTCCATCCCTTCATTCTCAGTCTATGTGTGTCTTGAAGGCTAAAGTGAGTCTCTTGTAGGTGGCATGTTGTTGGATCTTGTTTTTTAATCCATTCAGCCATTCTATGTCTTTTAATTGGAGAATTTAATCTGTTTACGTTTAAAGAAATTATTGATAGGTAAGGACTTACTATTGCTATTTTGTTAATTGTTTTCTGGATGTTTTGTAGGTCTGTTGTTCCATGTTTCTTATCCTGCTGTGTTTTTTTGTGTTTTGATGTCTCTTGGTATCGGTGTGCTTTGACTTCTTTATTGTGTTCTTTTGTGTAATTACTACAGGATTTTCCCTTGTGGTTACCATGAAGCTTACATAAAATGTCTTCAATTTATAACACTCGCTTTTAAGCCAATAACAACTTAACTTCAGTAGAATCCATAAACTTTAAGATTTTACTTCTCCTCCTCACATTTTAGGTTATTGCTGTTATAATTTACATGTTTTCTAGTATTGTGTAACTAATAACAGGTTATTATAATTATGGGGTTATTTTTACTATCTTCATTTTTTTTAACTTTAGAGTTATAAGTGAATTATTCACCACTATTACCATATTGCAGAATCTAACTATGACTATATATTTAGCATTACTGGTGAGATTTACACTACCTTTTTATGTTTTCATGTTGTTAATTAGCATTCTTTTACTTCCACTCAAAGAACTCCCTTTAGCATATCTCGTAAGGCAGGTCTGGTGGTAATGAACTCTCTCAGCTTTTGTTTGTTTGGGAAAGCCTTTACCCCTCCTTTGTGTCTGAAGGATAGCTTCACCAGGTGTAGAATTCTTGGTTGACAGTTATTTCCTTTCAATATTTTGAATATGTCATACCATTCTCTCCTGGCCTGAAAAGTTGCTGTTGAGAAATCTGCCACTACTCTTATGGAGATTCACTTGTATGTAACTTCTCTCTTTTCTCTTGCTGCTCTTAAAATTCTTTCTTTGTCTTTGACTTTTGACAATTTAATTATAATGTGCCTTAGTGTAGCTCTATTTGGGTTTAACCTATTTGGAGTCCTTTGGGCCTCATGGATCTGGATGTTCATGTTCCCCAGGTTCGGGAAGTTTTCAGCCTATTGCTTTCCACATACTTTTTGTCACTTTCTCTTTCTCTTCTCCTTCTGGAATTCTCATAATGTGAATATTGTTTCTTTTCATTGTGTGCCATAATTCCTAGAAGTTTTCTTCATTCTTTTACATTCTTTTTTAGTCCTTTGACTAGGTAATTTCCAATGTCCTATCCTTCAGGTTACTAATTCTTTCTTCTGTGGTTGAGTCTACTTTTAGAACTCTCTATTGAATTCTTCAGTTCAGTTATTGTATTTTTCAACTCTAGGATTTCTGTCTGTTTTTGTGGGGTTTTTTGATGGTTGTTATTTCCCTGTCAAACTTCTTGTCTTGTTCATGCATTATTTTCCAGGAGCTACCTTTAGCCTTGGCTATGAATTAATCCCCCTGCCTGTGTGTAGAATGAGAATACTCCACTCCCAGTACAGGCTTTGCTCTGGGGGTGAGGAGCTCTGCTCACCCATCTTTCAGTTTGAGCAACGCTGGGCCCCACAATTTCCAGCAGTTGTTGCCAGCCCTTCTGGTCAGATGGGTGGGGCTGTGATTCAGCACCTTGCCTAGGTGTGGGCAAACCAGGATCTAGGTCCAGAAAAACCCCTCCTTTGAGGATCTGAATCAGGCAGATCTGCACTTTGCCATGATCCCTGGTCAGAGATCCCCCCTGACTTGAGTCTGCAGATGAGCAAAGCCACTGATTAGGATTACTACTTTTGGGCACTGCAGGTATGAACTCGGTCTGCCAAGATCTATGTCCTGGTTTTTGCAAGCCCCTTCCTGCTTCTCCATCATAGTCAGATTTGCAGTGTTTGAGCCCCACAGATTCCTCTACAATTCCTATGGTGTGAGATTAGAGTAGGGGCTCCTGAAAGTGACCCACAGTGCTGGGAGGGGGAACTGGTTGTCCACCCTGGGTTCTCTTTTCCCACTGGAGGAACTGGAGGCTCAAGGGACATCTCTTTGCACAGTACTGCACTAGCCTGGGGGAGGGACAATGCAGTTAATGTGTAACTGCTTCTCTTACCCTTCTAATGCAGTCTGTCTTGGTCTCTGTTGTGCACATGGGTGTTTCAGCTGCATCCCCATGTTCTAGGATTCTGTCAGTAGTGTCGTGTTCTTGAATAGTTGTTAGTTGTTCTTGTGAGGGGGAGTGAAATCAGGAAAAACCTATGTCACCATCTTGGTGATGTCAGAATCCTCTCACAGCTTTTTAAAGTAAACTTTACACACATTGAAATGTGCAGCTCTTAGCTGTACAACTTTCACAAGTGGATATGCCACCCATGTAACTTACACCAGTTCTTACACAATATAGAATTTCCATGTCCCCAGAAGTTCCCTCATGTACCTTCCCAGTCAATCCCCCCAGGCAACCATTGTTCTGATTTTTTTAACCTCAGATTTTTTTTGGGGGGGGGGCCTGTTTTAGAGCTTACAAAGATTTTTCTGATCTGTGTCTTATCTCTGAACTCTACTCTCAGTTTCCTAAGACAAGATCCAGCTTATCTGTTGAGACAATACACCCTCATCTACTGGTAGGTGCTGATGGATGGATATGTTACCCCTCTCAAGTCAAATATTGGTATTTCACAGAGATCTTTGGATACACAGACGTTAGACCATAAGGGTCCCTCTTCCAGGGTGGGGCCTTGTGGCCAGTTAGGGTGGGGGAGATATATCAGGGGCCCCTCAACTCTTATTGCTTAGGGCCTGTTGAGTATGGTATTAGCCAGGGGAGAATATAGGATTTGTACTCTGATACACAAGCACATCTTCTTGAGAAATCTTTGCTCATGCACTGTTTACTTCCTTTCATCATTACCAGGGTTTATTCTCACTATTTTGGGCCCATCTACCTGAGCCAAGCTTCCCTGACCCTTTCTTCTGCTTGGCTGCAACACTGCTACTCCCTCTTACTCTGAGGCCTATCCTGACATGGCTGAAAGAGGCACCAGGCCCCCTCCTCAAGTTCCAATTGCCAACCTCTCTGCTGAGGCATGGATTTGAACTTTGGAGAATACCACCCAGAATAAATATTTAGATTTTTTTTTTCTACAATTGATGTTAAGAAGTCTTCTCTGAGGTAAGACAGCTACCTTTTAATGTAGTTGCTGGTTTGATAGTAACACTGTGCCTCAGCAGAGAGGAAAGAATATTTATTGAGCATCTATTATGTGCCAGGCTCTCAGTTAGCTTCTAGGATAAGTTAGCAGCAAGATGTACCCCAAATAGCTGACTTTTGTAAGCCATTCAGCAGGGCCTTGACTCTTTTTTTTTTTTGTGAGGAAGATCAGCCCTGAGCTAACATCCATGCTAATCCTCCTCTTTTTGCTGAGGAAGACTGGCTCTGAGCTAACATCTATTGCCAATTCTCCTCCTTTTGTTCCCCCAAAGCCCCAGCAGATAGTTGTATGTCATAGTTGTACATCCTTCTAGTTGCTGTATGTGGGATGCGGCCTCAGCATGGCTGAAGAAGCGGTGCGTCGGTGCGCGCCTGGGATCCGAACCCGGGCTGCCAGTAGAGGGGCACGCGCACTTAACCGCTAAGCCACGGGCCGGCCCAAGGGCCTTGACTCTTCAGATAAACTAGGGTTTGGCTTAACCTGGGGAGACTTGGTAACACTGCTGTCATTATAGCTATAGTATGTTGAGTACCCACTAAGGGCCATGTGCTTCATATACTTTATCTCTACTAGTGCTTTTGAAGGCACCCATTTTAGTCTTTAGAGGAAAAGAGGAAGGGAACAAACATTCATTGTATATCAATTTTACACCTGACATCCTAGGCTATGAAGTGAGTGCTATTATCTCCTCTTTACAGGTGGTGAAACTGAAGATTAAATGAGTTAACACAAGTAAGGTCCTTAGGACAGTGCCTGGCCCATAGACAGCACTACACAAATATTTACTGTTGTTATTATTAGGTAACTAACTTACTCAAGGTTGCATAGCTAGTAAGGAGCGAAGAAGGGGTCTTGAGCTGGTGGTCTTTCCCCTACCGCACTCCTCCAGGGATGGTTTCTGAGTCCTCAGACCCAGAAGACATGGCCCTATACTTGGGCTCAGTCCCTGGTATTTGGCAAGGGATTGGTGGGATCTGGAATCTATGTTGGGATAAGAGAGGTTTCTGCCAAGATTGATGAGAAATCTGCTTCTGGATTCTGCTCCCTGGAATGCAATCTGCATTGCTATCCTCCTTAAAAAGGTTATCTTGGTACATCTGCCAGTTGCTCAGAGTTCTGGTCACTTAGATGGCTGTTAAATCACAGATTTATCCAAGGCATTATCTGTAGGAAATCAATTAATCTAAATATTTATTAAGTGCCTATTATGTGTTGAGGCAATTAAACAGGTTCTCAGAAATGTGCACATTTGCAGGTCTCTGAAATAATTCTCACCATGACCTAGATGCCATGGCTTCCATCAGTTTCCTGACTTTATCTTCTTTCCCTCTCCTGTTTGCTCACCACATTCCAGCTACACTAGCCATCTTCCTATTCCATTGACACATCAAGCTCATGTCCATCTCAAGACCTGTGCAGATGCTCTTCTCAGACCCAAATGCTCCTTCCCCAGATCTGCTCATGCTGGCTCCTTCCCATCGTTCAGGTCTCAGTTCCCAAATCCCCATCCTCAGAGAGGGCTAACTAACTTAGAACTACTCCCATTTCCCCTCTGCTTTTTTTTTTTTTTTTAATTACATTGCCCTATTTATTTCCCACCTAGTACTAATTCCAAACTGAAATGATCTTATAATTACTTAGGAAGCTACACAAGGGGCAGAGACCTTGGTCTGCTTATTTAATGCTGTATCCTTGGAGCATAGAACAGCGATCTCAGTTAACATTTGTTACATGCATGATGGTTAATAATAATGCACTCCATTTAGATAATGCTTTGCTGCCACTCATAGTCATGTGGTCCTCCCAATAACCAGGGGAGACAGGGAGGGCAATTATACTTATGTTACAAAAAGAAAAATTGAGTCTCAGTTGTGGAGACACTCTAGACATAATGCTGCTCCCTATTTGCCTTTTATTTTATTTTTCTTGTGGTAACATTGGTTTTTAACATTATATAAATTTCAGGTGTACATCATTATACTTCTATTTCTGCATGGATTACATCCTGTTCACCACCCAAAGACTAATTACAATCTATCACCACACACAAGTGCCTAATCATCCCTTTCACCCTCCTCTCTCTCCCCTTCCCCTCTGGTAACCACAAATCCAATCTCTGTCTCTATGTTTGTTTTTTGTTGTTTTTATCTTCTACTTATGAGTGAGATCATACGGTATTTGACCTCCTCCCTCTGACTTATTTCGCTTAGCATAATACCCCCAATGTCCATCCATGTTGTAACAAATGGCTGGATTTCATCATGTCTTTGGCTGAGTAGTATTCTGTTGTGTATATATACCACATCTTCTTTATCCATGCGTCCCCTGATTTAGGTTGCTTCCAATTCACAATTGGCTATTGTGAATAATGCTGCGGTGAACACAGGGGTGCTTGTGTCTTTATGGATACATGTGTTCACGTTCTTTGGATAAACACCCGGCAGTGGAATAGCTGGATCGTATGGTAGTTCTATTCTTAATTTTTTGAGGAATCTCCATACTGTTTTGCATAGTGGCTGCAGCAGTTTGCACTCCCACCAGCAGTGTACGAGAGTTCCCTTCTCTCCACATCCTCTCCAACACTTGTTGTTTTCTGTCTTGTTAATTATAGCCGTTCTGATGGAAATGAGGTGATATCTCATTGTAGTTTTGATTTGCATTTCTCTGATAGTTAATGATGTTGAACATCTTTTCATATGCCTGTTGGCCATCTCTGTATCTTCTTTGGAGAAATGTCTGTTCAGGTCTTTTGCCCATTTTTTTGTGTGTGTGTGAGGAAGATCAGCCCTGAGCTAACATCTGATGCCAATCCTCCTCTTTTTTGCTGAGGAAGATTGGCCCTGGGCTAACATCCGTGCTCCTCTTCCTCTACTTTATATGAGATGCTGCCACAGCATGGCTTGACAAGCAGTGCGTGGGTGTGCACCCGGGATCCAAACTGGCGAACCCTGGGCTGCCGGAGTGGAGCCCATGCACTTTACCGCTGTGCCACCAGGCTGGCCCTCTTTTGCCCATGTTTTAATTAGGTTGTTAGTTTATTTGTTGTTAAGAAGTATGAGATCTTTATATATTTTGGAGATTAACCCCTTATCAGATGTATGGTTTGCAAATATCTTCTCCTAATTGTTAGGTTGTCTTTTCATTTTTTTGATGGTTTCCTTTGTCATGCAGAAGCTTTTTAGTTTGATGTAGTCCCATTTGTTTATTTTTTCTATTGTTTCCCTTGCCCAGTCAGACGTGGTACTTGAAAATATGTTGCTAAGACCAATGTCGAAGAGCATATGTTTTCTTCCGGAAGTTTCATGATTTCAGGTCTTACATTCAAGTCTTTAATCCATTTTGAGTTAATTTTTGTGTATGGTGTAAGATAATGATCTACTTTTTCACTTTTTGCATGTGGCTGTCCAGTTTTCCCACCACCACTTATTGAAGAGACTTTCCTTTCTCCATTGTACGTTCTTGGCTCCTTTGTTGGAAATTAGCTCGTTGTCCATAGGTGTGTGGGTTTATTTTTGGGGTCTTGATTCTGTTTCATTGATCTGTGTGTCTGTTTTTGTGCCATACCATGCTCTTTTGGTTACTATAGCTTTCAGCATATTTTGAAATCAGGGAGTGTGATACCTCCAGCTTTGTTCTTTTTTCTCAGGATTCCTTTGGCTATTCAGGGTCTTTTGTTGTTCCCTATACATTTTAGGATTCTTTGTTCTATTTCTGTGAAAAATGTTGTTGGAACTTTGATAGGGATTGCATTGAATCTGTAGACTGCTTTAGGAAGTATGGACATTTTAACTATATTAACTCTTCCAATCCAAGAACATGGAATGTTTTTCCATTTCTTTGTGTCTTCTTCAATTTCTTTCAACAATGTTTTACATTTTTCAGTGTACAGATCTTTCATCTCTTTGGTTAAGTTTATTCCTAGGTATTTTATTCTTTTTGTCACAATTGTAAATGGGATTGTATTCTTAATTTCTCATTCTGCTACTTCGTTGTTAGTGTATAGAAACAGAACTGATTTTTGTATGTTGATTTTGTATCCTGCAACTTTACCGTATTCATTTATTATTTATAAAAGTTTTTTGGTGGATTCTTTAGGGTCCTATTTGCCTTTTAAAATATTTTACGTCCTTCCCTGCATGCTTAGCCCTAGGCTGGAAGCTGAGGGTTTAACACTCCCTTTGTCTTTTTTTTCCTTTTTTTTTTGATTATTTTATTCATGTCATAATGATTTATAACATTCTGTAATTTCAGGTATACATTATTATATATCAGTTTCTGTGTAGACTACATCTGTGCTCACCACCAATAGTCTAGTTTTTATCCGTCACCATACATATGTGCCACTTTACCCATTTTGCCAACTCCCCCACCCCCTTCCCCTCTGGTAACCACTAATCTGTTCTCTTTGTTCATATGTTTATCTTCCACATATGAGTGAAATCATGCAGTGTTTGTCTTTCTCTGTCTGGCTTGTTTCACTTAACATAATACCCTCAAGGTGCATCCATAGTGTTGCAAATGGGACGATTTTGTCTTTTTTTTATGGCTGAGTAGTATTCCACTGTATATATATACCACATCTTCTTTATCCATTCATCAGTTGATGGCCACTTGGGTTGCTTCCACATCTTGGCTATTGTGAATAATGCTTCAACGAACATTGAACATTCCCTTTATCTTGAGGAAACTTGCCCTCTGGAGCTCGTGCAGGTTTATGCCACAGCAGGAAAAAAAAAAAAGTGCATTTGAAACGGTAAATGAAGACTCTTTGCAGAGCTTCCAGTGGGAGGTGTTGAATCTGCCGATCCTCTGTAGGTCTTTGAAATGGGAAAACATTTCTTTTGCCTTTAATGGCTTCTGGAAAAGCTATCCTAAAGTAGAAGGAGGGGTAAATGACCCTTTAATCTTTGATTTCTGTCATTAGTATAAGAAGTATGAGATATCATGTTGGCATTGGGAAGGGGTGGAGTGTGTGTGTGTGTGTATGTGTGTGTGTGTTGGGAGTGGAGGTGGAGGTGAGGTGGAGGGAACTGTTCCTTGTTGAGGAACTGGATGTGTATGTGTGTGGGGGTTGGGGGATGTTTTCTCTCAGACTGGTGGGTGCCCTGTGTGACAGAATGATGAATACGCCTTACCTGCGGACTTTTTAAAATAAGACTTAGTTTTCAAAATCACACACACACATATACACACACACATGCACAATTAGCGTTGATTACTACTTGCATTTCAAAAGGATTCCTCAAATGATAAAATAATTATTTTAATATCCAAATAACTTTTGAGTATATTAGGTACCATGTCAGGCACTTTTACATACAGTCTCTTATTCAATTCTCACAACCACCCTTTGAGGTAGGTGTTTAATCTACACTATTCAGAGGGAAAACTGAAGCTCAGAGAGAGGGTTTAAGGACCTTGCCTAAAGTTACACAGTAAATGGCGGAAATAAATTTGGACCTAAATCCAGTGTTCTTTTTAAAATGTAGTCCTAAATAGGAAATTGTCCTACAACATCAAAAATATGATACCATTTAATGAAAGATATATTCATCTTCAATTTTTTAAGACTTTTTCCTTCAAACCACTATTTATTGTCCTTGTGTCATATATCCATCTTTCAGGCACATAGTCAGTGTATCATTTAGCTCTTATATGCCCCCGAGCATATGGTGCTTGCTCACCCGTCCTGTTTCAAGGACCCATGTTTATAAATGTACTCCACTTAAAGAGAGATAAGGACAGTGTGAAGGGATTAAAAACAACCTGGCACAACTAATATGTCAATAGCAAGAAGAAGTGCAAAGTTGAGTAATTTGGGCCTGTGTGAACAAACAAATGAAATAATTCAATCTCCTTACTTTGTGAGTGGTGTGTATGTGTGTGCACGAACACAAGCCTACCTTACAGATTTTTTAAAATCGGCATTAACTGAGTAATCAATCACCAAAATAATTTTCACCTTAATTTATTGGATTATCATAAGAATATTTAGATAGAAAGAAACTGAAGACTCAGAATTTGAATGCAGTTCTAGCCAGATCAATCCAGCCTCGTTATTTTTGAGATAAGGAAATAGAGGCTGAAGGAGGCTCAAGGTCTCTCAGTAAAGACAGACCCCAGGTAACAGCCTGTGGCTTCCAGCAATGATTGCCATGGAGGACTCTGCTCCCATCCTTGGGCTTCTGTTTGCTCCTAAGCAGAGATATTCATTTGTGCCTGATGTGGAAGATTCTTTTCCTCAAGTTCGGTCACATTGTGGTCTGGACAGGGATTTAGTTTAATGCCTGAGTGAGCAAATGTGGTGCAAGAGGCTTGACACTGAAATACCTATGTGAAAATCTCCTTACCTGGCATCTCCTTGTCTGCACTCAGACGCATGTGGACATCTCGTCCCAAGGAGTCTGGATGAAGGCCAGAAGTCTTGCACAGCAAGTGTGGGTGTTGAATCAACATACCTGGTTATGACTTTCCAGGGACTCTTCTTTGAGGATTATGCAACTCCAGCTAAGAGATGGGCTCTATACGCTGGATTCACTTTTTAAAAACAAATGCAATTTCTCTACTCTCTTTTTAAGAAGTTTTTATTTCTTTGTTTCTGGCTAAGTAGTTTTTAGGGAAGGGAGAGAGATTTCTATTAGGTACAACAATGGTTTTCTAATTTTAGATTTAATTGGCAAGGCAATTTTAATTTGTGAAATATGAAAAGCATAAATCAAGTAAATATATTATTGCACATTTTAAAAATAAAGGTCTTATTTGTTTTTCAAAACACAAGAGATTCTTCCATTTAATGGTTATTTTTTGCACTTATTTGGCACCAAAATTTTAAACTAGTTTAAAAAATAGTCAAAACTATTTCTTAGGATCTCATAGCCTTAGTGATCTGAATGAAGTTTTTA
The DNA here is from genome assembly GCF_020826845.1 of Diceros bicornis minor. Lineage (NCBI taxonomy): Eukaryota > Metazoa > Chordata > Mammalia > Perissodactyla > Rhinocerotidae > Diceros > Diceros bicornis. The sequence goes on along the minus strand of NC_080760.1, from coordinate 17,649,888 downwards.
CCATTTATTATGTTGCAAGTGGGTTATTATTCTTTTCTGCTGGTCTCATAGTTCCATATACAAGACTTTGTGAGAAGTAACATTTCTGGTCTCTCTCTATGCTTCTAGCTCTTTTTGTGTTTGGATATAAGAACTGGGCATGTGCGGCTCAGCCACTTCGGGCTTCACTTTCCTGTTGGCTCAGCCGCCTGCAGTGAGCATGTTCCCTGGTCTGTTCTCCACGTAGTCCTGTACAGGGCACGTTCCATCCTGTCAAGAAAGTCTTTGGTTTTCTAGCTCATTTTGTGACCAGGCAGGTAAATTTAATTCAGGGCAAAGTGTGAGTAAGTCCACTATAGTCACAGATCTAAAGCCATATTCTCCAATCTGGCCTTGCCAATAATCAAGATAAAAGTTTTGATCTTCAACTGTCTAACTCTTGTGTCTATCTCTCAGTTGGTTTTAAAGTCAGCAGGGGATAAAAGAGCTTAGCTCTCTAAAACCTCAACAGATGTGATGTTGTATAGGCAAATTCTTAGTTAATGTTTTTCTATAACTCATCTTTTTTGGACTGGGAGTAATTTTTTTGTCAATATTTCAAGGTTAGATAGCACTACTCTAAACAAATATGAGTCATTTAGGATTAAACTTGCTTCTTTATTTTTTTGTTTATTTTACTAGTTTTCATTAAAAAACACATGCCCATTAAATACGATTTGCAAAATAGAAAAAAGTAGAATCGATGCTCCTATAAGACCACTGCTCAAAATATACTGAAACCAATGTTTTGGTACTTTTCTTTCAAAAATATTTTCTATGGGTAACATACCCTTGTAGCTGCCTTAGTCATTTTGTAAAGGAGGCTACTGCTATACTATTGATCACTCGAAGGGCAAAATCTTGACTTAACAATTGGTTGTGGTCTGCCTTATCTGTCTATACCTAGAGAGCTTCTGTAACTTAGAACTTCAGGATGACAACAAAGTAATTTGTTGAGAATGACCAAACCCACTCTTTGTAAAGAGAACATTGTTAAGTTTACTTACAAGATTATATGCAACAAACCACAAAAAATGGACAGTGGCATCTAACTCCAGTCCCTAGTCCTTCCTCACAAAGAATGAGTGACAACCTTTTCTAGTGTGTGTTCACTCCAACAGTCTGCAAAATTGCTGACTGCCTGCTGCCTTACTGTGTATGGATGAGCATCGCCAGAAGCTCTGTGATGGTTCAACTCTGTTTGCCTTGCTGAGTGCACTGGCCAACCAATAAGCTCTCTGGCGGGCTATGCTCTCCTTGGGGCTGCAATCTCTGTCCAGTTCTCTGTCAGTCTCTTGAGCACTGTAACTATGGGAGGGCATCTTAAATGCCTTTTGGTGGAAAGACATTTCCTCTGCAGTTTGAGTTGAAGGACACCCTCAAAGGCAGGACATAGACTTCAGGAACACTTTCTGTGTAATATCATTTAACATTGCAATCTCCTACAACCCAGCAGCAACTGAGAGGGACTAATGATTAATCATCCAATAATGCAGGCTGCATGAGGATAGGGCTTTATATAAAAACACAGTTGTAAATTATGCACTACATATATCCAATAAAAGACAGAGTTTCCTGAATAGTATTGCTCAGAAAAGAGAGAGTCTCCGTATGTTCAGCTCCTTACAAAGTCTATCATACTATAAAAAGCTCTTTCTTAATTATTTTATTTTGAATAACAGCATATTATTTGGGAAAGACATGTTAACTTAAAACAAAATTTGAGTCAATGCTACTTTCCCATGTTTATTAAGGTCACCAGCTGGAATCTTTAAAAGTTAGTAAAAAACTTAGTACGAAGTCAATAACTCATTCCTGAGTGTGATGCTTAATTTTATGTGTGGACTTGACTGGCCATGAGATGCCCAGATTAAGCATTGTTTCTGGAAGCGTCTGTGAGGGTGTTTCTGGATGAGATTAGCGTTTGAATCAGTAGACCCGGTAGTATAGATTGCCCTCCCCAATGTGGGTGGGCATCATCCAATCTGTTGAGGGCCTGAGTAGAGCAAGGGCTGGAGGAAGGAAGAATTTGCCCCTTTTTTCCTGCCTCTCTCCTTGAGCTGGGACATCTCATCTCATCTTCTCCTGCCCTCAGATTGGGATTTACATCACGGGCTCCCCTGGTTCTCAGGCCTTTGTACTCTGACTGAATTATATCACGGCTTTTCTAGTCTCCAGTTTGCAGTCCCACAGCAGATCATGGTATTTTTCAGCCTCCATGATCACGTGAGCCAATTCCTCATAATAAATCTCCTTTTATATCCTATTGGTTGTGTTTCTCTGGAGAACCCTGACTAATACACTGAGGTCATGACTGCACAATTGTAAGTGCTGGTTATATTTATAAGTAAGCCTTTTAAAGACTACTTAAAGAAAGCACAAATGGTTATATTAATGGAAATTGCAAATACATACCTATGTGGCAAATTTTAAAAATCAAATATCCTACAATTCAATAATAAAATGATAAATAACCCAATTAAAAATTGGCAAAGGATCTGAATAGACATTTCTCCAGGGAATATATACAAATGGTCAATGAGCACATGAAAAGATGCTCAACGTGATTAGTCATCAGGGAAGTACAAATCAAAGCCGCAATGAAATATACTTCACACCCAGTAGGATGGCTAGAATTGAAAAGTCAGATAACAACAAATATTGGCGAGGATGTGGAGAATTGGAACCCTCGTACACTGCTAATGGGAATGTAAGATAGTGCAGCTGCTTTGGAAAACAGTCTGGCAGTTCCTCAAACGATTAAACACAGAGTTTCCATATGACCCGGCAATTCTACTCCTAGGTCCATGCCCTAGTGAAATGAAAACATATGTCCACACAGAAACTTATATATGTTTATAGAAGCACAATTCGTAATAGCCAAAAGGTAGAAACAATCCAAATGTCCGTTAACTGATGAATGGATAAACAAGATGTTGTATATCCATACAGTGGAATATTATTCCACCGTAGAAGGAAACATAATGATACATGCTAGAGCGTGGGTGAGCCTTGAAAGTATTATGCTAAGTGAAAGATGCCAGTCACAAAGGAACACATATTATACGATTCCATTTATATGAAAGTCCAGAACAGAGAAATCTATAGAATAGAAAGTAAATTAGTGGTTGCTTAGGGTTGGGGGAGGGGGTGGTGATAGCTAAAGGTTATGGGTTTCTTTATAAGGTGATGAAAATATTCTAAATTAGTGTATATACTAAAAACCACTGGATGGCACACTTTTTATTGGTGAATTGCATGGTATGAGAATTCCAGCTCAAAAAAAAGCAAGTGAATAAAAGAAATTCAACATCACCTATCAATAAAATATACTTATTTACTGAAAAAAATGCCAACTGTCCTAATATTTTACAATTGGCTGTTTGTACCTTGTAAAAAATTCCCAGGACCAGAAACCTATCTAGAATAAAAAAGTAGTGTGTCACAAAGAAGAGAAAACAAAACTAAGCAACATATACATGCAAACCTGGTAGGTCACTATTAACGGATGCTAGGGAACCAACTCATTATTCTGAATACTAATAAACAAAGAGAAAGAATCAAGCATTTATCCTGCCTTTCCTGTAGATTGCACCTTAGGGTAATCAAAAGTTGATGAGAGCAAGTTTCTCCTTATAGAAGTATTCCAGCTAATAAACGAGGAAGGAATGATAGAATATCATCATTTTGCTTCCCTAATGAGACGGTGGATCTAGGCAGTGATGATCAATGGCTATAATATCACAAAAAGTAAGACAATGAAGCATGATGAGCCTCCTGGTGAAAGTACTCAGTGCCATCTATGAAATATTCTTGCCGCAGAACAAATACAGCGTGAATGTGATAAAGCCTCTAGAGCTAACCACTAGTTTCCAGAGTAAATGGAACCAGAGGAACATGTTATGTGATACCACAGGGATGGAGTGAGCAAAATTCCAGATGTGGGAAACTCTCAAGGACCAATCAATGAATACATTATATGAAAACAAAAAAAGAGCCAGAGAAAGGGAGACATCTATATATTAAGAGAGAAGTAAAAAACCTATCGACCAAATGAAATGCCTGCACCTAGTCTGGGTCCCGATTTAAACAACTTTATGAGACAATCGGGGAAATTTAAACACTTACTACATATTTGATGATGTAAAGGAATTACTAACTTTTTTTGGTGCTACAATGGTACTGCAGAAATATTTTAAAAGGAACCTTTATCTTAGGAATACATATTGAAATATTTTTGGATAAAATTATCTGGAATTTGCTTAAAAACAATCCAGGAAGGAGGGTGTGGGGTAGTACAAACAAAACATTGGCCATGAGTTGCTAATTGTTGAGCTTTCTATACATTTCTGTTTATGTTTGAAATTTTCTGCAATAAATTTTTTTTTAAAAAGGAAAAAAGTACCATGTTGCAAACAATTTAGACAGAAGTGAAGATGAGATGGCCTGGAAAATTGGTAGCTATCCTTTTAGAAATGATGAAGACACTGATTTCAAACATGCCCCTAAAGAGTTTGAATATAATTATGAGGGTGGAAATGTGAGGGAGGAAAAAAAAATTTTATCAGTATATTTTCTATACCTGTGATTTTTGGATATGTATTTTAAACTATTTTAGTAAATTAAATATTATTGAAAGATATTTAAATATCTCAACTTTATTGCTAAAAGTTTACACATTCCAGTTTTTTGACCCCTGACCCTGAAAACTCAATTGTTTCAGAGTTTTCATTGGGATAATTTGGGATTGTGTAATATTCAAAGTTGCCTTATATTCGGGCACATATAATATATGCAATTATGCATTTTCCTTCAATGCATTCAATGTTGCAGCCTAGCCATTTCCCCTTGGTTTTATGAAGTTGTGATAAACACAACTTTAATGATTGTATAATACAGTGGATATACTAGAGTTTACTGTTAGAGTTTATTGTTGTTGTTTATTGTTAGATATTTGATTGTACCTTGCTTTTCACTATTATAAATAATGCTGACATAAAGTATTTTTGTATAATATCAATTTCTGTCATAATATTATTTTCTTACAATAGAGTTCCTGAGGTAGAATTAAAGGAGAAAAGATATAAAGTTTTTTTTTTTTTTGGTGAGGAAGATTCGCCCTGAGATAACATCTGTTGCCAATCTTCCTCTTTTGGCTTGAGGAAGATTGTCCCCAAGCTAACATCCGTGCCAATCTTCCTCTGTTTTGTATGTGGGATGCCACCACAGCATGGCCTGATGAGCGGTGTGTAGGTCCACAACCCGGGATCTGAACCCGCAAACCCTGGACTGCCAAAGCAGAGCGGGCAAACTTAACCACTACACCACCTGGTCAGCCCCCAGGATATAAGTATTTTAAGATTCTTGATGCTTGATTGTCAAATTGTTTTTTAGCAAGGGTTTTTTTTTTTTTTTTTTTTACCAGTTAACACTTTCACCATGAAAACATTAGAGGGCCAGTTTCACTATCAGCATTAAGAAGTTTTATTTATTTATTTCATTTTGCCTATAGAAATAGGTGAAAAAGTATATCTCATTGCTGTTTCAATTTGTCTGATTTCTTAATAAGGTAGAACATCCCTCTGTTTATTTGTTTTATTTCAATTTCGTTAATTGTCAATTGGTATCATTTACCTATTTACTTACTGGGGAATGTAGTGTTTTTCTTATTGATAGGCATAAATTATCTATCCCATAAAGACGAATATATTTGCTTAACTAATATTAATTAAGCGTCTACTACTATGCTAAGCTTAGGAGATACAGCGGTGAAAAAAGTGATTATGGTCTCTGCTTTCATGGAGCTTATGTTTATGAGAGCAATAAATATTAAACAATTTTATATATACCCATATAATTAATTTTGGTAAGTGCTATGAAGAAAAAGTACAGGATGCAATGAGAAAGCATAACATAAGAAAATGACTTAGATAAAGAATTAGGAAAAGCTCTCTTGGTGAGAAAGTGACAGTAAAGGTGAGTCCTGAAGGAGGATGAGGAGTATTAGGCCATACATAGGGAAAGTGTTACAGACAGAGGGAACCATATGGGCAAAGGCCCTGAGGCAGGAAAGAGCTTAGGATATTAGAGTCACTGAAGGAAGAATGGTATGACTGGAACACAAAGAGCAATAGAAATTAATGACAGAGAGGGTGCTGGAGAGGTGGCTAGAGTCCTGGTCACACAGGGCCTTTTAGGCTGTGTTGGAGAGTTTGGATTGAGTGAAAGGCAGGATAACAGTAATTTAACAGCCTGGGTTTTGGGGTCAGACTGACTGAGTTCAAATTCTAACTGTACGTCATTCTAGTTCCATTATTTTGGGCAAATTATTTAATATCTACAAGCCTCAATTTCCTTATCTGTAAAACAGGATGGTAATTGCAGGCTTGTGAAAATTAATTGAGGTAATGCATGTAGGGTTCTTTGCACAGTGCCTGATACATTGGCTATTATTAAATGCAAAGGGAAGCTGTTGAAGTGTTTTGTTTAGGACAGTAACATGATCCCATTTATTATGTTTTTAAATGATCTGTGGTTGCCACATAGAGGGCTCAGGAAGATTAGCTACCGGTTATCAGAAGACAAGGCTTGGACCAGGGTGGTGACAGTGGGATGATGCAAGAAATATTGTAAAGGAGGAATTGAGAGGGATTGTGATAAATTGGATGGGGTGGTGAGGGGAGAGGGAGGAGTCAAGGATGACTCCTAGGTCTCGGGACCTCCTGCGTGAAGTACTGTGCAGATGCGAGTGACTGGGATTTACTGAGAGAGGAACACTGGATGAAGGGGCAATTTGGGGGAGTTATGTTTTGGACCCATTAAGTTATAAAAGATTTCTGAGACATCCAAGCAGAGATCTGTGTGTCCAGGGTGTTGGATATATAGGTGTAGAGCTCAGAAGAGAGATCTGAGATGGCAATAAAAATTTAGGAGTCACCAGGATGTAAATGATATTTCAAATCATGAAAATGGATGAGGTCACTAGGGAGAAGGAAATCTCAAAAAGAGGACAGGGCTTAGAGTCATGCCTTAGGGAACTCTGACGTTCAGGGGTCAAGTAAAAGAGAAACGGGTGACAAAGGAGGGTGAGATAGAGAAGGAGGAGAAAGCCCAGGAGAGGATGACAGAATGGAAGTCAAGAGAACAGAGTTTGAAGAACCAGGGTGGGCTCGACTGGGTGGCATGCTGCTGGAGTTTCCTGCACAGCCCCAGGCACGTCCGAGGAAGAGCAAAAATCATCTTGTAAATTGAAGGGTGAGTAGAATAAGGAAGTGGAGAGCACATGTGAAGTCAATCCTTTTGAGAAGGCCTAGGGTTGACCCGTTGTCCTCTTTACTGCCCATTCTTTCCCAGCTTGCCTATTAATGACTTAGTTGACTTACAGCAGTTTCACATTTCTGTGTAGGGCTCAGCCCTACTTCGAAAAGCTGAGGATTTCAGACAACTGAGAAGCTCTCACGGAACACATAAAGCTGCCCTGCCCTCCCCAGCTGCCTCCATCCCCTGCTGCAGCGGCTTCGGTCATCCCGAGGGAGCCAGCATGGAATGAGGCTGCTATAAGGGAGCAGGTGGGCACAGCCCACACATCCCAGAGTGACCAGATCTGCCCTGTGAGCTACCTGGGAATGGAATTTCAGCCTGGGAACCCCCGCTGCTCCTGCTGAGCAGGCGTGGTAGGCTGAGGCATGATGTGCAGTCGGAGGGCCTGGCAGGGCCTCCCAGCAACCACGTTCTCTCCTCTCTCTTTTTCTCTCCTTTCCTCCTCTCTCTCTTAAACCTATGTAATCTCTAAGCATATTTCTGTAAAGCCATTGATTAACTGGAAATGTGAAGTAATGCTGTTTGGATGGGGTAGGAGAGGAAGGTTAGAGTTAAGAATAGCCATAGTTAACAGAAGCTTATAGTGAATAAGAAAAGTATAGGGGCTTTATTTACGTATTATCTCACTTAATCCTCACAATAATCCTATGATGTAGGGATCATTATCCTCATTTTACAAATAAATAATCAGAAGCTTAGAGAGTTAAGAAACTTTCCTAAAATCACGTGGCGATAAAATGGTGGAGCTGAGGATTCTTTTCTAGGTTTCTCTCACATGGAGTCCAAACTTTTCATCACCGTGCTACACCCCTCACGACAATGAGGTCGAGAGAAAAATGTTCCACCTATTTGTAATTAGTATCCATTGCAACCTGTGTTTGAATTAGCCACACATTAGAGAGCCATAAAAGACTTTTATCTTCTGTGTTCTCTTTAAAATGTATTTTTTTTGAATACTGAAGGAATACTGTTTTATGTTTAAGGTCTTTGGATCCCAGGAAGTCTTTAGGGAAGTTGCTTTTGTGGGTTTGTGTAGTTTCCCCCTTCTCTAGGTCTATTTCCTGTATACTTTCTTCAGAAAGTGCAGAAAGATTAAGTTACTGCTGAGTGAATAATGTAATCTTTCATTCATAATGCATATTTCTTCATGCTTTTTATGAGAATTGGCAGTATTTGGTTAAATCACATAAAACATTTTAAGAAAAGAGACAGAAGAGTTTATGGAGCACTGGGTTTGTGCCATACCTGCACAACCCTTTCCTACCCCCCTTTTCTTTTCTTTTTTTTGGACATGTTTTCCTTTGTACCTCTATTTTCTTTTTTTTTTATTGAGGTAACATTGATTTACAACATTGTATAAATTTCAGGTGTACATCATTATATTTTGCATTTTGTATAGACTACATTGTGTTCCCCACCAAAAGTCTAGTTTCCATCCATCACTGTACACATGTGCCCCTTTACCCCTTTCCCCACCCCTCTCCCCTCTGGTAGCTACCAATCTATTCTCTGTATTTATGTATTTGTTTGTTTATCTTACACATATGAGTGAAATCATATGATATTTGTCTTTCTCCGTCTGACTTATTTTGCTTAGCATAATACCCTCTAGTTTCATCTATATTGTTGCAAATGGCAAGATTTCATCATTTTTTTATGGCTGAGTAGTATTACATTTTTTCTGTATATCACATCTTCTTTATCCATTCATCTGTCCATAGGCACTTAGGTTGTTTCCAAGTCTTGGCTACTGTGAATAATGCTGCAATGAACATAGGGGTGCATGTATCTTTTTGAATTCATGTTTTTGTGTTCTTTGGATAAATACCCAGCAGTGGAATAGCTGGATCGTATGGTAGTTCTAGTCTTAATTTTTAAGGAATCTCCATACTGTTTTCCATAGTGGCTGTACCAATTTACACTCCCACCAGCAGTATATGAGGGTTCCCTTTTCTCCACATCCTCTCCAACACTTGTTATTTCTTGTCTTTTTAATAATAGCTATTCTGACAGGCGTGAGGTGATATATCATTGTGGTTTTGATTTGCATTCCGCTAATAATTAGTGATGTCAAACATCTTTTCATGTGCCTATTTCTTCTTTGGAGAAAGTCTGTTCAGATCTTTACAGCCCTCTTTTCTGAAAATAGTAGCCCAAACCAGTTCTTCCCTACATAAAGTTGCTAGAATATTCCCTGGGCGAAACCAACCCCGATAACTTGGCCCCAGCTGATTAGACCAGAGATTGACATCTAAGCCAAAGACAATCATATATAAGCTGGATATGCGGGAAGTTAACTGCCTTTGACAGAGTTTGCTGTGAAACTCTGCCCAGCTGGCAGTCTGTCGGACAGGGATAAACTGGTGACGAGTTCACACAAAGAAGGGTAGTCAGTCAGTCTCTTGTCAGGAGCTGTTGTTCCAGCTCTCCACTAGGCCTGGCATATGGCCACGGCTTGAAAGTCCAGGGCCCCCAAAATACAGCCAGGGACATGGAGGATGCCCTAGATCCTTCTGATGGACCCCATTCCCACAAGGCAACGTGGTAATCTGAGTGCTTCTTCTCCCAGCAAACTTGAAGAATGTCCCTAACATCAACCCCCAGAAATGACTCAATCAAGTCCCTTCTTAACGATGAGGAAGACCAAGGCCCAGAAGACAAAATAGCCACATAGTAGTTAATTAGTAGCACTTGTGGGAGAGAAGCTCAGGCTTCCCAGTGTGGTTCTTCAAGCTATAATTCTGCCTCATATTTTGATACTCTGTGGTCAGGACTTTGATACTCTGTGGTCACAACTCATGTTGTGATACTCATGATTTGATACTCTGATGTATGATAATACATACATCCAGTGTGTATTTATTTAATACCTGCTAGGTGGCTAGAACTGACCTAGGAATTTAGGGGAAAGAAAGAGATAATACAGGCCTTACCCTCCAGCCATTTATACTCTGAGGAACCACACACATCAAACTTTTATAGTTAAGTGATAATGTGAGTCTATAGAATGATAAAATGACAGCCGTATTTACTACAGGGGATAAAAAGGACATTTCTTTTTGTTGTTGTTTGGTTTTATAATTTTTAATTAAGAAAAAAAAATTTTTTTTTTGCAAGGAAGATTAGCGCTGAGCCAACATCCGATGCCCACCTTCCTCTTTTTGCTGAGGAAGACTGGCCCTGAGCTAACATCCGTGCCCATCTTCCTCTACTTTATGTGGGACGCCGCCACAGCATGGCCTGACAAGCAGTGCGTCCGTGCACGCCCAGGATCCGAACTGGCAAACCCCGGGCCGCTGCAGCTGAGCGCGCACTTAACCGCTGCACCACCCCGCGACCCCTAAAGTTTTTTTATTTTAAAAATGTTTTAACATTTTTGCTTTTTTTTGGTTAATAGTGGTTGACTGATGTGATGCATGGAAAAGGACTGTGAAGCTATCAGACTCAGAGGGAAGAATGGCTGTCGGGTTGGGATTGATTGGTAATGCCTGCTCAGCAGGTGTTGGGAGCACATGTCCTGTGTTGTTGTCAGGTTTCTTGTGAAGGTGGATCGGTTTCACATAGAGGTGGACACACAGCATTCCTGATGCAAGAAATAACCTGAGCAAAGACTTGAGAATGAACGTGTGTGTTTGAAGGGTTGTGGGAGGACTGACCTAAGTGAGTCGAGAACGGGGGCAGATAACAGAAGCAGATAACAGAATGACAAGTGCAAGTGTTCGATTTTAGCCTATGATAAGACCAGTGTTTGTGAAACCGTGTGAAATGAAGGCACCAACTGAACTCTACAAGCCCTTAGGGACAGGGTGTGTTGGGAGAATGAAGTGGGGGGGTGGGTTCGGGTAGGGTAGGGCAGGTGAGATTCTGGCTGCCCTCAACCTCCCTTACTTCCACTGGTTTATCCGTTTTTTATATTGGGATTTTGTGTAAGAAAATTTTTGCCTTTGAAGAAATTGTTTCTTGCTTAATAAAACAAGCTTGAAAAAGCACTGCTATAAGCAAGGAGGGTCTCTGGAGGTTTTTTGCCCTGTGAATTTGATGCCTTAGGAATATTCGTGGGGTACTAGTTTGTAAAGTGGATGTGAGACCAGTATTAGGGTACTGCTGCTTTTTTCAAGTATGAGGAGACAAAGCTCTGATTTAGGATTATGGCAGCTTTATCAGGGCAACAGATGATTAATAAGAACCATTTCAGAGGCAAAGCTAGGGAGGAAGAAGTAGTCTCCATCCAAGGAAATAATAACATAAAATGAAATTTTGTTAATCTCATTAATTTGAGCTCTATCACATTAATTTATCTTCTAGACTATAAATTTTATAAGGGTAGGGATTATGTCTGTCTTGTTTCCTTAGGATGGTGCCTGGGACACAGTAGGTGTTCAATAAATATTTATTCCCTAAAAAAAAATGGTCATACGTAACCATTAGGATGATTTCTATTGCAAATAAGAGAAGTCTTGACCTCAAATTGGCTTAAATGATAAGGATGTTTATTAGATCTGATTAGAGGTAGAGTAGGTTCCAGGCTCAGTGCAATCAGCATCCAAGTGATGTCATTAAGGACCTAGGTTCTCTCTCTCTCCACTCAGTGCCCTCGGCATTGGCTTCATCTTAAGACCAACGCTCCTCATGTAGGATGGCTGCCTGTAGTGGTCAAGCCACATGCTTCCTAGTTTAAGGACAGCAGAAGGGAAAGAGAAACCTTTCCCCTAAACATAGACAATAAATCCTTAGTTCCCACCCCCATTCTCACCCAGTAATCACCAGAAGAATGCCTTTTACTGATTGACTTTGAGCCTGATCACGTCTAACCCTGGGGCTGGTGCTAGGATCACTTCCTCTGAGTACAGGGGGAGGGACATGAACAAAACTGGAGTCTACTAAAAGTAAATAAGGGAGAATGGGTGCTGAGTTGAGTACACTTGTTACTCAATGTGTGGTTTGAGGACTACCAGCCTCAGCATCACCTGGGAACTTGTTAGAAATGTAAAATCTTCGGGCTCACCTCAGGTGAGTGTTTACATTCCAGTTCCACTGAACCCAGAAACTATATTTTATTAAAACTCCCCAGGTGACTCATATGCAAGTAACATTTGAGAAGTATTGCCCCATACCATACATTTTAATCCCTTCTAGAGCCTTTGCCTGGCATATAGGGCAGATGAATATCTACGTTTTTTTGAAGATCCAGGTGTGAAGAATTAACTTCAGTGCTGTCACGTGGGAGCCTGAGCTCCCACGGCATTTTGTTCTTACCTCTATCATATATCCTCATCCCATTGTATTATAATTAGTTGTTTAAATATCTTAGAATCCCCAAGCACTTCCCTTAGTACTTGGTACTAAAAGGTACTCAATGAGTTCCTATCCATTCATTTATTTATTTAACAGATTTTTATTGAATACTTACAATACTTGGCACTATTCTGGGGACACAACAATGAATAAAACAAAATCCCTTACTTCATGGAGCTTAAGTTCTAGTTAGAGGAGAGAGGTATTTTAAAATATATTCTTTGTTATATATAATCGTAGAGTGAATTAATTAATTCAACAAATATTTATTGAGCACTACCGTCTGTTGCTGTCAGTTGTCATGCTATGTGTTGCTGTGATGCTGAGAGCTAGGCCACCGGTACTTCAAATACCAGCAGGCTCACCCACGGTGGACAGGTTTCAGCGGAGCTTCCAGACTAAGGCAGACTAGGAAGAAGGACCTGACCACCCATTTCTGAAAAAATTGGCCAGGAAAAACCCTATGAATAGTAGGGCAGCATTGTCTGATATAGCGCCAGAACGTGAGAGGATGGAGCAAAAGACCGAGCAGGTTTCTGCTCTGCTGTACACGGGGTCACTAGGAGTTGGAATCAACTCCACGATGTTAACAACACACTGGGATGACATCAGTGAATAAAAACAGATACAAATTCCTATCTTTGGTGGTGTTTACATTCCAGTGGAGATTGAGGAGAGACTGATGAATAGTAAATAGATAGTAAATTATGTACTATGTTAGACAGCGATAAGTGCTATGAAACAAATGGAGCAGATGGGGGGGCATCAAGAATGCTGGAGTCATGGCATTGCAATTTTAAATGAAGTAATCAAGGTGGGCCTCATTGAGGAGGTGGCAGTTTACATTCTAGTGGGAGGAGTGGAGTATTCTGACATGTGGCTGAGAGAACAGTAGTACCACTGGCAAAAGTAAGGACACTGCAGCTCTGGGTCAATTTTTTGGGGAGAGGGAAAGATTATGAGTTAGTTTGGACTCGTTTAGTTGGGGCTCTTGGTGAGATATTCAAAGGAAAATGTCCTACAGACAATGAAAAGTGTGGCCCTGGAGTCTGCTTGTAAGATCAGGGTGGATGTTTTAGATTTAGGCATCATTAATATGGTGCCTAAATGTAAAAGTGAAAGCCATGATGTAGAACTGGTTCACCAAGGAAAGAGTTCAGATGGAAAAAAAATCAGGAGCTCATGGCTGAGGTTTGGTGAATGCCCCTAATCATGGGGTAGAAGGAAGAAGATATTTTTTCCCTTGCCTGGACACATCACTGAGTGATTGATTGAGGTCAGTAGTAAAATAAACAAACAAACAAATGCTATGTATTATCCTTCCTCTATACCCATCATAGATAAAAGAGTATACTTGGAGAGGGACATATACGAAGTATGGACTGGTAAAATTTTAATACTTCTCTGAAAGGCTGTGATAAGCAAAAAGTTAGTCACAGCCACCTGTGTCTAGACGAGTTCAGTCAGGGTGGCCAGGATGAAACAGTTTGTCCAGCCTGCTCTGCCTTGCCCTTGCAGCTTCTCCATGGTGTAGGCCTGGGATTGGGGCACAGTCATCAGGCCAGTCCTGGATGAAGCCACTGGGCCAAGTGCAGGTACCTCAACGTTCAACCCATGCCATGGAACTGACCTTTCATTGATGGCGGCCTCAGGGATGTGATCAGTGGTGAAACTCAGGTTTGGTCGCTATTTTCTGTATACTCATGAGGGGTCATTCTAACCTCTCTGATAGTATCTGCTCTTTCTGTCCCTCTCAGTACCTTTCTCTCTTGGCTAATCATTGTCTTTATACTTTCCCCTGGTTCTCCAGAGCCAATTCTGCCTTTATTTCACCAACTCTCTCAAACATATTCTCAGAGAGCTGTAGTAAGGAAAAGCACACTAAAATGGCAAGTGCCCACATTTGTATGTTAATAGAACATAAGACCTTTACTAGAATTCATTTGTTCATCTAGTCAATAAATATTTATTGAGTGACTACTATGTGACAAGCACTGTGCTAGGTCCTGGAAATACAGTAGTGAATAAGTGACAGTTCTGGTGTTCATGAAATACATAGTCTAATTGGGAAAAAAATTAGGCAGTCAAATGGGTAAAGCTTACATAGCAAGAAAGTGCTAAAATAGGGATAAATTTAGGATTGTGTAGTCTTTGGGGAGAAGGGTAGAAAGTAGGAGGAGTGTTAAGCAGAAAGTACAACGTGTTCAAGCCCTGGAAACAAGACTGAAGGACCAAAAAAAGGCGAGTGTGCTGATGCGAGGCAGCGGCAAGAGATGGGCTTGGAGCAGAGAGCAAAGACCAGACCATGAGGGCCTTGTAAACTGTGTTGAGAAACCTGGACTTCATCCTGAGGGTCATGAGGAACGAGCAAACGGTTTTAAGCTGGGATTGTCACAATCAGATTTGCATCTTAGAAAGATCACATTAGTTGCAGTGTGGAGAACAGACTGAAGACAGAGATAAGTCAGGAGGGAACTACAGTCACCCTGGCAGGAGTTGACGGTGACCTGAACTATGGTAATGTCAGAGAGAATGAAGATAAAGGGACAGAGTGAAGAGCAACGTAGGAGGAATTTGTGATAGATTGAATGAGGTCAGAGAAGGAGAGGACTCAAGGATGATTCCTAAGTTTCTGACTGGGATGGAAATACTCCTTAATGGCAGAATTGCAGACATCCGTGACCCGGGTCTGTAACACAGCTATTTTTTGGGTGGGGTGCGTGCTTGTCACACTTAAAATCACATTATGCAAACAGCTGCCTACCCCAAAGATTTACCTTTAAGGATGACTCTGGCACTGATTTTTACTTACTGGCATAAGGAGGTCTTCTGCTGTGCTAGAACTGGAGTGTCTGTGGCCTGAGTGCTTTCAAAGTGTAATTAAGGACCACAGCGAGTATTTCCTAGAATTAGTCAAGTTATTGGCAATTTACTTAAATGATGACTTGAGTCCAACCCTCGTCTCTCACATTATGAAGTTTCACCTTTATGCAGTATCTTTTTCCCCTGGATCCCATTCTTCCCACCTCCTGTTTATAGTGGAAGCAGTTGACAGCTGGAAGCCTTTAACAGCTTGACATACTGAATTGAATCAGCTTTCTTTTACTACTGTTTATATCTGAGCAATGCGTATTACACACATACACAAATGGCTTTATTTTAAAAAAGTATGCAAGGCTTACAAAATTTTTAACAAAATTCCAGGCAACCTGAATAGCAACCCAAGATATTATATATATATATATATATATATCAAGAGTGCTGTCGCATGGATATTTAGATGTTATACCTCTAAAGGAATCTACCTAGAAATCATTAATTATCATTAAATATGTTTTATAAGTTATTATTATAATTTATAATGCAACAAAGGATGGCTAATGTTGCACATAAAGAGTATTAAAACCATACATGAGGGGCCAGCCCCATGGCGTAGTGGTTAAGTTTGCACGCTTCAGGGGCCCCAGGGTTCGCGGGTTCAGGTCCTGGGTGCAGACCTACACATCGCTCATCAAGAGTGCTGTGGTGGCATCCAACATACAAAATAGAGGAAGACTGGTATGGATGTTAGAGCAGGGACAATCTTCCTCCTTAAAAAAAACAGCAAAAAGAAAACCATACATGAGAATACCTGACAAACCAACGAGATTTAAAAAAGAAAATAAGTGCACCTGGACTGCCTTAAATGCTTTTTAAAAGACTCTTTCAGGAAAGTTCCTGTAAGTGAATTAAGTCTCTGTTTCTCCTGGGGCTGCCAGCACTTTCTCTGGCCAGTATAACAGCTGCGCCGTGTGGTGCTGAGCTGAAAAAGACTCAGCACGTAGCTGTGGTTGCAGCCCCAGCCCTGGCAGACTGGCCTGCAGAGGCTCTTAGCTGGCACCTTTAAGAACTGTTAGGAAGTCAGATTTTTCGCTTCTACAACAGTGTATTAGCCCATGTGCTTTCAACAGTCCCTCTTAACTGAATAAAAAACATTTGCCAGTTGGACAGCATGGCCATCTTTCAAATTAACCCTCTCAGTTACGGGCATTAATAACCATGCTCAAGGCTAAGATAATAAAATGTGATCATTCTTCAGTTCAAGGGCAAACACATGCCTACATGAGTGGCGTTTAGAAGATGTATCTTTTCCAAAATAATGCTTTATCTGTATATCTATGTTTTTAGATAATGGATTGTGTGAACTCTGGCCTAAACTCCTAGTGTTTCACGTCTCTGGAATTAGAAAAAGACCAGTTTTATAGGTGTTTTCTTTCCTTCTTCAAGGGACTCTAGTTGCTGAATTGTGTTGTACCAAGGCCTGTGGAGGAAGAGGATAGGTTTGTGAATTAGAAAGATCCAGCGAAAACTTCTATTTGTGTCACCCCTGGTGGCTGGTGGGAGTGATTGGTGTACCTAAATAATTTTTCTTAAAGGCTAATGTCTTTATAATAACAGAGTAGCAGATTTATGCATAGGGTCTGGTTGGCGTTTTGGAAGATTCTATCGTTGCTTGCTGTCACATAGGCAAGGTAGATAGAAATGTAAATAAATGGCTCTACATTCATTAATTCATCCCCCAAATATTGTAACTAAAGGCTGCCGTGGCTATCTGGCTGCCCAATTTTGACTGCCTGTCTTAGGCTACAAAGGAGCTAAACAAAAATACCGGGAGGGAAGGGATTCCCGGGTTGGGCATTTGAGCAGAGGAATTATACCTCAGCCAGTGCAGAGACAATGACGAGGAGCCAATGGAGAAATCGGTATGAATCAGAATCATGTCGGCTTCCCTGCTCCTTGCCAGGTCCACTTGTCCCATTTTACTCCTGTGCTGGCAAGAGCAGTGGAGTGGGAGCCACAACATCTGGGTTCTTTGTCCCAGTACAACTACGGACTCAATGGGAGACTGCACAAATTGATTCTCCCTAAGCCTAAATTTCCTCACTGGGAAAATGAAAGTGTTGGGCCAGCAAGTGTCAGTTTCACTAGCTGGTCTGCCTCTTAGCCTTCCCAACACTGCTAGGGAAGGCTACGGCCTTAATTTTCATGGACACTGCTAGGTCAAACTTGTAGAAATCAGAATAAATAGAAATCATTAGTTGTGTCTGCTTTTCCCACAGGTTTGGAATAGGACATGTAGATCATCTAAATTAGGGGTTTTAAAAATATGATCTGGGACTAGCAGCATTGGCATCATCTGGGGACCTCTTAGAAATGCCCATTCTTTTTTTTTCTTTTTTTTTTTGTGAGGAAGACTGGCTCTCAGCTAACATCCATTGCCAATCCTCCTCTTTTTGCTGAGGAAGATTAGCTCTGAGCTAACATCTGTGTCCATCTTCCTCTATTTTGTATATGGGACGCCACCACAGCATGGCTTGATGAGGAGTGTGTAGGTCTGCGCCCGGGATCCAAACCTGCGAACCGTGGGATGCTGAAGTGGAGCACGCAAACTTAACCGCTACACCAGCTGGCTGGCCCCAGAAATGCCCATTCCTGAGACTGCCTCCAAACCTGCTGAATCAGAGATTGTGAGGATGGAGTCCAGCAATCTGCGGTTTAACAAGCCCTTCAGGTGATTCTGATGCACGCTAATGTTTGTACACATGAGTGTAAAAAGCATTGGACTGTTGCTCTGTTATGCTGATCCTGGCATAGTCTAATAGTTTGGTATTTTTATCTTTAAAAACATGCCCAAGGGTGCTGGTGATAAGATGAGATTTGAAATGAGCTGAGTCAACTCTATGTCAAAAGGTTGTCACATTTAAACATTTCTATATATTTTTTTGACAATTACAGAGTGGTTTAAAGTATAGCCTCAGGCCAGAGCAAAGAGAATTCTGGGAAATGTAGTTTATTTATTTATTACAGGAGTGCTTTGTAAAGGTGGGGGGGACGGGGGTTGGGAACTGTCTCCCCAGAGAGGCATGAAGTTTTCCAGGACACCCCAGACTTGGTGCAAGAGAGCCATTTCTGTTGTTGCTGGCAGCAGCCCCAGGTAAAAGCCCGCTGCATTTTATCTTTGTGTGTGTGTTTGTTCTGCTTGTTGAACACTGGCTTTCATACCCTCTTGTTCTGTAATTCAAAACTGACTTTGTAATTAGGTCTGAAAAGGAATGGTTCCCAGGCAATTCCTTAGGAAACTGGTAAAGACAGTTGCATTCCCTTTGGCTTGTTTTGGTGTAATTTGTCTGAGAGGGCTGCAGGTCGCTCTGTTTGAAGTTCTGTTGGGCTGGCCTCTCCTCTGTGTATTTGTAGCAGGAGGGGATGAGGGCTCTTGGGAACCTTATATGGATGAGCAGAAGATGCTGGCAGACTTTTTCATCTTTGGACAGTAAACTCTGAATTGGTTCATGCATTTAAGCCCACCTGGCTCAAGTTTAGCTGTTTGGCCCTAACGAAAAGGTTTAACCAGCTAAATTACAGGGGCTCTGAAGGACTGCCTAGGGAGCAGGCTGAAAACGATTATTGGTGTGCTAATTCAAAGTTTCCCTTTTTGGGTATCATCCACTGGAGACCCAAGACATTCTAGTTAATTTGCATTCTTAAAAATTGGGGTTCAAATCCAACTTCTCAATAGAGAAAATTATGACTGCATTTGTGAATTCCTCTTTGCTTCAACATCTGGCTGTGGGACCACTGGGGGCCTGGGAGGGGGAAGCAAGTCCCACCTGGCAGCACCTTGGACCCCCGCTGCTGGATTCCCTCAGGGCAACTCCCCTTTATTTGTTTTGGTTGTTTACACTTCCACTGAAGATTTCCTTTGGAGAAAATGTTTCACTGCTTTAAAAAGTTTGAAAACCACTGGTTTAGACTAGAAGTATCCAGCCCAACCCTTGCCCTATAAATCAAGTTAATCTACCTGCTAGCCCACAAAGCAAGCCTCAAACACGGGAGGCACTGGGGACCACCCTTCGTCAGCCCCCATGCTCTCTACTTTCTTCTGCCCGCCAGCTCAGACTAAAACCCACCTCTAGCTCCAGATTCAGCCATTGCTCTAATCCTTCTCCAGCATGTGGATTCTCAATTCTCCTGCCCTGTTAAAGGCTTCCCCTGCCTGGCCTCACTATGGTCTCCAGCTGTTTGGCATCTAGTCAAATTGCCAAGTACCTGCCTCAAAGACAGGGAGGCCAGAGGAGGCCTCTTGAGCCATACATTCTCCACAGCTGCTCAGCTTTGTGGTAATTTATCCAGGCCTACATAATGTGGTGTTCTTCTTAGTACCCTTGTCCAGAATGGAGTCACCTCTGCTGATTGCTCCTTGCCCTGCATTCATCTCTACTACTACATTTTCAGACAAGGCAGTTGCCAGCCTTCTACCAGAATTGAGTCATTGGGTCCTTAGAATGTTTTATTCCCACCAGTTTTGTGGTTGTCCCATTTTAAATAAGGAAATGGCAACCACTTGGGTGTCCTGCTTTTGTTTGTCACCGCCCATCATGCCTAGCCCAGGGAAACAGTACAGGAGGAAGCATTACTTCGATGTAGGAAGCCATATTTTAACACCTCAACCTGGAGGGCACTAAGGATGGTTCCTCAGTGCTACTGATGGATTGCCTGAGAAATCAGAAGTCTGAGAAAGGTCTGGGTTTACCATTCACAGCAAAAAGTTAGGCTTTAAAATCAGGAAGACTTGGGTTCTTATCCTGACCCCATAACTTTCCAGCTGGGTGACCTAGAACACTCCTTCTGAGCCTCTACTTGCTCATCTGTAACTTGGGAGTGATAATATCTATCTCATAGGATCATTGTAAAACTTAAATGAGAATGTGTGTGTGTGTGTGTATCCTAGTATCACCTAGCATATAGAAGCATTAAAAAAATATTTATTTTCTTCTCTCTTCCCTGAGTCCCTTCCACAGCACATAGAAGGCTCTCAAAAGTGCTACGACCATTGTTCCAGAGGCCTTCAGTTAGATCTGGAGAATCACGTTCTGTGGTCCCCATGCTCTGTCTATACGCCAATTTGATTTGGTTTCCCACTATGGTGATCAGTGGGTTCACTGGTGGCTTTGTTTTGTCTTACCAGTCCTTAGTGTTCATAACATTTTCCTATTGATAGTATATAGCCTCAGCTCTGCAGAATAGCTGACAATGAATTTTTTATTTCAAGTACAGTTGTCAGTTACAACTCCTTGCTTAAAACGCTTGATTGTCATCTCATTGTTTTTCCATTAAAGTCCAACATTTGACATGGCCTGTTGTACCTGCATTGTCTGGCCCTACCTCCTCTCAGCTTCAACTTGCTTTCTGCCTTCTGTCATGTTCCTCAATTGTGCAGTGTCCCCTCCAGCTGTAGGGCCTCTGCACGTGTCACCTCTCTGCCTGGAATGCTATCTCTTGCCCGCTCCCTCCACCTCTGCCCCTCACTGGCTTTGCCCCAGTCATTTGCTCAGATCTGTTTCCCACCTCCCTTCTGCTCTGTATAATAGGGAGCTGACCCATGCAAACTTCATTTTCCAGGTTTCCTTTCCAATTGGCTTCTAGCTGTATTTGGCCAGTGGAAAGCCCTAGCAGGTTCCAGCATCTGCCTTTTCCTCTGTGTTCCCAGCTCCACCACTAGCCCTGGTTCCCGGGCTCTGTACTACGTCTCGCCAAGCCCTGAGGTGGCTGAAGCTTCCTGCTGTTGCTAATCTCTGAGTTACTTCACCATCTTGTTTGCTCTTCACACCCTTGTAACTGGTCTCCTAAATTAAATCCCCTCTAGTGAACTGCCTGGTGTGGGCTTTGTTTTCCTATGTGAATCCTGACTGATAAAATACCCATCCATCCTTTGAATGTCAGCTCAACTTGCACTTTCTTGAGGAAGCCTTCCCTGACCTCCCCTTCCCCTTCCACAATGAGCAGTGACTACATCAAATCTCTCATTATACAATTTCATAGCACTGTGTACCTCTCCTGCGTAGAACTTACCCCAGTTGTAACTTCACATTTATCTGTGACTGTTTGATTAATTTATCTCTGCCCTTAGAATATAAGCTTTACGAAGGCAGTAACCATGTCCTTTTTTGGGAGTCATCATTATTTTCTCAGTACCTAAAATAGTATCTGGCACATATTATGTGCTCAATGAGTGAATGAATCCTTTCAAAAAGTTTTGTGATGCTGAGAACCATTGTTAAAAGGATTGTTTTTACCTAAAACCACAAAGAATACTGCAATACCATCTACCAAGTTCCCTGTGTGGTTAGGCATGGCTTTGTAAAAGAGATTAAATAAATCTCAAACAATTGAATTACCCTATTAACAATGAGAAATGTGTTGGACAAATCACCTATAACTCAGTTGTAACTGACCACATCATTATGGAGAATGGCCTTAGGGAATTGAACAAGCTTCTCATAATATACCAGATCCTGATCTTGTCAAGGCTGTAAAATCACTGGCTAATTAACTGAACCAAGACCAGGCCTGCCTCCTTGCCCCAGCACAGATGTGCTCTGGTTTCAGGAGGACACAGTTCATGTTTAATGGTAAGTAAAGGAGGCTTTAGACCAAGAACTTACTAGTGCCTAGTAACTGAAGCCAAACTTTCCCCTCCCTTAAAAGAGTAAAGATGGTGTTATCTTCAACATTTGTGGTACTTCTTTGAATTTTATGTTTTAAGTTTTTTTATTTATTATAAAAGCAACACATTTATTTGTAATAGCCAAAAATTGTAAACAATTAAAATGTCCTTCTGTTTGGTGAATAGTTAGACCAACTGTTGTACATCTATACCATGGAATACAACTCAGCAGTAAAAAGGGAACAAACTATTGGTGTACACAACAACTTGGATGAATCTCAAGGGAATTACGCTGAGTGAAAAAAAGCCAATATCAAAAGGCTACATGTTGTATTATTCCATTTACATAACATTCTCAAAATGATAAAATTATAGAGATGGGGAACAGATTAGTGATTTCCAGGGGTTGGGAGTGAGGAGATATGATTACAAAGGGGTAGCATGAGGGATTTGTGGTGATAGAACAGTTCTGTATCTTGATCGTGTGGTAGTTACATGAATCCACACATGTGATAAATTGCACAGACCTATACACACATACACACACTTGACTGCATATGAAACTGGTTAAATCTGAATAAGACTTGTGGATTGTACCAGTGTCAATTTCCTGACTTTGATATTGTACTATAGTTAGATTAAAATTTTACCATTGGGGGAAGTTGTGTGAAGTGTACATGAAATTTCTCTACTATTTTTGCAACTTCCTATGAATCTATAATTACTTCAAAATAAAAAGTTTTTTTTTAAAAAATGCAATACAAAGGATTTCTAGTAAAACAACAGATTCAACATATATGTTTACCTTTACTTCCTTCTGAAATTCCCACTAAATGGATAGTAAAGGAATAAAAAAAAGCATAAACCTAAGGCTATACACGCATACATACACACACCATGACCACAGAAATCAGAGACCATAGAAATCAAGAAATGACTATAACAATTTGGAAACTGGAAACCAGATAGACAAGAGAGAACTATTAACAGAGAAACCTGACACCCAAGTAGTTGCAAGGAAGAAAGTCAATAAGGAGCAAGCAGATTCATTCCACTACACCTCTGAAAATTTCAGGAATGGAAGATACCAGGCCTCTAAAGGCAGGGGGTGAAGATGGCCTGAGAAACAGTGGGGATTTGTTGAAAATTTGTAGAAGAAGAATTAGCCCTCCAGATGGCCTCCCCAGACTTAAAAAGTCAACTGACAGCCTCTTCCTCCCACCTTCCAGCAGAAGGTAGGAGGTCCACCCCATGCGGAGCTTGACTCACAGAGGATCTAGTCCCCGGGATGCCAGGCACAGCTCAGGTGGGATGAGGTGCATGCTGAAAACAAGAATCCAAGGTAGAGACTGCATATTACACAGTAAGACAGCTCCCCAAACACTGGCAGCTGAACTTATACATACCAGGTGGGAGATTGGAGAGTTCCTCTCTGGGGAAATACAGCAGCTCAACCAAAAAGTTCTAGAGCTACTGACATTTGAGCATCCCTCAGCAAAAAAAGGCTAGATCTCTGCCCACTCACCATACAGTGAGCACACAAGTCAACAAGCCCCGCCCGTGCATAATCCACTTTTGAGAGTCTCGTTCCTAAATATGGAGGACAGATAGCCAAGGGTCACCAGACATTTGAGGAAAACTTCTAATGAGAAAGACAAACATTAAAGTAAATAAATAGGAAAAAAAAAAAAAAAACAGAGGAAGTAGGGACAATGCAGAATGGCAGAAAAATAATTAAACAAAAAGGTAAATAGGGGCTGGCCTGGTGGTGTAGCGGTTACGTTCCCAGGCTCTGCTTCAGCGCCCAGGGTTTGCCAGTTCGTATCCTGGGCGCGGAACTACACATGACTCATCAAGCCATGCTGAGGCGGCATCCCACATAGAGCAACTAGAAGGATGTACAACTATGACATGCAACCATCTACTGGGGCTTTGGGGAGGAAAAAGGGAAAAAGGAGGAAGATTGGCAACAGATGTTAGCTCAGGGCCATTCTTCCTCAGAAAAAGAGAAAAAAAGGTAAATAATACCTTTGAAAAGATAAGAGAAGATAGTATATCATGAAAACAGAACAGGTTGCTATGATAAAGGAATATTGAGAAAACATAAAATTTAACTTTCTTTACCAAAAACGTATTCAACAGAAAGACTGGAAGATAAGTTGAGGAAATCCATCAGCAAGTAGAATAAAAGAGTCCAAGAGCTGTAGTTAGTAGTACTGTATTGAATATTTGAAAGTTGCTAAGCAAGTAGATCTTAAGTTTTCATCAAAAGAAAAAAAATTTTGTAACAACGTATGGTAATGGATATTAACTAGACTTATTGTGGTGACCATTTTGCAATATATACAAATATTGAATCATGTTGTATACCTGAAACTAATAAAATTTTATATGTCGATTATATCTAAATAAAAATAAATAAATAAGAAAAATAAATTTATTAAAAAAAGAGACAAAGAGATAGAAATTGCAGAGAGAGAAGAAAACTGGAGGGTCACACGTGGCCCAGTTTCTTCAACAAATAAATGATATAAACAGACAAGGGAGGGGGTAGAGGAAATGTTATAAATTAAGAGACTTAATAACCAAACGCAATGTGGACCTCGATGATATCCTGCCTTGAACTTCAAGGCAATTATGAAAAGATATTTTAAAAAATAATCTGAGAAATATGAACATGGACTGAGTATTACATGATATTAAGAAATTATTGATAATATTATTAATGTGATGATGGTGTGTGTAGTTATGTAAAAAAAGTCTTTACTTGAGATATATACTGAAGTATTTATAGGTAAAGTGATATGATATCTGGGAGTTGCTCTAAAATATACTTTTTTAAAAAGGTAAAATGTTAATCATTGAAACGGTGATGGGCATATGGGGGTTTGCTTTACTGTTCTCTCTACTTCTGTGCAATTTTATAATTTCTGTAATAAAAAGTCTTTTTAAAGAGAAAAGAAAATTAGAGGATTGGATGAAAGTCAAACATCTAATAGGAATTTAGGAAAGTGAGAGCAGAAAAAATAGAGGAAAAGAAATTATCAAATAAATAATTCAAGGAAATATGCCAGAATTGAAGAACATGAATTTTCAAACTAAAAGAGTTCCTTGATTCAAGACTGGGAGAGGGAATGTATAAGATGAATCTGGAACATCTGTTGTGACAGAAAGCAAGGAAGCCCTTACAAATAATAGGGCATGTCAAAAAGAACTTGAAGGGACTCCCAATGGCCAAATCTGGGACAATTTGAGAATCAAAATAAATAATGATAGAAATGGATTAGAACCCATAGAATAAAGTAAGCATTCATGAGTCTATACTGATATAACTAAATAATTGGATAAATAAATAAGGAGAAGGGAAAGCTCTTTTATATAGTAGAATTACAATTAATAAATATAGAAGGAATGATGGAAATGAAAAATCATTTTTTTTTTTTACTCATGAATCATTTATTTGAACAAGATAAAAACATCTCCACATTGTTTCCTTTTATACAGAAAGTGGAACATTTCAAGCATATTAGTTTTTCTTTTTTTCAACAGAATTCGTTTCAATCTGGTTCCAGGAACTGCTTCTCATTTTAGGATTCACGTTTTAGTAACACATATGCACCTAGTACAGCCAAAAGAGCATACCCGAATTTTGGATAGTTGTTCATTATTATGGTGACCATACCAACATACGATAGAAACACTCTAGCTCTTCCTACCTCATCCTTTTTGAGCCAGTTCTGGCCTTCCTTGTACTAGCCTCTTTATTATTGTCTCCTTTAGTCAGAAATGTTATGTCTCCATTATCTTTTTCATGAACTTTGATCACTCTGTGAACTATTGGAATGTCTCATCCTTCAACTTTAAAAACAACTGTTTCACCAGCTCTAATAGGGTCTTCCCAGAAATTTGTTAGGAACAGTTTCCCCTGTGAAAAGCTGGCTCTGTACAAGTCTTGGCCAATATTCATTTTGACTGATCACAGATGCTTTCATAAGAGTTTGATACAAATAAATTTACCAAGGAATACTATGCCTTTTATGTTACTGCTCACTTCACAAATAGCTTAAAAATTTAGTAACATATTATATTACATTTTTACAAATTAAGTAGCAAGAAACAGCAAATTGATTTATCTTGCTTATCATGTTTTAATAACATGTTATAAAATGGATACATTAAATAAATTGTAACTATGTCAATTTAATATTTTTAGTAATCACATATGGTACTTTCCTGAAAATGTGAATTAACATTTTAATTTGAATTGAAAAATAAAGTCAAGCTTTTTGTGAAAGTAAAAATGACTGATTGGTTTGACAAAAACGACTAGCTCTTTAAATTATTTGATAGATATTTTCCATAACTTGAACATACTATATTTTAAGCTCCCAGTTTTGACAAAAATATATTTAAAGCATGTGTTAAGAACATTTCACTGAAAAAAATTGAATTGGCTAAAGTGTAATGAAATTAAGATTGATTTTTTGGGGGGTTCCCCTAACCCTAAGTCTGAAAGATTAAACATGGTGCTTAAGTGAAAGAGTAGCAAGTATAATTAACAGTTATTTGATGAGCCTTGGTAAAGTCTTTTTGGTCGATTTTCCAGAAATAGAGAAAGTGAGTGATTCTAGTGACTAGGTAACCAACTCTTTTGTAAATTAGGAGATTTCCAATTCGATGCTTTTACCGGTCTGAAGGAGAATCTAGTCCAGTTGACAGATCATTAAACATCATTTTTGATGACATATCATTTTATGCTTTTCAAAATATAGCTTAGAGGGAATTCAAAACTTGACATTGCAATAACAAAATTCCTTCTGTTACTACCTACTTTTAAAATGTGACAGGATTTCTCAGTGTTTACATTTATTAAGGAAAAAAACAAGGAATAGAAGTGACGTAAAACCCTGTTTTATTCTAGCAATGTCATATTAATTCATGGATCATGAACTAATTGAAAAAAGAAAGCCCCATTAATCTCACAAATATTGCATTATATTATTGTATATTAATAGGAATTATAATACAATGATAATGATAAATCAAATCAGAAGAACAATTTTAACACCTAGAGAATTATGGTCACAGAAAACAAATTCAATTTATGTTAATATTTTTGTTACAGAGAAGTATGATAGGGTAATTAACAAAAGACTTCTAAAAATTAATAAAAGACTACAATAGGATAAAATTCTGTGTAAGAATTAGGAGGAAAGGAAAGATATAAAATTTTCTAATGTTAAAGAAGCTATTGTTTGGGTTTTTGTTTTTCTTTTTAATATGATATATAATAGCAAACAATCATTGTGGTATTTATATTATTTTAGGTACACTTAAATGTGTATCTAAGGATGTGACACATCTAATAATGTAATAAAATAACCATTTTATTTTAGAATGCTTATATTTACAAATATGTCAGAAATTACATCTGTTTCAACTACATAAACTTATGATAAAAAATTCTTTTAGGATATTGTGAGCAGCAAACAAACAAAACAACCTAGAATACCGCTAGGTGTTCTAGATGATTCTGATATGGATGACCATAAATTAGGTCTTAGGTCAACTCCATCCATTTCTGAAATATTCCATGATGACCCATTCTAATTAGGTTCACTTTGTTCCTCTTTATACACTCAGGGAGCAGACCTTCGAGTTCACCTATTAGAGGTTCAAAATGTATCAATTCCTTAATTATATTGTATAGACCCTATGACAATTAATCCATCTGTGGTAAAATAAGGGGTGCTTGCACAAATACACTAATTTATAATACCCATCTTTCTAAAAGAATTCCCTGTCAATAGACTTCTTTGCTATAAGTTTGGCTATGATTTACTAACATCAGTTTGGGCAGGTCAGTCCACCCGGACCTCTGGGCTAAGTTTCTTTATCAGTAAAATTAGAGAGTCGGCTAGTTCTCTTAGGTCTCCTCAAGTTCTATAATTCTTTTGTTTTATTATTGTGTCTTAAAAGTGTCTGGAAAACATTTAAAAAATAATACATAGTAATTATTCCAATATCTTTTCAAGTTATTTTTCCATAAAGCATGGAATGACTGAATTTATTTACACAGTATTACTGGTAAATTTTAAAAAGTGAGCCTAAGAATGAAAAGTCTAAAAAACCGGTTGAAAGCATTGTTCTAACATCTTAAGCTCTGAAATTTGAAAAGTAGACTGTACAGTCTCTTGAGCTAGAACAGAAACAGTATGGAGGCTATCAGCCTGGCTATTATTTTAAATTCCAGACCTGCAGTTGATAGAATTATAATTACACTATGAGGGCTGAACTTACATTGCTTTGTTATCAAAATGCCCTTTTGTATTTAACTACGCGCTGCATGGTCATTAACTAGCATATATAAACTTTAAAAGAACTATTTACTTTGAACATCTAGTTATAATATATGGTAATGCATGTTGTTTCAGAAACCTTTTGGAATAAATGTCATAATCCTAAATCACAGTTATCTATCTAATCAGAGTCATTCCAGCAAACAGAGTTTACGAAATGTGTAACAAATTTTTAGATAACATTACAAGGCTACGTTAGAGTTTTAACAGAATAGCCAGGATCTTTCTGTTCTGGGCAGAATAAAAGTTCCTTTATCTGTTCTGTGAGGAGTTGGCAGTTGACTCGAGGGCATTTCTAACTTTTGAAAATGCAAATTTTCAAGTATGTTGCCTACATTAAAAAATACACGTATTTTTCTCTTTTGATCTGCACAACAGTTCTCTGCAACAGACAAGGGTGCTGATGTTAGTTACATTTTAGAGAAGAAGCGGAGGCAGAGAGATGAGGCTTTCTCTCATTCACAGCTTCTTGGAGACAGTCGAGCAATGAACTTGACCGAATCCTGCTGGGAGCAAGTCAGTGTCCCAGGCCTGGAAGCTGTATACCCTGGCCCCAAGAGACTTTCCTCTAGACCCAGGAGACCAACATTTTGAGGAGCTCAGCATGGAGAGAGTGTTCCCATCATCCTTCCCAACAGAAATGCCTCTCTGTTTCTCTTGCCTATGCTTTTGGTCTATTGTTGACATTCCTGGGCCCTGCTTTGCTCATGGCAGCCAGAGATCAGTGATTTCTTATTCCTGCTCAGACTCCAAAGTCTGGAATTTAGAAACATTTCTCCCTAATATGATAATATTATTTATCCATTGAGATTAATTTGTTATGTTTCCTGAAGTAAGGAAATAAAAATAAAAGAGAGGAATTTCTCCCTCTTGGTCCTTGGGCCACTCTTCCAAACAGCCTGGGTGCTGGTGCTGCTTTTGTTCCCTGGGGGAATTAAAAGCCCTTTCCTAGGGCCAGCCCCGTGGCTTGGCGGTTAAGTGCATGCGCTCCACTACTGGCGGCCCGGGTTTGGATCCCGAGCGTGCACCGACGCACCGCTTGTCCGGCCATGCTGAGGCCGCATCCCACATACAGCAACTAGAAGGATGTGCAACTATGACATACAACTATCTACTGGGGCTTTGGGGGGGGAGCCTTTTCCTCGCCCAACCCCCCAAACCTCAGGCTCCTAGAGGTGTTGGAGCTGGATTGTCCAAGAGGCAGAGGGACCCCAAGGGTTGAAGA
This sequence comes from Diceros bicornis minor, assembly GCF_020826845.1. Classification (NCBI taxonomy): domain Eukaryota; kingdom Metazoa; phylum Chordata; class Mammalia; order Perissodactyla; family Rhinocerotidae; genus Diceros; species Diceros bicornis. Next base: position 17,620,187 of record NC_080760.1, on the reverse strand, counting down.
TGGCTAAGTAGACCAGATGCTCCCATGTTGTGCCCCAGAAGGGACTGGACCTTGGGGGATGGGGATTGGGAACAGCAGTGCTGGAGATTAGAGTGAACTCTAAGAGCTATTGCCTTTGGTGACACAATGGAAGTTTCCTATGGCTCTGCTTGGCACTGAGGGTAATGGAGAGAGTAAAGCCACTTGCCTTTGAACAGACCCTGCAGGCTTAGTCAATAAGTATCTGCCACTGTGATGGCCTGAGAAATAGAGGCTCTTCCACCATTTTCTGGGCACCATTTATCCTACCCCATCCCTACTCTTGGACTATCTAAAGAAAGAGGAGAGAATTCATACCCATGATATCAAAGATGATAGCTACTACTCATTGAGCATTTGTCATATGCCTGGCACAGTGCTTACTTAGCAGGGCAATGTATGAAAAGTTTCACGTGGCAGAATAACTCGATTACAAAACTAACTATATCTTGTGTTCAAGGCTGCAGGCTCATCAGCAAAGAATGAGAGGAATTTTTCTATATCTCTTCCAACAGAGGAGTGTGGCATTGTGTTCTGAAGCCTAGATTTCTTTCACCCTCTGGGAAGAGTCAAACGGCCTTTATTTATGAAAGTCTAAATCACAAGTGGAAACCTAGAGGTTTGAGCTTCTGTGTTTCATTTGGCCTGAAAAATGTTTTAAGAGAATTCTAATTAAATGCCCACATTTAAAAAACAGGAGATTTTGAATAAAAAATCCAAATTTCCAGTGTCTCTTGAAAAATCAGAAGTTGGGTAACATTCAACCTGACTCTGTGACAACAAGCAGTTGGAGCTGAGTTGGAGCTCCAGCTTGAGACGAGGATGCTCTTCCCAGTTTTCCACAGTCCCCAATATGCCTGAATATCTTCTGTGGGGCCCACTTCATTGAAGAATATAACTGCCTGGCTCCTATGGACATAGGAATTTTTGATCTCTGGTTTGGGTCTATTGAGGAGAAAAGAACTGGATATTTCCAGATCATTGAGAGAGACTGGCCCAATCCCAGAAGTGACTTCCTCAGTCTGGACAAGAGGACAGGATCTGGGGCCTATCCACAGGTGCATGATGGATATAAAGCCTTCTAAGTCTTCATTCTGAAAAATATGTAGACCAAACACTCATTGAGCAATGGATAGTTGCCAGGTATTGTTTTAAAATAAAAATTGGATCATATTATTTAAAACTGGTATTTTTAATTTATTGAATACAGTAGTCTCCCCTAATCCACGGTTTCGCTTTCCATGGTTTCAGTTACCTGTGGTCAACTGCAGTCTGAAAATATTAAATGGAAAATTATGGAAATAAACAATTCAACAAGTTTTAAATTGCATGCTATTTTGAGTAGTGTGATGAAATCTCGTGCTGTCCCACTCCATCACCCCTGGGACGAGAATCATGCCTTTGTCCAGCGTATCCACACTGTATCTGATACCTACCCATTATTCACTTAGTAGCCATCTCAGTTATCAGACTGACTGTCACGGTATCGCAGTGCTTGTGTTAAAGTAACCCTTATTTTACTTAATAATTACCCCAAAGCTTAAGAGTAGTGATGCTGGCAATTCAGATATGCCACAGAGAAGCCCTAAAGTGTTTCCTTTAAGTGAAAAGGTGAAAGTTCCTGACTTAATAAGGAAAGAAAAAAAATTGTTTGCTGAGGTTGTTAAGATCTGTGCTAAGAAAGAATCTTTATCTGTGAAATTGTGAGGAAGGAAAAAGAAAGTCATGTTGGTTTTGCTGTCGCACCTCAAATATGTATGTAGGGTCATGCATCTGTTAATGACAGGGATACATTCTGAGAAATGCATTGTTAGGGGATTTTGTCATTGTGTGAACATCATAGAGTGTGCTTACACAAACCTAGATGGTATAGCCTACTATACACCTAGGCTATATGGTACTAATCTTATGGAACAACTGTAGTATAGGCAGTCTGTTGTTGACAGAAACGTCGTTATGTGGCACATGACTTTATAGGAAAAAACATAGTATATACAGGGTTTGGTACTATCTGTGGTTTCAGGCATCCACTGGGGGTCTTGAAATGTATTCCTTGTGGATAAAGGGGGCCTCCTTTTATGGAGGCCGGAAGTCCAAAGTCAAGGTACTGGCAGGGCTGCACTCACTCTGCAGGCTCTAAGGGAGAATCCTCCCTTGCCTCTTTTAGCTTCTGGTGGCTGCAGGCGTTCCTCAGCTGTAGCTGTACAACTCCAGTCTCTACCTCTATCTTAACATGGCCTTCTCCCTGTGTCTCAAATCCCCCGCTGCCATTCTGTTATAAGGACACCTGTCACTGGATTTAAGCCCACCCAGATAATTCATGATGATCTCATCTTGAGATCCTTAACTTAATTACGTCTGCAAAGGCCCTTTTCCCACACAAAGTCCAATTTAGAGGTTCCAGGTGGACATATCATTTTGGGGGCCACCATTTAACCCACTACACTTGGATAACTAATTTTCTCCTTAAAATTTATTTTTAAAAAAGAGTGGTAGATTTAACTTTCTGGGTCCTTTTTTATGTGGCTACATGGTGGGCAGAACTGAGCTGAGGGCAGAACTCACTTTGAGTCACTGAGTGGCTCCAGAGGGGATATGGTAGTAAAATACTGGCCATGCACCTAAGAAACACGCACTGAGGGGTTAGCTCCCTGCACTTTGCTATCCAGAGGAAGCAGTGGTGAAATTGCAACAACAAGGTTAATGATCTTTCTCCCCAGGCTGTGGGATTTGGATTACAAAACTCACTCGAGGCTTCTTTGAGAGTTGAACAGCTCCACTTGTGCACTGTTCAAGATTTCTAAAAAGCTGACTTCAATAAAAGGTGTTGTGTTTTTTTGGCAGACAAGAAAGAGCTGTTTTAACAGTTCTCTTTTATTTATTCTCCCTCCAGGATTATTCATTGAAGGGTTAGGTGTGGTTGGCACTCAGTTCCCTTTCAGGTTTCTGAAGTTACCCTGACCATCTAAAAACTGGATTCCAAAATGTCTAGGTCCATGGAGCAATCTAAGGATTTCATTGGTGATGAAACCATTGTATGGTGCCCAGGAAGAGCCCTTCCTCTTTGGACATGGTAAGCAAGACTCAGAGGACCCTAAAGAGAGCATTTCCTGCACTGTCAAAAGAGTTACCATAAGTAGGGATGCTATCACAGTAGCTGACGTTTACCAGGTGCTTAGAATAGGCCTGGCACAGTGCTAGACCCTTGGCATGTGCTACGTTTATTCTTTCATTTAAACTTTATAATAACCCTTGAGGCACATACTATTATTATCTCCATTTTATAAACAAGGAAACTGAGGCACAGAGAAGTTAAATACCTGCCCAAGCTTGGTAAGCAGCGCAGGTGAGATTCAAAGCCAGCCAGGACAGCTCTAGAGACTGAGCTCTTAACCACTTCCTCTGCATCCGCTAAGCTGTTTCCAAGGAAACTGTGAAATGGTGAGGTTGTCTCCAGTGTTCCTCCATCCCCTCCCTCCTTTTCCCTGTGCTTCCTTTCTGAGGCAGGGTGGGGTGGTAGAAAACATGGAAGTTTTGAGTCCGTCTGACCTGGATTCAGATCCTGGCTATGTGAAGCTTGACAGGCTAGATAACCTCTCTGAGCCTCAGTTTCCTCTCTTTAAAATGCTGATTATAATAAATGTTGTATAGGATTGTCAAGTGAATTACATAATATAATGTGGTGGATGCTGTGATGTGCTGCTCAGACCACACTTTCAGGACAAGGCAATAGGTCATGTCTGTACAATGTCCCATACACAATGCACTTTCAGTAAATTCTTTCCGGCGTTCCTACTCACTTCATGTACATCCTACAGAAATGCCTCACCACCTGGGAACTTGTGCCTCCGACTACCTCTGTCCCATCAAAATTTAGCAATCCCATGTCTCACTGCCACAGGGGGGCGCTTTTTTGAAAGCTGGATAGTCATAGGACAATGTCTCTTATCACTTGGATGGGGTACATGTAACCTCCTAGATTGCAGTGGTCACAGGGTAAGCCTGATTCTAGAGGAGACCCAGTTGCACCATGTAGGGACCTGCCCACAGCCCCAGACATAAAAGGCTTTCAGTGGGGGCTGGCCGTGGCATAGTGGTTAAGTTCGGCACGATCCACTTCGGTGGCCCGGGTTCGTGGGCTCCGATCTCTGGCGTGGACCCACACCACTCATCAGCCACGCTGCAGCAGCAACTGGCATGTGAAAAAATAGAGGAAGATTGGCACAGATGTTAGCCCAGGGCTAATCTTCCTCAAGTGAAAAAAAGAGGAGGATTGGCAACAGATATTAGCTCAGGGCTAATCTTCCTCAACAACAACAACAACAAAAAAGGCTTTCAGTGAATGGTTGTTGTTGATGATGGAAGGCTGCTACTGACCCTGAAGAATGGACACTCAGTTTTCAGAATTCCAAATAGATGGAATTCAAAAACTAGACACAGACACTCTCAACAGTAAGTGCTTTGAGAACTTCACAACGGTTGGAATTTCTGTGCCATCAGCAACATGCCTGAGAAATCCGAACACTACAGCCTGAAAACTACAGGGTAGAGATAGAGCAGGGAGCAGCAGGGTAACATACAGCCAGTGGGCACACAATCCTGCACCCTGGGAACGTTGCTTGCAGAGCATCTGGCCACCCCAGGCTGGGGGACTGTGTGGCCAGGAGGGAGAAACATTCTGGGGCAGCCCTGTGCATTGTCCTATGGGCAGGCTCTGGGCCTTGCAAAAAATACTCCATCGTATTGCAGGGTAATATGAAGATGGACTTTGATGTCTAGAAAGGTACTCTACAGCTGATGACACCGGCCTGCTGCTATTTTAAAGGCATTGTGGTATATTTTGGGGAATTCCCAAAATTCCCCATTATTGGGGAATATCTCTGAGCAATGGCCTATGCTTTAAAAATAACTAATAAAGTGGCCAGCCCGGAGGCACAGTGGTTAAGTTTGGCACACTCTACTTCAGTGGCCTGGGGTTCGCAGGTTTGGATCCCGGCACGGACCTACACACTGCTCATCAAGCCATGCTGTGGCAGTGTCCCACATACAAAATAGAGGAAGATGGGCACGGGTGTTAGCCCAGGGCCACTCTTCCTCAAGCAAAAAGAGGAAGATTGGCAACAGGTGTTAGCTCAGGGCCAATCTTCATCACCAAAAAAATAAATAAATAAATAAAAACAAAAGTAACTAATAAAAAAAAACTAATATGACATTGAAAGGCCAATTAGTATGCTTATGACAGACAGGTATGGCAAAAAGAACAAAAGCTCTAGCACAAGATTGACCTGGTTTCAAATTGGATTCACTTACCAATTGTGTAACCTTATAAGTTATTAACCTCATGGACCTGTTTCTTTATCTGTCACGTGAACATAATTTTTCTTCCCATTGTTTATTGTAAGGATTCAATGAGAACATTCATTTCAAGCTCTTCGATGTGAAATGCTACCCAAATAAAAGGTATTCGTACATTGCATGGAAATAGTGATATTTAAAAATTCACTGGTCAATGGTTTTTGGATTCCCAGGAAATCTTCCTTAGGCAACGTAGTGGAAGTCTGTTGTTTTTGCCTGTCTTCTGAGTAACAGGGCCCCTCTTCTCTGTGGGAAATTCATTTCATGTGATTTGCATAGCAATCCTCTAGCCACAAAGGGTGAGAAGTAACTGTCCTTCTCCCTGCCACATCAATGGGCCCAGGGGTGAATTGACTCTACTTGGGTCAATAAGAGCCTTCTCCAGACCTTTCTGCCAGAGATGTTGGGAAAGACCATTGCTTTTTGCTAGTTTGCCAGAATGGTAGGAGGTAAAGCTGGGGATATCAGAGAACATCTTGCACAGTGAGCAGGCCTATCCAAGAGGTGGTGAAACCCAATCTCAAAAGAACCTGAGGCCCTGGGTCCAGCCATGCCAGAAACTAGCTACACCCCTACGTTTCCCAGACATGGGAACCAAAAACATTCCCCTTTCTGTTGTTAGTTTGAATTGGGTGATTGTCACTTGAAACCAACAGAGTGCTGTATAATACAGGACTTAAGTTAGGGGACTGGCATTAATAATACCCACCTATTTCCAGGGAGTCTAATATGTGTTAGAGTCTCTGTTTCCTCACATGTAAAATGAAGGGAAGAATATTTACTTCTCAAAGCTCTCGTGAAGATTCAGTGAGATAATATTTGTAAAATTCCTTCTTCAGAGTTTATGAACTGTTAGCTACCCTGCACTGGGCATGGTGACTCTCTGCTGGATTTATATGGCTACCTGACTTCATATAGATATTTCTCACTTTGGGGAAAATATCTACTGTCATTTTGAATTCCTGGTTATCCTCTGAAGCAAATTTGCTTAGCAAAGTTTTTCCTCAGTTCTGCTTCAGCTCTGCTATGTACTGGACCAACCTCATCCCTGGGTGAGGCAGCAACCTCCTAAATATTTCTTTAATAGATGATCCACCAGTCCTTCTTCATCTAATGGCTGATGCTTGGAATTTTGCCATCAGAGCTTCATTAGTAAGAAAAATTTATTGAAACGTGTGCAAAAACGTACACATATCATAAGTATGTGGTTCAATGAATTTCCACCAACTGAACCAGCTCATGTATCCATCACCCAAATTAAGAAACAGAAAATTACCAGCATCCTGGAAGCCTCCCTCACCCCTCCTACCCAAAGTCATTATCTCTCCAAAAGTGAACACTGTGCTGATTTCTAAGAGTATAGATTATTCTGTCTGTTTTTTGTTCCTTGTATAAATGGAATTATCCAGAGCATACACATTAGTGTCTCTCTTCTTTTGTTCAACATTATATTTGTGAGATTCATTCACGTTGTTGAGTTAGTTATAGTTTGTCCATTCTCATCACTGCATAGAATTTCATTCCACAATTTACTTCTCCATTCTACTGTTAATGGGCATTCGTGTCATTTTCATTTTGGGGATATTATGAATAGTGTTTCTATGAACATGACTTTTGGCTGAACATATTTATGCATTTCTGTTGAATATATACCTAACAGAAGGATTGCTGAGTTGTAAAGTATGCTTTTATTCAGCTTTAATGGATACTATTTAACATTTTCCAAGATGTTCCACATCTTTTAAGACAAGATTTTCTTACTGTTAGAAGAAGTTATTATGAAGGGAATCAGGATGACATTGCAAACTAAAGATAAGGGAGCTATGCTTTCAAAATTCTGAGGGAAAATTATTTTCAACCTAGATTTTAATACCAGAAAAACTCTCATTCAAATGTGAATATAGAATATGTACATTTCCAGACATGTGAAGTGTAGCAAAGATTATCCTCCCGATAGTCATTCTCTTCTTATTCTATGATAATAAATACTGCATGGCCTGTATAGATTGCCCTGCGAAAGACTATATTTCTCACCCTTCCTTGAAACTAGCTATGACCATGTGACTAATTTCAAATGAAATAAAAACTGAGGTGATGCATACGACTTCTGGGTCATGCCCTAAAGAGAAAGGGGCTTACCTTTTCTTCCCTTCCTTGTGACTGAAGTGTAGGTGTAATGGAAGGAGCTGAAGCAGCCAACACAGGCCACAAAGAGCTACTTTTTGAAGATGGAACTAATGATAAGAGAGACTAAGCCAGGGTTCACTCTATTAGCCCAGGACTGCTTATGCTCGAAGTGTTATGTGAGAGAGACAAACTTCATCTTATTTAAGCCACTGTTAATTTTGACCTTTGATGTAGCAGCTGAACCAATATTTTACCTAAATTAAAAATCGCAGAAAGTTTGCATGTCGTGCACTTTCTCACGTAGGGACCTATGATATGTTCCACAGACACAGGGCAATCACCAAGAGGAAACCATGAGATTTAGGAAACAGAAGATTCAATACAAGGTAGAGACAATGGAAGTACCCAGGAATTGAGTTTAGTTATATGAAACAGAAATTCTAAATGACCAGTGGCTTCAATAAGAAGGATTTTTCTCTCACCAAATGAGAGGGCCAGAAGGTGGCAGCTCATGGCTGATATAGCTGCTCCATAACGTCCTCAGGGTTCCGGTCTTTCTTCTAGTTTCTCATTCCGCTATCCCTATGGTGTGCTTTTTATCCTCAGGTTTACAAGATTGTGGCTGGAACTTCATCCATTACTACCATGTTTTACACAGCAGGAAGGAGGAAGGATTGACGACAAAATGGTGCATGCCAACTGAATGGGCCTTCTTTTAAAGGAGCTTTCCTAGAAGCCCCACCCAATTTCCATTTTCATCTCATTGGCCGAAAATTAGGCACATGAGAATCTTATTTGCAAAGAAGGCTAGGAAATATAGTTTGTTACCCACAACAAAGTCAGGATATGTTCACTAAGGAAGAAAGGAAGAATAAATACTGCATAGGCAAATCGTTGTCTCTACCGCTATTACCTTGTACTTCCTTCCCAAAATGTTTAGATTGCCCATGGATAGTGAGAATATGGACGGTAACAGATGGTTTTAATTTTTTAAAAACTTTTGTGTACTAGTTGTTTTATAATAAACATGTGTTGTTGTTCTAACCACCCATACAGAAATATGATAATAGCTAACTTTGTTGATTACTTACCACATGCCAGGCCTGCTCTAAACAGTTTATATTTTATGAATTCCTCAAAGCCAATCTTTGAGGTAGGTGCTACTCTTATCGCCATTATATATATACATATATATATGGGGAAACTGAGGCACAGGGAGGTTAAGTGACTTGTCCAATGTCACCTATTTAGCAAGTGTTAGAGCTAGTGTTAAAAACCAGGGAATCTAGCTGAGACTCTGCGCTTTACCTCAATGTTGTACTGCCCCTCCTAAAAGGAAGTTAAACAAAGAGTATAAAAAGAGAAGGCAAATGTTGCTAATAATGACTACACCATTCTGACCGTTATTTTCACAAAGACAAGAGCTGCCACTCCAGCATCCTTCATATTATCTTGATGTGCTCTGTGCTGGGTGAGATCCTTCACTGGGGGCCTCTTGCACACACCACAAAAAAGAACATGCCCTCCTGAAATCAACTGTGTCCCCACCCAGGGGGCAGCAGGCCTGGGATCTGCTCACTTTTAACTGCATTTGACACTCTTGGCAGCTCTGGCCGTCATCAATACCACTTAACATATTTCCAAGGAGTCTGGTATGTTTGGGAGTGCCTCCTTGCCTCAAACTAAATAGGCCAGTCCACAGGGTTAGTGACTGAATCTATGCTAGGCTGGTTTGAACCTGTTCCATGTACATAAGAATGAAAAATGTTAGACATCTGTCACTTCATCCAATTAAGTCCTACATTTAGTTTATTAACAGAGCTAAGAGCCTAATGTAGGTGACCTGACTCATTCTTCTGTAGATGCCATTTCAAGGGATTTTGTGGTCCCTCTGATACCAGTATCCTTATTTCTGCCTTCTTTTTTCTTTAAATAATTGCATTAAATAAAATCGCGTGAGCTGAAATTGCACTGACTATAAGTGGTGACATTTGAGTGTTCCAATGCCTGCAAAAATCCCTGTTCAGTCTGGCATTGAGACATCTCCAACTGGAAACCCGTTTAAAAGCCCATTTTCCTGGCAAGAAACAATTGATGTGAACCTAGACTAATGTGATATTAAAGAAGCCTAGGAATTTACATAGCTAAAGTTTGTTTGCTAGAATCCCAGGTCAGGCAGTATAAGTGTTTTCCCTTTTTGGATGTACCATGGATTGATTTGAGGTTAATTTGGTTTAAATTCTGGCAAATGGGGTTAGTGGTTCTTCTCTTTGGATTTCATTATTAAAATTCTGACAATAAATGATTTTAGCCATATTATATATATATATATATTTTTGTGTGTGTGTGTGTGAGGAGATCAGCCCTGTGCTAACATCTGCCAATCCTCCTCTTTGTTTGCTGAGGAAGACTGGCCCTGGGCTAACATCTGTGCCCATCTTCCTCCACTTTATATGGGACGCCGCCACAGCATGGCCTGCCAAGCAGTGCGTCGGTGCGCGCCCAGAATCCGAACCGGTGAACCCCGGGCCGCCGCAGCGGAGCGCGCGCACTCAACTGCTTGCGCCACCTAGCCCTATTATATTTTTAACACCCTTGAAACCAAGATCTGTTTCCTGCATTAAGAAGGGAAAAAATTCGTTATTCTAGGGGTTCCACAGTTTTTCTACTTGGAATCCTTTTTGGCATAAAGCTAAATTTCACTTTTCACTTATCTTCTCTCTGTTGCCTGGTGAAAAGTACTAGATTCCCCCAGTGACCCCATCTTGTTCCCCCTTCCTCCTCAGGGCCTGTGGACTTCCTGTGCCCCACCCAGACTGGCCTCCTGAGACAGCCAGCCATGCCCATGAATTTGGGCTGCAGGTTTGCGTGGGGTAGGCCATTAAACATTTGAGTTCGGCAGGCATTTTCACTTAAATTATCCAATTAAATCTCCACAACAAATCTCTTGGCCTGGCATTTATTCAGATAAGGCACTGGGACTCCAAATGATTAGATAATTTTCCTCAGGTCCCACGGTGAAGCCAGTCCATGGACTTTGAAGCTACGTTCTTGTGGCCCTCTCTGCTACCTCCCTGAAACTATCAATTTGTTCTGATCCAAAAGATGCAAGTGCTTCATTACTATCTCCTGCCTTATTATAAAGATGGAATAGCTATAATCATCTACACAAACTCATACCAAGGTACTGCCATTCCCTCCTAACGGAGACCTCTTGAAGATTAAATATCCAAAGAAATGAGGCACTAATAACACACTGTGAGACAATTAACTCTCAAGTGTTTCTTCTCTCAGGGCTCCTTGCGTTTTAATTGGGCAAAAGCTTAAGTCAAGTGAATGAAACTGAGGCCTCAGTGAGTCCTGGGAGGTTTCCAGTGGAAAGGGGGTGGACTCGACTGACCTTTCAGAGGTCATTCAAATCCTTCTATGTAAGAAGCTTAGCCTCGCAGCCCTGGACAGTAGCTCCATTGCTCACCCTCGCTGCTGCTTCTATTCCTGCAGTATAGCTTCTGTGTGTTTGTAGTATCCTTGTCCATGGTTCCTCTTCCTCAGCTTTATGTTCCTAGCTCTTTCTGAAAATATAATTCATAACCTATCATCTTTAACTCCTGTATCACATTTAAAGTAAAATTAATGTCTCTCATATATCTGTGCACTCCTCATCTTATCATGTAATTGTTTACATGTTCTCTTTCTTCTCTTGCACTTGAGGGATCCTCAAAGGGAAGAACCAGATCTTCCTGCAGCCTTGTCTGTCTAACTTCTCCAGGCTCCCTGAGCTATAGCTGGTCTTTTTTCTGTTTCTCAAACACATCAAACTCCTTCCCACCTCAGGACCTTTGCACTTGCTGTTCCCTCTGCCCAGAAAGCTCTTCCTCTACATCTTCACGTGGCAGGCTCCTTTGCCTCAACGTCTCAGGTCCCACGCTATCTCTCTGAGAGAATTTTTCTGACATCTCGTGAAAGAGACACCAACCTCCAGCCACTCCATCACATTCGTTTGTTTTGTTTTCTTCATAGCACTTATCTGTCTGATGTTATGAGGTTTATTTTGGTCCCCTAAAAACAATCTATCTTAACTTGTTGAAAACAGGGACCTTGTCTTGTTCACTGCTACATACCTAGCACCTAGAGCAGTGGCTAGCACTTAGTAAGCGATAAATAAATATTGATGTAATACGTGAATGAAGAGTAGTACTCAATGTTAGTTGAATAAATGAATAAATGTATGACAGAGTTTGGTTTCTCTTTCCTCTGAACACCCACATCCATACCTTTCATATAGCATGATTGCTATCTCCTCCATATTGCAGTTTTCTTATTTCTCTGGGTAGGAGCTCAAACAGGCAGGTGCCCTGTTGAATTTATCTGTGTGTCTTCCCTAGCGCCCAGTAGACAGCCTTTCACATTGTAGTTTCTCAGTAAATGTCTGAGTCACTCCTTCTGTTTTCTGATGTCTAACAGAGCCCAAGACATGGTGTTTGGGTTCTTACCACCGATGCAGCCGACCTGGCATTCTGTCTTTGCGGATAAGCATGTCCATGCTGTGTGATAATCCTTGCACAGGGTAGAAAAGCATGTCCTGCATGGCCAGCTCCTTCTAGTCACATTTCTGGGTCTCAAAACCAAATGTGCTGAGAGCAGTCATGACCGCAGTTTGCTCTTGGATAGTATAACCAACAATGTTAATTGTCTTGCTTCCAATAACCTTGTATTGACCTTTTGAACCTCAACAACGCATCAGGATATCTCTAACGAACTGCCCCAGTGACACTTAGATCCCTGTGGCCTGTCGTGACTTAACAATCAAGTCCATCTATAACTAGAGCTTGAGTTATTTTCTCATTAATGTGTTTGTTAACTTAGACCAAAATTCATTGTCTATTTTTACTTTGCATAGTTTATCCCTGTCATTTGGGCATATTACTCCTTATAAAAATTTACTATAATTTTCAAATTTAGACATTTTACTGTGCACTCTCTTTTCCAAAACCTAATAAACCATTAAATCAGATTGGCCTAAGATTGATTTCTTGGGAAATGCCACAACTTACATTTTTCCATTTAATAATGTTCCTGCCTTATTACTTCGATATTAATTTTTTATCCATAATAAAACCCTCTGCCTAATCCCTAGGGTAACTCAGTTAAGAAACAGCTATTGTTGTGAAAAATTTTTAAACATTTTTCCAAGAATAAAATACATTCATGATTTCCCCTTTCTCCACAAATTTATTTTTCTTCTGAAAGAATTTTCATGCATTAGTCAAGCATGATTTCTTCTTATAGAAATCAAGTTGGCTTTTCCCTAAATAACAAATATTCAGTAATCCTATTTTTCATTCACATTTCCACTAATGTGTAGATATCTCCCTTTTAGAGGCTTGATCCCCTCCCACTATCCTTCAGACTGGGAAAATAATGGTTAAGTCTAGAACCTCAATTTTCAATTTTTCTCTGCTATCATAGGAAGTAGGTACTAGAGAGCATTTTTAAAAAATCACCAGGTCTACCTTATTATTTTTAAAATTTATTTTATTATATGATTAAAAGTTGTTGTCCATGTGCACATTCAGTCATTCGTAAACATGTGGGAAAAATTAGTAAAAAATGATCTGATCAAAATCATCATATTTTCCAGCACCCATTTAAGTACTTCACACATTTTCTTTTTTTTTCTCTTTTCTCTGGTTTTGCCTCCTACTTAATTGTTTTCACCTCCCATCCAGATATTGTTACTGCTCCCTTGTCAGGCTTTATATATATATATTTTTCCTTTTATCCTAACTCAATAACTCTGTATTTAGTTTCATTGCTTATAGCCAGTAGTTGGTCTAGTAGTGAATTTTAACTTGAAATACTCATTCAGCCTCTATTTTATGGTCATTGATGTCACTCTTACATCAACTTACATAAAGTTTTAAATGGACTTTAATGCATTATTCCTTTTTTGAGAATTTTAAATGCTGGTAACTCTTAAAGAAGTTTAAACCCATGTATTATTCTCTAGCATACTTGTCTAAACAATCTGAGCAAATAAAACATTTAATCTTTTTTCTTTATTCTGCTCTCTGATAGAAACTCAGTACTCTTGACTTGTTAATAAGGCAAATAAATCCTCCTTTGAAAGATATGATGGGTGCTGTACTTGTGCTTAGAGTCACAATTAGAAATTCTAAGCTCCCAAGTCACAATTTTAGAGAATGCTGCTTTAACTTTCATTAATTGCAAAATAAACAGATCTATGTAGCTAAACCTTCAGGAATCTGAACTAGGTGTTCAAAGCTTTTTAATGTTTTGAAAAGTCATCAAAAACATACTTTGAGTGGATTTGGTAGTGTGTGTTTGTTTTTCTTTAACAGCTTTATTGAGATATAATTCACATACCATACAATTCACCCTTTAAAGTGTACAATTCAGTGGTTTTTAGCACATTCACAGATATATTCAACCATCACCATAGTAAATTTTAGAACATTTTCATCACCTCAAAAAGATACCCCCTATTCTTTAGCTATCACCCCCCTCACTCTCCATCTCCACTCCACCCCCACCCCCACCCACCACCTTAAGCAACCACTAATCTATTTTTTGTTTCTATAGATCTCTCTGTTGTGGACTTTCATATAAATGGAGTCAAATAGTATGTGGTCTTTTGTGACTGATTTCTTTCACTTAGCATAATGCTTTCAAGGTTCAGCTATGTTGCAGCAATGTATCAGTACTTTGTTCCTTTTTATGGCCAAATAATATTCCATTGCATGAATATACCACATTTTATTTATCCACTTGTCAGTTGATGGGCATTTGGGTTGTTTCCACCTTTTGGCTGCTATGAATTATGCTACTGTAACATTTGTGTACAATTTTCTGTGTGGACATGTGTTTTCGTTTCTCCTTGGCATATACTTAGAAGTGGAATTGCTGGGTCCTGTGATATCCTGTGTTAAACGATTTGAGGAACTGCCAGACTGGTTTCCAAAGCAGCTGCGTGGTTTCACATGCCCACCAGCAGACGGCTCTAATGTTTCCAAGTCCTTGCCAACAACTGTTGTTATCTGCCTTTTTGATTCTAGCCATCCTAGTGGGTGTGAAGTGGTATCTCACTGTGGCTTTGACTTGTATTTCCCTGATAACTAATGAAGTTGAGAATCTTTTCATGTGCTTATTGGCCATTTGTATCTCTTCTGTGTATAAACGTCTATTCAGATCCTTTGCCCAATTTTAATTGTTTTTTTTTATTATTGAGTTGTAAGAGTTCTTTATATATTCTAGATGTAAGTCCCCTAGCACAAAATTTTAATTTTGATGACCTGCAATTTACCTATTTTTCCTTTTGTTTCTCTTGCTTTTGGTGTCATATCTAAGAACCTATGACCAAATTAAGGTCATGAAGACATGCCCACATATTTTCTCTACGACTTTATGGTTTTGGTCTTAAGTTTATGTCTTTGATCCATCTTGAGTTAATTTTTCATATAGTGTGAAGCAAGAGTCCACCTTCATTCTTTTGCATGTCACTATTCAGTTGTTCCAGCACCATTTGTTGAAAAGACTGTTCTTTCCCCATTTCATGGTCTTGGCACCCTTGTTAGAGATCAGTTGACCATAGATAGATGCATTTCTTTCTAGACTCTCAATTCTATTCCATTGATCTATATGTCTATCCTTGTGCCCGTGCCATATCATCTTGATTACTGTTGCTTTGTAGTAAGCTTTGAAATTTAGAACATGAGTCCTTCTGCTTCATTTTTCCTTTTCAGAATTGTTTTGGCTATTCTGGGTCCCTTGCAATTCCGTATGAATTTTAGAATCAGCTTGTCAATTTGTACAAAGAAGTCATCTGGAATTCTGATAGGAATTGCATTGAATCTATAGATCAGTTTGGGGATTATTGACATCTTAATGTTGTTTTCTGATCCATGAACTTGGGAATGTTTTCCCATTTATTTAGATCTTCTTTAATTTCTTTCAAGAATATTTTTGGTTTTCAAAGTACTAGTTTTTCACTTCTTTTGTTAAATTTATTCCTATGTTATTCTTTTTGATGCTATCATAAATGGATTTTTTCTTATTTTCAGTTTTGGATTGATCACTGCAACTATAGAAATGCAATTGATTTTTATGTATTGATTTTGTTTGCTGCAACTTTAATGAACTCATTTATTAGTTCTAATAGTTTTTTAGTGGATCCCTTAGGATTTTCTGTATGCAAGATTATGTCATCTGTGAATACAGTTTTATTTTTTTCTTTCCCATCTGGTTATCTTTTATTTTTTTCCTTGCATAGTTGCATCCATATTCATAAGAGATATTGTTCTATAGTTTTCTTTTGATATGTTTGTCTGCTTTTGGTATCAGGGTAATATTGACCTCATAGAATTATTTGGCAAGGGTTCCCTTCTCTTCTATTTTTGGAAGAGTTTGTGGAGAATTGGCATTCATTCTTCATTGAATGTTTGGTAGAATTCAGTGGTGAAGACATCTGGGCCTGAGTTCTTCTTTGTGGGCATTTTTTTGGATTGCTGATTTAATCTCCTGGCTCGTTATAGTTCTATTCCAATTTTCTATTTCTTCTTGAGTCAGTTTTGGTAGTTTGTCTTTCTCTTGGTTCCTCATTCTCTGTCTGGGCTTCCCCACTTGACTATCTCTAAGAGTTAGTGGCAGATGTAATAAATTTGCACAAAGATTGTGAAACACAAATGAGTGTGGCTGGCTGCAAGAGGGGGAAGGAATGAAAATCAGTCAGGGATCAGCAGCCTGTGAATCAAGAGAAGCCAGGATGTACATTAGCAGGGAAATCAGGACCAGCCATGAAACAGAGCCAGTGGGACACCAGAGCCCAGAGGGAGGATACGAACCAGGAGGTATGCAAATCTGGGAAGGGAAAACAGCAATAAAAGAAAAGGCAGACCAAGGCTGAGGCAGAGGGTCAGAGACCAGCAGTGAGGACAGAGCCTAAAGCCTGGTGCTGAACAAACCTCAGCTTCAACCGAGGAGCTTTTTTGAGCTTGTGGTGAAGGCAAAAACATTCCCTAAGCTTGGTGCTCTGGGATTCAAAGATGCAGACATGTGGGACTATCTGACCACATGGGGGAATGAGAGAAGAGGAGAACTGAAATAGTGGGAGAATCCTAAAAGGATGTATATAATCCACTCAAGATACACCCTAGCACCCACCCTCTTAACTATGACAGAGATTTCCCAAGGAGAACAATTACTTTAATTTAATATTAGTATATATAATTTAAAATTCATTCTCAAGCTGTATATGACTATACCAAACAATGCACAATTAGACTGACATTTTATATGTCCCAGAAACAAGAAATTATTTTCTCATATTTTGGAATATAAAAGCTGAGCTTTTATTCAAAATTAATTCTCTTCCAAAAAGCATGAGTAACATGAGTCCATTAAATAAATAAAAGAAGTAAAATGGAAAATATTTTTGATCACATATTTGATTAAAATATTTAGTATTGAGTATCTGGAAAAAGACAATCCCTTGAGGAATACAAATTCCAAGTAAGATGGGGTTTATTTTAAAGGGAGAAAGCCACAGCTATGCTAATAATTCCTTTTAAGATTCTGTGGATAATGTGAGACCCACAGTAGTATCTAACATAAACATGTAAGGAGATTTGAGAGAAACACAACAAAAATAAACTGTAAGAATCACTCCTACAAAGTTTTTTCTACCCTCTGGCCCTTTTAAAATCTGAAGGAAAAATGAGAGCTCCTAGAAGAGTAGGAAAAGATAAAAAAAAAAAAAAAGAATCAGACAAGTGAATTTGTGAACTATTTCCTTTCTATCTATTTCCTTTCTATCTAGCTGTTTGTGAACTCTTTCTGTTTCTTGGCTCCGCCCTTATCTTCTTCCCCTCCTCCCCCTCCTTCTCCTCCTTCTTCCTTCTCTTCCTCCTCCTCCACCTTCCCCCTCCTTTCTTTTCCCCCATGTTGCTTCATTCTGCAGATGGATTCTTCCATGTGGGTTGGGGGAGACAGCCTCTGAAAAAAATAGGTTTTCATACACCTTAGAGCTAATTGGTTGTTCACTAAATTAACGAGCTAATGAACACACTTCAGGCCAGTAGAGCTGTAGAAACATGGAAGGCAAGATAAGGGACCCAGAGAAAGGCCATCCTTGAAGACCCCTCTATCTGTGACTTCTGTCTTTTCGCTCATTAGCACACGAGCCTTTCTCCCTACTGTCCTGGGCCCAGTGGGCTTCTGCACATTGCCTGAGTATGAGAATGGCTTTAGTTCATTCAACGTTCATCCACTCAACACGTATTCTTAAGCTCCTATTACATGCGAGCTCTGAGATACAGAGGTCAATAAGACAGATGAGGTCCTTGCCCTCATGGAAATTACATTTCAGTAGGTATGTGTGTTGGGGGTATTGCTTCCCTAGATAAGATGGCCAGTGAAAGCCTCTTTGAGAAGGTGACATCTAAGCCACTACCTTTAAGATGAGGATTTAGCTATATGAAGATCACTTCCCAGGAAGGCTGAGAAAATCTTTGAAGAGGTACTAGCTGACTTTCTACCTTAATTACAAGAAAGGAGCTGGGCATGTGAAGGTCACACACCTGCCACACGCCTGTAATTGAGACCCTTACCGTCTCTCACTATTGTGGCTGCAGTAACCTCTTGAATAATCTTCTTGTATTCTGAAGGGCCCTTTCCATGTTACCATTAGAGTTGCCTTTCTGAAATGCAACTCTGATCATGACGCTCTTCTGTTTAAATCCTTCCATTACCCCCAGGATAAAATCTAACCCCGCAGGCACACAGCTGCAGTGTTATTTATGACCTGGCCCCTGTGTACCTCGCCAGCCTCATTCTTGCCACCCACCTTGCACTGTATGTACTGGTCACACTGAACTCATCAGTGTTCCCCTCTCATGACATGCCCTTTCACCTCTTCATCCTTTTGCACATACTGTGCCTTGACCTGAAATTCCTTCCTTTTTTGGTCCCCACTCGCTCTCCAATAAATACTTATTCTTTAAAGATACTGTGTCTTTTAGGAAACCTCTGACTCCTCCTGGGTTGGGTTGGATGCCTGTGCTATGCACTTCTAAGCACCTTGAGCTTACCTCAGTTGTATCATTTCATTGTAATTTTCTGTTTATTTGCAGCCCCATCTACTAGATAGTAATCTCTCTGAAGACAGGGTCCTTATCTTAGCATAATATCCAGGGCAGAATAGACTCATAATAAATATTTTATTTTATTTTTTTTTTTCATGTCTTATGAGTTTTTAATTTTTATTTATTTTGGTTGGAATTTATTTCTAAGCTTTTTTTTTTTCTGGTAACACTGGTTTATAACATTGTATAAATTTCAGGTGTACATCATTATACTTCTATTTCTGCATAGATTACATCCTGTTAACCACCCAAAGACTAATGACAATCCATCACCACACACATGTGCCTAATCATCCCTTTCACCCTCCTCCCTCTCCCCTTCCCCTCTGGTAACCACCAATCCAATCTCTGTGTCTCTGTGTTTGTTTATTGTTGTTTTTATCTTCTACTTATGAGTGAGATCATACGGTGTTTGACCTTCTCCCTCTGACTTAATTCACTTAGCCTAATATCCTCAATGTCCATCCATGTTGTCACAAATGGCTGGATTTCATCGTTTCTTATGGCTGAGTATTATTCCATTGTGCATATATACCACATCTTCTTCATCCATTTGTCCCTTGATGGGCACTTAGGTTGCTTCCAAGTCTTGGCTATTGTGAATAATGCTGCAATGAACACAGGGGTGCATGTATCTTTACGCATTGGTGTTTTCATGTAGCTCTTTAAGAGACCAACCTCCTTCCACATGAACAGGTTGGATCACAGGTGAAGAGGCCCCCATCTTTTTTTCTTTATGGAATGTCTGAGCCTTTCCGGCAGCTCGGCCGGCGGTGTGGCCGGGGCTCGGCCCCACAGTGGGTCACGAGGAGGGCGTGGCCCGGTCAGCCCCAGCGGGGCCTGCGCTCGGCGTCACATCCCTCCCTCTCCCGTCCCCTCTCACCTCATAATAAATATTTTAAAACATAAATGATATTCTAAAAACTACACAGAAACCAAAAGTGCTAATTACAGACTTAACCTATCAGAAAACTGAATAAATGATGCATGGGGCAAATTTGAAAAATATTTCATAGAACACAGAGAAAATTGATAAAGAGATAGAAGTGAAAATGATGAAATTAAGTGTGATAGATATAGAAAGTGTATTGGACAGTTGTTTCTTTTCTGCCTTCCAGGTGTATTTTTCCTTTTGGAAAGCTCTCGTCCCATAGCTGGTATGGATATCAATCATTTGACCCCACCATCCCTGCCATAGGAAAGGGCGTGTAACGCCGGCTGACCACCCTATTCTCTTGGGCCTGGAAATTAAACCAGGAATAGGAATACCCTGCACTCCCAGCAGGGCCAATTAGTGTTCTTCTGAAGAGACTGATAGGGATCCCTTTTGGGAATTTGAATCCTGAGCTTCCAGGGGGCACTTTTGCTATCACGTGGAGACAGCTCACCTGAGAATTAAGCCAAAGCAAAAAAAGCCTTGCTGAAAACTAGAGAGATGGCATCTGGTTTGCAGATTTTGAACCCTTGCGCCCTGTATCTGAAGTCACATCTCACAATCAAACTTTCCAATTATGTGAAACCTAACTTGCAATCATTAGATAAATATTGGTAACTGAAAGTGGAATACAGCAAGTGTATGTATTCCACTGAAATGTAGAATTGGCTAAGTTGAGGTGTGGTAAGTGGTAATGAGGATTCTTCTAGCCTCACCTGAGAACTGGTCATCTGGGTTATAGGGTAGGCACAAATTAGACTGTCACCTGTTATATTTTGGAAATCTGATCACGTGCCTCCTGTGGCTAGTGCTTTAGCGGCTTGTAGAAAATGTCAAGATATTGGAATTAATGACTTTTTGATGCTTTTAATAATATCAAGAAAAATATAGGCTTCATCAAACAATTAAACATAGGGTTAGCATATGCTCCAGCAAGTCTACTCCTAGATACTGTAAAAGAAATGAAATCATACGTTCACATAAAAACTTGTACATGAATGTTTATAGCAACATTATTTATAATAACCAAGAGGTGGAAACAGCCCAAATGTCTATCAACTGATGAATGGATAAACAAAATGTGGCATATCCAGACAATGGAATATTATTCAGCAATAAAACAAAATGAAGTACCTATACATGCTACAACATGGATGAACCTTGAAAATATTATGCTAAGTGAAAGAAGCCAATCACAAATGACCACATAGTGTATAATTACATTTATATGAAATATGTAGAACAATCAAATCTATAGACAGAAAGTAGATTAGTAGTTGCCAGGGGCTGGAAGGGATGAGAGGATTAGGAGGTGAGGGCTAAGGAGAGTGGGGTTTCTTTTTGGAGTAATGAAAATGTTCTAAAATTGATTATGGTGATAGATGCACACCTATATGACTATACTAAGAGCCATTGATTTGTACACTTTAAATGGGTGTATTGTATGGTATGGAAATTATATCTCAATAAAGCTGTTAAAAAAAATGCAGGCTCTAGCTTAAATAGCGAGCAGGAAGGGATTAGCATATAGCTTTGTGCGAGGCCCTTTCTGCCTGTTACTAGTAATCTAAGATACTCGAGCTAATCATGTTCATTTGGAGAAGTCTAAGAACAGGATTCTCTACTTGAACCTGAAGCTAAAGTTGGTGAGAGTGAAGACAGGGAGGTGGGACGTGCAGGGGAAGATAAGACTGACAAGGGTAGAAGCTTGACCCCTGGGCCTTGCCCAGAAACCTCCTGCTGTTACTTCTTGGCCTGTCAAAGGCAAAGATAATTCCACTAGTAAGAGACAACCCCCGGATGTAGTCCAGAGAAAGACTGTGGGTCTTGGGGTGTTGGGTCACGTTTAGGGACAGAAGCCCGGAGGAATACAGTTAAACAAGCACTAGGGCAGAGCATCAAAGTCTGTGGCAAAGAGAAAAAGCTCCTGGGCTGGGGGTTTAGGTTCAAGAATCACAACCCTGCCGGATCTCTGGCTTTGGTTACTGGCCATGGAGTTGACGATGTAAAGGAACTCACTCTGCTGCCAGAGCAGGTGTTTGCTCTTTCTTCCAGCAGGATAGGTATATGTTATAGAGTTCTGGCTGCTGGAAGTTGGTTTCCCATTTTCAAATAAGAATTTTGTTGTAGTTTCCTGCTTTACCTCATGTATTAAAACACGAAATATGGTGGGGGTAGTTCTATTTCTTATTTATCCATAGGTTACTAGATGATGAGTCACATCTGGATCTGAAACCCTGGACTTCAGAGTACGAAGTGGTGACTGGATGATTTTGAAAATTTCTTCTCTTGGGGAGGAAGAGGGTGTATATTCATTTGTGGAAGAGAAATTTGTATTGTCATGGGGAGGAACATTTTAAAAAATAAATGTACAGAAATAAGTGTGTGTGTGTGTGTGTGTAGAATGCTGGGTAGTTCAGGAATAGAATGCACCTTTTCTGTTACCTGACCATCTGGTGGGCATATGACACATGCCCCTCTGTAGTCTGACTGGTCACAGATGCATCACATATTAAAGCCAATTAGAATCATTCTTCTGTGGAATTTATATGGGTTCTAGGGGAGAAAATTCTTTTCTCCTTGTGATATCTCAAGTAACTTGTAAGCCTGTAGCTACTGGGAGCATTTTGCTGCCATTTTCAGAGAATCTGCCACAGAACAAAGCTAACACAGAGGAAAGTAAGCACCAAGAAGGCAAAGATTTATGTGTGTTTTGTTCGTTATGGCATCCCCAGCACTAATAACAGTGTCTAGCATGTAGTACATGCTCAATAAATGTATATTGACTGAATAAAATCAGAACTGAAAAATAGGAAGAGAGAGAAAGAATGCTGGTGACATGGTTTGAACTTCTGGTTCCCATTGTGTCTAGATCCAGCTCTATCCCTTGGACTTCCCAAGTACATTAGTCAATAAATCCCCTTTATTCTTTTAATTAGTGTGGCAGATATTGCAAATTGGCTCACTCAGTAAGACTCCAGCCCCATGCTAACATGACCCTGTGTACCTCAGAGGCTGGAGAACTAAACTCTGTTACCTCGCTGCCTCTGCAGTGAGGATTTCTGCATGTGATGTAGCGTCCACCAGATAGAAGCATCTGAGTGAGACTTGGAAGGGGGCTACGAGCACTCTGGAGTGGCTATTCTGGCAGCACAGAGGCAGAGGCATTTTGGTACTTCTGCAGCAGCTACGGCAGAATGCCTGATGTCTAGTCAGTGCCTAGCTCTATGTGACCGGCAATGATGGCAGCAACTTCCCAGCCTGACAGCTTTCGTGGCCGTGGCAGAGGCAGCATGGTCTTGATTAAGTCAGCAGTAGCACAGTGGCAGCCGCAGCAGCAGCAGCTATGCTGAGGCAGATTATGGTTGTAGCTTCGAAAGTTGTTCTGAGAGTCCAGCCTTCTACTACATGTCTTTCAATCATCCTGTAGTAAGTTAATACTCTTTAGTAAGTATCTCTCTGGTTAAACTGGCTAGAGTGAATTCTGTTGCCTACAAGTGACCTCTGACAAATATAGCGAATTTAAGTTGATTTTCTGTCAATAGCAACTGCAAGAGTCCAAATTACCTTTGTAGAAATTCTGAAGGTGAAAACAACAAAGAAGCAGAAATAATTAAACCATGAGAAAACTTCCAAGTAGATGAATGCAGAAAAAATGGTATTTTCAGTGGAAAAATATCAAACTGGCCTGAGACTTCGGCACAAGACCAAATACCATAAAATAATAAAACAATATCCATAGAAACTTGAGGGTGGGAATGCTGTCATTTATGTGTAATGTCAAAAGAATGACTTTCTCAGATATAAAAGATGTAAGAATCAGACCCATCTATATGTCCTGTCTAAAACATTTCTCAAAGATGGGCTTGATTATATTAAGAAATTCATCAAAACTAAAGAATTAAAAAATTGGAAAGTTGTCAGAAAAACTGCTGACATACAACAAAACCAAGTAAACACATAAAAATAAAATTCAGAAATATAGAACTGAATGCAAAACATAAAACAATTATGAGAGAAATATGCGGGTTGTTTATGGGAAAGTATTAGGGTTCTTTGCAAGCAATAGAAATGAACTCTAACTTAAGCAAAGAAAGAAATTTATCAGAGAGCTATGGGGTAGCCACAGAATCAAAACAAAAACTAAAGAAACATGTCTCAGAAAGGATAGGAA
The DNA here is from genome assembly GCF_020826845.1 of Diceros bicornis minor. Lineage (NCBI taxonomy): Eukaryota > Metazoa > Chordata > Mammalia > Perissodactyla > Rhinocerotidae > Diceros > Diceros bicornis. Next base: position 17,596,420 of record NC_080760.1, on the reverse strand, counting down.
CCCTGGACTTGCCCTGGTTTTTGTCAAGTGAAAGCAAAGTGCTTCTTGTTTACTTCGCTTGTTAGAATGTAGAAAAGAGCATTTCCTAGTTCTGAAGCTGTATACCAGGGCCTGAGACTGTAGCGTGTTGCCCCATACATGTGTTCAGTGGCACTTGCAACTACATCACCAGGAGATCATGCTAGCAGTAATCCATTGTCATTCTTCAAGACTGTGTCTGGATACTTTCAGTCCCCTAGCAGACTTTCCCCTCACATCTCATTGTCCAGAATGGCATCATATTCCCATTCCTAAATCAGTTAATGCAAGAAGAATGGAATTATTTAAATTTGGCCTTAGTCTAATTAAGATTCATCTTCGAATACTAGGGAGGAGTTCAGTTTCCTTGAGGCAAATTGTTGTCTTATAACTTTAAAATAAAAAAGGCATTGTGTTGAGCAAGTAAAAGCAGCTGTTGGGTAGGCCACAAACAGGGGCATTAATATCTGAAATTCCCCTAGAGATATAGCATTGCCTTTGATTTGCTATTCTAATTGGGAGAGGGAACTCCATTGTCTTCCATTTGGTCCTTCCTACCATAATAGGCAAAAAATCTGGGGATTTTTTCCAGTTGTTGAGACTATTCTATCCAACATAGGAACTGGAAAAAATCCACAGAATGAATGGGTTTAGAGTTTTACTGGGTCAAACTTTATTTATTTTACCTGACCCAGGTACGTCCTTACTCTGATAGGTAGGTCTCAGTGGATTTCTGTGTGCCAGAAATTACTATTAACTCAGAGTAAGTATCTAAAAGTTTCCAAAAAGCCTTAATTATTTCTCTCATCCTAGGACACAGTTATCCTATTAAATGGCCTTTAGGAATATCTAGGAGTAATAGTCAAGGAACGAACTTTTGCTGTTATAACATGGTACCTAATCTCCTCGTTAAGCAAGATGCTGTGGATCTGTGGATTCAGCTCTGGAAATTGGGTGAGGAGTTGAGACTCTTTATTGTCTTGGCTCAGGTCAGACCTTTATTCAACACATGTAGGGTACTTTGGTTACACAAATCAAGTAGGACTTCAGTGGGAACCCTATGCTCAATTAGGCATAGCCAGCGATCTCTGAGATTGAGGTCATTCTGATTACCAAGCTGGTCCTGCCTATTATAATCACGTACAATTTGCCTCTGATTGTTGAGAGAGGCTATTTCACCTCTGCAATCCCAAGATTCTCCTTTTCCAATTGAAACTAGGGAACATGTTTCAGTTGCAACATTTCCCACCAGCAATTTCCAACATTGAGAAAATAGTGAAGCATTTTGATTTTAAAGATACTGCAATTTCCCTCAGCACTGCAAGTCTCAAGGCCTCGAGGAAGGGATAGTCATTCCAGTCCTTCTTGGGGCAACAGCTATGGGTATACAAGCAGGACACTCACGATGGATCTATTCCAGCACTTCTATATCAAGGGGTCTTTAATTTCCTTCCTATATACATGTATGCCAAGGGATTTTTGGCATCTCCACTTTCTTTAATGAGGGCCAGTGTTGGAGCCTGATTTGCCTTATCCAACCCAGTTAGACACCCAACTGCTTGAGCCAGCACTTTGAATGCACCACTTCCTGTCAGTGCATCCGCATCAACAAATTCAGCCCAATCTAAAATTACGTTTCACTCTTCTTGGTTGAGCACTTTCAAAATATATTCCCACAAAGATTTCACCAATAGTTTCTTTATTTAAAGTAGCAAATCCCTGCAACCCTTGCAATGTAAAAACCTTCTCTTGGCAAAAGAAGAGTCCTGGCCAAATATCTGAGACAGAGGTTATCGCCTGTTTGTGTCTTTCATGTGCTCGCTGCAACACGGAGAATTGGAGGACTTGTATTTAAAGTGCCAGGAATGGTGTGGACAAAATCTGATAAAAGCATTCCCCTAAAACCCATTTTCCAGTAGTTCTCAAAAGAGTTGAGAATAGAAAGTATCAATATCACTTGAGGATCCCTTGCAAAATGTAGGTACCTGCCTCTACCCCCAGGGGTAAATCAGGATGGTGGTGGAGGTTAGGGTAGGGAAGGGCCTATTAGAAAAGCTCTCTATTTTCTGATAGCGATCCTCCCACACTCGCAACTCATTACCCCCAGAACCACTACTACGTACTGTCTTAATCATGAATATAGTGTAAGGGAAGGGATAAAGATACTGTTTACAATTAATTATGAGCAGGGTGACTCGTCTTACATTGTAATAAATTGGGTTAATGTTTCCAGCTATTCTCTTCTCTATAAGAGAATAGATGAAGTATACTCCTCCCACCATTTTCTGAGTTAGCCATGTGACTTGGGTCAATGGAAGACGAGAGGAAATGACAATGTGTTAAGCTTTAAGAGGCAGTGTGTGTTTCTGCCAACTCATTTGCTTTTCCCTTTACCATGAGAATGGCATGTTTCTAACGGGCTGCTCTTTCAATTTGGTTCCCACAGTGTGAAGACCTGTAGAATAGACTTGCAGCCACTGACAGATACCATGAACAATAAATAAATGCTTGTTGTTGGAAGCTATAGAGATTTTGAGTTTGTTTGATACTGCAGCAAATCTGACTAATGTACGTGAAATAATTTTTTTCCCCTGGGTGAGCACCTTGATGGGTTTGATTAGATATTTGAAGTGACACCAAAGCTTGAGTTTAGGGGTATGAACTAGAGAGAGCTAAATTTCTTTGTATAAGAAAGTAGGAAAACTTTGTTTTATCTGACAGAGGGCAGATTGGCCAGAGAAATAAAATGGAGAAAGCGGAGGTCTAAGCAACGAAGCCAGAGACTAGAGATCCAAAAATTGTTAAAGGACGTTTAGGCCAGGAATATCTAACTTGGGATTTTATATTGTTTCTATTTTAGCTGAGTATACTACATATACCTGCCATATATGAGTGTTTTTCGTGGAAATCTGAGAAAAGGGTTGAGTTCCACATTTGGGTTAACTTTCCAGAACAGAAGGAGCGAGTAACAGCATGCTGAGTCCATCTATCAGCTGATCCAATTGAGCAAAAGCAGGGACTTGAAGTTTGAGACCACAGGAATGTAAACCTCCCTGGGAATTTGTAGAAATTATGAGGGTTTTACTCTCACAAACCATGTGGTGGGCATTTAAAACTATCTTTTCTAGATTTAAAGCCTAGATTTCAAATCTAGATTTGAAAATCCTAAATAAATGTTAGTAGATCAATTCTAACTACACACTAAAATAATAATACACACTGATCAAGCAGTATTTGTCCCAGGAATCTGAGTGTTTCAATATTAGGAAAGTTATTAGGATATCTTAAGGATAATTTTTTAAAAAATCACTTGATCACTTAGTGATTGTTGAATGATATCTGATAAATTAAATACTAATTTCTTTAAGGAAAAAACCTCTTTAAAAAAGTATAGAAGAAGGACACTTCTTTACTGTGATTTAAAGAAAAAATCTTTTAAACTGTCGTCGTCATACTTTTTGGTGAGAAAACCCCCAATAACCTTCTGGTAATTTTATCCAACATTAAAAGGCAGAAGACAGAAACAAGAATTGTAAACGTCAGAAAGTGACAACATTATTAATATTTGTAGGTAAAATAATTGAATACCTAGGAGATCCAAAAGAATTGTGAATAGTGTTAACAAGATAGGCCTACATAAATAAAATTGATAGCAGTGAGCACACCATATTCCTTTTAGGAAAAACTAACCATTTAGAAAATGTCAGTACTTCCTAAATTGATTTATAGGTTTACTTCAAGTTTGTTTTCTTATTTGTTATTAGTTTGTTTTCTTATTTGTTTTATTTCTGAGATTTGACAAAATGATTCTAAAGTTCATTTGGAACAATAAACACACTATAATAGCAAAGAATAAGATGAAAAGAGTAATGAGGGATAATTTATCCTATCAGTTAAAACAGAATACAAATCCAAAAATGCATAGTGGTGAGATGAAAGAACATGAACTTTGGATTCAGTAAACTAGGGTTTGAATTCCTGGCTCTGACACTTTCTAGCCATGTAATCTTGGACAATTAACTTAATATCTTTAAGCAAAGGCTATGTTATAGACCCTAATTGTCCTACTCTCCCACCCCACTCCCACATTCACTTCCTTGCCCCGGCCGCATCATGGACAGAACACACTTCCTTGTCTCTCGGCCTTGGGCTTGGGCGTGTGACTTGGTTTGGTCAGTGGCATGTAGGTGGAAGTAACAGTGTGTCAGCTCCAAGCCTAGGCCTTAAGAAGCTCCACAGCTCTGCTTGCCCTCGTGCACCCCTCCAAGAGAAGAACTTCCTCTGGTGATCTGCTGCCCCTTCGTTTTGGGCCCTAGGGTGAACGGATGCAGAGCACAGCTGCCCCAGCTGCCCCACAGATCCGTGAGAATCAAGAATTGCTGTTTGAAGCTATTGAGAATTAGCCAATAAAATGTACCAATTATTTCTGAAGGAAGATTCTCAGGAAGTGCCACTTACACCTTATTGGCCAGAATTTAGCCACATGGCCAATTCTAACTGCAAGGGAGGCTGGGAAATGTGCCCAGAAATGTGGTATTCTGTTACTATGAAAGAAGAGGAGAATGGATTTGATGGAACAACTAGCAGTCTCAGCCACAGGAGTGTAATCTCTATTGATTTGTGTGTGTGTGTGTGAGGAAGATCAGCCCTAAGCTAACACCCATGCCAATCCTCCTCTTTTTTTTGGCTGAGGAAGACTGGCCCTGGGCTAACATCTGTGCCTATCTTCCTCCATTTTATATAGGATGCCGCCACAGCATGGCCTGACAAGCCGTGCCTCAGTGCACGCCCGGGATCCGAAGCCGGGCCGCCAGCAGCGGAGCGCGTGCACTTAACGGCTGCACCATGGGGCTGGCCCTATTGATTTTTTTTTTATTGGGGTAAAATGAAACATAAAATTTACCATGATAACCATTTTTAAGTGTACAGTTCAGTGGTATTAAATATATTCATAATGTTGTGCAACCATCAATCCCTGTTGATTTTTTAATGCATCTTCAAACACATATAATTACTTTTTTAATAAATTCTGATTGTTCATCTATTAGCTTTTGTTCTCCACTTAACTCTCTAAGAGATCTTTCCATATCAATAAATATTGAGACACCTAATTTTTTTTAACAGCTTTATATTTTCCGTAATAGAGCCATAACACAATTTACTTGACTATTTCCCTTTAGGTTATTTTCAATTTTCTTCCTAATTTAAACAAAGCTAAAACAAAACCTTTGTATCTCCATATTTGAGTATATGTGTAACTATTTTTGTTGGACAGATTCCTAGAAGTGGGATTGCTGGTTCAAAGCACATATGCATTTTTATTTCAAAAGATACTATAAAATTACCCTCCAAAAAGTCTTTAATAATTTATAGTCTATAAAATTACCCTCCAAAAAATCTTTAATAATTTATATTTCCAAATGATTATATGAAAATATCTTTTGGAAAGCAATTTTTAACATTAATATGTCAAAAGCTTTAAACTGCTCATGCTTCTTGTCCCATTAATTTTGTTTATGGACATTTAACCCAGAAAATAATTCTAAAACACAAAATAAATTCTATGCAAATACGTGCATTGTAACATTATATATAACAGTGAAAAACTGGATAGCACCTAATTTTAAAAATAGAGCAAGTAAATTATAATAAAGCCCTGTGCAACAATTACAATGATGCTTACAAAGACTTAAGAACATGGAAAATGCTTATGGTATAATGTTACTTGAAAATGGCAAAATTTAATTAAAAGTTTAGCCAAAATGTTCAAAACAATTGTGTTTTGGATATATACCTATTGATATTACTTTCTTTTACTTACCTTACTGCTTTCTATATTTCCCAGGTTTTCTTGAATGAAGATTATACTTTTCTAATTAAAAAAAAGTATTTAAGGGTGCCAGCCCATTGGCGTAGCAGTTAAGTTGGCGCGCTCCACTTTGGCGGCCCGGGGTTTGCTGGTTTAGATCCTGGGTGCAGAGCTACGCACAACTCATCTCACCATGCTGTGGTGGCGCCCCACATACAAAATAGAGGAAGATTGGCACAGATGTTCGCTCAGGGCCAATCTTCCTTACCAAAAAAAAAAAAAAAGAAGATCTGACGCTTAAAAATAAAAAAATCCATGGAAGGCTCTTAGCACAGTGTAAGTGTTCAGTAAGTGTTGATGATGGTGGTTGTGCTGATAAGGATGATGGTACTGACCATGGAGAAGAAGTCTTCAAGAGTAAAATGGGGATTTGTGGGAAAAAGTGATTATTCTCCATTATGACACTCAAAATATTTGGAGTATGCCTGGAGTTTTCTTCTCCTTAAAAGAATAAAAGCTCATAGTCTGATAATACCAGAGATAACTATGATGATAACAATACTCAAACTCTTCTTAAATCTGTTTATATTTTCAACCTATATGATTGCATGGATTAGTGAATTCCTGTTATAAAACATCAGCACTTTCTTTTAGTTATATTAATATTACCTCTTGAAGCTTGAAGGGGCATCCTTTCCTGCTAATATTCTTATATTCATGGAGTAAGTTTAAATTAACCCTGTCCATATTTGATGCTTGCCATGACTTTATAAATGAAAACATATGAGGCTATTGATTTCCTCCCAGGCACCATGCCTAGCATTTGGTGCCCCCAGGTCAGCGGTGGAGCTTGGACATGGCTGCATGCCAAAAGCTAGGCTTCCAGCTGTGGACAACTAAGGCTTACAGCCTAAAGTTTTCCACAGCTCTATTCTTTTCTACAAAAATAATCACTCCCCAAACTTAGAATAAATATTAACTAGCTACTAATTACCAGCACTTAATTTTTAAGGAAAGATGAAATTTAACACAAGTTTAAAAATACCCCTAGCCTTAAGGCCATGTAGTGTCTCCCTGAATGTACTTCAATGGTATGGCAGTCAAATCTAATTCTGTTTCTGTTACGTGCTTCACTAAATCTCTTCCTAGAGTCCAAAGACATTTGGAACTTATATATATTTCCGAGTCTGATTCTAGCATTCTTTGTTTACATATTGCCTCCTGATAAAGCAAGCCTTTGGGTGCCACCTTCCCAGCCCCAAGAAGCTGATCAAGATATTTTCCTCAACAAAGGCAGCAATTGTTTTCGGTTTACCTCAGTAAGTTCCGTATTAAGCTTTGCAGCACAGTTTACAGCTTGTTTTGAATGGCTTCCTGAAGTCTTGAGCAGCTACACGTTTTTCATCTTATAGTTTTAATATTGATACAGAGAAGTTGCTCTCAATGTCATTCATATACTCTCTGTACTGCTGTTTTCCCTTTCCCAAACTGATGACTTAAAAACATTGTTGTTGCTTCATTTGCATTTTTCTGATTATCAGTGGGGTTGAGCAGCATCTTTTCATGTTTACTAATCATTTGAATTTCTTCTGTGATGTTGTCAGTTTAGATGTTTTGTCCATTTGTCTATTTAGACTGTCTTTTCCTAATTAGTTTCTTTCTCTCTCTTTGTATTCTAGATATGAATCCTTCACCTAATATATATGTTGCAGATACTTTTATTTAATTCTGTTGGGTATCTATTAACTTTGGTTACTGTCTTTCTTCTCATAAAAGTTTTCAATTCTTATATAGTTAAATCTGTTCAGCTTTTCATTTTTGCTTTCTGAGTTTTGTATATTGCTTATCAGATCTTCTTCTATCTCATGATTATGAAAATACTCTCTTATACTCTGTTCTAAAACATATCTTGGAGGTCTTTAATGTGTTTAAAATTTTTTTAAATAAACTTTTAGTTTTAGATTTACTAAAAAGTTGCAAAGATAGTACTTCTGAGAGTTCCCATATACCCAAACCCCATCTCCCCTATTATTAACATCTTACATTAGCATGGTCCATTTGTCACGATTAATGTGTCCATATTGATATTATTATTAACTGAAGTCTATACTTTATTCAGCTTTCCTTAAGTTTTTACCTAATGTCCTTTTTCTGTTCAAAGACTCCCAATATATTTGGGATACCTCATTACATTTAGCCCTTATGTCTCCTTAGCCTCGTCTGGTCTGTGACAGTTTCTCAGACTTTTCTTGTTTTTGTTGATTATCTTGACAGTTTTGAGGAGTACTAGTAAGGTATTTTGTAAAATGTCCCTCAATGGGGATTTGTCTGATGTTTTTCTCATGAGATGGGAGTTTTGTGTTTTGTGGAGGAAGACCACAGAGGTAAAGTGCTCTTCTCATCATTTCATATCAAGGTTACATACAACCAATGTGACTTGTCACTGTTGACGTTGATCTTGATCACCTGGCTAAGGTCGTGTTTCTCTACTGAAATGTTACTCTTTTTTCCCTCCCTTTTCATTCTGTACTCTTTGGAAGAAAGCTACTATGTGCACCCTACACTTAAGATGTGAGGAGTTCTGCTCTAACTCCTTGAGGGTGGAGCATCCTGTTTGTTTTTAAGCATTTGGATCTTTAATGCAACTGGAATTTATTCTAATATATTGTCATAGTGGACATTGAGGCTGTTTCTTTCTTCCCTCTTTTGTGTAATAGGCATTTCTTTTGTTTAGGGTCCTCATAGTGGAATTTGACACCATCCCTAACCCTAAAGAGGACTCTGCTATGTCAGACCAAACAGGGAATTCCCATTCATCTTCCCACACTGATTTATTCAGATAAGCCAATCATTTGTTCAGGTGTAAGCCTGCATGCTAGGGAATGGTCCGGCTGACAGCTTGAGCTGATGAGACATGAAGGAAGGTTGTGGAAGCACTCTGGGAGAGGAGGTTTCTCCTTCTTTTAAGGGAGCTACAAAAAGATAGTGCTTTTTCTCCTTTTGGGCAGTCTGGTATACAGATTTGAAACTTGGAACTTCGGCAGCTATTTAGCTTTAGAATGAAGCCGACGTTGCGGAAGTCAGAACCCAGAGATAGAAAAAGAAAAAGAAAAACAAATAAATAAACAAAAACCCCCAGTGTCTTTCATGTCACTATTGAGCCACTAAATCAAAGCAACTAGACAGTCTGCTCCATCTCTGGGTCTTCCAGTTAAACGAGCCCTTTGTTGCATATGGCAGTTTGGGCTGGGTCTTCAACTGCTTGCAATATAAAGAAGCCTGATACAGGGGTATATAAACAGAGAGCTAACATTATTTATTTATTTATTTTTCCAAATAGATAGTTAGTTGTCCCAATACAATTTATCGAGTAATTCATTCTTTCCTCTGTGATGTAAAATGTCACTTTATCATAAACATTTCCACATAAAAACTGTTCTGTTCTGGGCTCGTTATTCATTACATATATTAATTTATCTATTTTTGAATTGATACCATTCTGTTTTAATTACCACGATTTTATCATGTTTTGCCATCTAGTAGATCAAGCCTCTCTCCATTGTTCTTTTTTTCAAAAACTTCTGGGCTCTTTTCATGTATTTTCTCCTCTATTTGAACTTGAGAGCTTCATTTCCATAAAAAAGCCTTTTGAGGTTTTTTAAAAGTTGGGATTACACTAGTGGTGCAGGCGGTTAAGTGCGCGTGCTCCGCTGCAGCAGCCCTGGGTTCGCCGGTTCAGATCCTGGGTGTGCACTGACACACCGCTTGTCAAGCCATGCTGTGGCAGCGTCCCATATAAAGTAGAGGAAGATGGACATGGATGTTAGCCCAGGGCCAATCTTCCTCAGCAAAAAGAGGAGGATTGGCAGATGTTAGCTCAGGGCTGATCTTCGTCACCAAAAAAAAAAAAAAAAAAAAAATTTAGAGCCTGCCCCGTGGCTTAGCCGTTAAGTGCGCGCGCTCTGCTGCTGGCGGCCTGGGTTCGGATCCCCGGCGCGCACAGACGCACCACTTCTCTGGCTGTGCTGAGGCTGCGTCCCACATATAGCAACTAGAAGGATGTGCAGCTATGACATACAACTATCTACTGGGGCTTTGGGGGAAAAATAAATAAATAAAATTAAAAAAAAAAAAAAGTTGGGATTACACTATATGTACAAATTAAATCTGAAGGTGACTGTGGCTCTGGCCCACACCTTGACTACAGCCTTTGAGAGACCCTGAGCTGGAGGGCCCCGCTAAGCTGCACCAGGATTCCTGATTTATAGAAACTATGAGATAATAAATGTGTGTTGTTGATAAGTGTTGGGATAATGTGTCATGCAGCAATAGATAACTAATACGGATAGAAATTAATAAGTTATGTTTATGTTTTCAATGCTCTTACTCTTGATTTACATTAAAAAAAATAATTTCAGTTTATCAAGCATAAATCTATGGCATCCAGATGCTTCTCTATTACTCTCCTCTCCTTTTTTTGTGGCTAAATATGAAGAGATAATCCAACAGTCCTTTGTTAGTGGTGATTTATCAGCAAAGTGCCCTCAAGACAACTTCTAATACCTTTGACTATTTGTTTCAAAAGAAATTATAGAAACCACAGTCATCTTACCCTCATTCTCAGTGGAGACCGAAATTGAAATCATAGTTTAAATGCTTGAGGGAAATTAACCATGTAAAGGTATTCCATGGTTAATTTTTGTAAAACAATCACTTCATTAAGCAAAAAATTACCTTTGTAAGGGAATCACTCCCTTTGGAAAGGAATCCAAAAGCAGGAGCATGGGGAAACTTGAGGTAGGGACCATACCTCATTGTCTGCATCTGGCAACTTAATAAATAAATAGTGATTTAAAAAAATGTTGCAGGACCAGCCTGGTGGCGCAGCGGTTAAGTGCACGCGCTCCACATCGGCGGCCCAGGGTTTGCAGGTTCGGATCCCGGGCGCGCACAGATGCACCGCTTGTTAAGCCATGCAGTGGCGGCGTCCCATATAAAGTAGAGGAAAATGGGCATGAATGTTAGCCCAGGGCCAATCTTCCTCAGCAAAAAAGAGGAGGATTAGCATTGGATGTTAGCTCAAGACTGATCTTCCTCACACATACACAAAAAAATGTTGGATTTGCATTTGGGAAAATGCAAGTCAAAACCACAATAAGATATCGCTTCACACCTGTCAGAATGACTATTATTAAAAAGACAAGAAATAACAAGAGTTGGAGAGAATGTGGAGAAAAGGGAACCCTCATACACTGCTGGTGGAAACGTAAATTGGTACAGCCACTAGGGAAAACAGTATGGAGATTCCTCAAAAAATTAACAATAGAACTACCATATGATCCAGCTATTCCACTGCTGGGTATTTATCCAAAGAACACAAAAACACTAATTCAAAAAGATGTATGCATTCCTATGTTCATTGTAGCATTATTCACAGTAGCCAAGACTAGGTGCCCATCAGCAGATGAATGGATGAAGAAGATGTGGTATATCTATGTAATGGAATACTACTCAGCCATAAAAAGATGAAATCTTGCCATTTTTGAAAACATAGATGGACCTTGTGGGTATTATGCTAAGCAAAATAAGTCAGATGGAGAAAGATAATTACTGTATGATTTCACTCATATGTGGAAGATAAACAAACAAACAAACACATAGATACAGAGAACAGATTGGTCCTTACCAGAGGGGAAGGGAGCAGTGGGAGTTATCAGAGGGGAAGGGGGCGGTGGGAGGGTAAAAGGGGTAAAGTGGCACATATGTACAGTGATAGATGGCAACTAGACTTTTGGTGGTGAACATGATGCAGTCTATACAGAAATAAAAATATAATGATGTATACTTGAAATTTGTATAATGTTATAAACCAAAGTGACCTCAATTGAAAAAAAAAAGAATGTTTGATAGGACAAAAATATTGCAGTCTCAATATCCACAGTCTTTCTCCCTCCTGCTTCCCCTGCCCCCTTATAGAAGGATCCCTCTTTTCTTTTCTCCCAGATCTGTGTTGTGTTGATGAAGATAAGTAGAGCTAGAAGAGCTACAGAATAGAAGAAGGAGGTCAAATTATTCTCTGCAGGAAAAGGCTTGAATAACAGCACAGGGAGGGAAACTGCAGGAGAGAGGGAGGGGAAGGGCGAGCAGACAAGAGCAAAGCACTGTAAGAGTTTGGTGAGCAGAAGGGAGAAGCAATTTGGATAGTGCTCATGGAAACTTAAGGGAGAAAGACGGGTAAAGAAGATTTTTAGGAAGTCGTGCTGTGTTAATATGCCATATATTTCCTTCCTCAGCATTTTCATGAGACCGTTAGTAAAAATCGGCATCTTTCCAAGCTTTTTGAAGTTGGATTTGAGTTTGATTTGAATGTATCATGTGCTAAGACTAGCTTAAGGGTGGCTCAATTTTATTCCAGCTTCTCTCTGTCTATTAAATGTCTACCTCATTCCTTTTTTTTCTGTTGCGCTAGGTCTCATTGTCCAGTTTTCCAGCAGTGTTAACTGGTGTCACCATTACGTGTCTAGGGATATTCTTATTTCCTTAGCTTTCCTGACCTAGAAGTAAACAAGTCTTCTTTCTGCTTAGTTCAGTCAAGACAAGTTAGAAATTATTCAGAGACTATAGGCAGGAGTAAAAAGAAATTAAGAAACAAGAATATAAAAAGAGAAATTATGAACGCATAAAACAGATTCGTTTATAGAGCTTAAGTTTCTTATACTAATGTAACTAAGGCCGGCCAGGAACAGCTTTAACTGATGGGGTATTCCAGGTTCTCAGTATTGGTTCCTTTCTTTTCCTCCGTTCTGTTCCTGGGTTCAGTGTCTTAACCAATCATTGCTATGTAGATTTGAGAGATCTTCAGGTTGTTCTGGAGCTTGTTGTTGTATATAACAGAAACTTCTTTTTTCTTCTTATAACTGATGTATCACAAGGGTGGATTTTGTCAAGTGGAAGGCATTTTTGTTCAGCTGAGCTCCAGCGCATACCAGTTTGAACTACAGCACTTTTCTGAAAGACAGAACTTATTGATGGTTTATTACATACAGGCTTGAATCATTACTTTACTCTTATCTGAATATATATTCTATATTTTCAACTAAACTATATTCTTAGAGAGCAAGGACTGTATCTTCTATGTCTTTTCCCCCATAGGCCCTGGTTCTTGTGTTTACATAGTGTAGAACAGTGGTTCTCAAAGTGTGATCTGGGTACCTCGAGGGGATCATAAAGTCAAAACTGTTTTGAAAACAATACTAAGATATTATTTGCCTTTTCACTTTCATTCTCTCATGAGTATACAGTGGAATTTTCCAGATGCTACACGACATGTGATGACGTCATTGTTCTGATGGCTAATGGAATGTGTACTTGTACTCTTGTGTTTTAAAAATTTCTGTTTTAATTTCTTTCTTTTTTTTGTGTGTGGGGGAAGATTGGCCCTGCGCTAACATCTGTTGCCAATCTTCCTCTTTTTTTTTTTTCCCTCCAAAGGCCCAGTACATAGTTGTATATCATAGTTGTAGAGTTGTAGCTCTTCTATGTGGAATGCCGCCTCTGCATGGCTTGATGAGCGGTGAGTAGGTCTGTGCCCAGGATCTGAACCAGCGAACCCCCGGCCGCTGGAATGGAATGTGTGAACTTAATGGCTACGCCACCAGGCAGGCCCCTTAATTTCTTAATGTTGATAGATGTAACCCATATATACAAAAGCTCTTTAAGCTTCTCCATAATATTTTTAGGAGTGTGAAGTGGTCCTGAGACCAAAAAGTTTGAGATTTGCTGGTGTAGATAATTATGTATATTGAACTGAAAATGAAATCAGTCTCATCAATCCTTTCTCTGAGTTTAGAGTGGGGCCTGAGACTCTGCTATTATTCTCCGTAACAGGCAAGGTCCAGCCTGATACAGAAACCACAAGAGACAGAGACCGCTCAGTTATTTGAGTAGGGAAAGTTTAACATAAAGAATTATTAACTAGAACAGGGGATTGGAGTAACAACGGATAGGCTAGTAAGAAGCAAAGAGAACTCTAAAGAATATAGGAATTGTAGAAATCAGGAATACTCTCCCTGGGGCTGAGATAGTGCATCCAAAGAAGACACCCCGGGGCTGAGATGCAGACCTTGTTAGAGAGGGCATATCTATGTCTCACTGAATGGCAGAGAAGTTGCTGTGATGCCACGCGGTGCAACTTGCTGGAAACCTGCCCTCTGGAACTTTCCGGAAATCTTTCTCTTAGGTTGCTGGGGAAAGCTGTTCATGGTGAGGTGTCTCACTGGAGCCACTCTGCAGCAAAACTGCCCAAGAGAGGCTCCAGGGGTGGTGGGGAGGGAAACTCAGGGAAAACCACTGAGTGCTGTTGCTGTCTTGCACCGGAGGAGCCAAGTCCTGGAGAAGCAGCGCACGTTACAGGATCCAGAGAAGCAGCCCTCAGTGCTGGAGCCTGCTGAGGTAACACATACAAACCAAGAAGGAAAACTCTTCTTTTGCAACATCTCTCCACGGCCCTCTGTTGACAAAGCTCAACATCATACTACCTGATAAAGAATAAAATTTAAAGAACCTAGCTCCATTTTAAGAGTTGGCAATGAAGGATGAATTTGGAACTGAGAGGAAATAAAAAGACAAATGGCACACTCACTGTCACTTAACATGTAGTTAACGAATGATCTATTTCTCTTAAAATGCTTGATGTTTTCTTTGTATGGAAATCCATTATTTATTCAGTGACTGTAATGTTCTAGGTACTTATAAACATAAGCAGACCTTGTAGGCTGTTGACTGATAACAATTCATTCTTTCTTTCTTAATAATAGAAACCCAATTTTGTTCTTCTCTTATGCTTCTCCTTGCCATATGCTTCAGGGAAGGCTGGTCCCAGTCCCAGCTCCAAGCCCAGCTCCATGGGGTGAATCACAATTGGTCTATAGAGGTTTTTGTAACCTCATTTCCTTTGCCAGCAATGAGTCTGTGACACACTCTGGCCAATAGGACATGAAGGGAAGTCTGCAGAGGGGCTTCTAGAATAGGTTTTCCCATCATCTTCAAAAGTGGTATTCAGAAAGAATGAACCCTCTTCTTTTGCTGGACACTGTCATGTGTCCAGGTGAACTTGGAACTTTGGCAGCCATCATTTGAGGGGAGGGAGGTAGGTTGAGGAGACCATGTTGTGCACAGCAGAGCAGGAAATGGAAGCAAATCAAAGAATTAATCAAACCTAGAAACATCTACCTCTAGGCTTCTTGTTTTAAAAATCATTTTGAGGTATTACTTGTAGTTAACTGATATGCTAGACTTTTGAGATGATAAATATGAATAAGATACTGTCCTTATTCCCAAGAGGCTTACAGTTTGGTCAGAGAAACAAATAAGCGAAACAGAAGTTTAGGATTGCTCTGAGAAAACAGGATAGTGTTTGAATTCAAATGCAACATGCTAGTTCCAAGCTAACTATAAAATTAAGCCAGAAAAGAGAAACAGATCAAGGGAAAACATTTTGTAAAGTTGCCTCTTGAAAGGAAATAATTCTGAATTTCCCTGCAAATAAAAAGTTACATAATGTAATATATTCTCTTTTCCCCAAACTCTTCCTCGTAATAGTAGAAAAGATAAGCAGTTGTTAATTAGTATTATTTTTCAAATAAATATGAGAAAAAAGAGTAATACAAACTTGCAGTTTCAATAAGTAGCAGCAACTAGTATAATAAGGAAAAAAATTTTTCTTACCTTAATATTTTTCTACTCATAAAACATGGTGGTATTTATTCAGTGACAACAAATGCAGTTTTGTTATTCTAAGGAACTGGGTCCCAAATTGCAGATTTCTCTCACATTTCTCTCAGAGCACGCAGTTGAGAATTCTGGTGAGCTGTTTGCTAGTATAATTAAAGTGCATACTTAACCTCCATTCCAGTTGGAACGGTTGGAAGCAGAAACAGATTATCCTGCTTTCACAGTTACGTGAAGCTGAGTGACTCTTACCTGTATCTCAGATTTTCCTATAGCTCTCAATTGTTCATGAATGCTGCTGCCTGTTGTTTGCAGGTTGAATGATGATTTCTATGCTTTCCTTCTTGGAATCTTCAGGCTAGCTTTCCACAGACAAATTGAAACAGAGACTTCAGGCTAATTTTTCTTTTCTGAGTAATTCAGTAAAAAAACAATTCCTTTCATTCAGTAACACATGACACACCAGGCACGATTGCCTCCGGCCTCAGCACTTCTTGTTCCTTGGTCTCAGTCTCCTCCCGTAGCCATGGGCATGGCTCTCCCCCACTTCCTCAGTCACCCTCTCACTGAGGCCTGCCCTGGCCACCCTATCTAAGTTTCATCCCTTCCCTTCCACTTCATATTCCCCTTCCCCAATTTATTTTTCTTCCTTACCAGTTTTCAGCACTAACATTATTGATTAGGTGCTTATTTACCTTATGTTTCCTCGACCAGAATGTAAATCTTATGAGAACAGGAATTTTTGTCTATTTGTCTATTCACTGATGAATCCTCAGCACCTAGAACAGTGCCTAGTATGCATAAGGGCTCAGTAAATATTTATTGACTGACTTACAGTGGGACAAGGCTTGGCTTTGGAAGTATAAAGGCCTGGGTTAGAATGCAGATTTTCTATTTGGCCTAGGGTTACTCTCTTCATCTCTTTGAACCTCAGTTTCTTTTTACCTATAAAATGGAAATAACTACCTAACAAGGTAGATTTAAGGGTTTGATGAGACAATGTAGCCAAGTATTTGACCTTATTGGAGTCATACAACCATTGTTAGCCGTCTCCCTTTTCAGACTGAGTGAAGACCTCAAAGGTTTATTTTCTGATATTATTCCTCCTCCTCCACAAACTTTCTTTATGGGTAACTATGTCAGGGTTCCATTAGGAAAAGTTTTTGAAGGTACACTCAAATTAGGGTCATTTGAGGAGGGTTGAGGTCTAGGGGAACATAGGGAATAGAGGAGGAATCTGGGGATTGGCAGACCAGTCACTACCCATAGGCCCACAGGGAGGAGAGGAAGCAAGAAGAGTTGGGCCCTAGACAACCTCACAGGAAGGGAACCAGGGGAATAAATAGCCTTATACTCCATTCTCCCTCAGATGATCTCCTGTTGGTCTCCCTATCATCAGACCCAACTATAAGCCAGAGAGCTGGGACTCCAAGGATGTCAGCTATACAGGTCAGCCCCTAGGGCAGAGAGCAGATGGAAAAGGATGGAGAGTGAATCTGGGGGGTGCAAAAGGAAGCTATCCAGCTTACTATGTGTAAGGCACTTGCTATGCAAGAGATAGAGAGAATAATGACCTGGTCTACTTCTCAACAAACTCACAGCTGGGTTGGAATGACAGTCAAATAAACAGAACTTCAATCAACTGTGATAAGTATCATGCAAAAGCCAGCACAGTGTGTTATGGGCACGTATAAGAAAGGCATCTCTTTCACAACTTCAGTGTCAAAGGTAGCGGGGTGGTGGTGCTGGTGATTTGACTGGGAAATGCTTCGTGGAGACTGAGGTTGGTAACATAATTCAGCATCCATTTTAAAGTATGTCTATTTGAGCCCATTTAAAAATATGGCAATTTTTTAAAAAGATGAAATTACCCTCTCTGAAAGAGATTTTTCTGATGAAATACAAGAATACGGGACTACGGCGTGGAAGTGAGGATGAGAGTGAGGGACAGATGAAACAATTTCAAATGTTCTTCCTAGCTTTAACATCTTAATGGTTTAGTTTTTTGTTGTCCTGTTACTTCTGAACTGTTAGACTGTAGATCTTTAATAAATCTAAATGAGTATAAAATTTTGTAATAATCTCTCTTGTTTACAGACTTTGACTAGGTTTCAACGATGAATGGTCTTAACGAATTTAACGTAACTAAATTTAGGGGGGAATATAATGGTTTGAAAATAAATCATGTAAATTTATTACATAGTGAAACAATGCAAAAAGAGGAATAACTGTTAATAGACAAGTTTAATTTGGGTTAATGTTCATAAAATTCCTTTATTCAACATTCTCTCCATATTCTTTGTTCTTATCTCTGAGAAAACTCTATATGACTCTACATCTTGATAAATTTCTAACAAAAACAAGCAAACTCATTACCTAGCAGCTGTATATGGTCATAAGCAAGATATCTATATATGGAATTTAAGGTAAAATGGCATATGCACAATATAGACACATGAAGGGGTCAAACGGCAATGGGGTAAGGGCCTTGGGAACAGGTTGGAGGGAGAGGGTGGCAAGAGAGAAGAAAACACATTTTTTTTGAGTGCTTTCCTATGCACTTTAATTTGCGATAGGTTTGCCGGGTTACCCAATTGAACAGCCGGCAAGACCACAGTGCACTGAATTTGGTGCACTGGGAGATCTCACTGCAGTAATTATTTTCTTTGTAATTAGATGTAATTATTGTGAAATGTATTGAGGAGCTTGTTCACAATCAACATCAAACAAGAATTTCCAGAAGTATCCCTGGTACTGTAGCTACAAATGTCAAATGGCTAGGAGAGAACATAACCAGTAATTACAAACAGAACTAGAGAGGGAAGCGTGGGCAGTTAGTAATACTTCAAACGGCTGTACAAGATGTTTGGGATGTATCCTTGAGAAAGCTAAAGAAATGAGTCAAATAGTATTGGGGTAAAAGCAATGAAGGCAACTGAGGGGCAGTAGCTCTAGGATAGCGCAAAGGAACAAGTCCCTGACCAGCACACAGCGGCTCTCGGTCCTGACTCGGCCTCGTCCTCTGGCTCTTCCAGTCTCCCCTCCTTATTTCCCCTCGCTGCACTACCGCCGGCCTCTCCCTCCGCCCCCGACTCCGCCTCCTCCCCAGCGCCTGGCTCCGCCCACCACGCCTGCACCGAGGCCTTTTCCGCCCACCCTCTCTGGACCGCCGCCGGCTCCGCCCCCCCCCCCCCCCGCGCCTGGCTCCGCCCACCCTTCCTGGACCCGGGCGGGCGGCGGAGGGGCGGGGCGCGCCGGGAGGAGCCGCGCTCCGGAGAGGGGTGGGGATCCGCTGCAGAGTTACGGGAAAGTTGGTCCGAGTTCCTGGAGTTTCCCTCTCTGGTTCCCCTGGCTCGGCCGGCCGGTGCCTCGGCCCCTTTCCTCCCACCGGCCTTTGCCGCCCACCAGGTCGCTCCTTCAGCCCCCTGGCCGCCATGGAGCAGCCGCCGGCGCCCAAAAGGTAAAGAACGCGGGGAGCGGGGAGAAGGAGGGAGGCGGCGCCGGCGGCCGCGGGGCAGGGGCGGCTAGGCCGGGCCGGACCGCGACCCCCTCCCCGGCTGCGGGGCCCCGAGGCGGGCGCGCCGAGAGTCGGGAGGCGGGTCCGAGTGCCGGCCGCGTCTGTCCACGGGGCGAGGGGGCCCGAGGGGAGGCCGAGCTCGCCTCCCCCGCGGCCGGCCGGGCCTGGTGCGCGTGGAGCGTCGGTGGGCAGCGCCGGGCTCCCCGCGGCCGGACTCTTGGGCGGGCAGTTTTCCCTTGTGGCAAGTTCACGAAGCCTGGGAGACGTAAACCTAGGAAATTATTGGGCTTCTTACAACTATGTTGGTTTTCTTCTCAAATGATTTTCATAATATTGCCTTTTTTGAGAAGGCGGATTGTTTATTTACAGTTTAAGGAATTAAATATTAATAGCTACACAGTCTGTAAACTTATTGTGAATATGTTGCGCTGACAGGTGTGCCTTCCCCTCCCTCAAGTTCAAAAGTATTTATGGATGCAAGACAGTAGGATTCTTAAATTAGAACCCCTCCCCCATATAGCTTTTTTTTTCTTTTAGCATGTAAAAATAGTGATGCTTTGGTATTTACTCTTAGTTTGGATTTAATCTTCGATATATTGGAAATGTCAGAGTACACCGTAGATACATTTGAACTAATATTTGAAGTGAGCTAAATCTAGGCTCTCCATTGATATGTGTTCATAATGTGCATCCCCCCCGCCCCCCCCCCGAAGAATGAATCAACTAACTGATGTTGGGTAAAACATCTAACCTCAGCCTTTCATTTTTAGTTTATAAAATAAGGGTACTAATCTCTCTCCCAGATAATGCTGTTGTGAAGTTTAAAGAGTTCTTGTTTTGATACCTAGAGATCTTTAGATGAAAGGTGGTGTATTCAAGAACACGAAATAATTTAAAAGGTAGGAACTTTGTGTGCTATTGTGAATTGTGTCACCAGACATGTGAGCCTCGAGGCCTGGAAACCATCTGTTCAGGTGCAAAAAGGGGAGTCGTGGAGAATTTTCTAAAAGATACCTGCTATCAGACAGACCCCTTGATAGATTTTTTTCTGACATTTCGTAAAGTGTCTGAATTCTCGTATTGACTGGGCACCCAGTTTTAATACTATAGAAGAAAATTGGAAACCTTTTTTTTTCTTTTCTGTTTTGGAAGGATTGTAAGGGGGCATCTCTGAGATAGTGCCATAAGGCCAATCTGAACAGCTCTGAATTGAAGTAGAAGCTCTCTCTATTGATTAGCTCTACTCTGAGCTATCAGAGTTTCATTATAGGTGTAAGAGAACCCCTGCCCTTGCGGGGACGTTAGAGAACCTGGAGGGGTCAGGGGGAGGCGTGGGTGGTGTATATCACCATTCTGTGGTGACTTATACTTTTCAAAATGGTGCTTGCACAGTTAACAGACTTATTTTTAGCTCTCTTCAGAGAGATTTATGTTGATCCAGGAAAGCATTTCTGAAGAGCAAAAGATATGTGACATTAATCCTTTATTTTTTAATATCTCTTAATATTTTTTCATAGTATTTTCATAATATCATTTAATCCTTCATAACATCATTTAATTCAATACTGTATTGAGTAGGTTGGATTACGGGCATTAATCTTGTTTTGTAGTTGAGGATGCTAAGTGAGTTTGCCACCTGGAAGGCTATGACTGGGATTACTCACAGTAATTTTTGTGTTGTCCCTATTGATCATTACCTTCTAATAATAAAATATAGCTACCATTTTTGAGGTCCTCCTGTTTGCCAGGAACTTTATATATACATTCCTTTATTTTAATGTCTTGAGAAATAGGAATCCTGGCTCTGCAATTTTCTGTGCTAAGTACTAAATTAAATTTTAATTCTTAATCTGTAAAATGTATTGTGAGGGTTAAATGAGGTCATGTGTTAAAAGCACTTAGCACAATGCTCCATAATGTGTCCAGTAATGTTAGTTGTTAGTTTATGTTTTCCTTATTAAATGAAGCTCAGAGAGGTCAAATAACTTGGTGAAGTGGAGGAGGTGCCAGAACTCTGGGTCTGATTGGCTGCAAAGGCTGTGAACCCTCTCATTGTGTACAGTGATGCCTCTTTTTCAAACACTCGCTTGCTTCCTTTGCGTTCCATGATGTGGTTGTCGTCTGTTTCTACAGTCTTCTGGTTCCCTTTGCTTGTTCTCTTCCTAATCCGTGTAAGAATGCCACTTTGCTTTTCTGCCTTGAGTAGCACTTCCTGAGGGCTCAGACATTTTTATGTGGCGATATTTATGTTGCTGATGTTCAACTCTGTATGACCAGCAGCTGCTGCTCAGTTGATATTTTTGATTTTTTCGTGTAAATCCACTCTTTTTTTGTGTGTGAGGAAGGTTAGCCCTGAGCTAAGCTAACATCCGATGCCAGTCCTCCTATTTTTGCTGAGGAAGATTGGCCCTGGGCTCACATCCATGCCCATCTCCCTCTACTTTATATGGGATGCCTCCACAGCATGGCTTGACAGGCAGTGCGTCGATCTGTGCCCGGGATCCAAACCTGCAAACCCCAGGCCGCCAGAGCGGAGCGCGTGCACTTAACTGCTGTGACACTGGGCCGACCCCTGCAAATCCACTGTTTCATTATCCCATCTAGTTTATCATTAGATCCTGTCAAATTTTCCATGAAAAAGTCTGTGGATTCATTTTTTTTTCCCATTTCATTTCCAATACAGAACTACTACCCCATTCCAGGGTTTTATGACCCTCACACTTGATTTACAGCAGTGCCTTCCAACTGGGCACTTTAGTCCAGTGGTTTTCAAAAATTTTTAACAGCGGAAACATTTTAACAGCAGAAAGGCTCTGTTTGGAGTAGGCGCCGGGCACCAGAACCTGGTTCCCTGCCCCTTACCTCCTTCTATTCCCCGCTTTGCTGTCCTACAGAACCTCTTAATAATCCATAGAATACTATTTGCTTTAGTTTATCTTGCATATTGTTCTTTATTTAGGTTGTAGGCTGTGGGTACTCCCAACTTTGCCTTTGTTCATGCTTTTCCTTTAGAAAAGTTTGTGTTATTTTTTACTAGTAATCTGTGTTTTATTTTTCCTTGAAGGCCTGCTTCATACAGTATCTTATTTGAGTACTTTGTAGCCTAAGATATTTCTCTGTGTTTCTAATGTGATATCCATTTGAGTATGTGTCATCTTCATATTGTTTTCTTTAATTGCAAAATTTTAGACAATCCATAGATAATGGGGACTAATTTAATAAATACTTCGGTATCACTACCTAGCTTTAGAAATAAAATATTACCAATAAAGTTGAAGCCCCCTAAGTATATCTCTTCTCTGTTACATTCCTTCCCCCTCCCCCACAGGGTTGTCACTGTCCTGAATTGGGTATTTGTCATTTCCTTACATGTCTTTATATACTTTTAGCATGTCGTTCTTATATATCTGATGTAGCATTAGGCCTGGTGTAAGGCCCAGCTTAGTCACTGACTTTGAAATTTGCTTCCTTGGGTATCATTCTTCTCCTCTGGGAGTTGGAGATTCCAATGTGCAGCCAGGTCTGAGACTCATGACTAGATGATCTGTAAGGCCCTTTTTACCCTCACATTATTGATTTGGTCTCCCTGACTTGTGTTAAACATAGGCAATAGATGTGGTCACCCATGTCACTGACTTGAGGTATCAGAATGGCTTTTGGATTCCCCAGATGTTCTTAACAGTTCTGTCACAAAGATCTTCGGAAGTCCGTATTAAAATAAAGTCCCTCTGGGAAGGGAAATCCATTAAATGGTTATTAATTATTAGCATTTTGGTAGGTTGAGTTTATCAGATTTCATTGTAGGGGAACCGTTAGATGAGAGAAAAATGACCACAGAATATGTGAGTTTTGACAGGTAGAAAGGGAAATGACCAAAACTTGAGCTTTTCATCATGTGGAACATTCACGGAAGGGGAGGTGGGTCTCTATGGTAGACAGGTCTCTGGTTGCTGGAGGGTAGGTAGTTATGCAAGTATAACTCGTTATACAAGTTATACAAGTTTGACAAGTATACAATACTTGTCAAAGATAGGATGGAATATCATTGCTGGAGACATATACTTTACCAGACCAGCCTTGTTCCTCAGTTAAAATATAGGATTAATAGTTATTTAAAATTCGTTAAGATATACTTGGAGGAAAACTTGGTGTGGAACAGTGAAAACACTGGAAAGATAAGAAAAAGAGAGTAAGCTACTGAATCTTACTCTCAAGACACATGAGGAGAGTTCTTTGATTTAAACAATAGTTGGATTCTGTGGCGAATTTTTTTTTTTTTTACAGTGTGAAAAGGTAGTTTGGAGGAAGTAAAGTTGAAGATTGAAGTAAAAATGTTAGGGTTACGAAGTACATTCACACAAATGAAAAGTGAAGGTAAGAAAACAATCATTTCATAAGGGAAAGTGTTGTTTTGAATGAATGGATTATCTGTCAGAAGATAATTATGAAATGAAAAAGCAAAGGTAAAGGGATGAGGATATAGAAGGGTAAAGTAGAAAGTATTCATATGTTCCTCAGCATGAAAAGCCCACATCAGCCTGTAGCATCAGTGGCCTTGACCTTAGGACAGAAATCAGGCATGGGGATAAACAGAGAGCAGGGAACTCTCAACTGTGAGGAATTGAGTTGGGTGGGACACAGCAACAAACCAGATAAGTAGATAGTAGGGTATCAGGAAAACCATGAAGACATTACAATGAGAAGGGGAGGTGCGCTTCATTTTATGTCTGTATTCCTAATTCATGTGTCCTTGGAATATTAGAAAGTCAAATTCTTGTGTGCTTATTATCAGATTCACTAAGTGGGGAGCTAGAGTTGTCTTTGAGAAGATGAACCCTAAGAACTCTTAAGAAGACAAAGGTAGCAGCCTCAGGAAGGAGGCCCTGGGGGAAGTCCCCAACTTTAGAGGCTGGCAAATCGAGGAGATGTTCTATATAGTCCAGGGGGAAAAGAACCGAGCAAACAGGAGTATCTCTTCGCATTAACAACTTGACCCTAAAGTATATCTGGCCTCGCTTTGGTTTTTCTTGGTTAATTTGGGGTGAGGCCAATACCATTAGAATTGATTTAGCCCCTGTAGATGGAAACAATCAATTGGCTCTTTCTTCCTATAGAGAGGGAGTGTGACAATAAAATCTGGAGCAGTTCCTGGTGAGCAAACTGCAGTTGCACATTAGGACAGGAGGTAAACTCAATCTTTACTCAACTCTAGGCAATGATTAATTTATCCACTGTTCTTTAAGAGGGTGAGATATAGCATATATTGGTACGTTAAAAAGTTTAAATTGAGGGCCAGCCCCATGGCTTAGCGGTTAAGTGCGTGCGCTCCACTGCTGGCGGCTCGGGTTTGGATCCTGGGTTTGCACCGACGCACCACTTCTCCGGCCATGCTGAGACCGCGTCCCACGTACAGCAACTAGAAGAATGTGCAACTATGACATACAACTATCTACTGGGGCTTTGGGGGGAAAAAATAAATAAAAAAAAATTTATAAAAAAGTTTAAATTGAGCACTTCTTGTTTGGATGGTAAGGGGGGAAAGTGCTTAGAATTTAATTTTTCTGGTTTCAGAGAAGTCTGTGTTGAACTAGAGGTACTGTCATTTCAGGCCATCATATATTAGTGGCTCTCAATTTTTTAAAAAATATTGGTGATGAGACCCAGTACACACATATAAATAAATCTAAAACAGAAGTTTCATGAAATGTACTATGTGCAGTGTTTTCTGGTATTTTTCTATTTCCTGTTGAAAAACTGCTGGTCATGACCCACCAAATTATTTTTGTAACCTGCTAATGGGTTGTGATCTGTAGTTTGAAAAAACAGTGTTGGTATATGTAGTAGTGACAGTCAGGAAACTGATTTCATTTCTAACTCCATCCTGAAACTTAAAAGCTCAGTGATGGTATTGCCGAGGGAATCTAGAGTGGTTTAATTTTAACAACCTATACATACAATAGGCATATGCTTTGAGAGTCTAAAAAGGGAAAAGGTGAAGGGGCGAGAGGAAAGTATTATTTAAAAGCTGCTGTATTTTGAACACTTTGTATATGTCCCAATTTAAGTACGGGGAAATGGAAAACAATTGTCTATGATGTCTGACAGAGTTTACAAAGGAAAATGTACGTGAAGGTTGCTACGAGGCAAAGGCTCATTTGCCTTCTGGTGTCAAATGACCCCATGCTCTGGAAACATCCAACAATAATTATGATGACCTCAATTTCTGACTCCCTACCAGCTCCACCCTCTCTAACTACCCAAGGTCTTTAGACTTTTCTTCTAAAGAGAAAATTTATACTATCTGATAGAAACTTTCTTTTTTATTTGTCCCAAGCTTCTTTTTTGTTGTGATTTTATTTGAATTGCCTCATATGTTAGGAGTATTCTAATTTCAAGAAGCTTTTAGCTCTTAGAACAAAGATTCTATCTTTGAAATGTCTTATTACAACTGTTTTTTCTACATAGAGTGTCAAGTTGAATAAATGAAAGTAACAAGTATGTAAACAGAAAAATAAGTTCAGTGTTTGCATGCCATGAATATTAAAGTGCAGATTACCTTGAACTTCTAAAAGTACATCAAAGGATATATCTTGAAAAATGACTTTGTAGCAAAATGAGAATTACAGAAAGCTAATAACATTAGTGATAATTAATAGAGGTGTACACATGGTAGTATTGCATGTGGGTTCTGAATTAGTCTATAGATTTTATATTATATCAGACATCTTAGTAAAGAGGTAATATAGAGTAAAATTTTCAGATATTTTCAGATATCTTGATATAAATATTAATATCTTGACACAAACTCATAAAATTGGGGAAATTGTTGAGTATATGTGTTTCCAAGGATGAGGTAGTTTCTCTATTCAAAATACAGAATGTTATTCTCTGTCCAGATTATTTTTTCATTTTTAGTTTTTTGAATTCATGGGACCTAGAGTTCTGTAAGTGGAAAGGAATGCGAGTTAAATTTTTTTATTTTATTTTTTTTGAGGAAGATTGGCCCTGAGCTAATATCTGTTGCCAATCTTCCTCTTTTTTTTTTTTCTTTCTCCCCAAAGCCCCAGTACATAGTTGTATATCCTAGCTGTAGGTCCCTCTAGTTCTTCTATGCGGGATGCCGCTGCAGCGTGGCTTGATGAGTGGTGAGTAGGTCCGTACCAGGATGGGAACCGGAGAACCCGGGCCGCTGAAGCCAAGCGTGTGAACTTAACCGCTACACCACCGGGCTGGCCCCGAAAATTATTTTTATAATTTAGGTGAACTTTTTGCATTTTGAAGAAAGCATAAATTAAAGATAATAGGCAGCTAATTTCCTTGACACTCTCTAGAGCCACATGATCTTTCCTGTCTGCTGAGTTGCTCTATTCTGTTTCTTTCTAAAAACTGGCTTTCTTTACTCATGATGATTGCTAATGGCTGAAATTGGCTGTCAGCCTTGAGTTCATTCATTTGCTCATTTATTCTTATATTCCGTAGTTATTAACTAACTACCTTTCAGATGCCAAATGCTTGGTACATTGTTGAATGAAATAGATGAGATCTTTACCCTCATAGAAGATACACTCTTGTTGGAGCTTGAGCTATGAAGGGTAGAAGTAGTATGTACCGATAGAGAAAAATGGTGGAACCTGCTTAATAGGGCAGTTGGAGGAGGCTTCTCTGAGAAGGTGATACTTAAGCCGCAATGTGAGGTTAGAAGTTATCTGTGTGAGTAGCCGGAAAGAGTATTCCAGGCACAGGGAAAAGCTATGAGAAGGCTTGGAGGTGGGAAAAAGTTTAGTGTGTGGGAGGAATTGAAATGAGGCCCCTGTGGCTGGGTTGTAGAATGGGAGAAAGTGGTTGGAGATGAGGTCAGAGAGATGGGCAGGGATTCAGTGATGCAGACCATGGAAAGCAATTTGGATTTAAGTCGGAGTGCAATGAGCTGTTGTTAAAGGGTTTTAAGCAGAATTTTTTATCAGTTTATGTTTTTAAAAGATTATTCTGGTTGCTTTGGGTAGAATAGATTGTAGAGGATTAGGAATAAAAGCAGGAAACAAGTTAGGAGGCTATGCATTAGTTCATGGTTAGAAATGGTGCGGTCAGTAGAGATGGAAAGAGTGGACAGGTTTAAGTTATATTTTGGAGTTGGAAATCCAGGACTTACTGATGGACTAGATGTGGAGAATGAGGAAGAAAGAATCAATTCTGGCTCCTTGGTTTTGGATTTGAGCAACTTGGGGGATGGGGGAAGACTGGGAGACGAACAGGTTTGGGTATCTATAGTTTCTTTCTTAGAATTCCAAATTCCCAGGAAAGTGAATCTCTTTGGCCCAAAATGTGATATTAGGTGGTTCCCTTAGAAGAGGAAGTGGGTAGGGAGGAAACGATGGTCACTGATTTCTTTTTTTAACTTCTTATTTTCACCACATTAGACTGGAGAGTGGGAAACATACCAAGCCTTTGTTAGGTGTTGAAATGTTTGGTGTCGTGGTAACCTGCTGTTAAAAAAAAACTTTTATTGCAAAATAAGACATCAGTAAAAAACGAATGTATGGCTTGATGAATAAGTATAAGGTAGATGCCTTTGTAATCACCAATCAGGTTAAGAAATAGAACTTTGTCACCCTCCCTAGAAGTCCCTTCTGAGTGCTCTATCCCAGTCACAGCCACCTTTCCCCATAAGTAACCATTATCCTGACTTTTTTTTTTTTTTTTGGAAGATTGGCCCTGAGCTAACATCTGTTGCCAATCTTTCTCTTTTTTCCTCCTTTTTTTCCCCCAAAGCCCCGGTACATAGTTGTATATCTTAGTTGTACGTCCTTACTTCCTGTATGTGGGACACCGCCTCAGCATGGCTTGATGAGCAGTGCGTAGGTCTCTGCCCAGGATCCGAACCGGTGAACCCTGGGCTGCCGAAGTGGAGCTCTTAATCACTTAACTTTAACCGCTATGCCACCGGGCCGGCCCCTATCCTGGCTTTTATAGTAATAACCTAAATGCGCATTGCTAGACACACTAGGTTAGTCTTGCTGGTTAAAAAATAGTTTTTGTATGAGTTATCACTTTTAATCTTTAGGTTAGTCCTCCATTCCTTTTCTTTTTCCTGTTGAAGAACCCGGGCTGTTTGGACTGTAGTTTCCCACAGCCTGGATTTTGCTGATTGCTTACTCAAGGCACAGTTCAACATGTTCCTTTGTCCTCCATATTTCCTGCAAGTGGGTAGCTGGATCCAGAGACTGGATCAGACTCAAGTTCGATCCCTTAGGCATTATTATAGGTGGTGTTTGGCAAGACTATATGAGTCACTTAGTGTCTAGTTGTCTCTCTTTTGTGTTCTTAGCAGCTGTTGATGGTTAGTGCTTATTTCTGTTAATTCATTGGGTGTTGCAAAATGGTGATATTCTAAATACATAGTTTTATTTTTATTTATTAGGCAGAATGTTTTTATTAACAGTCACTTCCCTCATTTTCTGTTTGGTTACCCAGTGGTATAGTTTATAAAGGAAAGACAGGATAAATACTTGATTCTTTCCCTCTGTTTACTCATTTTCGAGGTAATGAATCTGTTCCCTGTTTTCTTCCAAAGGGGACCAATTCTTTTTTTTAAATGACATTATCAGCTGATGGATTTAAACATGTTTGATGGATTTGAATCAATTGCAGTTACTGTTGCTGAAGCTTGAAGTGTCCCATTTTTGGTCAGTGGGAGTCCCTTCAGGAGACAACATGACCCTAGTGGTCTTTGATAGCTTCCTTGCTATCTGCGCTGATAGATATTTAGGGCTCATCTTGTCCATTTCCTGTCCCAGATCTGAAATCAACCATTTCTCCAAGAAGCCCTACATTCTTTTAGTGAGAAATGGTGTTTCAAGACCCTGACTTTCAAGACCCTGGCACTAATATGGTGTTAGTTTCAAATAGTGTTTTATTCATAGATAGAACTGACTCATTCTTTCAAACTATGGGATGTACTATCAAAAATGTGATGGCACTGGCAGTTTTGAGCTTCTTTCCCTGGATAGTGTCTCCACCATACATTTATTTTTCTCAGTTGGAGTCAGAAATTGGGCATGTATAGACGAATTCTGTGATGGAGATTGTTTAGAGTGGACTTGTATCTTCATGTTGTCCCTATCTTACTCTTGTTACCCTTTGACTCATTGTCATCCTTATATCCAGCCTCACTTCTTTCTCGCCTCTAAATGTTTCAGGTGACCTAGTTTCTTCTTTTCTTAAATGAAAAAGATTTAGAAAATAAAAGAATCCAGGACAAATAACACCACTAATGATAAGATCAGATTTCAGGCCTTATTTTTTAAGGTAGAACTTTTAGCCTGCCTTGTCTTGCATACGTAAAAGTGTATCTGGATACAGACAAACAAAATTCAAGGACATCTTGAGGCTGCTTTGTAAATCCAGTGCTAACTGACTACAGTATGATGAATTGCAAAATGAAGCATGTATGGCTATTAAATGCCGTATGTTATTTCTTTTTAGTTTTGGTATTAGCCCTTCTTGTTAAATTTTATTGTGCTTTTGAATAAATAAAATGAGATATTTATTTGACTCAGTGACATAGTTGGTAATTTACATTTGTCAGAGTATCACATAGCTTTAGAAAGAATTAGTTTTGGTATAATTACTTACTGTATTAAAAGACATAAGGTTGCACCTATAAGTTGATAATGTGAATTAGTCTGTCATCTTGCAGTCAAATTGCAGTCAGCAACCATTTTCCAATGATCATCTATTCAAACATTTTTAATAATCAGTGAAATTGGAATCATGGAGATTGAAGAGAAATGATTGCTCTGAATAAAATTTATAGTTCATGTAATTCCTAAGAATGATAGGAAACAAGGGTCAAATTAAGCAATGGAATTCCATAAAATTCCAGTGGAAATTAAAAATATATATATATTAATTAACTCTTGAGAAGAAAGTATTTTGTTGATTTTCTTTTCCTGGTAGATTGAGTTTTCCTTCTATGTGCTTGATTCTCATTTTATGCTTCCAACCTTTTTTCTCCTACTAGAAGAGAATTGAAGTACCAGGCCAAGGATAAGAAAATGGGGTTCCCTCCCTTATATGTAGACTCTCAGCACTTGGTTAGTCTGCTTTAATTAATATTCATAAAAAACTCGTGATGTGAAAGAACCTGCCAAAATAGTGATATGGTGACCACTTTAAAGATATTTAGCATCATTGGGCAGTATAGTATACCATGTAATAGATTTTCCAAATAAGTGAAGTAAACCACTTAAGCATTTACTTTTAAAAATTTTAAAAACACTTTTAAAATAACCAGTTTTGATGGAAGTCATTCCAAAACGAAGACACTTGACCCTGTCTTCTGAAATTGATCATTTGCTTTCTTATTAATATTACTTTTTATGAATTTTAGTGCATAAAAACAGTCATAGAAACACTTCATAGAACTGTTCCTAGTTTTAGTTCATAGAAACAGTCAGGTGTGCCCTTTTGGTGTGTTTGAAGCTTAGTTGCTGCATGTAGCTGTTTTTTTTCTAAACCTAGTCTTGTCTTTTACTGTTATCTGTCATTTAGCGTTGATATGTCCTTCTCTAAACTGCTACTTATCTTAGAAAAAATTATCTGACTTGACAGTAGCTCTCACTTTCCCAAAGTAAAGTACACGTTCTTTGTGTCAGTTTTTGCTTACCAGAGGCCCTTTTCTCTTCCAGGTTCATAGTACATCTTGAAATGGTCTTTTGACTAAGAACATTATTACGCAGTGAAGGAGAGAAAAAATTATTCCAAACTTTTCTAAGTTTCTAAAATTTAATATGAAACTAACCAATTTTTTTGCATCAAAAAAGAACAGGATTTTACTTTAAAAAGCCCACAAAATTCCCAAATTAAAAAAAAATTCTGTCATTTTGGAGTATTACTTAGATTTTGAGGACTCATGGTATTACCAAAGTGAGTTGGAGTTTCAGAGGGTATTTATACCTATACAAATACAATAACATTACGTTTATAGTAGTTTATTTTTAATTTCTATGGGTGAAGTATTTAGGCTTTTTATCTTATAATGATCGATATTTTTTTCTATTTGATACAGCTGGGATATTTTTGTATGTGTGAGGAAGATTAGCCCTGAGCTAACATCTGTTGCCAATCCTCCTGTTTTTGCAGAGGGAGATTGGCCCTGGGCTAACATCCGTGCCCATCTTCCTCTACTTTATATGTGGGATGCCTGCCACAGCATGGCTTGATAAGGGGTGCATAGGTCTGTGCCTGGGATCTGAACCCGAGAACCCCAGGCTGCCAAAGCAGAGTGCGGGAACTTAACCACTATGCCACTGGGCCGGCCCCGCAGGTGGGATTTTTAAATTTTATTTTCATTTCTAAAAAACCACAAAAATCATGAACTTTTTCTCAGTTTTCTCCTCTTAATTTGTTTACAACAACCGCAGAGAAATATTGAGAAATGGCTTCATATGTACTGTTGCTGTGTAATCAAACCACACTGAGAAATTAAGCAAAATAGTGTCCATCTGTGCAAACAGCTGAAAACAGCCACCATCTCCACAGCCCTTCCATTGCTATTCATGAAAGCCTATAAAAATTACGCAGAAGTCAGAGTATAGAATTCATTGAATGATACAAATGTTAAATAATGTCAGAGTTCTTAATGTAGTTACACCTTTAATTAATGTATTAATGTTTGGGATTATTGCAGTTCTAGTATTCTGGGGATTGGAGCAAGGAGTTGTGAGTGTATAGAGACTAAATCCTCAAATTTATCTTCAAAATTTGCGGTGTAGGGAAATAAATCAGGAAGAAAATATATGAGTAAATCCAGTTTTTAAGTGGGTAGTATCTTTGGCACAAATCATAGTGGATTTTTCTGTGTGGCAGGTACATGAGTAGACCTTGGCAAGTTTCATATAGAAATATTTTTATTCAATTAAAGATTCTTTTCTCTATTTTAGTTCTCAAATCTAGGTATGGTTATTGAGTATTTAAAAATTTTTATAATGAACTGGATTAAAAGGAGACTTATAGGTCTGCGTATTTCTTATAAAATTATTTTTAATTTTTATTTTAGTAGGACATGAATATGTTGGAGCATTTTCAAATGTGCTGTTTTACGTTGTCTGCATTTTCTGGGTTTTTTGAGAAATTAGTTATTAAGATAAGTGAAAGCAGTAACATGTCTTTAGGGCTAGGGAGTATATTGCAGCATTTGTTAACTTTGTGTGGGTTTGTTACAAGAAATTGAAAAGAATCATATCATTTTCCAGTTGAAGGTAAGTGAAAAAATTCTTAGAAAATAAAAGTGAAAGACTCCAAGGGTGAAGGAAGGAGAAAAATCTCAGCTTCTTGTCCCTTAAAGCTCTTTGCCAGGAAATTATAATTTTAGAGTACTTTTGGGCACCGAGCCCAACCTAAGAGGAAATGGTATGATAGAGTTGAAAAACAAGACTTTCATTTAATTTAAAAACGTTTTCTATCCATTGTAGAGCATGTATATTCTTAGGTGGATTTCAGCTCATTCTAGGGCCAATAATGAACTAAACTCCCGTAAATTTGACTGCAGTTTTATGAAAGTAACCATGTTATAAGATCATCAAATTACATCTATTTTATTGTTAAAACAGTGATACTTACTAATGAAATAATTAAGAGCCAGAGCTTTAGAGTAAGGTAGACTTTGGTTCTAATCTTAGCTCTGCCATTTACTGCAATGCAATGGCGGGCAAGTTACTTAACTTTTCTGTCTCAGTATACTCACTTGTAAAATGGAGGTGATAACAGTACCTTCTTTTGGTTTTTGTGAAGATTAAATGAAATAGTGATTGTAAAGCATTTGTCTCTGAAGACAGTTTCCAGAGTGATTCAGAAATGTGTCAGGTGGGGCCGGCCCCGTGGCTTAGTGGTTAAGTGAGTGCGCTCCGCTGCTGGCGACCCGGGTTCGGATCCCGGGCTCGCACCGACACGCTGCTTCTCTGGCCATGCTGAGGCCGCATCCCACATACAGCAACTGGAAGGATGTGCAGCTATGACACACAACTATCTACTGGGGCTTTGGGGGGAAAAAATAAATAAATAAAATCTTAAAAAAAAAAAAAAAAAGAAATGTGTCAGGCATTGTCAGCATCTTTTGAAGAAACACATAACTTTCCAAGCGAATAAAAGGACAACTTTTACTTGGATACGTATGTTTTAGTTGAGTTAAAAAGAAAAAAAAGAAAATCAGTTTTATTATTTTAGAGCTAAACATATATTAAATATTTGCAAAATGTTTGGCCTTTAAAAAGCAAAAGGGAGCAGAAAAAAATGATCCTTGAATTTTATTAGTTTGAGATAAAATGTACTTCCTGTGGTTGAAATAGAAAACATGTTTGATTATTGTGGATTCAAGATCAGATTCATCATTGTGCAATTTAGAAAATGTTCATTATTTAAGGCTAACTTTGAAACTTTTTGACTTTTTTTTATAATGGAATGTTGAAGAACTAAAGGATGAAAACTTTTTATGTGTTTATAAAGATGTAAGACTTTTCTAACAGTATGCAATAGATGAAACTAACAGATTCAAAAGATGAAACTAGGGTTAAAGACTAGAACTTAAAGTGAGATAGCACATATAAGATGAGGAATAGTGCTTATTAGCACATAGCAATAATAACAATATGAGTCTTAGCAACAGTTGTGACATTAAATAGCTACTATTAGTAATAATGAAGCTACCAACAGTGTGATCAGTAAAATATAGGGAAATTTGCCAGAAGAGAAAAAGACTGAAATTACAGAGCTGAAATGAGGTAGAAGGTGCTTTACAAGAAAGAAATCTCTGTGCTTCCAGAGTTGGAAGTTTTTTGTCTTCTGCTTTATTTGCACTCTGGCTAGGTCCTCTTCTCCATGATTAGTTTCCTAAGAGATCTAGAGGGCATATCCTAATTATTCTTGAGTAGGAAGCTAGATCTAGCCGTGTAGAAAGCGTTCTTTTGCGTCTCTCTTAAAAATCTTTGGCCGAAACGACCCAAATAAAAAATGAGCAGAGGACTTGAATAGACATTTCTCCAAAGAAGATATACAAATGGACAATAAGCGCATGAAAAGATACTCAACACCGCTAATCATTAGGGAAATGCAAATCACAACCACAAGAAGCCAGACACTGAAAGACACATATTGTATGATTCTGCTTATATGAGGTACTTAGAATAGTAAAATTCATAGAAACAGAAAGTAGATTACTTTCTACAGAAAAGTAGGTTACCAGAGACTGGGGGGAGGGGGAAATGGGAAGTTGTTTAATGGGTAAAGAGTTTTGATTTGGGATGATGAAAAGTTCTGGAGATGAATAATGGCGATGGTTGCACAACACTGTGAATGTACTTAATGCTACTTAATTCTACCCGTGAAAATAGTTGAAATAGTAAATTTTATGTTATGTATATTTTACCAAAATTAAAATAAAAAAACCTTTAGCCAGTCATAAGCAGCTTGCTGTGCTTTCTTGGTCCTGAGCTTTACCTCAGTCTCTTCAAAGCTCAAGAGACTTCCTCAGCAGAAGTTACAGCCTGTCTACAAACGTGCGAACTGCTCTTCCAAAGCTGGAAACGAAGAGAAAAGAAAGGAAGAGGACTGAATACAGTCCCTTCATTTTTTCTGCCTTGGGTCTTTTTAGACGGCTGTTTCTTGCATGGGGCTAATTTGCATTTTGGTGTTAGTAGACTTTTCAGAAAGAGCTGTAGTAACTCCAGTTACAGCTGGTTTCAGAGCTTGAGTCCCCTACTTTTACACTTTCTTTTCCTGTCCTACCCTCATATTTTCGTATAATTTTACACAGATAATTTTATCTACTTTGTAGAGAAGGTTGAAATTCTGTGACCGATAGGAAGAAGAACTACCTTATGTACTTTTCTCTCTATTTGATTATTGTTCCTACAAAATTTTTGCTTCTATCACAGAAGGGGAATTTCTTCTCTTCCTCTCTAACTTTCGTCTGACCTTTGAGCATATCCCTTCTCATACCTTTTATGACATAACTTCTACAATCACATTTTTGTTCCCCAATTCTAGGATCTATAAAATCTCTACTTGTAAGGCTTCATTCTGTTTCAGCCTTCCAGCATGCTCAGGCCTTGTCTGTCTAATGAAACTGCTTTTAGGTTGCAGGTTATCAGTCATTGCTTGGCAAGATTGGAAACCTTTTTTTTTTTTTTTACTTCTATTTCTGCATAGATTACATCCTTTTCTCTGTTCTTATCCTACTCGTATCTCTGTTTCTTAAAGCTTTCTCTTTCTCTGGCTTTCTGATTTTTCTGTTGTTTATGTTTCTCTGACTGTTTTATGTGCTCTTCTTCCCAATTTGTAATTGACGGTGACCTTGCATTTTCTGTTTTCTATCTTCCTCCTCATTTTTTATGTAGTTATTTCCTTGGTGAGTTTATCCATTCTTCATGACTTCAACTTTGATCAAAATGACTCAAAAATACACGTTTTTGAGACTTGGAGTCTTTGTACTCAATCTCATTCCGTATTTCTAATCTACTAAATAATATTTGACTACTTTGCTGTCTCATGAAGGACAATATGTTCAGAATCCTTACTTCCATTTAACCTCTACTGATTAGTGATCTCACTGTTTTTCCAGTTTGCATTTGGTGTGTGAGTCTTCTCTCTGCTTGGTTTCCTCTATTAGTTAGGTCCTTTAAGGCTACAAGTAAGAGAGGTACACAGATTATCTTCAGTAATAGAATTTTATTGTGAGGGTACTTAGGAAATGTGCATGGGAAGGTGCCTAGTCAGCTGTTTGTTCCCTCTGAGCTTCAGTGTCTCTAATACTAGGTTGTGGAATGGGCCCCATTACTAAAGGGAATATTAGCTTGGAGTCATTTGGAATAATGACTTGAGCTCCAGTGACTTTTGTCGTCTTTGTTCACTTAGCATTTATACTTTCTGAAATCTAAGGTTCATTGGGTCATTTTGCAACCATGAATTTTGGAACATCTCCATTGGCCATTTCAGCACTTGTATGAATGCTTTTGGCCTGTGGATCAACTTCTAGCCATATATACTTTTTATTGTTGGGATGGTAAAGCTGACTTAATTAGAAGCAGCCTGTGATGAGCCATAACAACTTATACAGGAAGGTAGGTTTTTCCCCTTAAGGGCACTTGTGTAAGTGACAGACATTTTGAAGTTCCATTAGTTCTACTGTAGTTAGCAAATTTGTCTTTTTCATTTATTTATTCATTTATTTATTGAACAAAAGTTTATTAAGCAGTAGTGTGTGAGGTTCTGTGTTAGGTACTTACTGGAGCTATGAGGCTGGATAAGACATGATCCATATCTTCATGGATCCCATTTTAGCTCTAGTGATAAGCTCATACAATAAATAAATAATGAAAGGAGTAGTGACTCAGTGTGCTAAGTGCTATGGGACCATAGTTGACAGTGGGATTAGTTCTCTGTGTTTGGGTGGGTAGGTAGGTAGGGATGGTGGTAAAGGAGAGGAGGTTATCACTATGTATTTCCAGAGAAGATTTTTTATTGTATCTTTAAGAAAGTGGTTAACTGACAGAGAAAAGTGTGTGTGTGGGGGAGATCATGTAAGAGAGAAGGGGCATATAGAGGTATGACCAGTATATCTTGCATCATGTACAAATAACTATACAATATCTGCTTTTTATAGTACAATGATATGTGACTTCTAAAAAATGTGTTATGTGAAAATTCAGGACCTTTATAGTCTGCTGTAGCTAGAGTGTAGGTAACAGAAATGAGGTGATTGAGAGGATCTTCAGCTCCACAGTTAGGATTTTTATTTTGTATGTAATGAAAAATGACTCTTCTTTCAAAATGTCTCTTGAATTTGTTCTCTCTTGTCATTTCCACTGTTAACTTTTTTTTTTTTTTGCTGATCTTCCTCACAAAAAAATAAATAAATAAAAACCCAATTTCTTTGCTCTGGGCTGGAACAAGATCTTCTCTACAAATTGGTGGCCTACTATGTGCCTGGTACCCTACTGCGTGTCCCACCTGCCGGTTTGATTTGACCTCACACCAGCCTTGTGAAGTCGGTCTTATCATCAGCATTTTACAGATGAGGCCAAGTCACAAATTCAAGGTTGCACAGGCAGAGGGTAGAGCTGGGACAGGAACCCAAGTGTGTCAGGCCATTTTAAGATGGCGGAGAGTGGGTGTTTATATTCACTGGCTCTTTTTTCAATAAACTGCTTAAGTTTATGCTCCTGCTCCACTATATCCTTCTCCCCGCCTGCCCCCCATGCCAGCCTAAGCAGAGGGAGCATCTGGGATGCCTCTGGGTGCCAGCTGAGCCCAGCTGTCTGCCCCAACCCCACCCCTGTTGGTGCCAGGATACCATCTGGGTGCCACTCAGGAGCAAGGGTATTGAGAGGGACCCTCAGAACTCTGGGGGAAGGGATGCTGGCCATAGCCCAGCCCTGTCCTGGGCAGGTCCACTGTTAACTTTTAAAACCCAGATCCTTCTCACCAGATTTCTGGACAAAACTACCCCTTGTTTTGCAGTTTTTTAGCTGTCTTCTCCATTATGGAATTTGAGTTACTAGGACATTTATGAGATTGGGAAGAAATCTCTGGAGGAAGAGTATGTTGGTTTACCTTACACAGTTAGTAGTGTTCCACCATTACCATAACCACCAAAATGCGTTTCAGAATTTCATCCCTCTAGCTCCCCCATACCACATTTTCTTAAAACATAATTTAAATTGCTGTTTACCTAGATCACCTGTCATCTCATATAATACAGTATAGTGATTTGGAATTTAAGAAGCACAAACAAGCTGAGATTGTTTAATCTTTTGAGTGCATAGTCTAGCCTTGCAAGAAAAAAGGATCTGCTAAATCCTGTTCTAGGAGCTCGTAGTTTAGTGGCTGTAATAGTACGTTTCCGAGGAGAGATAAGTAATTGATTTGAAGATGAGAAACTCCTGGGAACACTTATGAAAGAATATCCATCTTAACTGATGTGACTGATGTGTGATACTTGATGTAGTAATTGTTGGAAATTATTAAGTATGCTTTGGTATTTGCTAGCTTCCTAAGAGTGAGAAGCTCCATACTGTTATCTTGGACAGATCTTGCTTTGATTCTGTTTTGCTATTTATTACCCAAGTGACTGGGGAAGTCACTTAAGCCTTAGTTTTCTTATCTTAAAACTGAGAGTATTTTAGTAACTACCAAAAGGGTTGTTATACAGATTAAATGAGAAAATGCTTGTTAAGTGCTCAGCACAAGGCCATAAAAAGCCCTAATAAATGTAAACTACCTTTATTATTATGTTTCATTTAGGTCTTATGTATGTCTTTCCTGCTAGATTAGGAGCTCTTGGCTGTCAAGGGCTGTATCTTAATTTTCTTTGCCTTACTGCAGCAGATAGCTTGTTGTCTACAAGTTCAGTAAGTGTATATTGAATGAATATAAATGGGTGAATTTTTAAATCTGGTTTTATTATTTTTTTGAAGATTCATTAGCTTTCCTAAAGACACTATCTCCTAAGCAGTTGCAGAATTCACTCACAAGAATAAGACTGATTAACAGATACTGTTTTTACTATTTCTCATTGCCTTGGTCCATTTATTAATTCAGCCTATAGAAGAGGCCTTTCTTTTCAGTGTACAAAATGATTTTATGGAATGCATTTCATGAAATAATTATTGAGTCGTGCAGAAAAATTTTAATTTTGTTATGTGAGATGTAATTTTAGAAGTTTCCCTCAATCACAGAAAAAAATGAATGTTTATTTTAGAAACTTTATGAAACAAAAGCATAGAGGAGAGCCACCCCCAAAATCAAACCTTGTTGCCTGGAATCCTAAAATATTTACATGAAACAAATATTTGAGTTCCTATTATGTTCCAGGCACAGCTTTTAGTGCTGGGGATATAGCACTGAACAAAGCAAAGTCTGCCAGTAGTGTGAGGCCAGTACGTGCGTGAGCACGCACGTAGGCAGATACACCTGTGCTTAAAAGACAAAAATGGTTTAATTCTGTGCACTTTATTTTGTAACCTGCCCTTTTTTCTTTTAGCAGTATATTGTTAACTTGTTTCTTGTCAGTGAGTTTTCTACAGCATGACTTTTAGTGGCTACCTGTTATCTCATTGAATGGATGTTCCATAAATAATTAATAATCTATGTTTAGACACTGAATTTACTTCTAGATTTTGTTATAAATAATTTACAATGATTACACGATTTTTTGTTTCCAGTTATTTGTAAGAACAGTTGAAGTTGATTTCAAGTCGTATCATTTACTCTTTAAAAAAGCATTTATTACGGAAAACTTCAAACATAGTTTTGTAAGGAAGAGAGAATAAACCTATATATACCCATCACCCAATTTCAACAATTATTAACTTCTGGCCAGTCTTGCATAATTTATATTCCCTCCCCCCCACCTTTATTATTTTGAAGTAATCTCAGATATCATATCCTGGCGCTCTTAACTATTTCAGTATGCATCTCTAAAAGATAAGAATATTAAACAATATATCACCATAACACCATTATCTGAGGTATAGTTTTAAGTGTAACTTATTCTTGAAATGATAAAATAGTAAGGAGACTTTGGAGAAAACCCAGAGCAGTCCATGTAGAAGGCTGTCCCCCTGCACCTGCATTGAAGATGCAGAAAACTTGGTATTGAGATCTTGGGAAAAATATTATCAGAAATTCTCACATTGAACAGAAAACCCAAAAGTGAGATAAACAAGCTTATGGATGGGGGTAAGATTGAAGTGGTGTTTAGATGTGGAAGTATTAGAGAATTTGATTCTAGCTAAAAAAAAAAAAAAAAAGGAATTCTGATGTTTAAAAACAATGTGGGAGAGGCCGGGCCCGTGGCTTAGTGGTTAAGTGCGCACGCTCCGCTGTTGGTGGCCCGGGTTCGGATCCCGGGCGTGCACCAACGCACCGCTTCTCCAGCCATGCTGCAGCCGCGTCCCTCATACAGCAACTAGAAGGATGTGCAACTATGACATACAACTATCTACTGGGGCTTTGGGGGAAAAATAAATAAATAAATAAAATTATAAAAAAAAAAAAAAAAACAATGTGGGGGACGAATGCTTTTTTTCCACTGTATTCACTATGGCAGTATAATAGATTATGTTCTTCCCGACTTTATGAGAGAGAAAATCAAATGACAGGAAAACCAGATTGCATTAGCCACTTATTTATTTTAAAAAGACAATTCTAGGTTATATCTGCTTAAGTATGTAATAAACCCTCTATCAAGTTCCATGAGAGAGAGAGATCTTGTGGGTGACTTGTTCTCCACAAAATGCCTTAGCACCTGGGAGAGCGCATTCTCTAAAGGCACTCAGTCAAGGGTAAGTTTTTTTGGACTTATGATTAAAAACATATGGTTACGGGTGAAATTCTGGGTGCTAAAATCCATAGTTTGTCAATTACATATGAAGTTATGCTCATTATATTGTGTTTGCCAAGACAGGAAAATAGGAAAGTGTTTTTTTTGTGTGTGTATTTTAAATTGGCTTTTAATTATGAGTTTTTTTTTTAAGCTTTAAGGGTTTTAAAAGCAGACAATATAAAACTAATTTCAAATTAACCCATAACTGAAATGACGTTTTCATTTAAAACACCAGGAAGGGAAAGAGGGAATAAAGACAAAACGACATAAAACGTGAATCGTTTACCAAAATAAATCATGTGTTTTCATTTGACAAGCACCCCAGAGACCATCTTTTTGCCTAAATGAAATTAGTAACGTTTCAGTTGTTCCGCATGTTAAGAAAATGAGAAAATTCTCATTAGGTGTTTACTGGATTCATTTGAGGGACCTATGACTTGTTTGTTTAAAGTGAGCCAGATTATGAGCCTGCTTTGAAGAAAACTTTTATAACTCCTACAGCATTATGTGATGGTTAGGTTACCTTTTGGCTTAGTAGTAGAGAGATTTGTTAATATGATGCTGTCTCCATCGCTGTGTCATGTGCATGCCATGTCTTGAGCTACATGTGCTTGCTTAGCCAGGAAGGACATGAAGCACCTTTGCTTTCTGAGGCACAATGGTGAAGATTTTTGAAAATTTAAGAGACTGGCTTCTCTTTCTGGTAGGCTATATACTCTTTTTGGTTCATAGCTCCTTCCCCCTGTTCGTTAGCGTCTTCCTATTTTTCTTTCTTTCCTTCCTGGTCCAAGTCTTCAGCCACTTTTTTGCTAATATCTTTAACTCTGTTGTCTTATTATTCCTCTATGGCATCTGCCTTCTCCTTGCCTTTCTTAAGACTTCTGAACAGTGCTGAAGAAAATACAAAACCTTCAAGATTGCCATTTTAAATTCATGATCTCTAACCTCAGCAAGGCCTGCAGTGCTGTTTAGTAATCCTGTTAAACTTCATGAGGTTGTTTTGTTTTGTTTTGTTTTTGTTCTCCATTCTGGCTATTTCAAATATAGCCATATCTATTCAAATCTCAGATTTTAACTTCCTCACTCACAGCAGATGAATATCCCTCCTACTTCATAAAGCAAATAGGAACCAATATATGAGAACTCCCTCAACTTTCTACTATCAACCTACTGTCTTACTGGTAACTCTGCCCATCCTTTCTTCCTATTTAGATAGGAGAGATGTCCCCAACCCTCTGAGTTTAAGGCAGTTCCATCCACAGTGCTTTGGATCTCATTCCTACCAACTTTTCAGGGACGTACTTTAGTAGTTATCTCTTCTTGTCTCTTGTATTTTCAGCTTTTCCTTATTTTGCTAATTGATTTCAAACAGCATTTATACTTATTCAAGAATTTCTGATGGGTTATTTTAAAAATTTATTTATTTATTTATTTTTGGTTTATTGTGGTAACATTGGTTTATAACATTGTATAAATTTGAGGTGTACATCATTATACTTCTATTTCTGCACGGATTACATCATGTTCTCACGTTCACCACCTAAATACTAATTACAATCCATCACTGCACACGTGTGCCTAATTGTCCCTTTCACCCTCTTCCCTCCCCCCTTCCCCTCTGGTAACCACCAATCCAATCTCTGTCTCTATGTGTTTGTTGTTATTATCTACTGCTTAATGAGTGAGATCATACGGTATTTGACCTTCTCCCTCTGACTTATTTCACTTTGTATAATACCCTCAATGTCCATCCATGTTGTCACAAATGGCTGGATTTTATCATATCTTATGGCTGAGTAGTATTACATTGTGTATAAATACCATATCTTCTTTATCCATTCTTCCCTTGATGGGCACTTAGGTTGCTTCCACATCTTGGCTATTGTGAATAATGCTGCAATGGACACCGGAGTGCATGTATCTTTACGCATTGGTGTTTTCATGTTCTTTGAATAAATACCCAGCAGTGGAATAGCTGGATCCTATGGTAGTTCGATCCTTAATTTTTTGAGGAATCTCCATATTGTTTTCCATAGTGGCTGCACCAGTTTGCACTCCCATCAGCAATGTATGAGAGTTCCCTTCTCTCCACATCCTCTCCAACACTTGTTGTTTCCTGTCTTGTTAATTATAGCCATTCTGACAGACGTGAGGTGATATCTCATTGTAGTTTTGATTTGCATTTCCCAGATAACTAATGATGCTGAACATCTTTTCATGTGCCTGTTGGCTATCTGTATATCTTCTTTGGAGAAATGTCTGTTCAGGTCTTTTGCCCATTTTTTAATTGGGTTGTTAGTTTTTTTTGTTGTTGAGATGCATGAGTTCGTTATATGTTTTGGAGATTAACCCTTTATCAGATATATGGTTTGCAAATATCTTCTCCCAATTGTTAGGTTGTCTTTTTGTT
Source organism: Diceros bicornis minor (assembly GCF_020826845.1). Taxonomy (NCBI): domain Eukaryota; kingdom Metazoa; phylum Chordata; class Mammalia; order Perissodactyla; family Rhinocerotidae; genus Diceros; species Diceros bicornis. The sequence goes on along the minus strand of NC_080760.1, from coordinate 17,553,558 downwards.
TTGTTGATGGTTTCCTCAATGGTGAAAAACTGAAAGCTATCCCTCTAAGAACAGGAACCAGACAAGGATGCCTACTCTCACCAGTCCTATTTAACATAGTATTGGAAGTCCTAGCCAGAGCAATCAGGCAAGAAAAAGAAATAAAAGGGATCCAAATTGGAAAGGAAGAAGTGAAACTCTCAGTATTTGCAGATGACATGATTTTATATATAGAAAACCCTAAAGAATCCACCAAAAAACTTTTAGAAGTAATAAACGAATACGGTAATGTTGCAGGATACAAAATCAACATACAAAAATCAGCTGCATTTCTATACACTAACAACAAAGTAGCAGAAAGAGAAATTAAGAATACAATCCCATTTACAATTGCAACAAAAAGAATAAAATACCTAGAAATAACCTTAACCAAAGAGGTGAAAGATCTGTATACTGAAAACTACAAACATGCTGAAAGAAATGGAAGAAGACACAAAGAAATGGAACGATATTCCGTGCTCTTGGATTGGAAGAATTAACATAGTTAAGATGTCCATACTTCCTAAAGCAATCTATAGGTTCAATGAAATCCCTATCAAAGTTCCAACAGCATTTTTCACAGAAATAGAACAAAGAATCCTAAAATGTATATGGAACAACAAAAGACCCCGAATAGCTAAAGGAATCCTGAGAAAAAAGAACAAAGCTGGAGGTATCACACTCCCTGATTTCAAAATATACTACAAAGCTATAGTAACCAAAAGAGCATGGTACTGGCACAAAAACAGACACACAGATCAATGGAATAGAATCGAAAGCCCAGAAATAAACCCACACATCTATAGACAGCTAATCTTTGACAAAGGAGCCAAGAACATACAATGGGGAAAAGAAAGTCTCTTCAACAAATGGTGTTGGGAAAACTGGATAGCCACATGTAAAAAAATGAAAGTAGACCTTACCTTACACCATACACAAAAATTAACTCCAAATGGATTAAAGGCTTGAATGTAAGACCTGAAACTGTGAAACTTCTAGAAGAAAACATAGGCAGTACGCCCTTCGACATCAGTCTTAGCAACATCTTTTCAAACACCACGTCTGACCGGGCAAGAGAAACAATAGAAAAAATAAACAAATGGGACTACATCAAACTAAAAAGCTTCTGCACAGCAAAGGAAACCATCAACAAAACGAAAAGACAACCTAACAATTGGGAGAAGATATTTGCAAACCATACATCTGATAAGGGCTTAATCTCCAAAATATATAAAGAACTCATGCGTCTCAACAACAAAAAAACTACCAACCCAATTAAGAAATGGGCAAAAGACCTGAACAGACATTTCTCCAAAGAAGATATACAGATGGCCAACAGACACATGAAAAGATGTTCAAAATCACTATCAGGGAAATGCAAATCAAAACTACAGTGAGATATCACCTCACGCCCATCAGAATGGCTATAATTAACAAGACAGGAAACAACATGTGTTGGAGAGGATGTGGAGAGAAGGGAACTCTCATACACTGCTGGTGGGAGTGCAAACTGATGCAGCCACTATGGAAAACTGTATGGAGATTCCTCAAAAAATCAAAGATAGAACTACCACATGATCCAGCTATTCCACTGCTGGGTATTTATCCAAAGGACTTGAAAACACCAATTTGTAAAGGTACATGCACCCCTGTGTTCATTGCTGCGTTATTCACAATAGCCAAGACTTGGAAGCAACCTAAGTGCCCATCAAGGGACGAATGGATAAAGAAGCTGTGGTATATATACACAATGGAATACTACTCAGCCATAAGAAATGATGAAATCCAGCCATTTGTGACAACATGGATGGACATTGAGGGTATAATGCAAAGTGAAATAAGTCAGAGGGAGAAGGCCAAATACCGTATGATTTCCTTCATTAAGTAGTAGATAATAACAACAATAAACAAACAGATAGGGACAGAGATTGGATTGGTGGTTGCCGGCGGGGAGTGAGGGAGGGAGGGGGGTGAAGGGGATGGTTCGGTACCTGTGTGTGGTGATGGGTTGTAGTTGGTGTTTTGGTGGTGAACATGATGTAATCTGTGCAGAAGTGGAGGTGTAGTGATGTACACCTTAAATTTTTACAATGTTGTAAACCAATGTTACTGCAATAAACAAAAAAATATTGTATCAGTTTCTGAGAGAGGATTGTTGAAATCTCTAATGATTATTTTGGATTTTTCTTTTTCTTCTTTCAGTTCTTTCAGTTTTTATTGTGTGTTTTGTAAGCAATGTTTTAGGGTGCTTACACATTTAGGGTTGTCACATCTTCTTGATAAATTGACCCTTTTATCATTATGAAATATCCCTCTTTATCCCTGCTCATATTAATTTTTCTGCAGTCTTCTTTGCCTGATATGAATACAGCCACTTTAGCTTTGTTTTGATTAGTTTAACATGGTATATATTTTTCCATCCTTTTACTTTTAACCTCTTTGTGGCTTTATATTTAAGGTGAATTTTTTGTGGACAGCATGTCGTTGGGTCTTGCTTATTGATCCTGTCTCACTTCTCTCTTCATTGAATGATTTGACTATATATAGTTAAAGTAATTAACCAATGTAGTTTCAACTATATATTTTTTTCCAGTTTTTTCTTAGTACTTGCTCTAGGGATTACAATATGCATCTTTATTACAATCGACTGCAGGTTGACTTAATTCCAGTAAAACATAGCAAATTTGCTTCAATATAGCTCCATTTCCTTTCCCCTCCTTTGTTCTCTTATTTTTGTATATATTATACCTAAATCTGTTATAATTTCAACAATACAATACTGGAATTATTGATTTAAACAATCTTGTGTTAAGATAAATATGTCTTTCATGTTTATGTAAATATTTACCATTTTTTTCATCCAGAAGTACTTCCTTTATTCTTGTAGAGAGGCTCTGCTAGCAGCAAATTCTCTCTCTTTTTGTTTATCTGGGAAGGTCCTTATTTCCCCTTCAGTTTTGGAAGATAAATTTGCTGGATTTAGAATTCTTGGATGATACTGTTCTTTCAGCACTTTGAGTATTCCCTTTCACTGCCTTCTGACTGCCATGGTTTCTGATGAGAAGTCAGCTGTTAATCATATACTTATTCTCCTGTTCTCTTGCTGCTTTCAAGACTTTCTTTTTGTCTTTCAGCAGTTTGATACAGTGTTTCTAGATGTGGATCTTTTTGTTTTTATCCTTCTTGGCATTTGTTCAGCTTCTTGGATGTGTAAATTAAAGGTTTTCATCAAATTTGGGAAGTTATCACTCACTATTTTTTCAAATAATTTTTTCTGCCCCTTATTCTGTCTTTTCTCCTGAGACTTCCATTACATGTGTGTTGGTTTGTTTGATGTCTCATCAGTCTCTGAGGCTCTGTTGATTTTTCTTCACTTTTTCTGTTTTGATAAGGAAGATAGTTTTATTTACTTATCTTCAAGTCTACTGATTCTTTCATCTGGTATCTCAAGTAAGCCGTTGAGCTCTTCCAGTATGTTTTTCATTAAAGATATTATATTTTTCAAGTCTAATTTTACATTTTTATTAACTTCTATTTCTCTGTTGAGATTCTCTATTTGTTGAGTCATTTTCATGGTATTTTCCTTTAATTTCTTAAACACAGTTTCAATTTTTTGAACATATTTAAAATAGCCATTTGAAGCCTTTGTCTGATATATCCAGTATCTGGGCCCACTGTGAGTCATTTTCTATTGGCTGTTTTCTTTTCTGTTGATTGCTTCTATTTTATTGACTACTTTCCTGAGTATCAGTCACACTTTCCTGGTTTTTTTGCATGTTTCATAATTTTTTTTTTGTTTAAAACTGGGCATTTAAAACAATGCATTGTAGAAACTCTGTTTCTCCACTTCTTCCTCCTGGGTTTTTATTTATTTAATTTTTTCTTTTAAACTTTCCTGGACTTAAACTGTGGCATCTGTCTCCCTGTAGTGTTGGGCCCGCTAATGCCTCTGCTCAGTTGTTTTATTTGCTAGCCAGGATTCCTCGGGATTGCCTCAGTGTCTGTGTAGAGGCCAGCCAGGGATTTGGGCAGAGGTTGTGCTCAAACATCTTGAGCCCATATGACTTCCACTCTGTGCTGATGTATCTGTGTATGGGTTGGGGAGCACATTCAGAGCTGTAGCTAGTCTTCAAGTCTCTTTTGGCTTTTACTTTTCACTGGGTCTTGTTGGATCTCCTCTGCTTATGTGCATAGTCTTCCAGTCAGCCACTGATATGTGGAGAGCTCATTTCACCCTTCTGTGACTCTCTCATTTCAGAACCTCCCTGTTAATTTCTAGCTGGTTTGTTGTTTACCCAAGCTTGGCTGTCAAAGCTGCGGGTTTGACAAGTTATTATCGGGTTCACCACTTTTAGCTGACAAAGTTTAACTCATGTCCCAAATTGAACCTGTCTCTTCTAGCAGCAAAGCTGCTACTTTTTATAGTCAACTTTGTCCTGGTAAAACTGTAGTTCTCCCTATTGATGGAACTGGGGGACAGGAGATGGTAGCAGCCCTAGGCTGGAAGGCCACAGAGTCCTGCCATTATTACCCAAAGCCATAGCAGGGTTTCAAGAATAAATGCTGCTTGGTGTGTTTGCTGCTTTTGTGTCAATTTCTTGAGGCACAGAATGGTTGATTTTGACAATGTTGTTCACTGTTTTTGTAGAGGAGGATTTGCCAGCTTCTTCACACCACCATAACCAGAAGTGGGGTCTCCTGATAAGGTTTAGTTTAAATCTACAATCTTGCCATTTTTTCCGTTTGTCGTAATCTGTTCTTTGTTCCTCTCCCACGCCCCTACCTTTTCCTGTCTTTTTGGATCAATAGAGTAATTTTTATTATTCCATTTTATCTCCACTATTGATGTGTTAGTTATATCTCACTGCTTTCTATTTTTAGTGACTACTCTCAGGTTTACAATATGAATCTTTAACTTACAAAAAACCTTTCTTCAAATAATTTTATACTACTTCACATATCATGTAAGGCCCTTGTAAGTGTACACTTGCATTTTTCACCTCTCTTCGTTTGTGCTGTTTTGTCTTGTGTTTTACTTGCACGTATGTTATTACCCCACATCATGGCATTATTTTTGGGTTAAACAGTCAGCTATGTTTTAAATAAATGAAAAAAATGGGAAAAGTTTTCTTTTTTCAATTTTAAGCCATTAAGTTTTTAATTTTTTAAATTCTAGTAAAAAACACAACATTAAATTGATCATCTTAACAGTTTTTAAGTTCAGTAGTATTAAGAATATTCTGTTGTGCAATAGATATCTGGAACTTTTTCACCTTGCAACACGGCAACTCTATACTCACTAAACACTAATGCCACCTCCACCTTCTCCCCAGCCCTACCTTTCCACTTTCTATTTTTATGATTTTGACTGACTTAGATACTTCATAAGAGTGGAGTCGTACAATATTTGTCCTTTTTTTGATTGATATATTTTGCTTAATGTAATGTTCTCAGGGTTCATCCAGTTGTAGTATGGGACAGGATTTCCTTCTTTTTTAAGGCTGCATAATATTCCATTGTGTGTATATACCACATTTTGGTTATCTGTTCATCTGTTGATGGACATTTGGATTGCTTCCACCTCTTGAATAATTTTGAATAGTGCTGTGATGAATGTGGGTGTGCAGATATCTCAAGATGCTGCTTTGAATTCTTTTGTATATATACCCAGAAGTGGGATTGCTGGATCATGGTAATTCTGTTTTTAATTTTTTGAGGAACCTCCGTGTTGTTTTCCATAATGGCTGTACCATTTTACATTCCCACCAGCAGTGCACAAGAGTTCCAGTTTCTTTGCATCCTTATCAACACTTATTATTTTCTGTTCTTTTTGATAGTGGCCATCGTAATGAGTGTGAGGTGATATCTCATTGTGGTTTTGATTTGCATTTCCCTAATAACGTGATATTGAGCATCTTTTCATATGCTTCTGGGCCATTTGTATTTCTTCTTTTGAGAATTATCTATTCAAATTCTTTGCCCATTTTTTAATTGGGTTTTTGTGTTGTCATTGTTGAGTTGTAGAAGTTCCTTATTCTGGATATTAACTTCTGATCAGATATATGATTTGCAAATACTTTCTCCCATTCTGTAGATTGCATTTTCGCTCTGTTGATTGTTTCCTTGGATGCTCAAAAGTTTTTAAGTTTGATGTAGTCCCCTTTGTCTGGTTTTGCTTTTGTTGCCTGTGCTTTTGGTGTCATTTCCAAGAAATCATTTACAAATCCAATGTCCTGAAGCTTTTCCCTTATGTTTTCTTCTAGGAGTTTTATAGTTGTAGGTCTTATGTTTAGGTTTTTAATCTAGTTTGAGTTAGTTTTTGTATTTGGTGTAGGGTAAGGGTCCACCTTCATTCTTTTGCATGTGAATATCCAGTTTTCCCAGGATCATTTGTTGAAGAGACTGTCCTTTCTGCATTGCTTAGTGTCGCCACCCTTACTGAAAACCATTTGGTCATATGTGCAAGAGTTTATTTCTGGGCCCTCTGTGCTGTTCCATTGGTCTATATATCTGTCTTTTTTTTTTTTTTTTTAAATAATTTTATTTATTTTTCCTCCAAAGCCCCAGTAGATAGTTGTATGTCATAGTTGCACATCCTTCTAGTTGCTGTACGTGGGACACAGCCAGACAAGCGGTGCATCAGTGCGCGCCGGGGATCCAAACCCGGGCCGCCAGCAGCAGAGCGCGCGCACTTAACCGCTAAGCCACGAGGCCGGCCCTATATATCTGTCTTTATTCCAGTACCATGGTGTCTTGATTACTGTTGCTTTGTAGTATGTTTTGTAATTAGGAATTGTGAGCCCTCTAACTTTGTTCTTTTTTTCAAGATTGTTTTGGCTACTTGGGGTCCCTTAAGATTCTATATGGATTTGAGGCCTTTTTTGTTCCTATTTCTGTGAAAAAAAATGCCTTTGAGGTGTTGATAGAGATTGCATTGAATTTGTAGATTGCTTTGGGTAGAATGGACGTTTAAACAGTATTAAGTCTTCCAACCAATCCATGACCATGGGATGTCTTTCCATTTATTTGTATCTTTGATTTCATTTTTAGCAATGTTTTGTAGTTTTCAGTGTGTAAGTCTTTCATCTCCTTGGTTAAATTTATTCCTAAGTACTTTACCCTTTTTTTAAATACAACAGTAAATGGGTTGTTTTCTTAATTTCATTTTAGTATTGGTCATTGTTAATGTATAGAAGTGCAACTGATTTTGTGTTGACTTTTTATTCTGCAACTTTGTTGAAATTGTTTATTATAAGTTTTTTTTTCGTGGACTCTTTAGAGTTTTCTATATATGAGATCATGTCATCTGTGAACAGAGATAATTTTACTTTTTTTTGCAATATGAATTTTTTTTAATTGAGGTAACATTAATTTATAACATATTAATTCAGGTGTACATCTAATTTTACCTATTTTTCAATTCTTCTTTGCTTTTTATTTCTGTTTCTATCTAATTGCTCTGGCTTGGACTCCCAGTACTATGTTGAATAGTAGTGGTGAGAGTGGTCATCCTTGCCTTGTTCTTGATCTTAGAGGAAAGGCTTCCACTCTTACTATTGAGTGTGTTGTGAGCTTTTCGTTATGTTGGGGTAGTTTCCTTCTATTTCTAGTTTGTTGAGTGTTTTTATCATGAAAGTTGTTGAATTTTGTCAAAAATGCTTTTTCTGCATCAATTGAGATTATGTGGTTTTTGTTAATTTTGTCCTTTATTTTGTTAATGATTGATTTTCATATGTTGAACCATCCTTAGAGTCCAGGTATAAATTCCACTTGGTCACAGTGTACAGTCCTTTTAGTGTGCTGTTGAATTTGGTTTGCTAGTATTTTGTTGAGGATTTTTGCATCAGTTAGACCAATTAGAGATATTGGTCTGTAGTTTTCTTTCCATGTTGTGTCTTTGTGTGGTGGTTTTGGTATCAGAGTAACGCAGGCTTTATAGAATGAGTTTGGAAGTATTCCCTTTTCTTCAATTCTTGGAAGAGTTTGAGGAATATTTGTGTTAATTCTTTCTTAAATGTTTGGTAGAATTCTCCAATGAAGCCATCTAGTCCTGAGCTTTTCTTTGTTGAGGTTTTTGATTACTACTTCAATCTCCTTACTAGTTAGAGGTCTGTTCAGATTTTTTATTTCTTCATGATTCAGTCTTAGTAGGTTGTATATTTCTAGAATTTATGCATTTCTTCTAGCTTATCTGATTTGTTGGTATTTAATTGTTCATAGTACTCTCTTATAGTCATTTTTATTTCTGTGACATCAGTTTTAGTGTACCCTCTTTCATTTCTAATTTTAGTTATTTGAGTCTTCTCTCTCTTTTTTTTTTTTTTTCCTAAGTCTAGCTAAGGGTTTGTCAATTTTGTTGGTCTTTTCAAAAAACCAACTCTTGGTTTCTGTTTTAGTCTATTCAGGTTGCTATAATGAGATACCATAGACTAGGTAGCTTATATAAACAACAGAAATTTATTTCTTACAGTTCTGGAAGCTTGGAAGTCCAAGATCAAGGTGCCAGGATGGTCACATTCAGGTGAAAGTCTTCTTGGTTCATAGCTGGCACCTTCTTGCTTTGTCTTCACATAGTGGAAGGAGCTAGGGATCTCTCTGGAGCCTCTTTTATAAGGCACTAATTCCATTCATGAGGGTTCCACCCTTATGACTAAAGCATCTCCTAAAGGCACTACCTCCTAATATCATCATCTTTGGGGGTTTGGATTTCAATATATACATTTTGGGAGGACAGAAATATTCAGACTGTAGCAGTTTTGTTGATTTTTCCCTATTGTTTTCCTAGTCTCTATTTCATTTATGAAAAATTTTTTTCTGCTCTAATTTTTATGATTTCCTTCCTTCTGCTAACATTGGGATTTAGTTTGTTTTTCTAGTCTCTTGAGATCTCTTGAGTTAGGTTGTTGCTTTGAGATCTTTTGTCTTTTAAAATGTAAGGGCTAGGGGCCGGCCCAGTGGCGCAAGGGGTTAAGTGTGCATGTTCCACTTTGGCGGGCCGGCGTTTGCAGGTTCGGATCCCGGGTGTGCACCGACACACTGCTTGGTAAGCCATGCTATGGCAGCGACCCATATAAAGTAGAGGAAGATGGGCACAGATGTTAGTTCAGGGCCAGTCTTCCTCAAGAAAAAAGGGGAGGATTGGCATCGGATGTTAGCTCAGGGCTAGTCCTCCTCACAAAAAAAAAAAGAAAATGTAAGGGCTTATTGCTATAAACTTCCCTCTGAGTACTGCTTTCACTGCATACCATAAGTTTTGGTATGTTGTGCTTTTGTTTTCATTTGTTTCCAGATATTTTCCTAATTCCTTTATGATTTCTTTGACCCACTGGTTAAGAGTACACTATTTAATTTCCACTTATTTGGGGATTTTCTTGTTATCCTTCTGCTATTGATTTCTAGTTTCATTCCGTTATGGTTAGAGAAGATATTTTGTATGATTTCAGTCTTCCAAAATTCTTAAGACTTGTTTTGTGGTTTAACACGCAGTCTCTTTTGGAGAATGTTCCATGCGCACTTGAGAAGAATGTGTATTCTGCTGTTGTTGAGTGGGGGAAAAGTTTTTTTCTGTATTTACCTATTTTTTTTTACTAGCTATTCCTCTTTATTCTTTTGTATAGATTTACGTTTCCTTTTGGCATCATTTTCCTTTAGCCTGAAGAACTGTTTTTACCCATTTTTTGTTGTGAAGGTGTGCTCATAATGAATTCTCTCATCCTTTTTTGTTTGAAAAAATTTTTTATTTTTCCATTTTTTGAGATATATTTCCATTGGACATAGAATTTTAGATTGCTTTTTGTTTTCTTTCAGCACTTTAAAAGTATAATTGTCTTTTGGCTTGCTTAGTGTCTGACAAGAAGTCTACAGTCATCTTTGTTTTTGTTCTTATGTAAGTAATATATCTTTTCCCTGTGACTAGTTTTAGTATTCTCTCCTTCTTACTGGTGTTCAGCAGTTTGCTTATAATACATCTTGGGGTGTGTGTGTGTGTGTGTGTGTGTGTGTGTGTGTGTTTATCTTTTTAGATTTGTTGAGCTTCTTGCATCTTGTAGTTTTATTGTTTTCATAAAATTTGGAAAATATTTGGCCACTATCCTCCCCTTCTCTCTTTCTCTCTCTCTCTCTCTCTATCTCTCTATCTGTGTATCTGTAGGTATATCTACATAAAGATCTATGTTTATCGATCCTTCATTTCCACATGAGGCTCAGACTTTTTCTTTTTTCCCTTTTGTTAATACATTTTTTTCCTTCAAGTTAGTCTTTTTTTTTTTCACTGTACTGTCTAATCTGCTCAGATCTTATCCAGTGAAAATTTCATTTCAGATACTTTATTTTTTCTTTTCTAAAATTTCCATTTAGCTCTTTTATTCTATCTTTCATTTCCTTTACATCTGTGAATACGTGGGACATATTCCTAATTGCTTTTTATAAGACATTTTTCCATTAATTTCACCATCTCTGCCATTTTTGTGTGTTTTAATTGGATAATTTTTCTCCTTTTTGTGAGCCATAGTTCCTGATTTCTCATATGTCTAGTAATTTTTGATGGAATTCTTGACGTTGTAAATTTTACATTGTTGAGTGCTGAATTTTGTGTTAGTAGTTTCAGGAGTTATAGACTTGTTCTAGTAGGCAGTTAAGTTACCTTGTGCATTGGCTCAATATTTTAGAGACTTGTTTTTAAGCTCCTTTTGGGAGAGTCTAAAGTAAGCTTTATGTTTTGGTAATGTAGTGTCTTTTCTAAAACAAGGTCATTCTGGGATTTCTACTGAATGACCTTTGATTTTCCCCAACTTTTGTTGGTGGGAAAGAGTCTCAGCCTTGTGTGACCTCTGGGAATTGTTCTTTTTACAGCTCCCTGGTCATTTTTTCCTTTAGGAAATTGATTTTGTTGGGCTTTGTAGAGTGTTTTTGTAAGTGTGCACAGATTGACATTCAGCTAAATAGTTAAGGGAACTCCTAGGTAGATTGCTGGACCTCTGTCTCTGCTGGCAGGTATTCTGTAATGCAGAGTTTATTTGCCTTGCCTCCCCATACTCCAATCTCTATTTGTTCAACTCAGCAGAATTGCTGGGCTCTGTTTGGGTTCCCCTTTCCCTATGCTACAGTCTGGACATAGCCTCTAGGTCTAAAGCTTGGGTGATAGTAGAGCATATGTTGTTTTTTTCTGTTTCTCAGGGATCTCAGTCCTGAAATGTCTGATACCTAATGTCTGAAAATAGTTATTTCCTGTATTTTCTTGGTTTTTCTAGTTGTTTACTGCAGATGGATAATTCTGGATCCTGTTGCTTCCTTGTGGTCAGTAGTAGAAATTCTGTAATGGACACTTTTGAATCTTTAAGTTGTTTGAACTTCCAGTAACTTTTGATATGGTCACCTACTACCTTATCCTTCATGACCTCATTTCTTTTTTTTTTTTTTTAACATTTTCTTTCTTTATTGTGAAATTTTTGTTTTAAATCATTGTTTGTCAGTCACCATATAAATGCATCCTTTCAAACCCTTGTGCCCACCCTCCACCGCCCTTGCCCCTGGTAACCACCAAATAGTTCTCTATGTCCATGTGTTGGTTTATCTTCCACTTATGAGTGAAATCATGTGGTGTTTGTCTTTCTCTTTCTGGCTTATTTCACTTAACGTAATACTCTCCAGGTCCGTCCAAGTTGTTGCAAATGGAGTGATTTTGTCTTTTTTTATGGCTGAGTAGTATTCCATTGTATATGTGTATACCACATCTTCTTTATCCACTCATCCGTTGAGGGACATTTGGGTTGCTTCCATGACTTGGCTATTGTGAATAATGCTGCAATGAACATAGGGGTGCATAAGCCTCTTTGGATTGTTGATTTCAGGTTCGTTAGGTAGATACCCAGTAGTGGGATAGGTGGATCATAAGGTATTTCTATTTTTAATTTTTTGAGGACTCTCCATACTGTTTTCCATAGAGGCTGCATCAGTTTGCATTCCCACCAGCAGTGAGTTAGGGTTCCCGTTTCTCCATAGCCTCTCCAGCATTTGTTGTTTTTTGTCTTGGTGATTATAGCCATTCTAGTGGGTGTAAGGTGATATCTTAGTGTGGTTTTCATTTGCATTTCCATGATGATTAGTGATGTTGAACATCTTTTCATGTGCCTGTTGGCCATGTGTATATTTTCTTTGGAGAAGTATCTGTTCATTTCCTCTGCCCATTCTGTGATGGGGTTGTTTGTTTTTTTGTTATTCAGTTGTGTGAGTTCTTTATATATTATGGGGATTAGTCTCTTGTCAGGTACATGGTTGGCAAATGTGTTTTCCCAGCTGGTGGGTTGCCTATTCATTATGATCCTTGTTTCATTTGCCTTGTAGAAGGTCTTTAATCTGATGAAGTCCCACTTGTTTATTTTTTCTTTTGTTTCCCGTGTCTGAGTAGACATGAAATTCAAAAAGATCCCTTTATGACCTGTGATGAATAGTGTACTGCCTATATTTTCTTCCAGGAGTTTTATAGTTTCAGGTCTCACCTTCAGTTCTTTGATCCATTTTGAGTTACTTGTTGTGTATAGCGAAAGAAGGTGGTCTACTTTCATTCTTTTGCAAGTGGCTGTCCAATTTTCCCAGCTTAATTTATTGAAGAAACTTTCCTTTCTGTATTGTATATTCTTAGCTCCTTTGTTGAATATTGGCTGCCCGTAGATGTGAGGTTTTATTTCTGGACTTTCAATTCTGTTCCATTGATCTGTGTGTCTGTTTTTGTACCAGTACCATGCTGTTTTGATTACTGTTGCTTTGTAGTATGTTTTGAAGTCAGGGATTGTGATGCCTCCAGCTTTATTCTTTTTTCTCAGGATTGGTTTAGCTATTCGGGGTCTTTTGTTGTCCCATATGAATTTTTGTATTTTTTGTTCTGTTTCCATGAAGAATGTCCTTGGGATTCTGATTGGGATTGCATTGAATCTGTAGATTGCTTTAGGTAGTATGGAGATTTTAACTATGTTTATTCTTCCAATCCATGTGCATGGGATATTTTTCCATTTCTTTATGCCATTATTGATTTCACTATATGTCTTATAGTTTTCGTTGTATAGGTCTTTCACTTCCTTGGTTAAATTTATTCCTAAATGTTTTTTTCTTTTTGTTGCAGTTGTAAATGGGATTGTCTTCTTGAGCTCTCTTTCTGTTAGTTTGTTGTTGGCATATGGAAATGTAACTGATTTCTGTTAAGTTGATTTTGTACCCTGCAACTTTCCTGTAGTTGTTGGTTATTTCTGATAGTTTTCCAATGGATTCTTCAGGGTTTTCTATATTAAAAAATCATGTCATTTGCAAACAGTGAGAGTTTTACTTCTTTGTCATTGCTTATTTGTATTCCTTTTATTCCTTTTTCTTGTCTAATTGCCCTGGCCAGAACCTCCAGTACCATGTTGAATAAGAGTGGTGGGAGTGGGCACCCTTGTCTTTTTCCTGTTTTCAGAGGGATGGCTTTCAGTTTTTCCTTGTTGAGTATCATGTTGTCTGTGGGTTTGTCATATATGGCCTTTATTATGTAAAGGTACTTTTTTGTGTACCCATTTTTTTTAGTTTTTATTGTAAATGGATGTTGGATCTTGTGAAATGCCTTCTCTGCATCTATTGAGATGATCATATGGTTTTTATTCCTTGTTTTGTTAATGTGGTGTATCACATTGATTGATTTGTGGATGTTGAACCCTCCCTGTGTCCCTGATATAAATCCCACTTGATCATGGTGTATGATCTATTTAATGTATTGCTGTATTCTGTTTGCCAATATTTTGTAGAGGATTTTTGCACCTGTGTTCATCAGGGATATTGGTCTGTAGTTTTCCTTCTTAGTATTGTCTTTGTCTGGCTTTGGTATCAGGGTCATGTTGGCCTCGTAGAATGTGTTGGGAAGTGTTCCATCTTCCTCTGTTTTTGGAATAGTTGGAAAGGAATAGGTATTAAATCCTCTTTGAATGTTTGGTAAAATTCTCCAGAAAAGTCATCTGGTCCTGGACTTTTATTTTTTGGGAGGCTTTTGATTACTATTTCAATCTCTTTGCTTGTGATTGGTCTATTCAGGTTCTCTATTTCTTCTTGATTCAGTTTTGGTAGGTTGTATGAGTCTAAGAATTTATCCATTTCTTCTAGATTGTCCAATTTGTTGGCATGTAGTTTTTCCTAGTATTCTCTTATAATCTTTTGTATTTCTGTGGTATCTGTTCTAATTTCTCTTTTTTCATTTCTTATTTTATTTATTTGAGCCTTCTATCTTTTTTTCTTGGAGTGTCTGGCTAAGGGTTTGTCAATTTTGTTTATCTTCTCAAAGAACCAGCTCTTTGTTTCATTGTTTCGGTTTCATTTATTTCTGCTCCTATTTTTATTATTTCCCCCCTTCTGCTGACTTTGGGCTTTGTTCTTCTTTTTCCAATTCTGTTAGGCATAGTTTGAGATTGCTTAATTGGACTTTTTCTTGTTTGTTAAGATGGACCTGTATTGCTATGAGTTTCCCTCTCAGGACTGCTTTAGCTGCATCCCATATGAGTTGGCGTAGTGTATTTTCATTTGTCTCCAGATATGATTTGATTTCTCCTTTAATTTCATCAGTGATCCATTGTTCAGTAGCATGTTGTTTAGTCTCCACATCTTTGTCACTTTCCCAGTTTTTTTCTTGTAGTTGATTTCTAGCTTCATGGTGTTATGGTCAGAAAAGAAGCTTGTTATGATTTCAATCTTTTTAAATTTATAAAGGTATGCCTTATTTCCCAGCCCATGGTCTACTCTTGAGAATGTCCCATGCGTGCTTGAAAAGAATGTGTAATCTGCTCTGTTTGGATGGAGTGCTCTGTATATATCCATTAAGTCCATCTCATCGAGTTTTTTGTTTTAGTCCATTATTTCCTTTTTGACTTTCTGTCTGGATGATGTATCCGTTGATGTAAGTGGGGTGTTAAGATCCCTTACTATTATTGTGTTGTTGTTAATGGCTCCTTTTAGGTTTATTAATAGTTGCTTTAAGTACTTTGGTGCTCCTCTGTTGGTTGCATATATATTTATAAGTGATATGTGTTCTTGGTGGAGTGTCCCTTTTGTCATTATATATTGCTCCTCTTTGTCTCTCATTACCTGTTTTATCTTGAAGTCAGCTTCTTCTGATTTAAGTATGGCAACACCTGCTTTCTTTTGTTTTCCATTATCTTGGAGTATTGTCTTCCATCCTTTCACTCGAGCCTGTTTGTCTTTAGAGCTGAGATGTGTTTCCTGGAGGCAGCATATTGTTGGGTCTTGGTTTTTATTCTATCCCACCACTCTCTGTTTTTTGATTGGGGAGTTCAATCCATTTACATTCGGAGTAATTATTGATATATGAGGGGTTGATGTTGCTATTTTATCGCTCACTTTCTGGTTCTTTTGCCTTTGTTTTGTTTCTTGTCCCATGTGTTTTGGACTACCAATTCAGTTTGGTAGTTCTGTATGGAGGTTCTCTTAGTTTTCTCTTTATTTATCATCTGGGACTCTGTTTTGATTATTTTGTTAGTGGTTACCATGAGGTTTGTATAAAAAATCTCGTGGATGTTATAGTCCGTTTTTTGATGACCTCTTATTCCGTTAGACTAAGTCGATTTGATCCCTTTCCTCTTACCCTTCTAAGTTACTTTTGTCGTATCTTATTCCATGTTGTGTTGTGAGTTTGTATTTAAGGTGATGAGGTTATATTTATTTTTGATATTTTCCTTCCCTTGATCTTTGGCTTTATAATTAACTGTTTGCTAATCTATTCTGATACAGAGCTGTAATTTTTCTGGTTTTGTAGATCTGTTTTCTTCCTTGTTCAAAACTTTGTATCCCCTTTCTCTTTTTTTTCTTAGGCATGAGGGCCTTCTTGAGCATTTCTTGTAGTGAGGGATCTTGTGGCAATGAACTCCCTTAGCTTGTGTTTATCAGGGATAGTTATTATTTCTCCATCACATCTGAAGGGTATTTTTGCTGAATAGTGTATTCTTGGCTGGAAGTTTTTGTCTTTCAGGAGTTTGAATATGTTGTTCTGTTCTCTCCTAGCCTGTAAATTTTCTGTCGAGAAATCAGCTGAGAGCCTGATAGGAATTCCTTTGTACGTTATTTGTTTTTGTTTAGCTGCCCTTAGTATTTTTTGTTTGTCGTTGACTTCTGCTAGCTTTACTACTGTATGCTTTGGAGAGGGTCTTTTCATGTTGATATATTTGGGAGATCTGTTGATTTCATTCACTGGTATTTCCAGCTCCTTCCCCGGGTTTGGGAAGTTCTCATCTATTATTTCTTTGAAGAAGTTCTCTGCTTCTTTTTCCCTCTCTTTTCCCTCTGGCATACCTATAATGCTTATGTTGGGTTTCTTAATTGAGTCAGATGTTTCTCCGAGTGTTTCTTCATTTCTTTTTAGTCTTAGTTCTCTTTCCTCCTTCATCTGGAGTATTTCTGCATTGCCGTCCTCAATATCGCTAATTCTTTCCTACATATTATCATTTCTTATTATTAAGGCTTCTAGATTTGTCTTTATCTCGTCTATTGTGCTTTTCATCTCTAAAGTTTCTGATTGGGTTTTCTTTATCGTTTCAATATCTTTTATGAGGAAATTCCTGATTTTGTTCAATTGTCTGTGTATTTTTTCTTGTATTTTTTTGAGCTTTTTTATGATAGCTATTTTGAATTCTCTCTCATTAAAGTTATTCATTTCTCTGCTTTCCAGGTTGACTTCTGGGTGCTTGTCATTTTCCTTTCGGTCTGGAGATTCAATATATTTTTGCCTAGTACCTGTCGGTGTTGCCTTCTTTCTCCTCATAGTAAAAATATATGGTTGCAGTTTCCTCTTGCCACCGCTGGGTGATGGTCAAGAGCTGTGTATTCTGTGCCCACTTCGATCCTCGGGCACTCTAGTTAGCCCATGGCTGAACTGGGCATGGCTGAGCTGTAGCGTGGGTTAGCTGAAGCATGGCTTGGCAGAGGCTGCTGGGGCTGGAGTGTGGGAACAGCTGGAGTTAGAGTGCAGGAACACCTGGGACTAGAGTGCGGTTAGGCTGAAGCATCTGGGGCTGGGCTGCCGGTGGGCTGAACAAGCTGGAGCTGGCGGGTGGCTGAGCTTCAGTGCTGCTGAGTGGACGCAGCTGGAGCTGGAGCTGGATCGTGGGAACCACTGGAGCTGGAGCGTGGCTGGGTTGACGCAGCTGGAGCTGGAGTGTGGCTGGGTTGAAACAGCTGCAGCTGAAGTGTGGCTGAGCTGAAGAAGCAGGAGCTGGAGCGCTGCTGGGCTGAAGAAGCTGGAACTGGAGTGTGGCTGGACTGAAGTAGGTGGCGACAAGTTAGCTGGAGCCTGAGAGCGGCCAAGCCAAAGCAGCTGGACCCGGGGGGCAGTCGAGCTGAAGGAGCTGGGGATGGGGCACGGTCAAGCCGATGCAGCTGGGGCTGGGTGCTCCGCCTCTGCTGGTGCCCAGGCCCAGGGGGCCACTGCCTCTCCTGCTGGGACGTGGGCGCACTGCCGCCGCTCATTGGGCCTGGGTGTTGGGGGCTTACCGCTGCTAGGGCCGGGGCACGGGTGCACCGCCGACACTGGTGCCTGGGAACCTGGGGATTGCTGCCTCTGGGGGCTGGAGTGCAGGTGTGGTGTTGCTGCTGCTGGTGCCGGGGCTCTGGGGAGCCACCAACTCTGGTGCTGTGTTGCAGGCATGCTGCTGCCGCTGGTGGGGCCAAGGTGCTGGGGGCTCGCTGCAGCTAAGGCTGGGGCGTGGGCGCGCCACTGCTGCGGCTGGTGCCGGGGCATGGGCACACTGCTGCCACTGGCACTGGGGCCGGGGTAGAGCTGAAATACCACTGAGCTGAGGCTGCAGGGCCACTGTGCTGAAGCACCAGGCAGGCAGAGGGGAAGGGGCGGTTACTTTCGCCTCCCTGATCCCAGGGGTTTCTTGCTTCGCTGTTGCTCTCTGCTCTCCTGAAGGGCTAGCTTGTCGAAGGTGCCCTCACAACAGATCCGCTCCCTCCTTGGTGGGATTCCCCATGGGCTGTGAAGGATCTTTGAGCACGCCAGTTTTTCTGTGGAGGACCGCCCCCATCGCCCCCACCCCTGAGAGCCACTTGGTGTCAGTCTCAAGGTCGCAGTCCTTGGGGAGGGAAGGGAGCTTCTCTTACCTCCTTGCACTTCCTCTGGGGATTCCAGCACCTCAGCCCTTGAGTGTACAGCTGCGTGGGTGCCTCAGATGTCCCTTGTGTTATGTGAATAACTTTTGTTGGAATATGAATGTCCTTTTCATTGTGTTTTAGAGGAGGAGAGTTCAGTGGGGGAAGCTCACTCTGCCATGATGTTGACCTTACTTCCTCATTTGCTAAATATTGATGTTTTCTTGGGATTTGTTTTCTCCTCGACTCTTGTTTTTTCTTAGACATTTTCTTGAGGATTTTGTCCCTTCTCATGTCTTCAGGTTCCATCTATGTGCTGATGACACCAATAATGGTATTTCCAACTTAGATTCTCTCCTGCGATTCATATATACATTGCTTACTGAAAATATCCATTTGGATGAGTAGAATTAAACCCATCATATTTCCCTCCAAACTGTTTTTTTATGGTATTCTTTAACTTAGTAAATTACATTACCATCCCCTCATTTGCTTAAGCCAAAGTCTTGAGACATGCTCAGCTCTTCTCTTTCTCTCATCACCCCATGTTTAATTAAAACCACTTCCTGTTGATTATGCCTCTTTAAGGTCTTGAATAGCTTGTCTTTTCTCTGTTCTTACTGCCAGTATTATATTCTGTGCATCCATATTTTTAATCAGTTCCTAACTAGTTTCCCTTCTCTACTGTTGCTCATTGCATTTCCTTCTGCTGCTTTACAGGGGAAGCCATCTTTTTAAAATAGAGATCCTTAGCATGGTTTACAAGGCTCTTTTTTTTTTTTATGTAGCTCTCAAGGTGCATTTGTTTCCATGTTCTTTTGTTAGATTATTATACTTTATTTGGATAATAACATTGAAACAATTTTTTTTTTTAAAGATTTTATTTATTTATTTTTTCCCCCCAAAGCCCCAGTAGATAGTTGTATGTCATAGCTGCACATCCTTCTAGTTGCTGTATGTGGGACGCGGCCTCAGCACGGCCGGAGAAGTGGTGCATCGGTGCGCGCCCGGGATCCGAACCCGGGCCGCCAGCAGCGGAGCGTGCACACTTAACAGCTAAGCCACGGAGCCGGGCCTACAAGGCTCTTTTTAACCTGACCCTGCTTACTTCTACGTCCTGGTTATTTTTACTTCGTTCATACTGAATTATTTTTGGTCTGTCAAACACATTATGCATAATCTCTCTCACCTCTTGGTTTCCAGATATGTGCACATGTGGATAATTTTAAAAAAGGCAGAAACGAAACAAAACAAAAAGATATTTCTGTATGGCAAACAGTCAAATAGACTATAAAATTAAAAATTTGTGAAGTGAAAATATTTGCAACCTATGCAAAGGCTAATTTCCCTTGTATACAGATAAGAAAAAGACCAAAAATTCATTAGAAAAATGAGCACAGAACATGAATAGATGGCTTAGTTTTATAACCATATTGAAAGATGCTCAACTTCACTCATAGTAAGAGAAATGCGAATTAAATCTACTCTGTGTTATGAGTTTTCAGCTAACATATTGGCTGAAATCTAAATGTTTGGTTAAATAGTCTGTTGGTGGAACTGTGGGAAAAGAGGTTCTCTCATGTGTTACTGGTAGGAGAATAAATTGGTACAAGCCATCTGGAGGGCAATTTTCTAATATCTATCTATATCTATATTTATTTAACATATAATTATAGTAGATAAAATTTATATCTTTTAATACCATGGTATAATCAACAACTTATAGTTATTATAATAGTGATTTTATTATTTATATTACATTATTAAATTAATATGACATAATTATATTTATAGTATATATTCTTATTAATCAATATATATGCTTATATATGTGTGTGTGTGTATGTACGTGTGTGTATATTCTCTTGACCTCAGAGCTTCACTTCTGGGAATTTATCTTACAGATATACTAGCACATGTGTGAATTGACTTATGTATAAGCTTATTCATTGCAGTGTTGTTTATAATAGCAAAAGGGAACCTAGATATCCATAAATAAGGGATTGGCGAGTAAGAGATGCTACATCTTTGCAATGGAGTAGGATGTAGATGTGAAAAAAAAGAATGAGGATGCTTTCTATGTACTTATGTAGAGATCTCCAACATAGGTTGTATGTTGCTAAGTGAAAGCAAAGTATATAACGATGTGGATAAAAAAAGAGTGTGTGTAAAATGCTATCTTGTGTGTTAAAAAGCAGGAGAGATAAAAGTACATATTCATATCTGTATAAAGGTTTCACAAGAAGCTAATAAAAGTGGTTATTCTTTGAGGTATTTCTGGGCAGATTAAGAAGAGGGGTTAGAAGGAGACTATTTACTTTATACTTTCTTATATTGTTTGACTTTTGAACCATCTGAATATATTGCCTCTTAAAAGTAAAATGAAAAATATTATAAAAAGTCTGAAGGAAAATATTTTCTTTCTGTTTTTTTCTCAACAGTAAGCTAAAAAAGCTGAGTGAAGATAGTTTGACTAAGCAGCCTGAGGAAGTTTTTGATGTGTTAGAGAAACTGGGAGAAGGGTAAGTCCAAAAAATATGAAAGTAGAATTTAGATAATGACAGAAAAATTATACTATTTTAATATTAATCTTTTAGTAGAGTATATTTTCTTGAATACTAATAGTATAGAGGAAACATATCTCAACATAATAAAGGCCATATATGACAAGCCCACAGCTAATATCATACTCGACTGTGGAAAGCTGAAAGCTTTTCCTCTAAGATCAGGAACAAGACATGGATGCCCACTCTTGTCACTTTTATTCAACATAGTACAACCTGGAAGTCTTAGCCAGAGAAATTAGGCAAGAAAAAGAAATAAAAAGCATCCAAATCAGAAAGGAAGATGTAAAATTGTCTCTCTCTGCAGATGACGTGATTTTATGTATAGAAAACCCCAAAGATTACACCAAAAAACTGTTATAATTAATAAATGAATTCAGTAATGTTGCAGGATGTAAAATCAGTATACAAAGATCAGTTGTGTTTCTGTATACTAATAACAAACTATTGGAAAGAGAAATTAAGAAAACGGTCCTATTAATAATTGTATCAAAAAGAATAAAATAGCTAGGAATAAATTTAACCAAGGAGGTGAAAGATCTGTACACTGAAAACTATAAGATATTGATGAAAGAAGTTGAAGAAGACACAAATAAATGGAAAGAGAGTCCGTGTTCATGGGGATTGGGAGAATTAATATTGTTAAAATGTCCATACTGTTGAAACCAATCTATAGATCAATGCAATCCCTATCAAAATTCCAATGGCATTTTTCACAGAAATAGAACAAACAGTCCTAAAATTTATGTAGAACTGCAAAAGACCCTGAAGAGCCAAAGCAATCTTGAGAAAAAAGAAGAAAGCTGGAGACATCATGCTACCTGATTTTAAACTATATTATAAAGCTATGGTAATCAAAACAGTATGGTATTGGCATAAAAACAGGCACATAGATCCATGGAACAGATTAGAGAGCCTAGAAATAAACCCACACGTATATGGTCAATTTATGACAAAAGAGCCAAGAATATATAATGGGGAAAGGATAGTCTCTTCAACAAATGGTGTTGGGAAAACTGGACAGCCACATGCAAAAGAATTGAACAGGACCCCTGTCTTACACCATAAGCAAAAATCAAGTCAAAGTGGATTAAAGACTTCAGTGTAAGACCTGAAAGCATAAAACTAGAAGAAAACAGAGGGAGTAAGCTCCTTGACAGTGTTCTTGGCAGTGATGTTTTGGATTTGACACCAAAAGCAAAGGCAACAAGAGCAAAAATAAGCAAGTGGGACTACATCAAACTAAAAAGCTTCTGTACAGCAAAGGACACCATCAGTAAAATGAAAGGGCAACCTGTGGAATGGGAGAAAATATTTGCAAATCATATGTCTGAGAAGAGGTTAGTATCCAGAATATATAAAGAACTCATACAACTCGATAGACAAAAACAAGCATTCCATTAAAAAGTAGACATAGGAACTGAATAGGCATTTTTCTAAGACATCCAGATGGCTAATAGGTACATGAAAAGGTGCTCAACGTCACTAATTGTTAGGGAAATGCAAATCAAAACTACAATGAGATATCACCTCATACCAGTTAGAATGGCTGTCATCAAAAAGACAAGAGAGAAGTGTTGGCGAGAATGTGGAGAAAAGGGAACTGTTTTGCACTGTTGGTGGGAATATAAATTGGTGCAGCCAGTATAGAAAACAATATGGAGGTTCCTCAGAAAATTAAAAATGGAACTGCTGTATGATCCAGCATTCCTACTTCTGAGTATATATGTAAAGGAAGTGAAATCACTATCTTGAAGAGATATGTGCAGCTCCATGTTCATTGCATCATTGTTTACAATAGCCAAGACATGGAAACAGCTTAAGTGTCCACTGATGGTTGAATGCATATAAAGCAAGAAATATGCTATGAAATGAATCCCAAGAAGTTTGTTAATTCATTCCATATGGCATTGTCATTAATAAGCTTGAGAGATTTTGACTTCGTTAAGCAAGTGAACATAAGGCCATCTTTTAGGATGTTGGAACTCATCTTAGTTGGGGAAAAATGAGTTATAGATGTTAAATAGATTGTCTCAGTGAGGAAAACAGGATGTGTTGACAGAGGAATAATTGACATGATTTTAAAATAACGTTAGAGAAGCCTGTTTCATTTTGAGCACATAGAGGTATTGAATAAAATGGCAAAGTATAGGAGAACTTCCAAAATAATAAAAGGCAAAAAACAGAATTAAAATGGCTTGAATCAGCAAGAACAAGGAAAAGGAAATAGAGAAAACAAAATATAAATAATAAGCCAGATGTAAGTTGAAAGGAATACAATGAAGTATATTTTTCAGTAAATGTCAATTCTCTCATTAAAAGACAGACTATTAGGGTCAATTAGAATGCAAAATCTAGCTATATGCTGTTTAGAAGTGGCCCATGTAATACAATGGGTAGAAATATGGGGATATTTCCTATTAAAGATATCAGATAAGAAAGAGATAATCGTACAAATAAAAACAAAAAGAAAGCAAAAGTGGCAATATTTTTGGTGGGTAAATTAGTTCAAGTTAAAAGATCTCAAATGAATAATGAGGGATTAGATCCAAATAAAGAATAAAGAGGGACATTAGATAATGATACAAAAGACAAATTATAATGAAACATGTATGTGTTAGTCACTATGACAGTTAAATTTGTGAAGGAAAGCTATGAGAAACTTCAGAGGAATCTAATAAATGTGTATTCATATAGGAGATTTCAATATTTCTTTTCCAGAATCGGACAGAATAATAGAAAAAAGAGAAAGGACATAGAGTTATTAAATGTAATCAATAAACTTGAATATATATAAAGTATATATCTATACTTATATAACTATATATATATTACATTCCTCCTTTTTTTTTGGTATGTTCATGGACCATTGGTTAAAAAACTAACAAATTCTTAAAAAAGAGATTTTGCAGGCCACATTTCTAATTGTAGTTACTAAAATTAGAAACAATTACAATGTGATAAAACCCATACTTATTGGAAATTAGGAAACGTAATCTGAGGTAACCTATAGATTGAAGAGGAAATTACAAATTATTTAGAAAACCATGAAAAGAAGAATAAATCATACAAATATCTTTGGAATCCAGAAAAGCTGTAATTAGGGAAAATACTTAGTTTTAAATTCCTTCATTACTAAAGAAAGACCAAAAAAAAAAAAAGAACTTAGTGCTTATTTGAATATTTAAAGTACTTAGAAAAATAATAAAATATGTGAAAAGAAACTAAGGAGAGAGAATTCATAAAGGAAAAAGCTGAATTTGATGAAATAGAAAATAAAAAAATTAGAAATGACAAATATATACAAATGCTGCTTCTTTGAACAGATCAATAAAATAGTTAAATCTCTTCTGACTTTGACTAATGAAAAAAGCAAAAACATGGAAGAATTGGAATAAGAAAGAAGATACAACCAATGATAGAGAAACAATCTCAACTGGAATCCCTTCAGGGAAGGGAGTTCTGGGAAATGTGCTTCCCAGCTTCTCTTTTGCAGTGACAGGAGACCTTAGAAGAGTGATGATTTTACTTAATTGACAATAGTTAGTCTAGCACTGAATTCTATATTAGCTTTTGAGGGAATGAATATATATATATATATATATATATATATATATACACATTTATATACATATATACAGCTTTTAAGGGGAGATGTATATGTGTGTGTATGTATATGTGTATAAATTAGGATCCCCCCCGCCACACACCCCCAAAGGTGACTTCAGGTATCAGACTAAATTGAATTACTTCAGACAGCCCAAAGAAACAGAGGATAGTATAAAATTCATGTTGTTAAAGTAGCTGCTTTGTCATTTACTTTTCACTTATTTTAAAAGATTGTAAATATGATTCTGCATAGCTTCCTAGTATTAGGAAAAGTTCCATGTCTTCCAATGGCTTACTCGTTTTTCTCTTCTGTAGAAATAATGTAGTGAGTAGAACACAATCTTTGGAGTTAGAGTATGTTTGAATTCTGGCCCTTGCTGGTTACCAGTTTCTGTTTCCTCATCTTTTTAAATTTAATTTTTCATTATTTTATTGAGGTCTCATTGGTTTATAACATTGTGTACATTTCAGGTATACATCATTATATTTTGGCTTCTGTATAGACTGCATCGTATTCACCAACAGAAGTCTAGTTTCCATCTGTCACCATGCATATGTGTCCCTTTACCCCTTTTGCCCTCCCCCAACCCCCTTCTCCTCTTGTAACCACCAATCTGTTCTCCTTATCTATGTGTTTATCTTCCACATATGAATGAAATCATATGGTGTTTGTCTTTCTCTGTCTGACTTATTTTGCTTAGCGTAGTACTCTCAAGGTCTATCCATTTTGTCACAAATGGCACGATTGCGTCTTTTTTTATGGCTGAGTGGTATTCCATTGTGTGTGTGGTATGTATATATGTACCACATCTTTCACATTCAGATTCATTGTTGATGGGCCCTTGGATTGCTTCCAAGTCTTGACTATAGTGAATAATGCTGTGATGAACATAGGAGTGCATATATCTTTTCGAATTAGTGTTTTTGTGATCTTTGGATAAATACCATCCAATATTGGATGGTGGAAGTGGAATAGCTGGATCATATGGTATTTCTATTTTTAATTTTTTGAGAAATCTCCATACTGTTTTCTATAGTGACTGCACTAGTTTGCATTCCCACAAGCAGTGGGTTCCCTTTTCTCCTCATCCTCTCCAACACTTGTTATTTCTTGCCTTTTTTTTTTAATTCTTTTTTTTGGTGAGGGAGATTAGTCCTGAGCTAACATCTGTTGCGAGTCCTCCTCTTTTTGCTTAGGAAGATGGGCATGGATGCCCGTCTTCCTCTACTTTATATGTGGGATGCCTGCCACAGCGTGGCTCGATAAGTGGTGCTCAGGTCTGCGCCTGGGATCCGAACCCGCGAACCCACGGTGGCCGAAGCGGAGTGTGCAAACTTGACCACTACACCACTGGACTGGCCCCTTGTCTTTTTTTTTTTTTTTTAATTGATGTTTTAATAGTTTTTAACATTGTAAAATTTTGGGTTGTACATTTTTGTTTGTCCATCACCATATATATGTCTCCCCTCACCCCTTGTGCCCACCCCCCACCCCCCATTGCCCCTGGTAACCACAATACAGTTTTCTCTGTCCATGTGTTGGTTTATATTCCACATAAGAGTGAGATCATACAGTGTGTGTCTTTCTGGCTTACTTCACTTAACATAATACCCTCCAGGCCCATCCATGTTGTTGCAAATGGGACGATTTTGTCTTTTTTTATGGCTGAGTAGTATTCCATTGTATATATATACCACATTTTCTTGATCCAATCTTCAGTCGAGGGACACTTAGGTTGCTTCCACTTCTTGGCTATAGTGAATAATGCTGCAGTGAACATAGGGGTGCATAAGCCTCTTTGGATTGTTGATTTCAGGTTCATTGGATAGATTCCCAGTAGTGGGATAGCTGGATCATAGGGCATCTCTATTTTTAATTCTTTGAGGAATCTCCATACCGTTTTCCATAGAGGCTGCACCAGTTTGCATTCCTACCAGCTGTGTATGAGGGTTCCTGTTTCTCCACATCCTCTCCAACATCTGTTGTTTATTGTCTTGGTGATTATAGCCATTCTAACGGGCATGAGGTGATATCTTAGTGTTGTTTTGATTTGCATTTCCCTGATGATTAGTGATGTTGAACATCTTTGCATGTGCCTATTGGCCATCTGTATATCTTCTTTGGAGAAGTGTCTGTTCATTTCCTCTACCCATTTTTTGATCGGGTTGTTTGTTTTTCTGTTGTTCAGTTGTGTGAGTTCTTTATATATTATGGAGATCAACCCCTTGTCAGATGTATGTTTTGCAAATATTCTCTCCCAGCTGGTGAATTGTCTGTTCATTTTGATTCTGGTTTTGTTTGTCTTGTAGAAGCTCTTTACTCTGATAAAGTCCCACTTGCTTATTTTTTCTTTAGTTTCCCTAGTCTGGGTAGGCATGTCATCCGAAAAGAATCCTTTATGACCAATGTCAAATAGTGTGTTGCCTATATTTTCTTCTATGAGTTTTATAGTTTCAGGTCTCACCTTCAGGTCTTTGATCCATTTTGAGTTAATTTTTGTGAATGGCGATAGCACATGGTCCACTTTCATTCTTTTGCATGTGGCTGCCTAGTTTTCCCAACACCATTTATTGAAGAGACTTTCCTTTCTCCGTTGTATGGTCTTAGCTCCTTTGTCGAAAATTAGCTGTCCGTATATGTGTGGTTTTATTTCTTGGCTTTCAGTTCTGTTCCATTGGTCTGTGTGTCTGTTTTTGTACCAGTACCATGCTGTTTTGATTACTATTGCTTTGTAGTATGTTTTGAAGTCAGGGATTGTGATGCCTCCTGCTTTGTTCTTTTTTCTTAGGATTGCTTTAGCTATTCGGGGTCTTTTGTTGTCCCATATGGATTTTAGTATTCTTTTTTCTATTTCCATGAAGAATGTCATTGGGATTCTGATTGGGATTGCATTGAATCTGTAGATTGCTTTAGGTAATATAGACATTTTAACTATGTTTATTCTTCCAATCCATGTGTATGGGATGTCTTTCCATTTCTTTATGTCATCATGGATTTCTTTCAATAATGTCTTGTAGTTTTCATTGTATAGGTCTTTCACCTCCTTGGGAAGATTTATTCCTAGATATTTTATTCTTTTCGATGCAATTGTAAATGGTATTATCTTTTTGAGCTCTCTTTCTGTTAGTTTGTTATTAGCATACAGAAATGCAACTGATTTTTGTAGATTGATTTTGTACCCTGTGACTTTGCTGTAGTTGTTGATTATTTCTAATAGTTTTCCAATGGATTCTTCAGAGTTTTCTATATATAAAATCATGTCATCTGCAAACAGCGAGAGTTTCACTTCTTCGTTACCTCTTTGGATTCCTTTTATTCCTTTTTCTTGCCTAATTCCTTTGGCCAAAACCTCCGGTACTATGTTGAATAGGAGTGGTGAGAGTGGGCAGTGCTGCCTTGTTCCTGTTCTCAGAGGAATGGCTTTCAGTCTTTCCCCGCTGAGTATGATGTTGGCTGTGGGTTTGTCATAAATAGCCTTTATTATGTTGAGGTACTTTCCTTCTATTTCCATTTTGTTGACAGTTTTTATGATAATGGATGTTGTATCTTGTCAGATGCCTTCTCTGCGTCTATTGGGATGACCATGTGGTTTTTATTCTTTGTTTTGTTGGTGTGGTGTATCACGTTGATTGATTTGTGGATGTTGAACCATCCCTGCGTCCCTGGTATAAATCCCACTTGATCATGGTGTATGATCTTTTTAATGTATTGCTGTATTTGGTTTGCCAATATTTTGTTGAGGATTTTTGCATCTATGTTCATGAGCGATATTGGCCTGTAATTTTCCTTCTTTGTATTGTCTTTGCGTGGCTTTGGTATCGGTGACGTTGGCCTTGTAGAATGATTTAGGAAGTCTTCCATCTTCCTCTATTTTTTGGAATAGTTTGAGAAGGATGGGTATTAAATCTTCTTTGAATGTTTGGTAAAATTCACTGGAGAAGCCATCTGGTCCTGGACTTTTATTTTTTGGGAGGTTTTTGATTACTATTTCAATATCTTTACTTGTGATTGGTCTATTCAGATTCTCCATTTCTTCTTGGTTCAGTTTTGGGAGGTTGTATAAGTCTAAGAATTTATCCATTTCTTCTAGATTGTCCAATTTGTTGGCATATAATTTCTCATAGTATTCTCTTATAATCCTCTGTATTTCCCTGGTATCCGTTGTAATTTCTCCTCTTTCATTTACTTGAGCTTTTTCTCTTTTTTTCTTAGTAAGCCTGGCTAAGGGTTTGTCGATTTTGTTTATCTCCCTTTTCTTTTTACTAATAGCCATTCTTACGGATATGAGGTAAAATCTCATTGTATTTTGATTTGCATTTCCCTAATAATTAGTGATGTTGAACATCTTTCATGTTGCTGTTGGCCATCTGTGTATCTTCTTTGGTAAAATGTCTGTACATATCTTCTGCCCATTTTTTGTTTCCGTTTGTTTTTTTTGTTGTTGAGTTGTGTGAGTTCTTTATATGTTTTGGAAATTAACCCCTTATCATATATATGATTTGCAAATATTTTCTCCCAGTTGGTGTGTTGTCTTTTCGTTTTGTTGATGGTTTCCTTTGCCATGCAGAAGCTTTTTAGTTTGATGTAGTCCCATTTGTTTATTTTTTCTTGTGTTTCCCTTGCCTGAGTAGACATGGTATTCATAAAGATGGTGCTAAGACTGATGTCAAAGAGCGTACTACCTGTGTTTTCTTATAGGAGTTTTATGGTTTCAGGTCTTACATTCAAGCCTTCAATCCATTGCGAGTTAGTTTTTGTGTATGGTGTAAGATAGCGTGGTCTATTTTCATTCGTTTGCATATGGCTGTCCAGTATTCTGATCGCCATTCATTGAAGAGATTTTCCTTTCTCTGTTGTGTGTTCTTGGCTCCTTTATCAAAGATTAGCTGTCAATAGATGTGATTCTATTTCTGGGCTCTCAATTCTGTTCCAATGATCTATTTGTCTGTTTTTCTGCCAGTACCATGCTGTTTACAATAGCTTTTGTAGTGTATTTTGAATTCAGGGAGTGTGATACCTCCAGCTTTTGTTCTTTTTTCCCAAGATTGCTTTGGCTATTTGGAGACTTTTGTTGTTCCGTATAAATTTTAGGATTCTTTGTTCTATTTCTGTGAAAAATGTGGTTGGGATTCTGATTGAGATTGCATTGAATCTGTAGATTGCTTTAGGTAATATGGGCATTTTTAACTATGTTTATTCTTCCAGTCCATGAGCACGGAATATCTTTCCATTTCTTTGTTTTCTTCAATTTCTTTCAATAATGTCTTATAGTTTTCAGTGTCATAGGTCTTTCACCTAGTTGGTTAAATTTATTCCTAGGTATTTTATTCTTTTCGTTGCGATTGTAAATGGGGTTGTATTCTTGATATCTCCTTCTGCTGGTTGTTAGTCTATAGAAATGCTACTGATTTTGGTATGTTGATTTTGTACCCTGCAACTTGACTGTTTTTGTTAATTATTTCTAATAGGTTTTTGGTGGATTCTTTAGGGTTTCTTATATATGGAATCATGTCTTCTGCAGATAGTGACAGTTTTACTTCTTCCTTTATGATTTGGATCTCTTTTTTTTCTTTTTCTTGCCTAAGTGCTCTGGCTAGGACTTCCAGTACTATGTTGAATAAGAATGGTGAGAGTGGCATCCTTGTCTTGTTCCTGTTCTTAGAGAAGTAGCTTTGAGTTTTTCACCATTGAGTATGATGTTGGCTGTGGGTTTGTCATATATGGCCTTTATTATGTAGAGCTACTTTCCTTCTGTACTCATTTTATTGAGTTTTTATCATAAATGGATGTTGAATCTTGTCAAATGCTTTCTCTGTGTCTGTTGAGATGATCATGTGATTTTTATTCTTCATTTTGTTAATGTGGTATATCACATTGATTGATTTGTGGATGTTGAACCTTCCCTGCATCCCTAGTATAAATCTCACTTGATCATGGTATATGATCCTTTTAGTACATTGTTGTATTTGATTTGCTAATATTTTGTTGAGGATTTTTGCATCTATGTTCATCAGTGATATTGGCCTGTAATTTTCCTTTTTGGTTTTGTTCTTGTCTGGTTTTGGTATGAAGATAATGCTGGTCTTGTAACATGAGTTAGGAAGCATCATATCCTTTTCAATGTTTTGGAAGAGTTTGAAAAGGATAGATATTAAATCTTCTTTGAGTATTGGGTAGAATTCACCAGAGAAGCCATCTGGTCCTGGACTTTTGTTTTTTGGGAGGTTTTTGATTACTGTTCACCCTCTTTACTTGTGATTGGTCTATTCAGATTCTCTATTTCTTTTTGATTCAGTTTTAGGAGGTTGTATGATTCTAAGAACTTATCCATTTCTTCTAGGTTATCCAGTTTGTTGGTGTATAGCTCTGCATAGTATTCTCTTATAATCCTTTGTATTTCTGTGATATTTATTATAATTTCTCCTCTTTCATTTCTGATTTTATTTAGTTCAGCCCTCTTTCTTTTTTTCTGAGTGAGTCTGCCTAACAGTTTGTCTATTTTATCTTTTCAGGGAATCAGCTCTTAGTTTCATTGATCCTTTCTGTTGTCCTTTTTGTCTCTATTTCATTTGTTTCTGCTCTGATTTTTATTATTTCCATCCTTCTACTGACTTTGGACTTTGTGCTTCTTTTTCTAGTTCTTTTAGGTATAATGTAAGCTTGTTTATTTGAGATTTTTCTTGTTTGTTGAGGTAGGCCTGTATTGCTATAAATTTCCCTCTTAGTACGGATTTTGCTGCATCCCATATGTTTTGGTATGTTGTGTTTTCATTTTCATTTGTCTTCAGGTATTTTTTGATTTCTCCTTTGATTTTTTCATTGACCCAATAGTTGTTCAGCAGCATGTTGTTGAGTCTCCACATATTGTGACTTTTCCAGCTTTCTTCTTGTAGTTTATTTCTAGTTTCATAGCATTGTGGTCAGAAAAGATGCTTGATGTGATTTCAGTCTTCTTAAATGTATTGAGACGTGTTTTGTTTCCCACCATATGGTCTGTCTTTGAGAATGTTCCATATGTACTTGAGAAGAATGTGTATTTTTCTGTTTTTGGATGGAATGTTCTATATATAATATCTGTGAAGTCCATCTGGGCTAGTGTTTCATTTAAGGCCACTGTTTCCTTGTTGACTTTCTGTCTGGATGATGTATCCATTGATGTAAGTGGGGTGTTAACGTCCCCTACTATTATTATGTTGTTGTCCGTTTCTCCCTTTAGGTTTGTTAATAGTTGCTTTATATGCTTTGGTGCTCCTATGTTAGGTGCCTATATGTTAGTAAGTGTTACGACTTTTTGTGGGAATGTCCCTTTTATCGTTATATAATATCCATCTTGGTCTTGATAATTGTTATCTTTTTTGGCTTGAAGTGTACTTTGTTTGATATAATTGTAGCTATACCTGCTTTCTTTTGGTTGCCATTTGCTTGGAGTATCATCTTCCATGCCTTCATTCAGGGCCTATGTTTGTCTGTAGACTGGGGTAGATCTCCTGGAGGCAGCATCTTTTTAATGCATTCAATCACTTTGTGTCTTTTGATTGGTGAATTTAATCTATTTACATTTAGAGTGATTATGGATATATGAAGGCTTAATACTGCCATTTTATCTTTCATTTTCTGTTTGTTTTTCCTCATCTTTTAAAATGGTTATAGTAGTATTTTACCTCACAATTGAGAGGGTTGAATTTGATAATGTGTGTAAAACACCAAGCATGGTACCTGCTGTACAATAAGAACTTATAAGTGGTAGCAGTTTTTACCTTGTCTTCTAATTCATACCAAAGTACAAATGGCTTCTCTCTCTCATTGTTTTTTCTTTTTAAAACACATCAATATTTAATTGGCAAAGTTTCCAATCTTATAGCAGAGACAGTTTTTGAGCAAGTGGCCATTAGATCCTACTACTCATTTTATTTACCTGTGAGTATGTGGTCTTACTCTTGAGGAGGAGAAAATAGTGAAAGGAGCATTTGAGGAGACCTTGGATCTATGACTTAGAGGGCGGCCAGATTTCCTACTGCTGTAACTTTGGTATCATGTGGTGCTCAGCTGGGGGTTTCAGTTGTTCTTAAGCAGTCTGAAGAGGGATGAGACTTTGATATTCTGGGGATGATTTTCCTTAAGGTGAGATCAGCCTTGTCTCCTAACTTGAAACTTAGGCTATTTGTATTCTACATTTCATTCTTTTACTTTCCACATATATCTTTTTAATGCTGCATTTGTTCGAGTTGACAAACCATAAGTCTGTTTCTTTCATTCAAAAGAAAAACAGCAAATCTTTATATGTTAACCTGATGATTTTAAGTCTATAATTGAAACATTAAAGCTAAGGTATAATTCACTTTTCTTGTTGTTTACTTTGATTTGTCACCATTAAATAGTGTTTTAAACTAGAAAAAAACTACATGAAAAAACTCATAATAGATTTTTTTTCTAATAGTTACGATGTTTGAAAGGAAAAAGTAAAGAAATGTCTTGTTTTTTTTAGGTCTTATGGAAGTGTATTTAAAGCAATACATAAGGAATCTGGTCAAGTTGTGGCAATTAAACAAGTACCTGTTGAGTCAGATCTGCAGGAAATAATCAAAGAAATTTCCATAATGCAGCAATGTGACAGGTATGTAGAGATTTTATTTATACTTTCATTTTGATGAGTTTTGCTAATAATGTATAATAAAATGTGTTCTTTGGTCATCTGTTTAGTTTTCTGACTTCCCATTGGAAGTGAGACTAATCCTTCAAGGAAGATGAGGATAGCTTTGTAGGGTTGTCTTTAGGACTTAACAGCTCTAAAGAAGAAATGATGTTATAAGGCAATAGATGTTCATAGAAAATACTCAAGCAGTTTTCCCATTTTCGGAGCAAATTTATGGGTGAAAATTATTTTTGATGTTAACTGGGGGTGGTCATTTAAGTGTTTTTTATGTAATTGTTTTTACCAATTAAAACCAGTCATGTTTTATATGACTCTCATTCATTCAACAAACATTCACTGAACATCCCCAGTGGACCAGGTATTATGCCAGGATCTAGGAATACCAAGAGAACTAAGATAATGTTTTTCTTCTTGAGGGCCTGGTAATCTAGTTGAGAAGTCAGATACTTAAACAGATAACTATAATATAGCACAGTCACTACATTGACTGGTGCATGGGGTGATGTGAGAACAAGGAGGTAGGGCACCTACCTCAGCCAGGAGTCGGGAAGTCTTGAATGCTAAGGAAGAGTTAATTCAATCAGGAAATGGAAGGATGAGGGAGAGAAAAGAGAATTACAGGTAGAGATGTGAAAAGTTTGAGATTATGTCTTCCTAAGTCCCCTTGGATCCTACCACATGGTGGTCACTCAAATACTGATGGATATTACTAATTTCTGTCTGGGTGACTCAATTGGAATATCCAGAAGGAACATCACATTTAACATTCTAAAACCAAGTTTTTAATTGTTGCACACAGACCTTTCAGATTCCTTTTCTCTTAATGGCATCATCATCTGCTTAGGCTTTCAACAACAAAACTGAGAATCATCTTTGTTTCTTTTTCTGATACTTCTGATGACACTAAATCTTACAGATTCTTCTTCTGAAATGTCTTCACTATCTTTATCCTTCTCTTCATTCCTTGAAAGAAGGAATCATATTTCTTAGCGTACATTACAATGCCTAGCACTATACTTTTTGTTGAATGAATGTGAATGAATATGGTATGCACAAGAAGTATGGGGAGGAGTATTAAGGTTGAGGGAACCCTAGGGAAATCTGGTCCTTGTTCTTGTTATGTACTGTAAACTACTAAGGGAAAAGAAAAGTAAAGAATAAAAGAGGAAGAAAATATGAATAAAATTGTAGAAATTTTGTACCACTTTCTAGCAGAATGCCTTGTACATAGTAGGTATTTCTCAGATACTTGTTGAATGATTAAATAGATGGTGAAGCAGATATTGATAAAAAAATGGTTCCTGGCTTTTAGAATTGACTTTCAAATTCATACTGTACATATGAAATAGTGAAGGATCAAAAAAATTAGTAGGTTAAAAGATCCTCAAAATGCTAAAAGATAGGGCAAGTGAAAAATAAGCCAGGAAATGACAGAAGCAAGCATTACATTTTAGCTACTAATTACTAGTATTAATGTAGATGTGTTATTGAGAAATTGACATAGAAATGATTTGGAAGACAACAGTACAAATTGAGAAATTGCCACATAAAACAGTGGGATTTTGGTTAGAGAAAATGAGATTTGCATTTCTGAGATTGAAATATTTTTATAAATCTATTCAGCTGTTTGGGAATTTGGCAAATTGTCTTGATTTCTACAATCTAGGAAGAGACCAGAGAGTGTTTTAATTTTTTTTTTGTTCATTTTAGTGAATATTAAACATGTGTTTAATACTGCATTTTGCCATAAATATTTGAGGGAGCTCGTTTGCATTGTTTATTGCTGAATCTTCTGTGTTGAGTCCAGTGCTTGGCACAGAGTAGGCATTTGATAAATATTTGTTGAATGAGTAAATCATAGAATGTTAATGCTAGACTGGACCTCTGTAGGTCTGTTAGTTTAGAGTTTTTCAAATGTACTCTGCTCTATGGAGGTGCTTCTAGAGGTATTTTCCTCAAACAGTGAAGAATTGAGCAGAATGAGAAACTTAATCATAACTTTTATCTTTTTTCTCTATTGGGGCTCATTGTAAAATTTTATTTGAGGAAAAGACTTCTGGTGCTAAAACATATTTAAGAACTATTTCACAGGTACAGAAAATGAGACCTAGAGATTTTACATAAATTGTCAAAGACCACACAGCTGATTAATGACCGGGATGCTATAAGAACCCACATTTGCTGACTCCAGGGCCAGTGCTAAAGAAAGCAATGTCTATAAAAAGATTCTAGCAGTTCAAAATGAAGCACTGTCAAGGCATTGCTAGGGATGGAGGCAAGAGCTGGTCAGCAATACTTGTGAATACTATGTGCTAGGTAATGTGGATACAAGGGAACTGCAATTGACACAGACCCTACACTCCTGGTGCTTACACTCTAGGGAGGGGACTTCTCATATCTAAACAAAGAGAAATGTGTTGTTATCACATGCATCAGGGCACACAGTTATTCATTTGACTAATGCATATTGAGTACTAACTCCTGAGGGTAGATCTCATGTGCTACACATAAGAGATATAACAATGAATGAGTCTCAGACTTCAGAGGGACTTTCAGTCAGATGGAAGAGACAGATGAATGGACAGACTATTTCAGTAGTGTGATAAGAGCTGTGATGGGGTAAATATGGGGAACTGTGTGGGTTGGAAGATGTATCAAACACCTCACCATTGAGGATTCAGGGAAAGCTTCCTCAAGGAGGTCATACCCAAGCTGAGTTCTGAAGGATTACTTAGATTTGCTGAGCAGAGAGGAGAGGCAATCCCTGTGGTGGGAATAGCATATTTCTAGCTGGCCTGCTCAGAGACTTCTGCCAAAGCAGCTCCTCTCCTATCTGTTCTCTTTGCTGATGTTTCTGGGGTAAGATTCCATTTGAACACTGTTTCTGAGGCCAAAAAAAGAAAAGTTTGAAAATCACTGTATTGAAGAATTCATGATGAACTTTGGCAATTTCTATCAGTTCATGTACAGTCATGGGTCACTTAATGGTGGGGACACGTTCTAGAAATGCATTGTTAGGCAATTTTGTCATTGTAGGAATATCATAGATTGTTCTTACACAGATCTAGATGTACCTACTACACACCTAGGCTATATGGTACTAATCATATGGAACCACCATTGTATATATGGTCCATTGTTGATGAAACGTTATTGTGTGGTACGTGACTGTATGTGTATATTTGTTTTTGGGTGGACCAAGGAATAAATTGCTATAATTTAGATTTATATTGGAAACAGTTCAGTTTTCATAGGAGAATATTCACATTGCCTTGGTAAAAACACTATATTACCCCTATTAAGTTTAGAACACTATTAAGATGGTAGAAGGATGTTAATAAAACTTATGTAATGAAAAATAGCCTTTTCTTTGGTATTTTAATTATTACATGCTCATAATGGGAAGACTTTAAAAACTATATCTTAGAAAATATTTGCAAAAGACTTACCTGATAAAGGACTGTTATCCAAAATATACAAAGAATTCTTAACACTCAATAATACAGACAGCCCAATTGAAAAATGAGCCAAAGACCTTCACAGACACCTCACCAGATAATAAATACAGATGGCAAATAAGCATATGAAAAGGTGCTCCGCATCATATATCATCAGGGAAATGCAAATTTAAAACAACGAGATACCACTATACACCTATTAGAATGGCCAAAATCCAGAACACCGACAAAACCAAGTACTGGCAACAATGTGGAGGAACAGGAACTTCCATTCATTGCTGGTGGGAATGGAGAATAATACAGCCACTTTAGAAGTCAGTTTTGCAGTTTTCTTACAGGACTAAACATACTTTTAACCATATGATTCAGCAGTCATGCTCCTTGGTATTTACCGAAAGCAGTTGAAAACTTATGTCCACACAGAAACCTGCACATGGATGTTTATAGCAGCTTTATTCATAATTACCAAAAATTTGGAAGCAACTAAGATGTCCTTCAGTAAGTGAATACATAAATAAACTGTGGTATATCCACAAATGGAGTATTATTTAGCATAAAAAGAAATAAGCCATCAAGCCATGAAAAGCTTAAATGCATATTACTAAAATGAGAGAAGCCAGTGTGGAAAGACTACATACTGTATGATTCCAACTATATGATGTTCTGGAAAAGGCAAAACTATAGAGACAAGAAGATCAGTGGTTGCCATGGGTTAGGAGGGTGGGATGGATGAACAGGCAGGGCACAGAGGATTTTTTGGGCAGTGAAACTACTCTGTATGATAGTATTGTGGTAGATACAGTCAGTATACATTTGTCATAGAATGTACAACACTCATAGAATGTATACAACCAAGAGTGAACCCTACTGTAAAGTATGGACTTTGGGTGATGATGATGTGTGAAAGTAGATTCATCAGTTATAACAAATGTACCACTCTGGTGGGGGATGTTGATTTTGGGGGAGGCTATGCGTGTCTAGGGGCAGGCAGTA
Organism: Diceros bicornis minor; assembly: GCF_020826845.1. Lineage (NCBI taxonomy): Eukaryota > Metazoa > Chordata > Mammalia > Perissodactyla > Rhinocerotidae > Diceros > Diceros bicornis. The sequence goes on along the minus strand of NC_080760.1, from coordinate 17,516,145 downwards.
TATGGGAAATCTCTGTAGATTTCACTCAGTTTTGCTGTGAATTGAAACCTGCTCTAAAAAATGAAAGTCTATTAAAAAAATATCTGAAGCAAGACATGGTTTTCTTCAATTAAGATGAAATTCAAGTTAATATAAAAATGTTAATTACTTTAGGCAGTAAAAATTAACATTTGAGAGCCAGCCCTGATGGCCTAGTGGTTAAAAGTTCAGATGCTCTCCGCTTTGGCGGCCTGAGTTTGGTTTCTGGGCACGGAACCATACCACTGTCTGTCGGTAGCCATGCTGTGGTGGCAGCTCACATAGAAGAACTAGAAGGACTTACAATTAGAATATACAACTATGTACTAGGGCTTTGTTGAGGGAATAAAAAAAAAGAGGGGAGATTGGCAACAGATGTTAGCTCAGGGTGAAACTTTCCAAGCAAAAGAAAAAAAAAAGATTAACATTTGAGTTTCCATAAGAAGCTTAAACATAATGATTCAGTCCAAATAACTTGTACCATGAGTAGTGCTTACATAAGGTGCAAATAGATAAAAAGAGTTTGTAGTGCTTTTTCTGTTTTTTCCCTCTGGCTTATTTCTGTTTTTATACTATTTCTATTTTGAGTTATGATATTAGAGGAAGACTGTTAGGATAAAGGGTGTAGGGGAGATGTGAAATGGAGACAGTGGCATGGAAAGGTTATGATCATTGGCATGAGATGAGAGGAAGCCAAAAAAAAACAAAAAAAGAGGGGAAGATGATATGTAGTTTCATTGGGCTGAAGGTGTTAAATAGGGGAAGGGAAGTAAATGAATGGGATGGGAGAATGAAACCATTGGCGGAAGGCACAGGAGAAAGGAGTAGAATATGGCTCATGATTGTCACCCCAGTTATCAAGGATCATGTTTCACCTTTGCTTCCTGGTGTATATTGTAATTTGACTTGTGTCTTCCTTGTCCCTCCCCCAAATGGAATTTTCAAAGTCCTGTTTGACTGTTTAACTGTACCAAGAATATACAGAATTGCTGGGTTTTTATACATTCTGTCAGTGCATACGGACATTCTTAGGCATTATGGCTGAATTAAAACTTTGTGTATTTCTTAAAATTATGTAAATAACACTGAGCTAGTGTTTTGAAGGAAACTCTCTCTTCTTCCTCTCCAGCCTTTATTAAGCAATATAGTAGTTAAAAAACAGATGTTAGGATATCTAAATAATTGTACTGTTAGCTAACTTGCCAGCTAGAGTGGACAGTGTCACGTTTGGCCCCCAACTATCCTGCATCAGATAATCCTCTTTAAATACTATTTGATTGTATTATTTTCTCGCATAAATTCTGTCAGAGGTTCCCCACTGCCTGGACTACCTTTTCTTCTTTGTTACTAGTCTAAAGTCTACCCATTTTTCTCCATAGCATCTGCCACTAGGCCATGTATGTTGTTCAGTGAATGTTTGTTGATTATTTTAAAATGGTACATGAATAAAGGGTGAATGAATTTGAATGAATGACATCTATGTCAGTGGAAACAGACTGAGTTAGAAGTCCTAGGACTTGAACTCGCTGAGCCTATTTATATCTATATTTGTAATTTTTTTTAAATGATGGTTTTAAATTTTAATCATTAATTTGCCAGTCTTAAATTTATATTCAGTGTGCGATTAAGGGGAGGCATAGTGGATAAAACAAAGAAGAAAACTTGCTTATTGTCTCCTAGCTTGCCGGTCTACATCATTATCAAATTGTGTTAAGTGTACCTCAAAAATATGTCTTCAAGTTTTTCTCTTTTCTATTTCTTCTACTGCCACTCCAAGCCACCAACATCTCTTTTTTAAAATGTAGGTTTTATTATTATTCAGGTTTGGTGAAACTGACAGATCAGGAGATAGATTGTTACAGATTGTTGTTGTTGCAGATCCCAAGACGAGGGAGCCCCCCACGCAAGGGGGAATGAGAAGAGGAGGGAGGACCATACGGGGAAGCACCAGGGTCAGTTAGGAGGCACAGGGAGAGAAGGGAAAATGTGGGCAAGAGCCTTTATTGTGGTTTCTCTGGGAAGGAATGGATGAGACAGGGTAAACAGGTGTAGAATTGACTAGTTTGAATAATGTCACTGGGCTCTGGGGCATGAGGTTGCCCCCTAGTTGTCTGGTATGTGGCCTTGGGGTGATTAGGGCAAGGGAATACTGGCCTTGGAGGTGGTGGGGGTATGGACTCCAGATTGGTTTGTTTGCCTATGAACAGTACACTCACAGGTGCTATCTCTGGGAATCAGCTAACCCTGAGAGGAACAGTGGTGGCATTGTCAGCAGGTCCCAGATGTGAAAGCATCACAAGTACAGAAAGTAAAAAGATTGGCTTAATACTATCTTTTGCATGCATAGACTAACGTAACCTTCTAACTGGTCTACCTGTGTCCATATTTGCTTTCTTACAATCTAGCTTTGATGCAGCAGCCAGAGAACTCTTGAAAGTAAAATTGGATCGTATCATTCCTCTGCTTAAAATTCTTCTCTGATCTTTTCTTGCATATCTAATAAAGCACAATCTCCTTACGCTGCTTTTGAGGCCTTTCGTTATCAGGCTCCTGCCTCCATCTGCAACTACATTGTATTCTACCTTATTCTTCACTCACTTTCTTCTAGGCACACTGATCTTTTGATTCCTTGTAAATGATTTGCTCTTTCCTCAGGGCCTTTGCACAGACAGTTCTTGGTGCCTGGATGCTCTTTATCTGGTTAACTTCTAGCCAACCTTTGAATCTTAGCTTAAATGTTATTCCTTTGGGGAGGCCTGAATCAGGTCCCTTGTGTTAATTTTTCTATGATTGTTCGTTTGCTCACTTACTCATTGCTTTTGTTTGTACATATAAGAAGGGAAGACTGAGGATAAAATGGAAGGCAAGACAGATTGTTACCTATCCTCATGGAGCTTCTTTTCTTCTGGGGCAGGCAGATAAAAGTCAATCACAAAGTAATTACAAGATGTTATAAGTACTTTAAAATAAAGTATTGGTATAGAAGATGTCAGAGGATGGCCAATAGTAGACTACTATTATATATAAACAGTTGAAGCATTTCTTTCTTTTGCAAATCTAATTTGTAATCCATAGCCACTCAATGGAGAGAGGATATTTTATTGTTAAAGCTCACCCATGTCTACTTTCAAAGTTTTTTAATATATTCCAGTGCTTCCCAAGTCAGGGGCTACTATGGAATATGGATGTTATTCCATTCTGTCATATGAACTAGGAGCAATGTTGTTTGCAGAAATGATGAATGCAAAATAAAGTCTCAGCCAGTTTATCTCATAGCACCCCTCCTTCTCTTCTTACCACAGTTAATAATTATATTTATTTGTGGGCTTACTTCTCTAATACCTGTGTATTTCATGCTGGTATATGCTATATGAAAGTCAGAATTGTGTGGTTCATCACTGCATAGTGAACATCTGATCTAATGCCTGGCTTAAGGAGAGGGACAGTGAATGAATGTTGAATGAATGACAGAAACTGTATTTGGCTATGTGTCCTTAATGTGGCTGTTTAGGTCTATCTGCTTAAATTCTTTTCCAAGTTCAAGTTATTGAAGCCATGTTTCGTGATACAGAACTGTTGGATCTTGATCCATCTACTTGATTGTGTTTTAGAATGGGCCACGAAGTATTTTTTGAAGAGAATTTTACCTTTCCCCAAAGGCATTCTCTGCCTAAGAGAGAGCTGCCTTTTCAGGTAGCTGCCCAGGTTAAAATCCCTAATTTTCATAAGAGTTGTCAATCCTACCCTTAGAATTGCTAATTACTTAGTGTATATTGTGAGATAATAGATAGATTTTTCTGTGTGCTTTTCAGTGAACATAATCTTGAACTCATTGCTGCTCAACACTTTTCAAAGTTTTGAGTGAGAAAATGAATATTTAAATAAGTTCTCTGAAGGATATACAGTCTATCTTCTGGAGTGAAGCTTGGCTGTGGGTCTATATCAAAGTCACCTATAGAGCTTTTTAAAAGATCTTCTGAATTAGAACCTCTAAGGTGTGGGGCCTGGTGGTTCTGACGCACAGACAGGTCGAAGAGGTGTACTCTCTGTAAAGGTTTCTACACAGGCACTCATACCCCAAAGAAGTGTATGTAAAGAAAGCTTTTTTATGTTTCCCATAAGTTGAAGTTCTGGGTCTTTAAATTAGTTTCATTTGTTTGTAAACAAGCACTTTTCTTAAATGGTTCAGTGAACGTTTATGAACTCCTAATATGTACTTTCCATTCCCAACACCTAGCAAAGTTGAGTATGTTTGCAAATTTAACCTGTGAGATGGCGAGTAATGAGAGATGTGGGTAGAGAGGTAGACTTTGAAAGCTTTTGTATGTGATATGAAGCAGTTAAGATTTTTTTCTTTTGGTAATGGAGAGCTACTGGATTTTTTTTTTTTAATCAGGAGAGCAATGAGCAATATGATCAGCTTATTTCACTTTTGTTTTAAAGGAAGGTAACCTTGTCAACTATATGAAGGATAGATTTGAATGGGGGAGAAAACTGACAGGGAGATCAGTTGGGAGGCAAGTCTGTGCAAGAGGTGACGAGGAGCAGTAGGGATAAAACAGGATTGAATTCTAGCCCTGTAGCTACCTGTTTTAGTTTAAGCCCTTAAACTCCAACCAGTCTGCTCTACCCTTGACTTCAAGACTTAGCTAAAATTGTAAAGGCTCTACTGAGAAGTCTTTCCTGACAGCCTTCTCTTCACCTCTTCTTTTAGTGGTCTCTTTATGGTGGTCTTTTATAGTACTTGCCATCTTTTGATGTTATTTTTTTCTTATTTGATTCCTAAGTCTTATTTATCTTATACTGATGCCACTTTTCATGATAGCTGCTACTAGGTAGAAATATCTATTGAACAAGTTGTCCCTTAAACATGCCATTCTTGGTTTTTCCCTTTCTATTTTTGTGTCTTTGCTCATGGCCTTTCTCTTTTCCTATATTTGTTCCCTATCCACATTTTGAGGTTTTAACCTTTTTTTCTTAATTCAAGTCCCACCCTGTTTACAAAGTTCTCTCTGATGGCTCCACCATGGTCACTTCCTCCTTTGAGCTCTTGTAGCATTTAAGCTGTGTACTTCTTATTTTATACTACTTTATATTTTTCATCTTTTTATGTATTCTGTGAATATGGATACACTGGCTCTTTGAGTTGGGTAAGATGTTTTACCAATCAGTGTATATAGCATACCCTTAATAAATATTAGTGGTAATGGACATTTGTCCCTTTCTAAGTCTTCCTAAAAACAACTTGGTTATAAACATAGTTTATTCTGTTCTGAAGGATGTAAAACCTCAGTTCAGAAATATTTTAAATTTTAATAATTGTAGTTATCTGAATTTAAAGCAAAAAATAAATTATAATTATTTTTTCTCCAGAATTTTAAAGGCCAAAAAACTTTTTTGGCCTCATTGAAATATAGAGTATTTTAAAGTTGTGTGTTAATATTTGACTGAATGCAAAATCCTTTAGAAGATTTATATTTAAAATTCTTTAGTTAAAGGAAAACATTTTCATTCATTCCTTGTGTTGAATAGTAAGTCCTTTGCCAAAACAGCCTTATTTTCTTGGGACTCACTCAGAACATTTGAGCCTCCTCTGGTTTGTAATCCTGTTAAATTTCATCCATGAATTAAAGCCTAATTCTGCACAGTTGGTGAACCCTACATATAGACAATTCGATGTATAATAGAAATTTACTCATTAAGTTTACTTATTGGAACATTATAAAATGTTGAAAATGCTTTGTATTGGGATTAAGAAATACTTTTCTTTGGGAATTAACTAAGTTTAATTATTTATATATTTTTCTTTAGCCCATATGTTGTAAAGTACTATGGCAGTTACTTTAAGAACACAGACCTCTGGATTGTTATGGAGTACTGTGGAGCTGGCTCTGTCTCGGACATAATTAGATTACGAAACAAAACAGTAAGTATTTCTAAATTGTTTTGCTAATCTCGTTTCTAAAGATTCATATTTTAGAATCTGAGTAGGTAGTATTTTGTTATAAAGAAAATATTAGTGTGAAAAAAGAAAAGGTTTTACAGTGTGAAGGGATCTGGTACAAGGTGTGAAAATCAGCCACATATCTTTGTATGACAAATTTAGGAGTCATATGATTGTTTAATTTATTTATTACGATGATTTTTGGTAAGCCACTGAGAAACTATCATGGTACTCCTCGTCTTCATTTGGAATCAGTGTGCATATTTTTTATTAATGTGAGTTCAATGAATTATGGCTAGAATATTATTTAAAGTTCATACTATTCATGGTATTTCTTTAAGTTTTTCTGTATTATAATCTATGGCTGGTAAACAGTTGAAGTTTTATGTTTCTGAATTTTTAAAAATAATTGAAAAACAGTTTTTGTCTTTATTTTCCCAAATATTATCAGGATGTTTGAAAGTGATAGAGCTAGCTCATAATTTTTATTTTTGTGAATTCAGCTTAGTGAACACCAATGTTATTTAATAACAGCTTTTTATGGTTATGTTTTAACACTAAGTAAAAGAGCTATTTACAAAATTGTTTACTTTAGGCTACCAACGCATCTAGTTTACTTGGATAATTTATAAGGACAAAAGTGACCTTTTTATCTGTGAATGACTAAGAATAATAATCAGTGAAATAATTTGTAACTCTGTAGAATGGTAACCCATATGACATGACTATATTCCGTTATTGTATGTTGTCAGACATGTTTCAGTAAAATACGTTCAGAAAAATACTTAACTGCTTGAGTCAATTTGTGGTTAACCAGAATCATTTTAAAGTTTGATTGGGGAAGTACGTTGTAAGTTTATCCTACTAATTTTTTTTCTCTTAGACAAAATAAAGTAAATAGGATTTTTTTTAAAGGACGTGAAACAGAAGTTAAAGTAATCCCTGTTTTGACAGAATGGATTAAGTGATTTGTGACATTCTAATTACATATTTTAGAATTTCTATGGTGCTTAACTAGCATTTATGTAAATCAGATGACTCTTGAGTGGCAGAACAATGGTCTAATTGAAAATAATTATATTCTAGTTAGAGAAGTGTTTTAAAACATTTCAGGCTAAACTCAGTACATTTGGGTCTGGGTGGCATGGAAGAGTCTTATTCCTAGATAAGAAAAAGAACCCAGAGCTGCAGGAGATGGATCAGGAGCTGTAGGTATATTGTCTCTGGGAGTTGCATTGATAACAGCTCCTGTTAAATCTCAAGAATATTTGTATCCTACTTTTCCTTAATTTATGTATTATCTAAAAAGAGTACCATTGTTGTGAAGGTTAGCAATATTATAAGGATATGTAGCATCCTTTTTTTTAAATGCCTGGATGTTGTAAATATTTGTCATTTTATAGGAATGATAATCTTCATTTTCTGAATTTCAGAGGCATGGCTGTTACTGAGTGGCTGGCTTTCAAAAATGTGACCATGAAACAGTTGTCTTTAATCTATTAAAACCCACTCTAGTAGTGGATTGTTTTCATGGCCACAGAACGATCTTTTCCTAAGAGTCTGGGAACTTTTTTTTTCTTAGGGTTTATATACTGTTTTGTTTTTTGTTATATGCTTTGTTGTTTTTGTTCTATATACATTTTAAACAGCAGAAGGCATTCTTATTATTGTTTTATGTTGTCAGTGTTTGTGTTTATATTTATGCTTTTTACGGCTCTTTATCCTTTTCTGCATTTCTTAGTTGCCTGAAGAAAAATGTCCTTTAGTGGTTCCTTCTGTGTGGTAATGATGGTGATAAGATCTCAGGTTTTTTTGTATGAAAATGTTATTTCACTTCTTTTTTGAATGATGTATTTGCTGGGTAAAGAATTCTAGGTTGGCAGTTTCTTTTAGATTTTTGATTTGTTTTTGATAAAAATGACTCTTGGAAAACCACCTAAGTAACATACTTTTTGTAGAATTATGCTTGTTTTTGAAAGAAATATCATTAGGAATGAAGTGTTCTTGATTTTTGATTATCAATTCCTATCTATTTTTTTTTTAATTTTATTTATTTTATTTTTTTCCCCCAAAGCCCCAGTAGACAGTTGTATGTCATAGCTGCACATCCTTCTAGTTGCTGCATGTGGGATGCGGCCTCAGCATGGCCGGAGAAGCGGTGCATCGGTGCGCGCCCGGGATCCGAACCCTGGGCTGCCAGCAGCGGAGCGCGTGCACTTAACCGCTAAGCCACGGAGCCGGCCCAATTCCTATCTATTTTTAATCAAGTGATTCCTTGAAAACTAAAGGCACAGGAAAAAACATTTGATTAAGTTACACACCTTTTAAAAAACATTTAAGTTCAATCTTTTTAGCCTGAGGTGTAACACCGTTTATCTTACCTCTATCCTATCTGTACAACTTCATAACTTGTCACTTTTATTATGCTCTTTAGACTCCATAATAAGAACTGGCTCCTAGAATAACCACTGGATTTGTATTTTGTTGTTTTGGTATATGCTATTGCCTCATCTTCTCCCTTCCCTTTCCATGTTTCCCATACCCCCAGTCTTTGCCTAGTGAATTTGCATCCATGAAGGACTAGCTCAAATATCACCTCCTCTTTGAAACTTTTCCTATTTTCCCAGCTAGTTTCTTAACTATTTCATAATTGGTAATTGATTGATTAATTAATTAGGTAAGTCTTTATTGCATATTCACTCTTACATAAAGAAAGAGCACAATGAATATCTGCCATTATTATTATAATTATTATTATTATTATTATTTTACATATTTTGACTACTAGGTAGACTGAACATGTTTTCATATGTGTATTGGCTCTTTTATTCCCTTTTTGTGCCTGTCCTTTGCCTTTGCCATTGTGTTTTGCTGTTGTTGGCCTGTTTCTTATCAGTTTTCAGGATTGCCTGACAGTTTGCTAATAGTTATATGAGCACTTCTCATATCATTTTAAAAGTCATAAAATCAATTACTGATTATCAAAATATATATTAAAGAAGGAGCTTCAAAATATCTCTTTCAGAGTTTTTATGCCTTTACTTATACTTTTTCTTTGGGAAACATCTAGGAAAAGATAAAGGCATAGAATTAAGTTTGGGGGTTAATTAGGCATATTCCAGTGATTGGAACTGGGGTTGAGTAGCAAAGGGTTGTGATTGTGTCTATTTAAGTGCTGCTGCTTAACATGGGGCAGATCATAGAGTTGCATTGGAGCTAATAATGAATGGTAATTGTGGTAGTTAATGGTAGTGGTACTAGAAGTAGGATGAAGGTGAAACTCTCCTATATTCTAATGGGTAATAAAGGTTTCTCTGAGTCTCCTCATTGCATTATGAGTAAATATCACTATTTATTAGTATGCATTGAATCTGGGTTTATAAATATTGAGGGATCCATAAATAAATATATATGAGTTAAATTCCTGATTTCTGTGATCAAACTCACAAATATAGCTTAAGTCCTGGTATCATGTATATTTAGTAACTGACTTTTTTTTTTTTAAAGATTTCTTTTTTTTTTTTTAATAATTTTATTTATTTTTCCCCCAAAGCCCCAGTAGGTAGTTGTATGTCATAGTTGCACATCCTTCTAGTTGCTGTATGTGGGATGCGGCCTCAGCATGGCCAGAGAAGCGGTGCGTCGGTGTGCGCCCGGGATCCGAACCCGGGCCGCCAGCAGCGGAGCTCTTGCACTTAACCACTAAGCCACGGGGCCGGCCCAGTAACTGACTTTTTTTTACGTAAAATTTTAACCATCTTTTAAGTTTGGTGAAACCTATGTGTAGATGGCTATACTGTGGCATCCTGTACTGGGAAATCACATTTAATTCGTCAGCTTTTAGAGTTCAGGAGAAGAGTAGTTGCAGTTGTATACCCCTACTATAAGCCACTCAAGGGCAGAAATTTTTATATGTTCATCTTGGAAATATTCCAGTACCTGGAACAGCTACTGGCATCTAGCAAACTTTTGATAAATATCCTGTTAAACTGAAACAGGATCAATTCCTTGGCTGCGTATCCTGTGAGTATCAAACAACCCTACCCACCTATTCAGTGTTATATTTTTGTAGGTAATTTTCGTGGCTACTACTGTTTAGTGTTAATAATGTAGGTTATTGAATAGATATGCTGATATACCAAAGAAAGGCCGTAAAAAGCGTGCTTACTGGTAACCTTGGAATGTGTGAAATAACAGCATCTGTTGCATTAGTTCCCTGATTTTTGCATAAGTTATATATGTATATGAATTTAATTTTTTGCTTGTTTTTCCAAGTGTATATCTTGATAACTTGAACCTTAGGCCTCCTTTGGCTGATGAAAAAGAAACTTGTCTTTTTGTTGTTGTTAATGGAAGTTACTGTTGGTATTATTTTTTTGAGTGTTTTCAAGTTTAAAAAGAATAAAAGTCTAGTATTTATGGGAACAAATAAATAAAATACTTTTTTATTATGGGAATAATTTTGAAGATTTTCTTGAGAAAATATTTTTTAAAAAACAATATATTTTATATTAAATGTCATTTTAACATCTAAACTTTTATGCATCTCAAGTATTATATACTATAAACTAGAAATACACAACTCTGTGAAATTGAAGCTTTTTAAAGATTATATTTTTGATTAGAGACTTCAAGACGATCTTTACTTACATAATTGTTAAGCTATGCCTTGACATATGGAAGAAATAGAGTCTATGTCTTAGATACTTATTGTGTACTTGGAAGTATTCTAAAAAAATACCTAAGGTTATTCTCTCCCATCTTGGCCCATGTTTTGATTTGACCACTTATTTTAATTTAACCTAGCACTATGGATTTTAATTTTGGCTCTTCCACAGACTAGTTTTATGATCTGTGCAAGTCATGTAACTGACAAGAACTTCAGCTTCTTCATGTGTTAAATAATAAGTAACATTTGGGTAGTGCTTTACATTTTACTTGGCATTTTTATTAATATTTTGGTTGAATGGAAAGGTTGAAAACACATTTATTGATCTAGGCCTAGTGCTCTGCACTAGAGATCCGAATAACTAATAAATGTACTGCTGTTGTTGCATTGTTTACATACTAGTTGAGGCAACACACAATGTAAAAAGCTAAATTTTGTTTCTGTAAAGAGTTAGAGTTCTTTAGAAGCAGTAAAGGAAATGCACTTAACCTACCATGGAAGTTCAGAGAAACCTTCATAGGAAAGAGAACTCCTTAGCAGATTCTTGGAAGAGGAGGAGTCATCATCTGTCCTTAGAATGCAAGCTCCACAAGAGCAGGGTTTTTTCGTCTTTGTTCACCGTTTCATCTTTGCTCCTAGGACAGCCTGGCATGTAGGATGCTCGGTAAATAGTTTTTTTGGTTGCATGCATGCATGAATGAATGAATGAATGAGTCAGAGAAGAAAGGGCAAAGAATATCTTGGAAGAGGAAACGATGGTATGCTAAAATTATATTTCCATCTCTGCAAGTCCTGTTTCATACTCTTGGGTCACCTGAAGAATGTTCGCAGCATCTGGTTTAAAATGGATTTTTTTCTCACACTTAATTGCTCAAAATCATTGCCATATTTTAGTTTGATGGACCTATGTTAGGATCATGATGTTGTTACATAAGTTTTTGTTTTTCCTTTTTTGTGTTGAAATAAGTAGCGTATGCCATCTTTATCATTTAGCTAATGTCTTCTAGCTTCTTAACTCATTTTATCTGTTTCCTGGAATTGATGTGATTCTTCTTTGAGAAGACGTTCTTTGGAGCTTCCTGATTTCTTGTTCTAATGCGGACTCATTGCTTTTTAGGTCTGCTGTACAGCTGCATCTTTGGAATTTCTTTTCACTGGACTCCTGGGTTAGTGCCACCCTTTTCTTGTATATTTCCTATTTCCTTGGTTTTCACCCTTGTTTTGTATTCTTCCTAAACTATCTTCTTCATAATACAAGAACAGGAGGTCAACTATTTGAGTCCTTGCGTATCTGAAAATATCTTTATTTTGCTTTCACACTTGATAGATAGTTAGCTTAGGTAGAATTTTACATTGAAAATAAGTTTCTCTCAGAACTTTGAGAGCTTTCCTCCTTTATCTTCTAGCATCCAGTGTTGCTATCGTTATAGCTAATGCCTGTCTATTTGTAGGTGTTTTCCCCCCAATCTGGAACTTTTTAGACTTTTTTCTTATCCTGATATTTCTGATGTTGCACAAGGAACAAGATATTTCATGAGGATGTGCCTAGATGTGAGTCCTTTTTATTAGTTATGCTCAGCATGCAGTAGTTTCTTTCAAATAAACACTTGTGTCTTTCTTTAGCTTTGGAAAAATTTCTTTGGTAATTTCCCCCTCTGTTTTCTTCATTGGATGATGAATCTCCTGAATTTTACTCTTTTTTTTTTTCTCGTAGGTTTTCTGCCTCTTTTTGTCTTTTTGCCTTTTAAGGGTGGGGTAGGAGGTGGTTTCTTCAACTTTATTTTTTGACCCTTCTAATTGAACTTTTTATTTTAGCATTTATATTTTAATTTACAAGAACTCTTTCACTTTTGATTATTCCTTTTTCATAACATCTTGATGCTAAGATATGGATACAAAAGCTTTTCTAATCTAAGAAAAATAAGTTTTTGGAAAAGTTATTTTCTGTTTCCTGAATCATCCCTGTTTCCTCTGGGGTTATTGTTCACTTGTTTTATTTATCCTGGTCTTGCCTGTGGCAGGCTGACCTGCAGGAAGGCTGACTAGCACTCACTGGAAGCATTGGGACAATGCTCTTTGACTGGCAGGTATAATGTTGGGGTGATTGGACTGGGAACTGGCTTTTAGGGGAAAGGGCCCACAGAGGCACTTTGTTCAGTTTCTTGAGAGAGGAGCCACTGCCCTCCCCTTGCCTTTTTTGGTTTAGGGATAAATGCCAGAATGCATGTAATCTGCTTGTACAGGGTCAGGGTAGGATGAGGAGCCGACTCTTGTTCCGTTTTCTTCTTTTCAGCTTTCATGGAAAAGCTAACCACCTTTTCCATGTGCTTTCTCACTCCTGCCCTCCCTACCCAGTGGTTCTAACTTCGAGGGCCCCTGGAGTTTACTTGGTAATCACTCCTTTTGTTGCAGACCCCTTCTTTGCCTGTGACTCCATAGAAATGCTTCTAAATTTATTGTATTCTCCTGTGATGATTCTTTTATTATTATTTTATTTTTTAAAAATTCTCTATCAGTTTAATGGGATTTCAGGAGGAGGAGAGACAAATAAATAAACAACTACAAATTCAGGTTGGTTTTTGAACCTGAATCAATACTATTTCCCCCCTCCCCCTTGCCTTATGTATACTATATGTACTTGCATATTCTTAGGTTAGTACAACTACTTTGAGGAGTAATTTGATAAACTCTTATAAAGTTGAATCTATATGCACCCTAGGATCTATCCAGCAGTTCTCCTCTTCTATCTGTACCCTAGAGGAATCCTAGCACAGTGTTACAGTGTGACATGGAAGAATGCTGTCACAACAGAAAATTAGAAGCAAATTTAAATGTTGATCAGCACTGGACCCTGGACTATAGGGTTGCTGTTGTTCTTTCAGTTTCCATAATTTTGTAGCCCTTTGGTGAAGGCAAACTGAGAGTAGTGTTCTGGTTGAAACCTTTCAGAGTACCTAGTACCCAGCTGTATAGATGAGAATGACATTAAAATACCACATAAATTTTGTCTTAAAACTTATATGAACATTCAGTTTGGTTGGTATATAAGAGAAATTTTTAATATCTGCCTTTACTAGGAGTAGATGTATTTCTGTGATATTGGGGTGGTGGTGGTGAGGGAACACAAAATAATGAAGAGGAAGTTTCAACTTCTAAGTTATATATGTGTATTTTCCTGAAGGCTGGTGGTAGACTTGTTATTTTGTAATGGACATAATTGGGAAAGTCAAGTTTTGTTTGTTTGTTTGTTTTTTGCGTTTTTTTTGTTGATGTCATAATAGTTTATAACATTGTGAGATTCCAGTTGTACATTATTATTTGTCAGTCACCATATAAATGCACCCCATCACCCCTTGTGCCCACCCCCCAACTCCCTTCCCCTTAGTAACCACCAAACTGTTTTCTTGTCTGTGTGTTAGTTTATAGGGAAGGTCAAGTTTTATTTAGGCATCACTTCCTTAGAAGTGTGAAGGACGCATTAAGACAATTCTCACTGATTGTTAGTTTTATAACAGTGATTCTCAACTCCAGTGACAGACATTTGGTAGATATTGTAAGATCAGTTACTTATATAGTATTGATATGTGCCAGGCACTATTCTGAACACCTTACATATATTATTGCATTTAATCCTCATATAAGGATTGAACAACTGTGTGAGGTAAGAAATATTATTGACCTATTTTCCAGATGAGAACTGAATCATAGAGTGGTATAGTGGGAAAGAAAGAGTTGAAATTATAGATAAGTGCTAGAGTTGAACTGTAGTAGTTCAGAGCACAGACTCGAGGGCCAGACTGGGTTTGAATCCTGCCTCTGCTACATACTAGCTGCGTGAACTTGGGCAAGTTTCTTAACTTCTCTGTGACTCATTTTCTTCAAATGGGCTAAGAAGACTACCCTACTTCATTGAGTTGTTCTGAAGATTACATATATGTACAGTACTAGGAACAGCACCTGGCACATAAAGAGCCCTATGCGTATTTGTTGATGTTGTCATCATCATCTTATCGTCTCACTTATATAGATAGGAGGAGTGTCTTTGCATCTTGAACATTATCTATCAGATATGTTTGAGTAGAATAATACAGAGGACTATGGGACGAAGACAGAATTCTAGCATTCACCATTGATACTTTGAATTATCTTTGTTAATGAAGGACGTAATACACTTCATAAGATAGAGCTTACATTTTGGGTACAGTGAGAGATTTTTTAATAGAGGCAGGCAGTGGCTATTCAAAATATACTAGGATTTTTTTTTTTATCTTAGTGCTCTTAGAAGTAATGTTTTGTGCATAATAGCCTTTTTAGTAAATGTTTGATTTGTTGTTATCTTAAAAATATATGTTCTGCCTTGATGTTATGTACTACTTCAAACAGATTTTTTTTTCTTAGGAAGGCATACCAATTTCTTATTGATTTAAGATTTATTTGGAACTTCAAAGTTTGATATTATTTCCTAGTTAATAGTAGGCATCTTTTTGATATGTGTGGATTTCTATTCCATAAAGTGCTTTTTGGGGTTTATATTTGCCTCTGTGTTATTGGACTAATTCATGTTTGACTTTCCTAATCATTTTGTTGCATGTTCCCCCTTTGTGTAATAGATACTAGTTCATACAGGATTTACAACTCCATATATATTAAGTGCATTTCTGTTGTCTTCTGATCTCTTTTTCAGGAATCTTTTCATGTGGGAAAGGATTTTAAAATGTCTGTCCACTGACCATTTTCATAGTAGAGTATCAGTTCTCTTTCTCTTCAGATCAAGGGATTATAAGCAGCATGTATATATGTATATTTACATATGGTGTAAGTAGTGAAAGCTTTCATTTTGAATCACTAGTTGTGGGACTTTGTGATAGATTATTAATCTTTTTTTTTTTGCCAGACATCTGCAATCCAGATTTCATGAAAGGCAACCTTTCTCTGCCCTTTTGTATATAATAATGGCTAAAATATTCTAGTTATGTTTTCTAATGTATGTACTTTGTTTTGAGCAGATGAGTGTTTTTCTGGAAGAACCCCATAAATTTTTTATTGTTTAAAAACCTTGGCTGTTTTATACCCTCAACCCTCCTTTTTTTGGGTGGGATGAGATAGAGTGGTGAGGGGTAGAAGAGAATTACTGAGTTGCTCTGCTGTTTTCCCAGTGTTTTCCTCATGTTGAATACCTCAGAGCCCCATTAATATGTATGTATTCTTTTTCCCAAGAGAGAAGGAGTAAGAGGAGGAGAAGTTTTAGTCGTAAAGAAGTTGGAATCTGAGGCTTGATGGATGTTCAGATGCAGTCTTACATGTGAGCTTAAGTATTACTTTTGAGATTTAGGTGTTACAGAGATTGCTACTTAACTCCTCAAGTTTCTGTAAACCATTGATTTTTTTAGCAAGAGTTTTTGGTCATTATTGTGTGTAATTTTATCAAGTATGTCATAAAAACTGGTAGACACTGAAACATTCGAGAAGTTCTGTAAAAATGAGAAGTCTAAATGCAGTATTAATATAATTTGGAGTAAACATTTATTAGCTGGGGGAGGTGGTACTAGGAAAATGAATGCAAAAGGCAGACTTTTTAAAAAAGTCTGTTTGCTCCTTTTAAGGGCATGTTTATTTTACTTCCCCTGCCCCCAATTATTGTATCCTTTTTTGTTTGGGGGCAGAAAATAGAAGTCAGCTTCAGAGATCTCATGCTCTTAAATGTCTGAAATAACCTCTAGCATTTCTAGAGTTTGTCAGGGGTTGGTGCCTTATACAAACCTCTTTTCCAGGAACTTCCCTGCTTCTTAGTATCAACTTCAAGCAAGTTGACTGCATCAGTTTCAACTCTTGGTTGTAAGTTACAGAAAACCCAGCCTAAACTGGTTTAAGCCAAAAAGGGAATTTATTTGCTCACTTAACTAAAAATCTCTGCAGAGCTAGTTTCCTCCATAGCTTAATTCAGGGTAAAAGGAATTACTTGAATTCCTCTCTTTGTTCTGATGCCTCTGTATTGATTCCACTGTCACACAGACTCTTGCCTCATAGTTATAAGATGGTTGACAGCAGCTACCTGGCTTATACCTTTCTAGGTGAAACTCAGCAATCTTGTACCTCCCTGTTTCTGAATGGGTCATGTGCCTTTCTCTGAGCAAATCCTTGTGGCCATTGGAATGTGATGTGGTAATTGGATTAGACCTAGGTCATGTGTGTAATCTGGTGCTAGGATGGAGGTGACTACTAGAAATACATGGTCTGAGGATGGGGAAGTAGTGAATATGTTAGTGGGAGAGGGGTGAATGGGTTTTAGAATGGCAAAAAAAGAAACCACAGATATTTCTATTTATTTACCAATCCTAATATCAAAAAAAACCCCAAAATATCTTAGGAATAAAACACAATTAAAAAAAACACACACTTCTAAAATAGTTCCCAAAAGGAATGTTAAATATTAGAAGAGGTATCTGGTGACACTGGGAGTCAAAACAGTTGGGTCCACAACCCCTCCTACTTTTTGTCACAGTAAGGGATGGTAAGGTAGTTGTTTCTCAAGGAGCCTGTTTCTGCTATGTCAGCAGTAAATGTTTGCTGTAAGAATTCTCCTGGAAAGTCTACTCATCAGGATTGAAAACCTGTGTTTCCCTTTAGACCGGGATGGCCTGACCCTGGTATTAGTTCTGGTGTCCGTGGCCCCTTCTCTCACAAGGATTTTCTCACCCTGAGAAGGTACTACCGTTCAATGCCTTACTAGAATCTTAGAAGAATGAGTCCTTTTGTGTGGAAAGTAATTCTTGCTCCTTATTTGGTGTCTCCCATAGAGTGAGATTGAGTTCTAAGTGTATTTCACACATGCCTCTTAAAGTTCCAAGCCACAGAGTTAACATGACCATGCACTTGTAGGATTAGACCCTTAAAATTTTTCATAGCAATCATGTGTCACATCTTAATCTCTGATTAAATACATCATACACATCACACTCCATCACATCTTTTCTAAATCTTTTGATTGGATTATAAACACTTTTCTTTATGATTTTTCCACATTACAATCTAGCCCTGCAATAGACTTTCTCTTCTACCTTAACTAAGTAAATTAAGCTTACAAAGGTATTTCCTTGGCTTCCTGTGTTGGTAAGCTGCCCAGTCTTCACCTTAGTTGCTATTCTTCTTGGCATTTCTCCCAGTTCTCTTTCCCTTTCATCAGTCAGATCCACCTTCATACACTTTATTTTTATATTGTACATTCCTCTCCTGGCAGACTGCGTGTCACTGCCAGATCTAAGGGAAGCCCTGCCTCCCTGTCATAAAAGCCTGACCCTTAGCACACTGTGACAATGGTTATTTAGAGTGATGTGGTTTAGTGGAAGGGCTCCTGGATGTGGAATCAGAAGACCAAGTGTCAGTTCCTGAGTTGTTAACTTATTAGGTCTGTGACCCTGGGTACGCTGTGTAGCTCCTCCAAACTTCAGATGCCTGATCCTAAAATGGACCTAATATCACATTACTTGTCTTACCTACCTCTGTGTTCTCTTGTGAGGAGCAAAGATAATGAGTGTCAGAGCATTTTGTAACCTGTAAAGTTCTATACAAATGTAAATTGCTGTTTTGTTACTAAAGCAAAAACTTTAAAAAATGGTATTTAGTTTTTAATTACTAATGAGTTAAGAATTTTATAATATTTGTTAAAATAGTGGATATTCTCTAGGATTAGAAATTCTCTAGGATTAGAAAAACATATTAAAAGATTATTGTGTCTTATCCAGTAAAGTCTTGTTTAATCTTAGGAAATCAAGAAATGTATGTAAGTTAATTTTCCAGAAAATGGAAATTTAGCTCCTTATGTGGCAAATCTCTACTTTTAACAATTTTAGGTGGAGATCTTTTAAAATTGTATTGCGCAATTCTCTGTACTTTTAACCAGAATGTGTAAACTCCTCCCCCTTTTAATTATAAAAAATTAAGGAAAAAAATAAAAGCAATATGAGCACATTGTAAAAATTCCACTTGGTGCAGAAGAGGAACTCAGTGTCTTCTCACTCACTCCTCCATTTGACTTGCTTGAGGTAACGTCAGTTATCAGTTCCTTGTGGCTTCTTTGAGCACATTATGGATGCATATCTTGTTTTACACAAGGGAGTCATACTATATATGTGGTGTTCTATACTTTGCCTTTTTTTTTTTTTTAAACTTCTCTTAGATCTTAGAGATCTTCCCATACCAGTATGTATAGGTCTGTTTGTATGTGACAGAATGTATTCTTTTCATTACTTTGGATAAAATGAGTTCCGACCCTCCGGTTTTTGTCGTTATGATCAAAGCTGCAGGAAACTTTTGTACGTATGTATTGGCGTACTTGTGTTGTTATGGCCATTGGATACGCCTTGATAAATGGAATTACTAGGATAGAGGGCATGTTCATTTTTAATAACAGTTTTTTGTTGTTGTTGAGAGGGTGCTGCCTAAGCCATATGTGATTTTTTAGTGCTGAGACTATTTCAGTTTGAATTATGAAAGAAGTATGGATGCTTCACTGCATGTTCTGACTCTTCTTCATGTTTCCTAGTTTTGTCTAATTTCACTTCCATTATTAATTTCACCACAGAAATCTCCAGTGGGATTTTAAGCAAGGTTGTATACCTGTTAGCAACTACTACAGCTACTGCTGCTACTCCTGCTAGTATAAGTGATTTTGTTATTGTTTATATTCTCCACACTAGCTTTCTTACTTCTCATCTCTGGCTGAGAATCTGCTGTCAGAGTTTTCTTTCTAAAAATTCAGATATGATCATATCATTTTTCCACTTAAAAATTTGTGGGTATATAAAGCAGAGTTTGGCCCTAACCTACCTTCACATTTTGCACTATTTTCCCTTACACATTACATTCAAACACAAAGAACCATTCACTAGTACTGGACTTCATATATTTTTATGCTTTACACATACTTGGTATTTCTTTCCCTCTTCGGTCACCTGACAAACTTTGTTCATGCTTCAAGAATCAGCTCAAAAGTCACCTCTTCTGTGAAGGCTTCCTTGAGTGAGGAGAATGGTGTGGTGAGATTGTCAAGGCTGGTGGGAACCGTATCACTCAAGGCCTTGATGGTTAAATTCTGTGGTTTGGATTTTGTTTTAAGGGTGCTGATTCTGATGCATAATCAACTTTAGGAGCTGCTGTCCTGAAGTACTCCTATAGCTAATCTTC
This sequence comes from Diceros bicornis minor, assembly GCF_020826845.1. Taxonomy (NCBI): domain Eukaryota; kingdom Metazoa; phylum Chordata; class Mammalia; order Perissodactyla; family Rhinocerotidae; genus Diceros; species Diceros bicornis. The sequence goes on along the minus strand of NC_080760.1, from coordinate 17,496,331 downwards.
TTGTTGCAGGCATCACTTAATATTGTAATTATTTGTTCCTTTGCCTTTCCCTTCCCACTAAATTATGAGCACCATGAAGACAAGGGCAGCATAACAGGCTCTTAATAAATTCTTTTTAGTGACTACCTTCCATGGTTGTGTTTGGGTATTAAATGAAATGATACCCGTAATGTGGCTGGTATAGTAAAAACACAATCAGTGTAAGCTGTTGTTGATGTTATCATTATCATCACTGGATAGGTGAATCCTGACTTGGGGAATGTAGGATGATTTCTTGAAAGAGGCGAGATTTGATCCAGTCCTTAAAAGACTGTATAAGGATTACACTGGTGAGTTTTGGTGAAATAATTTTCAAGACTTTATGAACAGTCACTCTGAAAGTTGAAACTTAATAAAGTGTCTGTAATTGTCTGTCTATGGCACTTGAAAGGGAGAACCATGTCTTTTTTAGTTTTCTTAATAGATAATAGGTGTTAAATATAGATTTAATGCATTATTTTATATGCATGAATAGTTATGTGAAAAGGAAGTGTTTAGCTAAGATTGTCAAAGGTTCATTTTTATTTATTCATTTATTTATTTATTTATTGTGTGAGGAAGATCAGCCCTGTGTTAACATCTGCCAATCCTCCTCTTTTTTTTGCTGAGGAAGACTGGCCCTGGGCTAACATCCGTGCCCATCTTCCTCTACTTTATATGGGACGCCACCACAGCATGGCTTGCCAAGCGGTGCGTGGGTGCACGCCCAGGATCTGAACCGGCGAACCCCGGACCGCTGCAGCGGAGTGCGCGCCCTTAACCGCTTGCGCCACCAGGCCGGCCCCAAAGATTCACTTTTAGAAAATTTAAAATTCTTAATTTTATATGAACTCACAAAACCTCACTTGAATTTGTTTTTACTGACATAAAAACATTAAGGCAGTATGTGTATTTTGAAACAACTTGTGCATGTGCCCTTGAGACAAGTTGGTGAGTGCATTTTTATCAAAACCATATTCATAGTGACATATTAAATGTATCATATTATTATACTAATCATATGACTCTAGAAACAAAAGTAACCAGGGGACTAAAGCCTATCAAAACCATCTTTTTGTTTTTGTACAATGAGATTCTTTTTAAATTTGCCAATGAATTCATACCAGTATTGAAACCAGATGTAGACTTCCGTCTTTTAATCTATTAGCTCAGCTATAAAAGTCTTATTTCCATCCCTGATTACTGAGTTCATTCATGGTTTATTATCTCTCTTCCACTCTCCTTTTTTTTTTTTTTAATGTGATTCAAATGATTTTAAAATGACATTACCCCATTGGTATAGTGACAGAAATAAATTTAAACCTGTAGTGTATTGAAGATAACCTAATTAAATCCACAAATGAAATAGTCTGTTGATAAAATTTTTCATTGGAAAAAATTCTTGACAGATACTGCTAAAAGAAGTGTTAGCTGTGGTTTGAGAATGGATCTAAGAGTTTTCCGCCTTAGAACTGAAATCTTATGTTCTCTCCCTCTGTATAAAGCAGATCCTTTTTCCTGTTTTTTTTCCCCCCTAAGTGTTTTCAGTATAAACCTCACCATTTTGAAGTAGTTGGATATGGGTGTATCTGAACTGATGAAAAGTCTTAATTATAAAAATTAAAAAGGTAATACTTTAAATTATATGTAGTATTGGGAAGAAGTAGTTCTCTCTGTTGCCCAATAGAAATCTAGCTACTTTTGGTAACTGGCTGTGTTTATATGTAAATGAAATTTGTTAAAACATTTAAAGATTGTTTGAAAGCAAAACTCTATTTAGGAAAATGACTGTTAACTAACTAACTTCCTTCCTTCCTTCTTCCCCTCTTCCCTTCCTCCCTCCTCCCTTCCTCCCTTCCTTTCTTCCTTCCTTCCTCCCTCCCCCCACCACCCATGGTGTAAACATGTAGATCAAGGCCTACTGTATAGTGTCCATTAAGTAAATGCAAGTTCCTATCCCCTTTTCTCATACTTCTCCCTTAGTGACACAGAATACTTGTAGAGTGGCTTAAATGTTGATATAGAAATTCTCTTATCCAAAGTTCATGTGATACCGCTGATATTTAAAAGAGACTGGGTAAACATTTATTCCTCCAAATTTGCTAATTTCCTGCATTTTGGCACTTAAAAGGCTGAAATTTGGCCCATCACTTTTTACCATTTTTCTCATCTTAATGCAAGGAAAGAAAATGGACCTCACTTGATTTCAGAGTGCCATTATATTTCTCTTCTTCAGTTAATTGAGTTACTCCAGTTAATTATTTGAGTTACTCTGTTGATAGTCTTTCTCTGGACGTCAACTTCTTTTCTTATTCAGAGCCTTTTTTAATGCCACTTCCTCTTTCTTTCCCTAATTAATTGCTCTCCATTGTGGTTCCATTTCACTTTGAAAGTGCTTTTTATAATAGTTTTAAGACTTTATAAATCTGTCTTTCATGCGAGATTAGAACCCTGTGAGGTCAGGTTAGAGATTTTTTTAATTCAACGTAGGGCAGGTGCTCAGTAAATGTTTTTTCAGTGAATGAATGTTATATAGCACGTTTTAGAAAATACTTCTCCATTCTTAGATCACTTTTACACGTGATTTATAATCTTCCTGTCTGCCACACATGTGCTGTTATCCTGAGCAGCATTGTGACCCATATAGGATAATATACTCCAGACTCCTTGCCCATGGCCTGTAAAGACTTATATGACCTGGCCCTTGCCTGTCTCTCAGATCTCATCCGGAACTAGACTCCTCCTGCCTCACTAAACTTCAGCCTTTTTTCTTGAACTCAAATGTGGGAGGCTTTTTCTGGAATTAACGGGATTTTTGTCTTTTGTTTCATTTGTATGGAATGCTGTGTTCCCAGTTAGCAAATCACATGGTTGGCTTCCTCCTGTCATTTAGGCCTCAGCAGAAATGTCTCTCAGGCCTTCTTTCACGTCTACACTAAAGTTGCTTCTCAGTCATTCTCTGTCAATAGCTCTCTATTTTATTGTCTTCATAGCAATTGTCATTGACATTTTCTTGTGTTACCCTGTTTTCTATCAAATATTCATCCAATTATCCCTTCTCCTGTAGATTATAAGCTCCATGAGCTTGTTTTGTTCACTGCTATATTCTCAGCAACCGGTGTAATTCTTGGTATATAGTTCGTGCTTAATAAATACTTATTGAATGAGTAAATGGCATTCTGGATCAGGTGTCTTGCACTAGTGTGGATTTATCAAGTAAGAATCTTAGATTACCACTGAAGGTTGCAGGGTTGAGAGTTGGTTTAGGGTAGCCTTAGGGTCTTTTAATCTAGAAAGAGTTAGGAGGAGTTGGTACTTCCGAGGTTAGGGGAAGGAGATCCAAGTTGTTTGTTTCTTTTTTTTCGTGATGAAAGCAAATTTATCCAAAGCCAAACACATTATTCAAGATTACTACATACACATAAACATGTACAATACATTTATGACATTATATATTGGTATTAATACGCAAATGTAAACCGTCTTCCAGTTTGCTTAGAGATGTTAACATGGCCAGGGTTTTTTTTTTTTTTTAATTGAGGTGAAATTCATATAATATAAAATTAACCATTTTAATGTGAAAAATTCAGTGGCATTAGTGCATTCACAATGTTGTGTAATTACCACCTCTACCTAGTTCCAAAATATTTTCATCACCCCAAACTCATTAAGCAGTTGCTTTCCATTCCTGCTCTCCCCCCAGCCCCTGGCAACCACCAGTCTGCTTCCTTTCTCTATAGATTTACCTATTCTGAATATTTCACTTAAATGGAATCATACAATATGTGCCTTTTTGTGTATGGCATCTTTTACTTAGCATAATGTTTTCGAGGTCCATTCACATTGTGGCATATGTCAGTACTTGTCCTTTTTATGGCTGAATAATATTCCACTGTATGTATATACCATAATTTGTTTATCCATTCATCTGTTGATAGACATTTGGGTTGTTTCAACCTTTTGGCCATTTTGGATAGTACTGCTTTGAACACTCGTACATATATTTATTTGAGTACCAGTTTTCAATTTTTTTGAGTATATGTATATGGAATATATGGAGTATATATAATGGAATTGTTGGGTCATAAGGTCATTTTGTAAGTTTATGTTTAACTTTTTTTTTTTTTTTATTGATGTTTTAATGGTTTCTAACATTGTGAAATTTTGGGTTGTACATTTTTGTTTGTCCATCACCACATATATGACTCCCTTCACCCCTTGTGCCCACCCCCCACCCCCCACCCCCCACCCCCACTGCCCTGGTAACCACAGTCCAGTTTTCTCTGTCCATGTGTTGGTTTATATTCCACATATGAGTGAGATCATACAGTGTTTGTCTTTCTCTTTCTGGCTTATTTCACTTAACATAATACGCTCCAGGCCCATCCATGTTGTTGCAAATGGGACGATTTTGTCTTTTTTTATGGCTGAGTAGTATTCCATTGTATATATATACCACATTTTCCTAATCCACTCATCAGTCGAGGGACACTTAGGTTGCTTCCACTTCTTGGCTATGGTGAATAATGCTGCAATGAACATAGGGGTGCATAAGCCTCTTTGGATTGTTGATTTCAGGTGCGTTGGATAGATTCCCAGTAGTGGGATGGCTGGATCATAGGGCATCTCTATTTTTAATTCTTTGAGGAATCTCCATACCGTTTTCCATAGAGGCTGCACCAATTTGCATTCCCACCAGCTGTGTATGAGGGTTCCTGTTTCTCCACATCCTCTCCAACATCTGTTGTTTTTTGTCTTGGTGATTATAGCCATTCTAACAGGCGTGAGGTGATATCTTAGTGTTGTTTTGATTTGCATTTCCCTGATGATTAGTGATGTTGAGCATCTTTGCATGTGCCTATTGGCCATCTGTATATCTTCCTTGGAGAAGTGTCTGTTCATTTCCTCTGCCCATTTTTTGATCGGGTTGTTTGTTTTTTTGTTGTTCAATTGTGTGAGTTCTTTATATATTATGGAGATCAACCCCTTGTCAGATGTATGTTTTGCAAATATTCTCTCCCAGCTGGTTGGTTGTCTGTTCATCTTGATTCTGGTGTCATTTGTCTTATAAAAGCTCTTTAATCTGATAAAGTCCCACTTGTTTATTTTTTCTTTAGCTTCCCTAGTCTGGGTAGGCATGTCATCTGAAAAGAATCCTTTATGACCAATGTCAAATAGTGTGTTGCCCATATTTTCTTCTATGAGTTTTATAGTTTCAGGTCTCACCTTCAGGTCTTTGATCCATTTTGAGTTACTTTTTGTGAATGGCGATAGCACATGGTCCACTTTCATTCTTTTGCATGTGGCTGTCCAGTTTTCCCAACACCATTTATTGAAGAGACTTTCCTTTCTCCATTGCATGTTCTTAGCACCTTTGTCGAAAATTAGCTGTCCGTATATGTGTGGTTTTATTTCTGGGCTTTCAATTCTGTTCCATTGATCTGTGTGTCTGTTTTTGTACCAGTACCATGCTGTTTTGATTACTATTGCTTTGTAGTATGTTTTGAAGTCAGGAATTGTGATGCCTCCTGCTTTGTTCCTTTTCTTTAGGATTTCTTTAGCTATTCGGGGTCTTTTGTTGCCCCATATAAATTTTAGTATTCTTTTTTCTATTTCCATGAAGAATGTCATTGGGATTCTGATTGGGATTGCATTGAATCTGTAGATTGCTTTAGGTAATATAGACATTTTAACTATGTTTATTCTTCCAATCCACGTGCATGGGATATCTTTCCATTTCACTGCTTTGAACACTCATGTACATATATTTATTTGAGTACCAGTTTTCAATTTTTTTGAGTATATGTATATGGAATATATGGAGTATATATAATGGAATTGTTGGGTCATAAGGTCATTTTGTAATTTTAAGTTTAACTTGTTAAAAAAAACTTTTTGAAGAACTCAATATTGGTTTTCACAGTGGCTGCACCGTTTTACATTCTCACCAGAAATGCACGAGAGTTCCAATTTCTTCACATCCTTGCCAACACGTTTGCTATTTTTTTGGTTATAGCCGTCCTGGTGGTGTGAAGTGGTACCTCATTGTGTTTTGATTTGCATTCCCTAATGACTAATGATGATGATGTTGAACATCCTTCTTTTCATGTGTGGCCATTTGTATATCTTCTTTGCAGAAACGTCTGTTTAGGTTCTTTGCTCATGTTTAAATTTGATTGTCTTTTTGTTGTTGAGTTGGAAGAGTTCTTTATATATTCTGGATACTAGACCCTTATCAGATATATGATTTGCAAATATTTTCTCCCATTCTGTAGGTTGTTTTTTCACTTTCTTAATAATGTCCTTCAATGCATAAAAGTTTTTAATTTTGATGAAGTTCTGTTTATCTATTTTTTTCTCTTGTTGCTTGTGCTTTTAATGTCATGTCTAATGATCCATTGCCAAACCCAAGGTCACGAAGATTTACCCATATGTTTTCTTCTAAGAGTTTTATGGTTTTAACTCATATTTGGGTTGTCGATCCATTTTGAGTAAAGTTTTGCATCTGATGTGAGGTAGAGGTCCAACTTCATTTTTTTGCATGTAAATATCCAGTTGTCCCTCATGTTGTTTATTTATGAGACATGAGCCACTGTGGGATTGGTGGTGGTGGAAGCAAGCTTCTTTAAGTAGGTATTTGTACATTCTGCATAGTTTTATATATTTAATTTCCACTGTATTTTCCTATTATCCCACTGTTGGGCAGTTGAACTCTTTTTTCTTTTTTTTCTCTCATGTGGAGCATTGTCCTCTATCTTATATAAATTGAGATTCTCCCGCTTCCTTTGACTTATTTCTTTGGATTATATTTGCTGGTTGTACTTATAGTAAGAAGTAGGTCTTATTATTCTGAACTTTTGATATCACTTGAATGTATTTAAAAACTAAGAGGATGTTTTCAATAAAAATAGAAGCTTTCATAGGTTGCACTTGAACAAGGTTTGTCAAGAGAGGCAGTATAGCATAGTGGTTAAAAGCATAGATTATGATCAGACAGGACTCACATCTTGGTCTCTTGTTATTGTTAGTTGTTTGTGGCCAGAAGGAAGTTACAGAACCTCTATGAAATAACTTCCTCATTTGTCAAATGGTGCTAATAATAGTATTTACCTTATAGGGTTGTTATAGCATAAATGAAATGATGCATGTAAAACTCTTAACACAATGCCTATTACAGTTAGCACTGGCTCTACTGCTGTCACTACTAAGAATGTTTCTTTTCCCTCCCCTCTCTTCCTTGGCCTTCTTTTCTCCTCCATCCCCTCTTTTCCTTCCCCTCACAGCCTTTGTTTGTGTTTCCATTTTCCTAGTCTTTCTCTGACATTTTCATTTTTGAGTTCTCTTTATTAGGGTCAGAAATCCAGGACTTGAGTGGATTAGGAATGACTTTACTTGAGGTAAGAGTGGTATTGGTGTAAATGGTTTGTGCAGAGACTCTTGGCAAGCCATTCTTCCGCCTTTCCTTTCCTTTATATAAAACTGTTGGTTCTCATTTTCATCAAGAATTGGAGGCATCACAGGGGAGATTGTCTGAATTTACTTTTTCAGGATGGATAGCCATGAGATTGCCGCCTCAGTGTTAGCAGAGGTAGGAAGTAGTGATTTCTCAGGGTCATGTTGATTCTTGGGATATATTATGTGCTTTAGGAGTGACATTGATATTTTTGAAGAAAGGAGAAATTTAATGACGAAATTTTCTTTCATCAGTGAAGTGTGTAATATGAGTGACAGAGAATATTTGTGGGGGAAAAAGAGGTTCTACCTTTTAGCCTTTTGCTAGAGGTTTAATAATCATTAGAAAGAAGTGCTTGTTACCAGTGCTCTCTTGTAAGAGTTTATATAACATGATATTTCGATCTAGTTTTTAACGTATTTCTTTCCAGTTAACAGAAGATGAAATTGCTACTATTCTTAAATCTACTTTGAAAGGACTGGAATATTTACACTTTATGAGAAAAATACACAGAGATATAAAAGCTGGAAATATTCTCCTCAACACAGAAGGACATGCAAAATTGGCAGATTTTGGAGTGGCTGGTCAGTTAACAGTAAGTGTAATAATTTTGGAAACACTTTTGGTTTATAGGTCCAGGTTTGATTGTGACTAAACTTTGATAAAAATCTTTTGGGGTATGGAAAGAAATATATAACTTCATTGTTCTTGGGGAGAAGGAGCTGTAATTTTAGTATTTTTTATTACTTTTATGTACAATTTAAGAAACATTGAATGAATATGAAAATATATGTTGTCATCAAAATGCTTGAATGTTCAAAAAGGAAAGCTACATTGGTTCGTTTCTGTAGCTTTTGTTGTTATAGTATTGTCTTTAATGAAGGTAGTAGGGCTAAGTTACTTGTGGACTCTTGGTTATTTCAGAATTGAAAATTCCTAAATATGTCGCGTCATAACTAGCTGAAGTTTTAGGAAAATAGTCAGTTTCAGATATAATCGGTAGTATTTGAAGGTTGCACATATGTAGTTTAAAGAATATTTTGGCAAATAGATTTCCTTAGTGTTATTGTAGTAGTGTTTATGTCTTTGTAATGTTTTTGCAGGATACAATGGCAAAACGCAATACTGTGATAGGAACTCCATTTTGGATGGCTCCTGAGGTAATTCAAGAAATAGGCTATAACTGTGTGGCTGACATCTGGTCCCTTGGCATTACTTCTATAGAAATGGCCGAAGGAAAGCCTCCTTATGCTGATATACATCCAATGAGGGTAAGAAAATGATGGTTTACTAAAAATGTCAATGTTAAAAGTGTTGCAGTTTTCTAATATCAGTGTAAGTAAATATAAAGTAAATAAATTCATTTGAATTTGGGTTCTGTGCAAAAAATAATAAAATTAGCTGTCAAAGAGTAGTGACTATTAACTTCTCTCCCTTCACATCCTTAATTGTGAGTAAAGAAGTGAAGACTCTGTTTCTCTCTACAATCACTGTTTTCTTCCCCAAGAAATATAACTGTAAAATTTTCCTGTACTTTTCAATGGAAGAATGGGTGGGTCAGTCTACTACATTCTTTAGCTCATTGTATTCTCAATGTGGCGGTGGAGGCTTTGGAAGAAATTGATTCTTACTTTTCTACCCACCCTGCAAATTCTACCTTTCGGTGTTTTTGTTTCTCCCCTTTTTCCTCTCTGGTCTGGCTAATACTAAAAAAAATCCTTATTTCTAGTATTGCTATGTACCTGTAAGCAAATTAATCTAATTTCCTTAGTGCTCAGTGAGAAAATAGAATTCCTTTTTTGAACATTATTATATGCATCTATGAATTCTTTTTCCAGGATAGTTTTTGAGTTTGAAGTGTAAACCTTGCATATTCAAGTCTAATTGCCTATGCTTTAGGGTTTGTGATAATAGAGTTTCTAGATTTTTAGTATGCAAATCTCAATTCATTATAGGTGAGTACGTTTATCTTTGTAAGCTTATTGCCCTCTAGTGGCTGTAGTCATCTCAAGAAGAAAGGATAGGAATGAAGGGAAAGAGAGAAAGGAAGAGAGAAAAAGTGTGTGTGTGTGTGTGTGTAGAGAAGAGAAGATGGTGTCAGATGATGTCAGGATGCCTGGAGAAGTGTGTGAAGTAAATAGATGGGGAGGAAAAAGAATGCAGTATTTTAGAATATCTGAAGAAGAATAAATTAGAATTATATCTGATATTACAATGCTATTATGGATTGAATTTCAATAGTGTAGGTAATAGTATACTATACTGAAAATATTTAAAAATATGCCTGCCACATTTAAAGAGAATTCTTTGAGTAATACTGTTGTATATAATATGTATCATCTTTCTTGTGCATATAAATTCCTTTTGCTAAAGTGAAAAAGAACATGAATTGTTTGTTTGAAAATAACATGAAAAACAAGGTTGGCATAAAGTCAGCAACGCAAACTCTCATTTCTTCTCTGATTATTAGTTATTTTTGGTACTTTTAGTTAGGATGTTTTTAGGGTGATCCTCAAACTAGATGTATTTGAGTTTGAGTCAGTGCAGTTAACTAAATTGTCCAAGGCAACCTAGCTAAGTGCCAGAGCTGGGATTTAACTCAGGACTTAGATTATTACTGTTCTGCCTCCTCCGTGTATAAATCTTATTTTTTCTAACCAAATAGTTCAACATATTAAATTTGACCCTGAGATAGTCTCTTTAGCAGATACCAAAGAATTTTAATATGTGGCCCCTGCCTTCCAGGATCTTAAAATATCACTTGACAGTTTGAATTAACACATATGAAATAGTAAAAATATACTTGAAGATAGTATTTATTTTTAAAATTCTGTCTTTCTCACAGACTTTCTAGGATGCCCTGCTTACTTTTTTCTACCAGTCCAAATCCTACCCATTTTTGAAGTCCCAACTTAAGATTTTATTTCTGTATAGAGCCTTCCTTGATGGCCACCACCTAAGTAGATTTCTCTTTTTTCCTCACAATTTGTATATAACAATTCTTGACTCTACAGTTCTTTTGGACAGTTTATCAGGTGTTGCCTTGTGAATTTCCAAACACAATTGGGTTTTAAGTTGCTATTCAAATTATGTTATCATTATTTAACTTTTCTCATGTTTGTGAACTACTTTTACAAATTAGAGTATGAACTGTGGGCTGGCCCCATGGCTTAGCGGTTGGGTGTGCGCGCTCCGCTGCTGGCGGCCCAGGTTCGGGTCCCGGGCGTGCACCGACACACTGCTTCTCCGGCCATGCTGAGGCCGCGTCCCACATACAGCAACTAGAAGGATGTGCAACTATGACATACAACTATCTACTGGGGCTTTGGGGAAAAAAAAAGGAGGAGGATTGGCAATAGATGTTAGCTCAGAGCTGGTCTTCCTCAGCAAAAAGAGGAGGATTAGCATGGATGTTAGCTCAGGGCTGATCTTCCTCACAAAATAAATAAATAAATAAATAAATAAATAGAGTATGCACTGCAAGTATTGGGGAAACTGTCAAGATCATGTGGCAGATACTAGTTTTCCAAAATTTGAGTCTTCACTTGAAAGCTCAAATTTTATCATTGGTAACAAATACTATAGTTTTCCTTGAAATGACAGATTCGCTTGGTTCATTTTTGAGACAACATCTGTCAGATACCCAAGTCTGAATAGCTGTAGTTTTCTGTCAGTTATTCTTTCAAGTAAAGAAGGTGTTCCTTGAAAAAAGAGTTGCACCTTATTTAGTTTGCAGTTCAGTCACACACAAGTGCTTTTTTTCGAGATAATTATTGTTCTTCTGTATACAGGGCAAGTGCTTTATCTGTATTTCCCATTCTGTCACACAGAATATTAAAAAGATGTGTGTTCAAGAGTAGAAATTTAATAAAATTAATAATCTTCACTGCTTCATCAAGGTTTAGAATAGTTTGATGGGGAGTTGGATGAGAGGATAAAAGAAAGAGCTGTCCATCAGAAAAAAGATTGTTGAGGAGTGAGCTCAAGTTGGAAAGTGAGAAATTGTAGTGTCTTCAATCCTAGTTTGTGGGCTTTCCTCTAGCAACGCTTAGCAGTGGAATGGAGTGCATTATGGCCTTGAACCCAGGTTTGGGTTTTAATGAATGAGTGTCTTTGGAAGGAGGGGCTACAGGGCATTTAGGGATGCTGTTGAGAGAGTAGTTCAGGTGGGTACCAATGGGATACAGACTGGAAAGAGAGGAAAGAGTATCAGGAAATGGAGGGATCAAGGAGCTAGGCAATGTTCACCACTCTTGCTGCATAGCAGCCACCTGGGGAGCTTTGAAAAAATTCTGGTGCTTGAGTCTTACCCCAAACCAGTTAATTCAGATCTCAGTCTTTTCAGTGAGGTTAGAGAGCAGATAAAGTGGTAGTTAAGGTGTGAAAAAGCTGATATGATATGAAACTGTGACTAGTGAGTGAAATATTGAAGTTTTCTTTTGCAATTAAAATTTTTCTTTAACAACTTTGTGAAATAAATATTTTAATCTCCATTCTAATGGGTAGATTGGATGAAGTGGATATTTAAAGGATTATATTATTTGTTAAGATGACACAACTTGTAAGTGGTAAAACTGTGATATGAACTCAAGCTAGTCTGTGCTTTTGCCTAGACACCAAAGAAATATCTTCTGTGTTTATATCTCAACTGTATGCAAATGGAGGAGTGGTTTGCAAAAATAAGGAATCTACAGACCGTAAAATCTCATCATTATAATTTTTTATGCGTGTGTGTGTGAGGAAGATTAGCCCTGAGCTAACGTCCGTTGCCAATCCTCCTCTTTTTGCTGAGGAAGATTGGCCCTGGGCTAACATCCGTGCCCATCTTCCTCCACTTTATATGGGACACTGACTGCCACAACGTGGCCCAACATGGCAGTGCATCAGTCTGCTCCTGGGATCTGAACCCGCGAACCCTGGGCCACCGAAGCGGAGCACGTGAACCCAACCGATATGCCACCCGGCTGGCCCCTCGTCATTATAATTATTAATTTAAAATATGAACCTTCTAAGTTTTCCAGAGTGGCAGGAAGTATGGACAGATTTAATTTTTTTTCTTTTGCTCCCCACTCATTTTTTGGGTAGCAATATAGGCTAATGAGATAACCAGTAGTCTACAAAGTTGTCACAATAGAATGAAGATGGGATTGATGGAAAGATCCCTACAACAGATGGAAGCAAAGAATGCTAGTTATTTTAATATAAGTAAAGGATATTATACAATTTACTGTGTATAGCTGGCTATCTAGAACAGGAGACAAAGTTAGAATGTGGCAGGCTGGCTTCTCTAGCCTCCACATCCTGGGGGGTGCCCAGCCACTATCGATACTGCCTGACTGGAGTGAGGATTCTATCCAGTCTTTTCTCACAAGGGTGTAGCCCTTTCCACTACGCCTGCCCTCTAGATGCATATAATAGGAACCACCCCTGAACAGCGATGCTGACTCCTAGACTGAGTGAACTGGGAGTTGGTTTCCTAGTCATTTTCTCAGACATACCCTCTTTTTAGTATGCCCAGGCTCCAGGACTGCTTGAGACTCATTCTTGGTTAGGCCAGCAAGAATTAGGGGCAAGAAGTGATGCATCAAGCTCGAATAATTTATAATGGAGTTACTGCTGCCTAAATAGTTACAAATTAATATTGTTTTTCACTGATTAAGCTTTTTGTAGGACATATGTTTTGAGGGATGTGAAGAATTTAAAGATGGCACTAAATTAGAAAATGAAAGCGATTAAGTTAAATTGGAACTTGGCAGTTAATTGAGAATGGGTCTTTTGAAGGCGTTAAGGCCAAGGTCATTTGTTGTATGTGCTTTAGTTTATCAGTTTATCAAAGATTGATACTTTGTTTAATCATTCTTGAGAGAGATTAAGAGATATTTGGAATATAGATATTCAAGGAAGAATTTCGTAATAAAAAGAGCTATTAAAAGCACTGGATTTGTTTGATGGCAAAGGATAAACTAAATTTGTTAGTTTTGATAGAGCTATCTTTTTTCTTTTTTTGGAGTCACTTGTAGTGTATGCAAAGCATATCTTCACTGTGGTGGATAGTAATATCTGTTTATAAAGGGCAACAGTGAAGTACACGTTAAACATGTGAAGCTTTGTACTTATGAGAGGGATGAAAATGTGTCATATCCAGCTATTAGATTAAAACTAATGAATAATGGCAAAAAGAAGTAATTTACATCCAGCTATTAGATTAAAATTAATGAGTGATGGCAAATGGAAGTAAATCTTCTCACAATGTTAAGGGAAACCAATTTTATCAAAACCCAGTTTATTTTAAAAAGTTAAATATGAAGCCACTGAATTAATTTTGGTCAGTTAAATAAATAAAAGATTAAAACAATTTAATTTTGAATTCAGTTAACCTCATACCTGTGTGGAGATCAGTCTTCTATCTTTCTCAGCCCTTTAGGAAATATAATTTTCAAAACCCAGGAAATGAGTGAATAGTATCATTTTTCTAAATATCTATCACTGTATCCCTCCACCAAATCCAAGCACTTTATTCCTTAGACATCACTAAGACCACACTGATTCTTTTAAATACAGTTTTGCTTATGTTTTGTTTTGTTTTACAAGCTTTTGTGTTTTGTTACCTGTTGCTCAGCATAGTGGAAGGAGTAAGGAAAGAACTGTTTGAGTCAGACTAAGGACACAGGCAAAGTGACTGATGATTTCTTAACATCAACTGAAGGAAAGGAAATCAAAATCAAACTAAGAATTTTACATCTATACAATATCATACTGAATGTTCATTACCTTTTAAAAATAAGATGTATAAATACATAGTATATTCTAGGAAGATTTATGTCAAATGTGACTTGAGACAATTGGAGACATTTAAATGACAATTTTCTGGAAATTCAACTTATATACAACTTGACAATCTCTATTTAAGAGTAAATTAGGAGTTATTTTAGACTAAAAAAAGATCTCTCTGTCTATAGATGTATATGTCATAACATTACTTACTTACGAGGAAAGGAACCCTGTAGATATTTTCAACATGGAAAAGTTATTTTTTAATTTTTTTGTTTTAGCTCTTCTTTTTTTATTGATGTCATAATAGTTGACAACATTGTGAGATTCCAGTTGTACGTTATTATCTGTCAGTCACCATATAAATGTGCCCCTTCATCCCTCATGCCCACTCCCCAATTCCCTTCCGCCTGGTAACCACCAAACTCTTCTCTCTGTCCGTGTGTTAGTTTATATTCCACATATGAGAGAGGTCATACAGTGTTTGTCTTTCTCTCTCTGGCTTATTTCACTCGACATAATACCCTCCAGTGTTTGTCTTTCTCTCTCTGGCTTATTTCACTCGACATAATACCCTCCAGGTCCATCCATATTGTAGCAAATGGGACGATTTTGTCTTTTTTTATGGCTGAGTAGTATTTGATTGTATATATATACCACATCTTCTTTATCCAGTCAATGTTGATAGACACTTAGGTTGCTTCCACGTCTTGGCGATAGTGAATAATGCTGCAATGAACATAGGGGTGCATAAGCCTCTTTGGATTATTGATTTCATGTTCTTTGGATAAATACCCAGAAGTGGGATAGCTAGATCATAAAGTATTTCTATTTTTAATTTTTTGAGGAATCTCCATACTGTTTTCCGTAGAGGCTGCACCAGTTCGCATTCCCAGCTGCAGTGAATGAGGGTTCCCTTTTCTCCACATCCTCTCCAACATTTGTTATTTTTTGTCTTGGTGATTATAGCCATTCTCACGGGTGTAAGGTGATATCTTAGTGTAGTTTTGATTTGCGTTTCCCTGATGATTAGTGATGTTGAACATCTTTTCATGTGCCTATTGGCCATCTGTATATCTTCCTTGGAAAAATGTCTGTTCATATCCTCTGCCCATTTTTTGATCAGGTTGTTTTTGTGCTGTTCAGATGTGTGAGTTCTTTATATATTGTAGAGGTTAACCCCTTGTCGGATATATGGTTTGCAAATATTTTCTCTGGGCTGGTGGGTTGTCTTTTCATTTTGATCCTGGTTACATTTGCCTTGCAGAAGCTCTGTAGTCTGATGAAGTCCCACTTGTTTATTTTTTCTTTTGTTTCCCTTGTCCCAGTAGACATGGAATTCGAGAAGATCCCTTTATGACCAATGATGAATAGTATACTGCCTATATTTTCTTCCAGGAGTTTTATAGTTTTGGGTCTCACCTTCAGGTCTTTGATCCATTTTGAGTTAATTTTTGTGCATGGCGAAAACAGATGGTCTGCTTTCATTCTTTTGCAAGTGGCTGTCCAGTTTTCTCAGCACTATTTATTGAAGAGACTTTCCTTTCTCCATTGTGTGTTCTTTGCTGTTTTGTCGAAGATTAGCTGCCCGTAGATGTGAGGTTTTATTTCTGGGCTTTCAATTCTGTTCCATTGATCTGTGTGTCTGTTTTTGTACCAGCACCATGCTGTTCTGATTACTATCGCTTTGTAGTACGTTTTGAAGTCAGGGATTGTGATGCTTCCAGCTTTATTCTTTTTTCTCAGGATTGCTTTAGCTATTTGGGGTCTTTTGTTGCCCCATATGAATTTTACTATTCTTTGTTCTAGCGGAAAAGTTATTTTTGATGATTGATGTTTTTGAAAATGATGTTATCTTTCTTTCCTGAAGAACCTTTTCCTTAACTTTGCTGTTTTTTCCAACTAGCCTGTCTAACTCGCCATTTTTTTTTTGAGAAACATAGAGAAACATACATTTTAATAAGTAAGGTAAATGCTCCAGTATGTGCAAGGTAAAAACAGACATTAGGAGAAAAGAAAATCACACTTTATAGTGCATATTAAAAAATAAAACACACTCACAGTAGCTTCCCTCATTGCAGATCACGTGGCACTACTTTTTTCACAAGTAAGTATATTCCTAATCCAACACAATTCCTTAAAAAAAAAAAAGACATACAAAAACAGGTAGTCATATCCATGTCTAAGGAGTGAAAACTGAGTTAACTATTTTTTTGTGTGTGTGTGTGAGGAAGATCAGCCCTGAGCTAACATCTGATGCCAGTCCTCCTCTTTTTGCTGAGGAAGATTGACCCTGGGCTAACATCTGTGCCCATCTTCCTTTACTTTACATGGGATGCTGCCACAGTGTGGCTTGACAAGTGGTGTGTTGGTGCACGCCTGGGATCCAAACTGGCGAACCCTCAGCTGCTGCGGTAGAGCACGTGCGCTTAACCACTACGCCACTGGGCCGGCCCCTGAGTTAACCGTTTTTTAATTAAAATGAATCCATGACCTTGTTCCTGCCCGGTTAATAATTAGGTTGAGAAAATCTGGAATACTGGGCTGGGGTAGAGGTGAGAGTTGAGCAATACCGTACCTACACCCAGCACACTTACACATCTTCCATCTCCCAGTCCCTACTGTATATGGCTCAATAGACACCTGGGCCATCTTATTGTGTGTGCATGGCACTGCCTTCTGGAAGATTCCACACAGTCATTTAACATGGTGGGCAGAGGACCAGTATCTTCATTTCATCTAGGAGTGGATGAAGGAATATGGTCATGTTAATTCACAGAGTTAAAATTTCCTGATGGGAATGTCCTGGATGAAGACCTCTCTCTTAAAGCTTGGGATAGTAGGGTACAGACTTTCTCTGTGGTCTTGTATCTTGGTGCCCCTATAGGGGTGCTGTTGCAGATCCCTAGACACTGGCCCAGGAGCATGCAGTCAGACCACACTCCTGTCCTGCCCAGGATGGGGGGGCTTTAGCACTTTGCCCTCAGACATCGCATGGCCAGGGATTACAGCTTAGTGGCGAAGCCCAGGTCTCTCGTTTTTCTTTTGCTTTTCATAGTTAAATTTTGGCTTGAATGACATGTTCTATTCTTGTGAAGTCTACTCTCTCACTTTTTATTTTATCCTTTTGCCTCCTACGATAGTTTCCTAGGGCTATCATAACAAATTACCACAAATTTGGTGGCTTAAAACAACAGAAATTTATTCTCTCACAATTCTGGAGGCCAGAAGTCTGAAATCAAGGTGTTGACAGGGCTGCGTTCCCTTCAGAGGCTCTAAAAGACAGTTCATTTTTTGCCTCTTCTGGCTTTTGGTGGCTGCCGGTAGTTGTTGGCATTCCTTGGATTGTAGCTGCATCACTCTAGTCTCTGCTCACATCTTCATATCACCTTCTCCTCTGTGAGTCTGTGCCTTTTCCTCTTCTGTCTGTCTCAAATTTCCCTCTGCCCTTCTCTCAAAAGGACACATCATTGGGTTTAGGACCCAGTCAGATAATCCAGGATGATCTCCTCCTTGCAAGATCCTTAACTTAATTACATCTGCAGAGATCCTTTTTTTTCCAAATAAGGTTGCATTCAGAGGTTCCAGGAATTAGGATGTGGACATAACTTTTTGGGGACCACCATCCAATCCACTACACCCCCTGTAATCTATTCTCTTCTTTCCAATTATATGTAGTTTAAGATTAATAATGACTAATTTCAGGACATATCTCCTTGTCTTTCTGTTCTTTTTTTTTTATTGTAAAATATACATAACATAAAATTTCCCATTTTAATTATTTTAAGTATACAGTTCGGTGGCATTAAGTACATTCACATTGTTGCAAAACTATCACACCATCCATTTACAGAAACTTTTATCTCAAACGGAAACTCTGTACCCATTAAACGGTAACTCTCTGTTATCCCCTCCCCACAACACCTCATTACCGCTATTCTACTTTCTGTCTCTATGAATGTGACTGTTCTAAGCATCTCATATAAGTGGAATCATACAATGTTTGTCCTTTTGTGTCTGACTTTTTTCATTTAGCATAATATTTTCAAAGTTCATCTATGTTACAGCATATATCGGAATTCATTCTTTTTTTAAGGCTGAATAATATTCCATCATATGTATGGACCACATTTTGTTTATCCATTCATCCATCCATGGACAATTCGTTGCTTCCACCTTTTGGCTGTTGTGCATAATGCTACTGTGAACATGGGTGTACAGTTATCTCTTTGAGACTCTGCTTTCAATTGTTATGGGTATATACCCAGAACTGAGATTGCTGGGTCATATGGTAATTTTATGTTTAATTTTTTGAGGAACCTCCATACTATTTTTCATAGTGGTATACCATTTTACATTCCCGCCAGCAATGCACAAGAGTTCCAGTTTCTCCACGTTCTTGCCAACACATATTTTCTGTCTTTTTGATAATAGCCATCCTAATGCGTGTGAAGTGGTATCTCATTGTGGTTTTGATTTGCATTTCCCTAATAACTAGTGATGTTGAGCATCTTTTCATGTGCTTATTGTCCATTTGTATATCTTTTTTGGAGAAATGTCTATTCAAGTGGTTTGCCCATTTTTTAATTGGGTTGTTTATTTTTTTGTTGTTGAGTTTCTGATCTCATTTTTATTGGCTTTTCCTAAGTATTGATCTGCGTTTTCCTTTTTGCTGGCTCGATTTGTGTAAGTATACTCTATGATGTTCTCACAATGACAAAAATGCCTAATGATGCATTTCTCAGAATGTGTCCCCGTCAAGTGATGCATGACTGTATATTACTTTGCTTTATGCAATAGATGTGTTCTGGAGAAGTTGTATAAATATTTAATAGTTGTAAATCAATATTTTAAATAATTTGGATATTATTTTTTAAAAAATAATTTTTAATGATTCCTTTAGTGGTGAGAATAACACTCTTAAAACTTATCTGCCATGTAATTGTGTGTATTTTTATTGTGGGACATACCCATTTTAGCAGTAATATAAAATTTAATCATTAATATTAAAATAATTTTGATTTAGAATTAATGTTAAAATGGAGGAAATGTATGTTCTAATGTGGAGGCAAGGAAGTTGACCTTCGGACCAGTTGGAGAGTATATTTACTGCCTTATGTTGGTTATTTTGTGTCAGAGAAACTAAATGCCATCTAAGTATGGATGTTTGAATTTTGAAGACAAGTACCCTGGAATTTTCTTCCTGTATTTTTTACTTCAGTTCCCCTTTCCTTTATTTCCTTCTGCAGATATTTACTGCACATTTATTGTGTACCAGTTGGACTTTGAGGATGTAGTGGTAAGCAGAGCAGACATGTTTCCTGTTCTCTTGGGACTTCCAGTCCAGTGATAACTAGCACTCTAGTGTTAGAATTATTTAGCTTTTCCTGTGTGTGTGTGTGTGTGTGTGTGTGTGTGTGTGTGTGTGTGTGTGTAGGGGTCATAGATATATATTCAATTATTTATAGTATACGTACACTGTAACAACTTTTATTCAATTATATGTGTGTATATATATTACAAATTATATAGGATCATATGGCTAGAGATGAGTTTTGTCGTTACATACATCACTTGTTTTTCTCCTGTGCACTTGTTCTCATCTTCCTTTTTCTTCTCTTCTCCCACTGCTGCCTTTCCTTGCTTTTGTCCTTTGTCCCCTGACAACATGTATACACGAATGGTCACACAGTCCCCTCCCAACCTGTGCTTTTCTTTCTTTGCATATTGCCTTTCTTCCTCCCTGTCTGTTCTCTACATTTTTCTGCCTGATTATTTCAAGTGATACCTTGATTCTATTAACCATACTTTCAGATCAGAAATAGCCAAGTATCCAGAGGAGTGGGGCATATTGGATCATTGGAGAATTTCAGTACTACTTACGGGACGTATGGTTTTTTGCTCTATTTGAAAATTAAAATTCTTCTGCCCTGTGGTCCTAATACATGTGGGAGTACCAGGCATTCCAGCCCCTAAATTGGGGATTAAGGTTTATTACAGTGAAAATTTGAACATATTTCTGTCTAGTTGGAGTTATTATTCTTGAAGTGATAAACAAGCAAGGAGAACAGAATAAACAGATTTCAACTTCTCTTGGTTGAGCCTTGCTGGGGTCACCCCTGAGGGTTTCCCAGGGAAGACAAATTCCCACTGTTAATTTATATTCAAACCTTGCTGTTGGTGTTGCCAAGTGCTCTGTAAACATGATTAGTTTGGTAACTATTGAGGAGCAATCGTCATTTTCCTACTGACATACAAATTACATGAAAATGAATGGTAGTTTTGGAGACATATTCCATTAAGCGTTGCTTAGAGAAAGAATTACTGAGAAAGAATTACACTAGAATCCATCTTTTTAAGATTTTAATGTGGTATACTGACAAAGGCAGTATTTCCCTGTATTTGTGTGGGAGTCTTTACAGGAGGCAATTTATATTGATTTATTAATGATTGAAAGATGGCATTTACATTTCAGACATTTTTGACTGTGATCCACAGTATGAAATATATTTCACATTGTGATCCATTATGCACATGTGTGTGTGCATATTCATGTCCGCATACACACAACTGAAACAAAATTTACATAAAACAGTACTTACCTATGCATGTGCATAATGTGGATCACTATTTGTGATTCACTCTGATTTCTATCTGTCACAGTCTTGTCTTCTCTTGTCTTTTTCTGTTCTATTTCATTAACAAAAAAGTAGGTGATTCAAATCCATTAGATCGATTTCATCATCCAGTATTGGTTCGTAATTTGTGTTTGCAGTGCAAGAATCACTGTACCAGGCTTTGGAAATCTGAATTCTTCCAATGACATAATGCTTTCATTGTTGCCACATAGTGGTGGTGTGATGTGGTGTTTGAGACTTGTGAGTCCTCAATCAATTTTGTTATCTATGAATTAGTTGTAATGGACTCTCATCTGTCTAATTCCTGGAATTGTTGTGAAGATCAGATAAGATAATGTAAATGAACAATACATGTAAAATATTAAATACTATAGAAATGTTAAGTAGCATTATTACGTTACTTTTCAAGTCTTGCATTGAGATTATAAATTAGTTTAAGTTCTTGCAAAGGGTACTTATTTAATAATATTTGCCATTGTCACTTAAGGAGCGTTTGGCTGTGGAAAGGATCAGACAGTTGCTTTATCATCACCTGACTTTGTTTTAGGGTATCCATTAGGGTTGGAGTTATTGGGACCTTACACAGTGCCCAAAGAGTTTATTGCCAGCCAGGGAGGTTACTGAAAGCTTTTAAGCCCTTGCTTATGGCTGCTGAGATGACTTGTGCAGCCTCTACTGGAAACAATATGGAAATAACGAGCCCATGAGGACAGAGGTACATGTAACTCTCTCTTTTCGAACCTCATGTCAGACTGTGATATACAGATGTTTTCTACTTTATTTTCACTATATCCTCAGCTCAGTGATGGAAACTGTGACTCACAAGAGAGTAGAATGAGCTTTTTCTGGGGCAGAGAATTCAGAGAGTCAATGGACCCCTTGAAGTTGCACTTAAATATTGGTGTTTGTGCAGATGTGCATTTTTCCGGTGAGAGAGGTCAGAATTTTCATCAAATGAAAATAATAGCTCCTTAAAACAAGAGTTTTTTGACCCCAAAAGATTGAGAGCTGTGGCTCTCAATAATAATATCAGTGACCTTCAAGAGAGTTTCTTGTTATATTGTATATTTAGGATATGGTTTTGTTTACTATTTACTTCATCACAGCACATCGCTGTTCTGTGTTTTAATCTGGAACCAGTAAATATGTATGCATATGGCATCTATGACCCCCCCCCCCCATACTGTTTTACTTCTGGAAAGGTTAGTTTTAGGTATGTCCAGTTACTGTTTGAAGTTCCCTATTCTGCTGATTAAAAGAATCTTTTCTTTCTCTGAATTCTCCTATCACCTTTTCCATTACTTTCTTATGGCACTTTTCAACTTACTATGTATTATCTTAGTTATTATGTAGTTGTCTTATTTCCCCTACGAGATCTAAGTTTTAAATGCAAGTGTATTTCATCTTTGTGTGTCTGAATGAACCTAGTAGAGTGACTTATACATGAGTATCCAATAAATATTTTTGTTAAATATGTGCTCGATTCCCTTTCCTATCTCAGAGGTACTTCTTTGGTGTTAATATTGAAATCTGGCAAGCTCAGATTCTTCTTTCTTACAATAATAAATGTACTTAGAATAAGAGTCAGTATAATAAACTAAAAAATGAAAATAAGTGAATGCTAATAAAATACAACTTGAAAGGCCTATCATTGACTTTCACACTTACAGAGAACAGTTTATTTATTTAAAATTTAAATTTTAAATTGATATAATTCATATAATTTTTTTTTTGTACAGAAAGACTAGTGAGCACTCTTAGTGTTGGCCTCTGGACAGTAGCTTTGGTTTGCTAATGGGGATATAATTGTTAAGTTTTGTCGAAGACTTACATCTTAAAAGCAATTGTATAGACTATTGATCTAGTAAGATCTATTGATCTAGTAAGTTTTGTTTTGCTTTGCTTTTATTTATTTATTTATTTTGCTGAGGAAGATTCACCCTGAGCTAACATCTATTGCCAATCTTCCTCTTTTTTTTTTGCTTGAGGAAGATTAGCCCTGACCTAGCATCTGTGCCAGTCTTCCTCTGTTTTTTTTATATATGGGCTGCCGCCACAGCATGGCTGACAAGTGGTGTAGGTCCGTGCCCCGGATCCGAACCTGTAAACCAGGGCTGTGAAAGTGGAGCGCACTGAATACCTATGCCATGAGGCTAGCCCCTTGTTTTGCTTTTAAACCAGTCATAGAAACTGTTTAGGCTAGAGGCCTAAGCTAGCATTTATTTTAGAAGACATAAATATCTAGGTGTGTGTTGGGGGAGCTTGGGAGGTAATCAGGAGTAATTTCAAGTGTATAATGCTTAAAAATTCATAATATTTTTGGAGGACATGCTATCTACAGCAAATTTGACTTTTAAAATTATGGCTGGACAGACATTTTAAAAAATGAAGATAGTTAAGACATACCTCACTTTAAAAATGTTTGTATTTTAGTTAAATTCCTGCAGAGTAGAATTCTTCAGCTGCCTTAGAGGACTGTATTAATTATAGATTAATGATTTGATTATGTTAACTTAGTTTTCAATATAACTTTCACATAAATAGAATCATCTTCATTACATCTGGGATCATTTAAATAGCATAATTACACGTAGTTGTGCTATGTAATGAAAGGTAAGGGATAAATGATCAGAGGTGACTGTATAAGCATCGCAGTAGGTGACTTATAAATTGAAGCTCACCATTTTAATTGGAAGGTTTGTGAATCTCTTAAATTCTGTAATCAAATGAATGATATCAAAGGAAGAAGTAATTTAACATAACAATTGTGGCTTACACTGAACATATGTTCCTGTTAATAAGTTACATTATGGTCTTTAAGGACTTGTGTGTAGTTAGTACATTTTGGTTCATTTGATACCCATAGTTTTTCTTAATTTTTATTAGTGAGTTGTTACAGTGGTTAACAAGAAATACACAGATTTAAGTTGCAATAGTTTTCCCAGGGTTATATGATCTAACTTCACAAGCTTCTTGGACATATGTAGATGCTTTTCTATTTTGCTTTAGTTATGACATACAATTGATATAGGCAAGCATGAAAGCTTGGGCAAATTTTCATTGCTTTTTCTGGATCTTGCTCAGGTTCTGTGGTATTTATGTAAAGCACAATTTTGTTATTTGGGAATGCACGTTGAAATTATCATGTGCGCTATTTTGCTGTAGGCGCATTGGCACTGCCACAAAGGTAATACACTGCCAGTAGGCCATTTCCTTGTCGGCTGCATTTACAATTTAATAGAAATATTACATGACTTTTTAAACAAGTGTTTTGGCAGGGAGGAAATGGCAGATTCCATACAAACAAGCATAGCTTCCTTTCCTTAACCACTCTCCAGCTACTCAAGAAATTGTGCTTGGTTTCAAATTTGGGAGTTTGGGGATAGAATGGGAAGTTGAGTTGAAACAGGAATGACATTGATATTTACTATTAAATAGTTATGTATTTTTAACTGCTGGATTTTATTACCATATCGTTTCAGTGAGTGACAACCAATATATTTCTGAATTAGAGCTGAGGTTATTTTTATGCAGTTCACCTGGCTGGGAATATCTGGTTTTGTTTGGTTGAAAAGGTCAGGACCGCCAGATAGACTCTAAGATGTTAGTATTACTTTTTATAGGTTTTCTATAGTTTTGGCTTCGTTGTGTAAATTGGTCCTTCATGACATTTGCCTAAGCACTACTTCTTTTATATCAATTATGATTGTATCTTGACAATGAATCACTTTGGGGATTAGAGAATATGGAAAGAAAATTTGGTAGACTTGTTAGCACTGACAGAAAACATAATGGATTCTCAGCACATCTTTTGGTTATTTTATTTTAGTTCTCTGTTGTGTATTTCAAACTTGAAAGGTCACATTTACTATTTTTTTTTACTTGGATGTTATTCCATTGTATTCTACTCTTATTTTATTTGGTTTTTTGGATCTTAAATCATTTGTAGTTTTGGATAAAATGTTGGCCTCTTTAGTTCTAAAGTATTTTATACTTTTGGAAGCTGTCTATAGCAAAAAAAAATGGTTCTTTACTTTTCAGCCTTTATTGTGGCCACATTCTACTTCGTAGTGTAGATCCTATTTTTTTCTTCTGTAGGGAAAGAGAACAGTTTATAGTTAGTATATTGTCTTTACAATATAGTATATTGTCTTTACTTATTGCTTCTGACTTCTTAGCCAACTTACCTGGCAGCTGTAGTAAGTTATGCTGCTGTGGTGTGGTAGAGACTGGCATTGGGTGTGTTCTTATAGCCATCACAGCATTTGCTTTTGTTATTTCCATGTTTCAGTTTGTTGGTAATGGACATATGGACATCATATGTTCCACGGAGTACTGTACGAAGCCAATTTGAACTGTTTCCATTTGCCTCAACTCCAATCATGATATTTATTTTTCCATGGCACTTACCCAGATTATCCATACCTCCTGCTTAGCTTGTGTCACTGCCACCATGGACTGTATTTTTTCTGATTGCTTCCATTTTTTCACAGTATCTAATTGCCTGTTCCCCTTTAGCCTTCTTTGCACAGCATTGATTGATGTTTATAAAAATATCCCAAGATCTCTTAGATAACAGATACTCAGGTGCGTAGTAGTATAATATTCAGCTTGTTTTTTGTTTATACATAAGGAAAGTTTTATATCCAGCCTCACAGATATTCTAATGGAAAACTTAGAAGAGTAACAATATGTTTATAGACAGTATTGCTTACTTTTTAGTGTGAACAATAACAGCAATGTGTTCTCTGAGTCCCTTTCATATATCAAATCAGGTCATAATTTTATTCCTGCAATTTGAAGAGAAGATCCTAGATGTTCTCTTTTAAGCTTGAGAAAATATAGCTACATTATTGTTCACCATAGCTGTACTTCAGATCTCTAGCCTTCTGTAATGTCATGTTAGATACTGAATTTCAGAATATGAATAAATGAGTTGCCATCATGTGGTGATATTGGGTGAGCCAACTATTACTGTGACTGGGAAGCTTTGGCTTTATGCAGGAATGCATTTGTTCAGTCATTCAGCAGATGTTTACTGAGCACCTACTATGTGCTAGGGACTGTTCTAGGTACTGAGGATGCAGCAGTAAGAAAAAAAGATGAAAATTTCTCTTTATTGAGTTTATATTCTAATGAGGAAGAGAGATAATAAAGAAGAGAAATAAATACAACATCTAGTATGTTAGATTTTAGTAAGTCCTACAGCAGACAACTTAAGCAGGGAATTGAGATAGGAAATCTCAAGGGTGTGATGGAGTGGTTGATGTATTGTGTTGGATTGCCAGTGAACGCCTCACCAAGATGACATTTCCATAAAAAATGAAGGAAATGATATCTGGGTGCAGAATTTGCCAGGTAGAAGCAACTAACTGCAAGTTCAGTGGTCCTGAAGTGGGAGCGTGCCTGGCAACTCCTGGTACAGATCACAGAGACTTGAAGGTTATAGTAACATTTCGGCTTTTATTCTGAATGAGATGAGAAGTTACTGAGGATTTCTGAGTAGAAGAGTGGCATGACAATAGCCTGAAGAGTTATAAGGGTGGAATCACGTAAACTAGTTTAGGAGACTTGTATAAACCAAGCAAGGGATGATGGTGAGTTGGATGAGGATGATAGAAGCAGTGAAGATAGTGAGAAGTAGTTGGTTTCTGGTATATTTTGAAAGTGAATTTACGGGATTTGTTGATGGATCAGGTACTTGAGAACACTGACAATGCTAAAAAGCCACTCTATACGGCTTTGGAAGATGGTCTTTTTCCACTCCATCAAAATATAAGGCAGAAAACTGAATGGAATATAGAGTTTATTCTTCCAGGAAGCCTAACAGCAAATGTAATACATGTGTATTGTGGGAAGGAAGGAAAACGTAAAGAAAGAAAACAAAGTATAAAGAAGAAAATAAAAATCACTTGCACTTGTCCTACCTGGAGACTTATAGTTAACATTTTGATATATGGTGTTCCTGTTTGCTTTGCATATATATCATGCCCATGAGAACATACTGTTTTTAAACCAAAATTGGAATCCTGAGATTATGTTGTTTTGTAATTTTCATTTAGCTCTATATCTTGATAGCTTCCCCATATCCTTAAGTTTTTTGACCCTTAAAATGTTTAAAAAATTGCTTAAATGAAATAATTTCATATACATTCTGCTTTTATGATAAAGCTTTAAAATGAATAGTTGTTTTTTTTTTTATGCAAAAGGGAACAACTTAAGTAAAGAAGCCATTGCCAGTTAGCAATCCTAAAGTGTGTAAAAATGTCCTTGGTTTTAATATTTCATACTAATAAATTATTAGCCATTAATTATCATAAATTATACTTTTGAAGAATATAAATATTCTGACAACTTTTAAATTAAGATATATCAATTCTCTGTGGATTTCATTTTTTATTTCTATATAGAATTTTTTGAACTCTCTTTTAGAGGAAATTATTTTTGAGCCTTAAGAAACTGATGTTTACATTGCAATTTATACATCCTATCTTTAACTTTGTATCATTAAGCAGTCTTAACCAGCTGAATGATTTCATCAAGACTAAATAATTAACCATATCAGAAAACATGCAATTAATAATGAACAGATTGTTAGATACTTCCTTCAAGCAGTACAATCATTTAAAAAAGAAAACATTCTAAATGTTTTTTTCATTTAAAATGTATTTTACTGCCAAAAAATACAAATGTGGTTTTCTTAACCTTGAACACTGATATATGTGTGTGCAGTAGGGAAGCATTCCTCTTATTGCCAGCTAATTAGTTATTGGGGTAAGTGGAATTGTTCTGCGACTACCTGACTGCTTCTGGTATCTCTTGTGCTATTGGTATTGTGCATTTACAAACTATTTTGCTAAGTTTCCGGAAGAAAAGTTCTGAAAAGTTCCTAGGAGTGATGGAAAAAAATTTGAGGGACAGAATAACAAGTAACCATATTGAGGATTTGGAGGAGGGAAGTAAAAGAGAAGCCGGAGAGTAAGAGAAGAATTAGGAGAATATGGTGTTTCAGGCAAGGGAGAAAAGAGTTTTAAGAAGAAAGTGATTAATGACCTTTTTACCAATGTTTGTCTTTCTTGCCTTTAGATTGGGTAGTATGAAGAGGTTATCAGATTGGAGGTCATGGTTAACTTTCAGGAGTGTAATTCAGTTGAGTGGTAGATAGAAGCCTATTCCTGAGGGATCAAGGAATGAAAGAGAAGTAGGGAAGTAGAAGCAGCACCAGCAGACTCTACTTGAGGTATCTGGCAACCAAGAAGAGGAGAGAAGTTGGGGAAATAGTTTGAAGGCATCAGGGCTGAGGAAGGATTTTAATAGGATGAGGGGAGTTAATTTGATTTTGGAATGAGATGAAGGATCCAGAGAGAGGACTGAAGATGTAAGGAGTGGGGCCAAGCATGATAAACAATGAAACAAGGCCGTGGTCAAAATAGAAAGAAATGTGATTGAGGGTGTAAGTGCAGTCATTAGCCATGGGGAGAGTGGATTTAAAGTATATTCTGTTTATAACATGCTCATGCCTTGAACAGCAAGAGCTATATAGTCATGCACCTCATAACAACGTTTTGGTCAACGATGGACTGCATATATGACAGTGGTCCCGTAAGATTAGTACCATATAGCCTAGGTGTGTAGTAAGCTATACCATCTAGGTTTGTGTAAGTACCGTAGGGGAGGAAGAAATTTTCCTCTACCCTCTAGGTTCTTTTGGCTGGTCTAAGAATTAATTGACATGAGACAGATAAACAGGAGAAAAACAAACAAAAGTTTAGTAACATATATACATGGAAGAAACCCAGGAAAACTGGGTAATTTTCCAAAATGGCCAAAGCCCTTACCTTAAATACCATCCTCAGCTAAAGACAAAGGAAGATGTTGACGTTAGGAAAGTCAGGGACTTCAAAGAGAAGGAAGGCAATTCACAGGGAGGTGAAAAGGAGCAAACATTTGGAAAACAAGTGTTTGGCCACACAGAAACAGAAGAACACAGAGGGGAGCCCAACAAACAGGCTTTTCTAGTTTCCTTGCATCTACCACCTACTTCATGTTATGCTAAGGTGGAAGCTCACTTCCTGAGACAGGTTTTTTTATCTGAATTTTTTTAGGCAGCGAAGGGGAAAGTAACAAGAAAAACTTTATGTCTTTTTTTTCTTAAAAATGATCAGCCTAAAATCATCCTCATGTTAAAGAGACACATTTTGGGGTGGCAAAGTTTGTTCCCCTTCAGTACACTCTGTGATGTTCGCACCAATGATGAAATTGCCTAACGATGCATTTCTTAGAATGTATCCCTCTCATGAATGATGCATGACTGTATTTTAAGAGCCCATCACTTACTGCTGCAGAAGCTATGTAAAGCATCCTATATGGTTGCCAGACTTAGACAGGGCCAGTAGGTGGAACGGCAGTAATACTGTTGTTAAGCAGTGCTTGGCTTAGGAGTGCTGGTTAGCTGTAGTCAGAATCCTCTTAGCAACTATTCTGACCTTCTCTAAAAAATAATCACGAGTCAGTACTTTTTTTTTTTCTTTTTGTATTCATTTTTTATACATTGCAGTAAGTACTAATTTTCAAATATTTGTCAACATGAAACCTTTGAGAAGGGTTGAAGAGTATCTGTAAGTACAGTTGTCTACTAGAGATATAGATGGAAGAGCTCATGGTTGAAGGATGCTGGGAGCTAGAGCCTTCTCTGAACATCTCTCCGTTTCATCAGTGAGTTGTTTCTTCTCTCATGTGGAAGGCATCCTGAATCTTTCCTGCCCTCAGGTGCCTTTAAAGGGCTAGGCCATAAATAGAACAGTGTGGGAGAAAGAAGGTACGTGATGGAGAGAGGGAGGACCAGGAGATTTGTTTGATTCATGTGTTATGGGGAGTGGTGCTGTGTTAACTTCACTTATGCCACATGTTGCTTGATTCTCTTGTAGGCTCTATATTCCCTTACTTATTCATTGATTTTTGGGGTAGTTCCTTGACTGTCTGTGTGAAGCACCCCAAGAAGACATGACAGAAAGTGTCTTTTGTTCTAAAATTCCTACTTACAATTTTTGGAAAATTGCTGCTTAATAGTAATACAGAAATATTTTAGGTGAATCTATTTCCCCTACTTTCTTATTCTTTGAAAAGATGTACAAAGGATGTTAGAATGTACACAGGACTTGTCTTCCTGCATTTGAACTAACCAAATACACACATCTGAAACTTAGCTAAGGGTATTTTGTGGGTTTCACATTATGGCCATTTGGTGTTAGAGGAGTCTTTCCTGGATCACAGAACTTTAGGGTGCTTTATGATTGGGTTAATATAACATATCCTGGTTCTAACAGAAGAGTTATTTCTAACTCTTCTGGAAAAGCAATTCAAAATTAGAAATCTAGACAAATAGTCATGCTTTTATGAGATAGTGGAGAATATAAGAAAAAAAA
Source organism: Diceros bicornis minor (assembly GCF_020826845.1). Classification (NCBI taxonomy): domain Eukaryota; kingdom Metazoa; phylum Chordata; class Mammalia; order Perissodactyla; family Rhinocerotidae; genus Diceros; species Diceros bicornis. The sequence goes on along the minus strand of NC_080760.1, from coordinate 17,466,026 downwards.
GAAGAAAAAAATTAAGATTTATAAAATTTGAAGAATAAAATTTAAGTATTTATTCTTAGGTGAAGCATTACTTAAGAGATAAATAAGCCATTAATGAATTGAGGCTAATTTGTTTATGGTTAATTTTTTTTGTTAATACCCTTTTTGTTTGATTTAGAATAAGATATAAAATAGTGTATACCTACTAGATAATCAAATATCCAAGTCTTGTGATTTTTAAGTCTGTTTATATGAATCATAAGATTAATTTGGCACGTGTAATCAAGTAGCAGAAGCAGTTGGAAAGCTGGACACAATTGAAATATAATTGGAATTAAATAGAAAACATTTATTTCATATTTCTAAATGAGGTTTTAATTAAAGTAAAATTGACTCATCTTTTTTTGACATTTCTCTGAGAAGGAAATTTGAAACACACTTGAGTTGATGGTTGGCTTTCTCTGACTTTGATTAATCACTTTCAAAGTAAGCAGTAGACCAGTACAGTAATTTTATAATTATACACAAGTGATATGATTTGAAACTTCAACATAACTGTAAAGGAAGTTTTACTTTGGTCAACTTTATGTAATACTGTGTATTTTTTTTTTTATGATTCAAATACTAGTGCTAATTTGCAAAAAGATTCTATGTCTATAATATTTGCAAATATAATTTAATGGGGAAAATTTTTAAACTAGAAATATTAGTTTCAAAGACATTTATCTGTTAATACTGCAAACTTTAAGTTTTTTTTTGGAAAACTAGTTGATGAAACCCTCAGTGTGGTTAAGTATTGGAAAGAATCCAACTAACGGAGCTGACTGTAAGTTATGATTCCACACTAATGAACCAACTTGTGTTTCCCCAGAGCACTGCTAAAAATAAAACTTCGAACTGTCTGAGAGGTTTGAAATGACAATGGAATTTGATTATTTATGATCAGAACAAAAAAACTCTCATCCATGCAAGATGAAATGCTCCTACAAGTTTAAAAATTTTTCATGTCAAAACTGATACAAAGAAATTATTTTCTAATTAAATTAATAATACTGCAGAATGTGCGTCTCATCTTGCCTGTCTATCTAGATTTTTCATTGGGAACAAAGTACGTAACTGTTTTCTGAAGACTCTTGTGGAGTCTTATCAAGAACATCAACTTATCTGCAATATCACCTCACTTATCTGAAAATTTCATAGAAGCTCATTAGAATAAAACTTTTAACAAAATAAAATGTTGTCACTGATACTGTATGAAACAAGTAAGAAAATGTCTAATACTATAATGTACTTTTTAAGACAGTTAACTTTTATATTAAGAGACACTTGCTTCATCTCTTTTAGGAGTAAAAAAAGGGCTTAATGGTAGAGGCCAAGTACTTATATTTTTTTGAATGCTAAAATAAAACAAAAGTTATTGGAATTTTTGTGGAGAAAACTTCATTCAATTTTTAACAATAAAGCTTATACCTCAGGTTTATGAGGAAAAGTTAAGCTTTTCCTGCTGTTATTAAATACGTAACTTTTTCCTTGTATGTTGCGAATTTAGATTTTTTTGTACTTAATTTTTAAAACTGTATAGATTCAAAGCAAGGTAAAAAATCTTTCAGAGAAGACTATCAAAGTTTATACTTGCTCTGTTTCCTTGTTTTGACTTGCCTTATATTATATATTCATTCCATTTTTAAAATGATGCTGCATATTTAATGAAAGAAAGTTTTTAAAAAGGAAGTGTTGCCAATCAGCCTAAATTTGTTACAGTTAAAATTTGATGGTCTACAGACAATTTATAATCCTTTTCTTGTTATAAAATATTGTCAAATTTATAGTAGTATCAGTTAGAAAGTTTATGGAAACATTGTTTAAGGTGGTTTAAAATAGAACTAAATCTTTAATTTGAATTTGATGGCACCTGTTTTCATTTTGTTCCCCCGGCAACACCGCTGGTACCAGAATTGCCCATAGACCACCCTGGTTTTTGAGAAGAATGAAATCATTCTGAGTTTTTTTTATTTCATCCTTTTACTGACTAAATATTTAAACAGAGTTATAAAACATCTGTCAGAGTTTGTGAACTCACTTCAGAATAAAAGAGTTTAGGACACACGATTGGAAGTTTTGCATAAAAATCCCTGAGTAATTTTAGTTTGTCTTTCTTAGTTATGCTAAAATTTTTATTAGAATTAGAATTAGAAATTAGAATAGTAACTGACAGCAACAAGAAAAAAAAGTATCTGGATTTAGAAAGTCATCTTGGAAAGCTATATTTGCTTTCATTCGTTTACTGACATTTGAGATTTAAAAACAAAAGGTAGCATGATCTTTTGTTTCTGCAAAGTTCTGAGGAGTCAAGGTATGTGAATTAAGGTTCACTCTGTCCAGACTCCTGAGAGGTAAAGCTGACACAAATGTTACCTTTTCTAATGAGTTCTCCTTTGTTTTTTTTCCTGCTCTGTTGTTGATTCATATGTTTGGGACATCATGAAATGTCACTATTCTATCTGTTTTAGTTGCGAGTACTTGAGACTTAAGTGCAGTAAAACAAGTGGCTGAAAATGATTATTTTTCCATGTCCAGATACCAGAATTGAGTGTCTTATAATATGCAAATTAAGCCAGCCATGTTAGATTAACATGTATTCTTTTGGCAGTTTCCTTGGTCAAGAGGGATTCTTGTTTCCTAAAGGAAAATTCATATGGAAAAATTTTGGTTTACTTTGAAAGAATTGGGTGTATAGATGAGAGAATCTTTGTTTTATTTAAATTTGCCTTGTGTGTTTTTATATAGTTTCTATCCTGCCATGGAAATACTTATGATTCCTAAACCTGACTTTGTTAGGTAGAGCTCTATATAGAACCAACGAAGACACTAAATATTTGACATCTATTAAAAGTGATATTCTGCTGTTCTTTTTCTATAAGATTTCTTTTTCTTACAGTATATGAATAATTTTCTTATTTTTCTTAATGAGGATCATGTGGCTGAGTAATCACCCTTCTCCCCCAAGTTTTCTGACCTATCTCGTCAGGGTGAGTAGATGATTCTGGTTTAATAGAATGCTGTTTGACTGAGGGGTAAATTTTCTTCATGTTTAAACCAGTTATTAGGTGAAATTTATGATTTCACTGTGTTTATTCATTTGGAAGGAACTGGAAGAACTTGTGTTGGCGTTCCCTATAAATCTTGATGGCTTATATAACCAACTACTTCAATGAGAGATAAGTCCCTGGTGGCATTTTAAAATTTTGGCGGTTTCATTGGGTGATAGTGTGGTGAAATGGAAAGAACTGGCTTTGAAGTCAGATCTTTAGGTTTAGCTTTCTAATCTCTCTAAACTGTGTACTATCTCTGTGCCATAAGCAAGTAATAGCCTTTCTGAGCCTCAGTTTTATCATCTGTAAAAAAGCAAATGATGATAATACCTCCCAAGGTTGTTGTGAGAGTTAAATGAGGAACTAGATAAAAATGCCTTGCATAGTGTCTGACACACAGTAGGAAGTTAATGTTAGTGCATAGTCATTCTTACACCTTTCATTCTTTCCATGAATTTGCTTCCTAAGCACTAAGTGCCCCAGCAAGAAAGTAGAGTTCATGTGATTACAAAAATGTTGTGTCCTAGTGAGGTTTAGGCTAGGACTTGGGATCTATGTTTCTAGGACTATTTTTAGTTAAACTAATATTTACTTTACCTAAACACTTGTAAGAGAAATCCCCAAAGCCAAAGTTTATTCTCTCTCATCTCTTAATCATTTATGTTTTCGTTGAAGTTGTTAGTCCTTTTCATCTCTTTTCAATTAATATGGAAAGCATTTCTTTTCTTTCTTTTTTTTTTTTTTTTTTTGAGGAAGACCAGCCCTGAGCTACTTTTCAATGCCAATTCTCCTCTTTTTTGTTGAGGAAGATTGGCCCTGGGCTAACATCTGTGCCCATCTTCCTCTACTTGATATGGGACACCGCCACAGCATGGCTTAGACAAGCGGTGCGTCGGTTCCGCGCCTGGGGTTGGAACCTGTGAAACCCAGGCCACCGAAGCGGAGCCCTGCGTACTTAATCGCTGCGCCACTGGGCTGGCCCCTGGAAAACATTTTTTATGCATAGTAACATAAGGTATCCTTGAAAGGAACACCTTATGAGGTGTCCATGTATACACCCAAACCAAATAAATTTGGGCTAAAAGAATTCAGAACCTGGTTCTGAAAAGGCAAGGGCAATTTGTGCTTAAAATGTGGAATATAGATTATCTGACCTTTTTATAGCAATAGTATTATTAACCTATATTTATGAAATATCTTCATAAATATTAAAATTTATGTGTTTAGCAGACAGTTCTACATAAATTATTTTCTTTAATCCTCACAATTAACCCTGTGAGATCAGATAAGTACTGTGATCGCCATTGGACAGATGAAGAAATGGAGACCCAGACTATGGTAGCATCAAATCAGTTCTGTTAGAGTCCAGGATTGTAGTAAGTGCTTATCCTCTTGTGGTTTTTTTTTTTTTTTTTTTTGGTGTTTGTAGTTATATTTTCATAGTGCTTTGTTTAAGTGATTTAAGAGTGAATCTACAGCAGAATACTAGTGAAATCTTTCTTTAAGTAAATGGGAATCAGCAGAAAGAAGTGGGGATAGATTTGATGGATATATTAATTAATACATGTAGATTCGTCTGAGTGATGTGCTCTCTTTTCCTTTGAAGAACATTCTACTGATAACTTTTGAGGACTTGGGCATTTCATAATAATTATAGTAATAATGATGTCTAGACATTAACTGAGCTTTTACTAGGTACTAGGCGCTATTCTAAGTGTGATACGTGAATTCTACTCCTTTCAGCAATCTCACAAGGGAGAGGTACTGCTGTTAGCTCTATTTTATATGTTAGGAAAAGTTGAATCTAAAGGAGAAAGTACTACAGACTATGGGACATTTCTCCTACCTTAGAAATACAACCTGAGATATAGCACATTATACATTTTTAGATGTGCTGGAAGTTTTGTGGTTTCAAAGGCTTTTAAAGACATTTGCTATTGATAGTTGAGTGTTATCTAAGTTTTACTTTTCTAGTTAAAAAAATTCAGGTTTTCACTTTTTGGTTCATAGCATTTAAAAGAACTTGAAAACACCATTGCATAAAGATACATGCACCCCTGTGTTCATTGCAGCATTATTCACAATAGCCAAGACTTGGAAGCAACCTAAGTGCCCATCAAGGGACGAATGGATGAAGAAGATGTGATATATACACAATGGAATACTACTCAGCCATAAGAAACGATGAAATCCAGCCATTTGTGACAACATGGATGGACATTGAGGGTATTATGCAAAGCGAAATAAGTCAGAGGGAGAAGGTCAAATACCATATGATTTCCTTCATTAAGTAGTAGATAATAACAACAATAAACAAATACGTAGAGACAGAGATTGGATTGGTGGTTACCAGAGGGGAAAGGGGGAGGGAGGAGGGCAAAAAGGATAATTCAGCACATGTGTGTGGTGATGGGTTGTAATTAGTATTTTGGTGGTGAACATGATGTAATCTATGCAGAAATAGAAGTATAATGATGTACACCTGAAATTTATACAATGTTATAAACCAATGTTACTGCAATAAATAAAAAATTAAAAAAAAAAGAATCCTTCTAATATTGTACTATAAGATAAAGCAAGTTTAATATATCTCTTTTCTACATATGGAGTAAAGGTCTACATATGAATCATAGATCATGTTGTTTAATTTATTGCAAGTTACTTGGAGGTTCTGGATCAGAATTAGAAAGAAGTTTTTGACTGTAAAACTTTTGGGGAGGGTCTCCATATTTTCACTGGGTCACACTTTCCTGTAATAGAAGAAGATGTTTTGGGGCCGGCCCAGTGGCGCAAGCAGTTAACTGCGTGCGCTCCGCTGAGGCAGCCCGGGGTTTGCCGCTTGGGATGCTGGGCGCGCACCGACGTACCACTTGTCAGGCCATGCTGTGGCGGCGTCCCATATAAAGTGGAGGAAGATGGGCATGGATGTTAGCCCAGGGCCAGTCTTCCTCAGCAAAAAGAGGAGGATTGGCAGATGTTAGCTCAGGGCTGATCTTCCTCCCCCCACCAAAAAAATAAAAGTATTAAAAAAAAGAAGATGTTTTGAAGAATGAACTATAAAAATTAAGAACTACACCATATTCTTTATTTACTTATTTTGATTGATTACAGAATTAATAAAGATTAATGTTGACATTTCAGTTTTATTACTTATTAATTAATATTTGGTTTGGTTATAGAAAGTAAAAATTGAGTGGCTTCTCCATAGGTCTATTAGTGTATAACCTACTTTATCCTCTGATGCATTTTTCAAACATTTATTAACCACCTACTCCATGGCAGGTACTATGTGTATATATAGGGGTAAAAAATAGGAATAAAAAAACAATCCTTATGCTTAAATAGCTTGCAGTCTTTGGGAGAGATGCATTGGCAAACAAATGTTTATAGTACCTTTTGGTAACTACTATGGTAATTATGTCTAGATAATGATAAAACTCAGCATTATTTGGAGTGGGAGTGGGTGTGAGTATAAGTGTTGAGACCTAGAGAAAAGGAAGTCTTTACTGAAGTAAAGATGAAGTTGTGGTACAAGGTCGCAAGTGTAAAGGGAGACATAGAACTACATTCTGGAAATCTGAATAGCTCCCAAGGGCTGTAGCATGGAGTGTGGATATAGATCATTTATGTATGTGATGGTGCTAAGGCTAGAGAGAAAAGTAGTGGTCATGTCACAAAGCCTTGCATTTTATCCTGGGAATTTTAATTTTTTCTCTGAAGATTATGGGGAACCTTTGGAAAAATTAAAGCAGGGTGGTGGGAACTGATTTTTTTTGGTTACATCAGTAATGGCAGCATGGAGGAAATGGTTTATGGTGGAGCAGGACTAAAATTAGGGAGACCCATTAGGAAGCTCCCAATAATCCAGGTGAGAAATGATGACAACCTGGATTAAGGTATTGGCTGTGATGGAGAGAAAGGGACAGAGTCAAGAGATAAAAAGGAGGTAAAATGAACAAGATAAGATTAGTGTTTTAAAACCACGTTGAGCCAAACTACCAAGTTATAAGTCTATAGTCATGTGTCACTTAACGACAGGGATACGTTCTAAGAAATGTGTCATTAGGCAGTTTGTGTGAACATCATAGAGTGTACTTACACAGACCTAGATGGTATAGCCTACTACACACCAAGACTATATGGTACCAATCTTATGGGACCACCATCGTATATGTGGTCCATTGTTGACTGAAATGTCATTTTGTGGTGAATGGCTGTATATGTCTATGACATGTATAGTTATCCACCACAGGTTTGTTTTGAAGCATTTTTTTCTTTTCAGAGATGCCTCTATTATATTTTCTTTATCTCTTCACTGTCTCCATTCCGGAAGTGAAATAGAAAACCCACTTCTTGAAACAGCTTCATTATTTATCTGTTGTAGTCTTCTTTTTTTTTTGGTTGTAATTTAAATTCATGGTAGAAGTCCTATATAGAGTTACTAACAAAAAATAAATTTATACTGTCTTTTAGATTTACCTATGTAGTTACCTTTACTGGTGCTCTTTATTTCATTGTTTGAAATTCAAGTTGCTGTCAAGTGTCCTTTCATTTCAGCCTGAAAGTCTCCCTTTAGTATTTCTTGTAGAGTAGGTTCGCTAGCAGTGAATTCTGTCAGTTTTTATTTGTCTGAGAATGCCTTAATTTCTTCTTCATTTTTGAGGAGGGAGGGGAAGTTCCAGGCAGCAGTGGCTTCTTCATTGATAAAGAGAAATAGAAGAGAGGCGGAAAGGAAAAACCTAATGTGGTATCTTGGCTGACCATTCCTGGGTAGCAAGTTGTATGTTGGGGACTGATTACATTGGTGAAGTGCTTCAAAGCAGAACTAGAACCCTAGAACTTTGGTGGGAGGAGGGGTGGATGAGTATGGCTGAGGGACTAGTTCTAAGAAATAAATTTGGTGGTACTTGTCAGAATTGATATGGAGAGAACTGCTATGTCACATGCATTGAACATCAGATATTAAAATCTTTTGGCTTTCTTAAACTTATAACACATAACAAATATGGTTTACCTGCAAGATTTCTTTGCCTGTAAGAAAAATTTTGCTGCAAATATTTTATTTTTTACTCTTTATTCTTTTTAAATTTTTATTGTAGTTAAAAACACATAACATAAAATTTACCATCTTAACCATTTTTATGTGTACAGTTAAGTATTGTTAAGTATATTCATTTTGTTGTACAACAGATCTCCAGAACTTTTTTTGTCTTGCAAAACTGAAACTCTGTTATTTATTAAACAACTCCTCGTTTCCCACATACCCCCAGACCCTAGTAACCACCATTCTACTTTCTGTTTCTATGAATTTGACTACTTTAGATACCTCATTTAAGTAGAATCATACAGTATTTGTTATCTTGTGGCTGGCTTATTTCGCTTATAATGTCTTCAAAGTTCATCCACATTGCAGCATATAACAGGATCTCCTTTCTTTTTAAGGCTCAATAATGTTCCCTTGTATGTATATACCACATTTTGTTTATCTATTCATCCTCCTCATTTATTTTTTAATTTTAAGTATAGATTATCTTTCCTGTTCACTCACTAAATTTCTTTATCTCTAGGTTTTAGCTTATTTAGGGACATAAACCATTTGTCTGATTTATTCTTTGGAAGTCCTATTAATGGTTATATTTTCTACCTGTTTTGCTGCTATATTGCTAATTTATATATTGCTATATTAATTATATATTTAGAGGTCTTTGAATTATTTTGTTTCCTTAGAAATTTAAGTGATTGGACGTGTTAAAAGAACATGCGACTTTACCAGTTAAATAATTATCAATAATGAGGCTAACAAGTTCTTTTCCAATAGCATACAAACTCTGTACTGCACCGGTTTAAATTATAGCACCTAAAACTGCCTCAAGGCTTGTGACATTATAACTTTTCAACTGAGCAATGCTTAATTTGTTATGAAAGTGAAAGAAAAGTTAACTAATTCCATCAAAATTGTGCTGCCAACATCTGTTTCTAATAAAATTTTAGTAATATGATAAGAATTAAAAGCATTGTGTGATTACTGGTTTCTGATTCCCATGGTAGTAAACTCTCAATGACTTGTCTTTCCTTTGTGAATCATTTATATATGTGAGGTGTTATTAAGTCCAAATGGAAAAGAAATGTAGTGCTGAGGGACACTAAAGCAATAATCGAGTTTCTTACACTGATCTTCTTAGATCCCCTATTAAATTTGTTAAATAAATTATATTTTACTTCTTGAATTTTGCAAAATAATTAAAAATTGTATGAAAGAATTTTTAATATAGTATTATATTAGGGAATAATTTTTTCTAAAGTCACATAATATTTTAACATACACAGGTCAGTGTTTTCAATCCATTTTTCACTCTATAACATATGCTGAGTTGTTAAAATTTTCCTTAAATTACTATTATTGGAAAAAGAGACATGGCTTTTGAGAGCAAAATTTATTTGGAGGTAATGAAGGTATATATGAATGCTCTCAAAACCAAACTCTGGTGGTAAGAGAGAAGAAAGCAATTCAAAAGGAAATGCTTGATTAGGTAACGGAAGAAAGAAGAGAGGTAGCAGGGAAGAATCAGAAAGAAAAAGAGTCAAATAGGAAGGGAAGGAAGAAAAATGAGATTGTTAACAGAGGGTGAGGTGGTTTTTATTGAGAAGAGAATGTGGCCTAGAGGGAGTTAGGGTTCTTAAGTTCTTACGTAGTTGAGATGGTTGCCTTTGATCTCTCAGAACCAGGAATAGAACTGTTTAATCAGGTATTTTAGGGTTGCTGTAGATTGCTGTTGTTGCTGAGCAACTTTGTCACTGGTGCGTCCACTAGGGTTATCACAGAAGTAACCCTGCAGACACTAATCTCAGCAACGCATGCTTTTCAGTTAACTCCTTAGGCTAGTCTGCTTGACTGGAATCAAGCGTATTTGGCTCCATAGCCCATTTTCTTTCCACTACACAATCCAGCTTCTTTAGGGAAGCACTTTTCTGGATTTACCCTATATGCTACAACTTTGATTAACTCATTTCTTACCTACAGTAAGTTGATGTTCTTGGATATTATAGTCTGTGATCACGCCATCTGTACAAATTCATATTTTTATTTCTTCCCCTTTTTTCCCTTTTGTGACTTTAGGTAAGGTATGTGTTTTCTTAAACTTCATTTCCCTCGTGTGTAAAGTGGGCATAATAGACTTATTGGAATCACAGGCTTATTGGAAGAATTAAATGAGAGGTTTTGTGGAAAGATTCAGTAAGATGTTGTTACAGAGGGTTGGTATACAGACGTCCTAGTCTTATTTCCATTTTTATTGAGAATGTGTCTGTTTCTTCATTTTGTGTCATTCTAGTGTTTAGTTTTAGAAAGAAGTCTTTTTAAATCACATTAACATACTCTCAATACCTGTGTTTTTTTTTAGCATTTTAATTCTGAATACTTTATCTGATCAATTCTTGACTGATAGGATGATATAACGTTTTAATTAAAACATTTTTCTATAAATATGAGGAACTGTTGTTTCAGCCACACATTCTAAAGTTAAATCTAAGGCTATAGTACAATTTTTATTTTAATGTTAACTCCTTCATAGAGTTGTTTAGGATTATATGAGTTAATGTATGTTCAGTACTTAGCACAGTGCCTGGCACTTAGGAAGCACTATATGCAGGTTAACTGTTGTCATTGTCGTCATCATTATTGTCATCCTCATCATCATTGCCATCATCATCAGAGAGGTCCTTCCTGACTACTATATATAATAGCACTTTTCCTACTCCAACGTCATTCTCCTTTCCCTGCCTTGTTGGTTTTTTTTTTTTTTTTAGCTCTTAATAACTACTCTGTATTTTATTTATTCATTTGTGTGCTTATTATCTCTCTTCCTCAACTGCAGTATACATTCTTTAAAGACAGAAACTCTGTTTTCTTCATGATTTAGCTCCAGTACCTAGAACAGGATATATTACGTAGTGTAAATTTTTGGGAATGAATGAATGAATGAATGAATGAATAACTGACTCAACCAATGTTCCATTTACCTCTCAGAGCAAAAGATGTTTTAAAGATTCACAGACTGTATCTCTCATTTACCCCATTTGAGGAAAATAATTGAATAGATTCTATCAAACAGCAAATGAATCAGAACTGAGGCCTCAAAAGAATATTATGAAGAGAAAACAGTTATAAGCAATGAACGTTCAGTATATATTACCAAATCCAAGTGACTGATGATAGAGTGACTAAAAATGTGCTGGATAAGAATTCTTGAAATGCAAAGGACATTCTAATGAATAGCTTTTAACCAAGAATAATTAACTCTGAATGAATTAAAAGAACAATGTATATAGAGTTCATCAAATTGAAGGAAGAAACTTAGATGGTTATATCAATAGATGCTGAAAAAATATTTGATAAAGTTCAACAGCTTTTCCTAAGTACATAAATATAATAATGTATATAAAAAAAAGGAAAAAGCAAACATTATTTTAACATTTAGTGAAATGCTAAAGCTATCTCTAATAGTAGGTATGCTCTCTATTATCACTATTACTCAGTGTTTTGTATGTTCTAGCATGTTCAGTAAGATAAAAAAAAATGGAATAATCAGTATAATATTAGAAAAGAAGAGAAAAAATGTATTTTGTTTTATTGGTATGATTGTGTGCCTAGAAAATTCGAAAGATACCAGTAAAAGATTACCAGAATTAATAAAACAATTTGGTAAATGGCTATATTTAAGATAAAGTATAAGGAATCAGTAGCCTTTCTTGATGCTGATAATAATCTTATTAAAGAAAAATTGGAAAAAGTAATCAATTCTAAGTAGTTTTAAAAACTAGAAAATACTTAGGAGTGAATTAAATAAGGAAAGTACAGTTCTGTATGAAGAGCTATAAAATCTCATTGAAGGACGTTGTACTGGTACTGAACTAAAGGAAAAAGCATGCTGACTTTATAAAATATATTCTCAATTCTATGATAGTGTTGCCATCTAAGAACTGTCTTAATTCCTCTTCACCCAAAATTAAGAAAAAACATTTATTATATTTTTAATCAAAATTCCATCAGAGTTTATGTTGTAATTGGGTAAAACGAGGTTAATGGTTTTTGACCAAGAAAATTTAAAAAAAAAGAAAAAAAGAGTAAGGAGTAAATAGCCATACCAGATATGAAAATATACTCTAAAGCCACTATAGTCAAAATAGTATGCACTGACATATGTCTATGAATATAGAGATCAGAAATAGATTCTAGAAGAAATGGGAATTTAGGTGATAAAGGTAAAAATTCTAGTTGAGTGGGAAAATGACATACTGTCAAGACAGCATAAAATCCAAAAGAAAACGGAATCTTTGGTCTCTTATTATATCCAAATAAATTCTAGATATACTAAAGACTTAAGTAAATGAAAAAAATAAAAATTCTACTCTATATGTATGATTTAGAAGTTGGAGCGAAATTTCTAATCAACTCAGGAAAACCAGAAGGTGTGAAAGAGAAGATAAGTCTCAATCACATAATAATTAGAAACTTTTATGTGGGATCCCCTAAGCAAACTCAATAGATAGACAATAGGTTAGGGAAAAACATTTATACCTCAGATGACAAATAAATGGTAGATATCCAAGATATAAGAAAATTTACAAATTAATAACAGTCCAGTTTTTTTAAAAAAAACAGATAATTTGCAGAAGAGCAAATCCAAATGGCCAAATAACATATGGTCAAGAGTAGTTTGGGAAATGCAGATTTATGTAACAATGAGGTAATCATTTTATATTCAAAGTTAAAAGAGTTATGACACTCAATACTGGTGAAAAATTAGAGAAAAGGGCATTGGTAGTAGAAATGTGAAGTTTACAGCTTTTTTTAAAAAAAGCAATTTGACAGTTTCACTCCTGAGAATCTATCTCATAGAAATAAAAGCACCAATATGTGAAGATCTATGTATTTTTTATGAAGGATCTTTGTGCAGTATTGTCAGTAATGGTAAAAAACTAGGAACAAGGAGGGAAAAGTTGAATACGTTTGTTACATTTCAGCCATGTAACGTTATGCAGCCATTAGAAAGAATGGAGTTCTAAATATACCAGCTGATGTGGATGTATTCCACTGCCTACTATGAAACGAGAAAAATAAGATGCAGAGAAGAGTATGTGGGAACAACCCCACCCCAGAAGAAACAAAATAAAATCTTCAGACCTCTGTGTATATTTGTATGTGATTATATGAGTATGGAGAGCAAGGCATGGAGCAGTACACCTGGAGTTGTGGGGTAGAGGAAAGATGGAGAATGGGAAAGTAGGAGGGGGAAAAAGACTGAATAGTTATAGGCTCATCTTTGAACAAAGATTCAATTAAAACACTAACAATGCAGTAATAAAAGGACTTGAGGCCAAAAGGAGACATCCTAGTACACACTGCGTTTATGGGACACACATAAAAGGTGTAGAATTGTAACATGCCTTTTCTAGGTATGTTAGCCATGGTTTATTAAGGGTTGTTAACAATTTATTAGGGAGGAGGTATTAGAAAAGGATATCAGAATGTACTATATATTCATTTTGAAGGTGCTATGGGAGTGAACAACACATATACCTCGGGAGACCATTTCAGGTAGAAGGAATAGCCAAGGTAGGTACCTTGTTTTTCTACAGGGTAGAAAAACGCTTGTGTGTTTGAGAAATAGCAAGGAGGCCACTGAAGCTGGAGCGGAGAGATGGAGGGAGGAAGAAGCAGGAGATAAGATCAGAGAAGAGAGGGAAAGGAGGTGGTGGAGGTGGTAGGTCAGATCAGGAGTAGTGCCTTATAAACGTTTTTAGGTTCTTGCCAGGCATTGAACAGCAATGTGAGAAGATCTGATTTACAGTTTAAAAGGATTACTCTGGTTTTGTTGAGAATAGACTGTGGTGAAGGGTGGACAAAGGTAGAAGCAAAGAGACCAGTTGGGAGGGTTATTGCAGTAATCCAGGTGAGAGAAGATGCTGGCACACATTAGGTTGATAGCATGGGCTGTGGTAAGACCTAGTCAGATTTTGGTTATATTTTGAAAATAGAACCAACAGAATTCCCTGACTGATTGGATGTGGAGTGTAAAAGAAATAGGAGTGAAGTTAGCTGGAGGGAACTATCGTACAACAGAACAGAAAAAAGAGAGGGAGGGAAGGAGATGGATATGAACCTTAAGAAGAAGTAGGAGCTTAACACAAAGAAATGTCTCTGCTCTTAGTCTCTATCCAGGTGTGCTTGTTTGTGTGTGTTAGGGCTGGGATCTCCTGTACCAATTAAATCCCATCTAAACCCCACTGTCTTCCCTTCTGCATAAGGCTAGCCCTGAATAGGCACATAATTGTTTTGAGTTGTTACAGCAAATATTAAAATATTAGAAAAGGAAAACTGGGTGTTTTGTGGGAATTAGGTCAAATACAAATTGAAACCACATAGAAAGTGAAGTCAGGAAGGAAATGAGATAACGGGAATTCTTGTCTAGAAAAGGTAAAATGAAGGAAAGGAGTTCACACTAAGAATGAAATAGGAGAGAGTCTTGCTTGTTCCAGCTGGTAAAGGACCTTGAATAGGAATCTCAATTTTAGGAAGCAAGAACTTCACTCATTCATTCAACAAAAATTGGGTTTTGTTTTTTTTTTTTACGCTTAGTACTAAACGATAACTGTTGGACAGTGATAAAGGTACAGGGATAAAACAAACTTGTTGATGGAGGTTGTGCCAATTTAAAATATTGATGAAATTATGTGGAATTCCTAAAATATTCCAGGTGCTTCTGGGGAGCATATGGAAATTTAAAGGAAAAGAGAAATTATTCCAGCTTTCCTTCTGGGAAAACTCTGCGAGTTAATTCTTCTGAATTTTCTGTCAGTGAAATATCATAGGCCGACATTTAAATTTTGGGAAACAGTACCAGTTGAGAAAACAAGAAAGCTAGTTCTTCCTTTTAGTATTCTGGTGCAATACTTGCTGGAGCAAGCTGTTTGCCAGGTCACTTGTATGATCCGTAGAAGGAAATTGGAACTAGAATGATCAAGTCTCCTTTCCTTGTTTTAAATATCTATTAGAGTTGCTTGCATTCAGAATCGAAAGTTGTGTTTTTTGTAACTTAATATTCTTTAATCTTTATTCAGTATTGTCAACAATATTGACTACGTCCAGTTCTGCCTTTTTAAAGGCTAAATACACTTATTCAGGAATAAACTTAATTTGGTTTTTATTAGCCTTCAGTTAGTACAGTTTTTAGGCTGAACTAGATAGTTGAGTATTCTTTAGGAAATGATGTCTCCATTTTCTTATTATAAAATTATAGGTGCATGTTTTTGCAATAAAAATTTCTGAAATTTCAGATTGACTTCAAGAGTGGGAGAAGGTTCTAGAAGGCACTGCTTGTAGGGATGGGAGATGGAGTGGGAAGGAGAGAATGAACAGAATTAACTCGAGGTAATTTTTGACGTTTTTCACACTGACCTGTCACCTCTTTCCCTCCCCACTATTTGACGTGGGGAACGGGTGGATGTTGTAGAGTGGGATTTCACAGATGCCTGGGGAAAGGAGAGGAAGCTGGTGGCGTGATTAGATTTTATGCAGTGTGGTAGAACACTCTTCTTTCATTTTACTGTTAAGTCTTTTAGCTTTCAAAGTTGAGGCCAGGCCAAGTCAGATAATGGCAGGGACTGCTGTTTTCAGTTGTCCTAGTGCTGAAATTGATGTGTTGTTACTCAGAAGGTGGGTTGTAGTTCACTACGAGAAGATTTGAAGCAGAATAGGAACTAAGGGATTTCGAGAACAGACAAGGCAGTAGGAGCCAGGCTGGTCGGGAGTTGCAGAAAGAAGTCATTCTGAGGAAAGGAAGTTACCGTGTGCACTGCAAAGACCAGCTGAAATCACCAGTGCTTGTTTGGTTTCAAAGGGACCCTGCCTTTGGAGTGGAGCAGAGCCTGGCAGCTCTACTTCTTACCAGAAATAGTTCTTGATTTTTCCTTTGCTTAACAATTGTCACTAGAAGGAGTAAGGAAAGGCAGATAGCCAAGAGGTAGTTCATCACAGTGATGGCATTTGGAAAGTAATAACACTGGGGAGTTTAGTAATAGCACTCTTGAGAATAGACTGATGTCCAGCTGATTGACTTTGTATTTTTCATATATTGTGCCACCTACCTTCCTTGTAACATTGATTCTTAGTTTAGGGTAGATTTAAACTTTGTTGGAAAGATACAATTTTCTTTTTCTTCAAGTTGACATTGACAAGTAGACTGATTTTTTTTTTCCAGAAGTGTCATTACATAATTATCTTTATGTTCATTCATATATTCATTCAGTCAATATTTACTGAATATCAAACCTTTATTCAAGCATTGATAATTCAAAGATGAATGAATCAGACACACTCACTGTCTTAAAGTAACTCACAGTTTATAAGTAGTTATGTGGGTACTTGCAAATACTCATTTGAATTTTTCTAATAGATTTATTTACCTTTAATATATAATTTAATGTTTAGTAAGAAAATGCTTCTAATGTACTGTATACGTATCATTTAGCTTATAGCAGCTTTATATACTTAAAAAATGCACTTATTTACTCTATAGTATCTGAAATATGCTATTTTTTCTTGGACTTTACATGTTGCTTTAAGCTGAAAGTCCAAGTCTGATGTATTTTTGCTAGGCAAAATATTTTTTGTTTATTGACATATTGTTGTTTATACTAAAAATGTTTTGAACCTAGTACCACTATGCTTCCAGAGTCCCTGCACCTTTAAAGGACTCTTTAATGAGCAAGAGAATGGCCACCCTGCTAAGACATTAGTGGTGATTTTTGATTAGAAGTTGATACTTAAATCTGTGCATCTGGTTCTTTTGTTTAAATGAAACTATCTGGTTCAGCAGAGCAAAACAAAAATTGAGATGTTTTAAATAATCTCAGTACCTATAATTGCCCATAAACAATCAATTCCAATTTTATGAACTCCCAAATCTTTGGTACACCAAGGATTGTACTAATAACTGTTGTAATTGGTCTTTGTGGCTATGTGTTTAAATGTTGGAAATGGGACTTTAATATGAACATGCAGTAAATCTTAACCACAGAGGCACTCACAGGTTCCAGTATAGTATAGAGCAGGAAAGAGACACATGTAAACAGACATATTCCTCATCTTAATATGTGGAACCATACTTCCATAGAATTGCATTCAGTGTTTATATATAGAGAGCTGGCAATGAAAAACTGCTGTTTCTACAGTTTTACTGTGTATTTTGATCTCTAGTTTATTTACTTTTTCTAAATGTGTAGGGATAGTATTAAGAGATGCTGCTATCAGTGAATTATTTAATTGAAATAATAAAAAGTTATATAATTGGGGGGTCACGTCTTCATTTACTTTAGGAGAGAAAAGTTATTGTTGAGAAAAAAATATTTAAAAATAATAAATAGTTTTGGATAAGGTTAAAGATAAGACACAAATAGCTTAAAGCTTAAGTGTGATGTGGCGTTGTAATTTCTGTTGCATTGGGATACTTTATTCATGTGAATGTCTAATAATAAAATAGTTGGTCCCAGAATGTCCCTATACAACACAAGGTGCTCAGTTTTCTCAGAAGCTTTTCTAATGATTTAGAAATATTAATCGAATGCATAAAATATATTGGATGTTGTTACCCATTTAATATAAAGAATGCTATAAGGCATCAAAGAAAATCTTAATTTTAGTTCTTAATCTATGAATTTCTCTCAAAATATTATGTTTAGTTGATAGAAATGAAAGCTAATAGATGTGTCTATACAAGTTTAGTTTCATTTGAACTTTGACTTTTAAAATCAAAGTTTTCGATTTCTCTTATGTTAAACTTCTAAAGAGGAATGAAAAGATTGTTGACTGCAGTTAGGAGGTAAATATTTTACAAGACAGAGAGGTTCAATATGTACTGAATAATATAGAACTATACTTTTGAAGAAGCCTTAATTGAATTCTTTAGCAGTGATAAAAAATCAAACTGACTCAATTCCTCTTTAGGTTCTAAATAATAAAGTTCCTTTATTCAGTCAATAAATATTGAGGGCCAGCCACTGTTCTGTGGGCAGGAGATATAGCACTGCATAAAACAAAAATTTATGCCTTCATGGTGTTTACATTCCAGTTGGATTAGACAAATAATAAATGAAACAAATAAGTACAATAAATAGTATTAGATGGTGATTAGCACTTTGGAAAACACTAGTGGGGAATGTGAAGGTCTGGTTACACTTTTAAATATGATAGGGGAGGCCTTGTAAGAAGAGGACATTTAAATAAAGGCCTAAAGGGCATGAAGGAGTGAACCATGTGGATATCTGGGGTGAGACCACTTTGGTTAGACAGAACAGAGAACAAAGTCTATGAGATGGGAACATGCCTGGCTCTTTGAGGCTTAACAAGGAGTGTGGCTGAAGTGAGCCAGAGGGGCAGTAATAGGAGATGAGGTAATTGAGGTAATAAAATTATCGCAAATATCTCAAGATATGCTTGTTTTTCTTTAATTGTGCTTTTTGAAATAATTTCAGTCAAATAGCTTATTTACTGGAGATTTATAAGAATACTGTCGAGTAGATTTTAAAAATTTTAGATAACATTATACTTGAGATTTTGTTCTTTCATCCATCTCTCTCTCTCTCTCTCTCTCTGGTTAGCTAGCTGGCTAATCTTATGTGATCCTATTTTCAACAAGGACAAAAACTGTTTTAGATCAATTCACATATGTTTCTATATATAGGATGGTTAAAAATAACCGTAGAAGAGGAATTAATATCCCTCAATATGAGACTCTCTATGGGAGTGAGAGGCTCTGAGATACAGTGAAAAGATTCCTGATTTTCTGTTCAGACTCCTGATTTCGTGTTGAGACAGGTTTGGTTTATACTCCAGCCCAACTCTGTACCACCCTGGGCAAATTACAGAATCTCTCTGACTCTCAGTTTTCTTATCTGCAAAATAGGGGAATAAAAATACCTACCTCTCAGAGGTAAGCCTGAGAAATAATGTATGTAAAGGGTCTGCACAGTAGCTCTCCTACTGGAGGCACTTAATAAATGGTAGTTAATGTCATCATGTGGGTAAGAAACAAGGATGGTAGGGATTATTGAGGCCCACAGTTAATTTAGAAATTTTACAAAAGTTAATTGTTTCAGTTGTCATCCTGAGAGAACATTTTTCTCAGCTACTAACAATTGGCAAAATGGAGATATTTGAAATTTTCCTACCTTTTACATTTACTATGGAAGATGCTAATAGGATGTAGATTATGAAGGTCAGATAAAGTAATACCTTGATTAACCTCTGGAAGAGATGATCTAGAGTTAGATGTAAAATTTGATTGTTGTCCTGGGGTTTCCTTGTCTCAAGATGGAATGCCTATATTTGACTGACGTGGGCAGAGAGAACTATAGTGTTTGTAGTGGTGTACTCAGTAACATTTGCAGAGATGCCTTCCTCTCTACTTCCATAGCACTTTGTATATGCTCTTGCTGCCATTAACATGTATATTTTAGCATTATGTGATAAATTCTATTGAGGATTTTTTTTGCTGTTGCCATTGTTAGATTAAATATTCTTTAAAGAAGGGACAGTGTCTTCATCTTTGTAATCTTGATGTGAAGCCCAGGGATGGAAAATTGGTACCACTAGTGTAAGCTCCATAAGGGCAGGAATTTTTAATTTCTTTCGTTTACTAATGTGTGTTAAGCACTAGCAACAGTGCTTGGTACATAGTAGATATTCAGTAAATATTTTTTGAATGAATTAATCTTGTATACCAAAGATAAAACCTTTAATATTTAAGAATATTAAATCTTCTGGTTTTAGATTGGACAGTTTAGAACTGATGCTTAAATTAGTAGATAAGCTCCAACAGAACTTGCGGTCAGCTGACATTTTATTTCGGAGTAGCTGCTGGTTTGGAGGGCAGGAATTTAGCCAGTTTGGATCTTTAGCTTAATAAATAGTGAAATGGTCAAATGTCAGCAGGAGATAAAAATAGAAATAAAGGACCTAAATATTTTACAAATTCAATAACCAATCTATGATTAAGTAATACTTAAACATTTTGTGTTGGTAATGACTAGTAAAGGAAATCCACCTGTGGGAAGGTATAATGCTGGGAAATTTGTGAATTGTAAGCTACAAGGTTAAAGTACTAAGTGAAGGAAATTAGGAAATGTATTTGGAGAGTCATGAGACTAAATTTATAGTATTACTCTTAAATATTTAAGATTGGTAAATAGTTTAATCATCCTTTTTGTTTCATGTTTTTTCAGTGAGCTAGAAAGTAGATTTTATAGTTAAACTCTATTATTTGAGCACATATTTTTTCTTTCTGAGAATAAATTTAAAAGCTTGATAGTATTTAATAATATGTTTATATAGGAATTTGTTAGGTATAGTATATTTATAGAAAGGGAGACATGAGCAATTGACCAAGAATAAGTAACTGAAATAAATTATAATGGAATATTCCTTTTAAGGAGGTACTTTGGGGTTTTAAATTTGATACTCTAATAATAAATGCAGGTTAATAATTATTATAATATTGTTTATTGGCAACAATGAAAATATTGAAGAGAAATATTTTTGTAAGAAAAATGGTATTATAAAATAGATTGAGAGTAAACCAAAATTTACAGAAATGAGTACTAGGAACCCTTCATTAGTGCATCATTAAACATTATATTTTTTACATCACATTTTTTTCACTAGATTTTAGAACTACAAAGGAACATCTTCCTTGAAACATTGCCACAATTTTGAATAAAAGGAATATGAAATTACATAGGAAAACTTAAAAGAGGAAAGATTGTCAAGAATTTTTGAAGTTTTGTAAGCCTGCAGCTGAGAGCATCTTTTCTCCTCTAAAATGAGAAACCAAAATTTGGAAATTGAAGAAAAACATATCTTACTTTATTCCTTGCTATGTAAAGTTAATAAACAAACGTTTAGTTAACAGGAAAAATACTTAAAAAAGTATCAAAGATATCAGTGACCTCAGATCAAACCTAGCTATAGAAGCTTAAAGAACTATTATATACCTATGGCTTTGAAAAGCAAATGAAGAAACAAAAAATCAAATTTTGCCCCAAAATATTAGCAGTCATGCAGCTGATTGAAAGTAGTAAACATTATGAAAATTTATTACGTGAAAGTCTAAAAATCCTTTGTTAAAGCATTCAGTGTCAGGTCATTTTCATCAAGGGAAGAGCAAATTTTAACTTTGAGGCAATTATAGTATTGCATTTTAAAACCCATCTATTTTAGAAGGGTTAATATCTGTATTGTGATTTTTAGAATATTGTTTCTACAGACTAATGTAGTGTTGCATTTTTACAGTTATATGCATAGGTGTTATAACACTAACCCTTTCCCATGATACGTAGTAGTACGATTTGGACCATAAGCCCATTTTTCCTATTACTAATTTTTTATTTAATATTTAAAACATTGGCTCTTTTCTAAGACTATAATTGCTACTTTAAATAAGATTTTTCTATAACCAACATTTCATTGTACATTATTTCCAAGTTTTTGGGAATAGTGCTTATTGATTTAATGAGGAGCAAGGACTCTCATAAATATTTGAGTGAAACTGACATTTTTTCCTACCCCTTCTGTGCTCCATGTTCAACTCTTTTGGCTTTTGGGTAAAGCTTAAATTGTTTAAGAGGTTTAGTTTGATAGTATATGTGTGTAGATGTGTTTTGCCTAATTTATCCATCTTGTTTTCTAGTCAGAAATATTTAATCCAGGCTGTTCTCACACTGTAAACTCACTACTGCCTCTCCATCTTTGCTAGTATTATTCTCCTCCACCCCTTTGCCTCTTTATTATCCCAGTTTCCTCCTTCTTAACATGAATAGCTATACTAGATGCCTGCTGCCACTACTTTGTTCAAACTACTGCTCTCTTGCCCCAGTACCAGCATATAACCGGTTTCCCCTGTTTCGTTCATAATCTGCTTTTTTATGAAATCTTTCCCACAGCTGTTGTAAGTAGATACATGAAGTAAGCTGTTGAGTTTCTAATTATTATGCTCAGATGTTAAACATCTTTTATAAATGACTTCTAAGATAAAGAAAGCATGTTTTTCAAACCTGCAAATGTAAAGAAGAAAGGAGGGATAGTAAATATTATTAGATGGCAGAATTAGAATATAGAAATATCTTGCAGGGTAAAGCAATAGGTTGAATCCAAGGAGATAAAATTAAATATATATTAGGTTTGAATATTCCCCCACCCTCACGCCCAGTGGAGGAGGATAGGCAGGGAGGTCGGGCCTGGGCAGAGACATGGATTAACAGCAGCAGATATACAAAGCATTTAGGAGTTTTGGTTGACAGTGAACTCCATGTGCAGAAAGGTTATATGATCTAGGGTTGCTCATAGATATATTGGTTTTTTGGGGGTTTTTTTGGTGGATAATATATAAAGTTGACTTACTAACACAAAGTGAATGAATAAACATTGTAGGCCTATTTTGTGTTATTGTTTATGCTCCAAGGCACTTAAAATTGTGTTTCTTTAGAATAGGAAACACGTATGTTGAGGAAATTTCTGATAGCATACTGTATTGTCAAGAGTAGAAAAAAGATGGGAGCTTTAGAGATATGTTCCAGGATGTAAATTCCTTTTGTTTGTAGTTCCGTTTAGGATACTTCTTTCCTCATGCTTTTCTAGATAGGGTAGGATGGACTTCCTGATCCTCTTCAGTTGTACTGCATGGCCACCACTCCACTAACCCATACATGGGACCACACATGCCACCTCCACCACCAGAGTGCCAGTCATTGGGGTGGGCTTGGTCCCTTGCCCATCTTTTATAGTTGGGCGCTAGGGATGGTGCTGCTATTTCTTCCTCCTTAATCACCAGCTAACCTCTCTAGAGATCAACTTTGTTAAAAAAACTTTCATTTCAGGAGATGTGTCATTATTGAATTATTTTATACTTATTGGCTTTTTTCAGTATTATTCTATATGTTGAATATAATATAGATAGTGTCCAAAGTTGGGCCCACATCACTGAACACCATAGAGAGTAGAAAATACTCTTTAGTCTATAGCTGTTGGCTACTTTTTAATATGAGATGGTGATATTCTATTTTTTCATTTTGTCCAAAGAAGTGATCTTTACTCACCAAATGCCTTCTATTCCCATTCTGTTTCAGTAATGACTTGATTGATTGTGTCACCTGTGCAGTAGTTGAAAATGGATATGAGTACAGAATTTCAGGACCTCCCTGCTGCTTTGTAGATCATTTAGCCGTATGTAAGTGATTTAACAGTCATGCAGTCAGGATTTTCAGAGTAAATAATTTCCATCTCCATTACTATATCTTTGTGTTCATGAACACTTGCAGGAACATAATATTCTTCAGTTAAATTATATACAAGTTTAAAAAATCAGGCTAAAAATAAATAACAAAATTTTAAAAATCAGGGTAATTTAAACATTTGGAGACTAGTATTTTTGTAATAATAGTGAGTGAATAGTTTTTAATTTAAGATACCAGCAATTGATAAAGTGTAAATGTAGTGAGGAACGAATTAATGTAGTTTTTTTATAGGGGTGCAATCTTATATACACTTTAACTTAACAGTTATGTTACAGCTTTTTATTTTTTAACCAAAATATGTATTAGTGAGCAGAGTTTAAAAAAAATAGTAAACCGGATTTCTTTACATAATAGACTATAAGAAAATGGTGAGTGCCAACTCCTGATAAAATATTAAAAAAATTATTGCTTCTTTAGTTATGAATATTTCTTCCTGTTACCCAGTTTGTCATGTGCCTAATTACATGGTGGTTTAGGTTGATTTAAGATTACAAATATTGATGTTGAAAGTTTGTAGCCTTAGAGCATCTTTTTTTGCGTATGTCAGCTAAATCAGTGGTTTTGTTTACTCATTTATAACCGTGATAAGTAAAAAACAACTGATTTTAAAAGAATCCTTATACATTTTTAGACCACATGCAGATTCTATTTTAGTAGCTCCAAAATAAGACATTTGAGTTGAAGGAAGGAAAAACCAGTGTTCTGCAGGAGTGCTGTCCTCACTTGCACCAGAAAATGTATTTAAATTGGAATTTCCAAATGTGAGAAATCTGAAAGGAATGAAAAATCCTAGTCCTTAATGTTAGCGTATGGTTGGTGTTAGCCAAAATGAAGTTCAGGCCATGATGCTCTGTAGCCACTGTATGACCTACCCAAAGGCAATCAGAACCCACTTCTTTCTTTCTTTCTTTCTTTTTTCTTTTTTTTAACTAATTGGCCCATGTTTAGTTTACTGAATGTCATCTGGACTCAGTAAAAAGCAAGTGACCTGCATTGAATTAGTGTAATTGTAATACAAACAGAATATCGCATAGTTTTGGTCTTATACAGGAAAGGAGAAAGTTGGAAAGATTTTTCTGTTTGATAAATAGAAACTGAAGATATGGGGATCCAGACCTGGTTCATAGTTGATTTTACCTTTTATGTCTTTTTGTAAGATCAGTATTTGGGCTTTTAGGCATTTTCCCCTATAAAAATATTGGTTTTCCCTTTGAAACTTACTATGAAAGAAGTTTTTCTTTTTTGGTCTTAGAAATGAAATATATTAAGTCATGGATCTAATTCCTTCTTAATCTTAAAAAAGTTAACATTGTCCAAAACGGAAGTACTTTTCTGCACTACTAGGATTATCAGGAACTTGGCATATTATTTTACTTTTATCATGACTAATATTACAAGGCCCCTTCAAATGCCATTTTATTAGTTTTTATAGTTTATATTTATTACATTCTGTTTCAGAGAGGCAACAGCTACATTTGCCAAGGGAACAAAGTGCTGAAGAATTTAAATGTCATTTTTAATAATATGTTTAAAATTTTAACTATGTGATTTTGGTTTTATAATGTAATCACTTAATTTGATTTTGAAAGTGGCATTCTGAAAGTCTTATATATTCTGCATAACTTATACCCTTGTATTAGGACACTGAAGGTAAAGGACAATACCTATAGACAGGTTAGATCTTCCTGTTGTGGTCTCAGAGAACCTTGTACTTTGTCTTTAATGTTTATTTATTGAAATATTTGTGATTTTTTTTGTTTAATGTCTGTCTTTCCTACCAGATTGCATGTCTCAAGGGAGCAGGCGCTGGGCCTTCCCTTTTTTATCTGGTATTCCTCAGTGCCTGGCATATAATAGGCAGTAAGTATTAATTAAATAATGTAAAAATGAATAAGGAAATTATTTAGATTAGTATTTACAAAAATCTATTATCTAAACAACACTCAAGTACTAAACAATCTGGTAATTGTTAGTGTAGTATAATTGCAGTGGTAGAATCCTGGCTCTTCTTCTTGTTGGTTTTATCACCTAGGGCAAACTTTACCTCTCCGTAGCTCATTTTTTTCCATATGTAAAATAAGAATAATTATAGTCTTTATCCTGAGTTGTTATGAGGATTAAATGAAATAATTTATATAAAGTCATTGGGAAATGACCCACAAATGTTGATTGGTATTATCATTGTTGTTTTCTTTCTTATTATTTTAGAGGTACTTTGGAATCATGGAAGGAATGTATGGCTTTATTGGAGAGAGTTGTATTAGGGAAGCCTTCCAAAAATAGGTAATGTTCGGGGCCGGCCCCGTGGCTTAGCGGTTAAGTGCACGCGCTCCGCTGCTGGCGGCCTGGGTCCGGATCCCGGGCGTGCACCGACGCACCGCTTCTCTGGCCATGCTGAGGCCGTGTTCCACATACAGCAACTAGAAGGAAGTGCGGCTATGACATACAACTATATACTGGGGCTTTGGGGGAAAAAAAAAAAATAGGTGATGTTCTAAAAGCATATTGAAAGATGAGTGATTAGACATTGGCTCATGGGCAAAGGGATCTATCTGTAAGCCATGCCAAAAAGTTTGTACTTTATTTTGTAAGTCATGGGGAAAGATTGGTTTGAAGTAGGGGCTGATATGCAGATTTGCATTTTAGAAAGGCTGTTTTGCAAGCAGTGTGAAGGGAAGACGCCAAAGGCAGGTAGATTTGGCAGGCAGATTATTGTGATCTTAAAATGATATGTTATTTTATATTATCTTTGAGTGAAAATTGATATAAAAATCTAAGAAATTATGCAGATAATGGTAATGGTCATGATCATCATATTTATTATTGATAATAATTGCAGATATCATATTTACTGTTTACTATATGCCAGTGTTTTTATATTCATCTCACTTAATTCTTATAGAGTTAGGTACTGTAAGGTAGTAATTCTCAAAGTGTGGTCCCTATGCTAGCAGCATCAGCATCTTCTGAGCGTTTGTTAGAAATGCAGAAATAGAAATATAATGATGTACACTTGAAATTTATACAATGTTATAAACCAATGTGACCGCAGTAAAATAAAATAAAAGAAAGAAATGCAAATACTTGGGCCCTACCCCAGGCCTGTTGAACCTGAAACTCTCTGGGTGGGGTTCAACAATTTGCATTTTAATAAGCCCTCCAAGGAATTCTGATCCATGGTAAAATTTAAGAACCATTGCTATATGTGTGTTTTTATACAGATGAGAAAACTGGGTTTAGTGATGTTAAGTAAAGGGTAAAATGTTTTTAATAACGTACTGTTAATTTTCTAGATTTTCTTATTTAATGTATTAGATGTAGTTCAGCAAGTTTTTGATCAGAAAAGCTCCAATTTTCTTCTACTACTATTCTAAAATTAGAAATATTTCCTGATAGAAAATAGGTTGTCATCAAATTAATTTAATGAACCAGAAATATTCTATATTTATATCTATCTGAAGAGAGGCAATATAGCTTGGTGGTTAAGAACATCGGCTCTACTGCTACGCTATCTGGGTTCAGTTTCCAACTCTGTCCTTTATTTGCTGAGCGTTTGATAGCAAGTTCTTCAACCTCCCCATGCCTCAGTTTTCTGATATATAAAATGAAATAATAATCCCTCATTGGGTTTTTGTGAGGATTAAAAGAAATAATTTTTGTAAAGCTACTTAGTACATTGCCATGCACATTGTCTATATAGAATCGATATAATACTAACAACAATAATTACTATGTATAATACATAAATGTATCAAAAGTTACATAAAATTTTTTTTAAATAGTGCTAAGATAGCCTAAGCACAGGGTGTTGATCATTAAAAAAAATAATATTGGTTAAATGGATATTGTGTGCCTGAACTTTAAAGGCTCATTTCTCTCTTTTCTGGTTTTAGTAGAAAGGCTTACTCCTTCCCTTCTTGTCTTCCATCCCCTCCCCATCACTTATCTCCTCTTGGTTATGGAACTTTATAGGCCCAGATTCTTCCCATTTTAAGAAACAAACCGATTTCCTTTGGGCTCATACTACTCTTGACTTGCTGCCCCGTCATACACCTTCCTTTCAGAGCCATGTGTAAAAAGACTAATGGATACCTACTGCCTCAGTTTCCTCAGTTCCCTCCCACTTACCCCTGAACAGACTTTGACTGTTTCTTCCCCATCACTCTACTAAAATTGTTCAGTTTTACTTCTATTTGGCAGTGGTAACCATTTTCTTCTCCTTAAATCCCCTTCCTCTTTTGATTTCTAGAATATCTCTATCTCCTGGCTTTCCTTTTATCTCTGTCTTGAGCTCTAGACTCATTTCTAATTATCTACTTAAGTAATTATCTTTTCTATACTGTCTTGAGACACTTCAAATCCACTATCTCCAAATCTGTTTTCACTATTTTTTCATCAGACTTGTTGTACCTTTGTATTTTCTATCTTGGTTAATGGTGGTACCAACCAACCAGTTGTGAAGTTGAAAATCTGGAGAGTATCCTCCCTCTGTCCAACCTTCATTAATCACTCACCAAGTCCTATTGATGCTGTCTCGTAAATTTCTTACACTTCCTTTCGTTCCTGTCCAGCTCCTTTGCCACTGAGCTAATTCAGGTTCTCATTATTCACCAATTCCCATCTATGTTATTTCCTTAACGTCTCTCAAATATATCCCCTTCTTTCCATCTGCATCTTTATTTCCTTATTTCAGACCTCATAATAATTTTTCTTCTGGATTTCTATGACAGTCTCCTAACTGTTCTAGTGGTGTTCAGTTTCACCCCCTCTTTCCAAAGTATCCTTTATGATACTGCCAGATTGATCATTCTAAAATGAAACATAGATCATATTACTCCCTTACTTTAAATCTTCCCATTAAAAAGCAATTTCTTTCATTTGTCTCTAGGTTTAGAGCCAAACTCTTAAGGGTGTTATGCAAAGCCTTGGACTCTACCTGCCTCTCTATTCGTGTGATAGCTCCTTTCCTTTAGCCATACTGTCGTTTGCAGATACTTTAGGTTCTTACTGCTGCCCTCTGCTCAGTGTTACTTTTCTCTGCCTGCATTTTCTCCCTTTCCTCTTCTACACAGCCTAACCTGGGAACTTTTCCTCTTGGCTCTCTTAACACCTTGTGCACCTCAAGATCATAGAATTTATTACACTCTATTGTAGTTTGTCTGACTTTCACCAGATTACGAATTTATTGAGAGCAGCTTGTGTAACTTCTATCTTGTGTCTTCAGTGTTCAATACAATGCTTTGTGACATAGTAGGTATAAAATAAATGGTTAATGCATATATATAAAAATTTTGAGTACTTCATTGTTACTGCATTTTTTAATAACTAGGAAGGTTGAGGTGGACATGTCTGTATATCACTAAATTTGGATAAACCTTGAAAGGAAAGAAGAGCATTATCTCTCTCTTATCAGTTAACAGCTTGAGTGCTACCATGTGTTCAGCCCTGGGTGAGACAGTACATGAATGAAATCAAAAGAAATAAGAGGGAAGGACTGGTGTTATAATTTGCTTTTTCTTGGACAAAATATTTCTTTAAATAATCCATTTTATACTCATAATTCATCATATTTTATTTTTAGTCCACTTTAGTTTTAGGGAAACAAAATAGAAATCCTTTAGGTTAGCATCTAAAATGCTAATTTTGAACTTTACTGAGAATGGTATGGCACTAGTCCAACACAATCTGTTAAAAATTTTCCTCTGGGTCAGATCTAAGTTGAGAAGAATGAGGTAACTTCATTGTGAACCCAAATTGTACTTTAGTCTTTCTCTCCAGTGAGTTGCCAAATTCACAATTCCCTTTGTATCTGGAATCGGGGAAGCTGAGTTTAATATGGATTTTTGCCAATGATAGCAAATCTTAGTGAAATAGTCTTGTTCTCTGTGCTTAATTATATAGTTTTATTATAAAGTTTTTCACGTGTGTATTTGGAGGTATCTCTCATATATACTTTATTCTTTTGGTAGTTAATCATTTACTGTCAAGTCTTCCTTCTTTTCTGAGAAGGCCAGCTTATGTTTTTATACATTACAATTAGCTATCCAGTTCTATCTCTTTACTAGATTTATAGATTTTAAAGCTGTACATGTGTCTTAGGGGTCGTCATATCTAAATCTCTCTTTTTGGAAATTGAAAATCTTAGTGAAGCTGAGAGAAACTGAGTTTGTTATATATTAATTCATCCCGTATTTATTGAGTACCTGCCCTGACGCTGTTTTAAGCACTGGGATACAGCAGTAAATGAAACAAAGTTCCAACCTTTTAAGTGCTTATATTATAGTGGGGAGACACAATAAGTTGCACACAAAAAACTATAGCATATCAGGTGCTGATAACTGCTATGCAGGAAAAATAAATCAGGATCAGTGGGACACAGAATGGCAGAGGTGTTTGTGATAATATATATAGGATGTTCAAGAAAGGCTGTCTGATAAGGTGACTTTTAGTAGAAATCTAAAGGAGGTAAGTAAATGAGCCACACTGATTTCTGGCACAAGAGTGTCTAGTCAGAAGAAGCTGATATGGCAGTGTGTTTGGTGTTTAAGGGACAGTGTGGAGGTTTATATGGCAGGAGCTGGGTAAAAAGGGAAGAGAAGTAGGAGATGAAGTAGAGGGGACCAGATCACGTAGAGCCTTAATGAACCATGGTGAGGTCTTTAGCTTTTACTCTGAGTGAGACAGGAAGCCATTGGAGGGTTTTGAGGAGAGGGTTGATGTGTTCTGACATATGATTTAAAAGGCTTAGTCTTCTTTGTTGAGAAGGGATTGTAGCAGGGCAAGGATGGAAGCAAAGTGAACAGTGACAAGGTTACTTCTTTGGTAGTCCAAGTAATGGTGGCTTGGACCAGGGTGGGAAAGGCAGAGATGTGGAGAAGTGGTCAGATTCTGGATATATTCTGTATTTTGTATGGTATGTGAATTATGTCTCAATTAAGCTGTCATATAATCACTAGTAAGTGAAGTTGGATGGGTTTAAAAAATAACAAAATGACATTACTATCACCTCTACCTTATTTTTTTTTTTTTGTGAGGAGGATCAGCGCAGAGCTAACATCCATGCCAATCCTCCTCTTTTTGCTGAGGAAGACCGGCCCTGAGCTAACATCTATTGCCAATCTTCCTCCTTTTTTTCCCCTTTTTCTCCCCAAAGCCCCAGTAGGTAGTTGTATGTCATAGTTGCACATCCCTCTAGTTGCTGTATGTGGGACGCTGCCTCAGTATGGCTGGAGAAGCAGTGGGTCGGTGTGCGCCTGGGATCCGAACCCGGGCCACCAGTAGCGGAGTGCACGCACTTAACCGCTAAGCCACAGGGCCGGCCCTAATTTATTTCTTCATATTTACCAGGGATCACTTATTGCGAAATCTAGTCCTCACCTTACCCACTGACCCCCTAAGCCAGGTCCTTTTTTCTGTAAAGGGCCAGAGAGTAAATATTTTAGTCTTTGCTGCTCATATGGTCTCTTGCAACCACTCACCTCTGCCATTGTAATTGAAACCTCAACTTAACTCTGTACCCATAAGACAATATATAAAAGAATGAGCATGGCTGTGTTCCATTAAAACTTTATTTACCAAAACAGGTGGCTAGCCAGATTTGGCATGTGAACCATAGTTTTGCTGATCCCTGCTCTAAAGCATTTAGTTGTTCAGTTTTAGTAATACTATTTTTTTGTTTTTTTTACTGAGGAGTTTCTTTCCTTCAGTGATACTTTTAGTTAATGGCACCTATTCCTATAGTCACTTCTTCATGTGGTTCTGTCCATGGTTATTTTCTTGCTTTATATTAGGGCTTCTCTTAAGGCTTTTAGGTTGCAGGTCTTCTTTCTCTATTTCTAACAGGAAATAAGTAAGGCTGAGGGGTCATATTAATAGAATCTCCTTGACCTAGTAGGTGAGTCTGAGCCAGTGTTTTCAGGATAGATAGTTTCCTCACGTTGCCCTTCTGCTGTCTTAAGTCCTACACTTTGGCATCCCATGCAGGCCTGCACTCCTAACAAGTGCCCTTAAGTTAGTGTAGGTAGTATTCTTAGCTGTTGTGGGTGTCTGTTCTGTGGTTTATTGTCTGCCTGAGGAAAGTTAGAGGAATGATGGGCTTTTCTCTACGAGGAGGTACTTAAAAGGAGGTCTTTGTGGGAAAAGAAGGGAGTGTTTATAGTAAATGATTTTCTTCCTCACAACTTTAAGATAGGGGAAAAAGCAAATTTCCTTGCCCTGTATTTTTCCTGAAATTTTGCCAAATAGATTCATTTGGGTTTATAAGCAGAACACCCTTGGGAGGTTTAAGCATAGGTAAGAGAGTTATTATTCATCACTGCATTAATATGGAATGGCCTAATCAGTTTGCCAGTCTGTTACTGAACTGAAATACCCTCAACAGTAGAAGTTTTGATGGGTGGAAGGGAGAGAAAAAAAGGTTAGGAAGGAGAGAGAAACATGGAATTTGGGGCTTTTTCTGGGAGAGTAGCCAGCAAATAGGACTGGGGTTTTAGAGCTTGCAGAGGTGGGATTGGGAGAGAGATTAAGGAAAGTGGGAGGGTGTTCAAGACAGATGTCACTTTGAAAATCTGCATGTTTTTCAACTCTTTGCCTTTCTTTGCTGCCTTTCTTTATCTTTAGGGGTAATGATGAGAGGGTGTGTGTGTGTGTGTGTGTGTGTGTGTGTGTGTGTGTGTGTGTGTGTGTGTGTGTGTGTGTGTGTTGGGAAAGGGAAAGGGGCAGGAGAAGAGGGATAAAGGAAAAACCAGAGGTAGTTTGTCAGTAACCTTCAAATTAGCAATATGACCCAGGTAGTTTAAGTGACTTGTCTAACAATACAGTTAGCTAGTGAAAAAGCCAGGGCTGTGTAGTCTGATTTTCTTTTATTTCATGTTTCCCTGTTGTGTTACATATGAGAAGTAACTGCTGGTTTACATTATTGACTGTCTTCCCATGAGGTTTTGATTCTGATTTCTGATCTTTCCATCTTCTCACTCCCTTTTGGCTTAGAAGTTAACTAGTCTTCAACCTTAGGCTGTTCACTTTATTTTTCCTCTCATTCTCCAGCCTGTCATTTTCCTCATGGATTTACTTCCCTCTCCTATCTAGCCTAGATTGTGCCCCATCAGTTGACTCACTTTATTTTAACTCCCTTGGTTTCCTTCTCTTTTTGCTTTATCTTCCTGGCAATTTACCAACTCTAGGCCAATTCAGTAGTATAGTAGCTATTATTTTTTTGTGTGTGTGTGTGTGAGGAGATCAGCCCTGAGCTAACATCCGCCAATCCTCCTCTTTTTTTGCTGAGGAAGACGGCCCTGGGCTAACATCTGTGCCTATCTTCCTCCACTTTATATGGGACGCCGCCACAGCATGGCTCACCAAGCAGTGTGTCGGTGCGCGCCCGGGATCCGAACCAGCGAACCCCGGGCCGCCGCAGCGGAGCGCCCGCACCTAACCGCTTGCGCCACCGGGCCGGCCCCTAGTAGCTATTATTTTTTAAGCGCTTGCTATGTGACAGACGCTATGTTAGGTAATTTTATGTGTATTCTTGTAGTTCTCACAACAACTGTAAAAGGGGTCAATATTATTATTATTGGCACTCTATATAACTGTTATTGTGACTGTAGATAACTAACCCAAGACACAACTACACTGGTAGAGCTGGGTTCTCACTCAGATTTGTATAACCTTAAAAGTCATACTTTCCCTACTGTACTGTGTTCCTCCTAACTAGGCTGCTAAATTGCAATTATGTATCTGTAAAGACTGGTACCCCCAAAACTGTGATTTCTAATCTAAAAATTGACTGTTGGCAATCCTTTCACATGTTACCCCCATCTCTCTCTCATTCCCTTCAGAGTCAATTGCAAAATCCTTTTATCTCAACTCAACTCTCCTTACTTTGGGCAGATTTTGTCTTTTAGCTCAGAGAAAAACTGGAGACTATTAGCTGTTCACTGTTTATGCCCCCCAAGAAGATCAGTGTGTTAGTCTGATCAGGTTGCTATAACAAATACCACAGACTGGGTGGCTTAAACAATACAAATGTATTTCTCACAGTTCTGGAGGCTGGAAGTCCAGGAGAAGGGCAGGTTTGGTTTCTCCTGAGGCTTCTCTCCTTGGTTTGTAGATGACTGCCTTCTCACTGTGTGCTCACATGGTCTTTTGGTGTGTGTGTACATCCCTAGTATCTATTCCTCTTCTTATATGGACAGCAATCATATTGGATTAGGACCTCATCCTTATGATCTCATTTAACCTTAATTACCTCTTTAAAGGACCTATCTCCAAATATGGTCATATTCTGAGGTACTGGGGCTTAGGGCTTCAACATGAATTTTGGGGGGATACAATTCAGTCCATAACAGTAAATATCTGTAATTTCCTTCCCTTCCTCCTTCCTTTTTTGTTTTTCTCTCTTCCTTTCCTCCCTCCTTTTATTTTTTCTTCCCTTGTTCTTTTTCTCTTCCTTCTCTTGTTTCATCTTTCTTCCCTCTCTCCCAGTGTCCTTCCTGAAGAGGAAGAAAGTTTTCTTTCTCTGCTCAAGTCTAGTTTTTTAACTTGTATTCTGTATGCCATTCTTCTGGAATATTACTTTATGATATGTTCACTCTCTCCACTTTTTTCTTTTAATTTCTTCTCCACTTGTTCCTTTTTATCAGCATGTAAACATACTGCCACTCATCACTACCACTACCACTACTGCTATTGGTTAGATTGTTATTATAAAATATGTAGGTCACAATCTAAATGCTATAGGCGTAGTCCTTCTGATTTTCAAATGGGGAACAGTACAGATTTTTGCAATTTCAGACTAGATTAATATTGGTTGCTTTTCCGTTTCTTAGTTTGATAGAATATTTCTACCCTAATGTTAAGGGTAAAAGTGTATTAAAACTATTATAATACCAAATTAATACAAAGTATCAAAATTTGTAGGACAGTTAAAACAGTACTGAAAGGGAAATTAATAGCACATTAATTTTTTTTCTTCTGTCTCTCCATCTGTGTCAGTTCAACTGAGCTTTTTGTTTTGGTTATTGTACTTTTCAGTTCTAAAATTTCCATTTATTTGGTTCTTCTTTATGTCTTCTGTTTCTTTGCTGAGATTTTATTTTTTACATCTGTTTCAACCATTTTCATAATTGCTCATTGAGACATTTTTTCATGGTTGCTTTAAAATCTTTATCAAAAAATTCTGACATCTCTGTGCTTTCAGTGTTGACGTCTATTGATGATCTTTTTCTCAGTCAGTCTATGATCTTCCTGGTTCTTGGTATGATGAGTAGTTTTGATTGAAAATTGGACATTAAAAAAATTTTGTTCTGAAACTCTGGATCTTATTTAAACCTTCTATTTTAGCTACATTTTTGTGATACCACTCATGCAAGGGAATTTGAAGTCCAGGTTCTCCTCTAAGCCTCTGTTGACACTCAGAGTTGGGGGGCTCCTCAGCACTGCTGGGGGAGGGCAGAGGTTCTGGCGCCCTATGTGGTCTCTGCTGTATTGGGCCTGGCCTCATTACTGCTGGGCGACAGTGAAAGTCTTGATTATCCTCTAGACCTCCAATGCCAGTAAGAAGGAGGGCACCTCGTTACTGCCAGGTTTGGGTGGAGGTCCAGGCTCTATGTGGTCTGCAGTGACGCTGCTGGAGGAGGGGGCGAAACTGTCCTGTTACCCTGCAGAGGAGTTCAAATCCTGGCTCCCTACTTTGACTTTTCTGACGCCTGGATGGCGGCAGTATTGTGCTGCCTCATTACAGTCTCGTGAGGGTCAAAGTTTAGGCTGCCCACTCAGCCTTTCTGGCATGGGTAGAGTGGGGCTGCAGTTTTTTCTGTGGTATTTGGCTGAAGTAGAGGGAGAAGTGCTAAGCTGCTGCTTTGCTGGTCTTTTGGCTAGAGAGAGCAGGCTTTTATTGGGGCTCTTTTTTGTTTGTACTCATTGGCTTTTCCTGGTTGTTGCCTTCTGCAGCTCTGCATCTGGGACATATGAGGCAAAAAGAGAACTCAGGAACTCACCACTGATGTTCCTTGGGTCCCAAGGTCCTTAGCTGCTCTTCTTTCTCTCTGCCTTTTGGAGTCTTATGTTTGTTTGATACATAATGTCCATGGTTTTTAGTTGTACTTAATGGATGGAATGGACAAAGTGTATCTACTCCATCTTCCTGGCAGCAGAGTTACACATAGTTTTTAAATGATAATGACTTTCTAGTTGATGGAATTTTAGGTAAAATATAAAATACAGTGATATATAAATATATGCATATATAAAAATATAAGTAAATATCTACCTATGTATGTATGTAGCAAGGGAAACAGTTTGGTTGTTGCCTAAAGCTGGCCCCTGAATTCGTGAGTTTTCAGTTTCCTGCCTTCCTCTATTTATGAACGCTCAGTCTCTAAAAATGATATGTTTTTCATGCTAGCCCCAAGGTTGTGCTGAGAGTAGTGGAGATTTGAAAGTAGATACTGTGGATCCATACTGCTTGCTTCATACAGTGATTTTTGACCCTGGCTACATCTTAGACTCATCTAAGGAGTTTAAAAAATATACATAGGCCCCGTCCAGATCAGATTCTTTGTGCTGGGTCCTGGGCATCAGTCATTTTAAAAAGCTCCCGCAGTGATTCTTTTATGTAGCCAGTGTTGAAAACCATGGCTAAGTATTTGGAATTGGTGGTTGCTTGTGAATTTTAAGGTTTTCTTAAAGAACATGGAGTCAGAAACTGATGCGTGACTATTTTTATCATTTCTACTAACTTTTTGTTGAATCCAATGATTTATTTTATTGGCTCTCATGTTTGACAAAGGCAGCAGATTAAAGCATTTTTTTTCTCTAGACAAGGTTGAGGGACCATGTTGACAGATTTTTTTTCTCTAAAATTTACCATTTAATTCCTAAATTGTCAAACTGAATTCCTGAGACCTGTTGTTTTCTTTCTGATTATAGACTTTCCACATTTTCAGTCGTTTCTTTTTAATTCATCATGTATCTTTTGTTGTTAATTAATTTTAGTTTTCTTAATTCTAATTTACATTGATTTCATTCTTGAATACTTTTTTTTGTTAAATTGGTTTGTACTGGGCGTTATACTGTTCTTGGACAGAGCCTCATTTATTGTGTAACACTCTTGTTACCTTAGGACTAGCTTATTGTTTTATCTGATTCAATCATAGGAGCTCCATGTTGACCTTTGCTTGTTTAACTTTAACCTAGTTCTTACTATCAATTTGGGTTCACAGGCCTTTGTGTAAGCATCTGCCTGAGTTTTGCAATCTCTGTCAGATATGACTGGGGATTGAGTGACATGTTGTTTATAATTGGTATTACCTTTACATTTGCTATGTTTTGATTACTTGGTTGACTGTCATAGATTTTATAATAACCCAGTCTTCACATTTTAATGGTAAATTATTACATTAGAAAAAAAAATTGCAAAAAAAAATTACATCTTTTTTTGTTTTAGTCAGGGTGATTTTATGCCAAATGGTAATTTTGAGGATGCTGTGTCAATTGTAGGTACTAGACCTGGGTAACTGGAGCCTTTGTCCAGAGCTCGTGCTCTAGAAGGCTCCCACTCTGCCCCTGCTCTGGCCATGCCGCATCCCTATGCCAGAGCCTATGCCTTCCCCTCCTAGATCATGCTCTGGGTACCCAGGATCCCAGAATTCCCTGTCTAAGTGGCCCTGAGCCTGCGCAGGCGTTTTCCTTGGAATCATCCTCATGAGGGCAGACTGTACCAGGTTAGGGGTAAACAAGAGACAACTGTTGCAGGTCTGGCATGTGATGTGGGGGCATTGGGATGGAGCTAAGACATGTGTGCTGGTGTGTTCCAGGTGTCAGAGGTGGGAATAAAAAAACAGTTAAGCCATAGACCATGGGTCTCTGTTTGTTTTCTTGCCCTGGGCCCCACAAATGGTAGCAGTAGACCTTATATGATAGGGATGGATACTATTGATTTACTTTGGATTGATGTGAATTATTGTTGCATTTTGGTAAAATGTAACCAGGTATTACTGCTGTTCCTTATAATATTCTGATCTTTTAATAGTATTTCATATTCTTGTGAATTTTTTGTCCTAGAAGCCCTTTCATCAGGTAAGCAAAAGCTGCTAATGACTGGAATTAATTTATTTCCCTAATCTTATAGTCAAATTATAGGAGGTGATATTTCATGAATCTTTTGTACAGGATTTCCTTTTTTTTCCCTCCCCATTTTGTAATCGTATTGTTTGCTTCTGTATTGAAGCATTTTACTACATTCCAGATAATTATTTTGGGTGGGAGCATTGATTCCTCCTTCTGTTTTTTAAAGCTCTGATGTAATTTGCTCTTTTATTCCTACAGTAACTTATTTTGGAAGTTTTTTTTTTTGTGTGTGTGTGTGTGAGGAAGATCAGCCCTGCGCTAAAACATCCATACCAATCCTCCTCTTTTTGCTTAGGAAGACTGGCCCTGGGCTAACATCTATGCCCATCTTCCTCCACTTTATATGGGACGCCGCCACAGCATGGCCTGACAAGCGGTGCATCGGTGCGCGCCTGGGATCCGAAGCTGGGCCGCCAGCAGCAGAGCGTGCGCACTTAACCGCTACGCCACGGGGCCAGCCCCTGTTTTGGAAGTTTTTTTTTTCTAGATTCTAGATTTCATCATGCTTCTGAAATTGTTTTGATAATGCATTCGGTTAATTTCACTAACATGAATCAAATATTTCTAACATTTTATCTTCCTTTAAGTTTTTTGATACATGCAAGCCGATTATTCAGCTTATTGTTCAAGCCTTATTGTTCAGTCTGTTTTCCTGATGGTTTTATATTAAATCTTCCTGTTTTCTCTAAACTTTTAGTTGCTGTTCTTCCAATATTCATTCTAAATAGTTTTACATTTCATTTTGTTTTTTATAATATGTAGATATTTATTATACAGTACTTATTGTTACAGCTAATGCAGAGTAAAGTATATACTGTAATATATTCCAGGTGAGATATTTTATTTAAATACCTGAGATAAAAATTTCGTTTTTTAAATAGCAGCCAAATAATACTCCTTTTTTGAGGAGGTACCATTGTTTAAGATGCCCAGTATTCCTTTAAAATTAAGCATTAAAAGCCCTTATCTCCAAACTTATTTAACATTTGTAAATACTATTGATTTTTATTCACAGCTCTTAGTACAGGTTTTTCTTCATTACATTATTCTGAGGTTATATGACCTAATCTGTTTTGTTATTCGCAGGGCACTCTTCTTTTGCCAGTGTAGAAGTTTAGGTCATCAGTGATGTAGTGTGAACATAATGTTGCAGGAAGATCTGTGTTCTCTAAGGAAGGTCAGTGGGCTACCCAGAGTAGATCACAGGGAGTAGCATTTATCATTCAAACCTGATCTATCAGCACAGTAAATATGAAATTATCTCACAGGGTGGACTTAAATTAACCAAGTTCACTGGTATACAAATCAGAATTCTGATTTATTACTTTAAGAATATATATTTAGCTATCACGCAAACAGGAATGTTGATCATCATATTCTCTTCTGAAGTCAGTTTTTCTTGGGAACCCAAATTTTGTTGAGAAGGCTACCAGGTGAACCAGAAGGAGGTAGTAAGTTGGGTGATCTTATTGGCTACTGTCTTCAAGCTGTGATCCTCCATATCTGCCTTGTGAATTTACCTATTGTGAGGACCAGATATGTTCTTCAGTGAGCCAGAGCGTCTTTTCCTTGGACAGTATTGGTGACATGCTGTCAATTTCATTTCTCTAAATTCCTCTTTGATGTCTTGTATACCATTTCCTTTCAGTTTTTTTCAGACATAATAAAATACAGTCACTTAGAAAAAAACAAAGCATATATCAAATTGTATCTCTGTTAACATTTCAAATAGGTAAAAAATAATCTAAACATAATAATGATTAGAAGAGCACCTTGGAAAGTGAAACAAGTTCATTTCATTGAAGTGAAACAAGTCTGACTTTGTTGTTGTGTTATTGTTGGTGAATGTAAGTAAAATAGGAGAAAGTACTCATAGTAATTTCTCTAATTTGCATTCACTATAGAACCATGGTTTTTAAACATCTTGGTCAGAGCACCCCTTTCCACTCTTAAAAATTGAAGACGAAAGGAGCTTTTGTTTATGTGGGTTCTATTTATAGATGTTTACCATATTAAAAATTAAAAACGAGGGGCCGGCCCAGTGGCATAGTGGTTAGGTGCATGCGCTCCACTTCGGTGGCCTGAGGGTTCGCAGGTTCAGATCCTGGGCCTACACCGTTGCACCACTTGTCAAGCCATGATGTGGCGACGTCCCATATAAAGTAGAGGAAGATGGGCACGGATGTTAGTCCAGGGCCAATCTTCCTTGGCACAAAAGAGGAGGATTGTTATTGACGTTAGCTCAGGGCTGGTCTTCCTCACACACACAAAACAATTAAAAATGATAAAATTGAAAATATGTATTTATTAATTCAAGAATAACAATTGAATTACATGTTAACATAAATAGTGTATTTTTATGAAAATAACTTTTTTCCACAAAAAATGTAATGAATGGCTGGTCTAATGGAAGATAGCTGAATTTCCTTGTTTGTTTTTGCATTCATTCTGTTACAACACATTATTTTGATTGAAGTGTATAAAAAAAATCTGGCCTTATCCATATGTAGTTGGAGAAGGGAGAAGAGTATATTAATCATTTTTTTTTTTGATAATTCTGGATATTCTTCTTTGATACTACACTAAAACTCTGCAGTGGTAGTTTCTTAAACGTTAGTTTTAGTATTAGAATTGGAAACCATAGTAGTAAGTTTTCCTGTTTTGTTACATTAAAATGCATTGTGCTGTTTTGCACTTTGAATGGATCTTTACCCATGCATGATTGTGTAACATCATGCATGAGTCATTTAGATAATATCGATTCACTGAGCAATGCAGATCTTTCAAATTTTGACATATTATGCAATATCAAAAAATCACATTTGTCAATATCACCACTAATCTCATCAGAAAAGTTTTTAAGTACTGGGAAGCTAAGTTCATGGGAACAGATGAAAGTTTTTGAAAATTCGAATTTTCACTTGAAAGCTCGAATTTTATCATGAGCATCAAAAACTATGTGTTTTCCTTGAAGTGACAGGCTCACTTGGTTTATTTTTGAGAAAGTGTCTGTCACACACCCAAATCTGAATAATCAGAGTTTGTCTATCAGTCTTTCTTTCAAATAAAAATGATGTTCCACAAAAAAAAGTGGTGGTTCAGCTTGCAACTTAATTTCACATATGCTTTTTCCTCTAGGCAACCATTGTACTTTGGTAGCAACATAAGTAGTTTATGCATACTTCTCATTTCATCATACAGAGGACTAAAAAGGTGTGTACTCAAATATCAAGATTTAATAACATGAATGTTTTTTTCTTTTTCATCAAGGACATTCTTAATTGAAAGTGACTTTTTTTTTTTTTTTTTTACTCTGAACGATGGCAGTGAAGAATACAATGATTATGGTTTGGTTCCACTGCCTTGATTGGTGCTAGGGTACCAGCAGTTTTACCCATCATTACTTTTGCATATTTAGTGCACATATCAATAGAGAGAAAAAGGAAAATAATGTCTTAGCATTTTCATGAAAATAGGTTTGACCTGATGGACCCCTGAAAGGACTTGGTGAAGGGCTCTGTGAACCACACTTTGAGAACCACAGCTATAGAGAAACATTATTCTTCACCTTTGTACCTCTCATATGAATTTCACTATTTTGCCGTATTTGAATACCACCTATATTTTGGTATTCTGATTCAACCCCAACTGGGTGGAGTGCAATTCATTTCTGGTGCTAACCACCAGGAGTTAGTGTAGACCTCACAAGTTAAAAGACATGCTCCCCAACATAACTGCTCATACTTCAGATGCCGGCTGCACTTCCGGGGTCTCCAGATCACCTGTACTTCTGACTGACTGGCTATAAATTTGGTGGTTCTTTTGATTCCCTCAGGTTTGATAATTTTCTAGAATGACTCACAGAACTCAGGAAACCACTATACTTATGATTACAGTTTTATTATAAAAGATACAGATCAGGAGAACCAGCCCAATGAAGAGACTCATAGGGCAATGTCTGGGAGGGGACACAGAGCTTCTGTGACTTCTCCTTGTTGGATCAGGACATGCCATCCTCCTGGCACATGAATGTGTTCACCAACCAAGACACTCCGCTGAGCCTCAGTCCAGAGTTTTTATTGGAGTCTCATTAAGCATGATTGATTAAATCATTGGCCATGTGTTTGAACTCATTCTTCAGGCCCCCCTCCCCAGAGGTCAGACTGTTGAAATTCCTAACCCTTTAATCACGTGGTTGGTCTTTCTGGTGACCAGCCCCTATCCTGAAGCTACCTAGAGGCCCACCGTGAGTCACCTCTTTAGCATAACAAAGACACTCCTATCACTTGGAAATTCCAAGCATGTTTGAAGCTTTTTGCCAGGAATCCAGGCAAATTCTTTGTTGTACCACATATAGTTTACATAATTTTTGGTTTAAATTGACTTCAAATCTATTAACTTCTTTTTCCTAGCCTTACGTAAGAAAAAATATCCTTGAAATCATAGGTTTTATGTGCAATTTGAAATGATTCCATTAATCTTTGAGTACTTCCTTACTTTATGGCCCAACAAGATGCCCCAGGCTCACCTTGTAATTTCCCTATCCCAGCCCTGAAATAAGTCATTTCTTCAAGAGCACAAGTTTCTTTTAGTGGGGAATAGCATTTTAGAAACTAAGATTTGGGTGCCAGGTGTGCTCCTTGCTACAGAGGTCCTTATCTTTAGATGCATCTGGTGCTTCCAATTTCTTACCTTTTTCTTTTTTGTTCTGTGATGGGTATTGATTGCTTCTCATTGATTTCCCAGATATTTTGAGTTAGTTATGACTCCTCCATCTACTTTTCTCTTTCCAAAGTTTTATTACTATCCCGTATTTGCTATTGTCCCTCTGTCTTTGGAGTTGAATCCTTTATTATTATTATTATTGTTACTATTATTACTGTCGTTTAGTAGGATTTTTGGAATGGGATTGAGGTAAATCAGTATGTTCAAGTCACGATATTTCACTGGGAATGTTTTATATCAACACTCTCAATATAGATTTAGATTTTACAATGCAGAAGTAACTATGCCTGATGCTGTGGGGGATATAAAACTTAATAGATGCTGTCTATGACTTCAAGTAGTTTCCATGTGATCCAGGGATTATAGAATGGGTTTATAACTAACCAGGGTCCAAGTTAAAATATGGAAAGTGCTGAACTTGAGGTATTTGGAGTGATAATATTTGCCTTATATTTTATATTCTAGAACAGTGGTTTTCAGCGTTGGCTGCACATTAGAATTATTTGAGAGACATAAAAATATTGTGCCTGGGGCCGGCCCCATGGCGTGGTGGTTAAGTGCACGCACTCTGCTAGTGGTGGCCTGGGTTCAGATCCCAGGTGTGCACTGACTCACTGCTTGTCCTGCCATGCTGAGGTGGCGCCCCACATACAGCAACTAGAAGGATGTGCAACTATGACATACAACTATCTACTGGGGCCTTGGGGAGAAAAAGGGAAAAAAAGGAGGAAGATTGGCAGTAGATGTTAGCTCAGGGCCGGTCTGCCTGAGCAAAAAGAGGAGGATTGGCATGGATGTTAGCTTAGGGCTGATCGTTCTCACACACAAAAAAATATTGTGCCTGGTCCTTACCTCAGATCAATTAAATCAGAATCTTTTTTGGGTGGAACTAAGTTCCACAGGTTCTGAACTTCTTTTGACATGACTCGATTAGTCTGAGTGATTCCTTCCTTTAAAGGCCAATAAGATGCTTCAGGCTCACCTTGTAATTTTCCTGCCCTACGCCTGAAATAAGTCAGTTTCCCTCATAGACCCCATGGTATTTCAGTCCTCACGCCTTTGAACATGCTGTTCTCTTTTTATGCCTCATTAACTTTGTCATTCTTTAGATCTCATTCATTCAGCTCAAGTCTCATTTTTCTTTAAACATCAATTTGGCCTAAGTCATTTTATAATGCCCATTGTTCACATTTATTTTAGGACTTACACTATTTTATTGAAATGCATTTTCCTATCCCATTATATTCTAAGCTTCTTGAAGAAAGTCTACTATTGCAGGTATGGATACATTTTATTTGCTCAAAAAAGTTAGTTGAACTGATT
The DNA here is from genome assembly GCF_020826845.1 of Diceros bicornis minor. Taxonomy (NCBI): domain Eukaryota; kingdom Metazoa; phylum Chordata; class Mammalia; order Perissodactyla; family Rhinocerotidae; genus Diceros; species Diceros bicornis. The sequence goes on along the minus strand of NC_080760.1, from coordinate 17,422,434 downwards.
ACACGTAGGAATTCTAATTTGGGAGATCTGAGAGAGTGGAATGATAAAGTTCCTTAAGTGTTGGCTCTTGTTCACTTTTGATTTCTTCTATAACTGTGTTGTATAAATATTTTTGAGTTGTATTAAAGGGATATTATATTTCAACCTTGAAAGATGGTTGAGATTTAACTGGAAGCAATCAAAGGTATTGGGATTTAAATTGTGCTTGTGTGAGAGATGGTTATAGGGGCAGACTGGAATAGGCAATAATTTAAGCAATGGTTTTAAATGAAGCCTTTGTTCAATTGCAAATATAATTTTTAAAAGTTGGATATATAGTGGCCTTTGTAATAAAAAATTTAAAAGGAATCTTATGCAGTCTTGTAGATGTTGCTGCTGTGAATTGATATATTGAATTTTTGAGATTCTGTACCATCTTTGAATCTTTATTGCTGCATACTTTTCATTTTTATGTGAAGATAATCATTCTGTACTGTTGTTTTCTTTTTTCGTTTTCACTTTTTTTGATAAACCATTTCTTTGTGGTTTTGAAATTCACACATTTGTCATTTTATGGCAATATGTTACTCCATTTTATTGGTATATGGTAGTTTACTTAACCATTCCTTAATTATTTTGTATTTTTATTTGCCGTTTTCCACTGTTCTAGAAAGTGAACTATAATCACCTTTATACAAATACTTTCCATTTTCTTTTCTGGAGACTGCATATGCATTACAGAGTCTTTATCTTATAATAGAATGATCTGTGGCAGAAATTTAATAGAAACATAGAGGTAGTGTGAAGTAGCTAAGGAGCCAGATGGACCTGAGGTCCAGTTTTGACAGCCACTTTACTAGCTGTGTGATCTTGGATAAGCTAGTTTACTCTTGTGAGCCTCAGTGGTAAAGTTGAGTTAATAATAGCTAACATTATTGTGCATTTACAATGCGGCAGGTGCTGTTCTAAGTATTTTACGTGTATTAACCCATTTAAATTTCAGAACAGCTCTGTGAGGTAGGTACTATTATTATTTCCATTTTTAAAATGAGGAAACAGGCATAGAGAAGTAAAATAGGTCAGATAGCTACTTCTAATGATGGTGTTACTCTACCCCGTGCCATCCAGAGCTGGTCAGACCTCTAGAGCTGGTTCTCTCATTCACTCTGTACAGCCAGGGCACCAACTGCACTCCTTCCCGTAATTTGGTTCCTAGGCAGACAAATTAGCCTCTATTGGCCAGAGTAACGATTACTGAAGTTCCTGCGACTGGAGCTAGAGTGAAGCGTGAGGTCGTGCGCCCAATACTTGATCCTTGTGCTTGTTGTAGAAACTGTACTCGAAGAGCAAGCTTCACTCTAGATGTTAGTATTCTCTTCAAAATCTCTGTCTATTTCAAAATTGTTTTTGAGGGAGTGGTGACAAAAATTTAGATTTGTATTTTTATATTATCATCTAGTAAGCTTTTTGTTATTCTTCCCTCTCCTCCCCTACCTACATCTCCTTTCTGACTAACAGTTAATACTTGCCTAGCTAGGATTTATCTTCTAGATTGCTATGCAGTTAGAGTACCAGCATCTTTTAGACCCAAAAAAGAACCTGAAAAATGACTAGTTCAACCTCCTCATTTACATGAAAAAACTGAGGCCACACAATCAGTCAGAGGGTGATTTAGAACTCAAGCCTTTTTCTGACCTAGGTCCAGTGTTGGCTTCATTCCATTGTACTGTTTGCTATCTTATTTGTAGTAGTCTATTTTATTTTATTTTTATTTATTTATTTATTTTTTGGGGAAGATTGGCCCTGAGCTAACATCTGTTACCAATCTTCCTCTTTTTTCTCCCCAAAGCCCCAGTACATAGTTGTATATCCCAGTTATAGGTCCTTCTAGTTCCTCGATGTGGGATGCATGTTCCTCAGCGTGGCCCAGTGAGTGGTGAGCAGGTCCGCACCCAGGATCCGAACCAGTGAACCCCAGAGTGCTGAAGCAGAACGTGTGAACTTAACCGCCATGCCACCGGGCCGGCCCTGTAGTAGTCTTTTTTGAATTATTAGAGTTCAAATAAATTATTATTAATATATATCCTTTTTAGAAATTATATATTTTTATTTGACTTAGTAGCTTGCTACCTATGTATTATGTTTGCTATCAGGAAACAGCTATGTTTGTTTAGTTCTTTGCAGTTGTATAAAGTGCTTTCTCATCCTTTATCTCATTTATTTGTTATGAAGATAACCTTTTGCTCATATACCTAAGGTTACATTTCTGTTATTCTGGCATGTCCAGTTCTTCTGTACATTCACAAATCCGGCTGCCTTAGCTTCAGACGTGTGTGTTGACTCATCCACTGAGATTGTACAGTTCAGGCATCGTAGTCAGGCATTGTAGTTTCTCAGCTCCAGCTCTTTCCACGTCTTCTGGGTGCTCCTGGAGCCTAAGGCATGTAATTCCAGCATGAAGATAATTAGTTGTTTTGAGGCACTTACGTTTCTTGGCTTCTTAAGACTACTTGTGATCCGGGAAGTTCTTTTTAAAACTTAATCAGAGGTTCAATATGTAGTTAAGCAACACATTGTGTAGAAACAAACACAAGGATAATCATATCATTTATTGTACTAACATTCTTCAATCAAAATGGTGTTAGAGATAAGATAAATTATATGGCTGTAATGTGTATCCATGTGATTTGGTTGGTGGCAAGAAAGGGAGTGAATTGTTAGTCTGAGGCTAGCCACTGATTGCCAAAACTTTCTACAGCAGGGACTGTTACCTAATCAGCTCATAGAAAACCTGGAGATTCTCAAGAGTCTCCTCTGTGATTCATGCTTAGGTTATTAAAGTCTGTGAGAAAATTTGTCAGTTTGTTATTGATTATATAACCTTAAAAAATGGAAATAAAAGGTATAGTGGTTTTCCTGGAGACTTTTAGAGTGTCTTCATTTTGGTAGATCATATATTAAGACTTACTTGTTTGAGCTGTATGCAGTTCAGTGCTTGTTTGAGAATAGGATATGAACATTTTAGGATCACTTTATGATAGTGCTGGGTAAATAAGAGTTAGAGTTAAGCTTTTTATCCTTGGGTTTCTAATAGCTACTGCTGAGCTGAGCCTTATATGTTAAGATTATCTGAAGATAAGACTGCAACTCATTGGCTCAAAGTTCAAAGGAGAGCATTAGCTTCAAGGACATAAATCACTGAGTTATCATCCATCAATTTGTAACAGGAGTGCAGATGAACAACATTTATCTAGACAATCTAGTATCTTTTACCTGCAGTTTGAGGTCAGTCTATATGGGGGCTTACGTAGGTGCTTTGAACTGTTTTGCAGAGATGAGAGTTCAAATTTATTTTTATTCTTTAATTTGAAGTAACAGAGGGTTTGGTGCGCCTTTTCCAGCAGCCGATATTAACCCCATTTTGCCCATTCTTAAAGCCAGATTAGATTCTGCTTGAACTATGGAGCTGAGATTAATTAGGTTATATACAGAAGAATTTTATTTTCTAGCACTCCATCGTTTGCTACTGTTTTATATGTATTAGTTTTTTCCCCTACAAGTTGACTGTGAACTCTGTGGGTCTGAGATAGGTGTCTTATTTTAAAATCTATAATGGCAGGGCTTACAAAGTTAAATTCTTAAAGGGGCCATCAGGTAAAGTAGATAATCGAGCCGGACTATATGGGTCTCATGTAAAAGGGAGAACATATGTTCTGGGTAAAATCAGCCTAATTCCAGCAGATTCTTACCTTGTGGGAATGTGAGCTCGATGTTGCCTGAACAGAATATATCTACTGATGCTATTTGGCCTGTGGCCTATTAGTTTACTACTTCTTTATTAGAACACAGTTATGAACACACAGAAAGTACTTGATAAATATTTGTCATTTGATAGATACTTATTGTGTCATAAACTGGCTATACTTCTTTTGAAGGACTATCTTAGATATAATATGTGTAATATGATGTAAGATGTGTAAGAATATTCTCTTCTATTAAAAGATTTTCCCTTTTTGAAAGAAGATGAATACACTAATAAAGAGATTAACTCTTACCCTAGAATCAACAGACTTGGATATTGAATCTTCACTGCTCGGTCCACAAAAAGTCCTTTGGATCACTTTCCAAGTTAGAAACCAGTGATAACACGTTGTAGTAAATTGCTGCATATGCTGAGGGCTTTTAAAAGAATGATGTCGTGAACTGTTAGAATACCTGAGTGCTGTGCAATTAAGGTGTTTATTTTTTATATCTTGAATTCTGGAGTAATCATTTCTCCTTCCTTTTTTCTACCCCTCCCAAACAGTGTTGTTAGGATGTTCTCTTGGTTCTTCCTTTCTAGTATCTCAGACCTCATTTCTTGCATTTCATTCCTGTAGATACCATCCTAGTTTGAACTCTTTTTTACTCCTCTTGGGATTTTTTTTACTCATCTTGGGATATCTACACTAGCCTCTAACTCTAACTGCCTTTTCTATTCTATATTTAGAGTGTCTCCAGGTGTTTTTTTTTTTTTTAAATCTACTTCTGGGTTTGTAAACAAACTGACTAAAAGAGCATGCACTCACATACACACACACACACACACACACACGCACGCACACACACACCAGAAAAAGCTTCTTTCAGTTGTGCTGAAACTTTCTTGCTGACCAAACTCCATATCCTCCATTCCCCTTCTAATCTTATCATATCCTAGTCTCTTACAGGGTAATCAGCTTGTTCTCTGCTCCTCCCAACAGCCTTATTTCACTCTCTTGCTTTTTCTTACCCTGTTTCTTCTAAGGAGAATGCCCTCTCTTCTTTATGCCTTATATCATTTCTTTTATTATTGTACTATCCTTTAAGTCTTTTACTGTTTGTTCTTTCATTACCAGACTAGAAATTTCTTAAGGGTAGTTACTGTATTTCCTGCTGCATCTTTGAGCACCGTATAATGACTAATACCACGCTTTGTATGTAGCAGACACTTAACAAATATTTCTGAACTTGATTATTACTTTATATTTTCCCTCATTCATATTTTTTGTTGTGGTAAAATATACACAACATAAAATTAACCATTTTAACCACTTTTAGTATATAGTTCTCTGAAATCAAGTATATTCACACTGCTATACAACAATCACCACCATCCATCTTCAGAACTTTTTCATCTCCCCCAGCTGAAACTCTGTACCCATTAAGCACTAACTCTCCATTCCCCCCCTTCCCACAACCCCTGGCAACCACCATTCTACTGTCTCCATGAATTTGACTACTCTAGGAACCTCGTATAAGAGGAATCATGCAATTCCAATTTTTCCTTTTGTGACTGGCTTATTTCACTCAGCATAATCTTCAAGGTTTATCCATGTTGTAGCATGTGTCAAAATTTTCTTCCTTTTTAAGGTTGAATAATATTACATTTTATGCATATATACAATATAAACACCATGTTTTGTTTATCCATTCATCTGTTGATGGACACTTAGGTTACTTCCACCTTTTGGCTATTATGAATAATACTGCTACGAACATGGTTGTACAAATATCTGTTCTATTACCTGCTTTCAGTTCTTTTGGGTGTATACCCCAGAAGTGGAATTGAGGGATCACATGGTAATTCTGTGTTTATCTTTTTAAGGAATCATCATGCTGTTTTCCAAGCAGCTGCACCATTTTACATCTCTACTAGCAATGCATGAGGGTTTCAGTTGCTCCACATCCTTGCCACCACTTGTTATTGTCTGGGTTTTTTTTTTTTTTTTAATAATAGTCATACTAAAGGATGTGAGTGGTATCTCATGGTGTTTTGATTTGCATTTCTCTAATGATTAGTGATGCTGAGTATCTTTTCATGTGCTTATTGGCCATTTGTATATTTTCTTTGGAGAAATATCTGAGTTCTTCACCTATTTTTTAAATTGAGTTTGCCTATTTTTTAAGTTGAGTTCTTTGGTTTTTTGTTGTTGAGTTGTAGGAGTTCTTTATATATCCTGGATTTTAACCCCTCATCAGATATATGGTTTGCAAATATTTTCTCCCATTGTGGGTTGCCTTTTCACTTTGTTGATAGTGTCCTTTGATGCACAAAAGTTTTAAATTTTGATGAAGTCCAATTTATTTTTTCTTTTGTTGCCTGGAGTTTTGGTGTCAAAACCAAGAAATCATTGCCAAATTCAATGTCATGAAGCTTTCCCATATGTTTTCTTCTAAGAGTTTTATAGTTTTAGTTCTTACTGTTAGGTTATTGATCCATTTTGAGTTAATTTTTGTATATGGTATAATGTAAGAGTCCAAATTCTTTTTTCTTGCATGTGGATATCCAGTCTTCCCAGCACTATTTGTTGACAAGCAGTCAACAGATAGTTGACTCTACTGAGTAGTCTTTCCCTCATTCATGTTTGATTGAATGATCTCCAACTTGACTGACTGTCACAGTTGTGACTGTAGTAAGGTTTAAGATTTTTCCTGGCACTGTCTTGTCTTAAAGGCTTAAAACTTGCTTATGCTTTATTACCCACCTGAAAATAAGAAGAGGACCTGGGAAGACATATACATTGAAGACGGAATCATCATTTATCATCTCTCTATCCTCTTATTAGCTGCATGTTTAGATAGTAACCCTCTTTGCTTTGTGCTTCACCTTCTTGCTTCTTGAAACACAGTAGAAGTGTTAGAATACTTTGCTAATCTTTTAAATAAAGGCCCTTTTGAAGGTCTGAAATTCTGTTTTTAAGTCATTCAGCCTCTCTGGGCTTTTGATTCCTTTTCTGTTAAATGAGAAGATTGAGCTAAATGATCTCTCATGTATGTTTTACTATGGAAATTCTATGATTCTGAGGTACTTGTGCATGACTTTTGAACAGTTAATAAAAATCCAATGGAGAGTGGGACAATTTTATATCAAAGGAATACATTAAAATTGATGTCTCCAATAACATATCATCTTTATTTTTGGTATTTTTTCCATATATGAACAGAGTTTTAAACATAGCTTTGATTAGTTTCTTTCAATGGTAAAAAACTTAGTTTCTAAGTATTATTGAAATTTGTAGTATTACCATCTTTATTTTCTTTATGCATTAAGGAGAAGGGACATAAGATCATGTCATTCCACAGTATGTGGAAATGAAAATGATAATAGCTAGTATTTATTGAGTGCTTGATACTTTTGTTTTAACTTTATTATTGTTTTCATATCTTTCATATCCTTTCAGAGAAAATGATGTTTTAGTGATGGTATTTTATCAGAAACTATTCTAGATGCCTAGGGGAGAAGTTAAGTGATTTCCTAAGAACATTAGGGATTAATTCTCTTCGGTGAAAAAGAATGACTGGGTAGCTAAGAAGACAGGGATGACAGGGAGACGTTTTAGAGCTTTTGAATCTTGAACTATGTGAATATATTATCATTAGTACTAAGTTATTAATACTAACTTAAATCATTAGTAATAAATTAAAGTAACATATTACCTTTAAAACTTTTCATTTGGAATCCTGACTCATATGGGTATAAAGAGAAATGAAAGTCTTGGCTCTATCAAGTATTTCAAATCACAGCAGTAATTTTATTTATTCTTAAATATTTTTGATTGCAGAAGCAAATTGGACTGCTGCTAGCCATTTTGAGCAGTAGTACTTACATGAAGCTGAAAATTTAAGGATATATCTGTTTAATTAGAGAATGTCCTCAGTGTGGTAAAAGGGCTAGAAATGCAGTCCACTTTGGAGACTGATTAAAAATAATAGATAAAATAAAGAATGATGTGCTCAATGAGCTACAATTCAAATAGAGGAAATTTAATGGGAAATGATTACATTAGTAGCAGATGGACTTGCTTCCTGAATTGTAATCTTACTGGAAATCCTAGAAGAGCTTAAATTTGTTTTTCAGATTTAGAGTCTGATAAAAAGATAAAGAGATTTGTTTATTTGGTGTGCTGTTGTGATTCTTACTGTGTTTTGTGGATATTTCATTTTTACTAGGCTATTTTTATGATTCCCACAAATCCACCACCAACATTCAGGAAGCCAGAACTTTGGTCTGATGATTTCACTGATTTTGTTAAAAAGTGCCTAGTGAAGAATCCTGAGCAGAGAGCTACTGCAACACAACTTTTACAGGTCAGTGCTTATGCCTTTAAGGGAAGGATATTTTCTTTATACCTTTTAGCTTTCTGACATTGACTGGAATTGCTGTGAGTTTCATTAACTGGTTTCTAAAGATGTAAACTCCCAGGAAATATGGATTGATAAAGAAAGACACACACACACACACACACACCATTTTTCTCCTATAAGAGTACTATTTTAAAAAAGGATTTGTTGAGAAGTGTAGGAAATAGGATCTTAAATATAATGTTTATTATTATGAAAATTTAACTTAGTACTCAATCTCCATGGAAGGCAATTTAGCAATAGCTATCTAAAATAAAATAGCATATATTCTTTGACTCAGCAATTACACTTTACAGAAAAAGTTAACCATATGTGAAGTAATATTTATGTAAAAATATTCATAGTACATTGTAATGGCAAAAGATTGGAAAAGCATAAATATCGGTGAACAAGTTGGAAGCAGTCTAAGATCTATTGAGAAGAGTGATTGGCAAAATACACACACATATGTGTATATACATGTGTCAGTGCTTGTAGTGGCATAGCTCTGGAAAAATAAGCAAGAAACTGGCCTCCACAGAAGGTAACTGTATGGAAGCAGGAGTGGGATGGAGACTTACTTTTTGATGAAGGCCCTTTTTGAGCCTTTTGAGTTTTGTGTTATGTGCAAATATTACCTTTCAAAAATTAATTAATTGAAACATTTATTTTGAAGTATTGTTAGCATTTCAAAGGAATTTTGAGCACTTAAATCAAGGGCTTATTGGTGTTGTTATTGTATTGAGTGTCTAAATTATTCAACCCCAAAGAAGGCAAGAAAGGAGGAGAGGGGGGAAGAAAAAGCAGAAGTGGGACAAATAGCACAAAATATGATGGTGAAAGTAAATCCAAAGATATCTGGTAACTGATTTTTGGATAATTTAACCAATATTTCTTTCTAGTCTTTCTCCAATAATCTTTTCTAATCTTCTTAAGAAGAGAAATTCTATTGTTTTTTACTTAGAGTTTTTAGGATGGAAAAGCATTTAAGAAATGTTCTAGTATAATTCCCTAATTTTGTGGATGAGGGGAATGAAGCCCAGAAAGGTTAGATGACTCACTGAAGATCACACAGTGATTAAGTGATTGTTCCAGGTTTATTCCATTTGCCACCCCTAACCCCACTCTTCACTCTTTCTCCACTCTCCTTTCTGCTCAGGATGTTGACCTGTATAGATTACGTTAACCAGCTCTGTTACCCTCTAGCTTCTAGTTGTGTTTGGCTCAAGCATTTGTAATAAGGGCAAACAATGCAACTGGTTTTGTATAGTGCTTATGAGCCCATATTTGCTTTCTTGACTTCTATTTTTGCTATTGTTGACCATTCAAGGCCCTCTGTTAATAATATGGTGTCCTTGTCTGACCTCTTAACTGACCCCTTGCTTGACCTCCTTTTTTTTCTCTATAAATACTGAAATAATAGACTTGTAGTTTCTTATACAGACTGTGCTTTTTCAATCATCTGTACCTTTTCTCTTGCTGTTTCCCCCACCCACCTCCCCTAGATTAAAGACCCCCTTCACCAATAGGCTTCTTTTTACTCACTGTCTTATTGTTTCTAATTCAAATTAGATACTCCTCCAGGAAGCCTTCCCTTCGTCCTTGTTTAGGCTGGTTGTTTCTCTGTGTTTCCATAAGCACCCTGTGCGTATTATTTACCATATTAGAATTAAATAATTTGTTTCTGTGTCTTTGTCCTAATTCAAGGTCAGGGGCTATACCTTTTGGGAGAGGACTACTTTTGCACTCCTGGTATCGAGTGTTTAATACATGTGTATTGAATTCATTATGTGTTTATTTAACATAACAAACCTCTGATTTAAAAAAATTTTTAGATAGGATAATTATCTTTAGTCTCATTAGAGTCTCATTAGACTCATCAGAGTCTTATTTTGCCGGACACCTAGAAGCCATTCTCTCTCTTAAAGGAGTTTTACATATGTCATACATATTATGAGTTAAATTATATTTCAACTCTCAGAGGACAATCTTTTTACCAAGATTTAGTGGATACATGTCTATAGCCTGCATGTACAAATTATACCATGTTGATTTCTAGACTCTGATAAATAAACAGTTTTTAAAAAGAAATTCATGCTGAATTTTTTATAGTGGTTTATTGTCTATGACACAAGATAGATAATTGTGTAAGTTTAAAAGAATCATACACTGAAAGGATCCATTGAGATTGTTGAGTTGAACTCTTAGTAGCTTTTAAACAATGAGGAAATTGAAACCTCAGAGATATCAAAGTACAAGATTCAAGTTCAGCCTAGTGACACTAGAGTTCCTGATCTGAAGATGATCCTTATACCTGCTGGTGGGCAGCCTAGAACCTGAAAATCAACTGCTGCCCAGGCTGGCCTCCTACGAGAATGTTAGGTTGACTGAGATCTGCCATTATTTCAACTGACTCCTGGACTTGGCTGGAACAGGTGGTGATGTCATGGGTTACTCTGTGAACTCCTATGTCATATGACTTATTCTTCATTTTACCAGATCAAGTGAGGGATAGGAACTTTATCTACCTTATTGTCCTGCCCATTTATAATATAATTGTCTTAAACACTTCCTCTTCATACAATGAGATCAATATCAAACAGTGTTACAATATTTGCTTTAACCTTTAAACAACTGAGAAAACTCAAGAGAATAAGGGAAATCTATTGTATTTACCCCATTTTTACTCTTTTGATTGTTCTTTCTCTTAATGTTCCAAAGTTCCTTTTTTTTTTTTTTAACTTCCTTTCTTTTTAGAGGACTTCCTTTAGCCATTCTTTTGGGGTAGCTCTGTAGCAACAAATTCTTAATTTTCCTTCATCTGAAAATATCTTCTTCATTCCTGAAGGATATTTTCACTGGGTATAGAATTCTTGGTTGACAGATCTTTTCCTTCAGCACTTGAAAATGTTGTGTCGCTTTCTTCTGATATCCATGGCTTCTTATGATAAATCTGTCATCTGAAATGTTTTACCCCTTGCTCTTTTCAAGATTTTTCTTTGTCTTAATTTTAAGAAGTTTAATTATGATGTGTCTTGGTATGGATTTCTTTGGGTTTATACTGTTTGGGGTTTGTTCAGCTTCTTGAATTGTTGGCAAATCATTGCCAATTTTGAGATGGTTTCTGCCATTATTTTTTCAAACACTTTTTTAGCCCTACCCTCTTTCTCAGGCTCCATGACACAAGTGTTACATCTTATGATTTAGTCCCACAGGTCCCTGAGGTTCTGTTCATTTTTATTCCAGTCTGGTTTCTCTCTTGTTGTTCATGTTGTCTAATGTTTATTGTTCTGTATTCCAATTCACTGATTCATCCATCTGTCCTCATTCTGCTATTGAGCATTGAGTTTTTTATTTTTGTTATTGTATTTTTCAGTTCTAAAATTTTCATTTGTTTCTTTTTTATATTTTCTGGTTCTTTGCTGAGACTTCCTAATTTTTCATTTGTTTACAAGCATGTTTGTAATTGCTCATTGAAACACTTTTATGATGACTGCTTTAATATTTGTCAGGTAATTCTGACATCCATGTCATCTTGATGTTGTGTCTGTTGATTGTCTTTTCCCATTTAAGGAGATTTTCCTGCTTCTTGGTATGGTGAGTGATTTTCATTTGAAACCTGGACATTTGGGGTATTACGTTATGAGGCTCTGTATCTTATTTAAATTTTCTCTTATAATAGGTGTTCTCTGATACTGCTTCACTGGGGGAGAGGGGCGCCATCTCACTTCTGCCAGATAGCAGTAGAAGTCCTAGTCCCCCGCTTGGTCTCCTTTGACATGTAGGTAGGGTAGGGGTTCCTTATTACTACTGGAAAAGAGTGAGAGTTCAGGCTCCCCCAGTGGCCTCTACTGGCACTGCAGGGCCTCGCTATAACTGGGTGGTGATTAAAGTTCTGACTTTCCATTAGACCTCCTGTAATCCCACTCTAGTAGGGAGGGATGAGGATTCTTTATTATAACCTGGTAGGGGTATAAGTCCAAGCTCCCACATGGTCTCCACTGACATTCTCCACTTGGGGTGGGTGAGCACTTTTTATACTGCGTGGTGGAGATGAATGCCCTAGCTCAACACTTGGTCTCTCTGACACCACCTCCATAGACTGAACAACCTTTGGAGGGTAGAAATCTAGGTTCCCCACTCAGCCTTTGCTGGTCAGAGTGAGGCCAGTGTTTTCTCTGTGGTGTTTGGCTGGAGTAGAATGGTGGTTGTCTAAAAGTTTTGTCTTGCCTAACTATCCCTTTCCTGATCCTTTGGCTCAAGAGAGCAGCTTTTGCAGGGGCTTTTTTTAGTTTGTGTCCGTTGGTGTTTCTAGGTTGCTGACATCTCCAGTAGCCAGTCTGGGATAAATGAGGTAAAAAGAAAACCCATGGAACTCACAGCTATGTCCTTTCTCAAGTCCCACAGTCCCTAGCCAGTCTGCCACTTTTTCTCTACCTTTCAGCGTCTTCCTGTGTTTGTTTTATATGTAATGTCCAGGGTTTTAGCTGTACTTTAATGGAGAGATATAGGGAAAATTATGGCTACTCAATCTGTCCAGAAGCAGAAGTTTTTTCTTTGGTTTACTTTAAACGCTTGTTTTCTCTGAAGCTTTTTTGAATAAATCATTAACTTGAACTCTGTCAGTTCAGAAATTGATAATTCAGAACGTGAACAAAATTTAAGAGGAAATATTTCAGATTTTAAAAGAATAAATTTTCAGGCAGCCTAAATTTTTAAAATACTTGATCAAGAATGTGATAAGTTGATTTGGGGTATTTTCTGTCTTTTTTTTTCTTTTTTTTTGTAAGGAAGATAAGCCCTGAGCTAACATCTGATGCCAGTCCTCCTCTTTTTTTCTGAGGAAGACTGGCCCTGAGCTAACATCTGTGCCCATCTTCCTCTACTTTATATGGGACGCCACCACAGCATGGCTCGACAAGCAGTGTGTTGGTGTGCGCCTGGGATCCGAACTCGCGAACCCCGGGCCGCCGCAGCAGAGCGCGTGCACTTAACCATTTGCGCCACCGGGCCGGCCCCTATTTTCTGTCTTTTCATTAGTTCAGATAGTTTAAGATTTCTCGCCTTCTTTTAGTTTAGGTTTTACTTTAGATACATTTAGCAATAGTGAAACGATAGTGCCTTTTAGAATTTGGTGTGTTTATCTTTTTCTTACTGATATTCTTTTAAAAACTCTTCATATAATCACCCTCTTGTCTGACATAAATGTTACAAATATACTTTTAGTTCATTCATTTTTTTTTCTTTTGTTTTATGGCATTGGATTGAATATATATTCTCCTATATTACCCTCTGGTTCTTTTATATTTCCATTTTTTTAACTCCTTAATCTATCTGGAATTTGGTGTTTCTGTGGTGAAGATGTAGTTTAATTCCGCCCCTACCCCCGCCAAAGATAGGCAGTTATCTCAGTGCCACTTTTGATTTGTTATATTTTCCTCATTGATTGGAAATGCTGTCTTCATAATATGCCAGTTTATTTTGTATAGTATATTCTATTTTTGAGCACTATACTCTGTTTCGTCATTCTTTTCATTCATATGCTGGTACCACATGCTTCTCTTGGCATTTAACAAAAAGGTGTTTATTGATTTTTCTGTTAACACAATCTGATTATATTATTCAAATCATTTTTATCTTTATTTTTTACCTATTTTATTTCTCAATGACTGAAAAAGGAATATTAAAATCTCATGTCCTATTTATTTAGATCAACTTCTTATGTCTCTATAATTTTTGTTATGTATCATAATGCTATATTAATATATCGAGTTTATAACTATACCTTTCTTTGTATTATGTCCCTTAATATTAAATGACTCTTTCTTCATTTATTATTTTTTGCCTTCAATTCCACTTCTTTTGATCATGTTGTTATTTTTTTTTTTTTTTTGATGAGGAAGATTGTCCCTGAGCTAACATCTGTGCCAGTCTTCCTCTACTGTGTGTATGGGATGCCACCTCAGCATGGCTTGATAAGCAGTACGTAGATCTGCACCCAGGATCTGAACCTGTGAACCCCAGACCGCCAAAGTGGAGTGTACTAACTTAAACCACTATGCCACCGGGCCAGCCCCTGATCATGTTATTCTTGATATCATTTTATGTTTGACTAATATTTCATTGCCTATCTTTGACTTTTACCCAAATTCTTTTCAGGATGCCTCTTATAGAAACATGAGTTGGATTTATTTTATTTAAGTATACCTCATGTAGAAGGAGTGTAGTTGAATTTATCTTATGAACTAAGTGTGTTTTAGTATTTAACTAAAATGCTATTTAATAAATGGAAATTAAGTCCTTTTATTTACTTTGGTATATGCTAATAACATTTTAATCACAATTGTCCTGTTTTATTTTTGCCAACTTATTTTCTCTGGTTTTTCTTGTTGTAGTTCTGTTCTTTTTTATGTTGCTTTGCATTTTTAAATTTTACTGCCTGCTGCTTTAAAAAAGCCTTTAAAAATATTCTTTAAAAATTTGCCAATGTATCTGATAAAACTTCTCTTCTGACTGTCAAGAATGCTCAAATAACATGACCGTGTTCTTCAAGTACCCTTTTAACTTTATTGACCAGTTCCTCTTTGTTGGTCAAAATCATGTCTGTAGCAGTTATGTAGAGAAAACATGAGTACAAATGAAATCAGACTTATTGTGATTTTGAGATTAAGATCGTTAAGCTCTGTAGACTAATGGTAGCAAAACTCTATGTAGTCAGTTCACAATGAACTGCACAAAAGTAAATTTGCACCAGACTAGATGAACCATATGTCTACTTTGGCAGTTCTTTAAGATAAAACTGTGGCTTAGAGCATTGGCTCATAGTTTTCCCTGAGAAGGTAAGGTATATTACAATTTGAGATTTCAAAGCCCTTTCAAGGGGATTCCATTCTACTGGTTCCCAGTTTTTGCAGTGTTGGTCTTCTTTCACTTCTATTAATAAATAGTCACTAAATCCTTCTTAAGAGTTCTTCCATCAGATTCACTATTTCCTCTTGATTGTGGCAGCTAATTTTTTAGCCCAGGGTCTTAATAATTCACACCTATGTTGTTATAGTTTCTCCCCACTCTATTTCATTTCTAAACTCTACTGCAAGATTATGCTATCAAAGACATTCTTTTCCTTACACTTATTCTCTTGTTTGTGTAATTAAAAGGCTCTCAGACAGTTCAGGCATCTCATCCTCGGCATTAATCCTTCTAGACTGCCTATATCTAAAGTCACAGAACACCATTTCTTTAAATAGTATTTCTGTTTTGGCTACTCAGATCTTCCTGCTGTGTTCTAACATACATCGCCTGTCTTTGTGTGTTTGTTCATTCTTTTCATCCTCCCTAAAATGGTCCATTTCTTCTATATGAAGCATCTGAGATTACCTCATCTTTCTCCCTTTACATCTCTTAATCATATAGACTGTGCTAACCCATCGTGAATGTAACTTGTATGTCGCATTGTAATTTTTTTGTCTGTCTTTTATTCTTTAGTCTACATAATAAATTCCTTAAGGGCAAAGAACATATCTTCAATTATTATTATTTTTTGTGACCTTTCCACCAGTGTTTCTCAAAATTTGTCAGAGTAAGACTGGGATTTCTTTCTTCTTGTTGCTCCACCATCCTCTAGGGCACTATCTTGGTCTGTTTCCCAGCTTAGTAGAGAGAGAGAAATCATGGAAGAGTGCACACTCAATGCTTTAAGATCAGGAAGTGGAACACAGCACTGGCACTCACATTCCATTGGTGAGAACCTAGTCACAGTCAGAACCAGCTGAAAGAGAGGCTGAGAAATGTAGGATCTAGCTGGGCAGCCACAGGTCTAGCCACAACTCTGTTTTGGTGGATGACTAGGAGTCTCCTCCACAGCTGTGTTAATAGAACTTAATTTATCTAGTGATTAGTCTATAACTGTTAGAAAAGAATTTATTGGTTCTTTGCCAGAGATCTAATATTTCTGTAATCTGGTAAAATTCTTACTCATAGTTTTCTCAAATGATATCTTCACTATTTTAAAACCTCTTCCAAATGTCGGTAATTTCTTCTTTAGCACTAAAATTTTTTGTCTTTAAGAATATTTTTGTGTTCTATTGATCTGTATTAAGTAACTCAGATGGCTTTTCGCTGATTCTATCTACTGAGATATAATTATGAAAATTACGTTTTGAAGCTATGTTGCTTTCTCAAAATAAGGTTATTTATCCCAAATTATTCCTATAACCTTTCCCTCTACTTTCTCTCACACAACCCCCCTCAATAAAAAAAGTCATTATAAGCCACGTCTATCCTGGTGTTTCACTTCTGTTTGTCAGAATTATAGCAAACTTAGATATTTTAGCTAGATCAGGATGGTATAAAAAAAGAATTGAAAAGTTCTTTTATATATAGTATAGAAATGAAGCAATATTTATTTTCTGGAAAATATTTTTCTTCTATCGCTGTTTTTTATTTCTCCATTGGAAATGATTACTGTACATTATTCAAGACATAATAAAATAGAAAATGCGTAAAAGAGGTAACAAAATAGTTGCCCTCCTTTTGACCATTGATTCTGGCTGTCGGTTTGTTAAGATTAATTAAAATCCGTAACTAATACCAGAATAATTTTATTTTTATATATAATGTAATCACCAATCTGTTTATTTTTAAAATTTTTTTTTTTTACTACCTAATCTACATTTCCTTTGGACAATTATATCTTTAAGGGTAATGTAATTTTATTATCAGGATTGCATTTTTGCATGTGTGCTTTAAAGGTTTTTTAAAAACAAGTAAACCTAAAAGCAAAATCTTTATTTCTAAAGCAGCTGAAATATTCTCTTTTCTTAACCTATACATTTAATTCTGGATGAAAGAACAATTATTGAAGCTTTTGATCTTGGTTTGCATTTATGTGTTATTGTAACATTTTTTAGATATAATTCAGAGAAATGTTTTGAATTTGTACCATTGAATTTTACTTTTCTAGCATCCTTTTATCAAGAATGCAAAACCTGTATCAATTTTAAGAGACCTGATCACAGAAGCTATGGAGATCAAAGCTAAGAGACATGAAGAACAGCAGCGAGAATTGGAAGAGGAAGAAGAAAATTCGGTTCGTAATTACCCTCAAAAAGTTGATTTTTTTCTTCTGTTATTTTTGTATAGTTTTGGTTTTTTCTATATCAATAGCCCTTACTGTTTTATTGTACAAGTGAGGTATGTTTGTTCATTAAATCTCAAAATATATTTTGTTTGCATTAAATGTTTGCTATCCTTTACTGATGTCTTAATTAGTGATTACGTACGAATGTAAGGTTGATAGAGTAGGCTTGTTCAGTATCTAGTGTCTAGTTGACACTAATTCTGTGTTTGTTGAATAAATGTTGTCTTGAATTTGGTCAATTTTGTGTCATATCTTCTGGAACTTTCTTTTAACTGGTCATCAACTGTGCTGTGGATAAAGAGTACCACAGTAGAAGATGGGTTACTAGAGAAAGCAGGAGGGACATATAAGGACTTAACGTATTAAACCACTTTATTTCATTTACTTTATATTGCTACATCAGTGCGCTTTAATAACAAAATAAAATAATTGTATCTATGTATCACATTCTATAATGTCTAATGCTTTTGTTCTTCACTAATTATTTTTTCCTTGTTTCAAATTATAAATTTTTTTTCTGGTTAAAAATATAGAGATGAATACCTCGTGGTATTCATAAAATATGAAAACACAGATACTATCTTATTTTTTACTGATTGAAAATGTCTTTGATATCATCATCTATATTTTCCCTACAAGTTTTTTTTTTTATATCTTACAGTTTTTTTATACAAATAGTGTTATTCTGCTGATTCAAATTCAGTTTTAATTTCAGAGACTGGTTATCTACTTGGGATTTCTTTTGAAATTCTTTTACCCTTTTCACT
Organism: Diceros bicornis minor; assembly: GCF_020826845.1. Taxonomy (NCBI): domain Eukaryota; kingdom Metazoa; phylum Chordata; class Mammalia; order Perissodactyla; family Rhinocerotidae; genus Diceros; species Diceros bicornis. The sequence goes on along the minus strand of NC_080760.1, from coordinate 17,404,407 downwards.
AATTATTAAACCTTGTGTTATATGGTAGCCCAGGACAAGGACAAGTGTGCATTTTTGCCAAGCTGACTTATAATCATTTTCTTTAGATATTTGGCTAAATCGGTTATTCATTTGGCAGTGACTATGGACTGCCTGGTGAGACAGATGCTTTAAGTTTATATTCTGGATATAAAATTTTTTTGTGTGTGTGTGAGGAAGATCAGCCCTGAGCTAGCATCCATGCCAATCCTCCTCCTTTTGCTGAGGAAGACTGGCCCTGAGCTAACATTCGTGCCGATCTTCCTCCACTTTATGTGGGACGCCGCCACATCATGGCTTGACAAGCGGTGTGTCGGTCCATGCCCGGGATCCGAACCCCGGGCCGCCAGCAGCGGAGAGCACGCACTTAATCGCTATGCCACGGGGCCGGCCCCTAGATATAAAATGTTTTACCACTGAATTCACTGTTTAGAATTTTAAATAGCATCGCCATACCAGTGTTTTTTTCATAACTTTGTGATTGTGTATTAATTCTGCAAAGATAAATAAGTGATATGGGATGATGTAAAGGTGATGTAAAGGGTTTTATAGTTCCCACCCTGGGTTCCTGTGTGATGATAGATACAGTTAGTTTTTGATTTCTCTCCAATTAACATTTGTAAATGTTAATTTTTTGTGGGGGTTTTTTTTTGCAGTTTCAAAGCACTTTTACCATATATTGTTTCCTTTTATCTTTAAAAAAGTAAGATTGGTCATGTATATATTATTATTCCATTTTGCAGTTGAGTGAAATTAGGTTAGGAGAGAAGTGATTTACCAAAGTTCACAAAGCTGGTGAGGAACCAAGAATAAAACTAGATTTTTTACTTTTAAGCTCCTTTGCTCCTTCATTAATACTCTATGCTCACTTTTCAATCAAATATTTATTAGTGCTTCCAAAAATAAACAACATTGGCTTATCAGAGTTATACAATTTCTGATAAGGTTATATTCTCAAAAAAGTCTCGTCTTTGCCTCTGTGGTGATACCCATCTGCCTTTCTTTCACCTCATGCAAGCTTCTTATGAGTGCTGGGCTAGTGAACTGCCTTTAATTAGCTGTCAATGGACAAGTGATTATTTTTGCTTTGCTCTTATCTTCCTGTACTTAATTATAGGCTGATTTCCATTTTTGATGGATAGGGAACCATTGACTACCCAAGAACTTAGCACTTTTTACTAGTTTTTAAGACCTTGCTACAGTCACTTTGGTTGCTTTCTGCCACTTTGGTGATCTCTTTCTTCATTATTTTCTTCCTTCACTGACCTTCAGTTACATTAATCTTCTTGCAGATTTTTAATTTTTTTAACATGCGAAAGACCTTTCCTTGCTCAGAGCCTGTGCATGTGCTATTCCCTGTGCTTGAAACAGTCTTGTTCCTGGGAACTCATTGAATAACCAGGTTGTTCTTATCTTTTGGGCCTCAGCTTTAAATATCGTATACCCCAAAAGCTAGCAGCTTAAAACAACACTCATTTATTATTTCATGGTGTCTGTAGATAGGAACTGCAGGAATGGCTTAGTTGGATGATTCTGGCTCAGGGTCTCTCATGAAATTGCAGTCTAAGTGTTGGTCAGAGCTGTAGTCATCTGAAGACTTGAGAAGGACTGGAGTTCCAAGACAGCTCACTCATATGGCTGTTAGCAGGCTGCCTCAGTTCCTTGCCATGTGGGACTCTTCACAGGGCTACTTGAGGGTCTTCACACTGTGGCAACTGGCTTCTCTCAGAGTGAGTGGTCCAAGAGAGAGAACAAGGAGGAAATCTCAATGCCTTTTATTATATAGTCTCAGGAGTTGCACACTGTCACTTCTGCCACATTCTATTTGTTAAAAAAAGTTACTAGTTATGGAAAATGGTGGAGTAGGGAGCTCTAAGAATCACTGCCTCCATGGAAGCAACCACTAAGTTGGCAGTAACTGACAAATCAACTTTTTTAAAGTACTGGAATCGAGTAAAAAACTTATAGCAACCAGAATAGTGCTTAACGAAGAAAGAAGCTGCTAAATTTCGGTAAGAAAGTGTTATGGCATTTTTGCTTACATGCCTGCCATCCCCAATTTTCTAGTTCAGCAGCAGCCATTGGAACAGTGGTGGAGGTTGGGGGCAGGGGAGAGGAATAAGAACCTTGTTCTTAAAAAATCATGTTTTTGCATTTTGAGTTATATGGCCGTTCCCTGAGGGGTAGCACAGAGACTTGCCTTGGTTTTCGTCTCCTTGAGTGGAGCAGCTTCCGGGATGGTGTCTGTCAAAAAAATCTAATAAACAAGCTAATAAACAAGTTCAGTAAAGTTGCAAGGTACAAGATAAACACACAAAAATCAATTATGTTTTTATGCACCAGCAATGAACAATGCAAAAAGGAAATTAAGAAAACAATTCCTTTTACAATACCATCTAAAAGAATGAAATACCTAAGAATAAATTTAGCCAAGGAGGTAGAAGACTTGTATAGTGGAAAGTACAAAACATTGCTGAAAGAAATGAAAGAATACCTAAATCAATGGAAGGACATCCCGTGTTCATGAGTTGGAAGACTTATTATTGTTAAGATGGCAGTACTCCCCAAAGCGACTCACAGATTCATCAGTGTCTATCAAAATTCCAGTGGTCTTTTTTGCAAAATGGAAAAGCCGAGTTTCAAATTCATGTGGAACAAGGAGCCCCGAATAGCTAAAACAATGTTGGAGAAGAAGAGCAAAATTGGAGGATTCACTTCCCAATTTCAAAACTTAATACAAAACTGTAGTAACCAAATCATTGTGGTACTGGCATAAGGATTGACATATAGACCAGTGGAATAGAATTGAGGGTCCAGAAATAAACGTATATATCTGTGGCCAGTTGATTTTCAACACAGGTGTGGAGACCATTCAATGGAAAAAAGAACAGTCTCTTTAACGGATGATGGTAGGACAGCTGGATAGCCACATGTAAAAGAGTGAAGTTGGACCCCTGCCTCTCATCATATACAATGACCTTTTAATATAAGGTCTAATTGGATGAATCAGTGACCTAAATATAAGAGCTAAAATGTTAAAACTCTTAGAAGAAAACATAGGGGTTATCTTCATGACTTAGAATTTGGCAATAGATTCTTAGATATGACACCAAACCATGAGTAACAAAAGGAAAAATAGAAAAATTGAACTTCATCAAAATTAAAAACTATATCAAAGGATGTTATTAAGAAGTGAGAAGACAGCCTATAGAATGGGAAAACAAATCATATTATTAACAAATCATATCTCTGATAAAGGTTTAGTATCCAAAATATATAAAGAACTTTGACAACTCAACAACAAAAAAGACCAATGCCTAATTGAAAAGTGAGCAAAGGATTTGAATAGACATTTCTCCAAAGATATACAGATGGCCAACAAGCACATGAAATGATGCTCAACATCGTTAGTCATTCGGGAAATGCAAATCAAAACCACAGTGAGATACCACTTCACCCCCACTGGGTGTACTATGATAAAACAAACAAAAAAACCCAGAAAATAAGTTTTGGCGAGGATTTCTGCAACAAGCGTTGGAGAAATTAGAGCCCTCATACACTGCTGATGGGAATGTAAAATGCTACAGCTGCTGTGGAAAATAGTTCGGTAGTTCCTTAAAAAGTTAATCAAAGAATTACCGTATGATCCAGTGATTCCACTTCTAGGTATATATACCCAAAAGAATTGAAAACAGGTACTCAGACAAATACTTGAAGGCGTAGAAGTGATGGTTGCACAACATTGTGAATGTACTGAATGTCACCAATACACTTTAAAATAGTTGATTTTATGTTGTCTGAAGTTCACCTCAATTAAAAAATAAAAACAGGTCACTAAGTCTGCTCCACACTCAGAGGGGAATTGGGCTCTATCTTGTGAGGGTAGAGTTGTCAAAGAATTTATGGACGTGTTTTAAAACTAGGACAGACTGTCCTGTAGCTGCAAATTATTTACATTCCTTGCCCATGCAAAATACATTCACTACTTTTTCAGGACTGTCTCCTCTTCACACCAGGTTTTATCCCTTTACAACATTGGCTTGAAGTCCAGTATTTCATCTTCTAACTCATGTTCAGATAGAGATGAGACTCCTTGAGTCCAGTTAATGTCCATCTGAGGACCTATGAACTAAAGAAATAAGTTATCTCCCCCCACATACCCAATATACAATGGTGGGTCAGGCACAAGATTATCACTATAAACAATTCTATTCAGAAGGAGGGAAGAGAAGAGGCACAGTAGTTGTGAGTCCATGGCAATTTTGGAATCTAGCAAAGAAAGTGTTAAAAATTCCTTGATTAGCTCAGTTCTGTTCCTGCCCTGAGATAATTCTCCCTGACTTTTTGCTGTGCCCTCTGAGTTCTTGCTTATGCCCTCTGAGTCAGTCATCCTTTTTCCTGGAAGATACCTTATGTTTTGAGCTAAATCTTTTTCTCAGCCTGCTTCCTACCTGTAGAACTTTGGGGGTCCCAAGTCCTCTTCGTTTTGTGCTGTCTCTATCCTACTCAGACCGTGCTGGTGGTGTTTCTGCCAAAAAACTTTGTGGATCTCATATAAATCCTATTGACTTCATTAGAATAGGCTATATCAAGAAATTTTGTTGAGATAATTGCTTTTCTACCTTGGGCTCCTGCTGAGACACTTCAGGACAATGCCCTTAAGCTGCTTAAAGGCCCTGTTATTTGCCTTTGCTCTTTCTGAAGTCTAAAGAAGGGATTTTACAGTCACCTCTGCAGCTTGATTTTTAGACCAAGCTTTCCTGAATATCCCTTGGAATTGATGTTTGCTTGGAAGCATTTTCATAATTGTTTGTTGTCTGTAGAGGCTGGAGATTTACAAAATCATCAAGGCCTGGTTCCTTTTTTGTTTAATTGTCCTTTCTTAAGCTTTTCTCTCTTTTTTTTGCGTTTTGTTACAACCAGCAAGAAGAAACCAGGCAGCATCTTAAATTCTCTGCCTGGAAATCTCTTTAGCTAGGCTACCCAGTTCGTTAGGTAAATTTTTTACTTACCTGTTACCTTTCTGGTTACTGCAGACAACAGTGTTCTAAATTTTATGCCACTACATAAGAATATATCCTTTCTTCTAGCTTCCCAACATGTACCTTACCTTCCTGCAACCCCCTTAATGGCCATCAGGCTTCTAACAGTTTTTTCAGTGGCTCTTCAGGCTGTTAATAACATTCTCTTCCCAGTGCTCCTGGCTTCTGCCCACTACCCTGTTCCAAAGCCATTCTCTTGTTTTAAATATGTTACTTAGTCCTGTCCACATTCAAAGTGAGGGGAATTAGGTTCCACCTTTTGAGAGAAGGACTGTCAAAATGTTGTGGACAAATTTAAAAAATCACATCCAGTTTTTATGATTTCTTTTTTTTCAAATAAGCATTTATTCTCTGAAACCAAGCTAGTGTTTCTGGGTAAAACTGTTAAGTTCTTTTTCGTTGTTTTTAATTGAAATTATAAGGAAAAAAAGTCTTGGCAGAGTCACACTTTGAGCAATATTCACATGCATTGCTTTAGATTATGTTCTAAGGCAGTAGCTTCCATCTTGAGATCATTTTGTCAGTTGTTGTCCTGAATATAAAATAAATAAATACACACACACACACATACACGAACAGCAAGATTTACAGAATTCGGATCTGAAGTCCTCCTACAGTAAAAGTATATTACTACATTGCCACTCATTTTTAGCAAATTTTTAAATCAATATTCATGTTCTCTCAAGCATTTATACACGTTGAAGGCTCAAAATCTTACATAGAGAGTTTGTCTTTATAGTCTTCATTCCTTTGGGGTCGTCTTGCAAATTGGCTTAAAATGGGATTACATACAGTTTTAAAATAAAACAGCTAAATTCTCATAGAGCTACATGTCTCTTTAATTATATCATTAAAATGATACTCTATTTTTCATAAAAGTCAAATATTTTCACAAAATTTGCATTCATTTCTGACCAAGTCAACACAAAGTTTGATATAGGTTGTTTATATAAATTGCAGGTATATAGGAATTTTTCTTGTACTTGTTCAGATACTGCTAATTTATCTGTAGCATTTAAGATGTAAGCATGTGTTTGGTAATTTATTAATTATACAACAAACAGTATATATGGCCATATAGTTCTGAAACTATAATTAATTAATGATTTTTAAAAGACTAGTTTTCAGTCAGTTTGTGTGAGTTATTGAAATAATATACAGGCACTTGAATGAGTGTTTAAATATTTATACAATAAAAGAGTTAGTGCCTGCTGTTTTTAAATAAAATAACAAGGCAAACACTCCACACATTGTACATTGGATGATTATTTAAAACCACAATGGATGGTAATAATAAATTGAATTTATAAGATAAGGCACAGAATGCACTATTGACAAGCAGTCATTTTTAAAGTAGATTAAAAGATTGATAAGCAGTTTACAAGAGTTGTTTTGTCACTGGATCTCAGGCATTTCCCATGTGGATCACAATATTAACTTAAGTAAAATGCAAGGAGTTGAATGGATGTAGGAGAATTTTATATTAAGTGAAATGTTGAGCTAGAAGAAATACCTTGATGTTAGGCTTTCATGAGCCCTTTTCACTTTTATGCATGTATCAGGCCCTTTATTTTTACTTTCATCTAAAGAAAGGTGTCGTTTATTTCATATTAATTTAGTAATGACTCGAAAAAGGCTTTGTCTATTAATCAGCCTTAGACTATGTCTTAGAACTTATATCTTTGGAAAAGAAATGAGGACTTTCTGGTTCTTTTTTTTGTATTTTTGGCAGATTATTTATTTATTTATTTACATTATTTTATTGAGGTCACACTGGTTTATAACGTTGTGTAAATTTCAGGTGTACATCCTTATATTTCGGCTTCTGTGTAGACTGCATCGTGTTCACCACCAACAGTCTAGTTTCCATCTGTCACCATCCATGCCCCTTTGCCCCTTTTGCCCAGCCCCCACCTCCTTCCCCTCTGGTAACCACGAATCCGTTCTCCTTGTCTATGTGTGTGCATATGTTTGTTTATGTTCCACACTCTAAGCTTGTCAGGCTGTGGTCCTTAATGTCTGAGGGATGGCATGTCCCCTCTAAACGATTCACTGAAGCAGTAATTTTCAGCATGGGTGTGGGGAGAAACACCAGGGTGCTCTGAAAAATTCACTCCCCTACAGATGGTGTTACAGCCTCCAGGTGAGCATTTCTCAGAACCTTCCTCCTTCCCCCCTGCCCCTGTTTAATAAGGAAACTTCAAATCAGTCTACCTCTTGAGAACCTTTTGAACTAGGTAAAGAATAGAACAGCAACAGAATCAGCCCAAGTCAGTCCAGAAGCCTCCAGTGTACCTACTTGGTTAATAAGGGGGAGAATTTGTCTAAGAGCAGGAAAGACTTAAGACTTGAGTCTTGATTCTGTTCCCAGATAACTCCATGTCATTGGGCAAGTTACTTAACCTCTTTGCTTCAATTTCACCTGTGTAAAAAGGGGATAGGTATAGACCATACTTTATATAGTTGTTATGGGGATATAATTTTTAAAAAATATCTAAGCACTTTGAACAGAGTATTGCATGTCGTATGCTCAGTAAAGTTTAGCTTTCATTTTTATGAATGCTACTACTTGTACCACCACTACTGCTATTAATTATAACATTTTGGTCAGGTTTGTTTCTTTTTGTTTGTTTAGTTTTTGATTTCTTTAGTGGTAGTTGCTGCTGCTGCTGGTTTTTCTACTCTAAGGGCCACCAAAGTAATGTCACTGATCAGACTCCAACTATATATATTTACAGTTCTTTTTTAAATATTTTAAAACAAATTTTTAAATGCCCAAATGTATTTGGAAGAATTGGTAGAGATTTTTATAAATCTACTTTAAGCTTGTAAAAAATATATTTGAAGAAAACCAGTAATGAAAATTTCTTTTATTTATTTTTACTCTTTTACTTCTCAAAAAGTAAATTATCTCACATTTATATGTGAGATAAAATTATTCATCACAAATTGAAATTCTTTAAAAGAATTGATTACTTGTTATTTTTCATTTTCCCCATATAATTAAATCACAATTCTAAAAAAATCTCTACTCAGTGTTTACTTAGTTATGACTATGTAAATACTATTCACAGAGGAATATCATAATATATTATGATTACATGTTCTTTCTTTTTGTGATTTCTGCAACTAATAATTGTCTCAGTTTTTGTTACTTTTGTTTGTTGTTGTTGTTGATTATTGTATATACCTACCACTAATTTGTTCTCAAATGCTGTATTCCCACACTCTGCAGGAGCTGTAAACTCCTCTTTGTATGTTCAAACATAGATCATTTATTTGTGTCATCATTTTTTCTTGACTCATTCTTTCTCTAGCCCTCTATCCTCCTCTAATTTGAACTGATTTCTTTCTAGAGTCTTGAGCAGCTATCATCCTAAGACTTCCCTTCAACATCAACCTGAGAATTTCCTTTTCCTCTCTTCTGTAATGGATCCTCTGTTTCCTGAATCCTTTCTTGTTTACTTTCTTGTTTTGATGGACCATATCTCCCAGTAACTTCGAGGCATTAACAGCTTTTTCAGACCTTGTATATCTCACCATTTCTTTATTCTACCTTTACCCTTGATTGATTGAGTGTAAAAATTTGGGCATAAAATTCTAGATTGGAAATGATGTTTCCTTAAAATTTTGAAGGCCTTGCTTTATTGCCTAACTCAATAGTAATGGTAATGAGATGACAGGTGACAATGTGATCCCTAATCCTTTGAATGTTTTATGAAAGTTTTTTAGATCTTTGCTTCTGCTTGTTATTTAAAAGTTTCTTGATGATGTGCCTTAGTGTAGATCTTTTTCCATTTATTGTGGAGTGTCTTTTGGCCCTTTCAATTTAGAAATATCCTTAAGTTCTGTGTAATTTTATTTTTGCTATTTCTTGATAATTTTCTCTCTCTCTTTCTCTCTGGAACTCCTTTTATTTGGTTGTTGGACTTCTTAGATTTATCTTTCAATGATATTTTCTGTTCCTCTTTTTGTTCTTTCTTGGAGGTCTCCTCAAGTTTATCTTCTAACCCTTCTGTTTTTTTCCAATCAGATATTTAATTTCCAAGATCTCTTCTTCTTCCTCATTATTATTATATTACCACTGTCACTTTGAGTTTTCTTTTGCTCCCTGCCTTGTTTCTGTTTCCTTTGTCTTTGTTTTGATCACTGACTTTTCACTTTATGGGCTTTCTTCAAAGGTCTAGTGATTATATTTGAGAGAAGTACTATAATAGCCTACTGGAAACTCTTATGTGTAAGAGTAGACTTGTGAACCTTACTGTAAAAGATGTTAGTAGCCCCTGCTCTAGTGCCTAAATTTACTTGCTTCTTGTGACTTCTCTCCTTGAAACTCGAGTTTTGGGTTTCTTTGGTCTGCTGAGTTAGTTACTACTTATATATTTATTTGCTTTCTAGCTTCCAAATTGTTTTTTTCTAGCTTCCAGGTCTTTTGACAACATCTGTTTGCTGTTGTCCCCTCTCCCATGCTGTTTGTCTTCATGAGTTTATCCTTTTCTGTGCCTTTATTGTAATTTTCGAAGAGTTTTGGGGGAGAGTTAGGCATAAACCTATGTGTTCAGTCCTCCATTTTAATGGAAACTCCTGTCATTTGTCATTTCTTGAGTGTTCTGAAATTATAATTTTAAATATAGTGTTTTTAATATGATGATATCTAGTATATCTTTATAAATTTATAAAACACTTTATATGTTATAATAATTATAAACTCCTTGAATAGTCATAAATTAGCACAATTCAAAGAAAAATTATAGTCTGTTCCATTCTGGCTTATTTTGGACAATTTGTAAATCAAAGTGACCCAAGAAGGGAAGGGAAAACTTCTAGAAGATAATGTTACAAGAAATCAGGGCAATTTAAGGCAAGTCATACCAAATTAGTAGTTGATAAGAATAGAAGTAAATGGATATTTCTCTTTTTCTGAACCACTGTGTCTTTTATGAAATAATTTTCTTTAGATGGCAGAATAAAGGTACAGCCTTGGACCCTCAGCCCACACCATGTGAGAACAGTTGTAGAATAATGAGCCATTATCTGATTGATTCTGTGCTTGTCTTAACATCTATATCTGTGAAGTCAACGTTGTTGCTTTGTAACCTCTCCTTATTTTCATTCATAACTCATCTTGGTTACATTTGGCCCATGAAACTTGGTGGTTCGTTTTTTGGAATTTGCTCCACTTTGGGGGATTAACTTTGCCAACACCTGCTACTTATGGTGCTGTGGACTGGCTACCTTTTAGGATATAGCAGAAGGTTTTGGATAGATATTTTGATATCCTAGTTGTTTTCATTGAGATTTTTCCCCATTTTTTCCCCTTCTTTTTGATTATTTCAGAGATGAATGGTGTTTTCAGCATGGTGGGAGATCTTCATTGCCAAGTTTTACTTCTGTATTTATTTTTGTCCCTGATGACCTGTATTTTTTGACAGCCTTTATGGTAGCTATCTTTAGTCTCAACCCTGGATTTGTCCTTAGGCAGTGACTGGGCTAACAAGACACAGAGCCAGTTTGGCCCTGGACTGTTGAAAAATTTCATAAAGCTAAATTTTGAAATAATGTAGATCAAATTCTTTCTCCAATTTCAAAATTCTAGAGCTGTGAAATTCACCATATTGAGTTGCTGTATTATAAGAGGTATTTGTATTCGATATTCAGTGTTAATACTTGAACTCATTGTGGATCCTGCTTTTCCCATTCTGAGTAAGTTTAATTTTCAGAGAATTTATGGGTTACATCAATATCAACTTATAATTTTTCCAAATTTGATTTTCTTCTACATAGTTCAGCTTACGACTGATGGAGAAAAATTTGTGGCCTAAAATTAAATCGACATTTCTATCAACTCTCAATGTATCTTTTGAAAAGGAAACAGTTTATGATAATCATTTCAAGATACGTTGTTTTTAAAAATTTTAGTGCTGTACACCTGTGTGCTGGGTATCTATTATAAACAAACCTCTTTAAATATTTTTTATTCAAGAAAAGTATGACACATGATTGGAAATAATGCCTTGTGAATTTGATTTTTATACCTATTATAGAAAATGCTTGTCTGATGAGAATATATCTTGACAAACTGACATGTTTTGATAGGTGCTGAGGTAATTGTACAGGTTTTTAAAATTAAACATATTACAAACAGAGATTTCTGCAGCAGGTTAATCCCAATATCAAGGTTTTTGTGTTAGTTTGAGAGTTGCTAAACATGGCAAAGATCTTCTCTTTTTGGCATTTCTGAGCATGTGCTATAAATTTGGTCCTGAGATGGATCAACTGTATTAAAAAATAAGAAAGAATTTGTTTTGTGGAGATTAGTGGAAGATATTCTCAAATCTTTAGTGTGAGTTGATTAAATAACGTATTTGTTCGTATTTACTGTAAATATCTGAATTGCCAATAGAAAGTCCACTTTTTAAAGAGTATCTACTAACAGAGTTGCTCTTTCTATTTGATCCAACTTTAAAATACAACATTTCGTAATTTTAAAAAGAACATGCAGAGTAGGGTATAAAGCAAATCTACATGAATTGTTTCTGCCATGTAAGAGTTTTAAAAATCCAATAAAGGACGTCATTTTTAAAATAGGATGTGCTGGGCCGTCCCTGTGGCTTAGCGGTTAAGTGCGCGCGCTCCGCTGCTGGCGGCCCGGGTTCGGACCCCGGGCGCGCACTGACGCACCGCTTCTCCGGCCATGCTGGGGCCGCGTCCCACGTGCAGCACCTAGAAGGATGTGCAGCTGTATGACATACAACTAACTACTGGGGCTTTGGGGGAAAAATAAATAAATAAAATTAAAAATAAAATAAAATAGGATGTGCTTCACGACTTTTTTTTTTTTTTTTAAAGCATGGACGTATTGAAGTTTGCTAAATATTTTCTAAAAGTCTTATTCTGAAAAGAGATTCCAGCAAATTTTCTGGTTAAATAATAGAATGCAGGGTTCTGTTCTTGTCAATGCAAAAAATTATATACATGAATCACTTAACGTCTGTATACTTTAGTTACTGCTAATGGAAAAATGATACCTTGGGATTTGTGATATTTAAAATAATATGTAGAATATTCAGCAAATGGCTAGATCATTCACTCTCTCTCTTTGTACATTTGAAATACCTGGCTACCTTTGGAGAAAAAAAAGACAACAGCCAACAATGCTTGGTTTTTATTTTGAGAAATTGAGAAATATTGGATTTAATTGATATAAGCTGAGGCCCAGGCAGCAGAATTTTTAAAAAGCTCCCTAGCTAGTTCTAATGTGGATCTTACACCAGCATCTTCTACCAGTATGGTACATTTGTCACAATTAATGAACTAATATTGATAAGTATTTTAAACTAAAGCTCATGCTCTATCCAGATTTACTTAGTTTTCACCTAGTGTCATTTTTCTTTCTTTTTTTTTTTTTTTGTGAGGAAGATCAGCCCTGAGCTAACATCCATGCCAATCCTCCTCTTTTTTTTTTGGCTGAGGAAGGCTGGCCCTGGGCTAACATCTGTGCCCATCTTCCTCCACTTTATATGGGACGCCGCCACAGCATGGCCTAACAAGCAGTGCATCGGTGCGCGCCCAGGATCCGAACCTGGGCCGCCAGCAGCGGAGCGCACGCGCTTAAGCGCTACACCGTGAGGCTGGCCCCCCTAGTGTCATTTTTCTGTTTCAGGATCCATCTAGGACACCACATTACATTTAGTCATCATGTGTCCTCAGGCTCCTCTTGATGTCACAGTTTCTCAGATTGTCCTTGTTTTTGATGACCTTGAGAGTTTTGAGGAATGCTGGTTAGGTATTTTGTAGAATGTCCCTCGACTGGGATTTATTTGATGCTTTTTCTTATGATGACACAGGGGTTATTGGTTTTGGGGAGAAAGACCACAGAGGTAAAGACTAGTCTCATCATACCAAGAGTACTAAAGGAAAAACTTGTTTCCTCTGCTCTCAACACTTCTGACACCAAATGTGTAGATTTTCCACACCAAAAAAATTCTCCAATTCCCTGAGCAACTGGGTGTCCTACAATTTAATTCTTTTGACACTAACTGCCTGAGTTAGTGCAGACCCCACAGATCACCCCACATTTCAGACACCTGTTGCAAGTCCAGTCATTTATATCAGTATTGACTCATGGTTATTTAGTTTGTACTTTGGGTTATAATCGAGTACTACTTTATTCATTTTGTTGCTCAAATTGTTCCAGCTTTGGCCATTGGGAGCCTCTTTTAGTTGACACCTTTGTCCCTTTGACATACCCACGTCATCGTGGGGGTTTTTTTGAGTACTTCCTTATTCTCTGACACTATAAGATACACCAGGCTCATCTTGTACATTTCCTGCCACAGTCTTAGAATACTAGGAGCCTATTTCCTTTAATTGGAGAATGATATTCAAAACCAGGATCTGGACTCTGGGTATGCTTATTGCTACTGTGAGGTATTGTCACTTATAGACCCTCTCAGATGACAAAGCAAGTGTGTGTATACTAACTTGTATACACATACATATCTATAACTATATATATGTGTATGTGTGTGTGTATATATATATCTCAATCTGTATTTAAATTAAGGTAAACATGAGTTCATACTGACATCTCTGACTCTAATCTGTTACCGCATCGATCATTCTATCTGCCTCCCTCTGCTTATTTGTAACCCCCCACTGCAATGGTGAGAAACCTGGCTCCCACCACTCCAACACCCACTTACTAAATGTTTCAGTTCCCGTATACATGTATAGTAGTTTTAGAATTGTTAACCCATATCCCCATGGGAAACAACTTTATCAGCTAGAGCACAGTGCTTATGTACAGTTCTTTTTGTTTTTAGTCTTCAGATTCTACTCACTTCCAGGGTTATTTAGGTTAGTGCCTTTTCTCCCCACCTCCTTCAGTGAAGTTCTTTCATACATTTATAATACAGTTAAGTTTTGTGTGTGTGTGTGTCGTGTTCTGCATTCCATCATGAAATCTCCTGATCTCCTAAATGCTTTTTTAAAATTTGTATACATTAAAAGTTCACTCTTTATGGTGTAAAGTTCTGTGGGTTTTGACAAATGCATAGTGTCACGTATCCACCATTGCAGTATCCTGTAGAATAAATTCACCAATTTCACTAAAAAATTTCTGTGCTTCACCTATTCAACTCTCCCTCTACCCTGGAACCCTTTGCAATTGCTTTTGTTTACCATCTATAGTTTTGCCTTTTCCATAATGACATATAATTGGAATCATACAGTATGTAGCCTTTTCAGGCTGGTTTCTTTCGCTTAACAATATGCATTTAAGATTCATTCATGTCTTTTTGTGGTTTATTAGCTCATTTTTTCACTGAATAGTATTTTATTACATGGATGTACCACAGTTTGTGTATCCAGTCTACCTACTGAAGGACATCTTGGTTACTTCTAGTTCTTGGCAATTATGAATAAATCTGCTATATAAATTTGCATGCAGGCTTTTGTGTGGATGTAAGTTTTCAAATTAGATGGGTAAATACCTAGGACCATAATTGCTGGATTTTATGGTGTGTTTAGTTTTGTAAGAAACTGCCAAACTGTCTTCCAAAATTATAACATTTTGTATTCTCACCAACATTGAATGAGATTCTGTTGCTAAGCATTTTCACCAACAATTTGTATTGTCATTTTTGGGGGATTTTAGCCATTCTAAGTGTTTAGTGGTATCTCATTGTTGGTTTAATTTGCACTTCCTAACGACAGAGATGTTGGGCATCTTTTTATGTGCTTGTTTGCACATATATATATATAAATATATCTTCTTTGATGAGGTGTCTGGTCAGTATTTTTCCCCATTTTTTGTTTTGTGTTTTTTGTTTTCTTGTTGCTTTTTAAGAGTTCTTTGTATATTTCAGATACAAGTCCTTTATAAGATATGTTTTGCAAATATTTTCTCCCAGTCTGTGGCTTGTCTTTTCGTTCTTTTAGCAGTGTCTTTTGCAGAGCAGAAGTTTTTAGTTTAATATCACCTCTGAGGTTCTTTTCCATAGATCTTGCTTTTAGTGTTTTATCTATAAACTCACCACCAGACTCTAGATCACATAGATTTTCTCCTGTGTTTTCTTTCAGAAGTTTTCTGGTTTTGCATGCTACATTATAGTCTGATCTATTTAGAGTTACATTTTGTGAAAGCTCTAGGTCCTTTTTTTTTGCGTGTGAATGTCCAGTTGTTCAGCACACTTTGTTTAAAAGGTTATCCTTTCTCCACTGAGTTGCCTTTGTGCCTTTTCAAAGATCAGTTGACTGTATTTATATGGGTTTGTTTCTGGGCTCTCTATTCTTTTCCATTGATATATCACTGAATATATGTGTCTATTCTTTTGCCAGTACTACACTGTCTTGATTACTTTAGTTTTATAGAAGTCTTAAAATTTGGATACTGTGAGTCTTCCAACTTTATTCTTCTTACTCAGTATTGTGTTGGCTGTTCTGGGCCTTCTGCCTTTCTGTAATGTTTAGAATAATTTTGTAAACTTTTACAAATTAGCTTGCTAGAATTTTTGTTGGGATTGAATTGAATCTATACATTGTTAAGAAGAAATAACATCTTAAAAATATTTTCTTCTAATCCATGAACATGGAATGTCACTCTGTTGAGATTTTTGATTTCTTTCATCAGGGCACACAGAGTCTATACATATTTTGTTAGACCTAAGTGTTTTTTTTTTTTTTGGTGCTATTTAAAAATTTTTTTTAATTGCGAATTCCAGGTGTTTGTTGCTAGTATGTAGAAAGCAAATTATTTTTATATTGCCATTGTATCCAGTGACCTTGCTATACTCACTTATTAATTCCAGGAGTTTTTGTAGAGTCTTTGAAATTTTCTGTATAGACAATCATGTCATCTGTGAAGAAAGATAGTTTTATTTCTTCTTTTCCAATCTTTGTAACTTTTATTTTTTTCTTATTTTATTGCACTAACTAGACTTCAACTTTCTTTTAACTTTAATGTTTCTGTATCTTCACTAGGTGTCTCTTTCTCCCTGTTTCAGAGCATGTATCTTTTTTCCATTCATAAAAATTTGTATAGAAGAAAAATAAGACATGATATTTACCTACAAGAAGATTGCAGTCTAGTGGGTGAGGCAGCAAGTAAGCTGATGACTGAACATAGCGCAGTGATGGAGATATGCAGAAAGAACAGGAGTTGTTGTTTTATGGCCCCTTGATTTTCTAACTTTCTGCTTTCCTTAAAAGGCCCCTTCTCTGCTTGCCTTTTCAGTCGGTCATTCCCTTTCTTCTACGACCTTTCTCCACTGCCTAAAAATGTAGTTATATTTTGACCATTAAAAAAATAAGGAAAAAATCAACAACAAATTATTCACAACCAAACTTCTTGATAGAATAGTCAGAGCCTTTGTTTCTTCACTTCACCATATTCTCTCTCCACCTCTTACTATACTGTGACTGAAATATTCTCCAGCAGTACTCTGTCCAAGGTGACTTTCTGGGTAAGATGAGGTCATTTAGCACTTGTTTAATTTGAAGTGTCCATGGATCATCCAAGTCATTTTGTGTAGCAGGCAGTTGGATATGCAGGTTTGAACCCCAAGAGAGAACTCAGGCAATTGGGGAATCAACAGGCTTTCTGCAGTTGGTAGTTAAACCATAAGCAAAGATGGGATTGCTTACAAAGTGTTTAAAGAGAATCATAGGTTGCTGCTTCTGCCTGGTCTACTTCTTACTTCACTCTCATTTGCCTAATTAACTCTTTTTCCTTCAGGAGTCATCTTAGCCATTGATTCCTCTGGAAAGGGGGAATCTTTCATGATGCTCTTCCAACCTTCAGCTAAGCAAGTGTTCCTATATGCTTCCATGGGATCCTGTGTTTACCTCTATGAGAATATTTATCTCACCGTGTTTGTCTACTTCTAACTCTCTCCACTAAACTGTACATTTCTTAATGACAAAAGACTATATCTTAGCACACTGCCTGGTGCAGAATATTTATTATATAAATATTTATCGAATCAACAAATATATCTATATAGCTGCTTTGTAATAGATTTTACCTGACTTTAACCACTTATTATTTAGCATAGTGCCACAAGATTATCATCAACATAGAATGCATTTGCATTTAAAAATTACTAAGGTACATACTGTTACATGAAGTATTTCTTCAGCAGTGCTCAAGTCAAATGTGATAAATATTTGGTTTGGAGGGGAGGATTGTTTGTTTTTTGCTGCCCTGACACTCCTCTGCCCCAGGATTTCATTTGTATCAGTAGTTTCAGTAATGTAAACTGCTTGTTAAAATTAATATTGTTATTTTACTGTGCTTCAAGCAGTCTTCTTCTGAATTGTATATTTTGGAAGCTGATTTCTTAAAATCATTTATAATATTATCATTTCTAAGTTCATACATTGATATTTCTGTTAAGTATATATTAAAGTTTCTATTTGCTATTAAACACTATCATAATGGAACAGAAAAGGAGTAAAGAAAGGATGAGGAAAAGAAAAAATTCTTTTCAAAGACAAATTAGCCCTTAGTTATAGTTGTTCTATGAACGTAAGATATACAATCATAAATCTTTTTATATAAAAACCATTTAGAATGAGATGATAAAGTAATATGAATGTTTGATATTTTCTGTTGTAGTTTCTGTCGATTTTGTGGAATCAACAACTGTTTATTGAGCTCCTGCTATTATATGCAAGCCATTGGGGAGATTACTGAATGTAGATTACCGATACATTAAGAAACATAAATATTGCTTATTTAAAAATATAACTTACAACATGGCAGTCGTTATGGTATTTTAAAATATATCATTTAAAAAAAATCAGTGATCACTAGTCTGTTTCTGAAAGGTATTGATAGTATGTTAGTAAATGTAATAACCAATTTTATGAACCTGTTTTATCTATGTAATCTCCAATTAATGGAATTTGTTCTAGTCTTTTGTCTTTGGTGCCCTCTTGTGGATTTTTTATAAACTGCTTGTAACAACAACAGTTTTTAAAGATGATATTTTTATTTCAAAATATTTGGTTTTATAATCTTTATATTTTGTTAATCCTTTGACATACTTTAGGCTGTGAGAAAAAAAAGAAAAGTCATAGTTAAGGTTGCTTTTACTTTTTAATTTAATGTACTTATATCAGAATTGTGCACAGGGGATGTAAGACAATCTTTTGTTTGGAAACTTAATAGAATGCCAAGAACTTGTGCAGTCATGCATCATGGAGCCTCTGAAGTCCTGCCCACACGCCTTCTCACCATTTAGCCTTGTTGTACTGATGAACAAGTCTTTATGACTTTTGGAGATCCTGAAAGCTTTGATGTAACTTTAAAACATGCCTGTGAACATGCAAAAAGTTAGGATTCATGAAGGCAGAAATTTCTGTTTGTTAGAGACAGGTACATCAAAGACAGCAGCTGTGTAAGCTCTTATGCTACTTTTGCAGTGAAATAGAAGGACCACCTACTTATAGCAATGGGAAGAAAGTTCATTCTTCATACAGATTTTCAGATACTGTAAATCTTAGTAATTTTTAATTGGTGAATATCGGTTTATTACTTTTTTCAGCCTGTCAGACATTGAAGTGGTGCCTAAGGGCAGCTATTTGAAGAATATTTTAGATGTTTTCTCAGTAGTTCTTAGCTCACTTGGGTTGAATATGGTACTAATGAGACCAGGGTTAACAAGTCGATCTTGTTGTGGGCCATTTCACTTGTAACACAGAAGCAGTAGACACTACAGGGTTTATTGATAACAGGGGCAATGGGGTAAGTGCTATCCTGTACCGTATTTGGAAGTGCAGTTTGAAGATAATGCTCTGTTGGGTCACATCAGTAGTTTCACTTTGCTGTAGAAGAGAGTATCCTTAATTTAGTGGTATCTAGAGCTCTTCCATGATGTGAGACATAACAAGAAAATGTACAATCGTACCCCTTGATTTTTGCCCTTTCTAACTCAAGTAATGATTAAAATTTATTTATTGACACAGGTTAGTGTGTTAGCATAATCACCAACCCCTGATTTAGTTATGCATAGGGAGAGAAGTAAAAGATTCCTGCCACAGTTTTCCCCAATTTTATGCTCATTTCCTTGAAGTTGCACTGCACATGCCTTTTTGATTTATTATTTGACTCTTTCACCACAAATTAATAATTAGGTTTCAATGCCTTCCGCATGTGCTGAAGTGGCAAATTCCATTAAGTCATTTTTTGGTTACAAATAACCGACATTAACTATTTTGTGTTCTGTCTTCATCTATCCAGATTGGAATCTTTTACAATTTTCTTTTTAGAGTCAGTTAGAATATTGGAGTTATTTTTGATCCATTATATTGGACTGTCCAGAATGTTTCTAGAATATGTTGAGTCTTCTTTCATGATTTCTTTCAGATTCAACTTGTCATTTCTCTTTCTATAGGACCTTTTGTAGTAAGGCTATAAATTACCTCAAATCTGGATTTCACTAATAACCTTCTGATTCCAGTCTCTCTCTCTCTCCAGTCTTTTGCTTCTCTAGTTCATCCTTTAGTTTCCAAGGTTCCTATCACTCCTCTGCCAAGCAACTTATGCTGGCTCCCAGTGTTCAAAGCACTCTGTAGGCCGTAGGTCATCTCTTAATGCAGTCAAGCTCATTTAATGCTTTCCATTCTAGCCAGAATATTTCTACCTTTGTGCTTGTTTTTTCCAATCTAGAATGCCACTCTCAACTTTTTCTTAATTTTTATTCTAGAAATTTTTATCTTAGAAAGATATAGCTTTCTAAGGGGACTAACTTAATTCTAAGGAGCAAGGGAGTCTTAATTCTGTTGTTTGTTTTTTCTACCCATTCTCTGTAGCTTGTTTATTCATTGTTTATCTTTTGGATTGTGAGCTCAAGGTTAGCTGGATTTTATCTCTGAGAATGATGTGAGTTCTGGGTTGAAGGTTGAGTATGAGTCCCTTTGGGTGGATTTTTATTTGTTTTCATCAGGTACCCAAGATGCTTCCATACTGAGACTGCATTAGGTTAATTTCTCAGCATGTAGTTCCCCATACCACATGAGTAATGTGGGAAAGTCCAAGCTCATATCTGTACATTCTAAGGGGAAGCACCCTGCTACCTACTACCCATCTTTACCTGTAGCCCAGGTGAGACAGACAAGTTTGCATGTCACCTCCTTTACCTGTAGTACAAGTTTTATTATCTACTGTTTCACTGAGGATGTAGACCTTCAAGATTCCCAACTTTATGCAGGGGTTTCACTTCTACTTTGGAGAAAACCCAAAGACTTTTCTTTTGTCCCCCTTTATACGCTAAAATGGATACCCCACCACCACCCCACCCCCATCATCACATGCCCCTAAGGCAGCCCTACAGTTAGATTTAGCTTGTTCTCACTCTGGTTCCCAGCTCTATTAGGGGCCCTTGGGGATTTCCCTTACTATCTTAGAAGCTCAGTTATGCATTTATAGTATGTTTGTTATGTTTATTGTTTGCTGCTTCGGTGCCATCCCTGATTAGCACCTCTAAGAGATTTTAAAGATGTGTAGACCACTATAATATTGCAACTTTTTGTATAATTGGTTCACTTATATATCTTACACATTCATTTTTTTCCTAAAACTAATTTTTTTCATGCTGTGGCAGAATGCATACTCAATAGAATTATCTAATTGAATCAAAGCCATTAAAATCATTGCTCTATACTGATGATATGCTGTTATATAATTGTATTAGCAATAAGTATTTAATATCATTTCAAGAAGAGAAATAAAATAATTAGAATATTTCCAATTAGAAAGATACCTATTTAACTAAGGAATAGTTTATCTTATTAATGTTACAAATGACAAATGCTTTCTAAAATGTTTATGTAAATATCCTTAAAATCAGTCAAATAGTAGAAAAATCCTTTAAGGTAGTAAATATTGCAAATGTAAAGATACTTAATGTAAAGTCTGTGATTATTTCTCAGAGTGTTAGAGCATAAATCTATCTTAGCAATGGAGTAGGATTTCCTAATAATGTTTTCAAATATTTGTATTCCATGTGGAATTTATGATTCATAACCTGGATTATCATCAGTACTCTGTTTTGCATTCCTGGCACATGATGACCACTGATTTAAAATGCTATTGTATTCCTTACTGGAATTGGCTGCTTTCTACAGTGGGGAAGCATCTGTTCTGCAGACCTTTTTCTATAAAGTAACATGTTTTTCTTCTGCTTTTCTTTGGTGAGGAATAACAGAGTATATATAAATGAAGTATAACTTTGGAAAAACATTATAAATAACTATTTTATCATAAAAATGTAAAAAGTATCAAAAACAATAATCTAAAATATCAAGAATAATTTCAGAGTTAATGATTTTTAAAAAGTAAAAAGTGTTGCTGAAAAGTTTTCAACCCCATCACCAAATTGTTAGTGTTTGAGTTTTCTAATTTCATGTAAACTAGTTCTTATTCCATTTGTACCTTATTAATTACTGTTTGGGTGCCACCCTATCGTTAGTGAATTGAGTGCTCACTGTTTTTTTCATTACTATTTTTTTTACTGTCAATTTGTAAATTACATTAGCATCCTTTAGCAAAGTGGCTATATAAGTAAAAATAATATGCAATAAAAACAGTATCTTCCATACTTGATTTAATTTTTTTTAGTTTTAGATTGTGTAAGACAATTGTGTGAATCCAGAGGTGCAAGCTTCATTATCCCTTTGCAGATGCAACTCTAATATAGAATATAGGAAGCCTAAAGTATTATTTCACACCAACCAGATGTTATGTTTCTTGTTAAGTTTAATGGTCACAGCACTAAATCTTACAAGGATAAGAGACAAATGACTCACACGTGTAAAAATAGATTTAGTGTTTTGGGAATAAACTGGTTGCAACCATGATAAAATAAGATATTAAACTAGCAGATTTCAAAAAAGAACTGATAGAAAATCAACTTTTTTCCTCCCTCCTCAGTAGGGTCTACTGGAAAGAGTAAATTCCAACTTTTTTTTATTAGCTTTTTACCAAGTGCAAATCAGTTTATGTGTATGTCAGTTTCTTCAATCTCTTAACTTAGCAATGTGAAACATGCTCTAGCTAACGTGCAATATAAATTAAATTAGACTTGAGAAATGCTGTAGATAATTTAAAAGACGTAGACAGTTGGAAGTTAGATCTTGGGCTTTAGAATCAGAAGGACCTGGTTAAAATCCTTGCTCCTCCACTCTTTCGTTGTATGACCTGGGACAAATTGTTAAACTCATGTGAACTTCAGAGTCATCATTTGCACAATGGGGATAATATCTCACAGAGTTAATAAGAGGATAAAATGAGAGTAGTGTACAAAAAGTCCTTAGCATAGTGCTTCTAACTCATTGATGATAACTTTTTATCATTATTAGATGAATGACCAACTGAATACTGCCAGTTAATAGCATTATTTTCCCTCCCAAAGTCTCTTCAATAGCCACTCTATATTTTAAAATAATAAGTTGGTTTAAATAAAGTTCTAGAATATTATGTAACATTGTCCTTAGTTTTGTGCTTTGGCACTACCTCATAATGAGGGCTTTAACATTCATTTAATAGACTGTATAATGAGAACAAGGCTTTGTACTGGATACCAGGAATATAACTTGTAAGAAGATCTGGTTACTGCCCTTATAGATATTAGAGACTAATGAGAAATTTGGACAAGTCAAGTGTACAGATAATTACAGTATTGTGTGATAAGTGTATTGATCAGCATAAGCACAGGTGCTATAGCAATGTAAAAATATGGCACCTAATTCAGTCTTGGGATGTCTGAGCTGAGAAGAGTTGTAAAAAAGAAGTTGTAATACAAAGCACCCATAAATTGATGTATATGTGTTACATATATAGTCTATATAGGCAGACTTAGAGGCTCTACTCTTAGTATTCCCATTGTACTTTGCTAACACTTTTCTTATAGCACTTAACAAATTGCCTTGTAATTTATGGTTCATATGTCAGTCAGTTTCTCTTAGACCTCAAACTCCTTTAAAAAAATGGAGCAAAACCATTTCTTATTCATCTTTGTATCTCCAGTGCCTGGTCCACTTGTTGACATATTTAAATTTACAATAAATGCTTGTTGAATGAACTCATAAATGAAAATATAATTTGATTCAGCCACTAAATAAATTTTTAGTGAGTATCTACTATGTGCCACATGTCCTAAGCCTTGGAGATTCATCAGTGAAAAAGAACTCTTCTTCCTTCATCAAACTTACATTCTAGTGGTAGAGAAAGCCAGGTACAGGCTATGAAGAATATAGAAGGATAAAAAGAGTGGTGGAGACTTCAATTTTAGATTGATGATCAGAAAGAGCCTCACTAAGAAGGTGACGCCTAAGTAGAGACCTGAGTTAAGAAAAGGATAAAACTGTCTTGTGGAAGAGTATTCCAGGCTGAGAGATCAGCCAATTTAAAGATTCAAAGAGGAACGTACTTAGAATGTTCAAGAAACAGCAGAGGAGGCCAGCGTGGCTGGAAATTGGTGAGTGAGAAGGAATGTGATAGGAGATGGGATTGGCAGATATTACTAGGCCAGATCACATTTGGCCATGATAAAGATTTTGGATTTTATTCTAAGTGTGATGGGAGGCCAAATGCAGGGTTTTGAGCAGGAGAGTAATTGTGATTGTGAGAGATGATGTGATTTGTCTTTTGAAAGAATCAATCTGCCTATTGTGTGGGAGACTAAAGGGGGCAAGAGTGGAAACAGTGAAAACTGTTAGGAGGCTGTTTTAATAGACCAAGTGAGAGAAGATTATGGCTTTGACTAGGAGGGACCAAATAATTTGTATCAGACTCTTTGGGAATAGGAGCTGGTGACATAAGCTGTTAAAATTGTAAGCCTGCACCTCTAACTTAAGCATTCAAGTAGATCAAAATTCAAATGTAAGGTACATGTGTTTAGTGGAATAATGGACTAAGAAATAAAGAAACTAATTTCTTAGTCCCAGCTCTACTTTTAAGTAGGTGTGTGACCTTGGGGAAGTCTCTTACTTTCTAGGGGGCTCAGTTTTTTCAGATATAAAATGAAGAGTTGAATTATTAAAGGTCCATGATTTTATAATTCTGTGATAAAGTAAATATATGATGAATTCTTACTGTGTATGGAATACTGAATGAAGCACTTTAGTAGATTTAGAAGTACTGTAAGGGGGGCCGGCCCTGTGGCTTAGCGGTTAAGTGCGCGTGCTCCGCTACTGGCGGCCCAGGTTCAGACCCCGGGCACACACTGGTGCACTGCTTGTCTGGCCATGCTGAGGCGGTGTCCCACATTCAGCAACTAGAGGGATGTGCAACTATGACGTACAACTATCTACTGGGGCCTTGGGGAGAAAAGGGGAAAAAAAAAACGAGGAGGATTGGCAATAGATGTGAGCTCAGGGCTGGTCTTCGTAGGCAAAAAGAGGAGGATTGGCATGGATGTTAGCTCAGGGCTGATCTTCCTGACAAAAAAAAAAAAAAGAAGAAGAAGTCCTGTAAGGTATTCTTATCCATAAGGTGCTTACATTTATAAAAGATTTTACAAAATGGTTACTCACAATAGGAGATCATAAATTTAAATGCAAAAATGTGTAAAGCAGATTATAAATTCTATGGAAGTTTGGAGAAGAGGATAGTTAGTAAAGACTGAATTAAACAACAAAAGACCCTGAATAGCTAAAGGAATCCTGAGAAAAAAGAACAAAGCTGGAGGTATCACACTCCCTGATTTCAAAATATACTACAAAGCTATAGTAACCAAAACAGCATGGTACTGGCACAAAAACAGACACACAGATCAATGGCATAGAATCGAAAGCCCAGAAATAAACCCACACATCTATGGACAGCTAATCTTTGACAAAGGAGCCAAGAACATACAATGGAGAAAAGAAAGTCTCTTCAACAAATGGTGTTGGGAAAACTGGATAGCCACATGCAAAAAAATGAAAGTAGACCCTTACCTTACACCATGCACAAAAATTAACTCCAAATGGATTAAAGACTTGAATGTAAGACCTGAAACTATGAAACTTCTAGAAGAAAACATAGGCAGTACGCTCTTCAATATCGGACTTAGCAACATATTTTCAAGCACCATGTCTGACCGGGCAAGAGAAACAATAGAAAAAATAAACAAATGGGACTACATCAAACTAAAAAGCTTCTGCACAGCAAAGGAAACCATCAACAAAACGAAAAGACAACCTAACAATTGGGAGAAGATATTTGCAAACCATACATCTGATAAGGGCTTAATCTCCAAAATATATAAAGAACTCATGGATCTCAACAACAAAAAAACTAACAACCCAGTTAAAAAATGGGCAAAAGACGTGAACAGACATTTCTCCAGAGAACATGTACAGATGGCCAACAGACACATGAAAAGATGTTCAAAATCATTAACTATCAGGGAAATGCATATCAAAACTACAATGAGATATCACCTCACGCCCGTCAGAATGGCTATAATTAACAAGACAGGAAACAACATGTGTTGGAGAGAATATGGAGAGAAGGGAACTCTCATACACTGCTGATGGGAGTGCAAACTGATGCAGCCACTATGGAAAACTGTATGGAGATTCCTCAAAAAATCAAGGATAGAACTACCATACGATCCAGCTATTCCACTGCTGGGTATTTATCCAAAGAACTTGAAAACACCAATGCGTAAAGATACATGCACCCCTGTGTTCATTGCAGCATTATTCACAATAGCCAAGACTTGGAAGCAACCTAAGTGCCCATCAAGGGACGAATGGATAAAGAAGATGTGGTATATATACACAATGGAATACTACTCAGCCATAAGAAACGATGAAATCCAGCCATTTGTGACAACATGGATGGACATTGAGGGTATTATGCAAAGTGAAATAAGTCAGAGGGAGAAGGTCAAATACCGTATGATTTGCTTCATTAAGTAGTAGATAATAACAACAATAAACAAATACATAGAGACAGAGATTGGATTGGTGGTTACCAGAGGGGAAGGGGGGAGGGAGGAGGGCGAAAGGGATAATTTAGCACATGTATGTGGTGATGGGTTGTAATTAGTATTTTGGTGGTGAACATGATGTAATCTATGCAGAAATAGAAGTATAATGATGTACACCTGAAATTTATACAATGTTATAAACCAATGTTACTGCAATAAACAAAAAATTAAATAATTAAAAACGACTAAGTTAGCCATAATGGTAATAGATATTTGATCTGGGACTAGGTAGGATTTAGTTAAGGTGGATAGAGAGGAAAGAGCATTTTGGATAGAGAAGAAGAAATGAGCAAAGAGGAAGTCTTAATGAGCAAAGCATGGTATG
Source organism: Diceros bicornis minor (assembly GCF_020826845.1). NCBI lineage: Eukaryota > Metazoa > Chordata > Mammalia > Perissodactyla > Rhinocerotidae > Diceros > Diceros bicornis. Next base: position 17,378,038 of record NC_080760.1, on the reverse strand, counting down.
GGTTTATGGCAGAGGGAGACTCAGTTAAGGTCAGCCTGACTGTACTGGAGGATATGTGACAATGGGAAAATAGGATTGGCCAGATAAAATAACATAGAGGATATTAAAATTTAGGCAGAAATGTTTAGCTTTTAATGCAGGCAAGAACTGGGAGCTATTATAGATTCTTCAGTAGAAGGATATTGTGATACAAATAGTATTCACTATTTGTATGGTATGGTATATGTGTCCTTTGAAGAAGGTGTGAAGCTACCTTCTTCCTAGTAGCATGCATGCGTTTTGCATACCTTTTTAATTTAATCATTATAACACCAATGAAAGAAACTAACATTCAGAGTTTAAAATAGCTTCTCTAAAGCCTGATGTCTATTAAGTGATTCAAACCAGGATTTAAACTAACATCTGTCTGATTCTAGAATGTTAGAGTGGGAGAGACTCTTCAGTCAGGAATCTTTTCCTGCAGTAACCCAGGTATGGGGTAATGAGGAATTTACTCAGTAGCAGTGGGAATGGAAAAGAAGAGATGGAGCTGAGAGAGAATTTTTTGAAGAACTTTTGACTGATTGTATATAGAGAATGAAAGAGAGAATAAACCTAAGAAGACATTGAAGTTTTACTCTTGGATAGCTAACGAAGGTTACTCTGCTTTGTAGCGGTTGTTCTTGGGGATGGAGGCAGACAGGAGGGGCTAAGGAGATGGATGAAATGACATCTGATTTGGAAATGTCAAGTTTTAAACCTTAATCATTTTAATAGAAGGTAAAGTCAGGAAGATTTCAGAATTTGGGAGTCCTCAACATATTAGATAGTTGAAGGTATAAGAAATCTTCTAACAGAGAGAGGTGCATGAAAGAAGAGCAAAAGACTTTGAGATGTAGTGCCAAATTCCTCGTGTAGGTTTAGGAAGAGGAGGGCTATCAAACAGTTGAGAACAACATGGATGTTCCTGTTCTCAATATTTGCATTTTGACCCCTGTCAGACTAGGTTTTGCTTGTTTGTTTCTACTTCAAGTGGAATAGATATAAATGAACTTAAGTGCATGATAAAGTTTTTCCAACAGTAGATTGTTTGGTCTCTCAAACAGAATCTGTTAGTTTATTTTTATGGCCCTATTTCAGTTTATCTCTTGGGGAACATTCTAAAGAACAGTTTTTTGTTCATACTTATATTACTGATTTGATTCTTCTCTGACTTTACGTTTAAAAGCTAATGGCTAGGATATGACAACAAAAGCACAGGCAACAAAAGAAAAAAATAGATAAATTGGACTTCATCAAAATTAAACACTTTTGTGCGTCAAAGGAACTGTCAAGAGAGTGAAAAGACAACCTGCAAAATGGGGAGAAATATTTGTAAATCACGTATCTGATAAGGGATTAATATCCAGAATATATAATGAACTCCTGCAACTCAACAACAAAATACAACCTATATCAAAAATGGGCAGAGCCAGCCCTGATGGCCTAGTGGTTAACGTTCGGTGCTCTCACTACTTTAGCAGCCCAGGTTCGTTTCCCGGTCGTGGAACCACACCACCCATCTGTCAGTTGCCATACTGTGGCGGCGGCTCACATAGAAGAACTAGAAGGACTCACAACTAGGATATACGACTATGCACTGGGGCTTTGGGGAGAAAAAAAAAAAGGAGGGAGATTGGCAACAGATATTAGCTCAGGGCAAATCTTTCCCTGCTAAAAAAAAAAAAGGGGGGAGTGGGGGGAGGCAAAGGACTTGCTTCAAAGAAGATATACAGATGACCAATAAGCACATGAAAAGATGCTCAGCATCACTAGTCATTAGGGAAATGCCAATCAAAATGCGATGAGATACCACATATCCATTATGATGACTGCTATTAAATAAATGGAAAATAACAAGTGTTGGCAAGGATGTGGAGAAGTTGGAACCCTGTGCACTGTTGGTGGGAGTGTAAAATAGTGCAATCATTATGGAAAACAGTATGGCATTCCTTGAGAAATTAAAAATAGAATTACTATATGATACAGAATTGTACTTCTAGGTATATACCCAAAAGAATCGAAACGAGGGACTCAAACAGATCCTTGTACACTTGTGTTCAATGCAACATTATTTATAATAACCAAAAGATGTAAACAACCTAATGTCCATCAACAAGTGAATGGGTAAACAAAATGTGGTATATATACAAGAGTATGTTATTCAGTCTTAAAAAGGAATGAAATTTTGATACATGCTACAACATGGATGAACCTTGAAAACATTATGCTAAGTGAAATAAGCCAGACACAAAGGCCGTATATTGCATGATTCTACTTATATGAAGTATGTAGAATAGGCAAATTCATAGTCACAGAAAGTATAATAGAGGTTACCAGGGACTGGGGGAAGGGAGGAATGAGGAGTTATTTTTTAATGGGTACAGAGTTTCTGTTGGGAATAATGAAAAAGTTCTGGAAATGGATGTTAGTGATGGCTGCACAGCACTGTGAATGTACTTAATACCACAGAACTGCATATTGAAAAATGATTAAAATGGTAAATTTTATGTTATCTATATGTATCACAATTTAAATAAAAACTAATGGCCATTGTACAAGGTTATAAACATTATTATGGCTGTTATAATAGTGCCAACATGTTCTTTTTTTCTGTGTTCTCTTCTGTTTATTTTGTCACCATATTCTTTGTTATGCATTTGTTTATAATTTACCTTTCTTAATCTTTATTTTAAAAACAATTAGCAGCCTACTATTTCATCAATGTCTGTTTCTTGAGCTTTAATTACCCAAAGCTTTAGATTATTTTGGCTAACTTGGGCTCTTATGATAACATTTGTGTGTGAATCCTTATATTAAAAATACTAGTAGTATTTTTCAGTATTAAAAGTATAATATGCTTGTACTGTTGTTAAGAATTAAGAAATCCAGCTGTCTGAGAAAAGTCTTCCTTCATTGCAGTATTTTGCTTGCAGGATGAAGATGAGCTGGATTCCCACACCATGGTGAAGACTAGTTCGGAAAGCGTGGGCACGATGCGGGCCACCAGCACGATGAGTGAGGGGGCCCAGACCATGATTGAACATAATAGCACGATGTTAGAATCTGACTTGGGGACCATGGTTATAAACAGTGAGGATGAGGAAGAAGAAGATGGAACTATGAAAAGTATGTGGCTTTTTCCCATTGAACTTGAATTTTCTGTTTTGAAAGTATATTTCTATAGAAACCAAAAGAGTTCTGTGTTACTTTTTATAGCCAGTTGTGGAAAATTTTGTTTCTTGGCTTTATTTAACAGTAAAAAGAGTATGGCACAGATAAATTAAAAAAAAATTTTTAATATAGCAGAAAGCAGCACATCTTTAACTTAGGTTTATGGAACTTTTTTCTGTTGAAGGATGCTAACCCATAATTTAATTTGTAAAGTATTTTAAAGATAAAAAGATAGGGTTTCTAACATTTACTTTTCCAATTAAAAAAGTGAACCTTTTTAAAATTCTGTTCCAGTAAATACAACATAATATTATTTCATGTTGTCTAAATTATCAGTTAAGTCGCAGTGACAGAGGCGTTCAAGCTAAGGGAAGAAATAAGGGCTGAGGTGGGAAACGAAGAAACACTAGAAAGACGGATGAAGAGACAGGCTTACTCATGCAGAAAATTCAGTTCAGTGCATATTTACTACTGCTTGTCACGTGTGAGGCACAGTGCCAGCGTTGTTGCACGGCCTAAAATGACGATTAAGACATTCTCTCTGATCTCTCTTGCTTACAGAGTGATGAAGATAGAGATACTTTCACAGACCAGCATTTCTTTTTTTTATATATATGTATATATATAGCTTTTCAAGATTGCAGTTAACCATGGGACATTGTGATTTCACAGTTTTATGCAAAAGCAGATTAATTACCTCTTAATACCTACTGACCTATCTCTTCCCCCTACCCCCCAGTCCTGTGTGGTTAATGTCACAGTCTAAGCACTAGTCTGTTTTCTACTAGACAGGACAGCTTCTAAATAGCACAAAAGCAGTAATATATGACTTCTTGCATTGTAGAGCCTAGAAAGTTATAAATATTCAAGTGATTTGCTGATACTGTAAAATGGATATGGGTAGGAATTTCCTCTCTGACATTTGTTTTCTTTTTGCCTACCCCTTTCTTTTTGCTACTCATCTTGTGCTAAGTCTTACATCGTAGCTTTAAGTCATTTGGCTCACTGCTGTTGCTTTCTTCACATTTCCTAATCTGTGTAGCCCATTATGGTTGTATACTTTGAAAGGGAGGGTCATGAAACACAAAATGCAAACAGATTGCCGTATAGTTAATCTTGAGTGGGAAGAAGGAGAGGGATATAAATTTTTTTATCTCCCACAACTGGTGGGTCTCCTGAGCCTTTGCTCAGGAAAGCAGCCTAAGACTTGGGTTCCTAGCTGGGCTTCTGACTAGAACAGGCCGTCTGCATCCATAACATGCTTACCCAACTACATCAGATGATCTTTTGGTCTCCAAAGCTGGCTAGTCATAGCCTTAGGGTACAAGTTATGTGCCCTGTACATCAAAAAGGCCCTATGATAAGACAGTTTACAACACATTTTCCATCAGCACGTAACATCGGTTTTCCACAGCTGATAAAATTCATTTAACCAAACTTTATGATTCTTAGCAGACCAGTTAGAAGATCATTGAGTGCTTTGTTATATCTCTAGAGAGCTACTGGGCTTTCTACAAAACTACATAAACAACTTTTCGCATGCAGTCATATAGTTGAACATTGTCATATAAATAGTCACTAAAAAAATGAGGCTTTATGGAATCTAATTCGTGTTGGATTGTTACAGCTCAAGGAAGAGACACGTGATGATGATTTATTAGACGTTATACTTTAAAATTAGAGTGCAAATTTTCACATATTTTGTTTAGTGACTTTTAGCTTTGACAGCCGCAGAAATCATTCAATATATGTTATAATTTTGTGTCCTAAGTGTGATTTTTTGGGGGCACAGAGATTTTATTAAAAGCTCATTTTTAGATTGAGCAGATAGTGGTTTATATGGTTGCAGTTGTTTTATGTGCTTCAGCAAGCTTTAAGTCCCATGACCCAACATTCCATGTATTTTAAGCTCTGCAATTTAGACGTCATTCTATAATGTGGGACTTCCATGTTCCCCAAAATCTAATCAAATGATGTTAGAATAACCCCCAGGATTTGTCGTACTGTGGTGTCGCAATAGTAAAGAATGCAAAGAAGTTATTGAGGCAGAACTCACTTTTCCTGAAACCACATAATTACTTTTAGTCTTGTTTTTCCTCATGATCTAAATCTTTAAAACTTCTTAGATTAGTTGGTATGAGCTCTCAGGTTATGTCACATCAAAGCCTCATTTGCTAATGTGTTTTTAGCATTTTTGTTCCCTGAAAAGATTATAGCAATATATTATTTTTAATTTTCTAAAATCTCTAGAATGTTATATTACATGCTGAAGATTTTGATTTCTTTTTTTTTTTTATTTTTATTTTGTTCTATTGCCAAGATTTTCTATTTGCATTCTTTACTCTTTTTTTTTTTTTTTTTTTTTTGGTTTATAACATTGTAAAAATTTCAGGTGTACATCATTGTACTTCTATTTCTGCATGGACTACATCATGTTCACCGCCAAAATACTAATTACAACCCATCACCACACACATGTACCAAATTATCCCTTTCACCCTCCTCCCTCCCCCCTTCCCCTCTGGTAACCACCAATCCAATCTCTGTCCCTATGTGTTTGTTTATTGTTGTTACTATCTACTACTTAATGAAGGAAATCATACGGTATTTGACCTTCTCCCTCTGACTTATTTCACTTTGCATTATACCCTCAATGTCCATCCATGTTGTCACAAATGCCTGGATTTCATCATTTCTTATGGCTGAGTAGTATTCCATTGTGTATATATACCACATCTTCTTTATCCATTCGTCCCTTGATGGGCACTTAGGTTGCTTCCAAGTCTTGGCTATTGTGAATAATGCTGCAATGAACACAGGGGTGCATGTACCTTTGCAAATTGGTGTTTTCAAGTTCTTTGGATAAATACCCAACAGTGGAATAGCTGGATCATATGGTAGTTCTATCCTTGATTTTTTGAGGAATCTCCATACAGTTTTCCATAGTGGCTGCACCAGTTTGCACTCCCACCAGCAGTGTATGAGAGTTCCCTTTTCTCCACATCCTCTCCAACACATATTGTTTCCTGTCTTGTTAATTATAGCCATTCTGACGGGCGTGAGGTGATATCTCATTGTAGTTTTGATTTGCATTTCCCTGATAGTTAGTGATTTTGAACATCTTTTCATGTGTCTCTTGGCCATCTGTATATCTTCTTTGGAGAAATGTCTGTTCAGGTCTTTTGCCCATTTTTTAATTGGGTTGTTAGTTTTTTTGTTGTTGAGACGCATGAGTTCTTTATATATTTTGGAGATTAAGCCCTTATCAGATGTATGGTTTGCAAATATCTTCTCCCAATTGTTAGGTTGTCTTTTCGTTTTGTTGATGGTTTCCTTTGCTGTGCAGAAGCTTTTTAGTTTGATGTAGTCCCATTTGTTTATTTTTTCTATTGTTTCTCTTGCCCGGTCAGATGTGGTGTTTGAAAAGATGTTGCTAAGACCGATGTGGAAGAGCGTACTGCCTATGTTTTCTTCTAGAAGTTTCATAGTTTCAGGTCTTACATTCAAGTCTTTAATCCATTTGGAGTTAATTTTTGTGCATGGTGTAAGGTAAGGGTCTACTTTCATTTTTTTGCATGTGGCTATCCAGTTTTCCCAACACCATTTGTTGAAGAGACTTTCTTTTCTCCATTGTATGTTCTTGGCTCCTTTGTCAAAGATTAGCTGTCCATAGATGTGTGGGTTTATTTCTGGGCTTTCGATTCTATGCCATTGATCTGTGTGTCTGTTTTTGTGCCAGTACCATGCTGTTTTGGTTACTATAGCTTTGTAGTATATTTTGAAATCAGGGAGTGTGATACCTCCAGCTTTGTTCTTTTTTCTCAGAATTCCTTTAGCTATTCGGGGTCTTTTGTTGTTCCATATAAATTTTAGGATTCTTTGTTCTATTTCTGTGAAAAATGTTGTTGGAACTTTGATAGGGATTGCATTGAATCTATAGATGGCTTTAGGAAGTATGGACATCTTAACTATGTTAATTCTTCCAATCCAAGAGCACGGAATATCTTTCCATTTCTTTGTGTCTTCTTCAATTTCTTTCAGAAATGTTTTATAGTTTTCGGTGTACAGATCTTTCACCTCCTTGGTTAAGTTTATTCCTAGGTATTTTATTCTTTTTGTTGCAATTGTAAATGGGATGGTACTCTTAATTTCTCTTTCTGCTACTTCGTTGTTAGTGTACAGAAATGCAACTGATTTTTGTATGTTGATTTTGTATCCTGCAACTTTACCATATTTGTTTATTACTTCTAAAATTTTTCTGGTGGATTCTTTAGGGTTTTCTATATATAAAATCATGTCATCTGCAAATAGTGACAGTTTCACTTCTTCCTTTCCAATTTGGATCCCTTTTATTTCTTTCTCTTGCCTGATTGCTCTGGCTAGGACTTCCAATACTATGTTAAATAGGAGTGGTGACAGTGGGCATCCTTGTCTGGTTCCTGTTCTTAGAGGGATAGCTTTCAGTTTTTCACCATTGAGGATGATATTAGCTGTGGGTTTCTCATATATGGTCTTTATTATGTTGAAGTACTTTCCTTCTATACCCATTTTATTCAGAGTTTTTATCATAAATGGATGCTGTATCTTGTCAAATGCTTTCTCTGCATCTACTGAGATGATCATGTGATTTTTGTTCTTCATTTTATTAATGTGGTGTATTACGTTGATTGATTTGTGAATGTTAAACCATCCCTGCATACCTGGAATAAATCCCACTTGATCATGGTGTATAATCTTTTTAATGTATTGTTGTATGCGATTTGCTAGTATTTTGTTGAGGATTTTCGCATCGATGTTCATCAGTGATATTGGCCTGTAATTTTCTTTTTTTTTGTGTGTTGTCCTTGTCTGGTTTTGGTATCAGGGTAATGTCAGCTTCGTAGAATGAGTTAGGGAGCTTCCCACCCTCCTCAATTTTTTGGAAGAGTTTGAGAAGGATAGGTATTAAGTCTTCTTTGAACGTTTGGTAGAATTCACCAGGGAAGCCGTCTGGTCCTGGACTTTTATTTTTGGGGAGGTTTTTGATTATTGTTTGAAGATTTTGATTTCTATCACTTTTTCCACTGAAGTTTCAAATGAGTTGCCTGATTTAATATTTTTGTCAGTTTGTTGTGTTTGCATACTCTTTTATACCTTTATACATGAAGCTAGGAATTACAGACCTGTTTTCCTTACTTCTGAAAAGTGTGATGATTTGACTGTAGGAAGGAAAATTATTAAAAGATCTTTTGAAGGGAAGTGGAGAAAAGTGATAAAAAATATTTAAAATTAAATTAAAATGGGCATGGACCCTAAAGGCAGGTCCCAAGAATATCTCTCCAAACCTGTTTTCAATAGTGATGGCATTACTTTTACCCTCTGACTCCCACTCTTCCCGTTCACTTCTCTCTGGGGCCTGCTCATTACCCATGTAATGTTCAGGCTTCAGCTTGGTAACTGAGATCTTTCACAATCTGGTACCAGCCAATATTTACACATGAATTTCTGCTTCATTATATATATGCTTTATCCAGACTGGTCTATGCCAGTTGGAGTTATGAATGGTTGACAGTAGGTATAAGCAGGTTGGTTGTCATTAAGGAAATCAACATTTAGGACTTTTTACCCTGAAGGAGTAGATTAGGACCAATCAAGAATCCATTGTCATCAAATTGATGAGGTAGTAGAGATTAATTCTTTATAGGTGACTCTGGGAGAGAATTGTTTCAGCAAAGAGAAGACTGGGACCTTTTACCTTGTTCAGCTTAGATCTACTCAGCTCTGTTTCTATGGTGGAACTTTCTGGGCACACAGAACTGGGGCTGAATTGGTAACTCTAGTTGCCCTGAGGGGAAAACTATCTCTGTTGGTGTCTGAGGAAGAGCCACACTCTCCAGTCAGATTAGAGGCTATGTTTCATGGCTTTAGCCACTCTCTTACTCATATCCTTAACTCCTCTGCCCTATTGTCTTTCTTTTCTGCCCCTCCTGGCAAAATGTGACTATGGATCAATAATCTGTTTGTCCATCTTCTCTGCATTTCACCATGGCTGCTGATTGCTGATGGAGACAGTCTCACGTCTGTACAGATGAGGATCACCACTTCATGGCCTTTAGGCCCATTTGGGCTCTCAGAACTTTCCTGTAGGCCTGTGTTTCTCTGCCCAGCTCTTTCTCCTTCTACAAAGTGGCTATTTTAGACCTTCACTAAAACTCTTCCTGTCACCTCTCCTCTCAGTTTCAGTAGATGACCTTGCTTCCTACTTCATAGAAAAAGAATTAAACATTATCATGCAAGAATGTAGAGAAGCTGTATAGGTGTTTTAAAAATGGACTTTGAAATAAGGCAGAAAAATTAGTCGTCCTTAACTTCTCTCTCTTCCCGCATCCCCTCATGGAATTAACATCATCTCATCAGTTCTGCCTTCTAAATATCTCTTTCCTCTGCTCACCGTCTCTGCTTGCATTTCTCTAGTGTAGGTCCTCCATAGTCTCTCACTTATAAGGTTGCCTAATTGAACCCCTGCCTCCATTCTTGGTCTCTACCGTCCATACAGATCTCATCATCTCTCTTTTCTGCTTATGACCCTCCAGTGACTCCCCATTGCTCTTAGTTTAAAGCCCAATGTGGGTTAAAAGGCAGGATATGCTCTAGTCTCTGCTTACTTTTCTATTCTCATGCCTCACTATTCCCTCTTCATTCTTCTTCCATCGCCTCAGCTCTTAAAATGCTTAAAATTTCTTACCTTTGGGCTTTTGCACTGCCAAAATCTCTCTTTTTGCACTGCCCAGTCCCTCTGTTTGGATTCCTGATTCCTTGTCTAATTCATATTCATCCTCTCAGGCTCAGTTAAGGAGTTGCTTCCTCTGCTGACCAGGTTAGGGATGGGTGCCCCTCCCATAGGCTAGCATCTCACTTCATACTTTACTCTAATAGCAGTTGTCACACTGTATTGTAATTGCCTGTTTCTGGGGAATTGTCCATTTACTCCCCACTGTATTCCCAGTGCTTACTACAATACTTAGCATAATAGTAAGAGGTCATTAAATATTTTCTGACCAAATGATAGCATGTAGTGAAAAGAGCATGGGATTTAAAGTCAGACCACTTTTAATTGTGTGTTACTAAAAGAGCTTCTGTAACATATATTTGTCTCTCTGTTTTTGTGTGTATATGTGTTTGTATGTGTGTGAATGTGGATTAATTTAGGTAAATACATAAAGCACCTAGCAGAGTGCTTTAAATATGGTGGGTAATAAGTAAAGAATAATCTCCATCTACCACTCCGCCAGTTTGTCCTTCCAACAACTTTGGAAGCTGGAACATCTGGAGAGCCCAGCCCTGCTTACCACACAGTGAGGGAGGCCTGACCTTCCAGGGACTGGGACTGAGGGCTGAGCCATCGAGCAGCTCTGTTCTCTTCCTTGCCAAGGCAAACTCTTGCTGCCACCTTTACCTGCCTCCTCCAAGACTTTGCTCCATCTCTCTTTATTCAGAAAGATACCAGAGAGGATTCTATAGAGACTAATGATTGCCAAAATGAACAGAGTAGCATAAACATAAATATGAGCAATTTGAATGGCAGGAGGAGGAAGGGATAAGGAAGCACTCAGGTGATCTAATATCTCCTGTTTAGGAGTATGATCGATAATATGTATTGAAATAACTTGCATGTGAGAGAACTGTATTCCACTGTTTGTGAAATTTGCTGTCTCTTTGAGAAAATGGGGCACGTGCCATGGGAGTATGAAAGAGCAATTTAAATTGTATTTTGTATATTTTTTATTTTCAGAAAAGAGAAAAAAGATGACTTTCTCAGATTGTAGCTGTCCTTCTAGTATGGGGGTCTAGTATGGGCAAACATTGTGCTCAGGACTTTGCATACATTATTTCATTGAGTCCTCACAAGGACCCTGTACAGTAGCATTGTCACTACCCTTTACCACTAAGGTAATGGGAGTGGAACTTGGGAATGTAAAGTGACTTGTTCAAGATTTCATAGTAAGTAAGTGGTGGAACCAGTATACAAACCCAGGTTTGACCCCCAAATCACATTATTACTCAGGCTGGTGAGCATGACATCCCTCTTGGGCAGGAGTCTAGAACGTCTGTGAGTCTTTTAGAAAAGGAGGCCTAGGTCATTATAAGTCAGCGTAGGTTACTGGGAACAAATCATATCAGAATAACATAATTTCCTTTTTTGAAAGCATTGCTAAACTTCTACGTCAGAGAAAATGTTGGGTTTGGATATTATGTCTTAGGATTTTGGAAAGTATTTGACAAGGTCTTTGGTGATATATCCTTGTAGACCTTATGTAGTATGAACTAACTGATAGTTCTGTTATGAGGGTTGAACAGTTATACCCAAATGGGCTTGTATCATTCAGGGTTTATTGGAGGACACAGAAACTGCTCTAGGTATTTTAAACATAAGGAGATTTAAGTCAGAGATGTAGATATTAACAAAATCAGTGGAAAAGTTGGAGGAGAGGGCTGTGTAGAAGGTCTCCAGGAATGACTCCCACAACACTACAGAAGTGACCCTTTATGGAACTACCTCTACTGCTACAGTCAGGAAGGCAGTGAATCCAGAGGCTGCCGTTGGCACTGTTGAGTTCAATAATGTAGACTGAACTCAATCCCTGTTGCTGTTTAGGGATTAGAAAGCTACCACTGCTACTGCAGCCACCCCTTAGCACCTGTGGGGCTGGTGACTGGATGCTGGAATGCTGCTGTAAGAAACCCTCACATCTCCATTACTGTGCTTGCCAGAAGGAAATAACTGAGGTAGCAGGCTCATGGCCTCTGCCTCATTTCTTGCTTTCCTGGTTGTGAAAAAGTGCACTTATCCAGGGTAAGGTGCAAGGAGTTCTGGGAAATGCAGTGTTTTGTTTTGCAGCCTATACAATAAGAAGGCTCACCAGAGGCAATGGCAGTGGTTGCTAAATTTCAGTCAACTACAATGTTAAATAAATTGGTGTCAACAAGACTTCTCATTGTGTATGTCCTGTAAGGCCTAGGCCTAAGCCCTAGCTAGCTCAACATTTTTTATAGAAACTTGGATGAAACTATAGAATGAAAGTCCATTAGAATTGCAAATGACGTGAAGTGGAGCAAAATAAAAATACATTCTAAGAAAGAGTCAAGGTCTTAAGAGATCTCCACAGGCTGGAGCAGTGGGCTTGATTTACAAGATAAATCCAGCTCTTGGGGCTGTGTCACTAACCTCACAAGTAAGGGTACTTCTTAGCAGTAGCCCCTCAGAGATGTTGGTTTTGCAGACCAGAGCAGGCCTGGGCATCTCTATTTAAAAAATAAATTAAAAAATCAAAATAAAACTCTACTAGTACTTCTGAGGTGCAGCTAAACTGATAACCACTTTTTAGAACAAGGAAATAAGCAACTTCACTCTACTTTCAGTGCCTAGAACACCTGGAGTATTTAGGAAGGATGGAGACACAGTGGAGCATACTCAGCAGAGTGAGCCAGATGGTGGAGTAGGTGGAGACAATGTTGTATTAAGAATGGGTGGAGGAATAACTGGTCATGTTTAGGTTTTATATTGTTTACTTTATATTAACCTTTCATAACTCTGTTTATCAATGATTAAATATTGGGTTAAGTAATTTTAATTGAACACATTTTAAAAATCTATTTTTTGCATATGCCTGTATACATAGTGATTTTTTAAATATATCACAGTTTATTGTTTCATTTTGGACAGTACATATATATAGTTTCACTTAATTAGTAAGAGAAAGTAAATTATGTTCTGCTTTAGATTTTTAAGAGTTTATCCTGGAAACAGATTCTAGACTGGTTTAGGAATGGTTTAGGAGAGGTACCAAGGAGGAAAGACTGACCATTAGGTATCCCTACCTCCTAGTTCATCTCATGTCCCTGGACAAAACTGTAAGTGTGAGACCATTTGCTCTGAGCAACAACTTCCATGTCTCATTCTTTGCTTAGTAACATCTTCTCTCCCGGCGCTGGCTCAGACCCTTTCCTTCCATCTTCTTCCCAAAACTTATTTCAGAAAAGTATCAAATATGCAGGTGTAAAATGCTTAATAATGTTTTACGTTCATGAAATGTTTACGTTTCTTCCAAAAATTTCAAAGCTTTGAGCTAAAGGAGTAAATCACTAAAGATGGAATTTGAGATGCCAAGAAACAATTAACCAGGGTGGCAGAGTGTGTAGGGGAAATCACTTTCCCACTTCTCCAGAGATCTTACCATTCTTTCATGAAAAACTGTCATATGCTTCTTTAACTGGTAAGATTAATCTTGCCCAGGACATAGCAGTAAAGGTGACAACAGGAAACTACATGTCCCACTTGCAGCTGGGTGCAGATACCCATAGTATTACTGGGCAATTAGAAACCCTTCATTTTCCTCTAAGAGTTAGTAGGTGTCTAGCTAAGGTGTGACTACAGTGGTTTGGAGTTACCTGTGAGTACGGAATATGGTCTGCTCTTCTGTGTGCTCTTGGTCTGTGGAATATTAAATGGTGTGTGACGCATCTTGGGCTCGTTAGTATAGGTGTTTTGGTCGTAGGATACCTTTTTTATTAGCACAGAGTACAGACAAGCATGTAAATATTAGTCTTCCTTGTACAAATGAAAATCTGTCTGTTTTGTAAAGGCCTCTGAAGAAAGAGTTTCCGTAGATGCACAGTGGCTGTTACAATGCACATTACTTGCATAGGAGATCATTCTTTTTACTTAACTAAAATACTTGGGTTTCAGTTTGTCTGTTTCCTTTTATTCTGCCCTCACTGGAGATAGAAAACAGCCGGTCACTATTTTCTGTGGAAGAACCCTTCGTATTTACTTGGATACTTATTAAATTGTATCCTCAGACTTTTCCTGGCTGAACAATTTCATTCCCTTTAACCTTTGTGCAGGTATTATTTTCTAAGCTTTTAATCTTTTTTATGACTAGCCTCTGGATCTTCTCCATGTTGTCTGTATCCTCCTTTGTTTTAAAATAGTCTGATGAAGTTAAGAAAAAGCTGATGTCAGTAGCTTCTGTATTAACATCCTGGTTTTATATGTATTTACTATACTCTTGGCAACAAATTAAAGGACAGATTTTTAAGATCATTAATCAGGTGGAACCACCCACATCTTAAAATAGTTTTAGAAGAACAAATTAGGTAATATTCATAAATTCCTTTGATGTTGAAATATATTATGCTAAAGTTATGATTAATTGTTATTTTGTTCCCTACACTTGTCTTGGTCATATTCATGCTAAGAAATTAAAAATTAAGTTACATTTTGTTAAAATATTTTTAAAATTCCTTTATATATTTAAATGTCTATGAAGACTTTTCGTCTGTTTAGATGACATGTGCAAATTAAGAAAGTTAATGAATAATTGTGGGTGGACTGGCATATTTTCTAAAGATATCATATTCACACAATTTAGTTTCCTTATATATGTTTTAGTGTATGTCAGAAGGAGAGGGAAAACAATTTTTTTCTTTAAAATTTCACATGCACAGAGGGATCGAGTAGTGGTTATTGTATTCTTTATTGCTAATGGGTTTTTAGTTCGACAGCAAATAGTTGAAGGAAATGGGGCCAAAATTAAGGAAGAAGGTAATTTTGAACATTAAATTTATTATTAAAAAATATATATTTATTTTTATAAGCTAGGGTCAGAATTCGGCTGCAACTGGAGAAATTGATGTCAATTTTATGTGATTATTCTTTCTTGTATTAAAAAAAAGTATTTGCCGTAGCAACCACAACCACATATGACAGTGGTTACTACCTTGAGATTTCCTGCTTCACTCTCCTGTTGAAGATTTTTTTTTTAATTTTTTTTTCCTTTTGTAAAAATAAATTGTAAGTCAGAAACTTCATCCTCTGTGTCCCACTCCTGTGAACACGCATCTCCCTGGAGACTCAACTGCACGATGTGGACCTGTTTCATATTGTGTAATTAAACATTACTGGGCAATTACAGCTGCCCCCTCCCATTAACTTTTGAAACAAACATAACTCATTTTCCTCTGTAGAAATTTTAAAAAATTGTTTTTTAAATTTTATTTGTGTATAACAAAGGTATACTCTAAATGTTAATACTGAATTTTAAATTAAACAGTGGAAAATATTTAGAAGTACAAGCACATATATTTGAATATAAAAAATTATTTGTCAGCATATCTTGTTATAAAGTCATCCAAAAAGAAAAATCTAATGGAATAGACTGCCTTCTTTTATTTAAGTTGATTTTTAGACTTTTGTTAACTCTCTGTGGGAATGTTTATTTCTGACTTAGGAATGGGTTATTTTCCAAGATTTTGAGTGTGGAACCCAACAGGCATTTTACCATAGGTTTTTAGGTCAGCCTGTAAAAGACCCTTAAAATTATAATGTATCTGAAATGTAGTGATAATTAAACCACTATATTATAGGGGTTTTTATGTTTCTAATGGGGGTGTTACTATAGTAAAATTGAAGACTGCTACTCCTACCTCTTCCTATATCCTCCACTTATAAATAAGTGTATAAAAGTGTATCAGTTAAGAACTGAATTTGGCTGTATGTACCAGAAAATCTAAATAACAGTGGTTTAAACAAAATAGGGTTAATTTCTTTTCTCATTTAACAAGAAATCCAGAAGCAGAGTGTCCTGCTTTGGTAGAGTGATGTTGTGATGTCATTAGAGATCCTTTCTGGGACACCATCTTTAGGGTATTACTCTTGTCCTCCTGCTTGTAGAGTAACTGCTAGATCTTTAGCCATTAAGTTTGCATTCCAGGCAGGAGGAAAGAGCAAGAAGAAGCAGAGTGGTGACACCTATATCAAGAACATAAGAGCTTTCCTAGAAATCTTCATCTTATATGTCACTGGCCAGAATTGTGTTACATGGCCTCTCTTCCCACCAAGAGAGACACCTTGTCACCTCAAGGGAGGGAGGGCCTATAGATATAAAGTAGGCAGTTTTTTCACTTTGAGATGCTGGGATGCTAGCAGTGGCTTATGGGACTTGGCATAGAAGCTCCTGATTAGGATAGGGGTAGGAGCTGCACAGGACTGTTGGGGATGGAAGAGTAGATTCCTAGAATGAAGTTTCTCAGTAATTATCTTTTTGTCTTTAGTCAGCCCCAGGGATTGGTCTGCCTCTTCCCTTTCTGTTGCCATTACTTACTTCTGATTGGACTTTTATTTCTGACTCATTGCAGAAAAGAATACTATCTGTTTTTCAGCCTTTTCCTTACTCTCCCTATCTCTAAAAGAAGTGGCTACCCAGCCCATCTTACTTTTTGTTGTGAATGTTTTTATAAAAGATTAAAGTTTTCCCCATTTTATTCTCTATAGTGGAAAAGCAGCTTTTGAGATTTTATTTTTCTCCTTCTCCTTTCCTGTGTATGTTGCTGCTCTTAAAATGTAGGCCATATTAGAGTAGGTGCTCTAATAAGTGTTAGTTTCCAGTGGGAAAAGATTAATCTTCCGTTTACTCAGATACTAAGGTCTGAATTAAGAGTCACTGGTATATCAAAAGACCACTGACTGTTTCATTACAGCACTAGGGTATTTTTAAAGATTCTGGTTGGTCAAGATTGGTAAAGATGAAGAGTTCCATACCTACTAAGGGAGAAAACTGTAACTAGAGTCTGCGGTGAAGCCAGTGCTGACTAGAGGGAAAGGTAATAAGAGCAGTGTGGGCCTGGCCTGGTGGGGGGTGTGGGGAGGGAGTTTTGGGGAGGGGGAGTGGTCAGGGAGTGCTGTTTTCTTCAATAGATTAGTAGTGCCACAATGTGTTTTTGTTTTGTTTTTTACCAAAGCACCTAGATATACTAAATTTTATTTATTTATTTATTTATTTTTGCTGAGGAAGATTTGCCCTGAACTAACATCTGTTCTCAGTCCTCCTCTTTTTGCTTGAGGATGATTCACCCTGAGCTAACGTCTGTGCCAGTCTTCCTCTATTTTGTATGTGGGTCACCACCACAGCATGGCTGATGAGTGGTGTGGGTCTGCGCCCAGGATCCAAACCTGTGAACCCGGACTGCCAAAGTGGAGTGTACCAAACTTAACCACTAGGCCATGGGGCAGGCCCCTAAATTTATTTTTTGAAGAATTGTATCTAGAAATTTGCTTCAATGAAGCATTTTCTATATGTTTGTCAAATCCAGTTGGTAATGGTGATCTTCATGGTTTCTTGCTTTACCAGGAATTAGTTCCCAACAAAACCATTTTTGTTCTCCTCTCTGATTCTGATTTTACTGTATAAACATTGGTAACGTTTTTGTACCAAATGTTAAAGTTTTCAGTTATCTTTAATGCATGTGACCCATCTTAAGACTAGCTGATTAAAATGAGAACTTACAACACAAATAAATATGTAATTCTATTACAAAATTTGTCTTTAAAAAAAAGTGGATTTTCTCCCTCCCCCCAATGATTTGATTTACTCAATTATTTTATAGAAAATTTATTGAGCTACACTTGTAATATTTTATTGTTTATTCTAGTAAAAAGGGCAGAGGTGGAGAATAATTGAGGTTAAATTCCTGGACTTTATTTTGGAATAAAAGGTTGCCATAGGAACCAAATTTCAATTCTGATGTTGGAGAAAGATGTCTTGTAATGACATCTGAGACATAATGACATATAAGACTCAGAGACAAATCAAGGGTTCTTAAAATCTGTTGGAAATGTTAATGGAATGTGTGTGTCCTGTCCAAATGTCAGTAGTGTAACCTTGCCACATTAACCATTTTCTTCTTTTAACAATAGGAGATTTTAGCGAAGAAAGTTGAAGATAAAATACCATAAACACAAAATCTTTATATAACATTTATTGATCACTAAAATATTATACCTTCTCTCCTATATATTTTGTTCATTTTTAACATACCAGTAAAGTCCGTTCTGACAGGGAATCTAAGGGTAGCTTTGGCTGTTATCTTGATAAACTGTCCCTAAGGAGTTCGTTTTTCATGGGTTTTGTATGTGGGATATGAGAGTGTTCTAAATTCTGAAGGTTTACTACAAATATTGATGTTTTATGCTATCCTAATTTTGATGGAATGTCTCAGTATCCTTTCAGTGGATACCATTTGGGTTCCAGACGTCTTGTCACACTTATTTTCAAGCTTTCTAAAGTCTGAGCAACTATAATTGGAGGATGAGTCTTTAGATAAACAGTTGTATTTTTTTTCTATTTTTCCACTAATACATGCATATTCTGAATATCAAATTCCTTCTGACTCTATTAGCGCAAATCATTCTAAAAACTGTAGTAGTCACAATAATTTCTCATTTATTATTGCCAATACACAGTTACTAGTAATGAAATACTAGTAGCCTCTACTAATTCAAAAGTAATGATGTTGAAAAACCATATAGCGTCTCATTAGCTTCTCCTCATGGCCATGGATGTTGAACATCTGAGTGGACAGTCAAAAGCACTCATTGATGGTCATAATTATCTTATTTGTGAAATTATTTGGGTAAAGGATTTGGGTTCCTACGTTAGGGAACTTATAGTTTAAAGATAGATAGAAGATAAAGACAGAAACATATTTAAAAGACATAATTCATAGGCTGAAAATAAAACATTAACATTATTTTTACTAATAATTGTATTATTTGGTTTTACTTACATTGTATCATAATGATTCACTTGATCAGAGATTAGGCTCAACCATCAAAATACCCATAAGAACATGAAAAAGGCCTCTGTGTAGGTATTAAGAAATAAGATCACTTGCAAATAAGAATCTGTATATCTATAGAGAAAAATTTGGTTAACTCAGAATAATTAACTTAAAAACATAATCAGCAGGGTCTCAAAGAGATATTTGTACACCCATTTTTCATAGCAGCATTATTCACAATAGTCAAAAGATGGAAGCAACCCAGTGTCCGTTGACAGATGAATGGATAAACAATATATGACACATACCTACAATGGAATATTATTCAGCTTAAAAAGAAAGGAATTCTGATGCATGCTACAACATGGATGAACCTTGAAGACATTAAGCTAAGTGAAATAAACCAGTCATAAAAAGACAAATACATAATGATTCCACTTATATGAGATATCTAGAGTAGTCTCATTCATAGAGACAGAAAGTAGAATGGTGGTTGCTGGGGCTGGTGGGGAGGGGAGAATGGGGAGTTGTTGTTTAATGGATATAGAGTTTCGGTTTTGCAAAATGAAAAGAGTTCTGGAGATTGGTTGCACAACAATGTGAATTTTTTTTTTTTTTTTTGATGAGGAAGATCAGCCCTGCGCTAACATCCGATGCCAATCCTCCTCCTTTTTGCTGAGGAAGATCGGCCCTGGGCTAACATCCGTGCCCATCTTCCTCCACTTTAAGTGGAACGCCGTCACAGCATGGCTTGACAAGCGGTGCGTAGGTGCGCGCCTGGGATCCGAACCTGTGAACCCTGGTCCGCCACAGCGGAGCGTGTGCATTTAACCGTTGCGCCACTGGGCTGGCCCCAACAATGTGAATACATATATATTTTTTTCTGAGGAGATCAGCCCTGTGCTAACACCTGCCAATCCTCCTCGTTTTTTTTTTTTTTTTTTTGCTGAGGAAGACTGGCCCTGGGCTAACATCCGTGCCCATCTTCCTCCACTTTTTGTGGGATGCCGCCACAGCATGGCTTGCCAAGCGGTGCTTTGGTGCACGGCCAGGATCTGAACCGGCGAACCCCGGGCCGCTTCAGCGGAGCACACGCACTTAATCGCTTGCACCACCGGGCCGGCCCCCACAATGTGAATATATTTAACACAACTGAACTGTACATTTAAAAATGGTTAAGGTGGTAAATTTTATGTTATGTATATTTTACCACATTTAAAAAAAAAACACACACATAGTCAATGTGAAGTCAATAAAAACTTTGTTTTAATAGGGAAAATCATGTCATTTTAAGACAATGAATGGAAATTTTTTTAATGAGTAAATACTGCCATTACCAACCTGTCTTATATCCTTACCTATGGAAACTTACCTGAACTTCAAATCCACCCAATAAGACACAGTTCTAAAAGCTAGGGGAAGGAAAGGGGAGATAGGATGCTTGCCTGACAGCTCCGTCTCCCTCACCCCACCCTTTTAGTTTAATTGAAAGAATTCCAGACTTGCTGATTCACCAGTTAGAGTAGGCATCAATTCAGTTTCATCTCGTATTCCTAAAGAGTAAAAATATAAGTTTTAGCATTGTATTCTTTTGACCAAAATTACCTTATAGCTCATACTGAGCCAACAGTGTTATTTAGTTGTCCTAATAGTAACTATAGTTTTAAGCTGCATTAGTATGATTACAAAATGTATTCTAGATTGGCCAGATCACTATTAGTAATATTATGTCTGATTTTAGAGGATCGTGGAGAGACTGGAATGTCTCCATAGACAAGTAAACAAGATGATGATGAGTTTGAAAAACATCGTATGAAAGGAACTGGGGATATTTCACCTGAAAAACAGACAACTAAGACAGGAGCCATTATCCCTGTCTTCAGATATTTGAGAGACTGGTATATGAAAGAGAAATTTATTTGAAATATGAGTGTAAATGACAGAAGGACAGATTTCAAGTTCACATTAAAAAAATACTTTTTGTAACTTGGAGTTACCCAACAGGCTTCCTTGTGGGGAGGTGTACTTCCTATCATGGAAATTTTTAAGAAGCAGGTAGGTAACTTACTATATGGAGAACTGTATAGGAAATGTCTTCGTGGTGGTCTCTGGGACCTTTTTTTGGAACTCTAGGGCTTTAAGGAAACCAGTTTGAAAACCAGTGATCAAGATCATACCAGCCAGATTTTAAAATCTAGTTATTTCAAATGTTTATTTTCCACTTTAATCGTTCAGTATAGAAAATGAGGAGCCATTGAATGATTCTAAGCAGAATGACATGGTTTGGTTTGCATTTAGAAAGGTCACTACGTTGTCAGTATGAAACAAAAGTCAAAATTGGGATGAGACCAGTTTGGAGGGTGCTACAATGGCCTAGGCAAGAAATGATTAGAAGCTAAACTAAGACAGTAGCTGGATAGAGGAAAAAAGGTTAGATTTAAACAGCTCCATTGAGATGTGTAATTACAAAGAGCTAACTGTCAGTTTGTATGATAAGACAGGAGTCTGGGTTAATTCTCGACTTGACCACATTGAGGATTGAGTCAATAACGCTGACGGTGAACAGAGAGAGAGCATGTGGAGGAGCAACAGGTTTGACGGGAAAGAGCTTGAATTTAGCTTTGAAACTGGCAAGTTTGAGGGAACTGTCACTCACCTCAGATCACGTAGTCCAATAGTAAGCAGTGGGAAAGTCAGATACAGAACTTGGGAGCAAGGTCTGGGCTGGGGAAATAGAGCTGGGAGTCATGGATATAAATATGACAGGTGAAACAAGAGTCCAGGAGGAGGTGGAATCAGCTAGAAAAACTATGAGGAAGCAGAGACATAAGAAGAACCTGGATGAGTCCTTGTAACTTCTTACAGCTAATAGTGCTGCACAATGACAATGACAATGCAGGCTTAAATGTTTAAAAAAAAAACACTTAGGTTTAAAATTTTACTTTATTTGGCAAATTTCAAATACATCTGAAATGATTTTAATAAAATTATGATAAAGATCCTGCCAAATTCTGAAATGTTTCTACAATCTAAGAATATTGTGGATCTCAGCCTAATCATTAGTTGACTTTTTATTTGGCCTGGATATTTTTGTCTTTTCATTCTTACCTTATTTTATTTTACTTTGTTGTTCATTAAATTGACGGTGTTGGCCTTGAATCTGACCAGTACAAATTTATTATATTGCTCAAGAAAAAAATCATACTTCAATAAAAATCATACTTCTTTAAATATAAGAACTTATATCCTCCCTTTGTTCTTTGTTTACCTAAGGAAATGCAACTTCACCACAAGTACAAAGACCATCATTCATGGACTACTTTGATAAACAGGACTTCAAGAATAAGAGTCATGAAAACTGTAATCAGAACATGCATGAACCCTTCCCTATGTCCAAAAATGTTTTTCCTGATAACTGGAAAGTTCCTCAAGATGGAGACTTTGACTTTGTAAGTACATTGCATTTCTCCCTTTTATGTTTTATCTTTCTTTGTTTTATTGTCACATTGAGAAGCATAGTTTGTGTGTGTGGATAAAATTATAGACCGTACATTAATATTCAATACATAGCCACATATGTGGGTAGAAGAATGGTAAAATTTTTGTAGTTTGCTTATAGAAGTGTGTGTGCAGAGAAATGTAAATAATTGCTTATAGTTAAATAAATCATAGCTGAAATCTAGAGAAATATTTAGGATTCTTTAAAACAAAATGACAACTATTTCAAAAGATGTTTTTAATAATGCAAATATGAGTTACTTCTGGCAGTCAGTAAATTCAGTTTCCAAAACAAATGATGCAAAGGTATTTATGACATAGACTTTGAGAAATTTGCCTCAACTTTGAAAGTTAACTGAGTTAGTTTCTACTTGAGTGTTAATTCCACTTCATTTGTCAGAAATAATCGTCCTATTCTGTATCTAGTTAGCTTATAAACTTCAATATAAAGCTGTGCATTATTGCCTCTTTTGTTACATTTTCTCTTTATTTCTTCTGCCCTACTCCTTATTATTTATTTCTTTTAAAGAATGCATATAATACAGATAAACAATTCTAAAGCAACTGTTTCTACATCTTGAGAGAGTAAATTCTCAAAATGAATTCTTTAATGGAGTAGAAATTTTTATAGAGTAAATTTTTACTGTAGTATGTTTTTTTTTTTAATTTTTTTTTTTAATTTTATTTTATTTTTTCCCCCAAAGCCCCAGTAGATAATTGTATGTCATAGATGCACATCCCTCTAGTTGCTGTATGTGGGATGCGGCCTCAGCATGGCCGGAGAAGTGGTGTGTCGGTGCACACCTGGGATCCGAACCCGGGCTGCCAGCAGCAGAGTGCGCGCACTTAACCGCTAAGCCACAGGGCCGGCCCTACTTTAGTATGTTTTAAATAGTATGTTAGTTTTGCATATTGCTCTGTAAGATTTTTTCAGGATTTTTATAATCCTTTATAGCTATATTTATTAATAAATACATTTGTTTATAAGTAAATAAAATTTTAAATATATCCTTAAAATATATAGATAATATTTAGCCATTTTGCTTAGTCAACATGCCTCTAAATGCTTTGAGATTATAGATATTTTTAATATTAAGTACTTTTCTCCTAAATATGGTGATTATTTGAGGTTTTTAATAATCAGATAATCAAGTTTCAAAATCTATCTTCAATATATTTAGTACTAATTGCTAGCAAATATTAGCAATGCCACAGGTTAGCCTGAAAACATTAATTATAATATCTACTTACTGTTTTTTTTCAATTTTGAAGTTGAAATTAGAAAAATAAAATCTGTATTTCTATAGTTCTAGTAAGATTTCATTTTAAACTACCTACTTTTTAAAAAATTATAAATTATTTAGAATGCTGACATTCAAGCTTTGAATCATTCATGAACATGATGAATAATGTAGAGTATTTAACATCGAAGAACTCTGTCTTATCTCAGTTGGAATAAATCTTAGCCTCTGGGAAACAGTTTGAAATGAGCTACAAAGTAATGAATAAATTATCATAGTTAAGAAATAGCAAATAAAATGATTTAATTCTGTTTCACTTAACTTAGTCTTTGCTACCACTCCCAAAACTTAATGGCTTAAAATAACAATTTTATTTGCTCACAGTTTTGTGGGTAAGCGGTTTGACTAGGTTCAGCTGAGAGGTTCTTTCTCTGGTGTCACCTGAGGTCTCTCAAGTGGCTGTAGTCATCTGGCAGCTTGACTGGACTTGAATGATATCTCCAAAATTGCCTCACTCATGTGTCTGGCAGTTGTGCTGACAGTTGGCTAGGCCATATGACCCTATCAGGCAAGACTGGGGTTTTTATGTGGCACTAGTAGCCTTCTAAGAGGGTGATAGCAGAAGTTGCAAGGCCTCTTGAGACCTGCACTTAGAATCCTCAGTGTCCGTTTACAATAGCATTAAAAACAATGAATACTTGGGAATAATCTTAACCAAGGAAGTGAAAGACTTGTGCACTGAAAACTACAAAATGTTGCTGAAAGAAATTAAAGATGACGTCACATGTTCATGGATCAGAAGACTTAATATTGTTAAGATGTCAGTATTGTCCAAAGCAATCTGTAGATTCAATGCAATCTCTATCAAAATCCCAAGGACTTTTTTTTTTTGCAGAAATAGAAAAATCCATCCTAAAATTCATATGGAATTTTAAGGGACTAGAATAATCAAACCAGTCTTGAAAAAGAGAGACAAAGAGATCATATGCCTGAGACAAAGTTGAAAGTCTCATACTTCCTGATTTCAAAACTTACTACAAAACCACAGTAATCAAAACAGACAGACATACAGACCAGTGGAGTAGAGTAGAGAACCCAGAAATAAACCATCACATATATAGTCAAATAATTTTCAACAAGGGAACCAAGACCATTCAATGAGGAAAGGACAATCTTACCAACAAATGATGCTGGGAAAACTGGATATTCAATTGCAAAAGAATGAAATTGGGCCCTTACCTTAGACCATCTACAAAAATTAACTCAAAATGAATCAAAGATCTAAATGTAAGAATTAAAACTATAAAACTCCTAGAAAAAACATAGGAGAAAAGATTCATGACATTGGATTTGCAATGATTTCTTGAATATGACGCCAAAAGTACAGGCAACAAAAGAAAAAATAGATGAATTGGACTACATCAAAATTGACACTTTGTGCATCAGAGAACACTGTCAAAAGAGTGAAAAGGCAACTCATGGAATAGGAGAAAACATTCACAAATCACATATCTTAATAAGGGGTTAACATCCAGGGTACAGTCAAGAAATTCTACAACTTAACAACAAAAAACCAAACAACCCAATTAAAAAATGGGCAAAGGACAAAGGAGAAATAGACATTTCTCCAAAGAAGATACACAAATGACCAATAATCAAATGAGAAGATGTTCACTATCATTAATCATTAGGGAAATGCAAACCAAAACCCCAGTGAGATACCGTTTCACACTCTTTAAGATGGCTTTTATATAAACAGAGAAGGGGGGAGGGAGAGGGAGGAAGGGAAGGAATAACAAGTGTTGGTGAGGATATGGAGAAAATGGAACCCTTCCTTGTGCACTGTAGGGAATGTAAAATGGTGCAGCTGCTATGGAAAACAGTATGGCATTCCTCAAAAATATTAAACATAGAATTACCATGTGGTCCAGCAATTCCGCTTATGGGTATGTACCCAAAAGAGGTGAAAGCAGGGACTTGAACAGACATTTGAACATCCATGTTCATAACACCATTATTCACAATAGTCAAAAGGTGGAAGCAATCCAAGGGTTCATCGATGGATGAATAGATAAACAAAATGTGGTATATGCATACAATGGAATATTATTCAGTCTAAAAAAAGGAAGGAAATTCTGACACATGCCATAACATGGATGAACCTTGAAGATATTATGCTAAGTGAAATAGCTAGTCACAAAAGGATAAATACTGTGTGATTCCACTTACATGAGATACTTGGAATAGTCAAATTCATAGAGACAGAAAGTAGTTGTTGCCAGGGGCTCTGGGGGGAGGGAGAAATAGGGAGTTATTGTTTAATGGGCGCAGAGTTTCAGTTTTGCAAGATGAAAAATGTTCTGGGGATGGAGGGTGGTGATGGTTGCACAACAATACAAATGTACCTAATGCTACTGAACTGTACACTTAAAAATGGTGAATTTTAAGTTATGTATATTTTACTACAATAAGAAAATAAATGAGAGGGGAAAAAAAGAATTCGAATACTGTCACTTGTAGCATATTCTGTTAGTCAAAATATGTCATAAGGCCAGTCCAGATTCAAGGGATATGAAAATAGATTTCATCTCATGATGGGAAGAACAGCAAAGTCACATTTCAGAGGGCCCTGTGGAATGAAAGGAATTGTGGCAATCAACTTTGCAAGCAATCTACTAGAAATTACCATAATTAAAATTCAACAAAAATTAGAATATTGAATTTAGGAAATTGAAGGTCGTTAGTGATTTTGATAAGGGCCATTTCAGTCTACTTTTTAAATGTTCACACACACACAACTTTTGACATGCAGCCTTCCACTGTCCTTTTTAGGCTTTCTAGTTTTGTAAAGCAGAGCATTGAATTTTCCAGTAGCCAGCTCCTATAAGTAAACTTGCAGTAACATTTTCAGCCCATCATAGATTTTGGAGTCCTTCTATCTAGAAATTCCAAAATTTGTTAGAAAACGTTAAACTAATTTAACAAATGTTCTGCTTTGGATTGTGCTAGGCACTATGGGTAAAATATGTATATATTTTTATATATATATTAATTTATTAGGTTAAGAAGATGTAAATTAATTAAGTGTTAAGCTGTAATCCAGAGCAATAATTTAGACGTCATGTGGTTTCGCATAAGAGGGGAACTCAGTAAAGGCTGGAGTAGTTTATGAAATTATATTGCAAAGGGGGAATTTGTCTAAGCATTGAAAGATGGAACAGCAGAAAGAGAGGGAAGGCCGGCACTACAAAGAATGATGCGTGTAGTGAAAAAGTTAGAGGTAGGAAACCACAAGGTGTATTGGGTGACAGTGAAGTAGAGACCTTCAGGTTCATTTGGAGCAATATAGAAAAAAGTGGAAAGTTAAATCCAGGTCAGATGGTGGAAGCTTTGTATGCAAGATTGCAAAGTGTGAATTTTTGTTTCACAGACAGTAGAAAGCCACTGAATGTTTTTAAATTGGAAAATGACATGATGAAAAGTGTTTTAAGAACATTAATCTTGACGGCAGCATGCAGGATTGATTGACAGCAAAAGATAAGAGGTAGGACAAATCAGTTATATGAAACAGCCTTGAAATAATACAGGGAAAAGAAGAGAAACAAACAACAAAAACAGCAAACAACAGAAGACTAATATATATAAAAGGTTAATCAACAGAAATAGCCAATTTACTAGATTAAAGAGTACTATTTTGGTTAAGGTAAGAAACTAAGTAATAGAAGGTGAAAGAAAAAAAAGAAAGTGTCCTCACAGTAGGAAAGAGGCTTCAAGAGATCATATGACTGGATCCAATTTTTGCAGAATTACTTCTTTTTTGATTTATATAGGCATGTGGCCTTAAAAAGGAATCAGGGGAGGGACAGAGTGACGAGAGCAGTTCTTCCTTCCCCAGCGTTTACTGCACCTGTCAACTGGAACTGCTCAACCTTCTCATCACTTTGAGGAAAGTGGAAAAGGTTTGTAATAGCTACTGAGGGGAATGTAAATAGGAATAAATAAGAGATGAATAAAGGAAGGATTGCCAGGAGATTAATAAAGTATAAAGTAGTATAGTGTAAAGACAATATAAAATGTATTTGGGCTGAGAGTAGTAGTGAGTGTGGTAAAAGACAAAGAAAAGTGTGTAAGAGAGGCTAAAGGGGAGTAGGAAAAGAGGACACATAGGCGGGGCCACGTGTAAAGGGTTTGATTGAATACTTTGCTTACAAAGTAAAGAAATGGACTAAAAGCAAAGACAGATTTCCACTTAGGACACCAGCTGGTAATGATAAGAAAAATCTGGTCTTCTTCATTCCCTCATACATTAGATATAGAATGTTAAAAAATGTGACTCATCAAAGTATAAATTGTGCTAAGGTTTATGTGTTTATCTTCTCTCTTTATGGTGTATCTCAAGGCTACCTTCCAAAAGAGAACTGGATTTTATGTGATTCCTGTGTCTATTAAATAGAAGTTGCTTAAAACAACCCTAAGTTGTTTTGACTGCATTTCTAGGACATGGTAGTCTTATCTTTCTGCCTTGAGGAAAATAGGTTTCAAGAAAGAGAAATGAAAGAGAACACTTAACTGTCTTTTATAGAATTCAGAGCAGATACCTAAAGGACAAAACTTATTCAGAGAGGCACCCTGCTAGACAGATGTGCAGAGTAGGAAGCATTCTTTATCCTAAAGCCTCTGTGCAGCATAACTTGTGTATTTTCTTCCAGCATTTGTCTTTTGAATTTTCTGTGAACTATTGTTTTGTGTTATATTCCTGGATGTAATGAAATGATAAGAGAGTTAATTTATGATGTTGCTAATTTGGGGGTAGTATAAAGATAGCATAAAATACATTTGGGCTAATTGAACCAATTATTTTAACTCTACTAAAAACGTTCTGTTTGGGGTGTGCCTATGAAGATTTCTAAAACAAATGTAAAAGGCAAATCTGTTTATTATAGCACTAGTCTAATATTTTCGTTCTTGTTAGAATTATTTCCAAACAGTCTTAGCATCCAGATTGTTTAGTGTTAAATAGAGAGCGTGTAGATCATGTTTTGCAGAAATTACAGTATTAAATAGATATATTTTGGGTAGCGTAAAGATTTTGGAATAAGAACAAAAACTTTAAAAGCCATCTGTTAACCCACTATATTGGTTCCAATTTTTATAAAAAGAAAGAAATTGGTTTGACAATAATTACTAGTATAAGGGGAATTAGATAAATCAACCTTTTTTTTTGGTTTTTGACTCAAACTGAATTGTAAGTTAACATTTCTTGATTACTGTGATTCTTAAATATTTATTCAGTTTGTGTTGTTCTTTTAAGCTGAGGGACACAAGAATCCTCCAGGGCACCACTCGAGAAAAAGTCTGAATAGTTGTGGCAAAGGGAGAAAAAGGTCTCTCCTCCAAGTGTAAATTTGCCTTGGATTTTCCTAAGTTTTTTACAGTCCTACCGCTGATTCCTGGATTGGCAAGTCAGTGTGGTTATAGGGGGAAAAAAACAACAAAACAACCCTCACTGCTGCAAAATGCAGAAAGCAGTAAACCCAGGGAAAGTACCAACCCTGCTGCTCGAGCCACCATAGCCATTTTAGAAATCGTCACTTGTTCTGGAGAAATGTTTATTTCTCAGGATCTTTTCACCCTCCTAGAGCAGCCAGTGGTTATGGAGGGTGATAAAGTGGAGCTGGTGGAGTACAAGAGCCCACGAAAAGATTTGTGGCGATGCCAGCCCTTTGGAAAGCCCTCAGCAACACAGGCCCTGTGGAAAGCCTGAGGTAAAACTTAAGCCAGCAGCATCTACCATTTTTTACCAGTGTAGCAGTGTGCTGTCATCCACTTTATCTACTTAAATACACATAATGCTTTTGCTCTTTAAAGAGACGTTGGCTAAAAGTTCCCTTGTAATATACTCCTTAGTCAAAGAACTTCTTGTTCTCTTCAGTCCCTACTTGTGTGGACTGAGGAAACCACTTCAGATGAGTGAAGTATTTAAGCATATTGTCATCGATTAGCTTTGCATTAATTAAATGATGATTGTCAAGTATTTCCAGATGTTTGCAGGAGTATTAAAGAAATATGAAAAGATAACTGTAGATATTTCAGATTTGTTTCTTCTAGGGTAAAGAAGAACTAAACGCAGAATCTCAAGTGTTTTAGTAGATAGCCCTGGATAAGAGTTTATGATTACAGGTGTACATGTGACATGAACTTGAGTGTATGTGGCACATTGTGCTTTCACTGCTCTCTCTCCTTGTAGAGCCAAAAGGAAATTAAAATTAATGAGAAGCCTGCACTTTGAAATACTTGCAGAATTTTTGAGTATTTCAGTCCTTTGCCAGCTCACGAAATCTGTGCTGGCAGTCATATTCAACAGATGGTGTGGCATGTGCGCACTTGTGTCATGTGATTGTCTGGGTCTCTGTAGAGTTTTTATAAGATTTTGGCCATCAATCTACTGAGGCATTTAAGATAGTCATAACCTTTGTTATGAAAGAGGAGTGGCCTTCTTCAAACATAAGTGTTTATATACAAGTAGAAAAAAATGTTAATAGTCACTGGGCAACTAAACTGGACTTAATTGATTCTATAGTAGTTAAAGACAACAAAAACTTTAGTGTCTCTGAAGTGTTACACTGTTTTTCTTTCCTCTGTATAATTTAACCCGTTTGGCCACCTGAGGTAGAATGAGCATTTTGCTTTCTTGTTCGTAAATGTGCTGTTTAAGGCTTCCATAATTTCAGAAAATTTTATTTGGTGGTTGTATCTAGGCAAGGTCCACTGAAACATTAAGCTAATTCTGCTTATTTAGGTAATTAATACCTTAAGTTAAAACTCACTGTATCATCATTTCCTTTACAAATTAAAGTGAACAGGCCTGTATTTATTGGATTAATTACGATAGAAAGCACAGGTGTGCAGTGTGTGGTTTCTTGTCACCATATTGGAATTTATTAGGATGTTTAAAGCATATGGCAAAAAGAAAAATGGCTTACCAAAACAGACTTCTAAAAAGCATAAACTTTCTTCATAGTAATTTGTTCTTTTTAAAATGTCATTTATTTAGAAGATTGTGTTGAAAAATTGGCTACTTTACATTTTAAAACAAAGATATTGTACTCCACACATGTGTTATGGCTAATGTTGATGTCTGAGGAAGTCATTTTCACTATGTGGGCTTTGTCTTCATAACCTCATTTTGAATGGTTAGTCAGTAAGCAGTGGGGACTGTTGGGGTGATTACATCAAAAGAGATGTTAAGAACCAATAGTGGAATTTAGGATCAAAGAGTGGACACCATAATTTATCACCTTTAAGACTGATGCCCCACAGTGTTTACTTCTTAAATAAATAAACCATTAGATTTCAAATAAGTTGTTAGGATTGATTGACATTACTAGTAATGCATGTATCAGATGTGTTGATAATAGAAGAGTTATTTTTTTGCTTTAACTGTTATAAATGAAATTTCTTCAAACCTGAAATTATTTTAATATTTTTATACTTAATTCAGGTTTTCAGAATATACATAGTAGTTTAGTGTCGGAACCTTTTCCATAACTGACTTCTGTCATACTTACCGATGTGTATGAAGTATGAAGTTTCACAGTTAGAAGTGTATAGTTCTAGGGGCCGGACCCGGTGGCGCAAGTGGTTAAGTGCGCGAGCTCCGCTGCGGCAGCCCAGGGTTTGCCGATTCGGATCCCAGGCGTGCACCAACACACTGCTTGGCAAGCCGTGCTGTGGCAGCGTCCCACATAAAGTGGAGGAAGACGGGCACGGATGTTAGCCCAGGGCCAGTCTTCCTCAGCAAAAAAAAAAAAAAAAAAAAGAGGATTGGCAGATGTTAGCTCAGGGCTGATCTCCTCACAAAGAAAAAAAAAAGTGCATAGTTCTTTTTGGTCCTATGAGATTTGTTGGCCTGGTTAAACTAATGCTGACACCTTTCTCTTCTGTCCTGACATTAGGTTGGCAACCTTTTCCCATAGTGCCTCTCACTCATTAAAATAGAAAGCTTTCATTAGGTTCAATTCTTCAGGTTGGAAGACTTTCCAGTAAATAATAGCTTTTTTAAAAATCCAAAACCTACTTGTCTTGTTTCATAAACCAAACTAGTTTTGTTTTGTAATTTCGTCCACCAATAGTAGAAACATCTTCTTCCCAGAAATATAGACAGATCTTAAGGAGATAAGTGAAAGAGGGTATCAAACTCATGTAAAGTAGCAGATAAAAGAATTTTGGAAAACAGGTATTTTAATTTCATTGATTTATTTTGAAGACACATTTTCATGGTTCTTAGCAAGGGACTTTTTTTTCTTAATGAATTAAATAATGGTGCATGTTTAATTTGATGTACAGTATACTGGTGTAATGAAAACTGTTGTTAATTATTAAGGTGTCTTACCAGTGGCTCAGTAACCTGGGTTAGAGTATGAAGTTGTAATTCCACAGACCTTCAATTTAGTTTTTAACTCTCTATCTTAATATGAGAATGCAAATGAAGCTACGTAATAGTAAGGCTACAAATATGTAAATATATAAAAAGCTAATAACCAACTATACTCTTTTACTTAACTAGTCAAAGGAAATGAGTAGTCAGTTGTGGATTATCGTTGCTAATGGAAGAAAGATCTAAAACAGTCATTTTAGTGATTATGTTCTTTGGTGAAAAGAAATTTACTGCCTTTAACTCATTAGAACTTCAGTGATGTTACAAAAGCCCTGAAATTGCCTTATTTTGATTTTATACATTTAATTATTCTTGCCCTGACAATGAACATTTAAAGACTTTCCCTTAGCATTTCTATATAAGGCACAATAGAAACAAGATGCAGATAAGTTCCCCCTTGATTTGCAGAAATCAGTGAATTACAGCAAATGTATGCAAACAAATTCTGTTTCTCCATTTTCCTTTATTATAGAATTATAGGTATACTCTTCTAGAAAAATATTCTTTAAATAACTGAGTTAAGGAAATTAATGTTATTATGCAACCCTTAGCAGTCTAGTAGTCATCATTTAACAGCAACTCTTCAGATATGCTAGAAATTCAGCTTTTTTGTTGTCATTTTTTAAGCATTTTCCAGAACTTAGTCAATCCGTGAGCTCCTTTGTGTATTTTGTATCAGTTACCTTCACCCTTAAGAATTTCTTCCTTGTCTGTAGTCATTTATACTTTTTTTCTCTTGACTGCACATTAAACTATCAGGCTTCCATTCATTTGGATACTAGGCCACCTTTTGCTGTGACTCATGATAGGAAGCTGCATTAAGTTTAAAACTTCAGCATCTGAAATTGTTTTTCTGACTGACTAGTTCTTTAAGTTCAAAGTGGTATGTGCAGTTTTGTCTACATGTGTAATTTTACTGTTTAGAATTTTTCTATCCTTTTGCTTCTAGCTGTTAAACTAAGTATTAGTAAAAATAATAGCTAATACATATTGAGAGCTTACTGTGTGCTGAGTATATTTCAAAGCACTTTCCTGACAATGATCCTTTGCAGGAGATACTATTATTATCAGCCCCCTCCCCCCCCCTTTTTTTTTTTTTACAACTGAGGAAACTAAGGCACAGAAAGATTAAGTTTAAGGGTTAAAGTCGCATAGCTTCTAGGTGGCAGAGCCAAAATTTGAACACAGGAAATATGACTTTAGAGTTTGCCCTGTACTGCTTAGCGATTACACTATTACTAAACCTTTAGAGAAGAGGTTGGCTTGAGCCAGAAAATAAAGCCAGTAATCAAGAAAAAGAGGAAATGGGTAGATGGTGGCACTGAACCCAAGGTCTAGGTAGAAGACCATTAGAATAAAGTAGAGGTTCAGATGTGAGGTGGGCAGAGGTGCAGGGTCCAGAATGAGTTGGCTTAGCCAGCGACACAGAAAGCTTTTCTGCACACTTCAGCGGGGCCAGAGAACAGGTCCTAAAGGAGGCATTGCCTACTGAACAGAGTTTTAGAAATGATGCAGGAGTGACCTAGGTTGTAAAGGCCTTAACTGCCAAGCTGAGGTTTCTAGCAAGTATTTAGCCTTGATCCTGTGGGCAGTGGATAGCTAGTGCAGAATTCTTATCAGGAAAGTAACTCTTACCAAATTTGTTTCTTAGTGTCAGGGTGAAGCATAGACAGGAATCAGAGAGACTGGAGACTTAGGAGGACTGAATTAAAAACTGTTGAAATTGTCAAAGTAGATTAAGGCAAAGATAGTGGAATTAGAAAAGAGAGACTGGATTTAAGAAATCATCTAGATTAGTTTATTTAGAATCATCTGGATATGGTAACTAGTTGTGTATAGGAGATTAGGGTGAAGCAGTTTTCTGATTTAGAGAATTAGATTGATGATGTTGCCATTGTTTGAAATACAGAATAGAAACGGAGAGAACAGGTTTTGGAGGTTGGGTGTGGAGAGTGAGCTAATGAGTTCTGTTCTGGATGTATTAAGTGTGTAATGTCTGGATGGACATATAAATCCACTAGGTAGTTGAAAATACAGGATGAAGCTATGGATTTGGGAATATTGGCTTAGAAAGAGTACATGAGATCACCCAGAGAGAGCCCTGAAGTGAGGAGAGATGGTTACCAAACACGGGTTTCGAGGGAATCCCTAATTTAAGGTGGACAGAGAAGGAGCAGTGAGCAGAGGAGACTGGCTTTGTCTATGCCATGGATGTAAATTTAGCTATGGATATAAATTGAACCAAGCTTAAACAGGCAAATAACAGCTGTCGCTTGAGAATTTACCAAAGATAACATTTTGCTTTTTTTTTCATTGGGGAGTATATCAGCCTATGCTTGAATTTAAAGAATAGTTTCAGCTACCAAGTTTTTTGTTATCAGCTCTTTGAGGATTCATCATGGTACGTTTAAAAATGTAAGACCTTTTATACAGTTAGAACTCATTGAGTATAAACCTGAAATGGCCTTTTTTCCAAACGTATTTTGAATGATGCATTCTCTAATTTCTCTTTACCGTCCCTTAACTATGCCTTTGGACAAATGCTACAACTTTCTGTCACTTGTGGTTAGTAAAAGTCTGACTAATTTAAATTTTTTTTTTAATTTTATTTATTTATTTTATTTTTTCCCCCCCAAAGCCCCAGTAGATAGTTGTATGTCATAGCTGCACATCCTTCTAGTTGCTGTATGTGGGACATGGCCTCAGCATGGCCAGAGAAGCGGTGTGTCGGTGCGCGCCCGGGATCCGAACCCGGGCCGCCAGCAGCGGAGCGCGCACACTTAACCGCTAAGCCATGGAGCCGGCCACTAATTTAAAATTTTAATCTCAAACTTGGTTTAAATCTCAGCCGATCGTTCCCTACCCTGCATCTCAGGGCCTCCACCTAAGTGGTTTAAGACAGTTGGCGTGCTTTCTCCTCTCTTGTGTCTAGGTCTTGGAGAGATGGGGGGTGGTGCAGGGCAGGTTAGAGGGAGGACAAAAGAGACGACAGGTCCTCATCTCAACCTGGTCGTCTGAAGATGGTGGGTCCTACTCTGGCATAATCTGGTTCTAACTGCTGCAGAATATCTCTGCTGATGTGGTTTTCATGTGGACAGCATGTGTGGTTTTCTTGGAGTGATAGTTTTATCTTGGCTCCCTTTATCACTCAATCCTCCTTCAGAAATGGGCAGCTAATCTCTTTTTTGTTCCACCAGTTCAAACAAAGCCCTCTCTTGGTGGCCTTTTGTTGCATTTGATGTCTTCCTTGCTTGTTCCTCTAATCTCTGTGTTCCCTCACATGGAACCATGGGAATCAGTGATGTTCTATTTCTAGGGTCTCAGGGAATGAGTGGGTGGGTAGGAGGAGTGTGAGAGGTACT
Organism: Diceros bicornis minor; assembly: GCF_020826845.1. Classification (NCBI taxonomy): domain Eukaryota; kingdom Metazoa; phylum Chordata; class Mammalia; order Perissodactyla; family Rhinocerotidae; genus Diceros; species Diceros bicornis. Next base: position 17,342,711 of record NC_080760.1, on the reverse strand, counting down.
CGTTGTTCCCTCCTTCCCAAGTGTACTATGTCTATGGCCTTATTAGCTCTGCCGGTACAGGTTGCTCCATCAAGCCTCCTGTCTTCAGAAATCTCTAGGCAAGAAGTAGAGAAGTTTCTAGGTCAATATGTTTTTTTCCACCTCCTACATACTTCCCAGGACGTATGTCAAGTTGTATAAGAACACTTTCACCAGGCTAAATTCTATTCCAGTGACAGCACCAGCAAGTTTGCAGGTTCCCTGTTTAGTAATCAGTCCCACTGGGAAGTGAGATGCCAGTCTCCCCTTCTTGCAGGGACCTACAATGTCTATGATGGAATGTCTTGGTGCTCCCCAACTTGGCTTGAGTGTGAAGCTCTCATAACAAGTACTACACTCCCATGCTTCTGATTCACCCTTACCCTGATTCATCTCCTTGTGTAGACTAGGGTGATGGTTTGGGATTGGCGTGGCTCATTCTGCAACCTCTTAGTAAACCCAGGGACAGTGGTTTGGCTCCCTCAGTGGCTCTCTTCAGAATAGGGGGTACTTGTGCATCATCTTTGTCTTTGTTGTGAGCCTTAGTCTTTAATTCAGGGGCAGCCAAAAACTCCCACTCAGCATTCTTTTATAAGAATAAACATTTCTGACTTGATAATACATTTTAGAGCATTTCAGGTTTCTGTCTCTACAGAAATATTTAGTTCTTTCATTTATCATTTATCATTTATCCAGTGAACATTTTTTGTGTCCTTGCTACATGCCAAGAATATGAACTTGTCATTTAAACAAGTTGCTGTCCTACAGAAGCTCCCAGACCCTGATGGGGATAGACATATGAACATATAATCATTTCACCCATAGATAAATTGACCAGATCCACTGATCTGAAAAATCTGATTGTAGTGGAATCAATAGGCTCAAAAATATTTTTAAATGTGAAATTTTAATTGAAGTTATTTTGACTGAACAGTAATGTTTGACCAACATTCAGAATTTGTACTATCTAAGGTTATAGAATTTCTGGTGATACACAGGACCAAGCAATCACATGGACCAGACTGATAATTCTTATAGATAATTTACTTAAAGATTTAGCTTTGTTTAGTTTTAAGGATTTTTAGAGGAGGAATTTAAATAAGGAGATGTCTAGTTTTGCCAGCTTTTTGCTAAGAAGTTTTTAGCTTCATGCTAACAGAATATTAAGTGGGGTGCTGTACACATGTGGCACATATTTGTGTGTTTATTAGTTCTGGTTCCTAGCATCTAGAATTCTGTAATGAGACTTCAGAAATTATACTCATCTTGTATCTCCAAGGTAATGTTTTATAATTTGTCTGTTTACCTTATAAAAGTTGAGTCTGGGAGGCTGGCCTGGTGGCATAGTGGTTAAGTTCACACACTCTGCTTCAGCGGCCACGGGGTTCACAGGTTCAGATCCCGGGCAACGACCTATGCATGGCTCATCAAGCCATGCTGCAGTGGCATCACATATACAAAATAGAGGAGGATGGGCACAGGCTTTAGCTCAGTGACAATCCTCCTCAAGCAAAAAGAGGAGGATTGGCAACAAGTGTTAGCTCAATGACAATCTTCCTCAAGCAAAAAGAGGAGGATTGGCAACAGATGTTCGCTCAGGGCCAATCTTCCTCACCCAAAAAAAAAAAAAAGAAATTGAGTCTGAAGGTTTAACTGTGAAAATAAACAGAATTCAGGTGAAGGACCTTAGAATAATGCAGGCCAAACACCATCATCTCCACTTATGGTTATTATTCTGAAAGATAAAAAAAGAAAAAAAAAATCACATCCATTTGAAAAGCTAAAGGCTGTTTTTAAATGTGATACATAATGGGTTTTTTCACCCCCGTTTCTGTTTCATAACTAAAACATGAAAAACAGTATCATGTATATCAGTTTAGCTATTGGTAACAACTTAATGTATATTCTCTAAGTTAAATGACTATTTCTTTAAAGTCACCTTTATTTTATAACATAGGGAAAACCTGTTATATATTAATACTTAAAGTATCAAGTAATAAAAGCAGCTTCTAACAGCAGGGGAAGTACTTTAAAAACGCTGGAATTTTTCTGTTCAGGTTCTATGTTCTATGTTCAGATAGATAATCTATTTCCAGGGGAAAGTGGATTGTATTTATGCACTCATATGTTTCCCTGAATCATTTTTAGGAAGCTATTATTTAAATTCATGATAAATTCTAAAAAGAAATGGTAACAATGTAAGAGAAGGCATTCAAGAAATGTACCGGTTCAGGGCCGGCCCCATGGCTTAGCGGTTAAGTGCGTGCGCTCCGCTGCTGGCGGCCCGGGTTCGGATCCCGGCTGCGCACTGACGCACTGCTTCTCCGGCCATGCTGAGGCCGCGTCCCACATACAGCAGCTAGAAGGAAGTGCAGCTATGACATACAACTATCTACTGGGTCTTTGGGGGAAAAATTAATAAAAAAAATTAATAAGAAATGTACCGGTTCAGACTTTTACTCAATTTCATATTAATGTACTTAACAATATATTGGGGTTCTTGTTTTTAGGGTAGCATCAATTAGCTTTTCTTTACGGGAAAATGTTCTAAAATACTTAAGCATGACTATGTATTTATATTCTCTTTTTGATTTTTAGAATAAAAAGAAATTTCATTTAATTTTTTTCTATCTCTAATAAAAATAATCACATTATACACGGGTATATCACAGATATACAAAATATGTAATAGTTACTTTGTATTTTTAAAATTAAGTATCTTACTACTTTAAAAGTTGTGATATTTAAATATTAAATTACTAGATAGTGCATTTGAAGTGATTCAAACAACATATATGAATAAGCACTTGTCTCACTAGATTTTATTCATTTATTTAATAGGAGCCACTTTTTGTTTTAATTAGTATTTCCAGAACATGGGAAAATATTAATAAGGTTAACATAGAGGTTATAACATGTTATTCTTCATATTTTTTGAGACTTGAGATTACTTAGTTTAAATATAAATTAATATTTAATATTCTGGTTTTTATTATTTCTTTCTAGAGTAACTTACCAACAATTAAACCTCTTTTTAAGTTTTTAATGTTTCGTTTATTCAGCAAAAGTATTTTAAGTACCCTCTGTCTGCCTTTTCACCTCCCTTCTAACTCAGTCAGTCAAGGTAACCGCTTGCAAAATCAGTATATTGTGATCTGTTCTTCCCTCCTTACTCATAATAAAGGGCATTGCATTTTATCTGTTATGTAGCTGTTAGACTTTAGGGTCTAACACCCCTTCAAATCAGAGGCTTGCAAATTGAAGCAAACAACATTTCCCCCACCCCCAACTGCGAGCAACTTTCTTAAGCTGATTCTTTCTTTCTTTCTTTCTTTCTTTATTTTTTATTTATTTATTTTCCCCCAAAGCCCCAGGAGATAGTTGTATGTCATAGCTGCACATCCTTCTAGTCGCTGCATGTGGGACGCGGCCTCGAGGTGGTGCGTCAGTGCACACCCGGGATCCGAGCCCGGGCCGCCAGCAGCGGAGGGCGCGCACTTAACCGCTAAGCCACGGAGCCGGCCCAATTTTCTTAAACTTAACAAAGAATTAATTACTTGTAAGATGAATTGTAAATTTGGTATATTTACCTTCAGTCTCCTCGGTGTTTTCTTGTTTGTTCAAATGTGAATTCTGGCTGAAAAAACTGTATTTAAATATCTTATATAAATTATTACTATTTCCAAAGGCTATTAGTTCATAATATCATTGAGAGCATGTATGAACGTAAGTAGTATAACTAGTTAAGATTTATTTACAGTTAAAATGAATCCTCTGTTGTTACAGGGGCGAAAAAAGAAGGAAAGTCTGTGGGTCAGGGTAGGGAACATGGGGCCATTGGCCTGGTAAATATTTTGTAATTATTTGCAAAACTGATCAAGAAATTGGAAGGAGAAAAATAGCATACATAACTGTCTTCTGACATAGACAAAAATAGGACTTGCATATTTGTGGTGTGCCTCTGGATTAGGCATTAAATTGAATTTGACTGTTAAATAATACTTAATAGCAGCATAAGAGAAGGGCATCTAGTGCCCCTAGTAATCCTTTCTTCATTATAGAAATTCATTATGTATTAGAATGATGAGTATCGAGATCATTCTTTCATTTTACCAGTCTCTGATTTTTTTTATATTTATGTGTATCCTGGACACCAATATTGACAAGATTAATTTTAAAGCCTAGTGCTTTTCTTTTTTAAACCTTTCTTTTAAAATTATTCTAGGTTACCACAGTAAAATACCTTGATATTGAACTCTATAAAATTTCAAAGTAGAGAACTTATTTTTATTAAATAAGAAGTGATTTGAATAAATGCCAATGAGCAATAGATATATTTCAAATAACATCTTAGCAAGTGTTAGAAAAATATTAGATTATTAATTTCCAGTTACATTTTTATTATTGAGTAACTTCTGTAAGTAACTTCCATGATTAGAAAAGAAGAATTTTTGATAGAATATGGAATACTGACTAATTTGAATATGGAATACTGACTAATTTTAATATGTAGATATATTATTTAATATTGATAAACTTTAGGTTTATTTACAATCTTGTTAAAAGATTATTTATTAGTCATAGTACTTCTCATTCTTTTATTTGTTTGTTTTATTCCCCAATATGTACTTTGATTTATGTCCAATTTAAAGTTTGAAAGCCTTAATCTATGATAAACTCTAGGCTTAGGTTAATGAGATCATTTATCTTATGCCCTTGTTGCTAAAAAAGCTGTTTGATTACTAGGTAAGAGTCTTTCAAATAAAAATTTAAAGTTATGTCAAAGTAATCCTTAATAAAATAATTCCATTAAGGTGTTTTCATTGAATTTACCAACCTATTAATAATCTGCGTAATAGTCACCTAAGTGAGCACAAGGTAGCTTATATAAAACAGCTTAGGTTTTTTAATGCTATGAGTCTATATTTTTAAATGAATATACATTTTACACACACACTTCTATTTGAAGTTGTTATGAGCATGAATTACATGTGCTATTTTTAAAAGGTTTAAAATGAAATAAAATTTATATTGATGTGCCAACCTTAAGAGTGCTTAGGAAAACCTTAGAGAACTGCCTAAAAAATTGCCGTTTAATGCTGTCTAAACATGTTTTGTCCAAGTGAAGACAAGGAAAGGTATTTTGTTCCTATGATTATTTTACTTTCTGCAAGTTCCCTTTCATCATATGCTGAATCTCCAACAGGTTAGATTGTTAAACTTCTTAGATTTAAAAAAAGTCTAAGGTAGATGGTTAGGAAAAGACTTGATTGGGCAAATTTGGGATGAGTTTTGGAAAGGTTTTTATTTTTTTGAATCAATTTCCCTAAGCTTTTGTTTACTCATTTTATAAGGCATGTAAGAATACATCATTAGTTTTTAATTTGAGCTTTCCTAATTCTTTTGCATCTTAAAAGAGATCAAGACCATATGGTTAAAATATTTATTGGAAAGCTTTTTAGAATATCTGTACCAATAATTTTGCTTACTTTAATTAATTTCTGTCAAATTGTGATGGTAATTCTTAGTCCTAAGTTGTTAAGAACTTTATTTAGAATTTATTTTCCCATAATATTTTTTCCTAAAATATATCTTGTTATAATTAATCTAAAACATAATCAACCACAACTACTTTTTAAAAATTTTATAACAACTTTATTGAGATATAAGTCACATATCGTATAATTCACTCATTTAAAATGTACAATTCAGTGGGGGGGGTGTTGTGTATATGCAGTTGTGCATCTGTCACCAAAATCAGTTTCAGAATATTCTCATCACCCCCAAAAGAAATCCTGTACTCCTTAGCAGTCACTCCTCATTGCCCCACAATGTCCCCCTCCCCCTAGTCCTAGGCAACCACTAATCTACTTTCTGTCTCGATGGATTTACCTGTCTTGTCATTTCATATGAATGGAATCACACAATATGAGCCACAACTATTTTTTCTACCTTTCTACTAGATAGGTGATTACAGTACTAGGATGACTAGAATATCTCTTTGACTGAGGAAATTGCCAATTATAAGTAAAATAACATAAAGTATTTCTTAAAGCAGCATAGATATAACTTGAAGTCTGAAATAAAATATTTCTAAGTGGACTTTTCGGGACCTAAATACTAAGATAGTGAAATCTGTTTTCTGTATATTGGAAATCAGTTGTCATACCTATAGTTACGCCCCAGAAGCCTAGTTCATCCTGCATGGGAGTCTCCGTTTGTACGCTGTTACTTTTCCTGGGTCTGGCTCTGGATGAGAGCTTCCTTACATAGCCTCTTTTAAACCTGCTTTACGACAGAACCACCCCGATCTCTTTGTAGCCTATTTACGGTGACCACATAGCTTGGGTTTTCCTGGGCAGTTCTGATTTCACATATTCCATTCCAGTGTCAAACCACATGTTGTGATTTTTTTATTTAAAAATTTGATAACTGAATGTGTTGTTGGGAAATTTGGCTCTACCCTTCTTGGCCTAGTTAAATTTAATTCGTAGGTAATAAACTCAGTGAGTTTTTTAAGCAAATATTTATTCCGTCAGAATATTCAGTGAATGTATTATGAGTAACTTTTCAATTAGGTTTATTATTGTATATGTTTACCAAGCTTTCTGATCTTCAAAAAAATATATAGTCCCTGGATATTAGGTGACTTTATAGACTTATCATCCATTTTCTTGGGCACAATAGTAGTAAGTGGTAATGTAGGAAAATGTCCTTATTCTCAGAAGATGCGTGCTGAAGTATATAGATGTGAAGTGCCATGATGTTCTGCATATGCTTTCCAGTGATTCAAAATAAAAAGTTTGTACGTGTGTGTGTAGAAAGCACGCAAGCAAATATAGTAAAATGTTAAAAATTGTTGAACCAAAGCAGAGGGTATATGGGTGTGTTCATTATACTATTATTTTAACTTTTATATGGATGTTCGCAAATTTTTTTTATCATTAAGAGGTAGGGGGGCCGGCCCGGTGGCGCAAGCGGTTAAGTGCGTGCACTCTGCTGCAGTGGCACGGGGTTCGCCGTTTCGGATCCCGGGCGCGCATCAACGCGCTGCTTGGCAAGCCATACTGTGGAGGCGTCCCATATGAAGTGGAGGAAGACGGGCACGGATGTTAGCCCAGGGCCAGTCTTCCTCAGCAAAAAAAAAACCAAAGAGGATTGGCAGATGTTAGCACAGGGCTGATCTCCTCACAAAAAAAAAAAAAGAGTTAGGGAAAATATATACACTTCCTTTCTGTCAATTATGCTCCTTTTGTAAAAGTATGTAGCATTTCAAAATATTTGACCCGAGACAACATACATAAATTGTATTTATATTTCTAAAGTTGATTTTATTTATATATATGTATATGTATATTTTTTTTTTGGTGAGGAAGATTGGCCCTGTGCTAACATCTGTTGCCAATCTTCCTGTTTTTTTTTTTGCTTGTGGAATATTGTCCCTGAGCTAACATCTGTGCCAGTGTTCCTCTATTTTGTACGTGGGATGCTGCCACAGCATGGCTTGATAAGCAGTGTGTAGGTCTGCGCCCAGGATCAGAACGCACGAACCCCAGGCCAGCTGAAGCAGAGTGCGCAAACTTAACCACTACGCCACTGAGCCGGCCCACTTTTGTTTATATTTTACCTTTTATAATTTTACCTTTTATAATTCTTATATTTGTATTTATACTATTAAAACTTGTGCACCAAACATTATACGTGCAAAATTTAAAGAATGTTTGTAAACATGCCCAGATATCTACCACCTAGGTTAAGCAATATAAATTATAGTTCCTTAGAAGAGCTCTGTGTATCCCCCAGCCCTCCCCATAGAAGTATCCACTATCCTTGCTTTTGTGGTAGATATTCCCATTATTTTCTTTGTAGCTTTACCAAACAGGTATGTATTCTTAAGCAATATATTATTTTGTCTTGCTGGTTTTGAACTTTATATAGATGGAATCATATTTTCTGTATGCTTCTGTGGTTTGATTCTTTTGCTCTACAGTATATTTTTGAGGATCATCCATATTGATGCACGAAACTGTAGTTTGTGCATTTTCATTGCTATATAGTATTCCATTAAATGATTATTCCACTTTTTAACATATCCATTCTCTAGTGACTAATATTGGAGTCATTTCTCATTTTTAGCTATTGCAAACAATTTTTGCTGTGAACAATTTTGTACATGTTTCTAGGGAACAAATGCAAGAATGTCTTTAGAGTATTTTCCTAGAAGTGCTTAGAAATTACTACATGGTAGGATAGTTGCATCTTCCACTTTACTAGATTATGCACAATTGTTTTCCAAGGTGGTTGTACCAGTTTACACTAAGAGTTCCCATTGCTCAGTACTCTCACTAATTCTTGCTATTGCTGGATTTTTGAATTTTCACCCATCTGGTGGCTGTCAAATGGTATTTCATTATAGTTTTAGTTCATATTTCCCTATCTCTAATGGGATTGAATATAGTTTCATCTGTTTCTTGTGGGTTTTGGCCATTCTGATTTCCTCTTCTGTGAAGTGCCTGTTCAAATCTTTTGGTTTTCTGTTAGGGGTGTTTGTCTTTTCTTATTGATTTGCAGGAGCTATTTATATATTCTGGATTTTTTTTTTTTTCAGTTATACGTGCTACAAATATCGTCTCACATTTTATGGCTTGTCTTTTTGCTCTCTGTAGTGTTTTTAATGACAGAAGTTGTTAATTTTAATATAATTAAATTCTTAATTATTCTTTGTTAAGAATAACTTTAAGAATAACTTTCTGGGTCACATTTAAGAGGACATAAATGTGTTTCATTTGTTGACTTCTAAAATTTTATAGTTTTACTTTTCCCATTGTTTTGTTTTAATTAATAGACTTTATTTTTTAGATAAGTTTTAGGTGTACAGAAGAATTAAGCAAAAGGTACAGAGTTACCATAAACTCACTCTGCTTCCCTCTACCCAGTGTGGTACATATGTTACAATTAATAAACTGAAGTGATACGTTATTAACAGCTAAAGTCCGTGGTTTATGTTAGGGTTTACTCTTTGTGTAGTACAGTTCTATGGATTTTGACAACTACATAATGCCATGTATCCTCCCATATGGTTTCATACAGAGTAGTTTCACTGCCCTGAAAAAATCCCCTGTACTCCACCAATTCATCCCTCCCTCTCTTCCCTTGAACCCCGGGCAATCATTGATCTTTTTACTGTCTCTATAGTTTTCCTTTTCCAAAATATCATATAATTGAATCGTATACAATATGTAACCTATTCAGCCTGGCTTCTTTCACTTAGCAATATACATTTAAGGTTCCTCCATGTCTTTTCATGGCTTCATAGCTTATTTCTTTTTATTGCTGGATAATATTCCATTGTATGGATGTGCCACAGTTTGTTTATCCGTTCACCTATTGAAAGACATCTTGGTTGCTTCCAGTTTTTGGCAATTATGAATAAACCTGCTATAAACGTAATGTGCACATTTTTGTGTGGACATAAGTTTCAATCACTTTGGATTTTGAGTCAGGTAGGGGTCCACTTTCATAACTAGTTGTCCCAGGACCATTTATTGAAATATCCATCCCTTCTCCACTTTGTGAAATTCTGTCTCTGTCATAGATCACGTGTCTGATGTGAAAGATTCTGTTTGGAGGCTGTCCATTCTATTCCATTAGTCTATTTATTTAAATAAACAAATACTGTACTATCTTAAATATTATAGCTTTGTTAGAAGTCTTGCTTTCTGGTAGGGTAGGTCCCCCCACCTTGATCAACTCCTTGGAGAGCCGTTGGCTATTCTTGACCCTTTGCACTTCCATGTAAATTTTAGAATCAGTATGTCAAGTTGTGCAAAACGTCTTGTGGGATTTTGATTGGAATCTATTGAACATGTAGGTCAATTGAGGGAGAATTGACATCTATGAATTTTGAATCTCCTACTTCATGCACATGGTATATCACTTCATTTAGTTTTTTTCTTCTTTTTTAAATAAAGAATTAAATTATTTTCCAAGCTGGTTTTTTAATTGGATGAGTTTTTACATATTAATTTTTTGTTAAGAAAACATAGATAAACACAGCAGATGAAAGTGTGACTTTGTGTTGTTTCTGAAAAGAAGAAGAGGAGGAACCAGCAAGAGAGACTGAGAAGGAACAATCGAGGAGGTAGGACGATAATCAGCAGAGTGTGGTATCCTGGAAGCCAAGTGAGGAAAGTGTTCTAAAAGGAGGGAGTAAGGGGCTGGCCTGGTGGCACAAGTAGTTAAGTGCGTGCGCTCCGCTGCAGTGGCCCGGGGTTCGCCGGTTTGGACCCCGGGTGCGCACCGACGCACCGCTTGTGAAGCCAGACTGCGGCAGCGTCCCATATAAAGTGAAGGAAGATGGGCACGGATGTTGGCCCAGGGCCAGTCTTCCTCAGCAAAAAAAAAAAAAGAGGAGGCTTGGCAGATGTTAGCACAGGGCTGATCTTCTTCACAAAAAAAATAAATAAATAAAATAAAAGGAGGGAGTAAGCAACTGGTTGAGATTCTGCTAAAGTTCAAAAAAGATGAGGACTGATAATTTACTATGGATAGTTAGCAACAAGGAGGTCATTGGTGATCTTGATGGGAGGTTTAGGTTCATAAACTCTCTAGATGCAGATGATCTTTCCTAATGCTCCAAATAATGATAAAGAAAAATTATTACAGTAACATGAAGTAATAACTTATTTTATGAACAAAATCTCTTTTTTTTTTTTTTGTGAGGAAGATCGGCCCTGAGCTAACATCTACCAATCCTCCTCTTTTTTGCTGAGAAAGACTGGCCCTGGGCTAACATCCATGCCCATCTTCCTCCACTTTATATGGGACACCACCACAGCATGGCCTGACAAGCAGTGTGTCAGTGCGCGCCCGGGATCCGAACCGGCGAACCCCGGGCTGCCGCAGTGGAGCGCACACACTTAACTGATTGCGCCACCGGGCCGGCCCCTGAACAAAATCTCTTGAAGGGCAAAGCCATGTCATGCTTTGTGTAGTATCCACCACAGTAGAAGTTTTCACCTCTTCTCCTGTTTTGTCACTCACAGTGGAGATACCAGTGACTCCAGAATGGAATGCAGGAACTAAATTCTGGGTTCTCTTCTTCTCATTAGCAGCTTACTTAGAGTTCCCCCTCCTTCTCCTGCCCCAGCCACATGAGAAGAACTTGATAACAGGCATTTTCTCTACCCCTCCCACAGTTGAGATCTTCACATGACTATTTAAAAACAAAAAGGTTGGGGAGATAATTTTTTATATATATATTTTTTTAAATTCCATTCTTAACCTTAGCTCTCCTTAACTGCTGTGCTTTTCTGAGTGTGAGCTCTAATTACTGTTTCTTTCCATCTTTTGGGTACTTCTAGGCTTACTCTTTTATGAATTCTCTTTTAGTTCCCCAGCTCTTACTTTGCTGGACCCACATCTAGTTTTTTATTTTACTAGGCCAATACCACCCTTATGACAGTCTTGTGGCGTTCTCTTATTCTACAACTATTTTTCTGTGTGGTTGCTGCTACCATTTCCAGTATTTTGATTTTTTTCCCCTTCTAATTTTACCTAAATCCTTTTTTCAGAAAAATTTACTGTGGGGGGCCGGCCCGCGGCTTAGCAGTTAAGTGCGTGCCCTCCGCTACTGGCAGCCCGGGTTCAGATCCCGGGCGTGCACCGACGCACCGCTTGTCCAGCCATACTGAGGCGGCGTCCCACATACAGCAACTAGAAGGATGTGCAGCTATGACATACAGCCATCTACTAGGGCTTCGGGGAGAAAAAGGGGAAAAAAAAAAAGGAGGAGGATTGGCAATAGATGTTAGCCCAGGGCCGGTCTTCCTCAGCAAAAAGAGGAGGATTGGCATGGATGTTAGCTCAGGGCTGATCTTCCTCACAAAAAAAAAAAGAAAAGAAAAATTTACTGTGAAATTGTAACTACTGCTTCCTTAACTAGGTCATTTATTATTACTGTATGCACTGCACATTATTATCTGAGAAGGACAGCATTTAGGTGTCTACATTGTAAGATATCTAAAATGTAAACAAGTTCCTTATATTTCTAGTAGTTTTTCTGTCAGGAATCAGGAAAACAATTTAGGTGTGAAGACGTTGCTTCAGTCATTTGCAGCCTTGTACTTCCACATCATTGTTTGCTGCTTTCCCAGAAACATCCTTTGGTCATTTAATACCCTAAGCATTGTGTGTGTGCATGTTTAACAGCTTTATTGAGATACAATTCACAATTTGCTCATTTAAAGTGTACAATTCAGTAACTTTAATATATTCACAGAGTTGGGCATTCATCACCACAATCAATTTTAGAACATTTTCATTACTCTAAAAAGAAACCAGCACCCCTAGCCATCACTCCCCGACCCTCACCCTTAGGCAATCACTAATTTACCTTCTATCTTCTAATTCTATAGATTTGCCTATTCTAGACATTTCATCTAAATGGAATTATGTAATATGAGGCTTTCTGTGTCTGCTTTCTTTCACTTAGCATAATGTTTTCAAGGTTCATCCATGTTATAGCATATATCAGCACTTCATTCCTATTTATAGCTAAATAATATTCCATTGTACAAATATTTCACATTTTGTTTATCCATTTATCAATTGATAGGCCTTTAGATTGTTTCCACCTTTTATAAATAATGCTGCTATTAACAATTTTGTGTAAGTTTTGTTTGGACATATGTTTTCATTTCTCTTGGTTGTATACTTAGGCACATGATAGTACTAGGTTTAACCTTTGGAGGAACTGTCAGACTGTTTTCCAAAGTGGCTGCACCGATTTACATTCCCACCAGTAGTGCATGAGGATTCCAGTTTTTCAACATCCTTGCCAATACCTGCTATTGTCTATATTTTTGATTATGGCCATCCTAGGGGGTGTGAAGTGGTATCTCATTGTGGTTTTGATTTGTATTTCCCTAATGGCTAATGATGTTAGTATCTTTTCATATGCTTATTTCTCATTTGCATATATTCTCTGGAGAAATATCTATTAAATTGTCTTGGGATCTTTCTAGAAAATCAATTGACCATAAATGTGAGGATTTATTTTGGGACTCTTAATTCTATGCCATTGATATATATGCCTATCCTCCTGTCAGTACCACACTATCTTGATTACTGTAGCTCTGTGGTAAGTTTTGAAATCAGGAAGTGTGTTCTTTTTCAGGATTGTTTTGACTATTTTTTATATTATTTGTTTACTTTTGTTTTGGTGATAAACATAACATAAAATTTACAATCTTAACCATTTTTAAGTGTGCAGTTCAGTAGTGTTAAAGCACGTTCACATTGCTATGTAACCAATCTCCAGAACTAATTTTTCATCTTGCAAAACTGAAACCCTATACCCGTTAAACAACTCCCCATTTCCCCCTCCTCCCAGCCCCTGATAACCACTATTCTACTTTCTGTTTCTACTAATTTGACTACTTTAGATACCTCAGGTAAGTGTAGTACTCAATCATACAGAACTTGTCTTTTTGTGACTGGCTTATTTCGATTAGCATAATGTCCTCAAGGTTCATCCATACGTTGTAGCTTGTTATAGGATTTCCTTCCTTTCTAAGGCTGAATAACATTCCATTGTATGTTTTGGCTATTTTGAATTCCTTGAATTTACATACGAATTTCAGAATTAGCTTGTCAGTTTCTGCAAAGAAGTCGGCTAAGATTTGGTAGGGATTGCATTGGATCTCTAGATTCTATAGATCAATGTGGGGAATATTTCCATCTTAACAATATTCAGTTTTCCAACCCATGAACATGGGGATGTCTTTCCATTTATTCTTTAATTTCTTACAGCAGTGTTTTATAGTTTTCATAGAGTAAGTTTTATACTTCTTTTGTTAAATTTATTCCCAAACATTTTATTTTTTTGATGCTATTGTAAATGGAATTGTTTTTCTTAATTTCATTTTTGGTTTTCTCATTGCTACAGTATAGAAACAATTGCTTTTGTATATTGATCTTGTATCCTGCAACCTTGTGGAACTCATTCATTAGTTCTAGTAGTTTTTTGGTAGATTCCTTAGGATTTTCTACATACCAGATCGTGTCATCTACAAATTGAGATAATTTTACAGTATTGTGTTTAAATATATTAATTCAACAAACATGTATAGAGGACTTGCTCTGTGTCAAGCACTGTGCTCCATGTTGGGAGGATAGAGATAAAAGGCATAAACTCTGCTTTCATGAAGTTTGCAGTCTAGTTAGGGGACAGATCTTTAAACCAATAAGCACAATTCAGCATTGTAATTACTGTGATTAAGAGATATATAAGGTGCTATGGTAGCAGAGGAGATGGGCTGCTACACTGGGGGGAGTTAGGAAAAATTCCACACGTGGGTTTATGCAGAGTTTTGGACCATTTCATAACTAAATAGCCATGGTTATGATAACTTGTCATTTCAAGGCCAAAATGATCTGGGATATTTTAGCAGTATTGTTACCGCACCAGCTCCATTTTTGCCCACCGCCCAAAAAGCCAGTCGTCACTGAGACAACCAGATTGCAGAGAGAGAGGGTTTAATCACAAGGCAGCCAAGTGAGGAAAACGGGCGAACAAGTCTCAAATCCGCCTCCTTGAAAGTAGGGACTCAGGGATATTTATGGGGAAGAGGGCAAGGTGGTCTGAAATGATTGGAGGTGAGGAGAGATGAGGTAATTGATGATCTGCGCAAGCGTAGTCAGCCTTCATGCCTCTTTGTAGGAGGCGTGTTCACAGAATGGCGGCGTTAGCATGCCCTGAGGGTGGAGTTCCAACCTCTTGCCGTCAAAAGGTCGCCTGTCAGACACTTGTCTGTGTGGACCTGTTGGATTCCCAAGGGGAAGGGGAGGGAAATCCCAACTCACCAGGTCTCGGGATGACGCGGGCCCACAGACACAGAAGACCGAACTTGATGCAAACGCAAGAGGTTTATTGAGCGGAGCTCCGGGTCGACTCGTGTCTCTCGCAGGAGACAGAGGGGTCGACCCCGAGCCTTAGGGGGCAAGTTTTTTTATAGGATTTGGGAGCATAAAGCGGGAAAAGGTTGGCGCGGTTTTACATGATTGGTTAATTCAAAACATTCAGACAGTTACATTTTATGGCGCGAATTGCTACGGCGCGAAACAGCTATCAAGGTGCACACACATGTCCCCACCTGGGCCCCCTCCACCCCGACCCTCCCAAACTTATCCCTCTGTAGCACTCCCTTGTTCTCAATTTTCTCTGAACAGTTTAGGGTGAGTCTTCCGCGAACAGAGTCAGTTGGGATCGATAGACTCTATTCATAGAAGACTCGCCCCAACTGCCCCTTAAGGTGTTAACATATTAAATTTTTAACATAATTTACATCCTTCATTCCCCACTTCTTCTTTTGTCCCTAGTTCTAATCTTAGAACTTAGTTTTTGGTGTCTACTATTAGTGGCTCATGGCGTGGGAGAGCTTGGTAATGGCGTTGGAGCATCATAGCATGTACTGCATTGACTCTTTTTTTTATGAAAGCAGTAATTCTATTGAAAACACACGGTCCGAAAACCAAAAGTAGACAAAGAATCAGCAAGGGTCCTGCTAGGGAGGATAGTAAGGTCGTCATCCAGGGGGACTTAGTGAACCAGGATTTAAACCAGCTTTGTTGCGCCTCCCTGCTTTGCTGCCTCATGTCTAATCTTTTTTTTAATTTTTGCATTGAGTCTTGGACTACCCCTGTGTGATCTGCATAGAAACAGCAGTCTTCTTTAAGAGCTGCACAAAGCCCTCCCTCCCTTAAAAACAACAGATCTAATCCCCTTCTATTCTGGAGCACTACTTCAGACAGGGAGGTGAGGGACTCTTTTAGCTTAGAGATAGACTGCTCTAAAGTCCTGAGGTCTTCATCTATAGCATTGCTCAGGGCAGTTAATCTTCTCTCCCCTGCAACTAAGGCTGCAGTGCCGGTTCTTACGCCCGCGGCAACTCCCAGTCCCAGGAGCACAGCTAGGGTGAGGGATACTGGTTCTCTTTTCCTTAGTATAGATTTCTGATCAAACTCATCTTCGAAACTATTGGCAGTATGATAGTAAATTTTAGGCACTAACTGCACAAGCACGCAAAAATAGGGGTATGCCTTTAGTTTACCCTTGTGTTGGGGGGAGTGGCATCTTCCGGCTTGTTTTGTCCCCACTCGTCGACCCATGAAATTTCAGTCGGGGATTCCTGGGAGACGACTTGCCACGTGAGCAGTTGAGGAGCGTGGGGATTAGGATTGGACGACCTGTTTGCCGTTCCCATGACGCAAACGCAGCTTAAGAGGGTTATCAGTCTTTTCCACCTTCTAGAGATCTGCTGCATTCTGGGGTGCCTTCTTTACGTGTGTAGCGTGAACCCAGGAAGTTATACCGTCCACCTTGACTGTTGTGGGTGTAGTGAGGAGCACCACGTAGGGCCCCTTCTAACGTGGTTCTAGCGACCCCGTCCGATGTCGTCTCACAAGGACAGAGTCCCCAACCTGGAACTGGTGCGGTATGAGCAGATCACCAGGCTGGTAAGCCTCTTTTAGCTGGTTCCAGATGTCGCGCCTGACAGCCTCGAGTGCTTTCAAGCGGGCTGACAAAGGTATAGAAGGTACAATGTCAGGGTCATGTATCCCTATTTGTGCCAAAGGGGGAGGGGTTCCATAGAGGATCTCAAAGGGTGTAAGTTTTAAGGGTCCCTGTGGGGTGTTCCGGACGCGGAACAGGGCAAAGGGCAGGAGGGCTGTCCAGTCGCTACCGCCGGTCTCCATAGACAATTTAGTTAGGGTCTCTTTAATTGTTCTATTTATCCTCTCTACCTGGCCTGAACTCTGGGGTCTATAAGCACAATGTAATTTCTAATTGACCCCCAGTTGACTGGCCAGTCCCTGACTTACCTGGGCAACGAATGCAGGACCGTTGTCAGATCCAATTACCTTTGGGATCCCGAATCTCGGGAGGATTTTTTCCAATATCTTTTTGGCTATTACAGAGGCAGTCTCTTTTCGGGTGGGGAAAGCCTCTACCCATCCCGAGAAGGTATCTACAAATACTAGAAGATATTTATTTCTATACCGGGCCGGTTTGATTTCAGTAAAGTCTATCTCCCAAAAGGTTCCGGGCCTATCTCTCCGGAGTCTATGTCCAGTGCGGTATTTGGTAACTGCAGCATTTGTGAGAGCGCAAGCTCTACAATCCTTATAAATTTTTTCAGCCGCCTTTTTCAAATCTGGTACCTGGTACGGGGAGGCCTCAATAATTTTAATTAGTTTCTGAGGGCTCAAGTGGGTTAGCCGGTGTAGATGTGATAGATATTCTTGCCCTTCTGCAACGGAAAGGACTTTTTCTTCTTTAGTTACTTCCCTACCGGAGACAGTTTTGTTGACCTTAGCTCCCTGGAGAGTCAGGACCATAGGTCCTAGTGCTGCCCGCTTGGCTAGGCGGTTCCCTTGAGCTATGGGGTCGGTGCCTTTCTGATGACCTGGGCCACAGTCTTATTTTCAGCTAACCTTAACGCCTGTGTCAGGGCGATAAGCTCAGCCTTTTGTGCAGAAGTCCCTTCCGGCAAGCGGCTTGCCCACAGAGTCTTTTTTCCGTCTACCACAGCAGCCCCAGCCATTCTCTTACCTTCTGCCAAAAAGCTGCTGCCGCCGGTGTACCAATTAGGGGCTCCAGCCCATGGCTCATCTGGCAGATCGGGTCGGGTCATCTGCTTCGGGCAGTAGTGTGGCCGGGTTTAAGATGGCCGGTGGGGCGAAGGTAATTCTCTTCAGTTAGGAGCAGACTTTGGTAGTGAGTCATCCGGGCGTTAGTCATTCATCGATCTGGAGGCTGTCTGATAATGCTTTCTAAGGCATGGGGGGCTACTATGGTTATCTGTTGGCCCAGGGTCAACTTGTCTGCATCCTTTACCAGCTGGGCAGTGGCGGCAATTGCCCTTAAGCAGGAGGGCCACCCTCTGGCTACCGGATCTAATTTCTTTGATAGGTATGCGACTGGGCGCTTCCAGGGCCCAAGGGCTTGAGTCAGGACTCCCCTGGCTATTTCCTTTCTTTCATCTACATACAAGGTGAAGGGTTTAGTCAAATCAGGTAGGGCTAACGCGGGTGTCTCTAATAGTGCCCGCTTTAGAGTCTCGAAAGCCCTCTGGTGCTCTAGAGTCCAGACAAAGTTCCCATTCTCTTTAGTTAACGGGTACAGCGGAGCAGCCAGGGTAGCAAACCCAGGGATCTACAATCGGCAGAAGCCGGCTGTCCCCAAGAACTCTCTTACCTGGCGAGCGGAGGTTGGGGCCGGGATCTGGGTCACAGTCTTTTTCCGTGCGTCGGTTAACCACCTTTGGCCGTCTTTTAGTGTGTAGCCTAAGTAGACTACTTTTTCCTGGCACAACTGTGCCTTTTTTTTCGACGCCCGGTATCCCAACTCACCCAACTCGGCCAGGAGGCGCTTGGTCCCTTCTTCACAGTCTTCCGGGGTCTCCGCCGCCAACAGTAGATCATCTATATACTGTAAAAGAGTCACTTGAGGGTTTTTAACCCTATAGTCAGTCAAATCCCTGTGGAGGGCCTCATCGAACAGGGTGGGGGAGTTTTTAAACCCTTGAGGCAGTCTTGTCCAAGTCAGTTGTCCAGCGACCCCCATGTCAGGGTCGCGCCACTTGAAAGCAAAAAGTAATTGGCTCTTTGGGTGCAGCCGCAGACAGAAGAATGCATCTTTCAGGTCCAGGACAGTATACCATTTCCGTGATGGGGGGAGGGAGCTGAGTAGGTTATATGGGTTTGGCACAGTAGGGTGTAAGTCCTGCACTCTCTTGTTCACTTCTCTCAAATCCTGGACCGGCCTATAATCAGCAGTTCCAGGCTTTTTTACAGGCAGGAGAGGGGTGTTCCAAGGAGACCGGCAAGGAACCAGGCATTCCCTTGCCCAGTGTCCTCTCTCCTTACAATAGGCACATTGGTCCTTGTCTTAGGGCTGTCGTCTGCGCGAGCCTGGTCGTGGGGCGTTGCCCAGGTTCCCTGACTGCCTATGATCTGGCCCTGTCGCCTTTATCACTGCGGCCAGTATTTTGGTCAGTTTCTTCTCTTGTCTCCTATCTCTCTTATCTTCCCTCTCTTCAGCCTCCCTTCTCTCTCTCTCTCGCTTTTCCTCCTCACTCTCTCTTTTATGATACACCTTTTCAGCCTCCTTTACCACGTCCCGCAAGTCGTAGTCCTGCAGCCCCTCTAGCCTTTGTAATCTCCTTTTTATATCTGGGGCAGACTGTCCAATAAAGGCCATAATGACAGAGGCCTTTTGCCCTTCCGAGGATGGGTCGAAGGGCGTATACCTGCGGTAAGCCTCCATCAATCGTTCTAGGAAAACGGAGGGAGGTTCAGTGGGCCCCTGCTGGATCTCTCTTACCTTAGCCAAATTGGTGGGCCGCCTTGCGGCCCCTCGGAGACCCGCCACTAGAGCCCGGCGATAAACGGACAGCGCCTCCCTACCTTCAGCCGTGTTATAGTCCCAATTGGGCCGGTTGTGCGGAAACCCTTTTTCCGCTTCCGCTATCGTTGCCGGCTGCCCGTTGGTGCCTCGGATATTCTGTCTTGCTTCCTGTGTGATTCTTTCTCTCTCCTCCGTGGTGAAGAGTGCCTGTAAGAGCTGTTGACAGTCATCCCAAGTGGGCTGATGGGAAAACATTAGGGACTCTATCAGGGCGGTTAATCCGGCGGGGTTTTCTGAAAAGGGGGGATGGTTATTTTTCCAGTTATACAGGTCTGAGGAAGAGAAAGGCCAGTACTGGAGGGGTGACAGCTGGTTGGGCCCCGCAGGAGCTCCATACTCTCTTAGCGGGAGCGCCACCGTGGTATCAGGCCCGTCCGGAGTGGCTCCGCGGCGGCTTCGGGTTCCAGCGGAGGGACCCGAGCCAGTCGCCCTCCGTCCTGATTGCGATCCTGGAGCGGGGGAGGGGTAAGGAGGAGGCGAGAAAGGGGGCCATTCGGGAGGAGGCTCAATCTCAGGGTAGACCCCGGGGGGGGGGGGGGGGGGGCCGAAGGGGTCTCCGACTCCGCTGTTCGAGTTGATTTCGATTTTTGCCGTGTCTCCGCATCCTGCAGCGCCAGGACTCGGGGGCTTAGTTTTTCTGCTTTTACCCATGGCTTAACCCACGGGAGTGGGTTCTGCACCAGATCCTGCCACACTGTAATATATGGTCGTTGGTCAGGATGGGACCCCGGTCTCTCCTGGAAAACAATAGCCCTCACCGCGAGGATAACAGTTAGATTAAACGTCCCCTCAGGGGGCCAACCCACATTGAGGGAGGGCCACTCAGAGGTGCAAAAAGTCTGCCAACGCCCTTTTTTTATTTCTACCGACAATTCGTGCGCTCTCGCTCTCACTTCAGTCCAGTGGTCTAAGGTCAAAGAGAGGGGGGTCGTCATAGTCTGTCCCATCCCGTCAAATGAGGTCCACGTAACGAACAAAAACAGAACAATGAACATTAAAAACACAGCAAGACAAAAACAACTTTGCCCGGTTGGTGTCTGTACAAGCCAACCGAAGGCAGTTTCAGACGGGAGGGGTTTTCGTGTCCTCCCTGGGAAAAAGAGTGCCGTTTCTTTTTCTACCTGAAAGGGGGTAGTCAGGCTTTCCTGACTCCCCTTGTCCCTTGGGGCGTCCCCCAGGGTTGCAGCCTGCAGTTCCCAGCACGTCTGCCACTGCAGCCGCTCGGTCCTCACGGGCCGAAGCGGCGGCTGCCCGATACTGAAACCAAAACAATAAAACAATACTTTGCGGCGCCGCACACACTCACACACTCAGTCACTCAGGCCTACCTCCAAGGGGTCTTCGGAGTCTGGGGTTACCGCGTGGACCCCGGACGAGCCCCCAAATGTTGGATTCCCAAGGGGAAGGGGAGGGAAATCCCAACTCACCAGGTCTCGGGATGACGCGGGCCCACAGACACAGAAGACCGAACTTGATGCAAACGCAAGAGGTTTATTGAGCGGAGCTCCGGGTCGACTCGTGTCTCTCGCAGGAGACAGAGGGGTCGACCCCGAGCCTTAGGGGGCAAGTTCTTTTATAGGATTTGGGAGCATAAAGCGGGAAAAGGTTGGCGCGGTTTTACATGATTGGTTAATTCAAAACATTCAGACAGTTACATTTTATGGCGCGAATTGCTACGGCGCGAAACAGCTATCAAGGTGCACACACATGTCCCCACCTGGGCCCCCTCCACCCCGACCCTCCCAAACTTATCCCTCTGTAGCACTCCCTTGTTCTCAATTTTCTCTGAACAGTTTAGGGTGAGTCTTCCGCGAACAGAGTCAGTTGGGATCGATAGACTCTATTCATAGAAGACTCGCCCCAACTGCCCCTTAAGGTGTTAACATATTAAATTTTTAACATAATTTACATCCTTCAGACCCAGTTGATGGGTTGGTGGTCTCAATCCAGCCTGAAGTGGACAAGGGGTTCAGTTCCTGAAAAAAATAGCTCAAACACCCATTACTATGGTGACCCCGGCTCCAGGGGGATGTTAGCTGTAGGAACCTAGTGGGAGTCAGAACAGCACAGTTAACAATGGGTAAGTTTATCATATAAGTTCTCGCCTTTTGTTCTGATAAGCTTCTAGGTAAGGCCATCCCCCCTTCTTCCTGGTACAGGGAAGAAGATACCTTTACAGAAGATTTTCTTTACAAATGTAAATGTCTCTTATAAAGGGTAAGCAGAACTAAGAATGGGTTTAGCACAGACCCACCCAGATACCAGTGATGTCTATGGTAATAGCCTGTTCTGGGGGCAGGCCTCCCATCCCAAACTCCTTTGGTTAGTAAGTGGGGTTGGGGGTCAATTCTGATCCCCCGTAGTTACTAGCTGCTTAATCATCAATGGCTAACCGTTTGCCAGTTTCAGTGTTGTGTAGTTCTTCAACTTTAAGATTTTTTAGGTCTATCAAAATTTAAGCAGATTTGCATTAATAGTGAGACAACACATCGAGTTTTCAAAATATATACAGATGTTTGATTATGTAGTAAATCTGTTGCTATAAAAGCATATGATCACATTCGGAAAATTGCTATTGCATGTCTTGGCAGTTTGTTAAGAACTGAAAACTTTTAAAGCTAACTGGTGTTTTGATAGATTAAGTTCAAGGCCACCTTTTGCTTAAATGATGTTTTGTTTTCTGTAATTAGACCATGCTAGGTGAATTAAGTATGTAATTAAAAACAGAAGGTTTGGCTAATTCAGAGTAAATGAGTACAAAATACAAGGTCATTATCCATTTCTAGTGAGACTCCAGATGAACAGTGCACATGAAACTATTTATAGAACATTTTGCATGGTCAGAGCTCCTTTAGAGTGCTGTCCATGACTTTTAAATTAAAGTATTCATAGACTTTAAAAAAAAAGTACCTGTAATATAGAAGTATGATCCCATTTACTATGCTCATCTGAATGGAAAGACAAAGAAGATTAGAATCTAATCTTCTATCCCAAATAAAAAGGTAAAATATACTCCTCCTGTTTTAAAAGTGAACATTTAATTTGTTGCTTGGCACACTGAGTTCATGGTTAGGACTCTGATAACTTTTTAGAGTTCTGAGTCTCAATTGTTTTTGTTTTCACGCACCCGGGAGATGTGCAAGTAAAACATCTCTAGTTTAATCTGTTTCCTCAATGCTTCAGCACAGTGAGTGCTATGATGGAAAGTCTGGGAAAAATTTTATTCAGAATATTTTTTCTTTTTATGGTTCAGGAATGTGGTGCTTTTAGAAAACAGGTGTTTAATTTGGTGGTTTGATTCATGGAGAAAATTAGAATTGGTTGCTGGAAGCGCAAAGCTTAAGCTTCTCTTAGAAATGCCTTCGCAATTTGGCTCCTGGTGCCTTTCCAGCTTTTTTCTCACAGTTCTCCCTTCTGCGATATCTGTGCTTCAGTTTTCCTGGACTTCTCTAGGATCACCACCACTGCCTTTATCCGTTTATCTTTTGCTTGCTTCTGGGCACAGTTTGAGGTTGATTTCCTCAGGGACAAAGACAGGTTAGATCTCCCTCCAGATTCTTAATTTAAATTTGATCTAAATCAAAAGGAGTGCATGTATTAAAAACTACTCTATGCTAGGCACTGTACTAGGCAATGATGAAACAAAAATAATAAGTGGTCTCTTATTCTTTAATCTCAAATAGTTTAAAATTAATTAAAAGACCTTTCTGGGCATATATTATTACAAAACTTTTTAAGTTAGAGGAATAGTTTGATAACTACTGATCTGCGATACAAGATGTATTTTAATTTTTAAATCTAAGCCAATTCAGCAGTGAAGATGCCTGTGCAAACAATTATAATGCAATAAGGTCACTGCTTAATGGAAAAATCTTCAAAACTACAGTTGAGAGTGTACAAAGAACACCAAAGTCTACCTGATAGAGAAAGAGGATGCTGTTAAAGAAGCTAGCATTTAAACAGATACCTAAGAATGAGTAAGAATGTACAGGCGGACAAATGGGGAAATGGTGTTATAGCGTGTGCAGAAGAATTGGGCACGGGAAAACATGTTCAGTGTTGCTGGAGCATAAAGTTGAGTGGGGAAGAGGTAGGAATGAGGAGGCAGAATGGTCAGGTACATTTATGCCATACAAAGAAGTTAAGAGTTTAGCTTGTAGATGACTGAGAGCCACTGAAAAATTACAGTGAACTCATCTCCTCTAGACACTAGATTGCAAGGGATTGAGATTAGAGGTAGAGAAATCATTAAGAAGACTGTTGCAATGTGACATGGTCCAAGTGAGAAACGAACGCAGGCAATGGAATGGATGAAAAGGAGGGACAGTTTTGAGAGAATCTCTAGTCCTTAGTGATTAGATCTGGGAAGTAAGGAAGAGGGAAGAATCTCAGATGATTTCCAGATGTTTTACTTGAACAACTGGGTGGGTGATGGCTTCGTTCACTAAACTAAGGAATAGTGACTTCTTAAGGAGGAACATGATGAGTTAGTTTTGGACATGTACGTACTGTCAAACATTCAGAAAAAGCTGTTTCTTAGACATATCCAGAATTGGATCTCCACAGAAATATCTGTCTGGGTTCGAGATTCAGAATTGTGGGTCATTTTTGAACTAGTGTAATTAAAGTCATGAATGTAGAGGGAGAGTAATAATAGTTGGACTGAGATGGGTCCCTGTGGAGCCTCAACAAAAGAAGGAATGTGATGTCTCAGATACTGAGGGAATGAGGAGGTGAATGTGTAAAAAGCTTAAGCAAAGTTAAATCATTTGAGAGCTAAAAGCTGGAGATTGGATTTGACATTTAGAAGATCAGTGTTGCTTTTAAGTGAAGCAGCCTTAATGGGATGGTGAGACCTAAAGCCAGATTGCTTCAGGGTGAAGAGTGAATCAAGGGGAAGCCGGTAGACTTCTTTCTAGGAGTGGCTTGTGAAAAGAAGAGAGGTAAGTAGATAGTTAAAAGGGTACATAAGGTTAACGAAGCTATTTTATTTTGGTTTGGTTTTAGATATGAAGAACTTGAGGATTTTTATGTGCTGAAAAGAAAGAGCTGATGGCAGGAGTTTGAGGATTGACTAAAGATAATCAGTGGAATGAAGTCCCTAAGGAAAGAGGGTAGATGGGATCCAGAGCATTGATGGAGAAACCAGTCTAGATGGGAAGAGGGAATAGTATTATTCTGGGTCAGAGCACTCAGGGAGTAAGGGTGGTGCTGTCTTGGGGGATGAGGAAAGGAGTGACAATTGGAGATGCCACCTAATAATTACTCCCCTTTCCATTATCAATCCTCCTGCCAGATACCTAGCAATTTCAAAGCTGAACTACCATTGTAGGTCTCCCTGATTTCCCTACCCACAAACTCCATTCCATTCCCACCAAAAAACAAAACACTATTTTTAGGATCACTTTTGTTTAACCACCACACTGAATGTTGTTCTCTTTTTCAAAACTATTTCTTTTGTTACTTATTATTATCTTCAACATATTGGCACTTGATTTTTAGGCTTTTCTCCAGTTTCACATCTCTTCTAGATTAATTCAGTTCACTGTGTTCTCTCTACCATTCCAACTTAACAGAATCAGATGTACTTCTAACAAACTCCTGACAGCCAGGAGGATACCATTTTCTTAAAACTCTCTTTAAATCCTGCTTTTACAGAAAGATCCTGTGGAATGAATCAGAAATTGCAGTTTAATTCATTTTTGATAGAGGAAGATATCTTAGTTATTTTGCTTGTAGCTTTTGTTTTTACTTTTCTCTCTCATTCTTCTCTGCTCCTCCCATACTGTCTTCTAATCTTCAGTACTGGGGAATTTAGAAGTATTCATTTGCACTATTTAACAATCATTAGTGTGTTTTATTGAACTTTTTGGAGAAAAAACTTTATGAAAATTTAGTAATAACAAATGAATAGTGTAGTGATTTCACCAAAGTCATAACTTAGTCTTTTAGAATATAATCTTTTTGTCTTAGTCAGTAATTTACATTCTTTCTTTTTATTGGCAGTTCTATTTTAGAAAATTTTGTTTCAGGGATACGTTTGAGTGCTACCTTTTATGTTTTGTTAAAGTGTGTTAAGTGGAGGTCAGTTGAGCCTTACGTTTGTGTATTAAAAATAGCCTTTATCCAAAAGATGAGTAATAGCTAAGTGTAAGTAACATCTATAATAAGATTTCTTGTTGTAATTTTTAATTACTTTATTATCTGTGTAGAAAAGAAAGCTTTATATGCAATTTTTAGCCTTCCTATATTAATACCATTCTCATGGTTTTTAAGATGCTATTTTGATCTATGAACCCGTATCCTTTGGCATGTTAACTGTACTTGTAGTTTTTTAACTTCTTAGGTGAGTTTCCCAAAATTGTTCCTATACTTGCTAAAGAGTTAAAAATGAAATGAAAATGTTTTTATACTCATTGCTATTTTTAAGCCTGTAATAGATGAGAAAATAGATATTGGTTTTCATTTTATTAATAAATATGCTAAATGGTCCTGAGAGCAATTATCATCATTGATTTGCAATAACATATTTTAAATATACTACCAAATTACAAAATAATAGGTTTACTATTATTTTATTTTGGTTAAAACAAAAAGAAAACTACACACACACACACTCGCTTGTGTTTGTTTTGTGTAAGCAAGGAAAAGGGTGTGGAAGGGTACCACTAGGCAGTTATCAGTGGTTACTTCAAGGAGATAGAGATGAGAGATTAGCTTTTTCTTTATATATCTTGCTATTTTTTTCACTTTTGTGTATGAAAAATATAAAATACAGAAAACATAAGGAAAAAAATAAAACTCTGATCCCTTCTGTGAATTACTGTCTAGATCAGTAATTTCCAAACCTGCGTCTATCTGAATCATCTAGGAAGATTTGTTAAAATCAGATCCCTGGCTCTGAAAGAGAATTTCCAGGAGTAATAAAAATATTAGACTAGTGGTTCTCAAACCTGATAGATCATCAGAATCGCCTGAGAAGCTTTTATCAACCTCTAGATGCTCTCCCCCGTGAGGAGAGAATTTGTAGTTTATAAATGGTTTATGGAACTTACAGTCAGTTTTTTTAAAAAGTCCCATGTGATTCCAGTAATCCACCAGGTTTGGAAATTTATTTTTTCTGTGCAAGACACTGTGCTGTGTGCTGCAGTTATTTTAAGATTACTACAACATAGTTTCTGCCTTCAAGAAATTCACAATATAGTTGAGAGTTGGGGGTAGTGTAAAAATGGGTGGAAAAGACTGATACATAGCAGCTGTTACACTGGGTGAAAAAGAAAAATGCCCAAAGATGTCAACTTACGAAATGAAAAGTAAGAATGTCAGCTATTACCTCTATTAACTATTATTTAGTATTGTTTTGAAAGTTCTAGCTAATAGAATAAGACAAGAAAATGAAGTGAAGTATAAATATTGCAAAAGAAGTGAGAAATACCATCATTATTTAAAATTGAAAATATTATTGCCTAACTAGAAAACCCAAGATAATCAACTAACATTTATGAACATTATTAAAAGCATACCAGTAAGATGGTCATTTATAAAATAAATTCAAAAAATTAATGTTTCCTCTATACCAGCACAGAGAAATATGTTTTTAAAGATCCTACTTATGAAAACACAAATATAGAAAAAAAATCTACAGCTATACTTAAGAAATTTGCCTAATGAAGTAAACTATAGAACTTAAGTAAACTATAGAAGTAACTATATGAAGTAAGCTATAGAACCCAACTAAGGGACATAAAAATAGTTTAGTAAATGGAGAAACATTCCATATTTGTGAATAGAAAGAGTAATGTTTTAAAGTTATACCTTCTTCCCTGCCCCAAATTGCTCTCCATCATTTAATACAATTCCAATTAAAATTTCATTTGTTTTTTTCTTTTTGCCAAAGCTGACAATGTATGTCTAAAGTTCACTTTGAGGAACAAACCAAACTTTTGCAAAAAAAAAAAAAAAAGACATAATGTGAATTATTTGCATTAGTAGGTATTAAAATATTTCTAATACCACAATAATTAAAACAGTGTAGTACTAATTTTAAAAAATCAGAATAAAGTAAAAGTGGAATTTTTAATTATTAGGAAAAAAGATATTCAATATTGTCTATTGTTCAATGTGTTGAATCTGGTGTTGGGGCAATCATATAAATGTGTGGGGAAAAAAATCCATATGGATTTATGGATTAAAGATTAAATGAAAGTAAAAAAGTAATAGGAAATGGGGCCAGCCCAGGGGCATAGCGGTTAAGTTCACATGCTCCACTTCAGCGGCCCAGGGTTCGGGGTTCTGATTCTGGGCATGGACCTATGCACCACTTATCAAGCCAGGCTGTGGCAGGCATCCCACATATAAAATAGAGGAAAATGGGCACAGATGTTAGCTTAGGGCCAATCTTCCTCAGCAAAAAGAAGAGGATTGGCAATAGATGTTAGCTCAGGGCTGATCTTCCTCACCGAAAAAAAAAAAGTAATAGGAAAAATGTAGGTGAATATGTATATTAATATTGATGTGGGGGAAGGCTTTTTTAAGGAATGATAGTGAAGGCAGGAACCACTTTTTAAAAGGGTTTGATTTGACTGCATAAAGGTTTTACGTTTCTGAACAGCAACAAAATCAGCTAAATTGAAAGCAATTAAATTGGGAAGAAGTATTTATAATATGGTGTCCATACCCTTAATATAAAAAGAGCTCTTTCCAATTAATGATAAAAAGAATTAACTCCAAATATTGGGCCGAGAAGGAGGGGGAATGCTTGTGAACTTAAACTTTCAGAAAAACAATTTGACCATAAGTATCAAAAACTTGAGAATGTTTTTATATCCTTTTACCCACTTCTAGGAATGTAATCTAAGGAAATACATATGTGCAAAAGATAGTTTTAAGGGTATTTTTGACAGCATTGTTTAATTAAAATTGAAAACAATTTGTATGTCTAGGGATCCACTCCTTGAAACTCACCACTCATCATTTCTAGGATGCTGCTCTCATTTTTATGGTCCAAGGTGGAGGCATCTCCATTCCGGGGAGCAGGATGGAGGAAAGGATGAAAAAGCGCATGCGCCAGCCATCTTTTGAGGAAGGTACTCCAAAGCCGCCATATAATACTGGCCAGTACTTCGTCTCATGGCTATACCTAGCTGCAAAAGAGACTCGAAAATGTTGTCTTTATTCTGAATGGCCATGTGCCCAGCTAAAAATATTATTTCTATGGAAGAAAGATAGAATAGATATTGGGGCACAGCTAGCAGTCTGCCACGTTACTTCTCCTCTGCATTTTCATCTTCCATTTCTTAGGTTAGCCCTTATCTTGAGGGACTAACTCATCCATCTGTCTCTACTTCCGCAAACTATGTGTCCAATCTGTAGATCATCTAGGTGAGTCCTTGACTAGCTTTTCATACCCAGGGCCCACATATCTACCTTTAGTGTCAGTCCCTAAATTCCCTGTTGGCATGTCATTCTTTGAGACATGATGCATTTTTCCTACCCAAATATGGGAAATTAGTTGCAGTGCCTAGCAGATGAGGTTATTGTTACTAAACATTACCAGCTGGTTTGTAACATTTAGAAGTAGAAAAAGAGTCAACTCTGAATCTTCTGTTCTTCTTTTCCACTCCCTCACCACCCTACCCAAAGTAACTAGGAAACAGCTTTGTATCACATCGTTTAGGAGAACTTAAGAACATAGAGGGAGCAGTCCTTGTACCATTTTCTGTCACTTAAGACTCTGTACAAGTTACAAAACTGTATCTGAATCCCACCCTCAAGGATCTTTTTTAAAATTCTTTTTAAAAACAGAACGATATTTGTGCCTATATGATAGGGAAATATTTTTTTTCAATATTTTATCTCAGTAAAACTACTACACTTTTGCCAGCAGCTCTACCTGCATAGATCATCTGGTGAAGCCATGACGGTTATCTGGCTTGGCTTCAGTATTTCACAGCTGTCACTCATTGACTGATCTGTGCCAGAAAAGGAGAGAAATGGGAGAGAGACACGAACACTGCCATCTTTTTCAGTTTTATAACTTTTCCCCTCAAATATTTCAATGCTAGCTTAATGTATACACAGAAACTCTATTATTACAACAGTTATGCAAAAAGTTGTACCAATTCTCCATCATAGTCATCAGCTATTACATTCAGTGGGAGGCACGAAAGACATAAACATGCCGTTTCCTAAATGAGCACACAGATTATATAAATTATCTTTGCCCATGATCGCACACCTAGTGAATTTTGAAGCTGGAATTCAGATCCAGGTCTTCCTAATTCCAATGCCTGTTCCCCAACCATGGTGATATACTGAATCCCTAATAATAGAGTGGAGACATGACGACTGTCTTTATATATGTGAATGATGGTCATACAGCCACAGGATTATAAATGTTCTATGTAGCCCCAGGGGGGCCACTGGTTAGAAATGAAGGTAAATTTTGACTGAATGTTAGAGGAGGCATTTTACAACAAATTAGACTTGATTCAGAAATGGAATGAGATGCATCACAAAATATTCGGACTGAGAGTTTTGAAGGAGGCAGAGTAAAGTAGTAGAAAGTGCTAGACTTACAGCCTGGAGATATCCATTCTAATTTTACCTCTGTTTATGGTGTGTTTGAATTAGCTGTTTGAGTCTTTGGGCTTTCCTTTCTTAGTGAATTAAGTGAAGGAATTGGACTAAATCACCTCAAAGTCTTATTTACTTTTACGTGAGTGGCTTGCATGTTATATGTGCTCATTAAATGTTTGTCAAATGAATATCACAGCATAGTCCCCTCTGTCTTAATGCCAGTGCCACATCCTTGATCGTCCCAGCTCAAAGTAATCTCCCTCTCCTTTATGTTGTGTGTAGTATTTTATCTGTACCTGTCATTGAATAGTGAACTTATTTATGAGACTCTTGGTGACAAGATCTGTATCATATTCCCTCTTGTTTTCCCCACTGTGCCTTACACAGAGTAGACATTCAGTAAATATTTGTTGAATAAGTTAGAGAAAATTACCTGATGCATGAAAGAATTCACGACATCTTTGCAACCATGTTTTTCTCTCACTTTCTCGAGAAAGAGGTTATTTTGGCTCTTATCAGCAGTAGACTAATGCATGCAAGCAATCTAAACAAAATTCTATTTATTTGTTGCTTAAAGTTAAATTAAAACTTGTTCAGATAGGGCATTGACATTGGCAGTAGCCACCTCAACTCAGCTTCACCTTCTGAAAAAAATCTGCTAAACCAACACCTGGACCTCGTTAGATTCTTTCATTTGAGTTTTGCTGCCTTGACATTGTATCACACTGGGAATCTAATTATTATTCTGGCATTCTTGCAAGTATTGTTTCCTCAGAAGGTATTTGCCTGAAATTCATTCATATTCCTCTAATCTTTCTTCCTTTCCCCTTCCTCCCCTTGCCCCACTTTTTTCTACCACTTTCTCTTGACTTTTCCTTTCACCCTCTAAAATTCAAATGGCACACAGTGTCCTGGGGGTTGTGTACTATAATACACGTGGGGAAGTGGAGAACCAACTGGTAAAGTGGAGAACCCGGTAATTCAAGGTGAAAATAAAACACCTCAAGTTGTGAGTAGCCTGGTTCAAATGTAACCTCTATGGAAACTTCTTTGAATCCCTTTACCATTTTTACACAATCTTTAATGCCTTTACACAGTCCCTCTCCTTTGTGTTCCTGTGTTTGATCTTACTCCTAGTATAGTACGTTATATTATTGTAACTTTAGTTGTTTATGTATGTTTCCTCCACCAGATAGGGGCTATATTTTATTCTCCTTTGTATCATTATGTGGTGTTGAATAAATAAGTGTATAGACATGATTTATCTAGGCAACTTCCTTTTTATATATATAGATATAGTTTTTTCACACAGGCAGATGCATTATTCCTATAGTTGAGTAACCTATAGCTTAAAGGAGTTAAACTTGCCTAATGCCAGAAAACAAGTGGTTGGAGGAGTCAGAATTCAAATCCAGGGCTTCTTGGGGCCCAAGTTCTTTACCTTTTTCATTCTGTGTCCAAAATGTGTCTTCAAGTTTCCACTGCAACAGTCCTTGATCAGCTCTTCATTACCTCTTCCCTGGAGCTTTGTTATAGTCCCCTAATCTGTCTACCTGTTCGTGTCTTCTTTTCCATTCCAACTGATGCGTTATTATTCTGATCATATCATTTCCTTTGAGAAATCTTTGATGGCTTCTCACTTCCTACAGGATAAAGGCTGAACTTCTTGGAATGTAGTTACTCTGCTCCATAATCTGCCCCCATTACCTCTCTAGCCTTATTTTCTGCTCCTGCTTTCTCTGGGCCCCCTAAACACTGGCCTCACCCTGCCACTTCACTATCTTCTGCATCTACATGGCAGCATCCAAGTGCTTTGTCTTTATTCGTGCCTTTCTCTGTTATTTTGGAGCACCTTTCATCCCTGTTTTGCTAGTTGAAATTTCACCCAGCTTAAACCTATCCCTTCCATTAAACATTATCCAATTCCCGCTTAGAATTAATCTCTTTCCATGTGTGCTGCTTTTGTATTATACTTGTGACTATATATGTCCCTGATAATACATTGGAAGCCCTTTGAGAATAAGGACTATGTCTTCAGCTGACTGTTTTCCAGAGCTTTGTACAATACTTTGTCCATAAAACATACTCCATAAGATTTTGGATGACTAAAATGAATCTGGCTTCTAGGGCAACAATAAATGGTTCTGTGTAAAATTCAAGTTGACTGTGAATATGGGTTAGCTCCTGGCCTGCCACTAAAGCATTGGATTTATAAATGAAATTCTTTTAGATAAATCACATGATTAGGTTTGCCTTTGTCAAGAATACCAAAAAAGATCAGATTTATTTCATTCTGAGGGTTTACTATGCTATAGTATATAGTTTGTGTATGTGAGTGTGTATATATACACATGTACATGCATATATGTGTATTATACGTATGCACATACGATAAAGAGGGTCTTAAAATTTTCAATCTTATATTTTCCATCACGTGAAGTAGTTTTTAGATTAATCATTATTAATTGCACTATTGAAATGTAATTATAGCATTAATTTCTTTATATTTACTTTGGAATAAAAAGCAAACAGTAAAATATGGTAAAGTAGTTCATTCACATGGAAGTACATATATTGGTATAAAGCTTGCATTTTTATATTCTAATTTAATGTGGACCGTTCACTCCTTTACCTAGCTAATATTATCTACTCTTTAAGACTAACAGGTGTACCTCCTCTAAGAAAGGCACCCCCATCTGTATCAGCAGCACCTGCACTTGCT
The DNA here is from genome assembly GCF_020826845.1 of Diceros bicornis minor. NCBI lineage: Eukaryota > Metazoa > Chordata > Mammalia > Perissodactyla > Rhinocerotidae > Diceros > Diceros bicornis. The sequence goes on along the minus strand of NC_080760.1, from coordinate 17,309,922 downwards.
TTTTTGCCTCTGGCAATTGTCATGCCCAGCCTAGCACCCTACCTGAAACATGGCAGACATTCTGTCAAGGTTTGTAGAAGGAGTAAATGAACAAATGGAAGGGCTTAGCAATTAAATGTATGTATGTGTGTGTGTGTGCACGCACATATGCCTCCATTAAAAGCAAAGTGGCAGATTTGTATGTACAGATAGGAAAGGCTATCCATGATACACTCTCTAGTGAAATAAAAATAAGTTGTAGGACAGAAAAATGATTCCATTTTTGTAAAAATATTTGTGTGTGTTTTTGGAAAAGGTCTAGAAGTTATACAACAAATGGCAGTTTTCCTCGGTGAGTTGGGTGGTTGGGAGTAGAGAGCCAGAAGTGTACTTTCACTAGTTAGTACATTATTGTATTGGAATTAGTTGAATTTTTTAATTAAATGTGCACTACTTTTGTAATTTTTAAGTGAACAATAAAATAAAATATGTTAGTGCTTATGCTCAGAGTTAATGATATTTTAGTATCAAACCAAAACTATTTTTAAAGACAAAGTTTTGTATTTCCCCCCAATTTTTGTAGGAAGAGAATTATTTTCTTTGTTTAAATGTTTCCTGGTATTTTGAAAAATTGTAGGACTTAGAATAAAGCAGACTATGTTAAGTCTAAGCCATGGTGGCACACGTGTTGGGAAACAGAATCTTCTCTTTCAGTCTATTAATGTCAAGGCCAGATCAGTAGAGGCAGCTTTTAAAAGGTAGTAAGAAACTGACTAATTTTCACTGAACAGAGATAGCAATCTTAGTTTTTTTGGAGCTGTCTTACCCTGTATTTTGAAACACACCCCTGCGTTCTCTTGAATAACTTAATTCTGTGTCACCGAGCAACTGGTGTTAATGACAATGGTAAACCATTTCTTCTGAGCCCAGGCCCTAATGAAAGTACCAATCACCCTACATTAAATTGGTTATTCCACCCCTTACTTCCTTATCTTTTTATGAACCAGGAACATGGTTTTACTAAAACAAAGTTTGTTGAGGCTTCAGAGTCTTGGTTATTTTAAGGTCGTTCCTAAAATTTTTTCACATGCACCAGTTGCCAGACAGATCGTACATCAATTTCCTGCAGCGTTTGGCAAGCCTATGTATTCACTGCCTCGAAAACAATTTGAATTTATTGATTTTGAAATTTGTGATTGCTTTCTAAAGTTTTTGTCCCCCATCTAAATTTACTTTGGAAAAGAATATCCACAACAAAACACATTGGCCCATTTTTGTGCCAGGACTTTCAGGGAAATATTTTATGTGATTAATATTGTGTGGCTAATCTGGTGTAAAAAATCAATTTTATCCATTTTAACTTATGAGAACATGACCATCCTGTGTGAACTATTTAAAGAGCCTGTGACTTCACTAATCCAAAGTTAAGTGTTTGTTACTGCCTTTATTTATATGCGTTGTATTAATCATGTCAGTTAATATTGGGCCACATTTCTTTTTAAGAATTGAATCATATTTCATCAACAGATCCGTGTCTTTTCTTTCCAGGGCAGTATCCTAACCTTGCCTTGGGCAAGGTGAAATTAGTGGACAATGGATTTGGCTCAGTGACGTACATAGTTCACGGTACCAGGCCATTTTAATAGGTCTGGGTTCAGTTAGAAAGCTTCCTTCTTATGTATCTATTCCTTTAAACCCATTTGTCCTAAAAAATTGGTGTTCTCTCTCTTATTAATAATCAGAAGAGAAACAACATTCTAAAATCTGTATGATGATTTCATTCCATCCAACTCAAACTGTTTTATAAAACATTGGACCATTTGTTACTTGGTGAGTACTTTATTCTGAAAGCTTTAATGTAAACACTTTGGGGAATAAAGAAATAGCTATTTGTAATGTTTGTACAATACTCTATTATCCTTAGAGTTACAGCACCTCACAAATAACATGAATTCAACCCAGGGAATAATTGACTTACCATGGAGGTCTGGCTCCCTTGTCGCATTAAATCTTCTAGAATTGCTGAGAGGTGGCTAGCAATTATTCTTCTCTGTTTGACATATGTAGAGAGTTAGGCACCAAGCAGTTAGAGGTCATGCACAGGGTCTCTAAGGGGGTGCTGTTTGAATATTGGTCATTGAATTGCTGCTGAGCAAATGTTGAGACTTAACTCCTGAGGGTCGTCTCATAAAGGGATGCAGTGACCTAAATGCCGGAAATGAGTCCTTACCCATTCTAGGCATTGCCAATCTCTGCCCTCATTTACAAATTGGTATATTTTATATGTATATTTTATTTTGATCTTTATGTAATTTCTTCACAGGATCCATAAAAACATCTGTCTCTTATTTGTCATTCTTATTTAAAATTTAATAAAGAATAATATTTAATAAATTTAATAAAATTTTTAAAGAGCTGTGTAAAATTGTTTTGAGAACTTTTAGTTTTGACCTTAATTTCTCTTAGGATTCAAACTCTGATTTATTTTCATTCGGGGAGAGTTAATGTTTTAAAAGTATATAACTGTAAGAATGCTATATTATTTTATCTGCAAGATTTGCATGTCAAAAATCCACCTGCAGGCTGTTTTCTTTTAGAGCTTCTTGGAAAGGTGAATGCTATAGATGAAGTGACATGAGTATATGTTTACATTTATTTTAAAGTGTCAAGATGGGGCAGGCAGGAACAACCTTGCATATGAATCCTTCATGACCTTTTAAGTTAATCTTTGATGGTAGTTCAAGGGAAGTTGAGAAATGTGCGAGACTAGCTTCAGTTAAATAAATATTACACTTCAGTGACTTTAATTTTTTTTTTAGTATGGAAGGACTAAATGACAAGTACAAGAGAAACCTGATTATCAAAACTTCATTCCATTATTTAAAAAATACCAAACGTATTCTGCCCAACAATTCTTCCAGATGATGTTCCCTTCCTTATTCAAGCTGACCAAGACTAGTAATTGAGCCTTAGTAATTGACAGATGAATAATATTTACTCCCTACCCTCATGTGTTTTCGCGCCTTTGAAGGACAGTGGTTAAAAGAAGTTCTTTCTGTATTTCCTGCTCATGGTGGGTTATATTTGGCAACAACCAATTGATCTCCTGATTGTTCTCTCTGCTTCCATTCTTACCTCCCAACATTCTGTCCTCCATTCTGGAGCCATGTTGATTCATTTTAAACGCAGATCAAGTTCTGTCACTCCCCTGCTTAAAACACACCAGGACCTTTCCATCACAGAATAAAATCTGAGGTCTTTACTATGGTCTCTTGGTACCATCCATGTTCTGCACCCAGCCATCTCTCTGACCTCATTTCCTTCCACTCTTTGCTCGCTTTGCTTCAGCTATGCTGGTCTTCTTCAGGTAAAGTTAATCTTCAAGTAAAGTCAAGTTTACTCCTCCATGAGGCCTGTGCTTTGGCTGGCACTGCCAGGAATGCTCTTCTCTCACAGGTATCCCTCGCTTCATTTAGATCACTTACCAATCACTCTATTCCCTTCCCTACTTTGTTTTCTTTCTTAGCACCTATAACTACCCAACAACAACTTATATATTTTTGCTTATTGTCTCTTCTTCACTAGAATGGGGGTTGGACTCCTCCTAGTTTGTCTCCTACTACATCTGTCACATAGTAGGTTTTCAAAGAATATTTATTGAATTCAAGAATGAAATGGGTGTTTAAGAACTTGATAAGACTCCTAGACTTTATAATCTTGAGATAGAAATTTTTTAACATAAATTCTGACAGTTTTATCCATGTGGTTTTTCTAGCAGTACTTGATGTATATCAAAATCATGTGAGGTTCTTTTTCAAAATATATAGTTGGTACCCTGACATCCTCCTCTCCCTAACAAGAATATATCAAAATATGGAAGAAAGATAGGGGAGGGTATTTTGAATAAAATTCTTCCCAGCTAATTTTCTCCAACTTTTTTTCATTGTAGAAATTTTTAAAAGTTGAAAAATAGTACAATAAACACAAATTTACCACCTAGATTTGACAGATATTAACATTTTGCCATATTTGCTTTATTGTGCATGTGTGTGTGAGTGTATTTTTTTCCCCCAACCAATTGTGATGCAAGAGCATAGCCTGAATCTTTCTTCCAAATAGAGAATCTCTAACTTAGTAGGTTATTATTATTTCTATTGGGTTTCATTGTGTGGGTGGGGAGACAGTAGTGGAGAGCACACAAAGGTTGGATTTCTCTCTTGGTGGCTTCTGCAGTAATTATGATGTGTGCTGGTCAAGATTGTTATAGAGAAACATTGTCATCTAGATTGTCTGATACAGTTTGATTCAGTGCCATGGTACATTTAAAGAGGCTCTTTTGTTTGTTTTTGGTGACTGTTTTTTTGAAATGATATATTGTGTCAGCTACGCGGGTGATATGCTTTTTTTTTCCTGCTATTAATATAGTCACTCCAGCCTTCTTGTGTTTACTGTTGCATGCCAAATCTTTTTACGTCCATTTACTTTAACTTATCTGTGTCTTTATATTTAAAGTGAAGTATGCTTTTTTCCTTCCAGAAGATTTAAAATGTTGTTCCACTTGTCTTCTGGTCTCCATGTTTTCTAAAGAGAAGTCTGTGATAATTTAAATTATTGTATGCAAAGGATTCATGTATCCCTTGTATATGTAATTTTTCTCTGTCTAGTTTCAAGATTTTTTTCTTTATTTTTGGTTTTCAGCAGACCAAGGCATAGATTTTTGCGATTTTTTTTTTTTTTTGATGAGGGAGATTGGCCCTGAGCTAACATCTGTTGCCATCTATCCTCTTTTTACTTGAGGAGGATTGTCCCTGAACTAAAATCTGTGTCAGTCTTCCTCTATTTTATATGTGGGACGCCTGCCACAGCATGGCTTGATGAGCAGTGTGTAGGTCTGCGCCCAGGATCCGAACCCGGGAACCCTGGGCCGCTGAAGCGGAGTGGGCGAACTTAACCACCACACCACTGAGCTGGCCCCTGATTGATGTTGTTTTTAATCCTCTTTAGAGTTCATGAGCTTCTTGAATCTGTAGATATATGTCTTTTACCAAATTTGCAAATGTATTCAGTTATTATTTCTTCAGACTTTTTTCCACCCCATTCTCTCATTCTCTTCCTTCTGGGACTCCAAATATATCTGTTAGACCTTTTGATAATGTCCCAAAGGTCTCTGAAACTCTATTCATTTTTTTAAAAGTCTTTTCTCCCTCTTCTTCAGATTGAATAATTTCTATTGACCTTTCTCTCCAGTCAATCTTTTGTCATCTCCATTCTGCTAGTAAGCTCATTCAGTAAACTTTTATTTCAGGTATTGAATTTTTCAATTTTAAAATGTGTTTTGTTTTTTGTTATATTTCCTAGTTCTCAGCTGAGATTTCCCATTTTTCTAAATTCATTATGAGCATATTTTCCCTATTTCACTGAGTATAATTAGAGCTGTTTTAAAGTCCTGTCAGTTTCTATATCTGGGTCATATCAAGGTTGAGCTCTGATGATTATCTTTTCCTTTGAGAGTGGATCATGTTTTCCTGATTCTTGATATGTCAAGTAATTTTGGATTACATCCCAGATATTGTAAATGTTTTGTTGTCGAGGGGAAACAGTGTGCTTTTGTTTACTCTCCAGAGCCTTCAGTAGTTGAGTTTTATATTTTGTCCACAGTTTAAGGCTATCTGTGAAAGAGTTGGTCTATTAGGAGCTTACTCTGACATACCAAAAGCTGAACTCCTGATATGCTTTTTAATCCTTTATCTGCCTCTCAAGTTTCTTGCTAAACTGCGTGCCTTCACTGTCACACAGAAAGAAATTCCTTCATGTCTTCACCCCAGTGGAGTCAGTCAGAGCTGCTGAGAGTGCAACAGTGATGAAGGTGAAGTTCGTCATCCTCACAACTGGCATCCTTTTTTCTGCCTCCTTCCCATTGCTACGCTGACATGCACTCTTTTGTCACCAGAGATGAGACGAAAGGATTTAGGTGCATTTAGCAATAAGTACCACTGCCACCTCATCAGGAACAGAGAGAGAGATGAAAATCCCAGAACAAGTAATGACAGAAGCTAGGAAATACAGTGTCTAAGAGCAGATGGAGGAAAGCTCTGTTGGTGGAGGTGGGCACAGACATGGGTATGTGTGTGAGCTGAAAGAGAAAGGGTTTAAAAAGGAAGAGAGGGGCCCGGCGCGGTGGCGCAAGCGGTTGGGTGCGGGCGCTCTGCTGCAGCAGCCCGGGGTTCACCGAGGCACCGCTTGTCAGGCCATGCTGTGGTGGCATCCCATATAAAGTAGAGGAAGATGGGCGTGGGTGTTAGCCCAGGGCCAGAATTCCTCGGCAAAAAGAGGAGGATTGGCAGATATTAGCTCAGGGCCCATCTTCCTCACACACACACACACAAAAAAAAGGAAGAGAGACAGGAGGGCAGGGAGCCAGCTGTGCCTAGTTTTGTGCTTGGCCTTTAACATCTGTGGTCTCATGTAATCTTCAGAACAGCCCTGTGAAATGAGTTGTAGTATTTCCATTTTATTTGAGAGGCTCAGAAACTGAAAGAACTCACATGGTTTTTCTCCAAATCACACAACTTAATAAATGACTAGGCGGAAAATAAAATGTCCTTTTGCTGTTCTAAAGTTGATTTAGTCATCTGAAGTCCCTCTGGGACATTGGGGAGTGGTAAGGGTCCTTCTAGATTCTGTCAGCTTCCTCAGTGAGAACCCCAGGCATCTGGCCTGGAAAAGCTGCCTAAGAAGCTGCGCTTCAGCCCTCTTCCATGTTTCAGTTATTTACGCGGCTCAGAAGGCAAACTTGATCTGCCTTAAGCTTAGATTAGCTCTGGTAAGCCCTTCTCCACCTCTCAACTCCCCATCCCTTCCCCGACCCGAGCCCCAAATCTCAATCTCAGTCTGCTTCCTGATAGGCTTTATAAGGCAGGGCCGTAAGAAAAAGAGTTTGAGTACTCTTCAGAAGACACATGGGCATCATCTTGTCAGCGAGGGGCAGATTATCTGAGGTTGGACTACTTCCTTACAAATTTCTTTCACGTCCTCCGACCTCTAGTGCCCTTGACCTTGTGCTCACTCTGTACTTTCTGTTACACTGAGTAATGTTCAGAGAGAGAGGAACATGTTACCAAGAGCCAGTAGCTTCTTCCACACATAGCTCAAGAGTCTGAATCCAGGTCCTTTTCTCTCTCTGATTTTCTTCCTACGCCTCTCTATGCCCAAGACCCTCGAAGCAGACCTTTGGTTCTCAACCAGGGTTGGCCTGCCCTCCACGAATCATTTGATAATGTCTGGAGACATTTTCGGTTCTCACACTGAGGGACAGCTACTGGTCTCTCGTGAGTAGAAGCCTGGGTTGCTGCTAAACCTTCTGCAATGCACAGGCCAGCCCCCCATAACAAAGCGCTTCCAACCCAAAATATCATTGTTGCCAAGGTTGAGAAATCCTGAAAGAGACTCCTAGAACCTTTTCTCTGTGTCCTTTTCCTTCCCTGTCCCTTACCTTTCTTCATTAGGGCCACTCCGTCTGGTATGATGATTGTGCTAAGCCAGCCACTGCCACTTTATACCCCAGAATTTCAGCTTTCCCAAGCCTGGCCAGCAGTCGGAGCTGCAGGGGTGGCCCTTTCCCGTGGAGAGCAGGGGTGGGAAGAGCTGAGTGAACTCTTGGGGAGGAGTCCCTGAGTGGGATTTGCGGAGGAGAGGAAAACAGGGACCCAGTCCTCAGTCGTGGCCGTTGAGTGCACCTGGGCTTCCAGGGAGCTGCAGTGGAGATGTGTCTTTTAATGGACGTGTGTGTCGTGGTGGGAATCATCAACAGTGATGCCATTTATAGATGTCAGGGAACTTGGAAAACTTTTGGGTTGACTGTGTAGAAATAATTTTGGCTGTGGTTATTTTTTAAATGAAATCAATTATGAATAATTATCACTTGCTCAGTATCTGTTATTCATGTCATTTAAAATGCCATATTGATTTTGGAGGGGGTAAATTTTGTTTTATTGCAACAGTAAAATCTGTTTGTGTATTTGCCTTTTTCGTTTGCTGGTAACATGCTTGTCAGTTCTCAATTTACAAAAAAAAAGGCAACAATGTTTCTACCTGGAATTAATATTTTGCCCCTTTTCTGTTGGAATGAAAATCCTAGTTACAAGGGGGCCACACAACCAGAACATTCACCCACAGCCGTTTAAGACTGCCTATAAATATAAAGTATAACTATTACGATGACCTCATGTCAGTGACCTTTGCAATTCTGATTAGTCCCGATAATTGCCTTGGACCTCTCATCACCTAACCAGTATAATCCCAAGTCTGCCCAGTATTAGAGCTTATGGGGCAGTAAAGCTCTGCACTGGACTAAGGTGCTCCCAAGTCTTCATGTCTGCAAGAAAATCACTGCCTGATTCTCCCTTTCCCCCTAAACCTCTGGTTTGGACAAATTATCTGGAAAAAATAGAGGGCATTATTATGTTGAATATATGTGGAACATGAAACTTTTCTCCTCCAATGGTTTTAATAAAAACTTTTACTTGTTGGATTAAATATTAAATTTTGATGTTTTCTCTGCTCAGTATATCTACTATTGCCTTGAAATGTATCTAAGGTATAGATAGTCCTTATGGTCCTAAGTAGTTCACTTTAAAATGAACTAGAGGGCCGGCCCCGTGGCTTAGCGGTTAAGTGCGCGTGCTCCGCTGCTGGCGGCCCTGGTTCGGATCCCGGGCGCGCACCGACACACCACTTCTCTGGCTATGCTGAGGCCATGTCCCACATACAGCAACTAGAAGGATGTGCAGCTATGACATACAACTAACTACTGGGGCTTTGGGGGAAAAATAAATAAAATTATAAAATGAACTAGAGCATCATGCTACTCTGTTTACCAACTGTCATGATTAAATAACAATTCAATCACAGCCATTTATATGGTGCCCCTTAGGGGTGAGCTGAGAAAGGTCACTGGCACAAAGAGCAAGAAATTCTAGGGGAGCAACTAATATTGTTTAGAATTTAACCAAAAAAAATTGTTATTTTTAAATCTGCTGTTTACAAGATTCTCAGAGTTTTAGCCCACAGGGGCATGGTGGCAATGTCTTCTTTCATTTCGTTAAACTTGATGCTGAGTTTTATCCTAGTGTAGATGTCAGATGATGCTTCAAAAGACCTCTTTAAGAGATTTGTCTATTTTTCTTTTTAAATATTTCAAATGCATGCTGTTTCTGCTTAGACCTCATTTTTGTAATAGTACATGGAATCTGTTCTTTAACAAATGGGATTCAATCTTATGGTGGATTAACATATGTATATATTTTTTGCTGAGGAAGATTCGCCCTGAGCTAACATCTGTGCCAATCTTCCTCTATTTTGTATGTGGGTTGCTGCCACAGCATGGCTGATGAGTGGTGTAGGTCCGCACTGGGAACTGAACCCGTGAACCCGGGCCGCCAAAGTGGAGCACACTGAACTTAAACACTAGGCCACAGGACTGGCCTCGGCTTAATATTTTTGATAATATGATTTTTCTTGTTGTTGTCAGTGCTGTCAAGTCAGTTACGACTCGTAGTGACCTTGTGTACAACAGAGCAGAACCCTGCCCAGTATTCTTTGCACCATCCTCTCATCTTCCAGCGCTATATCAGACAGTGCTCTGCTGCTATTTATAGGGTTTTCATGGCCAATTTTTCAGAACTGGGTGGCCAGGTCCTTCTTCCTAGTCTGTCTTAGTCTAGAAGCTCCACTGAAACCTGTCCACCGTGGGTGACCCTGCTGGTGTTTGAAATACCAGTGGCATAGCTTTCAGCGTCACAGCAACATGTAGCCACTACGGTATGACAACCAACAGACGGGTGATGTGGTTCCCTGACTGGGAAATGAACCCCAGCCAAGGCGGAGAGTGCCAGATCTTAACCACTAGACTACCATGGCTGGCTAATACGATTTTTTAATTTCCAAAAAATAGCAGCCTTCAGAACAATCTAGTAAAAAGTCTATTGCAGTCAGCTCTAAAACTGTTTTTGTTGTGCGTGAGAAATGAAAGGCTTTTGAGGTAGGCTAAGACAGGTTGCCTCTGCTATCACAGGCTCTTCTCTAATTATGTTTCTGTACAAATGGTGGTTCTACATTCTGCCTTCTCTTCTGGCCTCTGTTCTTGCTGCTTTTGACTGAGGTTATATTCACACCTAAGCGTAGGCCTTTCAGGCGCATGGACCGGAGAGTCCACCAACCTTGTGCCCTCTACCCAACATTAAGATGTCAACCATTTGATTGAGGTTCCTAATAAGGATTGGGAATTGTACTAACTACTGCATTGATTAAGACATTTTAGCTCGTTGAATATGGATATACAGATGAACTCTGATTTTGGGAAATTTCATCACAGTAACATGATGATTAATATTGAATTGTTTCTCTGAATATCTTTAAATATGCATAGTGATGATAAACACTGATAAATTGATAAACAGAAACTTCCATGGTGGTGTTTGAAATGTAAGATGGCTCTTATTATTAGTGTATTATTGAAGCTTCACAGACTGGATGATGATGAATCATCCCTTGTTAATATCTACTACTAGCAGATATTACTAAAATAGTAATGTCTACTATTTTGTCCTTAATAGCCAGCTCGTTGAAGAAAAATTACACACTGATTCTTAAGAATTCCAGCTTTTCAATGTCCGGCCAAGACAAAATTTCTCCTCAAAATTAAACAGAATCAAGATGAATTGTAGACCCTAAAAAGCATTTTTAGAGATTTACAAGGCCAGGATAGCTTTTAGACTATGGGCATATGTTTATGCTTGTTTCTGGCTTTACTTTATTTAACAAGCATTTGTTAGGCACCTGCTGAATGCTGGGATCTGAGGAAGAAGGAAGGAGTGGACAAAGTGTAAAGTGCACTTGAGGGGTCGAGTAAGATAGAAACTAAAAAGAATTCGTTTCGTGTTGGTGACCTTAACAGGAACAGTTTGGAGAGTGTGACGGGGGCGGAAGCAGTATGGAGTGAGTTGAAGTGTGATTACCAGTTTAGAAAGTGGAGACTGTTCTCCATACTTCTGAGAAGTTTGGCTTTCAAGGGGAGGAGAGGTGAAATTGTGACAACTGGAGGGGTAGGTGGAAGTGAAGGCAGGGTTATTTTTCTTAGTTTGTGTAAGATAGCAGATATTTAGAAAGTATTTTGATGTTGATGCTAACGACTGAGTGTGAGAGTTTGAAGGTGCACAAGAGAAGGAAGATAACCACGTAGCTAGGTTTCTGAGTCCATTCCAGGGCAGTCTAACCTTGGATCAGAGGGAGGCATGAGTCCTCCATTAACAGTGGGTGTGGAAGATGGGTGCTGCAGGAATGTTTCTAAACTGCATTGTTTTTATATTCAGAAAGAAGTTAGGGCTTTGTCTTGTAATTAGAATCACAAGTTATTTTCTTTTAAACAAAAGTAATGGCTTACTTTCATAGTACTTTTGAAATGTTCTTGATCTGCCATGTAAAGGCTATTATGCCTCCCAATTACTTTTTATAGGCTATAAAAAAGTAACAAATTTTTGAAGGCACTTTACAAAATTAAAGAATTTTAAAATGCTAAGTACTTTGTGTAATCATCTTAACCTCATAATTTTTGTACCATTGTGCTTCCAACTCAGTGTGGACTTTATGATCCATTCCTGTTATTCTGTTTTCATCTGGCTTTTTACTTTCTTAGTTTTATTTCCTCCTTCTGTGGATTTTTACTAGGTCAGCAATAGTAATTATGATTGCGTTATTTATTGTAGATAAAGCAGAAATAAAGTGAAACCAAATTTTCTAGCATAAGTAAAATCTTTTGGTTTATCATGAAAATTCTCCTTTTTATTTTCTATATAACAGGATACAAATTATAGACAGGCTCATTTGTTGTACATTCAATCATTTGAGACATCTTAGATTTTGAGGAAATTGTGTTACTTAAGGAAGTTACTTAATCATTCTAAACTTCATTAATCTCATCTGTAAAATATGAATAAAGCCTATTTACAGAATTATCTGTCCCATTTCATAGAATTATTATGAGGTCCACCTGATATAATGTATGTAAACATACTTGGTAAATTGTAAAGTATTTTAAAATATATGTTTTGAAAAATATTAGATCTCAGGGTCCTGGGGCCAGTTATAAACTCCCTTTCCGACTGTAAGGTGTATGTGAACAAACATTCTAGGAAATGAACGCTAAGCTGGCATAAGGGTTTTAATTTAGTTTTTAAGCATCATTGACCTGCAAGTCTCTATGCTAGTCTAAGTCTAATTTAAAATATTTAAGAAATCCTCCCTTTTTGGGGAAAAATGTATTATGGCTGATAAACTATATCTCTCTATTTGTATAGTATAAAGTTTAAAAGTGCCAGCTCTGAAATTAGGTTGCCTTGCATTCAAATCCTGGCCGCACCTTTTAGTAGCTAAATGTTTTGGGTAAATTTGAATTCTTGGTGCGTCTGAAAATTTAAACTCTGAAAAATGGTGGTATTAATAGTGCTATTTCATAGGATTATTACCTATTAAATGAGATAACCCTTAGCATACTATCGGCCAGTGCTAAGCACTCAATATGTTAGCTATGTGCATAAAATCTACAGCAATATGAATCCATGTATAAAAGAATATTTCATGTAAAGTAAGTGCTGCAAAGAATTAAATTTTAAATAGCTAAGTACTCACCAGATCTTTCATTTAAGTAGCTTCACCCAGGGGATTTTAAACACATTCAGAGGAACATTCTCTCTCTTTGAATCATTATAATAGCTTACTTTTGGGGCTGCTAAATTTACACCTAGTAAGTAGTTTCCCACTACTCATAGCCCAGCAGTGTTATTGGTGATTCTTTCCTTGACTGAAAAAGGTTTTCAAATATACCGTGCTAAAAAAAAATGGAAAGCAAGTCTCCGCTCTGAAAAGGCAGAAAATCTGTGGTGCCAAATCTGGCCACCAGAGGGTGCCAGAAAGCCAGCGACCTAGCCCTCCCTTAGAGGCCAAGATCTTGCCCTTGTGAGAGGGATTCAGGAACTGCCACTAACCATATCTGTGGAGCTCAGTGACCTCATGTTTTCTCAGTTCCAAATACCATTGATCTGATAGTGGCCCATCTCCTTACTTCTCAGGGACCAGCGATCGAGCTAGAAGCCTGTTCTCATCCTTTATAAGCCTTTGTACTCCTGGAGCCAATCAAGCTTTTCCCTTCACCCCCTGCCCTTTTCAGAAGAGGCCTGCCCATTCAGAAGTCACTTTGGTTACAATTCAGTTGATTTAGGAGGATTAACTTTATTCCATCCTACTGCTTCGACTTTTGCTACTATCCCTCAGGTATTCTGTAAGTTAATTTCTTAGTAGGATTTAAGAGGTTTTACAAAATAGTTACCAATTATTCAGTACTTGATCAATACTTATTCAATAAATTATTCAGTACTTTAACACAAGGTTAAAAACCCAAAATACTTTAATGCAAGGTAAAAAAACCCATCATTTCTTAAGAATCACTAAACAGTGGCTTCTTTTCTTTTATACTCCGAGCAGAAAATTGGCAGAGGATGGAGAAACTTCCACTGCTGTCAACCTAGCAAAACTGCCTAGTAGGAAATCTGCCCTTTTTACTATTAGTTGGTATAATTCAGGATGACACTTATTAAAGGCCAATGAAAAATAAAATTTCTGGTGATTGAAAAATTAAGAGATAGCTAACAAAATCTGCAACTGCCTCAATATTTAAGAGCCGTCTCCCTTCATTTGACAGCATGGCCCAACACAGCTGTCGGTTCTGACTGTTAGGTGGGCTGTGAGAGTGAGGGTGGTCTGCTTCAAAGGCCTGACAGTGCATAAGGGGGAGATGAGGCAGTGAACACACCTGGGAGAAGATAACAAGCCTCCAGCCCATGCATGTAGCTCACAGGCGGGGACAATTAGAAGAGATGTGTGGGGTGGTGGCAGCAGGCTGAGGATGGGCCTGACAGTTACGGAATCATGTACTTTGGTTAAAAGAACTATAGCGGGAAGAGGTTCATTCACATGGATGCTTCTAACTGAAAATAGGCTAGATATCCTGGGAACCCAGAAATGTGCAGTGTTGTGTGGACCAGCTTGCAGTATTTGAGTCAATATGAAGGTAATTCCTTTGCACGCAGTATTTTTCAAAATTTCTTTATCCTTCCCTGTATTCCGTCTGTACCTGAATCTAATAAAGCAAAGGAAATTTCACTCACAATATTCTTGTTTAAGTATGCTTTGGAGAATTCCACTATCTGTTGGTACCAGGTACTAGTCACTAGGTCTTCTAGGTCATTTATTCAGGATTGGGAGTTACGTGATATTGTATATTAATACAAAATAATTTCAGAATAATTATCCAGTGGATTAGCTCCTCTTTGAATAACAGTATATGTCAGTCACTTGCTAACAGCATCTTTTGGAAAGTTCCTCAAAAGTACGTTGAATTTAAGAGCCGTATAGCTTTTTTGTTACTTTTCCACAGGAGGTAAACCAACAGTATGTCTTTCATTTAGTCAGTAATTAAAGATGCATTTGTCCTTTTATCCTTATTAAAATTGGACATTTTAAGGCTGAGCTGAAATTTCATCCTGAAAAATAAAATGTAAAGATTTACTAGCAAAACTATTTCATATTAATGTGTATTATTCAAACCAGAGCTCAAATTCTGATCCCCAAGTTTCTACCAGTGACTGCAGTCTCCTGGCTTCCCAGTAGATGCAGAGCGAGGTAGCCTCTCTCTGTGAAGTTGCCTGAGGCGCAGTTCTCTGGCCTGCTTCCATGTCCACGTGAGGAGGGAGGCCGCTCAGAAAGCAGGTGTTGGGCTCAAGGGAAGATCAAGCCAAAAGTCTTGTTGCCGCTGAGAGAGGTGGCCACTTGGTCTAGCTCAGTGCTGAAAAGTTCTAGGAACATTGGGAATGCTCTCATTTTACAAGGTAGTATTAGAGATAAAATTTTGATACCATGTTCTCTATTAAATTAGTTGATATCAAAAACAATTTTTAAAAATCTAATTTGATGCCATTCTTAGATTTTTTTTTTAAAAAAAAGCCCTTTTGGAACATTCATTTACTATATCATCTAAGTGTGAAAATTTTAGTTTTCAATAAATTTTTACTCTTTGTTTGCAAATGACACTGGCATTTTAGTTTCTCATCTTTATTTTCAGTGATTTATACATATTAGTTGTCCAGTCTAAGATGATGACATAACCCACAAACACTGTTGTCCTCTCCCCAAACCAAAAAGATGCAAGTTTGAAACATTTACATGTACATTTGAAAGTTGATGCCTCATAAGACACATTTAAGTTAATAATTAGCCAGTTTTATGTTCCCTTAGTCTCATTTTCTATTTTCTTTTACTTTAGAGTATTAGCATTTATGAACGTATTTTAAAACAGTTGTTATGAAAGAACAAGGGCAGAAGCTGTCAGCTTCGGTTATACTCAGCAGTTTTGCTTTTAAGTTTGTACAAGACTGATTGTTATTAAAGTAGGCAGGGATTTTATTTTTTGAATATTTTCATAGGAGCCCTCCTATCCTGTCCCCCCCCCCCCCCGCCATCCTTTTAAATTACTGAATCTCTTCATGGGGTTTTAACTGAATTTGAACTTTTGTCTGTTAATATCTGGGATATTAAAAATAAGTCATGCCATTCTAAAATTAATGAGACTATTTAAATGTTTCCTTTTTGGTAAATTTTATTTTCTAAAGCTCGTGTGGCAAGTTAAGGAGGAAGAACTTTGATCAAAATTTATTATTGCTCTTTAACTTTTTAAAAACATTTTGCTGTATTTTGAGTTCATATTGTTTTATAAATAGCTATCAGACCACGATTCTTATTCTGTGGTGTTTTAAAAGCATTTAGATGCCTCAAAACTAAAGTATTAAGAATCCTGTTTATTTGTAGGTGTTGCTTCACTATTGAAAAAAATTATGTATTACAATTTGAGTTTTATGATTTGTGGTTTTCAGCTGACCTCTTTTTATTATTTTTGTGTGTGTGTGAGGAGATCAGCCCTGTGCTAACATCTGCCAATCCTCCTCTTTTTCTGCTGAGGAAGACTGGCCCTGGGCTAACATCCATGCCCATCTTCCTCCACTCTACATGGGACGCTGCCACAACATGGCCTGCCAAGCAGTGCGTCACTGTGTGCCCGAGATCCGAACGGGCAAACCCCGGGCCGCCGCAGTGGAGTGCGCGCACTTAACCACTTGTGCCACTGGGCTGGCCCCATGACCTCTTTTTATTTTAAAACTCTTTTTATAGATTTAGCAAAGTAAATTTTGCATTTTTTTGATATGAAGATAGTGATAATTTAAATTGTTAGAGTAAGTATTGTAATATCACTGCAGTAGAAAATTGTATAAATAGTTGTATTCAGTGATATTAGTAAGAATTATGCCCTCCCAGAGTACTTCATTCCATGCATGTGTGCCAAAAGGGTAAACTATGGTATTTATTATCATTTTGAAGAATTTTTTGACAAAAGCCATTTTTCTAAGAAAAGAATGTCAAAATTGAAATAAATGTATTATCAGACATGCAGAATAAACGTGTAATGGAGCATGGGACTATCCTGTAGTGACATAAATGAAATATGCTGGATAATACCCTGGTTTTCCCAGATAATCTTTTTGCTTTGCTTCAATTTCATATGTACCTACTTGATACCACACACACACACACACACATACACACACACACACACACTTTTTTTTTTAGAGTTAACAGATAGGTACCACAATGTTGAAAGGGACTTTTCCTGTTGACACACATTGGCACTAGAGTCCACAGCTGAAAACAGCAGGTGCTGGGTACGCCATGTTCTAAAGAGAGCCACCAACAATTGGGCCATACACCTCCCTCCCGGGTTTACGAAGAGCCCCACCATTTTTCATTCATTCGGTAAATATTTATTAGGTACCTACTATGTTCCAGGTAGTGTTCTAGGTGCTGGGGATGCAGCTGTTTACAAAAGTTCCTATCCTAGTGGAATTCACAATCTAGTGGTCTAGTGGAAGGGGAAGAAAGTAGCTCTCTCCTTGCTTAAAGTCAGGAGGGGAGTGGAGGGCTTCCAGAGGGCCATTCGCAGAGATTGGTGGTGCCTGCAGGAAAGGGAGACTGGCATCTAGTACCCAGCCAGCTGCTTGCTAAGCTGATTGAACCTGCAAACCCACTGATGTGCCACCAGAACAGAGCTCAGTGGGCAAGTTCCTGGGAGTCGGGAGGGTATATTAATATAGACCTAGAGAGATGTCTGCTTTTCTCCCAAAGGTTCTGTATGTGGGAGACCTCTGTAGATAGAGCCAAGGCCTGCAAGATAACTAAGGACCATGGGTAGTGTGCTAGGAAAGAGGAGACTAGAGTACCTCTCCTCCTCTTTGTGTCCTGGTGGCCCCTGAAGACACCCCTGGAGTGTGGAGAAGAACCTCTGCTATCTCTATAGCTCTTAAAAAAAAGGTCAGAAGTCATAATGCTGACGAGGGGGCTTTCAGGCCAGAGGAGACGATACCCCACCCAGAGGGCTGCCCCACTCCAAGAGGGGTGAGCACCAGGATAATACTGACCACCACTTCAGAAAATCCACCCACACCCCTTCTGTGCACAAACCGCCAGTAATCAACCAAACTAGAACAAGACCAGGGAAACCACCCCCCACTGACAAATGACCATTTACATCAGAAGATCCCTGTCTCCTTCCCAGCTCCCAACACCAGAAGAGCTAGACCTTGAAAAGAGATGGGGAGAAGGTTCTGGATACAGACATCATCTCTTCCCACCACAGGTCTCTTGGTCTGTCTGTGCAAGCCCATATTGAAGGGAGAGATGAGATTAATATAAGAATGAAGTTTTAATTGGTGTGGACTTTTAATAACTAAAAGTGACCAGAAACCAGTGAGATCTGCCCAAGATTCCTTAAGGGATGTGTCAGGGAAATTGGGCATACCACAGCTGAAAAAGTGTGATTGGAGAAAAATGAAAATATAAGTTTATATAATAGTTACAGAGGGATTTGACTGGCCACTAAGCTCGTTACAGATATATTTTAAGGGCTGTATTTTTTTTAATGTTAATGATCTTCCATAACTAGTGATATAGTTAATTAATTAATTTTTAAAGAATGAAGTATATAAAGAAAGTTAATTGCTTAATTTGTTAATCTCTCATTTATGGCTTTATCAGTGTTTTAAAATAATCAAAGTGTTAATCAGAATCGTTGAGAAAGACAGTCCAAGCTAATAGAATCTTTTAATCTGCCCCTATAGATCTGGAAAGATTTAATTGCTAGGTGGTTTCGAGTTATTCAGATTTTGTTGTCCTGGGCCTAGAATTTTAGAGCTGCTTACAGTATAACAGAGCTATGCATGAATTAACTTTTTCATGATATTTTTAGCAGGCAAAACTGCTTCCTAGAAACCGAGAAGCATAAAAGGAATGGATGTTCAGCTGCCATTGAGGAATGCAACTAAAATTCATCATTCCTTTTTTACATGGGTGGCTCACATTTCTCCAGGACAGGATAATTGTAGTGATGCTCATCAGCTTATAGCTCATCTGCTAGATCCAAGCTAAACACACCACCAAAGCAACCATGGGACAATCTGAGTGGACACAGGCAAAGTCTTGCTTATATGACAAGGGGATATGTCTTGTTGGTTTTGTCACAGCCTATCTCTTTTTATTGATAAAATTATGGCATCTATTCCAAAGTGCTATGTAGAAATGTGTTTATTTTGCTAGAGAACTGGTTAAGTAGAAAAATGCTTAATAAACATATATACACTTATTTCATAAGGCCAATTGTAGCTAAAATACGTTATTAATATCTTAAAAGTAAAATATTTCACTAGGTACAATCTGGGAGGAAAGGTGAAATTTTTTTTTTTAAAGCAGTCTTTCCCTATTTTTAACCTATAGACAATCTGTTAAAAACTGTTTTACATGATAATTGGATTTTAAAGTGCTTTTGTGGTTCCTGGGAGACCCAAGAAACAGCTCTCAGTAGGCTCCAATCCAAACCTATGTCAGTGAATTTGATGTTGTCTTTGAGTGCCTGCATAAACACCTCTAGCTGTGTGACCTAGGGTGGGTCACTTGGTCTCTCTGAGTGTCCTCACCTCAAAAACAGATGAGGACAGCTCACCTCACCCACCCTATAAGGTGATTGCTAGCATTAAATGACTTAATGCACAGGACCTAGGATAGTGTCTAACACTTTGAAAAATGATCAATAATTGGCACTTTCTCTTTCTCCTCCATTGATATCCACAAGAAATGTTTTTCTCATTTTTCTTTGGGAATGAAAATAAAATCTAAATGTCTTAAATTTACTGTAGGTGCTCTGAAGTTAAACCAAAACAGACGTTTCATGGCAGTTTCCAGTTATAATCCCAGAATATTTATAGTCATTCAGTTGATTAGGCGAAGACAGGGGCCACTCGGCTCAGAACAGAGTTACCTGTAATCCTCCATCCAGATAGGTAAATAGGGTCTATTTTGGAAAGAAGGCTCTGCCAGTAAATTTAATGTTACTGCAGCTTTTAAGAGCACATTTTATAAGGGATTTACAATGAGGAATTCAGCTTTTCTTATGTAATATAAGTATTCGAAATTATCACTATCTTAATTATTTTTGTAAATGCATATTTTAAATATATGTAAGGTTTTCTTTAAGCAGGCTTCATAGTAGTTTGGATTGACTTGAGAGCTCTTTTATTGTATTCTTCTCAGTGTCAGAAATTAAATCAGGAAATGCCTTAATATATTGATGTTTTAATTTTTTTTAAGTTTAAGTACTACCTGTTATGCCCGTTGCTCAGTCTTATTGGCAGAAAGGCCCCTTACCTGTTTATATATGTCTAAACTGATCAGTGGACTTGACTGGATTTTTGCTAGTAGTTTGGTGTGTTTCCCGCTCTCATTTTTAGTAAAATGAGTGTGGCAGCCTCCATGAACAGTGTTTTGTAAAACCAAACCAGATTCTGTTCAACACAGTAAAAATTTGAGCTAAAATGGAATATTAGGGGAAAAAGTAGTATGTGGCTCCAGGCCACAAACAACTCCAAACAGTCTGAAGCATGCACTGGTAAACCTTAGAAAATGCTATAGGCAATTCAGCATCAAAGTTGCCACAGAAAATTATTGTTGTTAGCCATTCTGTTGATAGTTCTTATTGTTAGAATTGCTAGCAGATGGGGAAATAGATGAGTCAGGATACAGTATTAGCAGTCCATATTTTTTTAATCACAGGCCACTAATAACGTCTGTAGCATCTGTGAGATTTATTTAAACAGTTGCTAGGAAGAGTTTGTTTTTCCAGTAAACACAGCAAACCTTGTACAGGATTTTCTTGATTGACTATTTGACTAAATGTGTTAACATTAACATGTAAGACCATTTGCTTCATTGTGGTGGTGTCTCGTTTATTTTGACAGACTGATTATGCCAGCAACTTGCGGATCCATTAAGTCTTGAAATGTTATCACATTTATGCATTTAAAAACTTCATAATCCTATTCTGCCCTTTTTTGAGATTAAGACTTTTAAAAAAATCTATCATGTAATTAAAGTATTTTTGACAAAACAAAATAATATAAAAATCTAAGTGTTTTTCCCCTCGAGCTCCTAAAACGAAGTTATTTTAGAAAGTAATTCCTTATCACTTGAATGTGATATTTTAGGTTATAGTAGAGTGGATATATAAACTTAAAGAAAGTTCTAATTTTACTGACCATTCTTCCTGATCAATAATAAGCAACCTTTCAATACTTCTCATAGAGTTCAGAAATAATTCTGATTATTAAAAGTTTGAACTCTCAGAATTATCAGAGGGTTGATTTAATCTTATTTTCCATCTTAAGTTCTCACATCACTAAGTTGTTTGTGCTGCTGTCTTATGCAAGAGCTAGTAAGTGAGTTATTAATATGTGTATCTTTTACTTGGATTTTCTTTTTTTTTTTAAGGGATACTGAAAAATAGAATATTTTTGGAGATTGATCTGTAATTTTCTTACCTCCTGGATGAAATGATAACCCCAGGGCTATCATTAACAAAAATGAGCTACTTATTCAATACCAAACTATACCAATTTTCAAACAAGATGTTGACTCCTATTGAAAGGGAATTTTTACTTGTTCATTTAACTTATGAACAAGTATCCATCCACCCATCTATCTAATTATTGTTGCTATAAAATTTAGGGTTTTTCTTTAAAGTCTTTCACTTGTTTTAAACAAACTTTTTATAAGAGCTGGGAGAGCCTAATCTACCAACTGGCCTGAAGCTTAAAGAAGAATAGCGAGTCTACCTTTTGCTGAACCTTTGCCGTTTCTTCCATTTTAAAAGACTTCTCTATAAAAATGTCATATGCAGGGTTTTCTGTTCACTGTGACCTTCATAGCTGAATACTTAAAAACCATTTTCCCTTTCAGCTCAGGTAGAAGGCCCTGGAAATTTCTCAGCACCACACCCCCCATTTGTGGTGATGTAACATTTTGAACTCTGTGGCAGTGCTGGATGAAGAACATCAGACTTGGTATAATGAAAAGGAGTGTTGACCTAGAGATCAGGTCGTGTCTCTGCCGTTAACCTGGAGTATAACTGTGAGCAAGCCAGCTCTTGTTTCCTCACCTACAATAAGGGTGTACAGTACATCATCTCTGAGCTTGTCTTTTGCAGTAAGATTCTGTGAGGTTTAACTCATAACCCAACTTTATAGGTTATGCATTTAACAAATGACTGTCATATGCAGTGACTTTTTTTTTTTTTTTTTTTTTTTTTTTTTTTTTGTGAGGAGATCAGCCCTGAGCTAACATCCGCCAATCCTCCTCCTTTTTTGCTGAGGAAGACGGCCCTGGGCTAACATCGGTGCCTATCTTCCTCCACTTTATATGGGACGCCGCCACAGCACGGCTTACCAAGCAGTGCGTCGGTGCGCGCCCGGGATCCGAACCAGCGAACCCCGGGCCGCCGCAGCGGAACGCGCGCACTTAACCGCTTGCGCCACCGGGCCGGCCCCTGCAGTGACTTTTAATAATCCCAGATCTCAAAATGTGTTTCTCTCAGGCCTATACAATTCAGTTTACCTGATCTCAGTTTAAACCCGTTTATGCAGATTGATTTTATTCTTTGCCCCTATTAATATGTCTTGCCCCCTGATATTTGTCGTTTCAAATGTCCAAGAAAAGCAAAAATTCTTGTGAATAGGAAAAAATGCCTCAGGTGATGAAACAATATCATTCTGAAACTCATCTCTTTTTCTGTGACTCTGTATTTTTGAAGAAATTGTAGGTCCTGCTTCTGTCTTTGCATTCAAGTCCTTCCTCTTATTGCACGTCAGCTCATTTACTCACTTAATCCAATTTGTGTCCTTAATATTTATAAAGATTGTCAAACTATAGTATTCTTTAACCATGTTAAGGCCTGAAGATTTAAGAATAATTGTTAGTTGTGCAAGTTCTATTTTATCATTAAATTCAAAACTATATTTTATTAAAAATGGAATTAGCCTAAAACATATAAAGGCCATTTCCAGATGAGTTATTCATTTTTGTACATTTGTTCACATACAGTAAAAACCACAATGTGTGCATATTCTGAAATTCTTCTCTTCACTGACTTGACTTTCTGAATTCTAAACCTTGACAAATGTAGATCAAAGACTTGATACTCCAACTCTAGTTTACTCTGCATTTATTTTGGAATCAGTCAACTGGCATAATGCTGTGGTAATACAGCCACTTTGTGTTCCGCGTATTGTAGAAAGATGGCTCGTAAGTAACATCTCTTTCTGATATTAAAAAAAAATGTAAATTCAAGTGGATTTACCACAAGCTCTGTTGATCCATAAACAACAATTCTGAAGCGATTTCTCTTCCTTTTTATAAAGGTTTTTAAGGAAACCCAATTTTAGTGAAGGAAATTTTTGCCACAATAATACTGATATTAATTCAGGAAGCTCAACTTTTCCTTCTAATATTATCTTTATTAGCCCCCCCCAAATGTTTTAATTTGGATTAGCATTTTTAAAGGGTGGTAGTGGATTGTATAGTATTATAGGGCCATTTTTTATTATTATGAGTCTCCATAAAATTTTATCTGGTTTGTGAATCTTTTTATTACTAAGGCATTGAGCAATACTGTTTTCCAAGAGATTGAATAAGCTGCTTCTGCCACGTTTCCTCCCCCAACCCATTTTCATGCCTGTGGGAGGCTTGATAGCTACAGAAACACAGAGTGCTAGATATATGTTATTAGGGCTTAATCAGAAGTCAAAACCCAGCCGGAAGTTCATGTCTATAAATCATACCCACTGAATAAAAAGTGAAAAATTCTGCCGGTTAACCTCATGTTTTTGTTTCTTTTTTGTCTAGACAAAACCATAATCTAGAGTTTTAGAAACCTACCGATATTTCTGTTATATTAGCAAAATAAGAAGAGCCTCTGACCGCAAATGCTACGGTTTGGGGATTATTTTCTATTGGATACCATAGACAGATTGTAAGATTAGGGAGAAAACCCTCTTTTCCTGGATTATCTTATCTTCATCAAGGGCTTCAGTTATGGCCTAAATGCTGTTGATTCCCTGAGTCTGTGTCTTTAGCTTGACTCTCTTTCCTGAGCTCCAAAACCCCAAATCATAATCCATATCTGATGTCTGCTCATATCTCAAACTCAACAGGACTAAAATCAGTTTCATTAACTCCTCTACCTTATTAATAGTATCAATCTTTACCCCATCACCCAAGCTTGAAGCCAGAATCATCAATCAGTCAACAACAAAACCCCTATCACTTCCACTTTCACGTCTCTCAAATCCATCTCTTCTCAATCTCCACTTCCGTTTTCCTGGTTCAGGTGTCATTTTCTCACAAGTCTATTAGAGGAGGAAAACTTTTCCTCTAAGTAGTTTCTTTCCCTGAATTCAGTCCATTACTGTAATATAATATTTATGAACTATGGGCAATTTGCCCAGTAAGGTAGTATAAGATATTTACAGGAATATTTTAATGCAAAAATTGATTGCTTTGTATGATGTTATTTATCCTAATCTTAGAGTAAGCCATTCCTTTGACTCATTTATTTTGTATTCCTATTTATGTACCCACCTTCATGTCATGATATTTAGCAGTATAGTTTAATAGTTTCTAAGTGTGTGTACAATCTTCTGATATTTAAATATTTTTTTGGAGTATCTGGAGATGTGTATTGGAATATTTGGAGTATTTTGGAGACATGAAACTCATGCATAAAAATCAATTATTAAATAATACATGACGTTAGAATCAAATACTAAATTGTGTTTAAATTATGACTGTTATATAGAAATTCAGAGATGGGAAGGATTAATGTGAGTTGAAATAGAGATGAAATGGACTTGGGTCTTATGTAGACAGCATCTCAGAATGTCTTTCTCCTGTAAACGTGGCTGTGTGTGGTCTATACTGGCCCTTTATCTCACCATCACCTGTTTATACAGTTCAGAAAGTTTCGAGGTTCCCCGTTGGCTTATTCTTTGTCCTCACAATGATTTGAACTATAGTGATCATATAACAGATGCATGGTTAATACTTAGATTAAAAATTAATGAAGGAAGTGTAGGGGCTGGGCCAGTGGTGTAGTGGTCGAGTTCGCGCGCTCTGCTTCAGCGGCCCGGGGTTCGCAGGTTCGGATCCTGGGTGCAAATGTACGCACCGCTTATCAAGCCATGCCGTGTCGGCATCCCATATATAAAGCAGAGGAAGATGGGCATGGATGTTAGCCCAGGGCCAATCTTCCTCAGAAAAAAGAGGAGGATTGGCAGCAGATGTTAGCTCAGAGCTAATCTTCCTCACAGACACAGAGACATACAAAAATTAATGAAGGAAGTGTATAATATAATACTGTGCATTATATATAAATGTATATAATAGTATAATATAATAAGCTAGGTTCTTTTGGTGATGTTTGACTAAAAAAACAGCAGGGCATATTTTATATACATACCAGAACTTCTTATACACCAAAGCAAGTGGTGTTCAACCTCAGAGTCACCTGGGAGCCTGTGCACTCTTTCCTGTAACAGTGTCATTCTTGTATTTTTGGAACTCCTCTTTTGAATTTCCTTCAGAGTCTCTGACTCATTCTTTTCAATATCATCAGTGGTGACAAATCTTTTTCATTTGAGAATGGATTTGATTTTTGGAACCAAGAGTCACTTAGGGCCAGGTATGGTGAGTAAATGGAGGATCAAGCTGAAAAATGCTATTTTTGATTAAAATTGACATGTGACTATAAAGTAATGAGAGCATTTTTCTGGCTTGGCTCATAAAATAACCAAAAACAGTTCTCTTCTCAAAACAAAAATAAGCTGCACGTTTTATATTAAAACCAAGTCTGAATTACTCTCGTATAATTTTCCTGCTCCGGAGTTGATCATGGATCCCTGAAGTCCAGACCGCTTTGCCTGCTTTCGGGTCCCACCAGCCCCTAGTTCTCTGGTGTCCTTAGTCTTGCCTCCTCAACATGGCAGGGCCTCCTCCTCAGGGCCCTGCTCACCGCTCTGAGGCACCCTCCTTTTCAAGGACCAGCAGAGTCCCTGCTCCCTAAAGGGAATCTTCTTCTCATTGAATTTATAGTGAGGCTTCTCTCTTTTTGTTGGGAATCTGTTTTAAAAAAAACAATGGATGCTCAGGAAAATGTACACACAAACATGCAGAATTTTGCACATGAGAAGCTTATTCATGGACTTGAGGTAAGAACCTCTCACTGAATCTGTACCACATACAATCGGGCTTACTTGTGTAGGGTCTGGGGTCAGTCCCTACATGTTTATAGTTGCTATTCTTATCCTTCTAACTAATTTGTAAGTTTCTTAAGGCAAGGAAATAGTTTAGTACTTCTTTGCTTTCCTTACAGTACCTACCAAGATGCTGAGTATGTAATAACATTCCGTAAATCATTGTGGTTTAACAGATTTTTTTAAACCACCTGCCTGTCACTATTGTTTTAATAGTCAGTTTCTGAAGGAGATAGTTTTAGATTCTTTTTAATGTTAATAAGATAAAAGCCCAAGTGTTAGGTTATATATTTCAGGGCATCCTATAAGCCCTGAAACAACATCCCTAAACCAGTGTCCTATATATAGAATGGATTTTACCCCCATACACACATGAGGCCTCTCTCCCACTGTTATACAGAAAACCAGTAAAGGATATGCTAGTGGTGTCCCCAGAAGCCAGCGTAATCAAACTAAATCATTATAGTCAAGCTATGTCATTTAGTCAAGTTATATCATTATTGTCAAACTATAATGTATAATGGTGAAAATTTAATAACGCTTCGTTTTCAAAATGGCCAAGCCCGTGTCAGAACTTACACAGCACTGTCTGTATCAGGTTTGGGATATTTTAATCATAAATTTAAAACCCTATTTTATCAAAATGTTTGGGATAAAAATATTCTGGATAAATTAATTTTCTGATTAACTGAGTGCTTAAAATTTAAGCGTTTGGTAAAATGCAGGCTAGAACGGTTAATTTAACCTGTATTCAATCTTGTCACATTCTTGGGTGATCTCAGCAAGTGTTCATGATTATCAGAGCCCTCCAGAGCTGGCGAGGATGTGAGAGATTAGAGTGAATATATCCGGAACATATCCTGAAAGTCTGTTTGTTGGCAATGGTGGATTTGTGTTTCTGCCTTTTTTTTTTAAACAGATACATTTCGTCAGCTTATTTTTCTCATTTGCTCTTTCCTAAAAGCAGAGTTTTTTATTGTTTGGTTTCAGCTCACTTGAGGTTCTTACAAGATGTGGCTTCTTGGTTCTTCAGGGAAGGAATTCCTGTTTTAATTGTTGAACTAGATTTTAAAGATGAAATATAGATGATGATGAGTAAGAAGATGTAAAAGGTTTGCTGAAATATTCATGCTAAAACTCATTAGACTTCAACCTGTTGTAGATGATTTTACTATATTAATAGCTTCATTTTTTTTCTATATGCAGTTAAAAAATCTAAGTTTAGAAGAACTACAGATGCGGTTAAAAGCGCTGGACCCCATGATGGAACGAGAAATAGAAGAGCTTCGTCAAAGATACACTGCAAAAAGACAGCCCATTCTGGATGCGATGGATGCGAAGAAAAGAAGGCAGCAAAACTTTTGAGTCTAATTTCTTCTCTGTTTCTGTAACTATTCTGGAGACCAAGAAACCACTAAGAATTGAAGGAATACTATGATTTTTTTTTTTAATCCCTAAGATTTGTGCTCTCCAACTAGGCAGTGGTCAAAAACTGATGATGGTACATACCCAGGTAAATTCCCCAAAGGCAGAATTTACAACTGTAGCCACTGTGTTTTCAATTTTAAAGGATGAAAACAACAGAAATGTATTCTTCTCTGTATGTCAGCTGCATACCAGCAGTAAAAGTATGTTACAAAACGAAGGCTGTGTTTAGAGACCTTGAAAATCCAAAGCTATTGTTTAATTGTACAGCACTGAAGGGCTTTATGTTACAATATTCTTTATTCTTATCTAGTAGCCTATTTATTGTATCCCCTTAGGTAAACTTATTTATTTATGCTATTTCACTTTGTTTTGTTTTTTAAGGACAAGATCAGGATAGCTTTGGTGAAGGTAGGGACTTATTAAGAGATGATAATGTACAACCAAATTATACTTTAAGCAGGGAGCTCTGGGGTACTTTCCTTGATTTCCAGGATAGTTTTCCAATAGAAGCAAAGCAATAATAGCAATAGTACCCAAATGGGCCAGTCATATTTTATACTGAAGCAATAATTCCATTTTTACCTACTGAAATTTTGTTTAATATTTTTGCTTTTGATGTTTGATACAAAATAGAACTATATATATTTAGGTCAGACGGAGCTGTAATGTTTAAAACCAAAGAAATCAATGGAACCCTTGCACAAAAAAAGTGTGGTAAATATTTTAAAAGAGATAAATTCATAAGGCAAATGTAATTTGTTAATATTGTTTCATGTGCAGGTCTGATAGCTAAACTGTATCAAACTTAAGCTCATCAGATTCATTTCTGTGAAAGCGTGCTCAATTGTCACAGGATTTTTTTGTTGATTTCATTTATTTCCTGGGAATTGATAAACATCATGTGCCTGACGATAACAGAACAGCAGAAACATTTGTACTGAACTGTGCAAGCCTTGGGGACTGAAAAAAAGATTAAAACCATTAAAAAGAAACTCATTTCTAAGCTGAGTGAACATTTGCGTGATTGAACTGGGACCAGTCATTTCCATATGGCCATCTTGACATATGTTTGTTCTTTTGTGTGTTTAATTACTATGTGTATATCGTAAAGACAAATAAATTTTACTGTGCCACCCAGCACATTTCATCTCTCTATCTTTGGTTAAAACTCATGACCTGGCTTTTGTCTTTTCCACGTGAGGAAGGTCTGTTAATCAGGACGGGCTAGATTATGTAGTGATAACAACCCTGAAACTTCAGTGGCTTAACATAACAGGTTATTTCTCACTCATGCTCCGTGCCCGTCCCAGGTTGGCAAGGCGCCCTGCTCCTGTCAGTCACACCCAGGGACCCCATTGATGGAGCCCCCACCGTCTGCAACATTGGTAGTCACCACAGCAAGGGAAGGAGCGCTAACAGGTCTCACACTAGCTCCAGCCAGCAGTGACACGTCAGGTCAGCCACAACCAGTAGTCCGACTAGTCACATGGCCACTCCTAATTTCAAAGGAGCAGGGAAATGCCACTTTACCATGTACCAGGAGGGGAGAGAAGGGAAATGCTGGTGAGTTTACTAATGACTGCACGGAAGGTGTATCATCTCTGGAAAGCTTCTGTTCCCTTTTAAAATTGCTTTTGTGCCCCAGGTAATGCCTTGATGTAACATTTGTCTTTGCTTTGCTGAGTCCTTACAAATTGTAAATTGTGTAATTGGATACAAATTTTAAGATTGTTAAAATAGTGGTAAATATTGAAAAATTTATAAAGGTTATTAAAAATGAAGACTGAAAGTACCATATATGCTTCAGCTACGTCTTCACTGGGGTCTATATGGGACAGTCGGACAAGTCCATCAACTCAAACACCCTACCTTCTTTTTTCCTTTCTTAATTTTTTTTCTTCTGGGTAACCTAATACCTTGCCTAATTTGATGGAATCAAATGACTGATTTGCTATCATCCAAGTAAAACCACCTACGTGAAATGATGAGAAACCTATGAAGATGATTTCTCTCCAGTTTGCTAATCAGAAAATTTATGCAAATTAATTCAATGAGGCCTGTTCACCACTGTTACTAATTCAGTCTCAACAAGAGTCCTCCTTTTTTTTGTAGTATTTATTTGTTTATTTGTTTATTTATTGCAGTAACATTGTTTTATAACATCGTATAAATTTCAGGTGTACATCATTATACTTCTATTTCTGCATAGAGGACATCATGTTCTCATGTTCACCACCCAAATACTAATTACAATCCATCACCACACACATGTGTCTAATTATCCCTTTCTCCCTCCTCCCTCCCCTCTTCCCCTCTGGTAACCACCAATCCAATCTCTGTCTCTATGTGTTTGTTTGTTGTTGTTTTTAATCTATTACTTAATGAGTGAGATCATAGCGTATTTGACCTTTTCCCTCTGACTTATTTCACTTAGCATAA
Organism: Diceros bicornis minor; assembly: GCF_020826845.1. Taxonomy (NCBI): domain Eukaryota; kingdom Metazoa; phylum Chordata; class Mammalia; order Perissodactyla; family Rhinocerotidae; genus Diceros; species Diceros bicornis. The sequence continues at coordinate 17,280,289 of NC_080760.1, read as the reverse complement.
TACCCTCAATGTCCATCCATGTTGTCATAAATGGCTGGATTTCATCATTTCTTATGGCTGAGTAGTATTCCATTGTGTATATGTACCACATCTTCTTCATCCATTCGTCCCTTGATGGGCACTTAGGTTGCTTCCAGGTCTTGGCTACTGTGAATAATGCTGCAGTGAACACAGAGGTGCATGTATCTTTATCCATGTTCTTTGGATAAATACCCAGCAGTAGAATAGCTGGATTGTATGGTAGTTCTATCCTTAATTTTTTGAGGACTCTCCATACTGTTTTCCATAGTGGCTGCTCCAGTTTGCACTCCCAAGGAGTCCTCCTTTTAATAGTAAATATTGATGTTCCAATCACATTGTAATTTTTATGTAAATAGACTTTATACCCCATTGTTATGTCTATTTAAATATATATATATACATAAACATATATTTGGCAGTGTTTTATTTTAGAGGCTTAGGAAGCTCCACAACATTTTAGGATAATTTGTTTTAAAATTCTTCCTATTTTCTCACTCTCTGCCCCACATCCAAAAAAAGGAACTTATGATAAGTTTTGAAGAACCAAAAGACATGAGAGAAACCTTCAAGTCTAGGTAAGCCTTTTAATGAGTTTAAGAAGAAGCCCCTTATTAACCTTGGTTGCTGAGAATGTTCCTAGGTAAGTGTACTTTCTGCACACCCCCATCTTTTGATAAATACGGTATAGTAAATGTAATTGAAGCTAAGGAGTGAGGGTTTCATCTTGCATAAAAGCCAGCATCGTTGTATATATTGTCCTGTAGATGAGAAAGTTTTTTCTTTGATTTAATGAACTTAGAGCACTCATTTCTACAGACTTAACAATACACTCAGCTTATTTTAGCACAGTTTTATGTTCAAAATGTGAGCTAATTTGGCCAATATAAATTGGAGAAGAAAATGTGTTTATTTAAATGGATTTCAAAATAATAACACCTGTTATTGGGGACACTATGCTAAACAACCTTACATATATTACTTACATGCTTTTCACTTTTTTCTCTGCTTATTTACTGAATCATATCCCCAAGGTTTAAAATCACTCTCTACCCGCTAAAGGATAAGTAGCTTCTCTAGTGGAAATTGTATAATACATTAATAAGATGTTTTTGACTTAGTCACAAGAAATCTATTCAAATTACTGACGCATTAGCATTCAGTAGGAATGCTATTTTTGTTTCCTATCCTGTATGTTAAAGATTAAAGATTAAAATAAATCCTGAAAATACTAATGATATAACATTCTAAATAGAATATCATTTAAAAAAATAATTGAAGTTACATTGCATTACTAAACTTATTAGGCACAGGCATTTAATTAGATATTTATCAAAATGCTATTTTGGAGTACTAGATACTCTTTTTGTGGCCCCAAAAGCTCAGGAATTGAGGGTCTAATGAGAGAACTACTTTTCTTTGCTGTTAGCAATCTGATGAGATCTGGACCCAAGAGTGTCTGTACCTTAGTTGAGTAATCTGATGCCACTGACCTAGTGGCTTATCCTCCAGGGGGTCAGTCAGCTTCTCCTTGTTCCACATCCACCCAGAACACCTTCAACCTCAGCCAGTTACTTTCCTGAGTCACAAAAAAACCTCAAGAGGGAAAGCAAGTGACCAACTCAAATCTTCCACCAGTCTTGGAAAAGGAGCTCCAAGTCCAGGCTGTTCTCACACTGGACCGTATCATTAGCAGGGCTCCCTGCTACCATGTTTTTCACTTGATTAAGCTCCCTAAATTAAAATTCTGATTTTTGTGTTACTCTTCTGCTCACAGAACTTTGCCTACCAAGTTAAGAATGAACTCTGCCTCCAGAGAGTTCAAGAACTGCTACATGCCCCAACCAACATTTCTGACCTCATCTTGCATTGTTGCTTTATTTGAGCCCTTTCTTACACCAAACTAAACTCCTTCCAAACTCTATTATAATTATTTGATTTATCTTCTTACCGGATTGTAAACTTCCTGAAAACAGAGACTTGATGTTTATCCATCGTTTTCCCACAATGCTTACCAGGATGTTAGCTATAATTGGTAGTAAATAAAGTTTCATTGAATGTAATTAGCTCAAACAACAAAATTGTCATCGTTAATTATATAGGCTAGTCTCTCTCCTTACATCCAAGTGATGGCAGTAACAACAATAATAATATCAACCAGTTTTTGAGCATCTGATAAGCCATGCACTTTTGATATCTCAAACCTTCACAACAGATTCATAGTCTTTTTCTCAGAAAAGACAGGATTGGAGAGATTAAATGAGATCACACAGCTAGTCAATGCCAGCATGAGCTTTAAACTCCTGCCTCTCTGTCTCCAAAATCTTAGCTTTTTCCAATAGACCAACATTGCCTAATAAACACAGGAGGTCTGGCTTTAGAATGTTGGACAGGGTTGCTAACCCTGCCTGCCGATCTGTCTTAGAGGGAGAACGAAGGAACACTTTTCAATTGAAATTTAGAAGAGGACCATTGTTAGCTGATTTGTACCTTTTCTGCATTTCAATGGAACCCACATTTTCTGACATCCTTTCTACGTGTAGGGAAAAGAAAAAAAAAAAGCGTGGTGCATTTACTTAAGTTTCTAAGATTTTTTTTTCTTTCATTATTAGGATATATTTGGAGTTCTTGTGCCTTGAAAGCTATATTTTTTGTAAACTAAAATGTGTTCTATTCTCTCCCTTACCAAAGTCTGTCTTTGATGAGTTCTTGAGAGAAATATTAATCAGCATAGTGGAAGTTGCATAGCCTCAGAAGCTAAATTATCTGGGTTCAAATGCCAGCTCTTCCTTTACACCTTCGTTGCCCTGGGCAAGAATAACCATTCAGCCAGTGTTTCCATTTCATCTGTAATAATGCAGCAACTGTGAAGAGCAAATGTCCTAGGACATGTAAAATGTTTAACAAAGTGCCTGGCATATGTCACATAGATATTAGCTTAAAAAATAAACTTTTAACCCTTTCCAGTTTAGTGCATTGTTTTTGCAAGAATGAAGAAAAGGGCTCTGTTCTGTCTGCATTGATAAGCAAGTTGATTGTAACTTCTGAAGTACACCAGAGTCTCCTAGAACCCAGAAGTGTCGTCTATTAAGGGCCTGCTCTGCTCTCAGGTAGTGATTTGCACTGAGGAAAATCATATTTAATTGTTAAGTGTATTTCCTTTCTACCCAGAGCAAAGTAAATTGTTAGGTTAAGCTAAACACCCCCCCCCAACCCCCCAAACACACACACTTTAAAGACTATCTTTTCTGTTTTAGGGGTATTTTGAGGCCAATATCTATGGCCCCATTGGTGAAGACCCATTGGGAAATTTCAAATTTATGCCCCTGAAGTTTTGTTTTATTAAAGTTTTAGCATTCTTGGTCTTTAAAATATGAATCATGTAATTTGCTGGGTTTCCCAATTTGCTTTGGTCCCAGGAGGCTCAAAATCAAATTTATAGTTAACAGCTTTATAGAATTCTATGATCTGCATACTTAAAATTTCCGTGATTCTATATTTATAAAAACTGAAAAGATTTTTAAAAAGAAAGAGAAAGGAAATGTCTGGAGGTATGAGTCCTTCCACTGTGCTTAGGAGGATCTGGTCCCTATCATGTGCAATTTTTGTATCCTCTCGGTTCTTATGGGTGTCAAATATGGTAATGTGTGTCAAGGGGATTTGTTGTTCAGGTCCTAGACGTAGAACCCTGCTGGAATCTTCCACATGTGGGTATTACCACCTGGGGGGAGGGGATCTCTAGGGTATGAGGTTCCTGGAGACTGAGATAGCCGCTGTCCTTCCTCTTTGGGAAGGAGCCAAGAGAGAGCGTTGGCCCTCACACCTGCCCTCAGCAACCTGTTCAAACCACATTCACACAAAAACTGATTTAGCCTGACCAGGCAGGCACCGTACCTTCCAGCCTCATGTCAGCCAATAGATCAGAATGCCTCCAAAAGTTATCTACCTCTTGGTACTTTTCCATTTTTATTGTTGTATTCATAAGCCGCTTCATATTCTCAATGAAAAGAGAAGGATATAAAGGAAAGAAGAAATAAAAGAGAGAAAAGGGAAGTAGGTTTTTTAGCATGATAGAAATGACAATTGTAACCCAAAATTACAAAATAACATCATACCCAACATTTCCTCAATAGAAAAACAAGTCTATTCTGTTTTATGAGACAGCACTAAAAGCTAATAAATTCTAAAATTTTTCTAGTTGAAAATCCAGTGCCTGCCCATGTTTAAACCAAGCAACTAGTTGTCTTTTAAATTTTCATAGAATTTTTCAAGGTGAACTGTAATTAGTTGAGTGGAAGCTAAAAAAAACCTGATACTAAAGCTCTCAGCTTTTAAAGATTCTCTTTCTAATGTTCCAGTATATACAGAGCATGCTGGATGAGGGCAATTCTGCAGCTGTGTATTTTTTCAGCCTTTCATTTATTCCGTGACAGCTTTCTTTCCTATGTAAAAAGAAAATATTCTTAGCAAAAATATTCAAATGAGAAGATATAATAACACTTGGAACTGAAGTCTTCGATGTTAAAAAAAAAAAACGAGATGCACTGAGGAATCTGAAATGTAGAATTGTTTCATTATTAATGAATCAATATGCAAATTCATGAGTTCCTTCTCTGTTCTGAAAGATCTCTGTTGATCTTTCAGAAATTATATAGAAGTTTATTTTAAAAACATACCAGCTGATGACCATAAATTAGTTTGTATACTTAGAGTGTGGTCTTTGAAAATTATACCTGTTATTAGAGCCTGTTATTAATGGACTAATGAACCTGGACCTCAAGTTTCAGCAAGGCTTTTTGATTTTGAGGGTAAATTAATTGCTTTAACAAGTAAGTAGTGGGTCAGTGTATGATTCAGAATTTGAATGAGGCGGGGAATCACAGGAGTCCAAACAGAATTTTTTAGAGTTCTTAATGCAAAATTATTTCAATTTCACACAAATCTAATGGGTTGCTAGTTTTTTATTCTCGTTCAGTGAATGCTGATGTCTTGCACATTCCCCTGACATTTATCCAAAGCCATTACAGCAAGTATATACAATGTATACAAATATACACAATATGTATCTCTGTAACCATTTTTAACTTGGCTGAAAGGAAACAACAGCTTCTTCTGGCACAAAAGGCCTGTCCTGAACTCTGTCCAATTTGAAGCGAATTCATTTCTTCGGTTCTTGTGTAGAAAGACAAGAAAGCTCCTGTCGTTTACAGATTGGGACTCCCCAAAGGTGGGTATCTTTGAAGCTCTGCCAGCTAACTTGCTGCATGACCTTGGGTGAGTTATTTAACTTCCCCATAAGTCTCACCTTCTTTATCAAACAGAGAACAACCTCAGAAGGTTGTGAAAAGTGAGTGAGACACACACGGAAAGCCCCTGCCTGCCCCCAGTGAGCCCTGGCAACTTGCTCTTTCTTTGCTTATCAACCATAGTCTATTGAGCATCAACTGCGTGCCAGCTTCCATGCTAAGTGTGAAAAACGGAAATGAAGGCAACATGGTTCCTGTTCAAGGGCTGGTACTTATTGCCTGGTGCAGGACATTGACACCCGAGCATGGCAAGTGCAATAAGAAAGACAGCAACAAAGCCCTGTGGTAGCAGGGATCGAGGAAGCCTTCACTGAAGGGATATCCGAACTGAACCTTGAGGCTTGGGAAGGCAGGAAAGGGAGAAGGGTGCTGTGGGGAGGGGGAAGCATACAGATAGGCTGAGAGAGGAGAAAGAGTATTCGGTATACCTTTCAGTGTCTGAGAAAGTTCGTTACATGATGAAAGCATTTGGTGAAAAGGCATTGAGGATCATTTGTCTTGCTTGCTCTCTGTCCTGCAGTTTAGGAGGTCACAGGATCATGTGGTCTGTTTTGTTTTTGTTTTTCTAAATCACTGAATGTTTTCCAAATTAATTCCAAGTAACATCTGGCCTATTTCCTGGTGCCTGTGTCTACCCATCACTCTCAGCTATCCTCATTTCTATTATTTGATAAGTATCTAGAAGAAATGACATCTGCAGATGCTTGCTGAGCTTGGGTTTGGAGCAAAGGGGCCAGAGAAAGGTGAGTAGAGGTTTAGCAGCAGCATCTAAAGAAAAAGACTTGAACTCAATTCCTCAAATCAGTTCACTAGCTATGTGCCTCCACTGTAAAGCTTATCTTCTTTTTGTCAGCAGTTTTCTTCTCAAGACCTTTATGCCTCAAAGAGGAGACATAAAGTATAACAAAGTAGCATAAATTAAAAACAAATGAGAAAAGATAAAGGGAAAAAGGTAGAGAACCAATCTGGAGCCATGAATCACATTAATGGAAAAATTTGGTTCAAAGCTTCTTAGAATCCAAAGTGAAGAGGGAAACCAGAAACGGTTTCCATTGTATCTAACTATGCTGTCCAATATGGTAGGCACTAGCACTTGAAATGTGGCTAGACCAAATTGAGATGAGCTGTGAGTATAAAATGCATATTGTATTTCAAAGACTTAGTACCAAATAAAATGTAGAATATCTCATCAATAATTTTTTAATATTTATTACATGTTCAAATAATATTTTAGATATATTGTGTTAAAATATTCTGTTAAAATTAATTTCACCTGTTTACTTTTTTTTAATGTAGCTACTAGAAAATTTAAAATTACATATGTGGCTCACATCTGTGGTCCACATTATAAATCTATTGGACAGTGCTGGCCTATAAGATAAAAGCATTCACCAGCTGATGAATGGGTAAATAAAGTGTGGTATATTCATACCAGGGAAGATGGCTCAGCAATAAAAAAGAATGAAATAATAGGTACAGGGTTCCTTTTTGGGGTAATAAAAATATTCTAAAATCGATTGTGGTGATGGTTTCATAACTCTGTGACTATATTAAAAACCATTGAATTGTAAGCTTTAAAAAAATGAATATATTTAGTTACGTTATAATCATAAAATAAAAGTTTTTGCACTTCAGGGTCAAAAAAGATACAAGCATACTCTGTTGCTCAGAAGAAGCCTAACTATTCTTAGTACCTAGACAAGAAGTGTCTCTCTAAGGGCACCCACTGGAAAGCACAGCATCAGTGTTCAATTCAATATCAATATTCATTATCAAGATTCTCAGAGTAAACACAGGGATGACTTTTGCAGATCTGTCTTTTATGGTATTTTCGATAGTTTTCAATGGCATCACACCCAATTCAGTAAACACCTATACGCTAATGGCTCCCAAATTCCTGCCTTCAGGCCAGACTTCTCCTTAAAACTCCATACCCAGGCATTCTTCCTGTCACACAGGTACCTCAAGTTCAACATGACCGAATGCTATTCCCCCTGTATTTTCTGTCCAGTGGGTGCTCCCATCTTCCATTCAATCACCAATGCTAGAAACCTGGTAGTCCTTGAATCTTCATTGTCTCTCACCCTACTCCATCCCACTGCCAATTCAGATTTCCAAAGAGTTCTCAACTCTGTGTCCTCATCTTCATTCTCTCCCCACTGACCCTCAGGCTTTCCTTATTTCCTGCCTAGACGACTGCAGCAGCTCCTTAACTGTCTCTACTCCAGGCTTGTTCCCCTCAAACCAGCCCCCAGTTAATTTTTGTTCTTATAATTCTGTTGTCAATGGCACAGAAATCTGTATGAAAAGTAAGGGATATCTATGTTTTTCAGAATAGTCTCAGGGCTTCCTGCATTGTGAGGAACAAACCACAGCACTAAAAAGTGCTTTATAAAATAAAATATTTAGTTGATGTGTTGAGAAAAGAAAAATGTACCTGCATGCAATAAAGTTAGAGCAATACTATATATTTTGCTACCAATTCTATTTTTTATTTTATAAACTTGCTATTTGTGTGATTAACATGCAAAATCCAAGGATTGATGACAGACCTGCAATCACCGCCACACAAAGGTAATGAAAAAGGTATTATTAATGCTCTAAAGTGCAAAATTGAGGAATGAGCTTAACAATACGTTCAGGCATAGGAGCCCAAAATCCTGCTTTGTCCTATTGCTACTCTTTCCCCAAAACCGTGATATAAAAGTGGAGGGCCTTAAGTAAAGCACCTTGATGTTTTGCTCTAGCATTTTTGGAAACGTCATTGGTGCTAACATTCATTCAGCAAACATTTGAGGAGACTAACTGCATTCTAGACACTTATGTGCCAGAGATATTCAGATGATTGGAACATGGTCCCCGCCTCAACTAGAAATATACCTGTAATCTCAGGGTGCTGAGATGAAGGCTAACAGAGGAACGGATCAGGTGCTTTGGGAGCTCAGAGAACTGGGGAGGGGGAGGTTTTTGTGCTAGTCCAGGGAAAGGGCTGAGGTTTTGAATTACGATTGGACCGGCGATGGAGAGGAGAGGGCAAATCCAAGAACTATTTGGGAGATTGAACCAGTGGACCTGGTCGAGTAAATGGAGTCAGGGGATAAAAAAGAGCAAGAGGTTAAAGATAGCACTGGGGACCCCAGCTTGGTCTTCCCCAAAACAGTGACATAGTTCATTAGAATAGGAGTGGATTTGAGGGGTAGGATAATGAGTTCATATTTGGACATATTGAATTTTAGATGCCTATGAGATACCAGGAGTAGGCATCCTGAAGGCAGTTGGAACCTTGAGTCTGGAGCTTGATGAGAGAGGTAGACCTGGAAATGAAGACTTCTGTTGTCAGGTAGAAGAGTAGACAAAATGAATCATGTAGGTGCCAAGTGAGGGGGACAAGGGGGAGGACCAAGGATAAAACCCTGGCAGGTAGGCAGAGCAAGAGAACTGTCCAACGGATTTTATAATAGGCAAGAGGGTATGAGGGGGAGCTGGAAGTCAAGAGAGGAGAAACATCAAGGAGGAGATTCCCCACCACTTGTGGCACATAGCAGATGCTCAATAAATGTGGGTTGAACAAATAAATGCGGTCAGTAGCTACTGAATTTCCATCTGACTTTAAAGCAAACCTTTATGTTTGTGTTAATTTATACTATGGTGGTTACGACTGTTGGCTTTGGAGCCAGGTAAAAGTGGGCTGGAGCCCAGCTCTGCCACTTTACAGTTGGGTGGCCTTGGACAAGGTTCCTGACCCCCAAGTGAAGATAATATTACTCATCTCACCAATTGATCATCAGAGAGGGATAGCTAAATAAACTCTAGTACAACCACACAATGGCATGCTAGGAACAGCTTAAAAGAATGAGGTTGATTTTTATGAACTGCCATGGAAAAAAATATCTGAGTGATATTGAGGCATTTCCAGAATGGAGCAATCTACAAAGCCACTCTTCAATTCTTCAGGTATAAAGATCTGTATATAAATTCATACAAAGTTCTGGAAGGATATACACCAATGCAATAACAGCAATTACTCTGGGGAGGAGACTGAGTTTGAAGGGTCATGTGGGTTTGGTTTGAAGGGTCATGTGGGTTTTGAGTTCTCCCTGTAAAGTTTGAGTTTTTATGACAACGGTATTCAACTGTTACTTATACCTACAAATAAATACCCTTTAAAAATACATTTAAGAATTATCTAGCTTCTGGTGTAGTGAAGACTAAAATGAGACAATGGCTATAAGACTCAGTGCCTGGCTCACAGGAAGCTCGTTACAGAGACTGTATCCACCGGACCTGGTGAGGGCTCCTGAGAAGGGAACGGGAACCAACATTTCTGAGCACAGACTCTGTGCCCGGCACTTTCTTCATGACCCTTCCTATAAGGTAAATGCTTGGTGTGGCCTTGGGCTGCTTAGTTATTTAAGCCCTCTCTGCTTTAGTATCCTCATCTACAAAGTGGGACTAACGATAGAACCTATTTTATAGGGTTGTCGGGAAAAATAAATGCGTGAATACATGTCAAGCTCTCAGAATAGCACTTAGTGAATGCGAGCTATTAACATCATCATCATCCTTATATTTCAGCTGAGAAGATGAATGTTCAAAAAGATGATCTTACTTAACCATGTTCTCACACCTAGGAGATGTCTGACCTGGAATTTTAATGCAGATCCACCTAAGTTTTTTCCACTGTAACTGCTATGGCAGCGCCCCCCCAACACACACATGTGCTTGTGTAATAAACAGAATGCAAAACTGAATAAACTGAATGGACCAGGAGCTGGGGGGAGCGGGAACAGGGAGTTAGTGTTTAATGGGTACAGAGTTTTAGTTCTGCAAGATGAAAAAAGTTCTGGAGATGGACGGAGGTAATGATTGCAAAACAGTGTGAATGTACTTAATGCCACTGAGCTCTACACTTAAAATGGTAAATTTTATGTTACGTATATTTTACCACAATTTAAATCAATCAATCAAACTGAATATGGGATAAGTTTGCCTTAAGACTGCCAGCATAGAACCTGGGGCAGTAGCCGAAGGCACCACTTGTGCGCAGGGCTCTCAGAACCTCTGGCCACAGCCTCCCACATGCCAAGTCTGGATTCCTGCCATTTTCCTCAACTCCCCGCAGCTCATCCATCTCTGCACGGACCCCCAAAGCAGCCTCCCGTCCACTCCCCTCAGCCCGCTTCGTTCTGACCTGGAGTGGAGCAGGTTTGATGCTGGCCCTGACTACTTCCTGGGTCCTACCGCCCGGCAAACTGGGCACATGGCTCTTCCCTCTGATGCCCCTCCTCACACTGTAAGTCCTAGCTCAGATGTCACCTCTTCACTGATGGTCAGAGAGGTGCCGTGTCATGCCTAGCATCTCACAGCTGGTGCACGGCAAACGACAAGTTCACACTGGAAGTTCCTCTTCCCACACCAGCACGTGCCCCACAAAGCTTCATTCGTATTCCATCCAGCGAACTGCAGGCCCAATAAGTATGCAGACTGCATATTGCTTAGCCAGCCACAAGGAAGATATATTTAAATGAAGGGCTTAGATTTGGGTTATGAAGGATCAGCAATGAGACATCAATGTCAAGTCTGCACCTCTAACCAGTGAAAAGTGATACCTGCCATCCCAACAGCGCCACATCTAGTGCCCTCTGCTCTAAAGCCTAACCATGTGGGTGGTCTCTATTGGACCCTGTCCCGGAGGAATGGGGCACTTACAAATTGATATATTGATCCGTTTTGACATTATTCACCTACAAACTGGTTCCTGGCCATTACCCGATTGGAATGTCTTGGCAGCCCTTCCTCAGTGCTGGAGCTCATTCAGAAATGTGCGTCACAGGGAGGCTGTCCCTTCCAACCTTGTCATTGGTGGCACTACCTTACCAGCATGTCACAGGTCTCCAGCCTGGAAGGCTTGCCAAGGATGTCCATGCAGTGAAAGCCCTTTCTGGAGGCCTCCCAACCCTTGCTTCAGTTACGCAGCAGGTCAAGCCGACTGTCTAAGGACCTGTGATTTCTCTAGCCTCTCTCCCACTGAGAGGGCCTTACCCCCATACTTTACACTGGTCCCCTCTGCCCTTGGCTCATTGATTATTCATCAGCATTTACTCTGTGCCAGGCACTGTGCTGGGCACTGGAGATAAACATCCCTGCATTCATGGGGCTTCCAGTTAGTGGGGGTGACAGATATCACTCAATAAACAAAAATGACGAATCACAATAAGAGCTATGAAGGAGAGGTATTGGGTGCTTTGAGACATAAAGCAGAGACAGTAGGAGGTAGAAAACGTAATTTAAGTTGGGGGGAGCGCAGAGAATGCCTCTCGGTAGAAGTTAAGTCTGCTGGGAGCCCTGGAGGGCAGCTGTTTCCACCTCTTTCTCCTAAAAGGTAAGTCTGCCCCCTTTCATTCACCCCACATTCACAGACACACACAGGCACAAACACACCCACAAACATACACACAGGCACATAGACACACACATGAACACACACAGAGATTTGCACTCAGGCAAATAGATACATGGACACGCACAATCACACACACACAGACACAGACACATACATAGATAGTCAGACACATGCACACACATAGACACAGGCCCCCCACACACACACCTACGCATGTATATTCCCCTCTGCGACATTTCAAACCCGCTCCTGAGGGCCATCTGAGGTGACTTCACACCCGATGGCAGACATCTGGAAGTACTGGGGGCTGAGGCATGCAGAGAAGTCATTCCCATTGCACTCAGCACAGGGCTTGGCAAATGGCTTTGCACTCAGCTAAATGATGGCTCTTTTGGTTGATTTAATTCAGCCTCTTGGTTGCTCTCCTGGCCTTGTTTGCTGAGGCTGGCACTCTAGTCTCTCTGAATATGTGACATCTGCACACTCCAGTTTCCAGGCATCAAGCTCATCCCTGAAATATCAGCACGAAGGGGTCCCTTAGCAGTAGGACTCAGAGCATCCTGATGGTCCTAAAGCTTTGACACGTATTTACATATTCCTGTGGAGGACAGGCAGGAAGCTCAGGTAAAAAAGGTAGGATATTTGGGTTTGACTGGAATTTTCTTTTAACATGAGAAGGCTTTTTCAAAAATGGAGAGGCTACTGAATAATCAGTGACCTCATGTTTTAAATTTGGCAAATTACACAGTAATATATTTAAATGCCTCAAACTGTTGGCTCCCGGGATCCAGGGCAGAGTAAAAGTGAGTGACTTCACCTGCCATGAGAAAGAACCCAGAGAGACTTCTGGGACTCTGTTGGTTCCCGCCAGCACCTCATTCCAAAAGCAGTCCTGGAATCTCAAATCTGGAAGAAGCATAAAGAAAGCTCTCTGGCTTCTCTTTAGCAAGCAGTGGGAAAGCCCAGGGACACCCCTGGTTTTGTGCCTTACCGTTCACCTCCTCTCCTCCCACATGTTCCACAAAAAGACATGCAGTCTACAACCTTGTGATGGTGGCTTTTATAATAACTGACCCTGAACCCAGTGGGTTACAATTCAGCTGCTCCCTGGCAGACCCATAAAATTTGCCAGAAAAATCGATCAAAAGTGAGTCATGCCAGCTCTCCTCTTAGGAAATGGTTTAGATGGGTGTCTGACTGATAACACCTCAGTTCTTTTCATAGTAGGTCTTAAAATAGCTCAGAATTCTTTAAATGTCTGGAGATGTAGGCAATGGAAAGAGTTTTGAGTGGAAAAAACCTCCCTGAGAACCCCAATTCTGTTTCTGCCATATTCCCCCAGTCTGCTTGCCTCATACCACATCCCTGGATTTCCAGGGATGACCCAGTGCTGGACATACCCCAAGTCTCTTTGGGAGACCATTAGTCCATGACTCAGGATTGGCCACCCCTGGACAGGACAGGTGGTAAGCGTGGTCATCCAACATTCAGGCCCTGCGTGCTATCAACTTTGTGTGTCCCTTGTTACAAATCTCTTACATCCCTGTTGCCTGCCCCTAGTTGCCCCATTGAAAGGCAACTCATTCCTAAATGGGCCCTTTCTCTGCCTTTAGCCTTAACGGGCCCACGCAAATTTTTCACTTCATATCTGCAGTTGTATCAACACAAGCACCAGTAGGTCTAAGAAACAGGAAGGAGAAAGATGAGCCTGGTAGGGAGCTGCAAAAAAAGGATGGATTGGAGAGGGAGAGCCTGGACACAAGTCTTTTGGAAATTAACAAAACATGAGTTAACAAGGACTAAAGTGGGGAGGCAGCCTGTAGAATGGACACAAAGGGCAATGGATACAACCTGCAAGATCCTGTGAAGAAAGTAATTATAAACCCTGGGGTCTGACTGGGTGTGGGAATGAGGGAGAGTGAGAGGCCTGTAAGGGGTATCCCTGAGAACGTGTTTCTCCAGGAGGGGTCTGAAAACCACTTGTCTTAAAATCACCTGGGAGCTTTTTAACAGTGCAAATTCCTAGGGCCCACCCGCAAGAGTCTGATTTTGTTGATGGAGTGATGCCCAGAAATCTACTTTGTTAAGATCTCCCCAGGTGATTTCAATGCACAATAAAATGGCCATAAAGTCTGTACTGCTTAAGGGCCATGAGCAATACCCTTTACATTTATTTCCCTTACATCTAATAGGGTGCTTGGCAATTAGTCAGCTGTGAATAAATGACTGCTTTGGTGAGTAAATGGCTAAATAAGTGGAGAGGATTCAAAAACGACTGAAATTCCAACCTGAGTAGCTGACAGCACTGTGGTTCCACTAGCAGAAGTGAGGGAGAAGGCAGGAGCAGGAGCAAGCTTGGAAGGAAGGTGTAAGTCAAGTTTGAGACACGGTGACTTCCAAGTGCACATGGGTAACGTGCACGGGCCCCAGGAGTGATGTCAGGTCAGGTAAGGAGACACGGGAGTCATTTACACACCAGTTGAGGCTCCGGCTTGGGCAAAGAGTGCTGCAGGGTGCTAAGGACAGAATTTTGGGAGAAATGCATGATGAAGAGGGTTAGAAGGAGGATGAAGACCCAGTGGGGATATGAGAAGGAGAGGCAGAGCCCATGGGAGAACCAGCAACACGCAGTGTCCAAAATCCGGAGAGGAGGGAGTGCAAAGAACTTAGAAGTTGGCTTATGGGGTCAAAGAATTTGGGAACTGAGGAAGGGCCACTGAAGTTAGCTATTAGGAAAGCACTGGTGATCTTCAAGAGAGCAGCTTGAAAAGAGTGGTAGGAACAGGAGCTGATCACAGAGATAAAATAAGGAAATGGATGAAGAGGACAGCCAAGGCCTCCAGCAGAGATCACCCACCGGGAATTTCTCAGGATACAGGAGATAAGTGAAATGAAGCTCCCATGGGCCAGCAGGAAAAGGCAAGGCCTTGGGCCACACTCATCCCTAGGGCTGCCCCTTAGATGCTGGTCTTCTGCAAGGCTCCACCTTCCCTTTCTTCTCTCTTTACCCTTCCTCAGCCATCTCACCCATGGTCTCAACTTCCATCTCTCAGCTGATGACTCCTGTTGCAGACTTCCCTCCGCCCTCCACACACCTCCATCTGTGCACTCCCCGGGCACTCGGGCAACACGACTCAACCTCAGGGAGGGATCCAAGCATTCCTTGTGTCTCTTGGTGGCACCACCATCCACCCATCCACCCAGTCACCAACCAAGCCAGAAACCCAGAAGCCATCTCAGGGCTCAGTCTCCCTCGTCTCCAAATCCAGTCGTTGACAGAGTCCTGTAGAGTCAACCTCCTTGGCAACCCACTCTGCCCCTTCCTCTCCAGCCCACTCCCTTAGTGTCTGGCCTGCACTATGGCAGTGACCTCAAATAGGTCTCCCGGCCCCTCCCTCACTTCCCAGCTGCTGCCAGAGTCATGCTCTGACAGCGTTAATCTGGTCAGGATGCCCCATCCCAGTGACAAAAGAATGAAGCTCAAGCTCTTTCGATGGCCTTTCTCTGGACTGTTTTGCGCCGTGCTTCTTCTCAGCCATGCTGAGGCCTGTCTCACACACTGGCCGCCTTCCGCCTCCTTGTCTTTGCGTGTCAGTCCCTGTTTGTGGAGGCTTCTCTTTGCCCTCCCTTCATCTCGCCATTCCTGGCTCCCACCACCTGTTTGGCCAACACTTGGTCCTCTTTCTGTTTGCAACCCAGAGGTCCCAACTTCGGGAGGAAATATCTCCCCCTCCTTTCCTTGTGTCCTCACTGCCCTCTTCATCCTAACGGCTTTTAGTTGTTTCTATATCTCTATTCTACCAGCCTGTGAGCCCCTTTGTTGGAGGAAGGGAGCAGAGATGCCAGGTGGAGAGGAGTGGGAATTAACTCCAGCAATAGTCACCTCCCAGGAGGCCTCTGGTGGGCTGGGAGCATGCTATATTGACTGGAAATAAATGAATTCAACAGAAGGCCTGAAATAACTTCAGTAAGCATATCTTCTTCTATTCTCCCTAATTTACAGTCTTCTTTCTTTCTCTTCATTCCTTTGCCTTTTCTTTTATTCCCTCTCTCCTCTTTTGTTTTCCCTTTTTCCTTCTGTAGGAACTGGCACCGGCTGCTTGGCCCACCTGCCCTCCTTCCCTCCTCTGTTGTATTTTTCCCCTTGGCTAGGTCTTTGTGGCCTTGTTTGTGTCTACGTCCTTCTGAAAGCATCAGCTTGTCACCTGCAGACACAGTCACTTGCTTTGGAGAATTTAGCCAGGAGGATGGTGATATTGATAAATGAGATCACAGAAGGAGGAAAATGTTGCAGATTTTCAGATCTACAGTATCAACTGGATATAACACCTAGATAAGACCCTTGGATAGAAACACTAGTTAAAAGTTCTCCTAAAAATAAGAGAAGATAATAACCATGTGAGTGCAGTATTTAAGTTCTTCCCTCAAGAGGAGGTGTTTGCTTTTCCTTTTAAGATGCAAGGCATCCTGGCCCCAAAGTATCCCTGAACATCCATTTATCCCCCTGCAGGTGGGAAGAGATGTGCTACGCCCCACTTGGTGGGAAGGCAAGGACTGTGGAAACCTTGAGTGCCTTCTCAGCACTGCATGTCAGTCCTGACACACCCTTCCTCAGCCGCCATGAGACTAAGGGACAAGGTTAACACAAGTCACCACATCCTTCTGCAGGTTACACAGAAGAGGACACCTGGAGATGCCACTGCTCCTCAGTGAGAATTAAGTGCAGGATGGGAGATCCATCTGCCCGTGTACATTTAGGGCCCCAAGTGGGGCCCAATAGCCTCATGGGAACAGGGATGGGGGATCCGCCAGGCTTTACAAAGGGAACAGACATAAATGGTGACCAGTTAGCCCTGAAGCCAATGGGATCAATGAGATTTTCCTCTGTCTAATGACTTTTAGGAGCAGGAATTTGGATTACATGTGAATAGCTTAAAGCCCAAAGGAGAGACTCATTGATTGTTTTAAAACTCTATTCACCTGGCACAGACACCAGCCCAAGCATTTCTCCGGTATCGTTGTCCCTAAAACTGTCTTCTGTTGTGGTTGGCTGTTGAAGAGAGAATGAAAACAAATAGAAGGCGGTTTGTGAGCAGTCCCTCTGCTCTGCTTAAAAATAAGTTAAGGGTATCGGGATCTGCTCACTGCTATAATGAGGACATATGGAGTGCGGAGAAATTCTGTGTTTACATTGAGATGAAGAATTGCGCAGCTCTTTAAGGGTGATCTAACCCAAACTTCTCATTTTGCTGCAGTGGGTTGTGAGGCTCAGAGAGGCCAAGGGATGTACCTAAGATGACAGAGATAAAGGCAAAATTGGGAGCAGAGCCCAGTGACCTTCCTACAGATTCACTGTGGCCTGTGGAATGGCTCACAGTCTAAGTCACCACTGGGGTAAGTAGGTGCTGGGGGCTGGTTCTATGTGTCTGTCAGCAATATTCACACCAAACCAGCCAGGACACTCAGGTTACCCAGTACCCAATGTACTGTCAGAGAGGTAATGCAGTGGCAGGGAGAATGGCCCCCGGTGGGGTGGGGCTGGCACTGACAGGCCCATCAGAGGTGCTGAGCAAGACAGTGTGGGAGGGGAAAATCCTACAAGGGTGTCTGTTGCACGGGGGCTCCAAGAATAAATGACTACCAAGCAGGCTGGTGGCTTTAGGTCCTGGTGAAAAAGGGGTCCCACCTTTACATGCCTGCAAAGAACAAGTAACAGCTCTTCCTTCCCAACAAATGCTCAAAAAGGCCAGCCTTTCTCAGGAAATTGGTCCCCAACTTTGAATACCCTTGATGTGTTTTCCACTCCACACGTAATTGAGGTGCCTTCAGGAAGCGTAAATAATGTTTTTCTATTTAATCTGCATACTCTTCGAGGCTGGAGTCCTGAGCGTGTCAGTGCTACTGCTCATTCCCGAGTCAAGGCACAGAGACCAGAGTGCAGCCATCAGACACAATGGTTTGGCGGGGCCCGCATCAATGCTGGCACAGTAGTGTGTTAATGAGTGTTAAAGCTGACGTCGCAAATACAGCGTTCTCAATTTTTAAAATTACAACTCTGTAACAAGTCATGCTGTTAAAACATACAAGAAACACCAGTTAAGCGTTCAAGTATATAACACACAGCTGTACAGATCACTGGTATCCCAAAGTGCATAACAAATCATTTTCTTTGAAATGAGGCAAGAATTAGCAGGTAGTTCAATTGTTTGAGCACTAAGATAAATAGAAATAACAATCCAAACATTAAATACCAATTACTACCTTAGGAGCTACAAATCAGCTCGGCATTACAACATGCCCCTCCTCGGTAGCAAACCCAGGAAATGTGAGGGTTTGGCAGAAAACACAAACCTATAACCAATATGCATCTATGCAATAAAGACATAGTGTCACTTCCCAACCAGCACTTTCAAAATGCTCCTCACATATTTTGCGAGAAAAGCCTGGCCCATATACTTGTCCCAATGGCATTGAAAATAACAACCTTCAGATGTTGGGAGTGAAGCTGCTCTCAAGCTAACAGCTGGACATAATTGATCTGAAGCTTCTACTGTGTCCCCCTAAAGGAGGATTATGGGTCAGTCTGACAGCCTGGTGGCCAAAGATGTCACCTCATATTTATATTCTTAACTCCAGAAACAGAGCAGAAAATTAAACTGACCCTCCCTGATTAGCTTCAGGGACTGGAAGAAACTGCTACATAAGAGGTGATCTAGCAAGGTCACTCAAAGCCCAGTCGAGAGCATTTCACACCTTGGTGGTACTTTGGGGGAGAGGAAAGTTATTTCTCCCAGGTCACAGTTCAGTCTCCATCCTTTGTGAGAATTAACTCCAGTGTTCAAGCCAGCTGCGTTGCTCTCTCTCCCTCTTATCTGAAACTACCACTTGAAGAACTTGACTCTATTAGGACAGTCTCACGCTTAGAAGTGACTGAAATTCCAGGATGGGCAAAGTAATATTTTATACAAATATATATATATGTACAAAAGATGTTAAAAAGACAGTCTCTAAAGCACTTTGGGATTCCCCCAATGGAAGGCACCAGATAAATGCAATGCATTACCAAAATGAAAAGTCAAGTTTTACAGCTTTCACATCTGCAAAGAGTAAGCTCTAGGGGTATCTCTTTTTTGGTGGTAAAACCTGCTTGTTTAGAAAAATACTCATGAGAGTGACTGAGTTATTCTGCCTCTCCTTGTTTCCACTTTTCACAAGCTTTATGGTCAATGACCATGGATTCCATGCTCAGCGACCCAACACCATCAGCCTTGGCAAACTGAACAGTCCTCACAAGTTTGTACCATCACTGTACCTTCAGTGCAGCTGGGGATAATTTTATAAATTCTCTGCCTTCCAGTGCTAGAAACATCAGCCAAAGCCAAGTGCTCCATGTGCAAATTCTGAAAAACGACCTTGCTCTTCTGACTTAGTGGCTGGTTGCCCCTAAGTCACGTCACCTTTCCTGATGCTTCTGACAAGCAGAAGTAGATGGCAGACCATCAGGCACGAGGAGGTGGCCTCCTCCCCATTCCCTATGAGGCTCCAGTTTAATGGAAGGATTTGACCTGGAGACTTAAGGGCATAAATGACTAGTACATTCATCCAACTAGTTGCCTGCTCTGTAGCAGCCACGACAACTACAAGTATACAAAGCCTTCTGACAAGATCCTTACCACACCCCTGTGAAGTATGTATTATCCTCAACCAACTAAAACACAAAATGGACCTCTTTAGGGAAGGTCCAAGCCTTGGATAAAAAGTCTGCCTAACTCCATGCTTAGACTCCTGAAATTCTGCAGCCTTTCCAAAGACTGAAGAATAATGGAAGCCATCTGGAAAACCATCTGATTACCTAGAAGATATTGGAGAAGAATTATCTTACAAAGGGGCCCAGGATTCCCTTCACAATGTGCTAGTTAACTGAAGAAGAGGAGGGAGGGCATTTTGGAGAAGGCTAGAGTTCTCAACCTTCAACACAAGTTTAGAAGTTTAAAGGTCTTTTCGATAACATTAAGCTTTTCAAGAAGTTTATAATTATTAGGACATTTTATGAAGTAGCAATTTTATTTTACAACTCGTTCCTTTCTCCTTGCCTCTACCCATCCTCCCCCAACAAAAGGCAGTTGGAATGGAAATAAGAATGATAGCATTTCCATCCTGGGTAAGCCACACTGCCATCACATACGTCTATATTTAGAGCACACACTTCCACACCACCAGGTTTCCAAGTCACACCCGGAACGCCAGGGCAATTAGAGCTTCGTATATAACATACTGTATCCTAGAAGCAAAATTATCTAAGTAAATTCTGCTTGGAAATAAAAGGGCTCTCATTTTATGAACTTTCAGAGCAGGCAACAAAAGTTTCTAAGCTACTGCCCTTGCTAGCAACCCAACAACATTCACCTCAGGGAGACAGTACAACATTAAACCTCTTTTTAGTGGAGAAAGACAACATGACCTTATTCCTAAACATCTTAAAAAATAAATATTTCAAAAACATGCTAATATCTAAGACACAGCAAAGTTTGGTCAAATGGCCTAAACCAGGAACCTCAGCCAGAAATAAATGTCTCCATGGTCACTCTAGGAAAGACCGAGGTCTGCCTTTGAAAGGTCTTCAAGCATCCTGTGATTTGGCCTATGTTTAGCTGAAGCCCCTGTCCCTAAGGCTTTTATTCTTGGAAAAAAATTTCAATCTTATCTACATGTTTAACTGAGTAACATTCTCTAAAGAGCGACATTTACGAGATGAACATCAGCACACGTCATTCTAAAGGTGACCAGCGCACCCATGCAAGCCACAGGGCTACAGATCATTTATAAAAACAGCTCACAGACTTGCATCGGTCATGTGTGCTTAACTTCACATTCTCCTTGTTTGGGTATTAAACTAAATGAAAGCAATGGATAAAGAACTGAGATTTTGTTTTCACATGACTGTGAGCAAAAATCTCATCATATCTTTGCTAACCCCATAGACATGTTTCCACTGGACAGACTTGTGGGGGCTTTTTGTACAGAACTCACATGACAACCTCAGAAACAGGAGCACAAACAACTCACAGGCAGTACTAGGCCACGAGCACTAGAATAGAGTACACAGTGAACAGAAAAATTAGCATTCTGGGTGGTACTCATCTGGCAGAAAGGTGAACATTTTATGCCCACGATGCAAAGACCAGTGAGTGTCATTTCGTTGAAAGGTGCAAAGGCATGGTGTCAGACACACCACCCTCTATAAATGATTCTAAATACTGTAAAAGCAACCTGGGGTGCATATCCCATGCATCTCTCCCCTTTGGGGCTGGGCATATTCCTTACGCCATAACCCTAAGCTGCCTGGACTGTGCCAGAGGCACAAGAGGCAGCTTAGCAATGTGGGTTTGAGGATGGCAAGTCCTCCCGGCTAATGTAGAGAATCATTTAAACTTAGTTCGCTTGGGGAGCTCCTGCTCATGTTTGTCAGGCTTGCCATGAGGGATTTAACTTTATGGGCATAGTAGTCCCTTAAATTGATGGAAGGGACTTCCTTCATTCCATCTCCAAAGTCACAGCTACGCATGGCACTCTCGAGTTGCTTTTGGCGCCGATAAAAGTGGGAGAACTTATTGAAGATCAAGGTGATGGGCAGGACTACCACTAGGATACCTGCCAGGATGCAGGCAGAGGCGGTCAGCTTCCCTGCCGTGGTCCCTGGGACCACATCCCCATACCCCACAGTGGTCATGCTGACTGTGGCCCACCACCAGCAGGCAGGGATGGTGGCCAGGCCCTCGTTCTCCTCCTTTTCAATGGTGTAGGCCACTACGGAGAAGATAGAAATCCCCACGGACAGGTAGAGCAAAAGCAGCCCTACTTCTTTGTAGCTGTATTTCAGGGTGGCCCCCAGGGAGCGGAGGCCAGTGGAGTGTCTAGCCAGCTTTAAGATGCGGAAAATCCGCATCAGCCTCAGGACCTGGGCCACCCTGCCCAAGTTGGCCAAGGTAGGCGAGCTCTCCACCACCAGGTTCACCACCAGAGTGATGTAAAAGGGGACGATGGACATGAGGTCGATAAGGTTTAGGGCATTCTTGAAAAACTTGAGGAAGTCAGGGGCCACAGCAAACCTGGCCACCAGCTCAAAGGTGAACCAGGCGATGCCAAAGTGCTCCACGATTTCGAACCTGGGGTCCTCGCCAGGGTTGCCCTGGCTGTCGGGGATTTGGAAGTCTGGCAGGCTGTTGAGGCACATGGTGATGATGGACCCCAACACCACCAGGATAGATAGGACGCTGAAGACCCTGCTCAGAACTGAGTAGCCAGGGTTGTCCAGCGCCAGCCACAGCTGCCTGCGGAAGTTGCCCAGGGGCTGCCCGTCGAACTTGGAGGCGTCGTTGTAGAAGGCCAGGATCTCATCGAAGGAGGACGTGGTGCTCTCCTGGTCGCTCTGCTCGTCCCACTTCTCCTGCTCGGGCTCCACTTTGCGGCCGTGGTAGCTGTAGCTGCAGCAGGAGTCGATGAAGAACTCGTTGATGCCCCAGTACTCGATCTCCTGGCTGAAGGAGAAGACGCACAGCTCCGCCATGACGTGAAGCTTGCCGGTGTGGTAGAAATGCAGCACATAGGGGAAGAGCTCGGGGTTGCGATCAAAATAGAACTCATGCTGGACGTCGTCGTAGTCATCGCAGAGCTCCAGAATGGCCTCGCGCGAGTGGCAGAGCAGCAGGCGGCCCAGGCGCGTCTCGGGGAAGCGCAGCAGTGTGTGCGAGCGCAGCCGCCTCTTGAAGCCTCCTACGTTGATGCGGATCTCTCCATCCTCGACGTTGGCCTCCGACACGTCCCACAGGCTCTGGCCGGTCATGCTGGAGACGCCCAGCCGCCCGCGCCGCGCGGGGGCGCTACACCTAAAAGAGGAGGGAACCGCGTCGGGTGAGCACCGGGCGCTCAGGGCCTGGGCGTCCCTCTCTTTCTCCCCACCCGTCCCCGGCGGGCCCAGTTGGGCGGGGAGATCCAGGCGGGTCTCCGGATGCTGCAGGGCACTGGGATGGGGGAACGGTTCTGGGAGTTTGGCCCCCTCCCAAGGAAAAGCTGGGAGAGGGAGGTATGTTTCCTTTAGCATGGCCGCACCTCCACTCCCACCCTGGGGGTCCTGTCGGTCGCTTTGCGCTTGGGGGGGTCGCGCGCCCGCAGCTCTTAGAGCCCAGGGGGCTGCAAGCTGACCTTGCCCGTGGGCGGGCCGAGGAGACGCCCCCGCCCGCTCGCCGCAGACAGGCGGGACCGGAGCTGGGATGCGCACGGGCAGGGCTGAGCGGTGATGGGGGGCGCGTAGCTTCGGGAGGGGGGCGGGGGAATCCACCGCTCGAGTCTGTAAACCCCGAGCATGCGGGGAGGGGGCTCGTGTGGCGTCTCCCGAGTCCAGCCCCCACGACTGGAGCCCCCTCGCCCCCCGCCCCAGTCCTCCCCGCCCGCCAGGCGCGGTGACCCGGAGCAGCGTGCGCCGCTCCTTACCCAGCGGAGCTGCCCAGGCTCGCCCTTTGCTTTCTGGAAACGCTTACCTGCGAGCACGGAGACCCGCGGCTGAGGCCGGCGGGAAACTTCCCCGACCTGCTGGCGAGCATCTCTGTGGCCGCCGCCGCCGACTGGTTGTGCGTGTGCGCGCGGGAGCGAGTGTGTGTGCGCCTGTGTGTGCGCCTGGCGGGCCGGCGGGCGGGGTCCGCCGAGCGTCTCCTCCCGTCTCCGGCCAGAGATGCTGCCGCCGCCCGCGGTTGCGGGAGGCTCACAGGTGGCTGCGTGGCCCCGACGCTCGCAGAGCCCCCTTCTCTCGATCCGCGCGCTCCTCAGGCCCCACGAGAGACCGCAGCCCGCGCGGCAGGCGCCCGCGGGAGCCGGAGCGGGAGCAGAGCCGGTGCCTGGGGCGCGGCGCGGTGGTGCTGAACGGATAGCTCCGCGCGCCCCAGCCCCGGACGCGGCCGCCGCCCCAGGCCCAGGAGAAGCCGCGGCCGCGGCCGCTGCCGCCTCGGCTCCTCTGCTCTCCTCCGGCGCGTCACGGCGTCCCTTTTGCGCCCCCGGCTCGACACAGGGCACCTTTCCCAACCCCTCACCCATCCCCTGGTGACAGCTGTTTTCGCCACCCTCCTTCCTCCCAGGGCGCAGGCAGGGACTGCCTACGGTGACCTTTCCCCACTGGGTCTCAGACGGGAGCCGGGTGGGGAATGAGGGCGGCTTGTGTGAGTCCGGGGGAAGGGCAGGACGGGAGAAACTCCAGGTTTCCCCTTTTAGGGACCTGGTGAAAAGTTTCCTGAAGCTGAGGGGGGAGGGCGGTGTTGGGCAAAGGCAGCAGAAGGGGAGAAAAGCGGCAGGGACGCCCGAGGTCGAGCTCAGCTTAGCTTGCCGGGGCGGGGGTGCAGGCCCCACGCGTGGGAGGGAGTCCGGGGTTCTGTGTGCGAGCTCCGCGTGGGCGCCGTGTGTACAGGCAGGTGCCCTGTGCGGGCTCTGGAGGAGTGCAGGGAGCTGTGTGTGTGTGGTCTAAGGACTTTCCAGTATCTGTGTGCGGCGTTGATAAAAATGGAACCTCTGAGGGGCGGGGAGATGCATACGGTGTGTCAGAACAGGAGAACCTAGGGCATGTCAGCGTGAGGTGTGTACACAGGCGGGGACTGTGAGCTGTGTACACAGCATGCTGTATACAGTGTAGTATTCAGTGGGACTGACAGCGTCCGTGTGTGTAATAAAATAACTGTGCATGCGGACACAGTGGGGACTGTGGGGTGTGGGTCCAGGGTGAATGTGCTCAGTAACTGTGTCCCCGTTCCCCAGGAGACTTGTGGCCCAGATCTGAGCTCTTGGTCTCCTAGGATTGTTCCTTAAGGCACTGCCTGCTGGGCCCCAGCTGAAAAGTGGGTCCACTGTCCTCTCCCGTTGGTCTCTCAGCCCTTTTGCATGGTCCCCATTTGCAAAGACTGTGAGCTTAGCAGGGAGCTAGTGGGCTACAGTCTTGGTCTGAAGTCCTGGGAAAGCCCTGTGCTGTGGCTCTGGACTCAGGGCCCCATCACAGCCATAGTAGGAAGCATGTCCTTTCTTTATGTGGCCCTAGCCATGCTGTCTCAGCTAGACAGGTTCTCTGCAGAGCTTGAGTGCTCTGGGGCTTCTTGGAGGGCGGGGGTGGACCCTGCATCTGGCTTCATGTGGGGGCCCCTGGATCCAAGCCTGACTTCACTTAGAGGAGACCTGTCCCTGTGCCAGCCACCTACCTCTGGGTATGTGTGTGGGGGGGTGTGCAGGTGTGTTGTCTGCTGAGAGGGTTCCACACCCATGTCCCTGCGGGCTTCTGCAAGTGCAGGGGTTCCAGGGGGGGAGGGACGCATGGGAGTGGAGAGGAGAGTGGTGAGGGCCACATGAGTTTCCTTTCTCTTGTGTCTGATGCTCTTAGAGAAGGGTGTATGTGCCAGTGTGTGGGGGAGAGAGAGAGAGAGAGAGAGAGAGAGAGAGAGAGAGAGAGGATTCAGTATGTGTTGTCTTTCTCTCTTCTATTTCTTTCGAGGTCTGCATTTTGGAGTATGCTCACCTCATCCCCTCTCTAGGTCTGTTGGATCTGTCATATGAAGTTGGTGGCTCTCCCCGCTCCTGGCTGGGTTGCAGTCTGGAGTCCCCTGGGTCTCTTTTATCCCCATGGGAGTGCTGCTGAGTGTGCCAGCCCCTGCTGGGGCGTGTGTGTGTTTAAGTGCACGCGTAATCGCTGTGTTGCTGCCTCTTTCACACTTTCTCCACCCCCTCCCACACCTTGGGGGGTGGTGGCTGTGAGGTCTCCCTGCTGCAGGTGCCCGTAGCAGCAGCATCTGTGGGCAGGCTTCGTGGGCCCTGCGGCTCTCTCTAGCCCCTCACCCTCATTCTTTCACTACGTGCTGCCTGGCTCCTGGCCACCCCAAAGCTCACAGCCCCCCTTCTGCTTCGCCGCCACATGCCTGTGTGGCTTCTGCTGCATGGCCACCATTCCCAGCCACTCCCATCCCTCGGCCTCGCTCCTGACTCTTCTCTTGGCTTAGCTCAACACATGAATCACCTTTTCCTACCGCATTTGGAGGATCCCTCCCCCCAGAAACGCTTGAGTTTGATGACTCTGGGGCTTTCCTCCCTCCCCTGCTTTATTTATCTGCCTGTCTCCTTCTGTTCCTGTCTGTTTTTGTTCTTGCTCATTCCTTCTTCCTTTGTGGTCGTGGGAGATTTCATCCATGGAGAGAGAGCCTCTCTGTCTTCTTTGTTTCTCCACACTCACAGCCACCCCACCCGCAGACCACCAGCGCTCTGCCCGGGCCCCTAGGGCTCCCCCTTTCACCATCTCTCTGATAGGGGTCCGTCCATGCCCCTTTCAGCTCTGCTCCCTGTACTCGCCAGCTCCCCTCCACCTCCCTGTTTCCCATTCACCTTCCCTTCCTCCCTCTCTCCCTCTCCCTTGTCCCCTTCCACAGCTGACAGAGCTGTGCCAACATGCCCCCAGCCACTGGACGGCCCAGTGTATGTACCTGCCCGTTGTTAGCGTGTCCTGAGAGGCTGGGGTCAAGGACAGGCTCCCATGCCTGCCTTTCCTTGAATGGAAAAGTCAACTTGGAGGCTGAGGAGAAGCCCGAGTTTGGGGCACATCAGTTGTTTTTTGGAAAGGCTGAGGCAGAAGAAGCTTTGAGGGTCTGACAGATGCTTTTGCAGAGGGTTAAGTGTATGTGAGAGGCAGAGCCACTTGTTTATTTCCCAGTCACTGCACTGAAGAGAAATGGAGCCATCTCCCTCTTTCTGTACCCGGGAAGCTGGCTGTGTTTATGGTTTATTTAGAGGTCTGAGCCCTGATCTTAAAATACAGCTGCCTGCTCCAGGCACATGTCAAGGCCTGCCCCTGGGCTGGCCTGCCAGGGAGATCCTGAAGGGGCAGGGGGGGGACTCACCCTGGGAAGGGGGACAAAGAGACCCCAGGCAGTGGCCCAGATCCCTGCACCTGGGAGCCTATTATCTCTGCCTTCCCTGCCAGCGCTGATCTCTCAGTTGAGCCCACACATCTCAGAGCTGGCTTTTTTCCCTGACAGGCGAGGGGGCTGCTCTGGTGGCTTGGCTGAGGGAGCTGGGCTGTCTGACCTACATTACCCACTGCAGAGGAGCTAGCACTCATCCTCCCGGGGGTGTGAGCACAGGGGTGCCCGCCGCCCACTGGAGTGGACTGTTCACCGTGTCCATCCCACTCCCCACCAGCCACCCTCCCCATCAGAGCCAGAATGCCTCTTAAAAACACAAACCAGGTCATGTCATTCCCTCCTGAAAGCCTTCCAGGGGCTTCCTGTCGAAGTGAGAATGAAAGCCACTTCCTTACCACAGTTCCAAGACCTCCATGATGCGCCCTGCTCGGCTCGCAGACTCATCCCATTCGTCTCCTCTCCATCAATTATGCTCCAGCCACGTGCCCCTTTGCTCCCTCCGCAGGGCCTTTGTACCTTCTGTTCTCTCTGTTTGTCATGGCAGCGTCACACAGCAGGCTTCATCTTGTGACTCAGGCCTCGATTTAAATGTCACCTCCTCAGAGAAGCCCAATCTAAACTGGATCCCTCAGTCGGTTTCTGTCGTTGCTTTCACTACACTGACATTAAACAGTTATTGAATATGTGATTGAATGATGAATGATGAGGCTCCAACTCCACTCTTGCATTACTCCATGCCAGCCAGAGTCTTGGCCTGCCTCTTCTTCTTCCTGGTGGATCAAGAATGCAAGAAATGTGTGCGTGGGGGGAGAGGTTGCTGTTCCTGAGGCTGTGGCTTGGAGCCCCTAGGCTGTGGGTGCTCTCCCAAGCAGTTGATTAGCCTAAGGGATCTCATCCCTAGTTGCACATTAGAATCATTTGGGGAGCTTTTGAAATAGCCAATGCCCCAGATGCCTTGGGCCTCCCCCAACCAATTAAATCAGAATCTCTGGTGTAGGGCCCAGGGAATCATCGTTTTCTTAAAGCCCCTAACTGATCGCAGTGTGGAGCCGATGTTGAGAGCCTGGGCAGCCTGTCTTCGGGGGCGTGGACACAGAGCTCTGTGCCCCAGTGCAGCCCGGCAGTCAGCACCAAGGGCAGGGGCTGTGTCTTAGCTCAGTAAATGCCCACCCTCGTCCCAACTCTAGGGTCAGTGCCTGCCTGGAGTGGGGCACCGTAAAGGCTGGGGACCTTTGTCACCGCCTGCCTCCAGTCCCTCACTCCTGCAGGGCTCCCCGAGCCCGTGCCTCTCAGAATCATTTACCTTGGAGACAACCAGTGATTAAGAATAGTCGTGGTTACTTCCACTCGTTGGGAGGGGATCCGCCCCTGAGCCTTTGTCAGGCTGATGGTGGTAATGCAGGTGGGCCTCTCTGGGTGGATTTGCAGTGGGAAGGGCACGGAGAAGCTGCTGGGGGCAGAGGCAGGCGGGAAGAGAAGACGAAAGCAGGAGGGGAGACCTTGAGCTGGGAAAGCCAGGCTGATCCTTGGGAAGGAAGGCGTGGGGAAGGGAGGGAACAAGAGTGGTGGAGTAGATTGGGAGGAAAGTTGGGGATTAAAAAGTTTTAAGAAGTGTTGCTGTATTACGAATGCAATTCCTCGTTAAGTGTTTTCTCAAGCGGTAACAGTAAATATTTATATAGCTTTTGTGTTGTTTCTGGATGCCGGACTGAATTTATTATGAGTCCTTTCCTAGGCCATTTGGCTTTATCCCCAGAGCCATAGGCCACCCTTCTCTCCTGCTACAGCACGCCCCCCAATCCCTAGGTGCCACTGGAGGTTGACAAGGCAGAGCAGGTTGTTTCTGAAGGGCTCCTCTCTGAGAACCTTAATAAAAGGGGGACCAGATGCTCTCCAGCTGGCAAGCACAGCGCCTGCTCCTGGGGGGTTGGGGCCCTCAAGGTCCTGCCTCTTGTGCCTCCTGCTCCAAGTCTCTTCTTCTTGGGAGGATGTCCCTTCAAGCTCCCCTGAGTACTACTCCACTGGGGCTCTTCACCAAATTCCCCAGAACATCCTGGGACAAGGCTGGAATAACTAAGATAAATCTGATTAAATTTACATTTAATGTCACCACAAGGAAATTAACAAGAGGACAACATGGCTTCTAGATAAGGGCCCCTCTCACTAGTGTCACTCTCACCTGCCTCTGGGGTCTGAATGTGTTTCCCCTCTACCCCAGGCCCCTCTGAAAGCCCACAGGGTAGAGTTTGAGCCCCAGAGACCCAGGAGCTTCCTCTCCATTTGCCCCAGGCATGTCCCTGACTTCTGCTGTCCCTCCTCTCTTGACCCTTCTCTGGGGTCTTCTCTGGGGACTGACAGTTGGACTAAAGCCCCAGCCCCTCGCCCTGGCCCTACTCTCTGGGCCCAGCAGGACACCGGGTCAGGACAGTTTACCTCAAGGCCCTCACCTGTGTTCAGGGAGTGGTGGGGTCTCAGCAACCATCCCCCACAGCAGGTGGCTGGTGAAGATGAAGAGGGGGAGAACAGGAAGCTGAGAGTGATGGCGAGGAGGGGAGCAACAGAGGGAAGCCGCTGGCTGAGGTATGTGCCCTGGAGCTAGACTGCTTGGGTCCCAGTCCAGCTCTTCCAGCCATGTATCCTTGGGCAAAACATCTGCCCTCTCCAGGCCTCTCTTCATCTTTAAAACCTATGGTAGTCCCTAACTCGTGAGGTTATTCTGAGAATTAAGAGGAGTGTTAAAGAGCTATACCAAGCCCTGGTGCATAGCAAGAGCTTCAAATGTTGACCATGACTAGTACCAATTATCTAGTGCTTATGATAGGATCGAGCCTGTGCTAAGCTCTCTGCGTGCCTCCTGCCCTCATTTGGGTACTATTATTAACTTCATTTTACTGATGCCCATTAAGTGGAGTGTTTAGACTCAAACATGGCTCTTTGGTTCCAAAATCTGCCCTCTCATTGATCTCAAGTAGGTGCAAGATTAATTAGGGTAGGCTACTTGCTGTAACAATCCCCCAACCCCAGTGGCTGAAGATAATAAAAGGATCATTTCTCACTCGTGTAACAGTCCAATTGGGTGTTTGGGAGCAGCCTCCTACGTGGTGATTCCAGGACCCAGGATCCTTCTGTCTAGAGTTCTGCCAGCTTCTAGGGCCTTGGAATCCTTCCCCGGGATCCTCTGCATCAAGATGGGAGATGGGGAAAGAGAGCATGGAGGATGGCATGAGATGTTTTCAAGGCCAGGTCTGGAAGCAGCAGACTTCACTTCTGCCCTTTGGCCAGAACTCAGTAATATGGGCCCACGAAACTGGGAGAGGTGGAGGGGGTTGCAGGAAGAAGAGAAATTGGGGGCACCAGCACTCTCTGTTGCCAATGGAGGAGTAGAAGCTGGTAGACATCTGTGTCCATTCCACCCAAGGTGGAGAGAGGGAGCACAGGAAAGTCCCCACTCGCTGCTTCCCATGAGGTGGCTGAAGGTAACCCCAGCTGGAAGGACTTTGCTCCAGGACGCAGGCCCAGGGTGCCTTGTTTCTCTAGGAGTCTTGAGCTGGCACTGAGGAATGGTCGCTCAGCCTCAGGTAAGACTTTGTTTCCCTTTGCTCAGAAGGACGTTTTCAGCCCTGAGCTTATCTGCACCACACGTCTGAAGAAGGGTGTCAGTCCTGGTTCTTATTGCAAGCAGCAGAGAATTAGGCAGAAGAAGCATCTAGTAAAGGATATTAGCTAGGTCTCAGACTCTCCAGCCTGGGAGCTGCAGAGGCTGAAAACCCACTCCCCTCCTTGTTTGTTCTCTGTCCCTTCCCTCGGCTGGGAATTTGGGGGAATCTCTCAGGGGAAGGTTCCCTTTCTGCCCTGGCCTGCTCTTCCTTTATCACAACCAGCTGTCTACACTGGAACACGTTCCCAACTCCTCCAACCTCCTCCAGCTCAGAGGTGCTCACAGCTGCTGCCCCCAGGCCCTCTCTCTTCTGTGAAAGTAACACCCACCCACCCAATTACCCATCCATCGCCCATCAATTGATCGATCTATCCACCCACTTCCCCATCCCACACCCTGGATGCCTCTGTGGGCTCCTGTTTCCATGGTTACTCCAGGGCCTGAGTCTGCTCTGAGTTTGCTGAAAGATTCTCTGCTCTAGGCTGTTCCCACGACAGCCTCACTGCCGGACTCAAATCCTGGATTGCTTGTGGGGTCCCAGCCTTCTTGCAGATCACACATTGCTCATGCATCTTCCTTCCCACAGATCACACATTGCTCACGCATTGGTCCATCCAGCCGACCAGCTTCCTGGATTTGAAATAAAATCAAAAGCTCTCCAGTGTTTGAATGGAGAGACACTCTGGAAGTAGAATGTCTGGGAAGCGGCCACAAGAAGCCAAGTGGGAGTTCCCAGAGGTAGTAGTGCCCCTTTGTAACAATAACAAAAGTAACACTTACTGGGCACTTACTATAGGCCAGGCGCTGTTCTAATGATTTCACATCTGTGAACTAGGTTAATCCTCACAACAACCCTTGGGGTACGTATTACGACATCTGAGGGACACAGGCACAGAAAAGTTTGAGTAACATGTTCATGGTTACAGAGCTAACCAGTGACAGAGCTGGGATTCAAAACAAGACAGGCTGACTCTAGAGATTTGTTCTTACACACTGCATTCATCGCCTCTCTACAGCCGTTCCTCCCCATCCAGGGATTCTGGAAGTTTCCCTGATTCATTTTTCAAGACAGGAGGTATATTTCTGAACAACTCCCCAGTGTTTAGCTCTGCTCTCGGGTGACAAATGCCCATATACGAGAACCCCCTTTTCTGCTCTAGACCCACTTGGCAACAGCTTTAAATTGCTCAGAAGCCTGGGCTGGTCACAGCTGTTCTCAGGAGCTCCCTCTCAGGTTTACATTACCCTACCCACCCTGAGCTGGCCTGTCTGTGGGCTCTAGAGGTTTCCTCAGGTCACAACTAAGCTACAGCTTATCCTCAGAGGCCTTCAGAAGGGTGGGAAGAAGCAATCCCATCAGAGAAACCTAGCTGAGGGAAGACACAAGATGTTCCCCACGAGTGACAGAAAACCAATTCACACTCTTCCCTGCAGCCAAAAAATTAAGCAAATTTTTCATTTCTCCTCTTACGTGTGGCTCGACTAAACATAGGCATCTAGGAATGCAAACAATGACTAGATTTTCCTAATTTAGGGCAGTTTTAATTAAATCTTGCTAAAATGACAGAGGCTCTGGATATTTTTATCGTGGTAGGAAGCTATGTGATTCGGGAATAAGAGAGGTGGGGAACACGATGCCGGAAATGCCTCCTCCCTTGGCCCCCTCCCACCCCGGCCCGGCCTCCCAGGCCTGGCGCATTAAGCATGTCTCCTGAGAAAAGGTGCAATCTTTTTGGAATTCTTGTTTCCTTTGCTCTTGTTTTTATTAAAGGAAATTAGTTTCCATCACTGCACTCATTCTAAGTAGCTGGAGTTGAAAAATCCAAATGACTTAGTGAGAAAAGGTTTACATTACAGGATTTTTTTTTTTGCTGAGGAAGATTAACCCTGAGCTAACATCTGTGCCAATCTTGTTCCACTTTATATGTGGATTGCCGCTACAGCACAGCTGACGAGTGGTGTATGTCCACACCCAGGATCCTAACTTACAAACCTGGGCCGCTGATGCTGAGCGTGCCGAACTTAACCATTACACCATGGGGCCGGCCCTATAGGATGATGATGATGATGATGATGATGATGATTATTATTATTATTATTTTTGGTGAGGAAGATTGGCAATCTTCCTCTTTTTGCTGAGGAAGATTAGCTTTGAGCTAACATCTGTGCCCATCTTCCTCTATTTTGTAAATGGGATGCCGCCGCAGCATGGCTTGATGAACAGTGCAGAGGTCTGCTGAAGCAGCGAACCCGGGCCACTGAAGCAGAGCATGTGCACTTAACCACTAAACCACCAGGCCAGCCCCCCGACAGGATTATTTTATTTTTGAAAGACAATTGGATTTACCAGAAGTTCATAGCATAAATATTAAGAAACTACAATCAAAAGTTTCAAAGGTAGAGTCTTCTGGTACATACTGCCCACCCATATCCAGTTCTCCTCTCCCTCAGGGCATATGGAAGCATGACATTTTCCCACCCTTTCCAGATTTGGGGGAACCATGTGACTTGTTCTGGCAAATGAGCTGTGTCTGGAAGTGATGGGTGATATGTGGGCCAGAGTGTTTAACTGGCAGTGTGAGAGGCTGAGGTGTCCTCTTCCTCTGCTGTGGAAGTACATATTGAGATGATAGTGCCACAAGATCAAAGCAACCTGGATCCCTGAGCTACCTCATGGAGCACAGCTGCCCTGGGGTCTCCTGGATCTGAAGCCAACTTTGTGTGTTTGAGAGCTACACTTTCGTTGGGTTACATCACTGAGGTTTGAGGGAAGTTGGTTGTTTCCTACAGCAGAGTTTCTCCTTTCTGATTAATACAATAAATAATGCTTTTCTAATAATCATTGTACAATAACACCACATTATTTTAATTATTTTATATTAGATTATTTGGGAATTTCAAAAATCATCTGTCCTGTTTAGTCTGGAATGGGATGAAATTTACTTTTGCTGAGTCTAAATAAGATTGTTAGAGAACATATTTAACTTATTTAAGCAAAATTTATGTGTCAGCAGGAAGGCTTTAAAATTTACCAAAATTCCAGGGTAAGGTTAAAAGCAGTCCCTCAAAATAAAAGTGGTCAAAATGGGAGGTAGATTCATTTCTCAGAGAATTGTGGGTGTGGGCAGGTCCATGAATGGAAAATACTGACTTTTAGAAAGGGACAGTGATTGAATGGTTGGGAAGAAGGAGGTAAAAACATGTCTGAAGAAGAATTTTAAGTTTTTCTGTGTGATGTGATGCTCCACCAAGAAACCCCTTGTTAAGATGTATTTGTTAAGGTAATGCCAACCTGTGCAATAAAGAAATGTATTATGGCTCAAACATATTACTTGTTATTCACATAAAATATAAAATATTTGTTCTAAATTGGTGGGCAGTTCCTCTACAAGTGGTGGTTCAGGGAATTGGGCTCCTTCCCATTTTCAACACATCCTTCCAGTGTTGCACAGTTCATCTACACTCAGCCAGGAGAAGGGGAAAGAGAGTAGAGACAGAAGTGGGATGTTTTTATAGCCTAGGCCCAGATATGGTGCACATTATATCCACGAGTATTTCGTTGGTCAGATCCCAGTCACATGACCACTCCTAATTTCAAGAGAGGCTGGGAGATATTATCTAGCTGTGTGGCCAGGAGGAAGAAGAATCAGGTTTGGTGAAGACCTAGCCAGTTTATGTTACAAAAGCTCTCCATTCTTTCAAAGTTGGATTTGCGTATGCTTTTAGAATGTAACCCCATGTACAAAGATGCGTAAGTGGACCCAACTTTGTGCAGGTTATATTTGGGGGCCTGAATGAGATTCTGCCTAAGGCACGGTTTTCTGGTTCTTAGATTAAAATAACAGTCATAGACCTGAGCTACAGATATACCTTCTGGGATTGCCAAATTCTTGGAATTATAATACAAACACATATAGGTGAATCAGGTAAAAGTATTATAGCACAGAAAAGTGAGAGAAATGGTGAAACCTACTCAGAAATTAAAATTACAATTTTAGAGAAGAAAAGGTTGTACCACACAGAGAATTAAATGAATGCAGGGCCCTGTGAATTTGTTAAATGGAGGATGCCTGTAAGAACTCTTTCTCTTAATATTGCAATTTGGATATTAGCATTTAATCCAGGCTTCATAGACGCCCAACTCTGTTTTAAGACGTAAGAGACTTTTATGCAAGGAGTAAGGAGGTCAATTATAAGCACACTTGGACTAGTTCAGAGTTGTTGCCCTGCTGTAGCTGGGACCAGCTCCCCTGGAGCACGACTGCTACTGTGAGGTTTGCAATCAAGTCTGCTTTGAACTGTTTATACAAGCTGATTACTACTAGAAACATAAGAAATTCATGGGAGGTTCCATGCAAGGAACAAGAGAAAAGGACTTTGAGTAGTATTAGTGGTTCTTGGAAGGTTTCGGGGATGGCGATCACTGAAGGCAGAGAGAAGGAGTTGTTAGATGAAGAACAGTAGAGATTATTGGCAGCGCTCAAGCCACCAAGCATCTGATTTAGTGGCTGACCCCCTCACTGCCCTAATGGGCATAAAGAGAAGAGTGGAAGGAAGCTAGGATTTATATACTGAGTTCATATTAGGAATCTACTAGCATCACAAACGTTTTTCTGTGCTGCAATAGGAGGAGCTGCTATAGCAAGACATCCCCGAGGGAGCCGTGGAAGCTGGCTTGGGTAATGAGAAGTACTTGGAGCAATCCTTGTGGGAGAAAGATCAGCAACTTTTAGCAAAGAATGGCTGAGCAGTTTGAGATCTGATTTTAAACCTGGAGGGACTTCCTGAATTCCCTCTGTTGGTATGGCTAATCAAGCCTGAGGAACAAAAGAAGGTAATATGGCATATTCTGGGAGCAGGATGGAATAACGGAATTCAAACTAGGGCAGCCAGGGTGGTTTAGGGGGCCAGTGTGCCTCAACCCAAGAAGCAAGTGGGTGGGAGAGCAGCATCCCTAGTCCCATTCAAGAGACACCCCGGATTCAGCCTGGGACTTAGGTTGAAGCTAGCACCCCAGAATTTGCTCCCAGAGGGATAATGTTGTCATATAGAAGGCATTTCTCAGACCCCAGAATGAACAAGACATGTCATCCCCAGGCTGCCCTGAACAGTGCAGTAAGTGACATATGTTTTATTTCTGGCAAGAAACAACATTTTATCTTGTAACTGCAAGAAAATGTGGTCTGTGGAGACCACCAAGAGGCAGAGACTCTGGTGGAGGAGGTTGGCTGGGTGGGCTCAGATGTTAATGATGCAATAAGTGGGGGTGGGGAGAGGCTGGAGAGGCAGCAAACCCAACACCTTGAATCTCCGTGTCTCCAAACTGCATCGGGGAAGGAGAAAAAAGGAGAATCTGGATTGAATGAGGGGATGGATGGGTTGAGTGTGGGAAGGGGACACGCTGGCCACAAGTCAATATTATATTTTGACTGAGGTCGTGTACTTCTGGAAAAGAGTTATGCAATAGATTTGTTGGCTCCGAAAAAGTTTTAAGAAAATGAAGGATTTCGTTGCATTGCATTCAAAGGGAGTGGATCATAGACTGGTGGCTTCTCATGAGAAGAGCAGTTAGATCAATGCAAAACCCTTGTGCTGCCTAGTCCAGAAAATCAGTCCCCAAATCTCCATTATTCCTCAAGGGTTTAAGAGTTGAATGTTTATTTCTTTTGACTGTGAAAGAGCTAAAAGGGCCATGAGGACACTCAAATTTATGAGAGTTACACTTAGTAGGCACATAAAAATGGATACGGGTAGTTGAAAATAAGCTTCATCTAAGTATGAAAACCAATTGGCCAAACTTTTTGGGGGATGGTGGTGGATACTTTGTTAGTTTGTAATTCGTTGTAATAATGAAATGTCACTGTAAAGACTATGCTGCTGGAAATTATGTTCCCAGTCTTAGGACCTTGAGATATACCGAAGCTCCTATTGATCTGAGGGTAAATTATTAAGTGAAAAGAAGCACTTGGAATCTGCTCCCCCACCTTCCTTCTTCCTCCTAGCACCTATATCATTTTTGAATGGTTTTTCCTTAGCAGACCTGTGAGAATATGTGTATGTACATGGAGGAGGCACTTATTGGAGGTAAGGTAAGATGTAAGCTTGTCAGCAAAAAGAGAGAGAAATATAAATGGTGTGACTGTTTCCATCAACCTTATCATTCAATGAGTAACAATTTGATTGTTCATTTATTTATTTATCCATATATCCATCCATTCATACACGCATACCTAATTCTCCAAAAAAAGCATTTTAGGCAGCAGCAATATGTTCTATCACAGTCCTCTTTCCTTCATTTATTCATTTATTCAACAAATATTCATTAAGGCCTATGTGCCCATGAAAATATAGCTTTGAGAAAGACAGACAAGTGAAGGGCAATGGGGCCACACTGTAGGTAAATTTCTTGTGTTAGGGACACCTGGGAATCCCCAATCCAAAGGGCAATTCCCATCTCTCTGTCTCATTATCTCTAGAAGGAGATGGAGATGAGAGAACACAACTCACATGTCTCTACATGTGTTTTCACTAGGGAGGAAAACAGATCCTTCAGCATTTCAGCTGCTCCTTGGCCTGTGGGCTCTCCCAGCCTTGACTTGTACAGAGTTTGAGTCAGAGATCGCCTTCTAAGATCTTCCAAACCCATTTTAGCTGGCTGGTTTTTAATGCAATAACCACCAAGATATTCCATTATCTCTAGATCAGTGGTTTTTAATTTTTCCGCTTTTCTAACAGCCCAAATTAGAAATAATGTGGAAAAACTTAGGAAACACAAGTGCAGAGAAAATAAATAAGACTGATTCAATGGCTTTATATTCTAAACAAAATCTGATTGTTGGGCCTCCAACTTGGGTCAATTCTTTCCTCCTTGACGCGTGGCACTCTCTGGCCCAGGGGGAGACCACTGAGGGCATTTGAGAGACATTGGCTTTCCCTCCAACACCAAGCATGGCCTAGAAGGCATTTGGCAGAGAAGGTGTAGGAGATTGTCCTGAGTTTGAAGACAGCTGCGAATGAGTCAGAAGGGACTTAAGGCCAGTACAAGGCCCCAGAGCCATGTTGACCATATTTTTCAAGCCTTAAAATTGAAACACATGGTTTGACACATAGGTTACAATAGGACAGGAAATCTGGAGTTAGAAAATACACGTTTCAGGGTGTTGTAGCTGAGTCCAAAATGGGATTTAGAGGTTTACTATTCGTTGAACTGATGGTCCATCCATCCAACTCTGTGCACCTATTTACATGAAGTGACACACACAAGGCCTTTGTTGGTTGGAGAGCATGGGGAGAGTTGGTGGTAGAGTTGCCTTGGGAAGGAGGAGAGGGAGAGACTGAAGGATGGAGGAAATGGCAGAGGGTCAGTCCCTCGTGGGCCCCCTATACAAGGCAAGTCTTACACTTGCCTGATGACTTATGCACACGTTTTGGCCTCTTCCAGGCCCAAAGTCTCTGCTGGGTGTGTCCTCACTCCCTTCCTGTCCCCTTCTAAGCCCCATGCAGACAGGGGGCTTAGAAGGAAAGCCTAAGGGGCTATTTTCACGAGCAAGTTGAGGACACTCTGGGTATAGGCAGAACTGCTTTGAGGCTCACACACAAAACATGAGACACCATTCTCACTCTGTATGGAACCCAGAACTGCTCTTGCATCTCATGGGCTGATTACTTTAGATGCCCCAAGAGATGGTGTTTCCCTCTCACCCAAAACAGCATTCTCCAAGGGGCACCATCAGCAATAGATTCCCAAAAAGCGTCAGCTGAGTGGATGGGGGCTTAGTAGACAATTTAGGGGTGAGAGGTCCTGAGTGAGAAAACAGGGGCAAGTAGAGGAACTGTAGGCCATTGATGTTTATGAGGCATAAAGAAGGCAAGCTGCATTACAGAAACAACAGAAGACCACAGAGCAACAGGAGACATTGTCTTCCAAACTCAAAATTGGGTCATACGGTGGGAGACACAGTTGGATAATAGGACAGATGATCTGAATTCAGGACTGGTCCAGAAAAATTGCCAAAGCAGTATCAGATTAACTTGATTGAAAGTTTCATTTGATTAGATCCTTAAACTCTGGTTATGTGTGCTTATTTATCCAGCATATTGTCTCAGCAGAATGGGAACGCATGGTCGACTTTATAAAACCAGCAGAAGCATTGCCAGCCAGCCTCTGGCTTTGGAGTTTTTGTGTGCTCTAACATTTTAAGGAGGTTGTGTCAGGGAGACCTATTTAGAATACAAATGATTGCTTAAACTCTCTTAAAGGCTTTAAGAATATATTTTAATCATTGAATCTTCCCCAAGCCCTGCAGAGTTATTCATGAATAAATTGTTGTGCCTTTGAGTCAACAGGAATTGGGCAGACTTACTGAATTAATGAACCTTTTTCTTCTTCTGGTCTTTCTCATGGCTGTGGCAATGTGCATTTCCACTAGCTTTGTGAAATGCAGATGGAGTATAATCTTCCCAAAATTGATCTGTTCTACATCACTGAATCTCAGATATTTGCATTTTTATGCCAGAATCAAATTTAGCTTATTATTATTGTTGTGGAAAATAATTATAATCCTTTAATTGTCATGGCACTTGACAATAAAAAAAATTCACAAATGTTATTTAATTCCATCCTCACTCTAACACGGAGGACTAAGCAGAGTAGGAATTATCAAATGTGCCTCCAATTCCAAACTGCCCCTCTTTTCCAGATGGTAAAATGAGGTTCTTAGAAGTTAAGTGACTTGCCCACAGCCATATGGATATAAGCTAGGGAATCAGGAATAGAACCCAGGGTGAGCGGCTCTTCCAGTCCTGAGTTCTGGTCTCATCAAGCCCTGTCTTCAAAGTCTGTCAAGTGAGTTTGATGGTCTTTACCTTGCAGGCTCGCTGTGAGTGTGATGTATGTGTAGGTGCCAGCATGATGCCCGACACAAGGTGGGTGCTTGGTTATTCCCTTTCTCCTCCTGTCTCCAAGCAATTGCAGGTTCCATCTGAAGGTCCTGTAGCCCACTGGGGCTGAAATGTGAGAGCATAAGGCTTTCCTCTCAACCAGCCTGGAGGCTAAGGGGCCAGCAGCCACACCATACATGCACTCACACATACGTATGCACATGTGTGCACACACACACGTGCCAACAGGCACACAAGCACACACATGCATGCACTAGCAGAAGAGCTCCTCTCCGAATTTCAAATCTACAGCAGGTTAAGGGGAAGACACTTCTTCCCCATCTGCTCCTGTTCTGGTCTCTAAAATCAGCTCCCCCACCACCAATACATTTATGGCAACCCACTCTTCAGATCTAAACTGTACAACTCCTCCAAGTCCTTGCCTTTCATTGCCAATCAATTTTTACACTTGCTTGCTGACTTATGTACAGCTTTTGACCTCTGCAGTCCCAAAGCCTCTGCTGGATGTATCCTCACTTCCTTCCTGTCCAGTGGTCCTTTTACCTAGAAGTTTGGTGAAAGATGTAACAATAGCCTGGCATAGTCTCTGTTTGGGCCTCAGAGTCCCTCAGTAAGCAGAGCTGGAGTGGAGGGGCAGCTGGGGCTCACAGGATGTCACCGGCGTGGCCTCCTCTTCCACACTGGACTCTAGGACTGGAACCAACCTTGCCATCACCTGGTCCAACCGCCTTCTTTTACAGAAGGGGAGTTCCAGGCTTAATTCTGAACTTAAACTACTCAAGAGAGATGTTTTCATTCATTTGTGGCGGGATAACTAGATAGGTCATGTGTTATTTACCTATTGGCAGGCTCCTCAGCAAAGAGTCAGAGGTCTCCACCTGGTTTCAGTGAGGAATCGGATTCAGGCACAAGTAAGAGAAGACTCAACTGGAGCCATTGTAATAAATAGCCTGGAGGCAGCGATGTGGAGCCCCCAGTTCATGGCTCAAGGACACCAGGGCTGGTTTCTGTGTGATTGTCTCAGTCTTTTCCTCATGTTGTTACCTCATGGTCTCAAGAGGACTGCTGCACATCCAGGCGTGCGTCTGTCTGTATATCAGCCAGGAAGAAGGAAAGAGGAAGGGACACTACTAGCAAACTTCTTCTTACATCTCATTGGCCCACACTGGGACTCTGCTGAAGGGTTTCTCTGGCTGTGCAGCCTGCTCGGCCGTGGATAGATCAGGCCAGAGGGGCCCATGATCACCCCTGACCCCCTCCACAGGGACAGCCCTCAACCAATCAATAACTGATGGGAGTCGGTGGATCGGTACCCCAGCTCCCTTGTCCCTGGGGATGGTGGTGGCTAATTCCAGG
Source organism: Diceros bicornis minor (assembly GCF_020826845.1). NCBI lineage: Eukaryota > Metazoa > Chordata > Mammalia > Perissodactyla > Rhinocerotidae > Diceros > Diceros bicornis. The sequence goes on along the minus strand of NC_080760.1, from coordinate 17,239,708 downwards.
ACATTTGTTCTGCAGTCTCCAATAGTCCCCAGGGGCATTAAGCTTCAGTTTTGCCCACTTGCTTGATAATGCCTCCCTCACTGGTTTACTTTCCTGCCTTGCCCACTCACCTACTGCTGCTTCTTGCCACTCACCTCCCAATCAAACTTCTTGCACTAGAATTGCTGTCTCAGGGTCAGCTTCTGCAGGGGAAATCAAACTAAGATGTTGGGGAACCCCAGGGTCAGATAAGTTAAGCAAATTGTCCAGGGTTGCCAGTTAATAAGTGGGCAGCCAGGATTCAAATCTGAGGCTTATGAATTCCAAGCCTGACTTCTTAACTCCCACCCTGAACTGTGAGTGTCTGACAGCCCTTGATGTCAAAGGGGGGCCCCAGCAAGGCAGGGTCCACCTTCAAGTGGAGGTCTGTGTGTATGGGAGTGGGGCTGAGGGAGGATTCGGCTGCCTTTGGCCTCCCTCAAGTGCCAGCAGCTGCAGGAACAGCTGGGGGACAGACTGATAATTCAGTTTTGAATTCTCCTTCACAGTGAGCTCCAGGCACATGAAAGCTGTCAAAGCAAAGGTCAGGCCCTCCCCGGAGGCTGTTCCTCCTCTTCTGGGGCTGCAGTACACTCAGCATGGCATCTCCTACCTTGACCTTCCACCCGGGGTCCCTCTGGAAGGAGACAGAGCAGATGCTGGTCTCTGGGGCTGTGCTTGGAAAATGTGCTCATCACATTTTGGGAAAGGTGACAGAGAACACACTGCATGTTCCTTCCTAGGGAAGAGCAACTCCCACCTGGCAAAGTCTCTTCTAGGGCTGAGGGAACAAACACAGATTCTCCCCAAAGGCACGTCCTCCTCACGCAGCTGTCCCTGCACAGATGCAGCCCTCACATCTCAGGACAAACATGCCTGGGGTTGGGGGTGGGGGTGGGGGGTGGCAGATGACACATGCTGAACTCACTGGAGGCCACCCCCAGACTCTCAGGACAGCAGAGCCCTCTTGATCCAGCAGACATGGAGGTAGAGAGGGCTCCTATCTGGCTCTACCCTGACCCTGCTGCAGGGCCCAGACCTTCCCTCCTTTCAGAGATTCAGCCCCACCAGGCAAATGAGCCAACCACAGACTCCAGGGAGCTCTGAACCCTTTGGCTCTCTAAAGAGGAGACAGAAGATTGTCAGGGCACTAGGTCTAGCTCAAGATATGAAGGCCAGGATAGTCTCTCCACAGTGGTTTGTAAATTTGGGAAAAGGATTCACATAGGAGTCTAAGGTTCAGTAGAAAGAGCAAGGAGCTAGGGTTAGATGAGTTTGAATCCTAGCTCTGCCTCTCACCAAGGTCCCTTAAGAAAAAGAAGGTAATAGTGATGAGTGTACACCTCAGGGTTGTGGTGAGGGTTAGATGACATCACATTTATGCAACTGCTAAGTAAGTACATACCAGGTGCTAAATAAATGGTAAAGGTATTATCAATACTAACGATGCCTAGGGAAAATATAGAACAGTAGGGATAGTGTGATCCCATTTGTGTAAAATTGTGGTGTACGGGTAGGATATTTATCAAAAATGTTAATAGTAGTTATTGCTGCGTAGTGGGATTTGGGGGCAATTTTTACCTTATTTATCTGTGTGTTCTTTGAATTTTTTTTTTCTTTACAATGTCTTGTGCACATTAGAAAAACTTCCCATCCATAACCTCAATGAGTTCCAGTTAAGGCTGGATTCTTGATGTGCTTGAGTGTGGAAGCTTTGGATTAGGAGCTTGGAGGGAACTGAATTACTCTTCCTGGCAGGAGAAGAATTTGGGTTCCCAGAGCAACCTGAGAGGCAGAGTGAGAATGGGTAGAGGTGGGGGGAAAGAGGCAGCAAGTCGACAAAAGCCCATGTGGTCAGCAACGTGACCTTAAATTTTCCATAAAGTCTACTACTCACTCAAATGCTTGGTGTGAGTGATTTTTGTTGTGGGAACTGATATTGAAGCTGGACTTCATGTAAGAGTTAATGTGAGGTAGGACAGAGGCAGCATCTGAGGACACATAACCCACAGTGAACAATTCCTGTTCCTCCAGGAATCAGCAGATATCTTGGGAAGCATCTTGAGTTCCATGGAGCATAGAATTGCTCAAGCTTGAGCCCAATTGTCCTGATTATCAATTGCTGCATAATAAACCATCCCAAACTTAGCGACATAAAGCAACCACAATCATTTATTATTATCTCTCATGGTTTTAGGGGTTGACTGGGCTCAGCTGGATGGTTCTCATATGGAGCCCCTCCTGTAGTTGCATTCAGATGGTGTTGCAGTTGAAGTCATGGCAAAGCCTTCCCCACTCCTGTGTCTGGTGCCTGGGCTGGAGAGGCTCAGCCAGCTGGGGCTCCTCGAGAATTTCTGTCTATCTCTACGTGGTCTCTCCACATGGTGTCTCCAGCTGGGCTTCTTCAGGGGGGCTGGACTTCTTATATGACTGTTCATGACTCCAAAAGCATGTGTCCTGAGAGAGAGCAAGCCAGGTGGAAGCTGCATTGCCTTTCTGACCCAGCTTTGGGAGTTGCACAAAGTCACTTCCACTGCGTTCTATTAGTCAAAGTAGTCGAAAGGCCCACCCAGGTTCAAGGGGAGATGACACAGACTCCATCTCATGATGGAGGAGTTGAAAGGTCCTGGAATGAGCATGTGGGATTGAAAACATTGTTGTGGCCATTTTTGGAAAATACAATCTGCCACGAGACATTGCACAGATGTTGAGGGGCAGGGCAGTCCCCAGCTGATATCTGCATTACAATCAGGAAAAAACAAAACTCTCTTCTTTCTCTCTTTTTTTTTTTAAAGGCAAAATATTAACAGAAGTAGACTTCAAATCAAATCTAAGATTATTTAGAACATGGATGATGAATAGGGACTTTTAGTGTAGCAGATTTACTGGAATTGGCTGTGAAAGTCATAATGAAAATGAACAAGCCAGAAAGAAAAATGTTACTCTCTTGTTCAAAACTCTTTCTGGATGGAGCTAGCCGTGCTGGAAATTGAACGGGAAAGCCTGGAAGAGGGCCCGTGGGTCAGAAGGGTCAGACCTTGGCTGTTGGCAGGGAACGCATGGATGAGCGTGAGATTGCTGAGATGAAATGTTCAGAACAGAGCCTGAGATAGTGCAGGGAAGGCGGAGTGGAGGGACACCAACCTCAGCACAGCAGGCACCAGGTTCTTCTACAGGTGGTTTCTGTCGGAGAGGACGCCTGAGTTGCGTGGTCTTGGGGGCCCAGAATCTCCTGCCCCGCTCTGGACTCCAGCAAGTGAATCAAGGGCTTATGGGCTCAGCCTTTTTCATCGCTGGAGCCCCTGAACTCTGACCTCAGCGACCATCTCCTGCAAGTGAGGGTCCTTCACCAAAGGACAATAACTCCCTCTCTCATGCTCTGCGTCTCACTGGCTGCATTCCGAGTCCCTACAGTCAGACCTGGAATCTCTGACCCTTGACGTGGAGGAGCCTCAGGGTCATTCCAGGTTGGAAAGCAGCTTGCTCTCACCTGCAGATCTGATGGGTAGGCGTCAACTTTCACATTGAGAAGGATCCTGGGGTTGCATTTGGGCTCAGAGGGAAAGGCCTAGATCAACAGGCAGTGGAAGGTGGAGTGGCGAGACAACTTCAGAAAACATTTCCTGACTGTTTTAGCTTTGGGCAGCAGATACCTCTCAAAGCAGTTGGCCATCTAACTTTTCCTCCCAGATTTTTAGGGCTAGCATTCCATAGCCCCTGTACCCATCCCTGCCTCTGGAAGCCACACCCACATTTCCTGCACACCTATTCCCTACTCATCTCACTTGATGACATTTTGGTTCTGATTTCTCTTTAAATAAGTTACCTCCTTGATCTTCTTTCATAGACCCTGATAACACAACCCTTGAAAAGACCTTAGAGATCATCTAATTCTACCTCCTTCTTTCACAAGTGAGGAAACTGAGGCCTAGAGAGGAGAAAGAAGATTTGCCTGCCATTCTCCCCACCAGCATCTCAACTAAAGCTTGCAAAGGGGCCTGCTTGGGGCATGGTGCAAGCATGCTTCCCCATTGCCAATATCCCCCCACAGTCCCCTTCCTTGCAGAAGCCAGGCCACGCGGAAGATCATGCCAAAGAGTGTCAACCAGGAACGTGTCTTCTTTCTTGAAATACGTTGTGGATCAGCAGGAAGGCCCCTCAAGACCCCAGCGATGCAGCTTGCTCAGAGCCCAGCACACAGTAACCCAGAAACATATGTGGTGAGCAATAACAGTCATAAATTTTATGAGATTATGTGTTCCTAATGTGAGATTTCAGGCTGATCTGTTTGTTGAGCTATGCCAAGCTTCAGCATGATTCAATCAAGTTGTGCTTAATCTTCCCTTATTTACTCTGGGTGAGAGTGAGTCACAGAGTATGTCTCTAGTCCAGTCTGCTGAACTAATTTACCCCAAGGATTTTGATGGACTGGTGATTTGTTTTCTCTGAATGTCCAGAGTTTATTTACTTATATTGTTAGATGGGGTCTGGATTATACACAGTGAATATCTGTAGCCATGCTGAGGACCAAGACCTCTCTGGAGAAGCCACTAGGGACAGAGAGCACCTTTCAGGTGGTCACGGCTTCTTATTGGTCCCAGCCAAATCTTACCTAATGTCTTGTCACCTGTACATTAACTCATGGGATTTAACTCTGTGGTCTCTATACAGAGAAAGGCATTTTGGCCAACTCCCTGCGTCTCTGACCCCGGGCCATGTGGATCTGGAATGAAGGGAGAATATTGCCATCTCATTCAGAGATGTAAAAGCCTGGAAAATTTGCCCGAGGCTGGGAGTGACTCCAGCCACCAAGCATCTCCATCTCCCAGTGTCCAATTTTTTTGCAGCCTCTGGGGAGATGGGAACATGCAGATGGAATTTGGGGCCTGTGTCCTCAATGCCTTTTTCTCAGCGCTCCGAGGGGATGTCACGGCCCCTTGTACGGAGAGCAGTGAGGACTGGTCTGTAGCCTGACAGTGATGGTTTTGAGACCTACTGGCTTCCCTGGACTAGGAGAAATGTGGGGTTTGGGCCTTCCAGCCTTGAGGCTATGGTGAAAAGAGTTTCCCTTGATTTCTACTTTGATCAGGGTGCCAGATGTCTGGGCTTGTTGGAGCTGAAAGGGGTTCTCAGAATGTGAGACTTTCAGTGCTAAAACAGGGAAGTTCTGGGCAAACTTGGACAAGTTGAGCACCCTAACTTTGGTATCCCTTGACTTTGGCAAGTCAGGTCTTAAGATGTAGCCAGAGGTTTGATTGGGGTGGGAGGGTAACTCTCCCCTTTCCAAGTGGCTGCCGCAGGGCCTCCGGCTCTGGGAAGACAGATTCCGCATCTGTCCCACCACTGTAAGAGTGACTAAAGTGTGGCTACAAGCCCTGCCGAGTTTCCCAGGTACACAATGCTCATTTGCCTCTGCTGAGGGGTGGCAGCAGGTTTTCCCGCCAGTTGTGGGGCACTGACAGGCTCTTAGCCTACCATAAGAGGTAGAGAAGTCCACAATGGGCTTGGGGAGACAGATGAGCAGAAGCAGCTGTCGTTGGGAAGATGGTGTGATGCTGCCAAGGGGGCAGATTCTGAGGCTAGATTCCTCAAACCCTGATGGTCTAAAGCAGTTTCAGCTCATTTCAAGCTGGCAGCAGGTTTTGGATTATCTCTTGAGGGAAAAATTGTTTTGTTTTTTTTTTTCTTTTTAGGGATAAAAACTCAGAATACTATTGTGAGCCCTTTGGTTATAAGGGTAACACCCAGATTCTAACGCACCCTGATTAAGAGTGTGGATTCTGGAGCCAGACTGCTGGGGTTACGGTCCTGACTGCTATTCAATTTGACACTGAGTAAGTAATATAACCTCTCTGGGCGTCAGTTTCCTAATCTGTAAAATGGGCACTCTGATAACGGTGGCTGTAAGGATTAAATTAAGTAATACACACAAAGAACTTAGAATAGGTCCAGGCACATAGTAATGACTCAAAAAATATTATCTATGGAACTGGAATGCAATGGCTGAGTCAAACATGTTCAGTCTCTTTGCATGCTAGTGTACAAAGTTGTCTTGGTCATCATCAGATTTGCACACCAGTGGGAAGCTCTCCTCTAGGAACCGTGGTCGCTTGTCACCTCTGCCAGCTGTTCTCACTGCATCTCACTACATCCCTTGTTCTCTCTTTCTCCCTGGTTGCTGCCTCCTAGGCTGGTGTGGACAACACTGCACTTCCTGCTTTGAGGGTTGACCTAAGTGGAGGCTGTGGAGTTTGACCAAAGGCCGGGGTTGACAGAAAGTCCCCATGCAGACAAGATCACTGACCACCGGCCGGCAGACATGAAAATTCCGGGGTCTCAATGGCAAAGGCCCTTCACCAGGGGCCCCTCCCGGTTGGTCTTCTGCCTATCATGCTGCAAGGCAAGCTTCCCTCCTCCCAGAGGATGGCTTCCACCACACCCTCTCACCCTAAGTCCAGACTCCAACAGCCTTCCCTAGGCTCCAGCAGGAGGAAGCTCGCACCCTTCACCCCATGTCCCAGTCAACACAGCAAGCATCTGCAGATACAGAGCCTCTTTGGATGCTTCTTAGGTAATATCTTGAATTTCAGCTCCTGTATTATTTTGGATATAGCACTAATTTTACTTAAAACATCTTGCCAAATTAATCCTGAGCAAATAAATTTAATAGTGAATGTTTTTGAAAGCTTACCTTTGGCTTGAATTCCATAAGCTATGTCTTTATTAATACACCAACATTTTCTAAAAAGAATTGCTTAGAGTCTCTAATTGAGTTTTTAGTGTCACAATGGCATAAACTCAACTTTCCCATCATGCATTTGACAATGTTTCAAATTCATGTTTGGTAAATGTGTTTTTAATACACAACGTTTCACTGAAGCTAAAAAGAAGTTATATAGATCTTTGATGGTATAAAAACAATTCAGTGGTGTCAGAAGAGATTTTTACTGCACCATTCACTACCAGGATTAAAATATCCACAGTCAAGGAACAGAAAATGCCCTAGAATTATTCCTTAAAATCATCTGTTTCAATCTGTCGTGTTTTCTACCCAATATTTGCAGTATTGTGATGTCCGTGGCCCCTTGAACTATGTTATTCTTGATTGTTTTTGTAAGTGGTCTACTAACATTGTTTATAATCCTTCTCCAGTTGTGTCATTCACTGGAAAAAAATCCCCAAACATGTTTACATATATAAACATTTGCATTTTGGGAATCCACAAATCTAACAAAAATTGTTATCTATTCTATATTCATCAGGGGGTGTGTCTCAAACACATCAAGATTTGCAGCCAAAATAATGAGTAATATTTAGCTCTTCTTACCTTATTCAGACTGATTTTATTCATTGCATCTGCTACAATTTTAATTATTTGGTTTTGTATTTCATTCCCTAAATAGGTGCAATATTATTTGGTGTCAATATTTATATTATGCATAAACGTTCTGCCATAATATTGTCAAATTTTGCTCTGACTTCTGCCAAATGCATAAAATTCCCATCATCATGTTCATGCTCATAAACTTTCTTGGATGCTCCTCTGAACACTAGACCTTACTTGCCAAAAATTAAACCATGTATAATCTGCATTTGACAATAGCACAATTTTTTTTCTCACTTTTGTAATTTATTTGCAGCACTGATAGTTTTTTTCTTTTAATCAGAGTTTTTAAATTTCAGATTTTCAATATTATTAGTCAGACTAGATCAGGGAATGTTTTGGGAACAAGCAATATCAAGACTTTGGTGGCTTGACACAACCAAAGTTGATTTCACATTCATGCAATACCCACTGCAGGTCTGGGCGGCTTCTAGAGCAGCTGCCCTCCGTGTGGTGACTCAGTGATCCAGGCAGACAGAGACGCCACCATCCTGTAGCTTTACCATCTGAGACACACTGCCTCCTCAGTCAGTGTGGCAGGAGAGAATGGTGGAGGATCTTAGACCAATAATCAAATGTATCAGCTCAGAAATAACAGGATCACTGCTGTTCACCACCCCTTGGTCAGACCTTGTCACGTGGCCTCTCCTAACTGCGAGGGGAGCAGAGATGTGTAAATCTCATGCTTGCCTGGAAGGAGAAAAGAACAAATATGAATAAACTTCATACTTCTCTGCCACAATAACTTAATATTTGTTGTTGTGCACTTGATGTTATTCATGTCTGCAAAGAACGTGTGATAAATGCTGCCAGTCTTTGCACCCATTTCTCACTTTTCATTCTTAACTATCCCCAAAGAATTGGCAATCTAGACAAAAATACAGAATCATTTGAGGAAGAATAAAGTAACTGTGATCTAGTGATTTTTTTCACTATTTGGAAGAAATATTGTGTATTAAGTTTATGAAAACTTCATATTTCTAATGTCTTTTGGGAAGTTAAAATTTCTTATTTGAGGTTAAAAAAATAGTTCAACAAGCGTATTCACATATGTAATATTCAAATTATTTGGTCTCTCTGGCTCTAACTACATCTACTCTGTAAGCCCTCCAGCACCTTCATGTTTCTCCTAAATATTTCTGGAAGTCCCTGAAGATAGTTTTAAGAGCGCTTCTCCAGCTGGTCCTGTAGGCTCCTGTTTTTTCCATTCTCCTCCTGCTCTGGCTACTTCTGTTACTGCTGAGTGTGGAAACAGCAGTAATGTCTTCAAAGACATAACCTCATATTGCTGCTAACCACCATAGTCATTCTTTCCTGTCTGTGTTGGCTGACTGGTACCACTAAAACCTTGTGCTCCCAATAACCGAAGAAATGGTAAAGAAACAGCTCTTTTAGTGCTTAGCCTCTGCATTGGTTAGCTACTGCTATATAATAAACTACCCCAAAATTCAGAGGCCTAAAACAATAAGCATTACTTTTGCTCATGATTTATAGGTTGACAATTTAGGCTGGTATTAAGTGGGCAACTCTTCTGGTCTTGGCTGGGCTTCCTCTTGCATCTATGGCCAGCTGTGGGTCAACTTTGCTCATCTTGACTGGGCTCTTTCACGTGTTTAGGGCTTCAGTTGGGATAACTGGGCTAACTCTGGTTCACACATGGTCTCTTATCCTCCAGTGGGCTAGCTCAGGCTTTTTCACATGGATGAGGCAGGAGTCCCAAAAGAAAGAGCAGAAGTGTGTAAGATCTCTTAAGGCCTGGGGTCATAACTGCCAAACGTCTCTTACACTAAATTCTATTGGCCAAAGAAAGTTAAAGATCAGCCCAGAATCAAGAAGATGGGAAATAGACTCCACCTCTTGATGGGAGGAGCTAGAAAGTCACATTGCAAAGGGTCTGGATATAGAGAGGGGTAAATGGCTGCTGCCATATTTATGACACTCCAAAGCCTCTCCTTGGAATTGAGGTTAGAGTCCATGAGTAGCTCTCTCCTTCCTTGCCATCTGCTTGTTGGTGTCATTTCCCCAGGATTGCCAAAGGCAAGTAAGTCACTCTTGGGTGGATTCCCCCTCAGAGGGAGATGGCTGCAATCTTTGTTCCCTGAGAATGATTAAGGGAGGGAGGGAGGGCAGAAGAGAGGCTAACTCAGGCGCTGGGTTCATGCTGGCCTTGCTGTGGTCAAAGGCTCATTCTGCCCCTCCTTTTGAACTGAAAAGGGAAGCCCTAGGATGTAGATGAATAACAGGAAAAAGTCACAGTGATCATCCTTCACTTATGCCAGCTGAGGTCAGCTTTTAGTGCCTCACCTCTCGGTGCCAACCCAGGAGGAGATACTTGGCTTCATGGACAGAAGTAGGAGTGGAGAGCCCACCAAGTAGACAGGTCTACCTTGTTCAGGAGATGAGTCCCTATTCTAAGTTAGATTAGAAGAGGTAGAAACCTTTATTATGCTCCCTCAAGTGACATCAAGCCTGCAGCATCTCTAGGGGTCCCTGGATCCCAAGGGGATGTAAAAACCAAATATGGGGCAGTCTGAGAAAAGAAGGCTTGATGGGAAGTCTTAGACTTGGAGTTCCTGGGGCATGGCATCCCGGAAGACACCTGAAACTCTCTAGTGTGGTTTCCAAACTGCTTTTAGCCTTGGTACAACATTCAACAGAAGACAAAAATGTAAAACAGTTCATCTCTGGTTGAGAAGGAGGGGTGCCCAAAGGATCCTCAAATCAGCCTGTCTTGGCTGGGCACCAGCTTTCCCTTCTGCAGAGGAGGCTTGTGCTACCTTTTCTTCCTCACTCACATGGGGTGCTTTTTGGGATGAAATACGGAAACAGGTGTGATAGCAGCTTTGGAAATATGAAGCATTTCACAAATACAATATTTTTTTTCATTTATTTGTTCATTTATGTTTTGACTACTTCCAAATTTGAGAATTTGAGGCAGCTCATAAGATTAATAGGGTGAAAATAAGTCCCCAAACTACTATCACAGAATTGCAAAAAAAAAAAAAAAAAGCCAATAAAAAGCATTGGAAAGAGTAAAATTATACCCAAAAATGAGACTGAGAAAAGTTTCTTCTACTGAGCATAAAATTTAGCCCTTCAGGGATAACAGGGTAGACAGACAGATATAGCAATCGCTAATGTTTACTGGGCACCTCCTGTGTGCCAAACACTGCAAGTTGTTTGTGTGAGCCAAATCATTTTTTTCCCTGAGCTTTTCAGTAACCAGAATAAAAGAGGGGAACTAACAGTCTAATAAAAGAAATCTGTATAAGTTCATCACCAACTTTTTCTGACCTTGAGTTCTGAGAGGAGTCTTTATATGAGGCACATCGAAGAACATACTGCAGAATATCCTCTAAAACAGTGTATTGTGTTCAGGTTCCAGGTAAGATGGAGTGAGCACACTCTACCCTTGACTGTCCCAGTGAAATGCAGCTATAAAAACTGGAGAGAATTCATGGGATGATATTTGAGGACTCTGAAAAGCAAATAGTAGTAGACAAATCTGGGAGGAAGACCAGAATTTGATGTACCATTAAAGCTGGCAGTGAGTTTACCACTTTTCCCCCCCAGTCCTCTCACAGCTTGGACTTAAAGGTGAGTACAGCTGTGGGAGGTGCACAGCAGAGTGGGTTAACCAAAGCCCCAGATTTCTGACCAGGGAACTGAAAATGAGAACCCCAGAGAGATAGTAGAGAAAGCAACCACTTGGGAAAGTAACCACATAAAAGTGTTTATCAACTGGAGGGCTTACCCCTGAGCTGCACATGTGTGGATATGATCCTAAACAGCAGGCCAAACACTAGCAGATAGACCACTGCCAAGGTTCCAGACTAGCCAGTAGTGGGTGCGTATAGGGACAGACCTGAAAAGCACTGCAAAGGCTGTGAAAACTGAACTGATATTGGAACCACAGCCCACAGAAGTCAGAGCAAAACCTGAGGCCTGAACGTAATCAGGCTCTTTGCCTGCTATGACAAAAAGAGCAACATTCTTCATAGGATTTAACCCAAATCCTATGAAGTCTCATAACATAATAATCAAAATGTCCAGGATACAATTCAAAATTACTTGACACGTAAAGAACCAGACAAATATCAACCTGCATGGGAAAAGACAACCAATAGATGCCAATGCTTAGATGACAAAGATGTTAGAATTATCTGACAAAGACTTTAGATCAGCTATTATAAAAATAATCCAAAAGTAAGGGCAACTTCTCTCTCTTTTTTTAGTCTTGCTATAGTGATTTTATCTTATTTTTTTTATTTAGTAATACTTTTTAATTGAAAAAATTATTGGCATCAACTTAAAAAAATGAAGGTGCATATTTAATGAAAAGTTAGGTACTGAATTTCCATTTCTCAAGAAAGTTGATGGTGAACATGTAATTTACACAAAATTGTTGTTGACATGGAGGCTGTGATGATATCACTGACTGCATGAAACCAGAAGACATATCTGCTAAAGAAGCATCAGCCTTGTGCTGGTTATCAGTTTATTGCCTCTCAGCTCCAGATCTACCCTTTGTACCTGCTCTGTGATAATGGATATAAGCCTTATAAATATTTTTCTTTTCTCAGCTGGAAAGTTTAGAACTGAAAAATGTAATAACAATAATAGCTGAAATAAAAACTCACTGGATGGGCTCAATAGCAGAATGGAAGTGACAGAGGAAAGAGTTAGTAAACTCAAAGATAGATCAATAGAAATTATGTAACCTGAACAACAGAGGGAAAAAAGTGTTGCAAAAGTGAATAGAGACTTAGGAACCTGTCAGACTATTGCAAAGTCTAACAGTTATGTCATCAGAGTCCTAGAAGGAGAGGAGAAAGAGTGCAGTGCTGAAAAAAATACTCAAAGAAATAATGTCTGAAAACTTCCAAAATTTGGTAAAAGACATGAACCTACAGATTCAAGAAGCTAAGTGGATACTAAATAGGATAAACCCCCCAAAATCCATGCCCAGCCACTTCATAATCAAACCACTAAAAACTAAAGACAAAAAGGAAATCTTGAAAACATCCAGAGAAAAACAGCACATTACCTATAGTGGAACAACAAATCAAATGTCTGAAGACTTCTTTCAGAAAACTTGTAGGCCAGAAGGAAGTGGCACAACATTTCTGAAGTGCTGAAAGAAAAGAAATGTCTTTCCAGAATTCTACATCAAGTGAAAATATATGTTAGGACTGAAAGTGAAATAAAGACATTCTCAGAATAAGAAAAATGAAAGGAATTTGTTGCCAATGGACTTGCTCAAAAGAATTGCTAATGAAGTTCTCCAGACAGATGAAAAACAATACCAGATGGAAAATCAGAACATTAAGAGTGAAAGAAGAGCAGCAGAAATGGTAAATGACTGGAAACAGTCTTGCTAAAAATGCAAAAGTGTTCTGATTTTGGCTATTTCTTACATCAGCCCTGAGGGTACTCCAAAGGCATGTGTTAAACTGCAGTTCTATAAACCAATACTGTGGGGGGAAGTGGAGGTCATGCAGAATGTAAGATCATGTCAGGTCATGTCACTCCTCTGCTCAGGGGTGTCCCATCTCTCTCAAAATAAGTACCAGTCCTTACCCTAACACACAAGGCCCTAAGTGAGCTGGCCCCTCATTACCTCTTTGATGTCTTCTTCTACTCTTCTCCTCTCTCATGCTCCTCTGCAGACAAACTGGCTCTCTTGTTCCCACCTCAGGCCTTTGCATTTGTTGCTTCCTCTGTCTGTATCTCTTTTTCCCCAGACGTCTGCATGGCTGGCTCTCCCATCTCCTTCAGGTCTTTGCTCAAATGTCATCTTCTCATTGAGAACTTCCCTAACTGTTCCATTTAAAACTGAAAACTCTTCTTATCCTAGCACTCTCTATCATCATTTCCTACTTTTTCTCCACAGCACTTATCAACATTATCATACTCTGTATTTACTTATTTATTTATTTTCTGTCATGTCTAACGTCATGAAGACAGGGATTTTTGTCTTTTTGTTTACTGCCTTATGCCTAGCACAGTGCCTGGCACATAGTAGGTAGATTCAATGTCTAGTTCTCTTTGACTTAATAAAAGTCAAAGAGATTTAAGGATTTACAATCCATAGGAGTGGGTAGTTAAATATCTCTTAGTAAACTAGAATATCCTTTGTCTCAAGTGGCTCACTTAGTGGACACATTATTGACTCATAGAGTAGACACTTCATGGTTTATCTGTCCAGCTCCTCTCCTTCCTTCTGGTGGCAGTTGGCCCATTTTAGGGAGCAACTGTTCCTCTCCCCATCTCTAATATATGGTCCCAATAGGAGTTTTATCTCACTCCCTGGCTGTGGTGGTTGGTCTAAAGGTGGGCACACTAGACCAAGCCAGACTAATCAGAGTCCTTCCCCAGGACTCTTGGATTGGAACTAAGTGGGGAGCTAATGGAGTAGGAGTCTTTCCACAGGTGTGCTCCCTGTCACCTGGAAAGGACTGTCTGCAGTAATAGAGAATGAGATAACAGTGAGTCCTGCACATCTAGTTCCTGGTAGCAGTCATCCTTCAGGGCTAGCCCGACCCATGTTCTTTCTATAATTTGACTATGTGAGACAGTTAATTTATTTTTACTTAAGCTACACTGAGTTGGGTTTCTGTCACCGTAAAAAGAGTTCTGAATAATATGGTTTATTTGAAGCTTCAACTAACATCAGCAGCATAAAATACATTCTTGTATGTAAACATTGTCTTAGGATCTGTGGTAAAGGGAAGAATGGATAAAGGAGACATAGTCCCTATTGTCAAGAGTCCTTCAGTCTACTTGAGAAGACAATATACCTAGAAATGTCATTTCAAAGTGCCAAGTGAGCATTACAGATAACATGAGCCATGTGAAGAAGAGGGAAAAATCATGGTGGGCTGAAGGGGTTAGAAAAGGTTTCATGGAGAATGTGAAACTTGGGCTGGGGGTAGAAGGAAGGGTGAAACATCCATAAGCAGACAAGAGAGAGGAGAATACTCTGAGTAGGGGGAAATTATATGAAAAAAGGCAAAGACTCAGGTATTCTTGAAGGAGTCATGTAGGTTAGTCATGGAAGATGGGTTACATGACTTACAAAGTGCTCTCAGATTCATCATCTCATATTTTCACAATAATCCAATAAGATAGGATATTATGATGTACTTATTTCACAGATGGTTCTGAGGCATTCAAAGACTTCCTCAAGGATACATAGGCTAGTACGTGGAACATCTAGAACTTAAACAAAATCTTTTGGTTCAACTGGAAGGTACTAAATGCCAGGTCAGAGAGGGAATTTTTATCATAATGGCAAAAGACATCAGCTAATATTCAACAACAAAATATTGTCAAATAGTCAGTAAATTTTCTCAATTAAAAAAGATTTTTTTGATGTGTTTGAACCAAGATTCAAACAAGATTCACAAATTTAATTTAGTTGATGGGTCTAATAGGTCTCTTAAAATTTATAGATTCCCTTCTCTCTTTTTTTCCTTGTAATTTATTTTTAACCTTCTTGATTTTGCAGACTTTATTCCAATGGTGTCAATTACCATGTTCTTTCGTCTTCTTTATATCCTAGAAGCTGTGGTTAGATCGTGAGGCTTGATTAGATTTTGGCTTATTTTTGGAGGAATACTTCATAAGTGGTGGGTGTGTGCTTCTAAATGCATCACATCAGGAGGCATGCAATGCTTGGTCATCTCTCTTTTTGTTATCTTAAGATTGATCATTGGGTTCAGGTATTATCAGCCTTCATTATGAAGTTCCCCATCAGTTTTTCACCTAACAGTCTTAACAGCCACTGATATTGAGATAGTATATTGGGATAGCAGCCATTGATATTGTCTAGTCCCATTATAAGATTGGGAGCTACCTAAAGGTGATATTCTGATTCTATAATTCCTTCTTCATTTATAGGCTAGAATTCTTCTATGATGACCTTTCCTACATCAAGTATTTGACTACCTGAAAAGGTAGAATAAATTTTTAATTTTTTCTTTATGTTTTCAGAATAATGAGTTAGTTCCCTAGTATATTCCAAAGGTGACCAATTAGTTTATTATTATTATGAGCTCATGGATTCTAATATTTTTGATATGTTTTACTCCATTGCAATTACTATTCATTTTGATGCTCAGATTGTCCCATCTTTGGTCAATAGGATCTCCTTCAAGTAGGCTCCTGAGTCCTTTTTGTATGATCTTTAATATCTTCCTTGCTTTCCAGGCTCATCTTGTGCATTTTCTGCTCCAGAACTGAAATCTGCCATTTCACAAAAAGCTCTGATTCCTTTTAGTGGAAAATGGTATTTAGAGACAACAATTTGGGCCCTAGGGGTGCTCATTATTTCTAAGTAGGTCATTGTCTATAGGTCATTTCAGCAGACAGAGAGAGGAAATAAGTATTCTTTTCTTTTAAAGAGAAAATATATCCTGGGCTCATGCTGAGATTTCCAATTCCAGTTTAAAACTACATGGTTTTTACTTAACTTCTTTAATTTTATATTTGTATCTCTCTTATTTTATTCTGAAAATCTTGAGTCCTAAAATGAATTTCTTATTTGCTTTATCCTCTTATATATATATTTCAGAATAACAGTAGAAATATTATTGACAACATAATTACTGAAAAACAGCTTAATATTTCTATTCAGTGTTTATTTTTAAATCCTTAGGCTATATCTCACTAAAGTTGTATAATTAAATTACTGTGATTGAAAGTCATTTGAAATACTTCTTGCCTATGTGATTAAGCCACCAAATTGATACACAGGCTTGTTTTATTTACTTTCAATTTTTAAGCATTGTATTTTTCTATTTGATTAATTTTGTTTTGTAATTATGTGAATCATTTCCATTGTTCTAAGGTAAAAATCTATAAAACGAAGTACATTCAGAGAAGTCTTGCTTTCATCCCTGTCTCTCCATTTTATTTCCTCTCTAATCTATAAGTAAGCATTATTAGTTTTGTTTTCTTGAATTTTAAAAATATATAAGCACTGTGTGTATATAATCAAATAATCTTCCTTTCTTGGATAAATTGTAACATACTATACATAGTATTCTGCACCTTTTTTTTTTTCCATTTAATATGTTCTGAAGATCACCCCATAACAGTATGTTGAAATATTTCTCATTTCTTTTTATAGCTGCATGGTAATCTATTGTGTAGTTTAATAATAATAAACTTCATAATTTGCTTAACCAGTCCCTTATTGATAGGCATTTGGGTTGCTTCCCAATTCTTTGCTACTATAAATAGTGCTGCTGCAATTAATAGTCTTGTGTACACATCTCTTCATAATTTTGCCAATGTTTCTTTGGTATAGAGTCTTACAAGTGGCATAGCTGTTCAAAGGGTGAATGCAAATGTAATTTTGCTAGATATTGCCAAATTCTCTTCCATAGGGGTTGTGCCATTTTGCATTTCCAATTGCAATGTATTAAGTGCTTGCTTCCCCAGAGCCTCTCTAACAGAATATGTTGTCAGACTTTGGATTTTTGCTTGATAGATGGCGTCTCGGTGTAATGTTATTATACATCTTTCTTATTACATTCCATTTAAGGTTTTTAATCCACTAACACAGCTCCTGGCTCAGTGTAGCCATTCAATAATTACTCTTTGAATCCATAAAAGTATGAAGTGGTATTTTAGGAAGATTAATCTAGCTGCAGAATACAGAATAGTTTGGAATATGGAGAGAACAGAGGCAAGGAGCACTTATGAATTTCAGGACACAAGGTCAAGTCATAAGAAATGCAACTTTATTTTCCTACAATTCTTTTATTACATTTCCTCTTCTCTGGAGGTGGGGGTATAAATTTAATTTTGCATCATTTCCCCCCTAAGATTGTGTCTGAATTCCAGGGTCTTGGGGCAAGGCTACAATGGTGGGCAAGGGGCACTGGGAAGGGGAGTCAGGTTCTTGGTCATCATTTGGCCACCCAGGCACCTGCTAAGACGCCCCTCCTTCTCCTCAGTCATTGAGCCAAGGAGGTTACAGCTGTGTATGGCCTCCTTTGCTTTCATCCAGAGGGCCTTTTTTTGGTTGGCCCTTAGCTCTTTCTTTCCTTTCTCGGGAACCTAAGGAAATCTGGCTGTTCTCCCACACCTCCTCGGGGCCACAGGAGACTCTGGGAAGACAGTTGAGGTCATGTCTTCCAGACACCCTATGTAGCCATTTCTACTCCTCAGCACCTGGGCTGTGCTGGGCTCCTTCCTGGAAAATGAGACATTTCCTCTGTTCTGAAATGCCCCCCCAGATCTATCCATGGCTATCCATGGCTCAGCCTGGGTGTGTTAAGAAGGCACAGGGTTGCTTCTCAGAAACTCTCCAGTCTCTCCCTTTCCACACCTTCCCCAATGACATCATAGGGAATATTTATCTCCTGGAGAAAGAGGGGACTGAGCCCTTGGTCCTCAAACTTGATTGCTGGGTTTTGAATTTCAAATTGAACCTGACTGTTTTGTTAAGCTTTAACCACCCTCTTTTGAAGCAATTCATGGATGCCTCACAGTCTAGTATGAATGTAGGAGGGCCACAGGAAATAAAAAAATGGAATGGGGGGACCATCAGTTAATATCTCCATATATGATCCCAGTTTCATCAGTTAAAAGCACCTAGCAGTGGCCAGGTATTATGTGATGAGAGGTGGAATGAGATATTGGCTGAGAGTTTGGGACTGACTGATGAAGGAGGCAAGGAGAAAAGATTTAAGAATGAGGCTGGGATTTGGAGCTGCCCAAGCAGAAGAATGGTAGTGCAAGTGACGGAAATGAGACCAGCCGGAGGGTGGGTACGCTGATTCTGGGAGAGAGAGATTGAACTTGGCTTTAGGCTTGGGTGTAGAGGTGACAGTCAAATCCATGAGAGGGGCTGAGATCCCTTCTTTCTGAAAGATGAGACGGAGAGAGAGTTGCTGAGGTCCCAGGGCTGAGTCTTGGGATGCTTCCACAGGTAAGAGATAGGGAGGCAATGAGGACAGTTCAGAGGGGCTGAGTCTTTGCAGGGCCAAGCACCATGTAGACATGTCCTTCTTCCCAGGACATGGTCTCACACTGGGTACTTGGGAGGAGGATTCATGTCAGAGCGTCTGATAAATATACCAGCCTGATCGATATGTGCATCTGACTGTTCATATGCTGCCCCAGCATGCAACACCAGAGCCATGTCATTTAAAGTTATGCAACCTTAAGAATACTTGAGATTGTCCCTTTTCTCCCCTGCAGATACAGCTGTCCTCAAACTTAGGGCTAGTTTACTTTCCATTTAATGTAACAAACATTCACTACACACTCAACATGCATGGCGCACAGTGTGGTGCAATTGTATCGAGCAAAAGTTGCAAACTGCTAGGTCATGGGCAATATCTGGCCCAATAACTTCTGTTGTTTAGGCTACAGAGTATGTGTTCGTTTGTTTTGCTTTTATTTTTAACTAGTTGCCAACATTTAAACATCAGGACATTTCACCTAAAAATGTGGATTTCAAGCTTTTCTTGAAAAATTCATTTGGCCGCAGTGGGCCTGCATTTGCACATGGCAATTTCAGCTAAAGAAGTGGAGCGCCAGCTCCCTCAGACAGACATGCACCTCCTAGCTTATGATAGATCCTACCTGCTCCTCGTCTCTCATTTACACTTCTGATGTGACTCCTATGGTCCACGGTATCTGAAACCCCTGGCTTGTTGATTCAGCGCACCGGCTTTGGTAATAAACAGACACAGGCTCAACTCTTGACTATGCCACTTACCAGTACCTTGGGCAAGTTACGTTACTCCCTGAAGCCTCAGTCTCTCCATCTGTAGAATGGTAATGATAATAGTGCCTACCTCCCAGGGTGAGGAGCAAATAAGATAATCCTATGTGGAAATTGCTTAGCAAGTGGCGGCTATTACTATTAAAGACGGGTGAGACAAACTCCCCGCTGACCAGATTCTGCCCCTCTAAGGCCAGTAAGGGCACAAGCAATTGTGAGCCAAGGGAATGTGCCCTGAGGGAGGAGAGTGTCTATGCAAGGGAGGTTAGGAGCAGGCAGAGTCCCTCAGGCTGTGGGATAGGGACGGCGCCCTGGGTGAGGAGGGGGTCTTGGGGCCTGGATTTCTTTGTTTTCTGTGAGGGGCAGGCAGTCCAGCTGGGGCCTGCATGGACTTTGAAACTCTGCCATGTAGGATGGAGCCCAAGCCCTGGGAAGGCTGGCCCCAACCCCACCGGCTGCCTCTCTGCTGTGATTCCAGGAACTGGGCGCTATCAGTTGGGCCCAGTTTCAGGACTCAAGTTTCTTGCCATTTCCCCTCAGTCATGTGGCCACTGGAGTGGACAAAGTGGGCGGGAGTGTGATTAGCTGTCAGGCTGCCTTCCAGGCAGGGGGAGTGGGAATGTGTCTCGGAGGGGAGAATGGTTAGAATACGATGGAGAATGTGGGAGTCTTGGGTGAACTGGGCAGACCCCGCCTCAGTGAGCAGCCTAGGCAGGTCTCTCAGGTCAGAGAGCTAAAAAGTGGTCTCCCCTCAGGTCCCCCCACCCCCCGACCCCTCTCTCTCCCATCTCAGAAACACAGACCACTCCTGGGAAGGCTTGTTTCTGGGCTGGAGGAGGCAGTCTGAGCTCGGAGGCTTTTTCTCCCACCATCCTGGGCCTGGGAACGCCTTGTGTGACCACCCCTGCCTTCTGGAAGCCTGGGCTGGGAAGGAAGTGCGCCTTTTAAACAAAATGCTATGTACCCTGTGATAATTTAGAATGCTGCTCATCACCCGACATCAAAATCCTATGCATTTATGTGGAACATCTTTCTTCTAAAGAACTCCAAGAACGGGCCTTTTGAGCACCACGTTCATTTTCCAGTCCTGCTTCTGAGGCAGGGAGAGGCAGATCTCCTGCTGACAGGCCAAGAGGCACAGGCAGGCCAAGCGTGCTGCTCAGAGCCACACAGTCACCATTGGGAACCCCATCTGAGCCCAGGTCTCTGACCCCAGTCTGCACTCAGTTCCCCAAATTCATCCCTCCCCAGGTCCCACCTTTATTTTTCTGAAAAGAATGGAGGTCCTTCCCCTTTAGGGTGAGGTAAGTGAGGCACTTCCTTGGGCACAAAATTTAAAGGGGAGGCAAAAAATTCAACACTGAAGAGAAATAATATTTTAATGCAATATATTTTTAACATAAAAATCAATGCAAAAACCCATGGTGTATAAAACATTAAACTTTTAAATAAAGGCAAGATCTGACCTTGCACTTTCATGACTCACCTAATTCACCTCTGCTGGTCCCAGTTCTGCTGAAGTGCACTGTCCCCAGAGCGCATGTGGGGTGTGAGATCATGAGCTTTGGCGCCAAACAGACAAAGGTTCCATTCTGCTGCTTACCAGCTGGGTGACATTAGGTTAAGTGACTGAAACTCTTTGAGCCTCCATATCTTCATTTGTAAAATGGGGTCAATCAGTCATAGTTCTCCATAGAAACAGAACCAATAGGAGATATACATAAATATACATGTATAAAATATGTACAAAAAGAGATTTATTATCAAGAATTGACTTATGTAATATGGAGGCTGAGAAGTCCAGACCCAGGAGAGCCAATAGAATAGTTCCCATCAATCCAAGGCCTGAGAACCAGGAGAGCCAATGGTGTAAGTTCTAGTCTGAGTCCAAGTCTGAAGGCAGGACAAGACCAATGTCCCAGCTCAAAGACAGCTTGGCAGAAAGAATTTTTTCTTAGCCTTTTATTCTATTCAGGCCTTCAACACATTAGATGAGGCCCACCCACACTGGGGAGGGCAATCTGCTTCACTCAGTCTACCAATTCAAATGTTAATCTCATTCAGAAACACCATCACAAACACATCTAGAATTAATGCTTAACTAAGTATTTGGGCACCCCATGGCCCAGTCAAATTGACATATAAAATTCACCATCACAAATGCTTACCTCAGAAGTTGTTGCGTAGGTTAAATGGGGGACAGTAGACAAAATGCTCAGCACAAAGCTTGGCACACAGGAAGTATTCACTAAATACTGGTTCTCACCCCCATGGTTTCCCACCAGGTTTTTTCTCCTTTGCCTACAGGAAACATTGTGAACTGGAAATAGTCCACTTTAGCACCTAGCCCAAGTGCCTGCACATGGCAGATGAGCCATGTATGTTTGTGGAATACCCAGATTGAATATGGAAAGGAAATTGAATCAGAGCTATTAATGAAGTGATCCGTGAAGCAGATCTACAGATGAGATTAGAAGATTTACAGATGAGATTGGAAGATTTACAGGTGGGATCCTCCTCTGGCAGGAGTCCAGAGTCCAGAAATGCAGCTCTCAGGGCCCTTGGGGTAGAAATGTGGGCCAAAAAAGGTAGTAAAATTAAAATACACACAACAGTCTGAGGGAAGTATTTGTGACTTACATGATAGAAGAGTCATTTCCTTGTTATATGTTGTGCTTTTATAAATCTACAAGAAAATGATGAAGAATACCCAATGGGAAAATGAACAACAGACAGACACAGGTAACTCAGGATAAAGAAATGCAGAGGAACAAGAATCTCATGAAAGCATGCCCAACTTTACCAATAATCAAAAGAATGCACATTTTTCATGTATAAACTATGACTTTTTAAAAAATTTACAATTCCTGGTACTAGTAAGAGTCCAAGGAAACAGACAATCTCATACATTGCCGAAAGGAGAGTAAATAGATAGATTTTTCTGGAGGTCAACTTGGAATAAAAAGCTTTAAAAATGTGCAAACTCTTTGACTCAGTAATGACATTCCTCAAAATGACATCTATACTAAGGTAATAATAGAAGATGTGAGCAAAAATGTTAGCAGGAATTCTTTAGCAGGACAAAGAGCAAGGAATTGTGTAGCAGGACATTGAAAACAACCTGGGTGTCCAACAATAGGGGATTATTAATTTTAAATATGTAGAAAGATAGTAGATGACATCAAAGTATTAATAGTGGTTATCACTGGGTAATAAGATTATGAGTTGTATTTTCTGCTTTTTGCTTTTCTGTGTATTTCAAATTTTCTACAATGAGCACGTGTTAATTTTTATAATAATTTTGTTTTAAGAATGAAAGAACTTGACGGTCTGATTATCCTGGGGAGTAAAGGAGTGTGGTGTGGGTGACCCTGCACCTGTGACCTTTGGAGCTGTTGTGTCCAGTTCTCCAGTCCCAAGACACTTGAAGGAGGGATGAGGGTGGAGGCAGAGTCCCAGCTGCACGAGAGGTCATTGCTAACCAAGGTGGCCAGAGCAGCGCGAGAAGAATTCACGAGGCCTGGTGCAGGTTTCTGCAGCATTTGGTCTACATGAAGTAACACTAGTAAAGAATAAAGTTTTTGAGTAGAATGATTGCATTATCTAATACTCCAGGGCCTGAGAAGAAGTCTGCTAATAACTGTTTTAAGCTAATTATTCCCTAAAGGTTAAACAGTGCTCGTGTATCTTAGTGGCTACATTCAGGGAAGTTATGCAAACAGATCAGTCCATTGTTGGGGGAATAACAAATCAACTTTTGAATTTAATATATTTTCACGAAAGCTATTTTTCCTTGTAGGAGCTTTTTAGCAGATGAGAATTCAGACTCTCTAACGATTCTGGAGGCCCTCAGATGTTAACCTCTGAGCTACTTGGTTTACCCAAACTATGCTTCCCCCATGCCCCTACTTGAGCAAAGTGAGGAGCAGACAAGCTGAGACCAACACCCAGTGAACCCACAGATCTGGGCCAAGTGATGCCCCCAGCAGCCAGGGCTTGGAGCCTCCTGGGACCCTGGTTATGCCCCGGCTTTCTCCTCCCATCTACACCACCCCAAAACACCACAGAGTTCTCAGTGGTGTTTTCATGCCAATCTCTGAGTTTTGAAAGGCTTGCAAAAGGCTCGTTGGGTCAAGGAGGCCAAAGCCCACCTGGTGGAGAGATGCCCCAGCCCAAGGAGTGGGGCTATTGTGGGGAACTGTCTTTTGCAGGTAGGACAGTTGTCTGCAGGTGATGCTCAACAGTGGTTTTTCCAACCTGGGCCCTCCCAGTACTAAATAGGCCAAAGAATAAAGTAGAGCCTGAAATTAATCATAATCATGATGATGAGGAGGAGGGGGATGTTGATAAAGATAATTACCATTTATTGAGCACATACTCATACAATATGTCAGGCAGTAGGTGGAGTACTCTGCATGCATTACCTAATTTTATCCTCACAATTTGAGCACTATTCGTATATCCATCCTAGGGATGAGGAAACCAAGGCCTAGGAAATGTAAATAACTTGCCTAAGTCATACAGCTAGTAAGTGGCAGAGTTAAAATATGAACCCAAGTCTGTCAGACTCTGGGACCCAAGTTCTTAACCACCAAATGATATTGATTCTGAAACATACAGGAGAAGGCCGGTAAGGAAGAGGGGATCAGAAGAGAGTGTGCTGACACATTTTTTTTTAAAGGCAAAGTAACTCTTTAGGAAGCCAAGTACTGGAGATCTTTGTTTAGCCCCTGGCTGCAGAGAAAGGTGGACCCTTTGGCAGGCTGACAGATTGTTCAGGGTGGATGTCTTGGCTGGAGGAGATCAGGGGCTGTGGGGTCTGCTCCTCAGTCCTACCACATCCTCTTGCCCTCTAAATACATTCTGTTTCCTTTCCTGGGCTAGTGCTGCTCAGTGAAGTGCAGCTCCTTCTTGAACCTGTGGCCTCTCTGAAGCAGTTCTGCTTCTTCTCCTCACCTCTGCTCTGGATCTGAAGGAGGTATGTGACTTTATGTGGCCCTGCTGTGGAAGATTCTTCTTAGGAAGTAAGCTGGTCACTGGCTCAACTCTTTTGTTCCTGAATTAGCAACTTCTCCACAAGAGGCAGGAGAGAGTCAGTGGAGTTTCAACCCTACCAGCTGCTAAAGAAACACATTTCCCTCGCTGAAACCTGCAGTGTCCACATTCTGCAAGGCTTCAACTGTGGGGGAGTGGCTAAGGCTGCGAGTACCCTGAGACCCAAACCTAGTCAATGTCCCTACTGATTGCCCACGATAAGAGACTGGAACTGCATTCAACCCATGAAGGAAAGAATGGTAGGTTTGCTCAGGCTGGTAGGGTTGGGTGTGGTCTTTAAAGCTCTTGGCCCACAAGAAGGAGGTGCCACAAATCACCTTCTTTCAGTGCGCACAATGCCTGTTGGTATAACGGCATACATAAGTTATGCATAAAGTGTTTTTTAAACGGTTTGACTATTTCTTAGATTCAAGTTTTGAATAGGTAACACATTCATATGGTATATAAATATAAATATATTGGGTCCCAGTTCCATGTGAGATGGAGTAAGCATGCTTTATGCTTTCTCTTTCACTGAGTGCAACTATAAAGCCTGAACAGAACATGTGGAGGATGATTTGAAGACTGTGAAAAGTCAATAGCAGCAGGCAGATTGACGAAGAACACCAGAATGCAAAATACCATCGAATTTCACTGGTGGTAAGTTCACCATATTTTTTCTCTTCAGTATCGCATGACTTGAACTCAAAGTATTCAGAAACCCAGAAGTAAGCACTGTTGAGCAGAGAGAGCTCCAGGAGAAGCCTTTTAGCTCTCGTTCAATGACTAGGCAAGGGAACTTATAACGCTCCAGAGAGTGAGGAAATATCCCATTTTATTTTCTCTTATCTCCCTTCTGTTGTGCCCCAGCCACCAGGCAATCTGGTGGTAGCAATGGCAATAGCAACCCATGAGTAGCCATGAGATCCAAAGCTCTAAGGGAGGAGAATCTTCCTCTCTAGTAGAGCTACAGTTCCAAGAAGATGAGACAAACCTCTCTTGCTTTTTATCCCTCTCTCTGTCCTCTCTTCACTTGGGCCAGGACACGAGCCAACTGAGGAAGTATGTGACAAAGTGCAATAGAGCAGAGTAACTAGAGCCTCAAGTTCTGGCCAGAGAACCAAAAAGGAGAGCCCCAGGGAACTAGAAAGTATCTGGGAGATTGTGGAGAAGGGGAAAATGACCCAATAAAGATGTTTACAAGCTCCGGAGCTCACCTTTGAACTGCACAATGTGGATCTGTTCCTTGTTAGCATACCAAAGACTTGAAGAACTGAACTGATAAACCACTGCCTAGGTCTCAGAGTGACAACTGGGTGGTGCATATCTGAGACAGATCCATAGAGCAATACAAAGGCTTTTGAGAAGTGAACTTATATTAGAATCATAGCCTATAGAAGACGGATTGTAAATTGCAACCTGAAATTAACTATATTGTGTGCTAAAACAAAAACATCAACATTCTCCTTGGAATGTAAAGAGCCTCACAATACAGTATTCAAAATGCCCAGAATATAATCCAAAATTACTCAGCATATGAACAACCAAGAAAATCTCAACTTGTATGGGAAAAGACAATCAACAGACACCAATATTGCAATTATATAGATATTGGAATTATGTGACAAAGACTTTAAAAGCAACTATGATGAAAATGCTCCAATAAGCAATCACCAACACTCTTGCAGCAAATGTTAAAATAGAAAGTCTCAGCAAAGAAATAAAAGCTATAAAGAAGAACCAAATGGAAATAAAAAATATATTAGCATATAAAAATCTCTGTTATCTGAATAGCAGAATAGAGGTAACAGATGAAACACTCAATGAATTTGAAGATATATCAGTGGAAATTATCAAATCTCAACAGAGTGAAGAAAACATAGGAAAAAATGAACAGAGCCTCCAAGATCTGTGGGACATTTACAAAAGGTCTAAAATTTATGTCATGAGAGTCCCAAAAAGAAAGGATAAAGAGTACAGTGCTGAAAAATATGTGAAGAAATAATGGCTGAAAACTTCTTAAATTAGATAAAAGACGTAAACCTACAGATTCAAGAAGTCAAGCAAATCCTAAACAGGATAAACCTAAACAAATCCATAACCAAACACTTTGTAATCAAACTGCTAAAAAATAAAAATTAAAAAAAATCTTGAAAACAGCCAGAGAAAAATGATGCATTACTCATACAGAAACAACAATTTGAATGACTGCAGATTTCTCATAAAAAACCATAGAGGCCAAAAGAAATTCTCACAACATTTTTAAAATGTTGAAAGAAAAAAAGTGTCAACCCTGAATTCTGTATTCAGCAAAAATATTCTTTAGAAATATGGGGAAAATAAAGGCATTCATAAGTGAAGAAAAACTAAGAATTTGTTGCCAGCAAACATACTCTAAAATAATTGTTAAAGGAAGCTCCTTGGACAGAAGGGAAATAATACCAGAAGGAAATTTGAAATATCAAGAATGAAGGAGGGGCTGGCCTGGTGGCATAGTGATTAAGTTCGTGCCCTTTGCTTTGGCAGCCGGGGGTTTGCAGGTTTGAATCCCGGGCGCGGACCTATGCACCGCTTATCAAGCCATGTTGTAGCAGGTGTCCCACATATAAAGTAGAGGAAGACGGGCACGGATGTTAGCCCAGGGCCAATCTTCCTCAGCAAAAACAGGAAGATTGGCAACAGAGGTTAGGTCAGGGCTAATTTTCCTCACCAAAAAAAAAAAAAAAAGAATGAAAGAAGAATGGAAATGGTAAATATCTAGGTAAATATAAAATACTAGTCTTCTCTTATGTTCTTTAAAATATATGTGACAGTTGAAAGGAAAATACTGTAACATTGTCCAATGGAGTTGTTAATATACGTAGACGTAGTACATAAGGCAACTCTAGCATAAAGAGGAGAGGGTAAAAGGACTTAAGGTGTTAAGGTTTGTACATTCCAAATGAAATGATAAAATATCAATTCTAAGTAGACTGTGAAAACATTAAGTGTGTGCTTTGCAATCCCTACAGTAACCAGTAAAATAATTATACAAAGAGATATAATCAAAACCAATTAGATACATTAAAATGGAATACTAAAAAATGTTCAAATAGCTCAAAAGAAGGCAGAAAGGAGAAACAGATGAATAAAAAAAGAGGGACTAGCAAACTGAATTCAGCAGCACATTAAAAGGATTATCTACCATGACCAAGTGGGATTTATTCCTGGAATGTGAGGATGGTCTAACATATGAAAAGCAATCAATGTAATAAACCACATTAATAGACTGAAGAAAAAAATACACAATCATCTCAATTGATGCAGAAAAAGCATTTGACAAAATTTAACACCCTTTCATGATAAAAACATTTAACAAACTAGGAATAGAAGGAAACTACCTCAACATAATAAATGCCATATATGAAAAACCCACAGCAAATGGTGAAAGACAGAAAGCTTTTCCTCTAAGATCAGGACAAAGGTAAGGATGCCTGCTTTTACCACTTCTATTCAACATAGTTTTTGAAGTTCCAGCCAGTGCAATTAGGCAAGAAAAATAAATAAAATACATCTAATTTGGAATGAAAGAAGTAAAATGATCTCTGTTTGAAGATGATATGATCTTATATGTAGAAAACCCTAAAGATTCCACAACAACAACAAAAAAACTTGTTAGAACTAATAACTGAGTTCAGCAAAGCAGCAGGATAAAAAGTCAACGTGCAAAAATCAATTGCATTTCTATACACTAACAATGAACAATATGAAAAGGAAATTTAAAAATCAATTCCATTAATAATAACATCAAAAAGAATAATATACTTAGGCATTAACCAAGAGATTGAAAGACTTTTTTTTTTTTTATTGATATTTTAATGGTTTCTAACATTGTGAAATTTTGGGTTGTACATTTTTGTTTGTCCATCACCCCATATATGACTCCCTTCACCCCTTGTGCCCACCCCCCACCCCCACTTCCCGGGTAACCACAGTCCAGTTTTCTCTGTCCATGTGTTGGTTTATATTCCACATATGAGTGAGATCATACAGTGTTTGTCTTTCTCTTTCTGGCTTATTTCACTTAACATAATACGCTCCAGGCCCATCCATGTTGTTGCAAATGGGACGATTTTGTCTTTTTTTATGGCTGAGTAGTATTCCATTGTATATATATACCACATTTTCTTAATCCAATCGTCAGTCGAGGGACACTTAGGTTGCTTCCACTTCTTGGCTATGGTGAATAATGCTGCAATGAACATAGGGGTGCATAAGCCTCTTTGGATTGTTGATTTCAGGTGCGTTGGATAGATTCCCAGTAGTGGGATGGCTGGATCATAGGGCATCTCTATTTTTAATTCTTTGAGGAATCTCCATACCGTTTTCCATAGAGGCTGCACCAATTTGCATTCCCACCAGCTGTGTATGAGGGTTCCTGTTTCTCCACATCCTCTCCAACATTTGTTGTTTTTTGTCTTGGTGATTATAGCCATTCTAACGGGCGTGAGGTGGTATCTTAGTGTTGTTTTGATTTGCATTTCCCTGATGATTAGTGATGTTGAGCATCTTTTCATGTGCCTATTGGCCATCTGTATATCTTCCTTGGAGAAGTGTCTGTTCATTTCCTCTGCCCATTTTTTGATCAGGTTGTTTGTTTTTTTGTTGTTCAATTGTGTGAGTTCTTTATATATTATGGAGATCAACCCCTTGTCAGATGTATGTTTTGCAAATATTCTCTCCCAGCTGGTTGGTTGTTTGTTCATCTTGATTCTGGTTTCATTTGTCTTATAAAAGCTCTTTAGTCTGATAAAGTCCCACTTGTTTATTTTTTCTTTAGTTTCCCTAGTCTGGGTAGGCATGTCATCCAAAAAGATTCCTTTAAACCCAATGTCAAATAGTGTGTTGCCTATATTTTCTTCTATGAGTTTTATAGTTTCAGGTCTCACCTTCAGGTCTTTGATCCATTTTGAGTTACTTTTTGTGAATGGCGATAGCACATGGTCCACTTTCATTCTTTTGCATGTGGCTGTCCAGTTTTCCCAACACCATTTATTGAAGAGACTTTCCTTTCTCCATTGCATGTCCTTAGCACCTTTGTCGAAAATTAGCTGTCTGTATATGTGTGGTTTTATTTCTGGGCTTTCAATTCTGTTCCATTGATCTGTGTGTCTGTTTTTGTACCAGTACCATGCTGTTTTGATTACTATTGCTTTGTAGTATGTTTTGAAGTCAGGAATTGTGATGCCTCCTGCTTTGTTCTTTTTCTTTAGGATTTCTTTAGCTATTCGGTGTCTTTTGTTGCCCCATATAAATTTTAGTATTCTTTTTTCTATTTCTGTGAAGAATGTCATTGGGATTCTGATTGGGATTGCATTGAATCTGTAGATTGCTTTAGGTAATATAGACATTTTAACTATGTTTATTCTTCCAATCCACGTGCATGGGATATCTTTCCATTTCTTTATGTCATCGTGGATTTCCCTCAATAATGTCTTGTAGTTCTCATTGTATAGGTCCTTCACCTCCTTGGTAAGATTTATTCCTAGGTATTTTATTCTTTTTGATGCAATTGTAAATGGTATTATCTTTTTGAGCTCTCTTTCTGTTAGTTCATTATTAGCATATAGAAATGCAACTGATTTTTGTAGATTGATTTTGTACCCTGCAACTTTGCTGTAGTTGTTGATTGTTTCTAACAGTTTTCCAACAGATTCTTTAGGGTTTTCTATATATACAATCATGTCATCTGCAAATAGTGAGAGTTTCACTTCTTCGTTACCTCTTTGGATTCCTTTTATTCCTTTTTCTTGCCTAATTGCTCTGGCCAAAACCTCCAGTACTATGTTGAACAGGAGTGGTGAGAGTGGGCAGCCCTGCCTCGTTCCTGTTCTCAGAGGAATGGCTTTCAGTCTTTCCCCGTTGAGTGTGATGTTAGCTGTGGGTTTGTCATATATGGCCTTTATTATGTTGAGGTACTTTCCTTCTATTCCCATTTTATTGAGAGTTTTTATCATAAATGGATGTTGTATCTTGTCAAATGCCTTCTCTGCGTCTATTGAGACGATCATGTGGTTTTTATTCTTTGTTTTGTTGATGTGATGTATCACGTTGATTGATTTGCGGATGTTGAACCATCCCTGCGTCTCTGGTATAAATCCCACTTGATCATGGTGTATGATCTTTTTAATATATTGTTGTATTCGGTTTGCCAATATTTTGTTGAGGATTTTTGCATCAATGTTCATCAGCGATATTGGCCTGTAATTTTCTTTCTTTGTATTGTCTTTGTCTGGTTTTGGTATCAGGGTGATGTTGGCCTCATAGAATGATTCAGGAAGTGTTCCATCTTCCTCTATTTTTTGGAATAGTTTGAGGAGGATGGGTATTAAATCTTCTTTGAATGTTTGGTAAAATTCACTGGAGAAGCCATCTGGTCCTGGACTTTTATTTTTTGGGAGGTTTTTGATTACTATTTCAATCTCTTTACTTGTGATTGGTCTATTCAGATTCTCCATTTCTTCTTGGTTCAATTTTGGGAGGTTGTATAAGTCTAAGAATTTATCCATTTCTTCTAGATTGTCCAATTTGTTGGCATATAATTTCTCATAGTATTCTCTTATAATCCTCTGTATTTCCATGGTATCCGTTGTAATTTCTCCTCTTTCATTTCTAATTTTATTTACTTGAGCCTTTTCTCTTTTTTTCTTAGTTAGCCTGGCTAAGGGTTTGTCTATTTTGTTTATCTTCTCGAAGAACCAACTCTTTGTTTCATTAATCCTTTCTACTGTTTTTTTGTTCTCAATATCATTTATTTCTGCTCTGATTTTTATTATTTCTCTCCTTCTGCTGGCTTTGGGCTTTGTTTGTTCTTCTTTTTCTAGTTCTGTTAGGTGTAATTTAAGGTTGCCTATTAGGGCTTTTTCCTGTTTGTTAAGGTGGGCTTGTATCGCTATGAGTTTCCCTCTCAGGACCGCTTTTGCTGCGTCCCATATGGTTTGATATGGCATGTTATCATTTTCGTTTGTTTCCAGATAGTTTTTGATTTCTCCTTTAATTTCATCAATGATCCATTGGTTGTTCAGTAGCATGTTGTTTAATCTCCACATTTTTGTCACTTTCCCAGTTTTTTTTTCCTGGTTCATTTCCAGTTTCATAGCCTTATGGTCTGAAAAGCCTTATGGCTTGTTATGATTTCAATCTTCTTAAATTTATTGAGGCTTGCTTTGTTTCCCAACATATGGTCTATCCTAGAGAATGTTCCATGCGCGCTTGAGAAGAATGTGTAGTCAGCTGTTTTTGGGTGGAGTGCTCTGTATATGTCTACTAGGTCCATCTCGTCCAGTTTTTCATTTAAGTCTAATATTTCTTTATTAACTTTTTGTCTGGATGATCTATCCATTGCTGTAAGTGGGGTGTTAAGATCCCCTACTATTATTGTGTTGTTGTTGATTTCTCCTTTTAGGTTTGTTAATAGTTGTTTTATGTACATTGGTGCTCCTATGTTGGGTGCATATATATTTATAAGTGATATGTCTTCTTGATGGAGTGTCCCTTTTATCATTATATATTTCCCTTCTTTGTCTTTCTTAACCTGTTTTATCTTGAAGTCTACTTTGTCTGATATGAGTATGGCAACACCTGCTTTCTTTTGTTTGCCATTAGCTTGGAGTATTGTCTTCCATCCTTTCACTCTGAGCCTGTGCTTGTCTTTAGTGCTAAGATGTGTTTCCTGAAGGCAGCATATTGTTGGGTCTTGCTTTTTAATCCATCCTGCCACTCTGTATCTTTTGATTGGAGAGTTCAATCCATTTACATTTAGGGTAATTATTGAAATATGAGGGTTGAATGTTGCTGTTTTGTCACTTATTGTCTGGTTCTTTTGCATTTCCTTTGTTTCTTGTCCCATTTGTTTTGGACTGCCAATTCAGTTTGGTTGTTCTGTCTTATGATTCTTCTAGTTTTCTCTTTGTTTATCATATGTGGTTTTAATTTGATTATTTGTTTAGTGGTTACCTTGAGGTTTGGGCGAAAAATCTTCTGTATGAGATAGTCCATTATCTGATAGCCTCCTATTTCCTTATACTAAGTCAATTCAGTCACTTTCCTTTTCCCCTTCTAAGTTGCTCTTGTTATACCTTATTCTATCTTGTGTTGTGGCTGTGTGTTTACAGTGATGAGGTTAAATTTATTTTTGGTGAATTTCTTCCTTTGATCTTTGAGTTTAGTATTTAAGTGGTTGCTAACCTATTCCGGTAAAGATCTACTATTTCTCTGATTTTGTCTACCTACTTTTCTCCTTACTCCAAGCTTTGTGTTCCCTTTCTCTTCTTGTTTTCAGGCCTGAGGGCCTTCTTGAGTATTTCTTGTAGTGGCGGTCTCGTGGCCATGAACTCCCTTATCTTTTGTTTATCTGGGAGAGTTACTATTTCTCCATCATATTTGAAGGATATTTTTGCTGGATAGAGTATTCTTGGCTGAAAGTTTTTGTCTTTTAGTATTTTGAATATATCATTCCAGTCTCTTCTAGCCTGAAAAGTTTCTGTTGAGAAATCCGCTGAGAGCCTGATGGGAGTTCCTTTGTACGTTATTTTTTGTTTTTGTCTAGCTGCCCTTAATATTGTTTCTTTGTCGTTGACCCTGGCTAGCCTTACCACTAGGTGTCGTGGTGAAGGCCTTTGTCTGTTAATATATATAGGCGTCCTGTTGGCTTCGCTTACTGGTATTTCCTGCTCCTTCCCCAGATTTGGGAAATTTTCAGCTATTATTTCCTTGAATAGGCTCTCTGTTCCTCTTTCCCTCTCCTCTCCCTCAGGAATACCTATAATTCTTATGTTACATTTTCTAATAGAGTCCGATATTTCTCGGAGTCTTTCTTCATTTCTTTTTAGTCTTAGTTCTCTCTCTTCTTCCATCTGGAGTATATCTGTATTCCTATCCTCTAAAGTACTAATTCTTTCCTCCATATTGTCAGCTCTGTTCTTTAAAGATTCCAGATTCTCCCTTATCTCCTCCATTGTGTTCTTCATCTCCATCAGCACTGATAGGTTTTTCTTTATGATTTCAATCTCTTTTGTGAAGAAACTCCTAATCTCATTTAATTGTTTGTCTGTGTTGTCTCGTATTTCGTTGAGTGTTTTTATGATAGCTATTTTGAAATCTCTGTCATTTAGTTTATGGATTTCTGTGTCTTCGGGGTTGATTTCTGGGTGCTTGTCATTTTGTTTCTGGTCTGGTGATTTCATATATTTTTGCATTGTGGTTCCTGTGTTGGTTTTGATTTTCCTCATCCTGGAAGTCTCTGGTTGCAATTTCCACCTGCCGCCACTGTCTGGTGGTAAAGGGCTGTGTAGTCTAAGCCCCCTGCGCTCTGCCTCAGTTTTTCTGCTGCTATCCGCAGTTTTGTTTTGTTTTGTTTTGTTTTGTTTTCCCCACTGTGATCCACGGGTCCAGTCCAGTTTATTCAGGTCTGCCTCGGACCGCTAGATCTGGTCAAGCTGCAGACTCCGGGTTGCGGGGAGGGGGGAGCTCTCTCTTTTGCCCTCTGGGTCCCTGACGTGGGAGGCTTCTCGTTTGCCCCTCTTTATCCGCTCTCTGGGTTGCTCAGATGTTGATGGTAGCCCTGTGGCTCCTCTGAGCCCTCTGTGCGGGAGTTTCCCACTGGCTGAGAGAGCCCGAAGAGCTACAGTTTCCCGCCGAGGGCCGCCCCTCCCCCCTCTCTGGGAGCCGCGCGGACCGGATCGCTGATCTGATGGGGAGGGAGCGGAGTTCTCCTTACCTCTCCCCACTTCCTCCAGGGGCCCAGCACGTTCGGCTCTCAGATGTGCGGCAGTGTGGATCCCTCCGCTCTAGCTTTTCACTGTCTGGGATTCCGTTGTTGGTCTGTGGCTGTTACTTTTGTTGTATCTTGTGGGGGAAGAATTCACGGGAAAGCTCACTCCGCCATGATGCTGACGTCACTCCTCCGAGGCAGCCACGTCCACACCAGGGACCCCACCTCCAGTGCACACGCTCCGGGGCTCTCCAGCTCGCCGGCCTCTCTCTGAAAGACTTTTACAATGAAAACTACAAAACATTGCTGAAAGAAATTGAAGAAGACATAAATAAAGGGAAACATATTCCATGTTCATGAATGAGAAGACTTAATATTGTTAAGATGTCAATACTACCCAAAGTGATCTACAGATTAAATGCAATCACTATCCAAATCCCAATGCCTCTTTTGCAGAAATAGAAAAACCCACCCTAATTTTCATATGAAATCTCAAGGGACCCTGAATAGCCAAACAATTTTTAAAAAGAAGAGCAAAGCTGGAGGACTCACACTTTCTGATTTCAAAACCTACTACAAAGCTACAGTAATCAAAACAGTGTGGTAATGGCATAAAGACAGACATATAGATCAGTGGAATAGAACTGAGAGCCCAGAAATAAAACCTCACATATATGGTCAATGCTTTTTGACAGGGGTGCGAAGAACTTTCAGTGGGAGAAAGGACAGTCTTTTCAACAAATGGTGATGGGAAAACTGGATATCCACGTGCAAAATAATGAAGTTGGACTCTTATCTAACACCACATACAAAAATTAACTCAAAATGAATCAAAGACCTAAATGTAAGAACTAATACTATAAAACTCTTAGAAGAAAACATGGGGCAAAAGCTTCATGACATTGGCTTTGGCAGTGATTTCTTGGATATGACACCAAAGGCACAGGCAGAAAAAAGAAAAATAGACAAATTGGAATTCAAGAAAATTTTTTAAAATTGTGCATCAAAAGACACTATCAACAGAAAAACAGCAACCCATAGAATGGAAGAAAATATTTGGAAATCATATATCTGATAAGGGATTAATATCCAGAATATATAGAGAATGCCTAAAACTCAGCAACAAAAGAACAAACAAGCTGATTCAAAAATGAGCAAAAGAGTTAAGTAGACTTTTCTCTAAAGAAGATATACTAATGGCCAATAAGCATGTGACAAGGTGCTCAACATCACTAATCATTAGAGAAATGCAAATCAAAACTAAAATGCGATACCACCTCACACCCATTAGGTTAGCTACTATTAAAAAATAAACAAGGAATAACAAGTGTTGGTGAGGATGTGGAGAAATTGGAAACCTTCTGCACTGTTGGTGGGAGTGTAAAATTGTATAGTTGCTGAAGAAAACAGTATGGCGGTTCCTCAAAAAATATAAAAGAGACTCACCATATGATCCAGCAATTCCACTTCTGGGTATATACCTCAAAGAAATGGAAACAAGGTCTCAAAGAGATATTTGTATACTCATGTTCATAGCAGCATTATTCACAATAGCTAAAACATACAAGAAACCCAAGTGTCCATTGATGGATAAATGGATAAACAAAATGTGGTGTGTACATACAAGAGAATATTATTCAGCCTTAAAAAGAAAAGAACTCCTGACACATGCTATCATATGGTTGAACCTTGAGGACTTTATGCTAAGTGAAATAAGCCAATCACAAAAAGACAAATACTATATAATTCCACTTATACGAGGTACCCAGAGCAGTCAAATTCATAAAGATAGAAAGTAGAAACTTGGTTCCAAGGGTCTGAGGGAAAGGGAGAAATGGAGAATTATTATTTAATGGGTATAGAGTTTCAGTTTTACAAGATGAAAAGAGTTCTGGAAATGGATGGTGGTGATGGTAGCACAACACTATGAATATATTTAATACCACTGAACTGTACACTTAAAAATGGGTAAATGGTAAATTTTATGTTATGTGTATTTTACCACAATAAAAATTAGAAAAACAAGAGAAAAAAAGAGGGAATAAACAGAAACAAATAAGAAATTGGTAGCTTTAAATCTCAACATATCAATGGTTACATTAAATGTAAACTGTTTAAACACATCAATTTAAAGACAAAAATTGTCAGAAGAAAAAAATGACCCAATTATATGCTCTTTATAAGAAACTCATTTCACTATAATGATACAGATTAGTTAAAAGTATAGCATGGAGGGTCGGCCCCGTGGCTTAGCGGTTAAGTGCATGCGCTCCGCTACTGGCGGCCCAGGTTCGGATCCCGGGCGCACACCGACGCATTGCTTCTCTGGCCATGCTGAGGCCACGTCCCACATACAGCAGCTAGAAGGATGTGCAGCTATCACATACAACTATCTACTGGGGCTTTGGGGGAAAATAAATAAATAAATAAAATTATTTTTAAAAAAAAGTATAGCATGGAAAAAGACTTACCATATAAACACTAATCAAAAAGAAAGCTGTATAAAATTTTTTTTTTAAAAAGGAAAGCTGTAGTGGCTATATTAATATCAGACAAAGAAAACTTAAGAGCAAAGAAAACTACCAGGGATAAAGAGGGATATTACATAATGATAAAAGGGTCAATTCATCAAGAAGACATAACAATCTTAAATGCATATGCACCAAACAACAAAACTGCAAAATAAATGAAGCAAACACTGATAAAAATGAAAGGAGAAATAATCCTAAATTATACTTGGAGATTTCAACACTCCTCTCTCAGTAATCAGTGGAACTAGCAGACAGAAAATCATCAAGGATACAAAACTGAACAACAACATCAACCAATGACTCTAACAGACATTTCTAGAACATTCCACCCAACAACAGTATAATATGCATTCTTTTCAAGTGCACATAGAACATTCACCAAGATAGACTGTATGCTGGGTCCTAAAACAAATGTTAACAAATTAAAAATAGTTGAAACTCTAACAACACTTACGAGAAAAAAGACACAAATTACAAATATCAGAAATGAAAGCAAGGATATCTCTACAGACCATGCAGCTATTAAAAGGATAATAAAGCAATAGTACATACAATTTAAACACATAAATTCCACAACTTAGTGAAATGAAATAATTCCCCCAAAGCCACAAAATACTAAAACTTACCGAAGGAGAAATTGATAGTATGAGAGTCCTATAACGATTAAAGAAATTGAATTTATTGTTAAAAACTTTCCAAAAAATAAATCTCCAGGCCCAGATGGTTTCACTGGAGAATTCTACCAAACATTTAAAGAAGAAATAACACCAATTCTACACAATCTCTTCCAGAAAATAATAAGAGGAAGGAACATTCTTAACTCACTTTATGAAACCAGCATAACTCTGGTACCAAAACCAGACAAAGAAGAAAACTACACCCAATATCTTTCATGAACATAGATGCAAAAAATCCTCAGCAAAATATTAGCAAATGAAATCCAGCAATACATAAAAAGAATAATACACCATGACCAAGAGGTTTTTATCCTTTGAATGCAAGGCAGTTTTTCCATATCATTCACCATATTAACAGTTTAAAAAAGAAAACCACATTATCATATCAATAGGTATGGAATAAGCCTTTGACAAAATACAACCTCCATTCATCCAAAATACATGACAAACTGGGAACAGAAGGGAATTTCTTCAACATGATAAAGGGCACTACAAAAAACTTCTAGCTCACGTTATGCTTAATGGTGCAAGATTAAGTTCTTTTCCTCTAAGAGTGGAAACAAGGCAAGGATGTCCACTCTCACGCCTCCTTTTCAACATAGTACTGGATATCTTGGCCCACACGATAAGATAAGAAAAAGAAATAAAAGGCACACTGGTTGGAAAGGAAGAAATAAAACACTCCCTCTTCAAAGACAACATAATTATCTACCTAGAAAATCCCAAGGAATCCACAGACACAAAAATCTCCTAGAATGACTATGTGGGTTTAGGAAGGTTACAAAATACAAAGTCAAATATAAAACAATCATACATTGATACACTAGCAATGTACAATTCGAAAACAATAACATTTAAAATAGCTCCAATAAATGAAGTACTTGGGTATAACCAAACACATACAGGATCTGAATGCTGAAAACTACAAAATGCTGATGAAGGAAATCAAAGAAGACCTAAATAACTGGAGAGACATCTCGTGTTCATGTATTGGAACTCTCAATATAGAAGATATCGACTCTCTCCTAATTGATCTATAGATTTAATGCAATTCTAACAAAAATCCCGGCAAATTTTTGTAGATATATACAAGCTGATTCTAAAATTTTTATGCAAAGACAAAAAAATCTGGACTAGCTAAACAATTTTGAGAAGGAAGGATAAAATTGGAGAAATTGCACTACCTGATTTTAAGACTTACTATACAGTAATCAAGACAATGTGGTATTGGCAAAGAAATGGATGTATAGATCAACGTAACAGAATAGAACACCCAAAAATATACCCACATAGATAGGGCCAAACGATTTTTTTTTTTTTTAAAGATTTTATTTATTTATTTTTCCCCCCAAAGCCCCCCCAGTAGATAGTTGTGTGTCATAGCTGCACGTCCTTCTAGTTGCTGTATGTGGGACGCGGCCTCAGCATGGCTGGAGAAGCAGCGCGTCGGTGCGAGCCCGGGATCCGAACCCGGGTCGCCAGCAGTGGAGCGCGCTCACTTAACCACTAAGCCACGGGGCCGGCCCGGGCCAAACGATTTTTGACAAATGAGCAAAAATAATTCAACGGTGAAAGGGTAGTCTTTTTAAAAAATGTTGTTGGAACAGCTGGATATCTATATGCAAAAAATAAACCTCCTCCTAAGCCTCAGAACTTAAACAAAAACTGACTCAAAATGGATCGTAAATCTAAATATACTACATAAAACTATAAAACTTTTAGAAGAAAAGCTATGTGACCTTGGATTTGGCAATGAGTCCTTAGATGTGACATCAAAAACACAATTCTTTAAAAAAAAAAAAGATGAGTTGGACTTCATCAAAATTAGTAACAGTGTCTGAGAAAGACACTGATAAGAGTATGAAAAGACAACCTACAGACTAGGAAAGAATATTTGCAAATCACGTATCAGACAAAGGTCTTGCATCCAGAATATATCAGGAATTCTCGAAACGCAACAGCAAGAAAACAAACAACCTAGTTTTAAAATGAGAAAAGACATGTACAAACATTTCACCAAGGTGTGTATAAGGATGGCAAATAAGCACATGGAAAGATGTTGAACATCATTAGTCATTATGGAAATGCAAATTATAAAACCACTACGAGATCCTACTACATAACTGTTAGAATGTTTTTAAAAATATATTCTGACAGCTCCAATTGCTGATGAGGATATGGAACAACTAAAACTCTCATACATTGCTGGCAGGAGTGCAAAATGGTACAGCCCCAATGAAAAATGTTTCACAGTTTTTCATTAAGTGAAACATATACTCATGACCCAATAATCCCACACCTGCATATCTACCCTAGAGAAATGAAAATGTATGTTCACACAAAAACCTGTACATGAATATTTATAGCAGGTCTACTTATAATTGTCCTAAGCTGGAAACAAACCAAATGTCCTTCAATGCGTGAATGGGGGGAAAAAAATCTGTTGCATCCATCCATAGATTAGTACTCAGCAATAAAAAGGAATGGATTTTTTTTTTTTTTGTGAGGAGATCAGCCCTGTGCTAACATCTGCCAATCCTCCTCTTTTTCTTTTGCTGAGGAAGACTGGCCCTGGGCTAACATCTGTGCCCATCTTCCTCCACATTATATGGGATGCCGCCACAGCATGTCTTGCCAAGCAGTGCGTCGGTGCACGCCTGGGATCTGAACCGGCGAACCCTGGGCTGCCGCAGCGGAGCGCACGCACTTAACCGCTTGCGCCACCGGGCCGGCCCCAGGAAGGGATTTTTGATCCACACAACAATTTGGATGAATCCCAGAGATATTATGTTGAGTGAAAAAAAAAGCAGTCTCATAACCTTACATACTACGCAATTCCATTGACACAACATTCTTGAAAAGACAAAATTATTAGGATGGAGAATAGATGAGGGATTAAAGTTAGTGGGAGGCAGTGACATTAAAGGCATAGATAGTGTAGGGAGTTTTTTGGGGTGATGGAATTGTTTAGTATCCTGACTATAGTGGTATTTTATGAATCTATACATGTATTAAAATTGATAGAACTCTACAAAAAGGTCTCAAAAAAGGTCAATTTTACTGTATAATAATTTTAAAAATAAAAAATGTAAAAGTATGTAATGAAGTCTTCCTCCAACCCGTACCTCCATTCACCCCACTCCTACCCATCCCCTCTTCCAGAGCTATCCATTGTTGCTGGTTGCTCATGCATCCTTTCAGAGTTTTTTATGTATATGCTAGCAAATATGAATATTATTTTCATTTTCCTCTGCTTTCTCACAAAATTGACTCAGTTCACACAGTATTTATTTTACTTAATATTGTATCCTGGCCCTCCCCACATCAGCAGTAGAGGGCTACTCTTTGGCTCCTAAATTCTGGGAGAGGGTTTAGTTGCAGCATTGGATTTGGTTTTGCTGATGGTTTTCACTTATTGCCTGCAAAATCCTTCAGGAAGAAGGATTTGTTCTCTAGGCACCCAAGAGGCAGGGAGAGTCTATTTACTGAAGTGCTCAGCCAGGTACAGGGTACACACAGGCCCACTGAGATGTGCCAAGGCTAAGTTATTGCCAGAAATAAGTGCTCAGATTCAAATTGCTATCATCTCAGACTGCCTGGCTTATCTGGTAAATATTTGTAGAATAAATGGCTTCATTTTAGTGAAGGTTGGAAGGGAACTCAGGAACCCTCATCCAATTCCTGGGTCATGGCTGTCTATTCTGTAAAGCCACCAGATACCAGAGGCTGGTGCCTGGACCATTGGCTTAGACAAATAGACCCTTCCCATGGCCAGGACACTCAGCTCCCCAACACTCTCTCCAGAATCAGTCAGACCAGACGATTCACATCTCCTGACATACTTCTCCCAGGATGCTTTTTAATTCCAGTGTTTGACCTTCACTGACCCTCAACTTTCTGCTCTTTCTAAGATTTATAAAATGTTCTCTTCATTACACTCCCCAGAAAGTTACTCATGTATTTGAAAAATAATACAAATTTTGGGTTAACATGAATTCTTGATCAAGCCTAGATATGATTGCTACTGTTCTCAGCACACTCCTTCAGTGTGGGTGAAGGATCTAAATTCTAGATTCTAGACTGATTATTCCATTTTAGGTCCAGAGAAGCAGAGGCCCCCATAATTTAGTAGTACGCAGAGAGAGGAGACAGTGTGGTATAGTGAGAAGATGGAAAGAGTACAGGTTTTGGGGTCAGATATTCAAGATCTGGGGTCAAATTCTAGCTCTTCTACTTAGTAGCTGTGTGACTTTGGCAAGCCACTTAGGTTTTCTGAGCTTCAGTTTCCTCATCCATAAAACCCATGAGACAGTTATAGGGATGGGGGGACAAGATATATAAACACATGACTTGGTGTGTGGCACATTGCTGGTGTTCAAAAAAAGAGCAGATATTACCTTTTTGTGTCTTCAGACAGAGGAATTTCTACCAACCTCCTCAAGCTATGAGGTGGCAAGGTTAAGTGTAGTGGTCGAGCAGGCCAGACTGCCTGGGTTCAGTCATGGGTCCATAATGGTGTAACTTTGGGCAAGCAAATTAATCTCTCTTGGCCTCAGTTTTCTTATCTGTGAAAATTGGCATGAAAGTAGTACCCACCTTACAGAGTTGTCACAATTCAATAAGATAATGAAGAGTAGTGCCGGCCATATGCAAAGTGTTCAGTAGATATTATCAGGAATGCAAGAGAATAAGCCAGACCACAAGCCTCTGTCGATGTCATGTCTGCTGACATCTCATTGGCCAAAACAAGTCATGCAGAAAGCATGCTCTGCCCACAGCTGGAGGAAATGCACCTCGCATAGAAAAGGGTGCAAATAGGTAATCCTGTTACGGGGGAGAGAAAATTGGGAGCAATGATCCAATTCACCACAGGTTCCTGGGACTTTGACCCTGGCAGGGGCAAAGAAAGAACTGTTAATGGCACTGATCTGGTTCAGACACATAACCTCATAAACAGCGCTAATAAAAAAGTAATAATAACATCTGCCATTTATGGAGCACCAACTTTGGTGGGAGGGTCTGTTCTCAGAAAATAGAAATATGAGCTGAGCAGACAGCTCAACAAATTTTCTTTCCCTCATTTCTGACTCTTTCTACGTCTCTCCCCTCACATATGCTGTAATTCATGGTGTGGGCTGTCCCATTTCAGGGAAGCTGATAATAACAACAATGATGATAAAAGTAATAGTAATAATATTTAAGTAATTTAAGTAATAATAATAAGTGTCAGGTACTTCATGTGCATTATTTCATTTAATTCTCATAATAACTCCATGGGGTGGGTGCTATTTTTCTCATATCGTAGATGAGGACACCAAGGCTTTGAGACCAAGTGGCTTTCCCAAAGTCACACAGCTGGTAGGGAGCAGAGCTAGAATTGGAACTGTTTGAGTTTGAAATCTGTGTTCTCATTATTCCACTCTTCCTCTTCCCTGTGCACCACAAAAAGTCCCATGTGCTTCTGTTCTCCAGACCTAGAGTGGAGCAAATGTTCTAGACCCTCTACCTATACTGAGGGAGTGTATAAATAGTAGCAAGGATATTGGTACTAATGTTACAGGAAATTGTATTTCTCAGATTCATGAAGGATGTTCTGACCTAAGAGTTGAATATAAAGCCCACCAGGGAGATGTGTGTCCAGGAGCTGGAGTCTTCCTTGTCTCACAGGGATGGGTGGAGGGGGCTGGGGAGCTGTGGTGTCCTGACTGATGGAATTTGTGGGCTTACTCAGCTGATGGCTGAGGCACCAGGCTCTGGAACATGGAGGCTGCCCAGAAGAGCCCTCTGTATTAGTTTCCTAGGGCTGCCTTAACAGAATACCACATTCTCTCACAATTCTGGAGCCTAGAAGTCTGAAATCAAGGTGTCAGTAGGGCCGTGCTCTCTCTGAGACTGGGTAGCATCTTTCCTTGCTAACTTCTGGTGGTAGCCAGCAATCCTTGGTGTTCCTTGGCTTGCAGCTGCATCATTCCAATCTCTGCCCTGTCTTTACAGTGTTCTCCCCTGTGTGAGTGCCTGTATCCAAATTTCCCTCCTCTTATAAGGACACCAGTCACATCAGATTAGGGGCCTACCCCCTCACTCAGTATGACCTCACCTTAACTTGAACATCAGCAGAGACCCTATTTCCAAATAAGATCACATTCACAGGTACTAGGGGTTAGGACTTCAACATGTCTTTTGTGGGGACAAAATTCAATCAATAACACCCACCATGACCTGGGACTTGGGTGGGGTAATCCTATTGCCTCACACGGCCTGGGAGCCTTCAGTGCAGCTGAGACAAGGGTTCTTCCAGGTGGCCCTTGGACAAATTAAAAAGCATAATCCAGAGAAATCAGGCTATAAGTTCCGTTCTCTTGCAGGCGCGGGACCATCCCTTGCTTTGCGACTGAAGACTTGCCAGGTCCTGGAAACATCTGGGAAGTGTTTTTGTTGAGGAGAGTTGAACATTTGAAGAAAATATTAGCATGACATTCCTGCCTGGTGGCTCCCCTCTCATGCACTGCTCTTGCACTGCCTCCCACCACACTTGTGCTCTGGTAGCCTAGAAAGAATGTGAGCTTTTGAGGGAAAGCCCAGCTCCATTTCTCACTGTTTAACCTTAAGAGAATTATTTCACCTCTTGGATCCTCACTTTTCCTCATCTGTCAAAATGGGACCATCAATACTCAGAGTTGTGAAAATGAAATGATATAATGTACAGGAAAGTATACATAGTAAATGTTCATTATGTGTTTATGTCCTTCCTTTCCCTGTCCTTACTAGGTGGGATCAGAAGGATGGATATACCAGTTTAATTCAACAGATGTTTATTAAGCACTACTACATACCTGACTTTGTGCTGGGCCCTCGGGATACAACAAATAATAAGATCAATTCTTGTCCTGTGGAAACACACAGCCAAGTAAAAATACAATAAGTTTTAAGTGCCTACACTACGCAAGGTCCTTCACAGATAACACCCCTAATTTTTACAACATTCTGTATTGTCTTAGCACCCCCATATTGCAGGTAAGGGAACTGAAG
This sequence comes from Diceros bicornis minor, assembly GCF_020826845.1. Classification (NCBI taxonomy): domain Eukaryota; kingdom Metazoa; phylum Chordata; class Mammalia; order Perissodactyla; family Rhinocerotidae; genus Diceros; species Diceros bicornis. The sequence continues at coordinate 17,195,541 of NC_080760.1, read as the reverse complement.
TTCCGATAGAAAGAACACAGCCAAAGATCATGCATCTGGGATTTGAACTGGTCTGATTGAACCCAAAGACCTTGTCTCTTGATGGATACCACTTACCATTTTAAAACTGACTCTACGGGAACAAGATTATTTTTTGCCTGGCTCTAAAGGAGAGCCTTGCCCAAAGGGGAGCTGGTTCCTAGCACAAGAGAGGCAGTGTCAGCATTTCCAGATGGTGTGTGGCTCCTCAAGACCAGCTTGGAAGGACGGTGCACATTTGAGTTCACATTCTGGCTCATCTTCTTGGTTTTATTCCTACTCCTACTCTGGATGATACATGTTTGATGAGTAGCCGTGAGATGATCAACTTTACCTTTGGAGCTGCCATCCTGTTCACTTCAGCATATTTCAATTTCTCAGGCACAAAATGAGCCAGTTCTGATTAAGAGGCCCAGTCATTTCATTATACAAGACTCTGAAGCTTGGGGTCAGTGTTAAAGCCAGTGTTCTTTAAAGACACACCAACACGCGCGTGCATGCACACACATATACACTGCAGGTCAGAAGGTCTATGGATGCAGAAAATATTTTAATAGGCTTTTCTAGTTCTTAAAAGAATGAAACTTCCAGGTCCACTAACCTGAGGAGGCTGAAGTCACACTGGCCCCTGGCCAACACTGAAGACCTGGGATGCCCAGGGTTCTTGGGAGCTAGGGGTCTTATGGTCTTGATAGGTCATGGAAACAAGCAGGATATATTGCTCCTTCTTAACCTGTAAAAAAATCAAAATCCCATTTTTGGTTTTTGGCTGTTGACAGCTTTCAAGCCTCATCGATCCCTCCTCCCTTCTGCCCCATATCTGGGCAAGCTGATAAGAACACCCAGGTGCACCCTCCTGTAGCAACTGTGGGAAGTTCAGGCCACACAAGCTCTTGTTCACAGGCAGAAGCTCTCACCCCAGCCCCACCCCCAACCACCATAAAATCCCAAGCCATTTCAGATCTTCTTGGGAGCCTGCCCTGCTCTCCCTAGAAAGCCTCATTATGTGAGTAACAACCTCTTTAATACTTTCTTGGTGCGTGTGTGGTGTCATCAGTCTTGACACCTGAACCAAATTTTGGGTGAGGGTACATCCCATCCATGTGGAGTGACTCAACACAGCCTCTTTCGTTTTATCTCTAAGGCCTGTGCTGCTCTAACATGTCTGGCATTACTTCTTCTGATTCCTTCATCAGGCCTCTCCTCCTCCCTACAGGGGAGTTCCCAGTGCAGGACAGGACCTCACCAAAATTGTGCGGTACATGAAGTTTATTTTTTGGGGTCGAAGCCTGCCCTTTGGCTTTTTACCTTCAGGACATTCTTCTCACATCCCTCAGCTACTAAGTCCCCTAGGCTTCTGCCCCACCTCCACAGTCACCCCTACCTCCCTTAATAAAAAGGCAGTGGAAAAGGGATCTGAATAACTCCTTCCCACCAAGTCTTGCATGACTTCTGCATTTTAATACGTTATTGATGTGGGGAGAAGACCCTCAATAGTTTTAGTAAAAGGACTCACTTGCTAATCGTGGAATTTTAGGCATCAGCAATAGGATAGGCCTCTATGTAGTTAGGGTCCTCACTTCCAAACATCTTCCCCTTCAACTCTTCAGCTAAAATTCCACAGTTAGGGCTTCACTCCTTTGGTTCAAAGCTTCAATTTTCCATTAAGGCAACTCCTTCTCCTGTGCACACAATTATCATGTCCTTTCCTGAGGGCAGAATTTTAGAGAGAAGGGATGGAAACCAGGAGGATGTTTGGTAGTCAAGGGGGCAGGAAGTCAATGGAAATTTTTATGGGGGAAAGGTTACAGGGCCCAGCAAGAATGTTCAGAGACCTGGAAATTCTGGTACGTCCTGATTTCCAGGGACCTCAGACATGCCTACTTACACAGAGCACAAAAGGAGTTTGATCTAGAGAATGTTAATGCTGCCAATGCCCTCAGAGGCTACCAGCCCAAGCTCACACTTTCACAGATGAGGAAACCAGTGTTCAGAGAAGTACCCTACCCAAGGTACTGAGCTCACACCAGGACCAGGACTAGAAATCAGATCTCCTGTCTCGAAGGTGGCACCATCAGTAGTGAGGTATACCACAATTAATCTATTACAAACAATCAAGCATGATTTTCGTGAGTGAATTCATTTTCTAATACATTACCAGAGCTCACCTGTGTTCTGATACGCTTTTGCGAATATGGAAGAAATAGATATACCACACCCTGGAATTGGCCTAGCCCTAGACATGTGCATGGAAGTGTGGTGTGCATATGGACATTGCCGTGTGTTTAGGGGTATGTGTGGGTGTGTGTGACAGCAGATACAGAGTGGGAACCTGTGTTCACATATCAAGGAATGGGGGTCCTTTTGTACCCCTATCATGGACAGCTTCTCCTTTAAACTTCTGCAATTCTAAACATAGGTTGACTGTTCCTCTTTCCCCTCAACCATATAGAAAGGTTATGGGAGCCCAGGGTCCCCACTTGGTTTGGGGGAACAGTAGGGACTATTTAAGGGAGAAGTCCTGCCCTTTCCAAATCAGTCATGTTCAGAGGAATCCCATGGCAGTGAGCAGCTGCCTCGAGCCCAAGCCAGACCACCAGCCAAGGAAAATAGGCTGTAGCCCTGTTGGGTTTCTCTCTCAGTAACCTGATGTAGTCTTCACCCCTTTTAGGACCTAACATATTGCTTCTTGTAAGACTCAGGCAGCATTTCCAAGTTAAACAAGGGAGAGAGGGCACTGTCCTCCCCACTGCTGTTTTCCTGTTATTCTGACCCTTGCAGAGTGTCCTGGGGCCGTGGTTGGAGCTGTCAATGACACAGTGCAGATGTGAGTAGTGGAGTCAAAGAATGCCCGTAACCAAAGTGTACAGCCCACTGCTTCTGAAGGAGAATCAGCATGAAAGTACATACATACATGTGTATATATGTGTTTGCTTTTCCTACAAAAACTTTAATTAGTAACAAAATTTCAAGTGACCATAATCCTCCAGCATTAAAGACAGCCTGCAGGCTAGAGCTGGATTTTTTCAAGTCAATCAGCTTCCTTCGTCAATGTGGTTCCCATTAGCCAGAGAGCTGCCCAGAAAGGCTGTCTTATTTCACCTGCTTCCTCTGAGGGAGGGCTACAGTTGCCTTGTTGCCATGGGAATCACTAAAGGGATGGCTGTTCATAGTCTGAGCCCAGGCAGTCCAGAGAGGGAGGAAGATGCCCCCCTCCAGCTCTGGGTGCCTGGAGATGTGAAACCTGGATCATGATGACCATTCAATAGCCAAGCTTGCTGTGTAAGTCCAGAACTACAGAACAGCTGTTGAACCTCAGCCCTGAGGTTCAGCAGGAATAAACAAGATTTCTAAGGGTTTCTCATCCTTGTCAGCTTCCCCTTGTCAGTCTTCCTATTGCTCCTGGGAGCCCCTACCCAGAGAAAGCAGAGTAAAGGGGGAGTTATCCAAAGATGACTTTTGCCCCTACTTGCTCACTCCCACTCACTCTTACCCAGCTCTCACTGGGATTCTAAAGCAAGAATAAGTGGGCTGGGGTAAACTTTTTTTTTTTTTAACTTTGGCTGCCACCTACTTCTTATTCAAATTTAGCTAAGTTTATTGAGTACCTATTATGTGCTAGGCATTGTGCTCGGCATTTCACATTTATAATCTCACACAATCCTTATGACAACTCTGCAAGGGAGGATTAATATCCCCATTTTACAGATGGAAGGATTCTGAGATCAGAGGGGGACCAGATTGTAGAGGTCTTGAAGGCTAGCAAATAAAAATGGAGTGCCATCAACCCTCTGGGGACAAGTAAACTTGGGTTCCAGCCCCAGCTTTGTCTTTTAGTGGCTGTGTGACCTGGGCAAGTTACTCAACTTTTGAGCCTCATTGTCCTGATTGGCAAAACAGGGATTACCTTATGGGGCTATGAGGAATAAATGAATAATGCATGTGCAGTTAGCACACTGCTTAGCACACAGGCATTCAATAAATTAGATGATGATAATTCTTGGAAAGATAGGTCTAGTAGATGAGTGCAGGGCAAAATTGAGCAAGGAGATTTTGGAGATGGGGAATGCAGATAGGAGGCTATGGGTTTTATCTAACATTTTCAAACAGGAGTGAGTTGGCGGGGGGAGTAGGGATAACAAGTCTATCAATAAAAAAGAATAGAAAGTTCAGAAATAGATCCAACATAAGCTGGACTTCAGTTTATGATAGAGGAAACATTATAAACTAGAGGAAAAATTATGAACCATTCTATAAATATGTTAGGACAACTGGCTTCTAATGCGGAAAAAAATTACATTAGATCCCTACCTCACACCACACCCAAAAATAAACTCCAGATGGCTTAGGACCTAAATGCTTGAGAGAATGTTTTTATGACATGGAGCACAGGAATGATTTATTTTATAAGACATGAAAATTATAAATCTAAAAGGAAAATGTCAAAATTAAAAACTTCTGAGAAAGCAAAGTAAAAGGCAAATGATAAAGAAAGATTAATATTTGAAATACATAAAGAAGTTCTTTAAGTCAATTTTTAAAAAGGACAAAGAGCCCAACAACAACAAAATGAGTAAAGACTATAAACAAACAATTTACAGGAAAATGCTGAATATTCAATATACATGTGAAAAGCTGTCTGGGCCTCACCAGTAAACAGGGTTAGTCAATTTAAACAAAGAAATTCAATTTCATGTTTTTAGCTTGGTAAAAATGGAAAATTATGACAATACAGAGTATTGGTGAAAATGCAGGGAAACAGGAAATCAGCAGGTAGGTAAAATCATTTTGGAGAACAGTTTTAGCAAACTCTAATAAAATTGCAAACACACATACCCAATGACCGATCACTCCACTTCTAGGATATATCCTAGAGAAACTTTTGTACATGTTTTATAAACATTGCTTGTAGAAACCAAAAAATTTGAAAACCATAAAATGCCCACCAGTGATAGCATGGATGAAATGAACAAATTGTGGAGCATCCATATGATGGAATACTATACAGCAACTAGAATACACAGATCCTATCTATATGTAGCAATAGTGCTTGTTCTAGACAACACAATGTTGAGTGATAAAAGTTGCAGGATATTATGTATACAGATGATACCATTTCTCATACAAGTTTAAAAGCATGGAACAATGTTATTTATTGTTTATCAATATGTGAATGTATAGTGAAAATGTAAAGACAAGGATTGGGGACACATGGAATTCATCATAGTGGTGGCTTTGGGAAGGGAGGGGGGGGACAGATTTGGTGCAAGGACATGGGGTATTTTAACTCTGTACTGTTTTATTTCTTTTTAAAAAGAACTGAAGTGAATTTTTAAAAGTAAGCATTTGTTCATTTCGAGTTTCAGACACATGGATTCTTTCAGAGTTTTTTTTTCCCTTAATTAAGCAGATCTGGGATCACTATGCCTCACTCTCTTCTTCCAGGGCCTGGCTCTCCCACACTTCTGTTCATCAAGGAGTAAAAGTTAGTAGTCCCATCAATTACAGGAGGAACTTCTTGCTGTTATTGGGGGAGCTTTTTATCTTGTCTCTGAGAGAGTGCCTTTTCTTCTCGTGGCTCATGGCTTTATCAAGGAATTTAACCTGTCTACAGATCTCCTGGAACTTCTAGTAGGCATAACATTAAAAGCAAAGCATCCATTGGAGCGATGTTGGTGGAAAAATTATATAATTTTAAAAGGGCAGTGAGTCAAACTCTGAAATAAAAACTATAGAAGACTATTGCATCAGTATGGTCACAACAGGAAACAGAATTCACGCCTGAAGACTTGGAGTCTATTACAGAAGTGTGGGCAGGGTAATCGGAACAAACAAGGATGGTGAAGTACCAGGGATCAGCAACAGTGGGAAGTCATTACCACCCTAAGGCCTCGGGGAGGAAGAGAAGGAACAGTGTCACTGTGGCCCAGTGAAAACTGAAACTATGGGAGAGGGACCGCCTGGTGTAAGCTAGAGTCATGGAGGACCTCACCTAAGCAAGAGACAGCACCAAAGCAGAGAGAGGGTAGAAAATAGGTGAGAAGATATACCGTGACCTATCTTTCCTCCCAGCCTGTACCCTCTTCCAGTTTCCTCCCATTGACTAAACCTGACCAGAAGCCAGTTACAAGGGATTCTGGGAGATGTAGTCGACATCGGAGTCCGCCAGGGCTCAGAGTAGGGAATAGCTGACATGCGGGTGGGAGCAAATGGTGACTAATCAGCGGAAGAGCTAAAAGAATCCCAGTCGTGGAGTTAGTGAGTGATAGTCACATAGTTTAGTTTGATAGAACAGAAAAAGAGACCTGGGCCATGATGCCTTATGCGAGAGGTTGCTGTTAAGGAAGTAGAAACCAGAGAGGAAAAAGGAATAGGGCTTGGGATTTGGAATCTTGCTGAGCCTCTTGGAAAAGAGGCTAGTGGGTCTTACTAGTCCCAGTGTGAGAGGCAGAAGGAGGGGGCAGGGGCTTCAAGGTGGGACCAGAGGGAGGTGGCAGCCAGTGGCTATAAAGCCCCATCTGTTTCCTCCAGGTGGGAATTCGTAGGTAGCCATGGCCATGGCTGCTGAGTACACAGATGTGGAAGGAAGCAGGCAGCTGATGGAAAGCAGGTGAGTGGGAGAGAGAAGCGGCCTGTGTCAGACCCAGCATCTGCAGGTAGGAACCACCAAGACCGCCCTTCAGCCTGAGGCTGCCTGGGACCCCATGGGAAACAGTTCTTGTTGCACTAACCAGGCTCCAGGTAGGCTGGAGATACTTTCAGGAACCCCATGCTGGCTGCCTCCCCCAGTGGCCCAGCAGCAGACAAAGTGATACCTACCAACTCATTAAGATTTCTCTCAGCTTGGGGCTTCTCAGCTGAGGTCTGTTTGGCTTGACTGAGACACAGAGAGAAGAGTGCTAGGGGGCAGCTCAGGCCAGGGCCACATCCGGGCCATTTTGAGCAGGGAGACACAGAACTTCAGCCTTCTATTTTTGGGAGGGGTGGTTCTCAGCCTCCTTGGAGGCCCCAAATCCTAACCATGCAGCACCAGAGTTCTCCATCCAAAAGACTACATACTTCTTGAGGACTGGAGCTGAATTTTGGCTTTTAAAAAAAATTTTCATTCCCACAACATATATTTGGCACTCAGTGATTGTTGAATATAATCTGGTGCAGCCCCTTCCTTTCAGAGACAAGGAAACAAAGGCCCAGGAAAGGCAGGCATATTCCGTAAGAGAACAGAGTGAGGACAGAGCCTGTACTAGAACCCAGCCCCATTCCTGTCCACTGCTCTTTCTGCTATGGCAGCACAACTCTCCTCATTGTTCTGCTAAGTGACTTGCTGGGGGAGCATTTCCATCGGGTAAAGGGCATAGTATTTGGCCCCACAGGTTTCCTGACTGCTGCTTCCCCACCAAACACAGATGGGCTCTTCCTGGCATAGAGCGGGGTGCCACGGAAAGCTCTGGACTCAGTTTTTTATAGGAAAATGTATGCTGCCAAGTCAGGCTCCCCCGGGGACATTTTAGCTGCATGACTCATGGGGTATTCAGAGATCCTGCTCCATTTAAGGGTGATCTATTTACAACCATGTGTAGGTTTTTAGAACTTTACAGTGGTTTGTGGGGAGGGTGGAGTATATATTCAGAATGCACGGCCTTCCCTGGACTGTAAATAAAATTGGTGTGTGTGTGTGTGAGAGAGAGAGAGTGAGTGTGAGAGCCACAGATCATGATTGTGTAGGAGCTTTCTAGAAACAGATAGCTAAGTCTTTTCAGATCTGAAAGGACTTTCTGCAAATTAGAGCTGCAGAGTATCCTTCTTGGTTGCTGACTGCCTGGCTGAGGGAGTAGACACAGGGAAGAGATCCGGCTAAGAAAGTGAAGGGAGCAGCATCTCCCACGAGCCCTGGACTTAGCCATGATTCTAGGATAGTAATTCAGGTGGAAGCATCACACTCTTTTTCCTCTTTAGCCCAATTTCTAAAACTGCACTGCAAGACACTGTGGGAGGCAGAAGGAACTGATGCTCCCCTCCTGTAAGGAGCCTTTGCCCTAGATCCGGGAAGGGATGGACGTCATCCCAGCAACCCCCCTGGGGAATCAGCTAGATGCCCAGAGATTTTGCTGGATGGATGCAGACTTGACCTCAGAGAAAGGTGCCCCAAAGTGTCCCCCCATCACCCTGGATCCTCTAAGGGACAGTGGGTCTATTTTGTCCTCTGGGGAGGGGAGCTTTGCTGAGTAGGATGATGGGGGAGGGGCCAGCAGGGCCGTCATAGCCACCCTACCTCAGCCTAGAAAGGGGTTGTGCAGACAGTGGCACCACCGGCCACCCCGTTGCTCCACAAAAAGCCTTGGAGCCATTCTTGAGCCGTCTCTCTCCTCCACCCCCCACCTCCATCCATCTGTCAATAATTCCTATCAGTGCTAGCTCCAATGAAGATCCCCAATGTGCATTTTTCCCCATCCTCCCACTGAGCTACCTCATCTAAGTTCATTACAGTGTTCTTCCAAAAGGGGCCTGTTGACTGTCAAAGGGGCTCTGAATTCCCTTTAAACCAGCCTCCTTCACTCTCTTCTAAGTACATTTCTTCCTGGGTCAACGTACTTTCAAACACCCTGTGGGAAAGAACGCTTTTGTACAAGCCTCCCCAGAGGGACATTCGCCACCTGGAATCCAATCTAACTGGCTCCACTAGGAGCTTGTGCAGCAGCTGGAAAGCCAGCTCCAGCTTACAGAGGACTCGGCCTGGCAGCAGGGACTGAGCTGAGATCACCAAGCCTTTGGGACTGGCCTGGGTTCAAAATACTCTATTGCCTGAGCTGAGAAGCAACAGAACTTGCCTGTGGCTCCCTTGTCCTGAAACCACAGAGCCACATTCTGAAAGCCTGTTCCCTCAGCTCACTCCAGCCTGATGAGACTAGCAAAACCACTTCATTTCTAGGTCCCTTCTAAAAGCCAGCGTGCCAGGGGTCAAAATATCCAATGTCCCGATGAAATATACACCATTTACACAAGATGTACTGCTTTGTTGTTCATCATTGTCAACACAGTGGGGGAGCTGGTGGTGGGCATTTTGAACTCATGACTTTAAGGTAGCCCAAACAGATACTAAAGTCTGTCCACCCTCCTTGTTAAGATCATAATTATAGCTCACATTTATTGTGGTACTTACCTCGTGTCAGGCATTGTTCTAAGCACCTCATTGGCTAATTTAATCCTCTCAACAACCCTGAGAGGTAGATATTGTTACTATCTCCATTCTGTGGATTAGGAAACTGGAGAACAGAGAGGTAAAGTCACTCTCTAAAGGTCCACAAATCCAGTAAGTAGCAGGCAGCCTAGTACCAGAGTGTGTGCTCCTGACCACACATTATATATACATACATATATATACATTTGGGGTATATACATGTGGGGGTCATGTCTAATTATAAAAGAACTGCTACATCTTTCCCTCTGAAGCCATTGCCCCCAGCACTGTGGGCAGGAGGCAGAGCCTGGGCTGTAGGATGTGTGGGCCTTGAACTCCCAGTGAGCAGTTCTTCAGCCTCTAAGGGTGTTGGCCATCTCTGAGCACTCATTAGAGTCAAACAAGTAATCTCTCTGTTGTCCACTCCGGTTGGGGATGGCGTGTTCACCGTAATCTAATACTCTAGTTGCATACATCCTGCAGGTTTCTGAGTCTACAGGAGTCTGACAATAGCAGATTATCAGACTGATGAGATCAAATGTTGACCTTGTGATTTGATATCGTGCAGAGTTTGGGATCTATAGACGTGGAGGGTGTAAGAGAGTGAACTGATCATTTATTTTTGTGACCTTCTGACACCCCTGGAAAATGTTTTAGCAATCCCTGATCTCTATTTGTTTACATGTCATTTTGCATAAAAGTAGAGTTGAGAACATGTAATCACAGAGCCTTAGCCTAACTGGGCTGTTAACAAAGCTTTCTAATTGCTGGAATGCCCAGTGAACCACTAGCCTTGAGTACTCGACACTGACATTTGGTTAAACGGAGACGATGCCTTTATACCCAAAAAATGACTGCATAATAAAATATTAAGGTAATGGAATTGCCTGGGAAAGAGAGCTCTCTAGGAAGGAGGGATATTCCTTACAGCACAAACAGAGCAGCCAGATCCATCTGTCAACAGATGCACCATTCAGAGGCCAAACTGTGGCATCACTAATAATAGAGCTTACTTGATCAGAAAAAAATTGGCACAAAAAGCCAAGGTAGTCTTTCAATAGTCTGGGGGAAAGGAATATTTTCATTCAGAAAATGTTATTTGAGCTCCTACAGTATGACAGGCATTGGACTAGGTATGGGGACATGGCAGGGAAAAAGTCCCACCTCTGGAGCTCACAGGCTAGAGGAGCTAGAGAGAGGGAGATAAAAGAGCCCTGGTTATGTGCAAAGAGCCAGAGAGAGAGTGAAAACTATACAGGGGCAGAGCAGAGGGGAAGCGAAAAGGGGCATATGTCCCAGTGTGTGGCGGCTCCTCAGAGATGTGAGTCTAGACAACTTCTAGCCAATGTAAGGAGGAAGGACCTCAGGAACATTACAATGCCCCCAGCACCGTTTGCCTTTCCTATGCCACTGAAAACATGGCACATTCAGGGAGCTACCAGATTTTCAGAATAGCTAGAGCAGAAAGGGCAAGAAGAGTTGGGGCAAGAGATGAGGTCTGGAGACATCCTCAGAGACGAGAGCACAGAGGCCCTTGTAACTTATATCAAAGAGTTGAGCCTTTTTCCTGAGAGCAAAGGGGAGCCACTGAAGGCTTCTAAGCAGATCAGTTTAGAGAGATCCTCCCGGCAGCACTCTGGAGGGTCAGTGGGGGAGGGGGTCAAGAGCAGGGCAGAGAACCCACTGCAGGCATTCTGGAGGGAGCTCACAGTGGCCTGATTCTGGTATAAAGTATTCAAGAGAACATTTATTTCTCATTTTCATCACTTCCCCTTGGTTTCCTCTGCTTTTTGGCCTCTCTGAAGTCAAGACATTTGCTTTTACTATCAATATTCAGCAGGAATAAAGGCACAGTGTCCAGCCCTTGTCCTCGGGAGCTCGTGCTCTTCCTGAGAATATCATGACTTTGTCCCCAGCACAGGAAGGAAATACCATTGCCCCAGCGTTTTTAGAGAAGTCACTCTTCATTTGCTTCTGTAGATGTTTGTCTCTGGAGAGTGCTTGGATTCCATGAGCATGTGCGTGAGTGCACTACAGTTCAGCTAATGGGTGGCTCTGCTTTTCTTGGTTTCCTGGATGCAGGCAAACTTCAAACAATGCAGTTTCCTCCTGATGCTTATCTCCACAGCCCATTTCTCAGAATGTCTTGCCCATTAACTTTCAAACAGCACCATTTTCGGTGCCAAGCCACTTGCTTCAAGGTTTGGAACTCCACTGGAGCATAAAACGATAGCATTTCTGCCTCCACCTCCCTTCCGTTCCCCTAAACTATGGCTGTCTTTCCTCTAGCCCCCAACGAAACAAAGCTATACACTTCCTGAGAAACATCCTTAAGCTTGAACCTGCCCTTGGTCCCTGAAAACTATTTGGCTCAAGAGTCATCCTTGTAATGCATTTTAAGAGGAGTCAAAAATGCAGGGAACACCATTCTTGAAAATGGGTTCCCCAAAGGCATCAGAGACAATGAGCAAAATGAGGATGATTCAGTACAACTCCATACATCTCTGAGAATCCTTCACAGGCTCCCCATTGCCCTCAGGACAAAGCACAAACCCACTAGTTGTCTGTGTTCTTTTGGACAGTGGGGTTCAGCCCTGACTCCTCACTCTTTAAGCCCCAGCGTGTTTTTTATTGGGTAAATGGTGGGTGATTTGGAGACCTGTGATGGCTGCCTGAACCAGGGGAAGAGCTCCCCCTGCTGGCAGGAAGCTCCTCTGCGCCTTAGCCCCAATTACCCGTGTACGTTGCTCTATGCGTTGGGTGATTGGATGTGTTCCTGGAGAGTCGTGCATTAAATTGAATCACATGGTGAGCGTTCTTGGGGTGTGCACTTTTAAAAGGAAATCCATGGCAAATCCTTTTTGTGAGGCGAGAAATCCTTTCGTGATGGGGAATAATCACTGCGCTTCACCAGCCCTTCATTTGTTGATGCTGTGAATTTGGGGGTTTCTTGAAGGGGTTCTCTTGATGCTGGTGTTCCTGCTGAAGACTCTGAGCATGGCTCCTAGGGAAAGGCCACAGTAGCTGAAGCTGAGCCCAAAATGCTTGAACATCTGACATTTCCATGGTTTGCTGAGGCTCCTTGTAACTCAAAGCTTGTCTCTGTGAAGTGGTTGGTGCTTCTCAAAGCCTGACTGGGGGATGTCAGCAGCCTCAAGAGCCCTCCACTGGCTGATTCAGCTGGACCAACGCACACATTTGGAAATGGGTCAACTCCTCCTGTGGGCCTTGGCTATAGAATGGTCACGAGGAAACAGGAAGGAGAGGGCACAAAGAGAAACCCCCGCTCCATCGGAAGGGTATCAACCCTTACCCAAAGGGATTGTGCTGTCACAATTAGGGCTGTTTTTCCTCCCTCCAGATGTTGTGTGTTACAGAATCCTTTGTTGGTAAGCACACACATGGCAGCTTTAGCAGCAGCCAGTGCCAGCCCGAAGGCTTCAACAATGGGGGACGCAATTGAGCGTGAAGGATGATGTGCCATGCACTGAGCTATGAATACCATGCTTCTGGGAACACCATGCTGTGATGTTCCCAAAAGCACAGATCCAGTTTTGCTTTGTGAACTCTTTGTCACCAGATATAAGGAAGCCCCCGTTTGAGCCTGGAGATTTGGCCCAAGGGAATGATTAATGGGATTAAACTTTAAGGCTTGATCTCTTTTGTGATTTGAATCCTTGCCATGAGAACCTACCTTCAAGGCCAGCATTGTGGTTTCACCCGAAGGCCCAGGAAGATGGGCCCTGGGTAGTTCCCAGACTAGACTCTGTGGAATTCAAAGTCTAGAAGGGCCAGGCTGCTTCTCTATGGTTGGTTGGTGTGCTGAAAATCACCAAGGAGACCGTCTTGTGGGATCCCTGCGAACCCAGCCATCAAAGGGGGCCAGAAACCATTGGACTTGAAAATTATGTTCACGGCACCTTGAGCTCAGAGCATGAAGGGAAACCCAGAATAAAAAGCACAAAGACTCTTTCCTTCTTCAATAGAAAGGGCAGACAGGCTACAAGCATTTGAAAGCGGTTATAAACACCAGACCCACCAACTACAATTTAGGAGGTCTTATATGTAATCTGCCCAGTCCCAGATATTTTAATTCTATGTTGCAGGGAAGTCAGTGCCAGCTGGCTGCTGACCGACCATGCTCAGGGTTCAGTTCTAAACAGCACTGTTTGGGAAAAGCTCAATCTAAAACAGACAGCTCTGGATGTGTTTAGGTTTTGCTTTCTTTCCACTTTTAAATATTAAAAATTGGCTCCAGCTGTGGGGTAGAAAGTAACGCCTAACCTATAAAAACATTGACAAATAAATCACAATGCAATTTGCTGCGCATTTTTGTGAGGTCTAAACACCAGTTCTTGAAAGGAATTTTCCATTATTGCATCTTGGGAAGATAACTTCTTCATGAAAAATTCATTTGACTTTTATATTTCATAAAATCATCACATAGCATTCCCACATTTGGGATCTGCATGTACGCTGGAGCACCTATGACTTTCAGCTTGGCTTTTCAGACTCCCAAACCTCTCTTCCCTGACTGTTGCGGGAGAGGGGACAGCATCGGGAGCCTTACATGGTAGCTTGAGGTTATGCTGCATCCTCTGCCTGGGGCCCCTTTCCTTCTGAAAACCAGGGAGTCTCAACAAAGGGACAGCTCTTTTTGAGTCGAGATTGAGCACCAAACTCCCCTAACCAAATTCTGTCCATGTATGCACACCCCTGGACACCACTCTGGTCCAAACGAGAAAGAGGCCCTCGACTGCATTATTTCCTGGTGGTATCACTACTAGGAAATAGCACTTTTCTTTCTGAGGTAAGGATAAAGGATTGATGGGACACCCAGAACAGAGGAGGGGAGAAGGGTCTATGTGACAGACTTGGTGCTGTAAATTAGAGTCTTCAAGTACCTTTTTCCAGTTTACACGGCGTCAGCTGTGATAGGGTAGATGTGGCTACACTAACAAACAGCCCCAAATCTCAACGACTTATTTCTGCTTATATTACATGTCCATCACAGAACCATTGCACTGTAATATTCATACCAAGATCCAACTGATGGAACAATCACCATCTGAAACATTGTCAATGCTCGTGGCAGAGGGAAAGGACCATCTTGGAAGGCCTTGCACAGGTAATAAATGCTTGCAGCTCATTGGCCAGAATTGGTCACATGGTGCTATCCAACCTCAGAGGGTGCCAGGAAATGATATCCCACCTGCCCAGAAGATAGAGAGGTGAAAAGACTTGGTGAGTGGCATTGATGGATGTTACATCCAACGTGTCTACCCAACTATGGAGGTTCTTCTGCAGTATCTGTACTAGCCAGCAACCCTTCTGGGCCCTGACCTCAATAAGATCACAGCCCTGGGAGTATAGCTATGGGAAGCCAGAATGGATCAAGTGCAGTCAGGCTTGTAGTGGATAGCCCCGTGGGGTGTCTGCCCAGTCCCTGGACCTCTTCTCTGAGTGCTACACCCAGACTACCTACTCATAGGGGTGGTTCCAGCAGTTGCTGTCATGTTGGTGCTACACAGCCCTCCTTAGGTCCAATTGATTGGATCAGAGGAATGCACCCAACCAAAGCTGAGCCAACAGGATTCTCTGTCCCAGAAATTTACAATTGTAGTTTAGAAACAGCTAGTCTGTACCGTGCCTATAAATTTGGGAGCTCTGGCAAAGGCATTTTCTGTCGTATGCATGGAGAAACTGACAAAGTTGAACTGTAGGGCAAGAAGAAGGAGTCAGACACGAAGAGAAAAGTAGACACAAGAAACCACATTGAGGGCCGGCCCCGTGGCTTAGCGGTTAAGTGCGCGCGCTACGATGCTGGCGGCCAGGGTTCAGATCCCGGGCGCGCACCAACGCACCGCTTCCCCGGCCATGCTGAGACCGCATCCCCACGTACAGCAACTAGAAGGATGTGCAACTATGACATACAACTATCTACTGGGGCTTTGGGGGAAATAAATAAATAAATAAATAAATAAATAAATAAATAAATAAGTAAGTAAAAAAAAAAAAATTACTGTCCTTGCTTAAAAAAAAAAAAAGAAACCACATTGAGGGAGAGAGTGCATGAGAGCAAGAATGAGAGAGAGAGAGAATCCCGGCCTATGTGCCTAGCATGTGGGCACTTGATTCTAGCATAAAATCAGCACTTGACTGGCAAGAGAGAATGAATGTTGTATGGGAAAACACGAGTGTCCACCACAGAAGATAATTACTTAGGTCAAGGACATTGACTGTCTGGAAGATTCTTGTCAAAACATTGACACTCATCGAACAGATAACACCTGACGCCATTACTAGCCATAGCCACTTTATGGTGGATACATTTAGCAACTTAGGCAGCCATTTGGTGATGTCCTTAGACATGAGAAAACATATTGGATTACAGAACTTTTATTAACCTCTTAAATATGTATCTCCTTCCTTCCATACCAAGGGTCACAGGGGATGATAGAATATCCCATAATTACTCATTTGTTTTATCCCATACACAGCAGTTTCAGCATAACAATACCAATCCTGCCATCATCATGATGACCAAAAAACATTTTAAAAATTTTTGTATGTAATCTTTCTATTCCCTCCCCCCATTAAAAAAAATAGTTATTCTATACCTACACTGTCAGAGCATAGAGCTATTAGATACTTTACTCTTCCTTTTAGCCTTCATTTAGTCTTAGTGTGACAGGTAATTATGTATTTAATGCTGCCCACAAGTGTCTCTCTAGTCATTTTGATTGTTCTAAGTTTGTTCTCTAGTAGACTTTTTAGGGAGGGCTTATGAGACCAGTTTCCCTAAATTGTCACATATTGATAATAACAGTATGTCTGTAACCTTTATACTTGAAACTCAGTTTTGCTGAATACAAATTCTTGGTCACATTTTCTTTTCTTGAGTATCTTAAACATGTTACTCCATTTTCTTCTGACGTAAAGTATCACTGTCAAAGTCTGATGATAATTTAATTTTTTCTCTTTTATGTCACATATTCTTATTTTCTAGATGCACAAAATATTTTTTTCTTTTTCTTTAAAGTCCTGTGATTTTATTAAAATATATTGTGGAGTTGGTCATTCAGGTCAATATTCCCGAGTACGTGATGTGCTTTTTCCTCCTGATGAATTGACTACTTTATTATTATAAAATAGCCTTGTTTATCCCTGGTAATATTATTTGCTCTGAAATCTACTTTGTGTGATATTAATATACCAACTCTAGCTTTCTTTTTAAATTATTTTTATTTTTGATTGTGGTAAAATATACATAATATGAAATTTACCATCTTAACTACTTTTAAGTGTATAGTTCAGTAGTTACGTACATGCACATTGTTGTGCAATCTCCAGAAATCTCTTCATCTTGTAAAACTGAAACTTTATTCCCATTAAACAATCTCTCCATTCTCCTCTTCCCCTAACACCTAGCAAGTACCATTCTACCCTGTCTCTATTAATTTGACTGCTCCAGGTAGCTCAAATAAGTGCAATCATACAGTATTTGTCTTTTTGTGACTGGCTTATTTCACTTATCATAAATTCCTCAAGTTTCGTCCATGTTGTAGCATGTGTCAGAATTTCCTTCCTTTTTAAGGCTGAATAAAATTCCATTGTATGTATATACCAAGATTTTGTTTATCCATTCATCTGTCAATGAACACTTGGGTTACTCCTATCTTTTGACTATTGTAAATAATGCTGCTATGTACCTGGGTGTACAGATATCTCTTTGAGACCTTTTGGATATATACCTAAAAATGGAATTGCTGGATCATATGGTAATTCTATGCTTACTTTTTTGAGGAACCACCATACTATTCTCCATAGTGGCTGCACCAGTTTACATTCCCACCAGCAGTGCACAAGAAAGGGTTCCAATTTGTCCACATGCTCACCAACACTTGTTATTTTACTGTTTTTTTTTAATAGTCACTATCCTAATGGGTGTAAGGTGGTATCTCATTGTGATTTTGATTTGCATTTCCCTAGTGATTAGTGATGAGCATCTTTTAGTGTGCTTATTGGCCATTTGTGTACGTTCTTTGGAGAAATGTCTATTCAAGTCCTTTGCCCATTATTTAATCAGGGTTTTGTTGTTTTTGTTGTTATTGAGTTGT
Source organism: Diceros bicornis minor (assembly GCF_020826845.1). Lineage (NCBI taxonomy): Eukaryota > Metazoa > Chordata > Mammalia > Perissodactyla > Rhinocerotidae > Diceros > Diceros bicornis. The sequence goes on along the minus strand of NC_080760.1, from coordinate 17,178,225 downwards.
AAGAGTTCTTTATATATTCTGTATATTCACCCCTTATCAGATATATGATTTGCAAATATTATCTCCTATTCTGTAGATTACCTTTTCACTCTGTTGATTTTGTCCTTTGATGTACAGAAATCCAGCTTTCTTATGATGACTATTAGTATATCTTTTTCCATCCTTTTACTTTTAACCTATTTGCTTTTTTATTCATTCTGACAGTCTCTGCCTTTTAATTGACAATGTTTAGACCGTTTACATTTAATGCGATTATGGATATGAGTAGGTTTAAATCTATCACTTTATTTGTTTTCTATTTGTCCCATCTGTATTTTGTTCCATTTTTCTCTATTTCTGCCTTCTTTTGGATTAATTGAATATTTTTTTATGATTCTATTTTATCTCCTTTGTTGACTTATTAGCTACAACTCTTTATTTTATTATTTAGTTGTTGCTTTAGGGTTTATAATAAACACCTTTAACTTATCATAGTCTACCTTTAAGTGAATTTATAGCATTTCATGCGTATTTATAAGACCCTTACTTCTATTTCTCCCCTTCTGACCTTTGTGCTTTTGTTGACATACATTTTACTTTTTTTTTTTTTTGGTGAGGAAGATTGCCCCTGAACCAACATCTGTTACCAATCTTCCTCTTTTTGCTTGAGGTAGATTGTCCCTGAGCTAATATCTGTGCCAATCTGCCTCTATTTTCTATGTGGGACACTGCTGCAGCATGGCTTGATGAGCGGTGTGTAGGTGTGCACCCGGGATCCAAACCCAGGAACCCTAGGCCCCCGAAGCGGAGTGCAAGAACCTAGCCACTATGTCACTGGGCTGGCCTGACATTTTACTTTTACATATATTATAAATACTAAAATAGATTGCTATTATTTTTGCTTAAACAATTATATTTTAAAGATATTTAACTAATAAAAAAATTATACACATACATGTGTACTTACTATTTTCAGTGTTCTTCATTCCTTTGTGTAGAGCCATATTTTTATCTCTTATCATTTTTCTTCTGCCTGAGACTTCCTATGGCATTTCTTATAATGCAGCTCTGCTGGTGATAAATTCTTTAAGTTTTTTTATGTCTGATTTTTTCAGTTTTTTATGTCTGAAAAAGTCTTTATTTCACACTTTTTTTGAAAGATCTTTTTGGTGGATATAAAATTCTAGATTGATATGACCTTCTTGCTTGCATTGCTCCCAAAAAGAAATCTGCTGTCATCCTTATCTTATTCTTTTGTATGTTAAATGTCTTTTATTTCTGGATTATTTTATGATTTTCTCTTTATCAGTGATTTTGAGCAATTTGATTTTGATATGCCTTATGTAGTTTTCTTCATATGTCTTGTACTTTGGGTTCATTGAGTTTCTGGATCTGTGAGTTTATAGTTCTCATAAAATTTGGAAAAATTTTGGACATTACTTCTTCAAATATTTTTTAGGCCCCTTCCCCCTCCTCTCCTTCAGGGACTCCAACTACACCTCTATTATCCTGTTGAGGTTGTCCCAGAGCTCACCAGTGCTCTGTTAACTTTTTAAAATAGTTTTTTTTCTCTGTTTCATTTCAGATAGTGTCTATAGTTATATCTTCAAGTTCAACTAATCTTTTTTTTTCTGCAATGCCAGTCATCCCATCCAGTGTATTTTTAATCTCAGACATTGTAGTTTTCATCTCTAGAAGTTCAATTTGGATTTCTTATATTTTCCATATTTCTATTTAACTTTTTGAACATATAAAACACGGTTATAAAAAACTGTTTTAATGTCCTTGTCTGTTAATTCTAACATCTGTGTCAGTTCTGGGTTGGTTTCTACTGATTAATTATTTTCCTCATTATGGGTTGTGTTTTCCTGCCACTTTGCATGTCTGGTCAGAAGAGGCATTATTCTCAGCCCTGTGTGAGCATCAGGTACTGTTCCCTCTAATCCTTCCAGGTTGTTCTTTCACCAGCCTTGGGTAGTACTGATCAGTACTCTGCTGAATACCCTAAGGTGATCCTCTTCAGATGTCTGGGGTTCTTTCTATGTGCAGCTCTTTTCTCAGTATTCTGTCCTGCTAACTCTAGCTCCTTTTGGTCTCCCTGTACTCATAGCTTTTTCTCCTCAACTTGAGGAATCTGCCAGGCTCCTCCTGGGTTTCCTCTCCCTACCCCACAACCTGGAAACTCTCACAAGGAGTAAGCTGGGGTAATCATAGGGCTCTCCTTGATTGTTTCCCAGGGATTGTTTCTTAGGGATCACAGTCTTTCATTGCCTGATGTCCAGTGTCTTGAAAATCATTGTTTCATATATTTTATCCAGTTATTTTAGTTGTTTCATATTACAGAGTAAGTTCAGTCCCTGTTACTCCATCTTGGCCTGAAGCAGAAGACTGATGTGCTTTTTCAATATGTGATTTCAATTTTTTTAGGAATATTTTCTTGAATTATACAGCTTAGTATTTTTTCTATTCTCTTGCTTTGGTTTTATCTTCAAGAATTTCTGTTATCTGTATGATGGATGTTGGATTTTCTTTGCCTATCTTCAACATTTGTCTTTTTTTAAAAAAATTCTTTTTATCTCATTCTTCTCTTCTTCTTCTTTTTTTTTTTTTTTGATGAAGAAATCTGGCCCTGGGCTAACATCTGTTGCCAATCTTCCTCTTTTTGCTGAGGAAGATTAGCCCTGAGCTAACTTCTGTGCCCATCTTCCTCTATTTTGTATGCAGGACACTGCCACAGCATGACTTGATGAGCGGTGCATAGGTTGGTGCCCAGGATTCCAATCTGTGAACCCCGGGCTGCTAAAGCAGAGCCCGCAAACCTAACCACTATGCCACCGGGCCAGCCCCTCTTTTCTTCTTTTTGATTTTTAAATTTTTTTCTTTCACTTTTATTTTTCTTTAAAGCATCATCTGTTGTTTTTTGCTCTCATTGTTCCTTATAGTTTAGTCTTTGTTTCTGAAATAATTTTTTCCTTTAATTGTTACATCTTTCCTGAGTTCTGTCAGCTCATTTCTGAGTTTTTCTATTTGTGACTTTTGTTGTTATTTCAAATCTTACATTATTTCCGTAATGTCTTTTGGTTCATTTTGAAGTAATAAGTTACAATTTTGATCTGTTTTATGGACATGTTTCTGGTGTTTTTATTATTTGTAGGAATGTTATTCTCATTGTCTTCTATTTTTAAATAGTAACTCTATATGGGCTTGCTGCTTATTTTTATGTAACATTAGTTTTCCTGGGCCTATAGAGTGAGACAGGGTTCGGAAGAGCTTTTCTAACCACCCAGAGCTCCCTGTACTGTTGTTGTCGTGTAGTGTTAATAATACATGAGCTTATTTTCTGGCACTTCCAGGCTCTGTTCTTTCCCCCCACGTTGGACTGGACTTTTTCTTTCATCCCTTTCTTATTGTCTATGTCCTGATCAATTTTGATTCCATTCCCATAAGTTTCTCCTACTTACGTGGCTCTGTTCTAGAAGGGAGCTCTGAGTTAGTTTTGAGAGTTTAAAGGGCTAGACAGATCCAGCCTTGTTAGTCATTCTTATCGTGGTCCCCTTTTATTCATCTGGTGCTGGAAAAACCAACACCCTCCCGGTTCCAGCTGCCTTTCTCAAATTGGGCCACTGTGCTTTCCAATATGTACCTGTTGGCTATTTGCTTTCAGGTCCATCAAAACCTGCCCAGTTGCTTCTTTCTTCTTCCTCCTTGATAGATTCTGTTACCATGCAGGTTTTGAGGCTACTGGTGGTTTGTCTCCATCTGTTTGTATTTTGGAGTTGGTGGGGATACCTAGTCTCCTAGTTTTGTTTAAATGTTGCCCATGGGTTTGCACTTTTGCTGTCCGGTTGCACCACCTGTTTTTATGAGGAGATTCAGACAGACTGAAAACTATGCTGCCACAACTGCTATTTCCTGAAAATTCTGTATCTGATGTCCAATACTTTGAAAGGGCTTCTTCCTCGTTGGCAAAGCCCTACACAGACCAAAACCAGGAGAGGGGAGTGAGAGATAGGATTCCTGCTAAGTTGGAATGGAGAAAAGCGTGAGATGGTTATCCAGTGCCTTCAGTGTGGGTGCTGAGAGTAAAGGAATGGTGTTGGTATTGGAGAGCTGCTTTGTTTACTTCTACTCAATAAATATGAGTTCACTTTTCTGTTGTGAGAGTCAAGAGGACGTGTGCTAGTTTGGGCATGTATTGCTAGAACCAGTATACATAGATTTTAAACCACTTCAGGCTCAGTTACTTGCAGTGTTTTGTTTTGTTTTAAGTGAAAATGGTCTATTTCCACATTCTCACTGGTACCTAGGACTTTCAGCTCTAATATTCTGTGCTTCTAAGGATCTCAAAATAGTTGGTAAATTTTTTGTTGTCTGCCTCCTTTTCTGACATTTGAGATGCAATTCAGGATTTCAATTACCCTATATTTCATTAATGTAAGTGATGGGATTAGCATCACAGGGTAAGAAATTGGTGAGAGTCCCAGACTTCCTACTCATGCTTTCCTGCTCTAGCCATGTTGCTTTCACAATTGAGTTTGTCTAACCCACTTGTGAAAACAAACCCAGGCCAAGGGGATAAAAAGGCTCTGGGCAGTGAGGATGCCTAAACTATGCTGAGCATATTGCCCAGTCTTTGTCCTTCCTGGGCTGTTGGGCTTTCCTGGCAGCCTGATTTTGTGGGGACTTTCAGGGTGTTTGCTATAGGTAACTCTCCGTGTTTCATTTGAACCAGAGACATAAGGAGTCAAGGAAGGAAGTGGGATGGATTCCCAGATGACGAGGACTATGGCATTGGAAAACATGGTGGAATTAGGGTAAACTTTATCTCCAGATGGAAACAATGCCTTTCTAAGAAGTTGTCAGATGATTTGCAAAACAATTGTGTTTTCTTTGTTTGCCTGGAAAAATGTCCAAATGGGGTTTTTATGATTCTAGGGTCCCACATGGCCCAGTCTCTTCAAAATCACATTCAAAGAAAATGCACTTCAGAAACTAAAAGTTATTTTTAAAAGCACTCTAGTCTTTATTGTATCTTTCAAAGATGAGGATCCAATTTCTAATCCTAGGCAACACAGTGTACAATTTTTCACTCATCTCCAATTCTCTCACTCCACAGCTACACTATAGCATCTAACTTTCACTCAATTTTCTCCAAAACTTCCCCTGACATCCAACCCATGGGTCTTCATACATGATTCTCTACACTGTCATTCTCTACTCTGTTGCCTCACCAGAAGTTGCCACAGGAGTTACCACACCTACTAGGCTGCTCTAGAGAATCTGGGAGACCTTATGTCTCCATAATCCCTGGTCTTCTCTTGCTGTCCACAGAAGGAAGTTGGCAGGACCCTGGGAATTATATTCTTTGCTTGATTTCTTGCAAGTAAGTCCAGGGGAGAATTACCATTGAATAAAGCTCTCCTCCTTTGTATATTTAATCAATAAAGAAAAATGCATTTGAGAAAGCTTCCACTTGATCCCCTGGGGTCAATAATAGTGATGAGAAGGGACTTAAGAAACTGGGCAAAATCATTAATTGCCAACGCAACGGGTGGGCAGAACTTCCAAAGGGCAGACCTCTTGGGGAAGACTAGGGAATGACCCTAGTTATTGCAGAAGCAGAGTGTGTGGTCCAGGCTCCCTAGCACTTCTTTAGGAAAATTCAGATTTGCTTATAGTCCTCTTACAAATGCTTCAGTGTCACCTGGGGTGGTTTAAACCGGGACAGATGGGAAAAGTTGATGAGGTATTATGCAGTGACTAGGGATGGTCAAAAGCTTATATGTTGGCCTAAAATATAGGAGAGTGGTGGCTCTCCTATAGAGAGCCACCACTGTCCCAAGAGAGACAGGTGGCTCAGCAACAGGATGGTCCATCAGGAGCAACAAGAAAGTGGTAGTTATCTCTAAATCTACAAGGTAGTAGGGGACCCACCCAGTAGCTGGGACTCATGGGCAGTACTGGAAAATCAAGGCAAATATTTTATCCTAGAGAAATGGAGGTCCTAGGTATGACAGCGCTTGATGCAGGGGAATTGGACAAGGATGCAGTGACCACAAAAGGGGCCGAAAGCAAGGAGACTGGTCACAGGAACAACACAAAACAATCTAGTTTTTAGACTCAAGGGACAAGATCAGAGCTGGACCCTAGGAAAACTGAGTGAGGCTGAGCCCCCAAAGTACAAAGTGAAAGTGCCCAGGTGCCCTGTAGGGGATGCTGTCTGATGCTGGTTAAGTGCATAGGCTGGGTTAGAATCGTGGCTCTGCAATTTCTCACCTTTGCGACCTTGAGAAAGTTAGATAATCTCACCCGGCCTTGCTGTCCTATCTCTAAAAGGGGGTTAATAATTCCTATCTCACTGACGAGTCATAAACATTATATGATATGATTGTTTTCAAGCACTGGTACTACAGAGTAGGGTAGTAAAACATGTTAGTTCTTCTTCTCCCACCACCACCACCACCACCACCACCACCACCACCATCATCGTCATCATCATCATCATCATCACCATCACCATCACCATTATCATCATCATCAACATCATCATATCTCACCCATCCATTCAGAACAGGACTGGCCCCAGAGCCTAGGCTGCTGTCTACAGATGAGTTTTGGGGAGATGTAGACGTAAAATGCATACACATGTACAAACAGGATGACCCCAACTTACTCAAGTTTGTTTGTAAGTCAGTTATTTGGCACTTGGAACCTTTGGCCATAAAAGCTATACTATAAACAACTGTTGGGTTGCCGTGCTGGTCCACCAATGCCTTTTTGCTCAGGGGAAAGAGGCTAAGCATTGAGTCAGCATGAGGTGAGTCCACCATCTTTACTCCTGCTTTTAGGGCTGACCCTTAATGGAGAGGACTTGTGAGCAGAGAAGGGGTGGGAATCTGCCTTAAAATGAGACAAGCTCCATGATGTACACACAAAGGCTTTCCCAGACCCATGTCTGTCCTAAAGCCATGCTACGACCCAGCTCCTGGAGAGTGGCACCAAGACCCCCAGAGTGGAAGCCCAGAGGTTCCAGGGTTGAGAGAAGGGGATGACTGGACCTTCTTTGCTGTTATCCATTATCCTCATGCTTCTCCACTGCTCCAGCTGAAACCACTCCAGTGAGTGGGTGCATCTGTTCCTGCCATTTGCCAGCTGTTGTAAGAGAATTAAAAGTCCCATCTGAGGCTGTGATGAACAATTTAATGATGTGGCTGGGAATTAGGGCATAATAGCAGAATTGTCACTTCATTTTCAGGCTTAGATTAGTTGAGCTGAGTTTGTGCTGCCTGACCAGGAAATGGGCCCTGCGATGCAGCTGTGTTCAGGGGCATGCAGAATTCTCCAGGAGGGAGAGGAGGAGGAGGAAGAGTAACAACAAAACTGGATCAGGCCACTCTGAGCCTGAGGAGAGGCAATAGAAAGTCTCAGATTAAATAGGAACTGCAGCAATGCCCAATTTACCCCGAATTGTTGGAGAAGGAGTTTTAAATGAATGCATTTTTTAGACGACTGAAAGCAAATGCTTTTTCCCAAAAATGGAAACTTCTAAAAGCACATTCATCATTATTCCATGCTGTAATGGAGTTATGTCCTGAGAAGATTTTGAGGCATGTAGGGCTATTTGCCCTGGCACCAAATGACCCCCAACTAATGTGTTTTTCTATTTGGGGACTCTTTTGTCTTTTTTTGCTGCCAGCTCTCACTTCTCAGTACGTCATCTCCCAGCATCTCCCACTCTGCTCGCTTGTCTTTAAACTGCAAGAACTAAAGTTTATCAGAGAAAACAAGAAAATCAATCTGCTAAAGCAGAAATCATATATACAATTTGATTCTAAGACAATAGAGTTGGATTAATGGTCGTTCTTCCTCTTTACCCTTTCTTTGTCATCACTGCCACCCACCTCCCCAAACACACAGAAACACACACACACACTCACACACACACACTCATTGAAGACCAAGGCCCTAACTCATAGCCTTTCTCTCCATCCCAATCCCTGCCATTACTGCCCTTAGACCCAACCCACTGGGGTTCCCACCCTGAGCGCCATCTCTTGGAGGACCCTTCTCTAGCCCTCCTACAGCTATGTCACTTCCCAAGGGGCAAGGAGTCGAAGGGGCCGAGGGAAGGGTCCCATAGGGAGCCCATGCCTCCTCTTTCAAGACCATATTCTGAGTACCTAGGACCCTAGGAGTCCCTGCCCAAATGGCCTGGAGCCCACTTCCAGGACCTCTTCCATGTACCTGTCCTCTAGAGGGTGAACAGTGCTACTGGTATGTGCACTCTTAGGGGTAGTCAAGTAGCTTCTGGTTGGAGGGGAACAGATGGAGCTTGGATGTGCAGGGTGAGGTCACACAGGCATGAGAGCAAGCCCACCCCGCCATCTCAGAATGGAACAGGGTTGAGGTTGGGAATAGACGGGGGTGGGGGGAGACACCTCCATTTATACTCTTGCCAAAGCCGCAATAATCTTAGGAATGGACTGAATCCCTGCTTGATTTATTCTAGGACGTTTTGATGGCTTTGTGGATGGCCCATCCAACACACTACTAGCCTTTTGGGTTCTTGGCCTCCTCAATTCCAAATCCCTTCACCTGCACTGAAGATCTTAGCATTACCCTGAACTTCACAAGTACTCCTGAATTTGCTGGCACTAAGCATGTCAAACATAATTTGCCGACTCCCCTCCCAGCCTCTGCCGTCTTAGAGGCACTTAGCCTGGGAAACCCAGGCCTCTATTCCTTTCAAAATCTGGATCCCCTTTTCCTTCCCATTCCTTCAGCACCACCTTTGAGGAAACTAGCTGCTACCTCTTTGATATCCAAATTTATTTATTTGATGAGCCTAGAGAACTTTAAAAACACGAAGGCCTCTATAAGGAATATCTACGAGACAAATTATCTTCTCTACCTAAAAAACCCAAAAATCTGAAAAGGAGTAGCACAGGAGCGAGGGAGAAATACTTTTCACATCTCAATAGATCAGACGTCTCTCTGAAAGGCCAGCCAACCACCAATGGGCTCTCCCTTGCTCAGAGGGTTGCCACTTGTAGTTCAGTCTATTCTGGGACATCTTGTTCCATTTCTTGACTCTGTACCTTTCCTCCTTCCATTACCTAGAGCACCTCTTCCCTTGAATGTCATGTCAGTCTCTCGTCTGGCCTCTGTTCTTTAAATCCGTGCTTCATGCGGCAGCAAGACACAATCAGGCTGCATTACCCTTTGCTTATAACCCTTCACTGCCCTCCCCATGCAGAAGAGGGCTCCCGCTCCTTGGTAGGGGTGCCAGGCCCTGGCCTGGCCTTTCCATCTCTCCAGACTCACCTCCCATCATTCCCATTCCCAGCAACGTTAGATCATACGTACTTCATCTCCCACATCTTGCCAGTACGTACTTGCTTCTGTAGGTTTGTTTATGCTGTTCCTCTGCCTGGGTGACCCTTGCTACCACCCACCCGTTCACTGCCCACCCACTTTCACACGACCAACTTCTGGTTGTCCCTTGACCCTCGGCTCAGATATCACACCTCCCCACCCTATCTCCTGGCAAAGGTGGGGTTGGTGCCCCTCTACTGGACTCCCACAGTACTGTTTGAGGCCCTGTATCTTAGAATGTCCCACATTGCATCAAAATTATCCAGTGATGTGCCTTTAAGTGACTTTAAGTGCCTCAAAAGTAGGAACCACATCTTTTTCATCTCTGAGTCCCAGCCCAACTGCACCAAGAACTCAATAAATGTTTACTGAACAGATCCAAACTAAGAAGAGTATGTGGATTTTTGTGATACTTTTTCTTCACCAGTGACTCACTCAAATAAAGATACCAACCTAGAGGGCTTCGTGCTTGTTTCAGGGTTCCCTGTGACTGAGGCTGCTAGAAGTCTAACTACCAGTTATCAATCTTAATCAATCAAATGGTTTGTTATTATACATTTATTGAGCATCTATGTGCCAAGTATTGTGGACAATTATACAATTATACTGAGAGGAACACAACAGAGTCCCTGGCTTCAAGGAGATTATAACTTTGATTCTTTTTCTGGAAATTAAAAATAACATGATTTACAGCAGAGTATTTTTTAACAGAAAGGACATCAAAAAAAATTCTCTTTTCTCTTTCAGTGTCTGCAAATGTTTGATTATCAGCTCACCTAAGGTTCCCAAGCCATGGGGTTCTGGGTTTTGTTTGGCAGCCATGGTCTGCCTGAGAGGACTGAGAAAATCAAAGACAAAATATTATAGAGGAATGTGTATTTTCGAGCAATAAAAAGACTCTAGAGATTAGAAAAGCGACTATAGATTAAAGGGGGAGAAGGTGAAGACCTGTTTCTTTTTTTTCTTTTGGGAAAAAAGAAATCGGAATGACCTACTTACAGAGATTTTGTGAAATAAGTTTGTTCCATAGCAGTGATTGTGTGGCCCTATGTCAGTGATTCTGAAACAGGGGCAGTTTTGTCCCTAAGGGCACATTTGGCAATGCCTGGAGACGCTTTTGGTTGTCACATCTTGGGAGAGGGGTAGTTCACCACGGCATCTATTTATCTAATGGAGGCCAGGGATGCTGCTAAACATCCTGCAATGCAAGAACAAAGCCCCACAACAGAGAGTTGTCCAGCCCAAAATGTCAATAGTGTCGAGATTGAGAAACCCTGCCCTATATTATGGGGCGGGATCGACACTAACTACACTCCAAAATCTGCAGAAACAACCAAACGGAATAATGGTTCTTGGTAGTCACAAGCTTGACCCATGGGTGGCTCTGACTCATGCAAGGAAAAGCTGGGACTTCGACAGAGGCCAGAACAGAGCTCTTGGATGATTTTTATGCTATAATTAATTTTTAAATACTCTCACCCTCTTTTCCCTCTCCTGCCCCCAGCTGCCTTTTTTTAAAAAAGGAAATTAAATAAACAAGAACAATCCTCAAAATACCCTTTGTTTATGTCATTGGCTTTTTTCCTTGGCTGATGAAGTAAAACACAATATAAAGGAGAAAAAATATCAACAAGGGCTGCCACTCAGGCTTAGTGGTAGCCCCCAGAGCACAGCAAAAGCTCGGTGTATGTGAACTACTCAGAGAATCAAACCCCTTAAATGGGGATGAAATGCATGGGTGGAAATGATCATCATAATTTGTTAATTGTGCTTTCCCCACGGTAGATATTTCTGGGTTATTTATTTAAACACAGTAGTATATGTTTGAAGGAAGAATATCCCAATCCATATTGTTCTATTTTCCCCTGCAAGGGTCGTATTTCTTCTGTCAATAGCACAGGCTCGGTTCTCCTTGAGCCCCAAATTACACTTCCTCATGAGAGATGAAAATGCCCTTTTTCCTTGAGACCTTTATTCCACATGACTTTGCTAATGACTAGAGTAAAATTGAGAAGTTCAGGAAAAGGAAATCTCTCCCTCCATCAAAGTGAGTAAACAAACTAAAGGCAAACAAGATGCCAGAAGCTAAAATGTGTAGCGGGTTTAAAATAGGTCCAATAAATCTGAAAGCTATGCTAGATCTATGGTTAGACCTCCTTGCCTGTCCACCCAATTGTCCCTACAATCTAGGACCATGGCACATGGCCAACGCTGACAAAATATTTTCGCCATTTTATTGTGGATTTTTGTTTCCTGGCATTGAAAAAATGTAATACAAATGCTTATCAAATCTCTCCAATCTCACCTTGTCCCCTGTCTCCCCACCATCACCCCCCAACTCATCTATACCCAGATATCCCACATTGCCGTGCTAATTCACATCTCCAAGCCCTCATGCATCATATCTTCTTGGTCTGAAACACTTTCCCTGCTTGTCCACCTGGAGAACTTTTCACCTTCAAAATCTTGCTGAGACAGCACCTCTATGGAGATTTTCCTGACCTACAATACCCTCTCCCCCACACATATTTCTGTGTCCGTAGAGCAGTTGTTGGTGGTGCCTCATTCATATCTCCTGGGACTATCCCCGAAGCCACCTGGAGTTTCAGTGGATGCTTCCTGGACATGTCTATGGCTTCCTTTTTTTGTGTGTGAGGAAGATTGGCCCTGAGCTAACATCTGTTGCCAATCTTTCTCTTTCTTGCTTGAGGAAGATGGTCCCTGAGCTAACATTCGTGCCAATTTTCCTCTAGTTTGCATATGGGACCCTGCCACAGCATGGCTTGATGAGCGGTGCATAGGTGGGTGCCCGGGATCCAAACCTGTGAACCCCAGGCTGCCAAAGCGGAGCACATGAACTCAACCACTATGCCACTGGGCCAGCCCCTATGGCTTCTTTTTTCAAGCATCTGTGTCTCTTGACTTGAGGTCTTTCTCTGACCACAGGAGCATGTCATCCCCACACAGACTAGGCAAAATTGCCAGAAAGTTAATGCCCCAGCAGCAACCTTTAATCTTTGAGGGGCAGGAATTCACTGATAAACACCCCAGCTCTCTTACTTTTGTTGTCATTAGTGCTATCAAGTCAATTCCGACTCCTAGTGACCTTAGTCATCCTCTCACCTTCTGGTGCTATATCAGACAATGTCTCGGCTGCTGTAACAACCAATAGATGCGTGGTGTGGCTCCCTGACCAGGAAACAAACCCAGGCCACAGGGGTGAGAGTGCCAAATCTTAACCTCTAGACCACCAGGGTCCTTACTTTAGATGGGACAATTCTGAAGGGTGCTCTCCACCATGTCTCAGAGAGCTCCTAATAGATCTGAGCCCCTTTTGCCCACAGCATTTACCCATTAATTAATGCACTCTTGATGGGCTTTTCTTCCTTCTCTGTTTCACTCTCTCACTCCCTCATTGTGCTTCCTTGGATCACCTCTCAAATAAATGAGTGGCACTCAAATCCTTATCACAAGGTCTACTTCTTGGGGAATCCAAACTAAGACAGTGCCGTACAGACATGTAACTGCTCTGTGTTGTATTTATTTGTGTCTGTGTGTCTCAGATAGCTCTTTTGAGGGCAAGCACTATTTTTATTTATCTTTATTTATCCCCAGTGCCTAACAAATGGTGAACCCTCTGTAAATGTTTATTGAAGTGAACTGAGGGGAAAACAGACTGAGAGACTTGAAGGACCATCTGCAGAAGACCTGGAAGGGTGGACCAGTGGGCACAGGAATGAAGAAGAGAAGGAAGATAGTTAAAGAAACTGAGTTGTGAGGAAAAACTAGATTAATTAACGAGGATGGAAGAAGTCTCAGGGATAGCAGTCAAAAAAAATGCATCTATTGAAGGGAATTTTCTAAGCAGACAGAGGTGGTATGATAAATGATCAGAAAGTGGACCCTAGGGTGGGAATAGACAGGCATTTGGGTGGTCAAGGAAAGGGGATTTCCAGCTGTATAGAAGATGAGAACTGGACTGAACAGAGAATCAAGGTGAAGTGGTGACCTGGCTCTTTTTGAGAAGAAACGTCCTTGGACAATTAAGCCCCAGACTGATGCGTCACATGACATCAGGTTTAGCCCATATAGTTTTTGCTCAGCGACGAATGTTAACAGAGTGGCAAAAGCACGATTTGCTTTCTAAGTGGCTAAGCATGTGCTGGGCTGCAGACTGGTTACCGAGGAGCCGGTGGAGAGGAGGTTGAGAGGAAAAACAATGCTCTTGAGACAAGGTGCCCCAGGTGCCCAGGTGGAGGGAGCAGAAAGCCCCAGGAGCAGAGCGTTGTTTATTTGGAGGAGGGTATGCATTGTTTCATCACAATGCTACATCTTTCCTTAATTTTTTTTCTCTTCGTATCCTCCATTTTCTTTCATTTGTGATGACACAATCCTAATGAAAAGTTTCAACTGATGTGAATGGAAAGGCAATGTGAAATACAGTATTCAGTTTAACAAATATTTGTTGACAGTCTACTAAGTGCCAGACCCTGTGCCAGGGGCTAAGTTTGAAGTGGGCAAAAATATAATCCCTATTCTCAAGGAGCTAACAAGGTAGCAGGGCCATATTTATCATCTTGCTAAATATGCTATATATATCATAGCGCGTTTCCAAGAGAGCACAGAGAGGGGTATGCTAATTCCATAGAGGGGACAGGGCAGGGACAGCTTTAGAGGAGAACTGAGGTTAGAGCCAAATTTTGAAGCGAAGCAGAGATTTCACCAGGAAGTGAAGACAAGGCGGGCATTCTAGATGTTCATTCATTTGTTCACTGTCTTTGCTGAATATTAATTGAGTTCCTATTAGGTGACAGGCATTGGGGCAACAATAGTGAATAAGATGACAGTTCTGCAAGTTAGGGAATGCACAGTCCAGTGCTAGAAGCTGACAAGAACCAGGCTGTGACTTTACAGTGGGACAAGAACAAAAGCGAGTAGTTAGCACAGTGTGCTGTGGTACATTGGATGGCACAGTATGCTTCCAGCCTGAAAGACGTTGGGCGGGGCAAGAGTTAAGGATGGTGTGCTAGAGGAGATAACATCCTAGCTGAGACCTGAAGGTTGAGTAGGCATTGGCCAGGTGAGGGCTGAGGCAGACTATTCTGGGCAAAGGGGCGTTTCTGTGCAGAGGCCTAGGGGCGAAAGCGCCCATTTAGGAGGATAGTGAGAGATGAAGACTGGAGAGGTAAGCTGGGAAAAGGTCATAAAGGGTCCTTTGAAGGAACTGGGACTTTATTCCTCTGTCAATGGGAAATCACTGAGAGGCCTTAAACATGGGCATGCCATATTCAGCTTTGCATTTCAGAAAGATTTCTCTGGCTACCAAGTAGAAAGTGAATTGGAGGGCAGAAAGGTAGAGGCAGGAAGACCAGTTGGAAGGTGGCTATAGCAATTCAAATGGGAAACACAGGCCTGGGAATGAGTGGTAGTGGCAGGTGGGAACAGGGAGAAGTGACCCAAGTGGCACACACATGCCCAAAGACACTGAGAATGCAGTGGAGCTGAGAGATGCCACGTGAGGTGGTTACAGCCTAGAGCGAATGGTAGAAATTGATGGGCATTGAGTCCACCCTTAATGTCAGTGGACCTCCAATGCCATGCTAAGAAGTTTGGAATTCACTCCAGAGGCAGTGATAAATCATTGAAAGGTTGAAAGAAAAAACGATTGTAGCTCTGATATCTCTGAAGGGTAGATTGGCAAGCAAGGAAACTGTCACCATTTTAGAAATAATGCAATAGTCCAGATACAGAACTTAGGAGTTTGAGGAGTTGGAAACCTCCATGTAACAAAAAGAATCTAGTCTAGAAAGGAATGACTGACTTTTGCAAATTCAACTTTCCTCTGCCTTTTTGTTCTATTCAGGCCTTCAATGGATTGGATCGTGCCCACTCACATTGGGGAGGGCAATCTACTTTACTCTGTCCACCAATTCAAATGCTAATCTCTTCCAGAAACACTCTCACAGACACACCCTGAAATAATGTTTAACCAGATATCTGGGCCTCCTGTGGCCCAGTCAAGTTGACACATAAAATTAACCATCACATGTAGTAAGCACTTGGTGTTAGCCTTATTTACTATTCTGAGGGTTAAATTAAATAATGATATAAAATTCTCAGCAAAGTGATGGTCCATACAAATTGATAAATAAATATAGTCATGCACCACATAACAATGTTTTGGTCAATGACAGACCGCACATACGATGGTGGTTCCATAAGATTAGTACCATATAGCCTAGGTCTGTAGTAGATTATACCATCCACGTTGGTATAAGTACACTCTAGGATGTTCTCACATTGATGACATTGCCTAATGCTGCATTTCTCAGAATGTATCCCCATCACTAAGCAACGCACAACTGTAATAGCTATTACTATTAGTTCTATTATTTTATTATTAATGTTGAAATCATGAACTGGTGCTGTGACAGTGGAGAGCCAGAGAAGGGAATCATGTCAGCAATGTCATGTGGAATATAAACTTTGATAAAAACATTTTCCAAAAATAAAAAAAGAGAGAGGCTCTGTTTTCATTGTTTCAAAACAGTTGGAGGTAAGAAAGCTGGCCAATTTACTTGGAAATATTATGATAGGATTAAGAAAATCAGGCATATGGTGAGAATGATTTGATAAGTTTCAAACTCCTCAAACTCCTATATTGAGTATCCTAAATTTTTTTTAATGCACAGACTATAATGTTGGTGCAAATCTTTGCAAAAGTCAGTCATTTCTTTTTAGCCTAGATTCTTTTTGTTACATGGAGGTTTCAGAGCTTGCCCTTGTTGGGTCAATGAAACATCAATCAGTAATTTTTCCCTTTACCTTCACAAAGAACTGTTTTTACCCTAAAAACAAAACAAAGCAGAGGATGCGCAGTATTTGAAATCCCTGACTCTGCTCAGGGTGCCCTCTGACAACAGCTCTGCAGCAAACCTCGGGAACAGCCATCTTGCTATGGAAGTCTAGGCCCTCCAGAGTGACACAAGGGCTGTGACCCAGGCTTTGGGTCATTCATAACCAAAGGACCTGCAGAGGGATGAGCCAGAGTAAAACCTCAACTCCTGCACAGAATATGCAAACACACAAGAATAAGAGCTTCTCCTCCATTGCGTCAGAACAGCTGGAATTTTTATGAGAGGACTTTCAAGGTTATGGCTGGACGAAGCATTGAATACCCCTCACAGGACCAATTGGTGGGTGAACACTGACCAAGATGGTATCTTAAACTCCATGAACTTCCCCAGAGGAAAGTAATAAGTAATACTTGTGCAATCCTGTGAAATTAGTTTCTTTTCCATTTCCCCTGGGTACACATGTTCTCCATGCACCCAAGAATAAAATAGTGGCCATTAGGCCTTGAGTGTTTACTCAGCAAGTGCTGGTGTCCTTAGGAGGCTCTCTGGCCCAATACTGTGTGATCTTTCGAGGGCTGGCTCCAAACTGGCCCCACGAAGGATCTTATTACTTTTCCAAAACACTGGGGATCATCATTTAGACACCAGAGTAGAAACTGCCTCAATCATTCAGTTAAAAACAAACAGCTATCTGGTTAGGAAAGAGGTTTATTTCCCATTGCTCCCTCGGTATTGAGGTCTGTTTAAGAACGTAGTACCACAAGTCTATTGAGACCCATGTGAAATAAACAAGACTGAATTTTAAAATATATAAAATTTTTGACGTAGACTTGTCGATGCAATATCAACCTCACATAACTTGATAATAAAATCATCAGGATATATGCACTCTTGTTTTTCTTCTCTCTTTCTCTCTCTGTTTTGGAAATGATGTTTTAAATTAGAGATGAGAAATGAGAGAAAGAGAGCTACAGAGAAAGAAGACATTTGGAGCACTGAGCCAACACAAGAGTTCTGAGTCCGTGTTCCCTCTTCATGGCCCATTTGAACTAATTCATGAGCACACAGAAGCCTACTGAACATAGGTACGCATCTGTGTTTAAAACCACAGTTAAATGGCATTCCTTGCTGGGATTTCTTTACATTTTATTTCCTTGGTGATTTATGGACTGTCCTTTTCAGGGGGTTTACAGGTTTCAAGAGAAAGCAAACCTGTAATTTAGTTAAAATATTGAGTGTGTAGAATAAATCAGAACTAGCAATAAAGAGAAAAAAAATTTAGGGTGTCGTTGTTGGCGCTAGGAGTTGTGCTGTTGGGCTTTATTGCAAGGACTCTGTTCAAACATAATCCAGTGCATTGGCACCGAGTTTTGTGTCTAATTCTACTATCCCTCATCATGTAATTTTGGATAAGTAACTTAAACGGAAACATCTTGGACGGGACAGAGCATGGTTTCTGGAATCAGGCAGATCTGGGTTTCAATCCTGGCTCTGCTATTTAAAGATAGTGACCTTGGGCACATTAAATAACTTCTCTGAGCCAGTTTCCTTGTCAGTCAAATGGAGAGGGTAATCTTAACCTCATGCAGTTTTGTGAAGAATAAATAAGATGGTGTGCTAAAATGCCTTCTACTTCCTCTTGTTTTCTTTTTCCAGCTTTAAAAGATGAATTATACCTGCTATCTACTTGTCTAATGACTTGTTGGGAAGATTAGTTAAATTAGTTAATGCCTAGAAACCAGTTTTAGTGAGTAAAATAAATTAGTTTACAATAAAACTATTATTGTTAAGAATTAAGTAGCGCAAATGCCCAGGGGCCTGAGAGTGGGTGGGATTCACATGCTGCTTCTGACCTATGAGACCCTAAGCAAGTTACTCCTCTGAGCATCAGTGTCCCCCAAAGCAAAGTGGCGCTGGGTGGAACAATGGGTTTTATCATCACTCTGTGAACACCAAAGTCCTCCCCAGCTATTATGATCTTTGATTCAATCAATGACTACCTCTGTAGTTTGTGAAATGTATTTTTATAGGGAAACATTCTAGGACAAGTATAGGATTTGTCTAAGAATGACTTTTGTAGCCTCTTCTTTCAGTTACTAGGTAAAAATTTCTGATTTCTAAGGCTTTATGATGGTACACGAGTGCAGATATTTAAATATAATGACTTTGGTGGTCTGATTCATGAAACATACATGTTACCAAGTTAAAATTCGGTATTTGACTTGTCCAATAGAGAGTCCTTAACTGTTTGGTTCAGCAATCTGTATGCATGAAAGAAAGAATACGTGTGCATGTGCATTTGGGGGAGAGGGAGCTCTGTTTGTACTGAATATCACAAACATTTGAAAATCAGATAAGCTTAATAAAAATTCAAAGTTATCTTTTCACAAACACAATTACAAGCGTATCCATGTTTTTGTAAGTAGAGTCCAAGAAATTTTGTTGGGCTTTTCTTCCTCGTGTCCTAAAGGACCAAGACTATAACAATTTTTCTCTCACTAAAGATTAATATTTCAAAGGATTTCTCCTTAAGGGTAAAACCTACAGCAATATCAACTTCTAGGATAAAGGAGAACCTTTTTATTCCTCAGATAAAATGTGCATGCTTTATTATGCAGCAGGAAGCCGGGAGCTGCCTTGCAGTGCTGTCTCCAGGGACCATGCCAGGGACGATCCCACAATGAGAGTTAATAATGTGAAGTTCTAAAGTGGACCTTGTTTATACAAAATTCAATTTTTTTTCTGAAAACATAGCAATGTGCCAGGCACATCAAACATTTCTAGACTTTACAGTTATCAAAATGCACATATATCTCACAATTAAAGACATACTGTTAAATAGCATTTAAAATTTTATCCTTACTACTTCTTTAAAAGCTTCCTAGATTTATCCTGTTGAAGAATGGACTGGTTGTTGTTTAATAATAACCTAAAAATGCAAAATTTTGCCAAGTTTACTAAGACTCTTAATTTGTTGACCACAGTATCACTTTTATTAACTGAAATGAAAACTCTGACAGGCTTGAGAATTCAGTTGAAGTCCTTCATGCTGTCAAAAAGAGACACACATTACGTTTACTGGGCATTTTAAACTTTCTTTCTCAACTTCTTATTGTTTCAGTAAGATAACACAGGTAAAAGTCCTAGCACATATCTAGGCATTCAGTAAAAGTTATTTTATCCATTAATAAAAATTCCCCTTATCTTGTTGATAACTCCTTTGTTTAAACACCAAATGCCAATAAGATATTTCCCTAATGGGAAGTCAGGTCAGTAGGCTAGAGAATATACTGAAGTAGAGATCTACAGCTGGACCAGCTGAAGCTGTGCTCAAGTTTATGTTCTTCAACATGCTACTTGAGCTCTAAGACCACACATCACTTTCAGAGTATGGCATTCCTATGCTCAAGAACTTCAGTGCCAAGATTTATTGGGAAGTTGGGAATTTGCATCTAAACTGAGGGGCCTTTACCATAACATAACCAATGTTGAGGAATAGGATTTATAATTCTCCAGAGAGCCATAATTATTTGGCCACTACATCATTTTCACTAACTGGAATGAAAACTATGGATGGTGTTGAGAACTCAGTGGTAATCATACAGGATATACTGACATCTGGTGGCATTGATTAAGCAAATACTTATGAATTAATAAGCAGCCTTGTAATTAAAATTATTGACTGAATTATTTTTAAATATTCAGAATTCCTTCAAAGTTTTTCTAAAATCTATTTTAAAAGGCTTTGCTTTCCCCTTATAATGTTTATCATCTGGCCTAGTCCATTCATTTAAGCCTTCAGTAAAATGTTATATTTTAACTCAAGGTTAATTAATCCTAGATTAATAATGGTGGGTGTGAACTGCTGGCTGATTTAGGACTCCAATTTTAATAATAAGGTCTAAACGGTAATCAATTTTTATGGGGTTTTTTGGTTTCAAGGAATACTTTAGCATGGAATAAATGTGATTCTTCTAGTTTCCTGCTTAGAAGCCAAGAGTGGAGAGCTGCCCACAGTAAAAATGGGGTGTGGTGTGTAAAATTTCATGCTACTAAATTATTTGACCTTTCAAAAATACATCTAATCAAATCTAAGAGAGAATTACCACTGCCTCCTTATTTGTATGACTCTCTAGAGTTGTCCATCAAGAGAAGTAAAAAAATAGTTTCCACCCTGCTTTTCAGAGTGAAAAATAAAGACAGATTTTGACTCGTCCAAAGTCAGTGTCAAGTCCATGAACAGAATCCGGGAGTTGCTAAGTCTTGGTGCTTGCCACCTTTTAATGTGTGTTTCCATTTAAGATGAGTGACATGTAGTCAGTTGTCATGGTTTTTAAAAGATCTCTGTTAGGTCTGGCTTTTGCATCAGATTCTGGACTAAAATCATGTTTAAATTTTGTTTTCTCTCATCTTTTCCTGGTTTTGATTATTTTTTAAGAGTAGTTGATGGTCTCATGACACGAGCCTTCTATTTTGTATTTCATGTCTCGTGTTTTGAATTTTATGAGAAATTGTGGGTTTGATCTTTGACCTCTGTTTACTATAATACTGATTTGCCACTAATTTGATAGCAAGCCATAGGGATCTACTGTAAACACGCTGCTCACTTTACACAGCTCTGTTTTACTCTTAAGTGAAGAAATATGTGTGTAGACTATAATTGAGAGGCTCTTGCAGAAGTAATAAAAACCACATAAGTTTTCAACTTCCCAGGTAGCACTCAGATTAATGTAATCACTTTCTGTGACAGAAGGACCTAGTAAATTGAGAGGAAGTCATCAATGTAAATAGGTATAACTTCACATTTAGTTTTAGCTTGGTCAATGTACTCATCTAGAAACACAGGAAACAGGGTATAGACCACACAGTTCTGCCTAGCCAGCTGGAACTCTGAACCCGGAGAATGCTGACCACAGGTGTGGTCAGCTCCAGAAGTGAGATTAACCTGAATCATTTCATGCACTAATCCTGGGTGGCAGGGGGTGGGGGTGTCAGTGCAACTGGGGCGGATATGCACAGCACAGAAACATGGTGGAGAAGTTCTGCCTCTGAGTGAGAGCAGCAGAAAGTGGGCATCATGAAGGGTTAGTTGAGCCTACACTGCAGAAAGCACCAAACCTGTGAGGTGATACTTCTGATACTGAACCTCTTACTTTCAAATTCATATGCCCAACGCACAATAAGCCAATCACTGAGACATTGGTGCTTGGAGATGGAGAAAGGTTTTTTTTGAATTGGCCAAAACAAGAAGGCAAGAGGATAGGTTCTCTCAAATCCACCTTCACAAGAGAAGAAAGCAGGGCGTTTTGGAGAGCTAAGGGGCTTGGCAGGAGGACTTTTGGAGAAACAAAGAGGAAATCCATGTTTCTTTCACTCCAGATAAGCCCTTGGGCAAGCAGACTTTTGGATGTCAACAGCAGCTGGAGGCTGGTTATCTGGTGATCTTAACTTCCTTAAAGGCATTCTTTTTCTTCTGTAAAACAAGCTCATAAATCCTTGTGACCCTTGAGTCACTCCTCAGGTTAAACAAGAAAACAGCAAATTAACAAGATTAACTTCTTTTCATCTGTGTCAGTGTTGGGAACAGGTCAAATGCTAATCATGTTCTTATTAAATATTTACAGTAACCCTCAGGTACCCAACTTCACTTTCATAAATTTTATTTCCCATTTATTAGACTTTCCAAAGGCCACTATGTTTAGTTTTAATCCCACAACCAAAGAGAGATGAGAAGTCCTTGGCGAAGCTCTAAGGAAGGGTTTGCCTCATCGCAGCTGCACTCCTGGGCCCAGGCCAGGAGCGCATAGAGCAGCACTGGCCTCAGGAAGGTAGGGATATGGCAAGGCCAGCATTTTGGGAGGAAAACACTGTCTTCCTCTTTCTCACTACCTGCAAATTGCTGGCCTAAAGAAGTAAAAGGTGCAAAAGGGTCATCTTATCAGTGTATATTCCAAGTCTTAACTTCTTATGGGCTGGTTTCTGTTATGCCCAGTTTGAGATCGCTCAGCCCTTACGACTCTGGACTTTGGCTAAACATGGAACATTAGCAGCTGTCCTTGGAATACTTTGATTCAATAGAAAAGAAATTGCTATTAAAAACACATTTGTGATTTGTGATATTCAACCTGGTCTCCTTTTTCAGTTTCATCTCATTTCTCTTAATCATATTCAGAGATAGCATGAGAATGAAAGCATTTGTTTGTCCAACAAATATTTATTGGGCCCTCGCCTTCTTTATGCACTATGCAAGGCATCGTGGAGGAGAAAAGAAAAATATGCAATGTAGACCCTCCCTCAAAGAGCATGCAGTTCCTTGGGTGACAGGGGACACACAGATATGCAAAGTTAAAGAGCAATTCAAGAATTTTACTGTACTATACAAATATCTAACAAGGCAAGAGGTACCACAAAGCAGGGTAGGATTCTGAGGAACAGGAATGGCATTAACAAAAAATGTATGAGATTAGGAGAGGAGAAAAAGAACAATAAATACTGGAGCTCAGGAAAGGTTTGCTAGCGGAGACAGTAAGTGAACTAGAACTCAAAGGTGGCATTCCACATGAGAAGGAGGAGGCAGTCCGTGGGGCAAGAGCAAAGATGAGGTAGAAGAGCACAGGGTGTATTTTGGGAACAAGTCTAACTTGCGGGAAAGGTTCGTGAACATGTAGCATGGTGCAGGAGACGGGAGTTCCAGCCCTGACTCATCCCCTTACTGCTGTGTGACCTTTAGCTGCTCTATTAAGCCAGTTATGCCTGAGCTTATTTATCTGTAAAGTGGGAACTTTTCCTCGTCCTCTGATTTGCATGAGGGTACTGTAAAGATCAAATGAGGTTAATAGGCATGAAAATGCCTTATGATACCAGCATAAGAGGCAGATTAGAGACTGTCTGAAATGCCAGCCAGCGTTTGACTTTAACTCTTTAAGTAATAAGAAGTCAATGAAAATCTTTGAAGAAGGGAGTGAATGACATGATGAACAAGGTGTAAGGAACCTAATTCTCTTCTCCAACTCCCTCCTGCAGGCCAGGAGTCAGTCTCTCTTCTCTGCTGACAATTTTCTGTGATGTCAATTCAACATCTCCTGCAGGCGCTGGGAGGAAAATCCATCCCAGCTCTTGGGAAGGGCTGTGCACACCTTGAAACAATCATGCTATGTAAATCAAAAGCCTTGCTGCAGCTCAGTCCTTCTCATTCACTTGAGTATATCTATCATTTTTGGAACTTCATCCAGTTTATGCACATTTCAAGATGCTTCATACTGTGTACAGAGCATTCTTGTACTGTATCACCAGAAAGCATCCTTGTTTTACGATGTGCTGTCTTTGGCTAGGCAGCTCTAAAGATTGTTAGCCCTCTTCCCCATTTCACTGCCTTGCTGAATCCAAACACACTTCTAAGCCCCTATAATCTTTTTAATATTATCTGCCTTTTCAGATGAATAAGTTTACTTTTTCTTATGTTTGAATATGACTTTAATCACTGCTAAAATTCATGATATTATAGAGTTTAACTTAGAAATGAGTCATTTTGCAGCAAGTTGGAAAATCATTAAATATCCAAAATCTTAATCAAATATAGTTAATTTTTAAAAACATATTATCCAGCTTAGTTCTTCCTCCGTTTGAAACCACTGACAGGTTTAAAGAAAATTAAAAGGTAATATCTAAAGTTCTTTTTAACCCTATGAGTGTTTCTATGATTTTTAGTTCCTATTTGTCTAGGTAAATGAATGAATGAATGAGTAAATTGAAATAACTAGATCTGAAAAAATTTATTTATTTTTATACATTCATCCCTTTTCAGGAGTTGGCAAACTTTTTCTGTAAAGGACCAGATAGTAAATATTTTCAGGTTTGTGGGCCATATGGTCTTCGTCACAGCTACTCAACTCTGCCATTGTAGCGTGAAAGCAGCCAGAGACGATACAAAAATGATGAGTGTGACTGTGTTCCAATAAAATGTTATTTACAAAAACAGGCAGCGGGTGGATCTGGCCTTTGGGTTGGTCTAGTTCACTTGTTCTCAAACTTTGGTGTGCATCAGAATGACCTGAGCAACTTGTGACAAAAAAAGCTGCCCAGACCCCAGATTCTGATCCCACTGGTTAGGCCTGGGGCTGGGGCTCCCACGGTTATTCTGATGAACCAACTTCGAAAACCTCTGCTCTTTTTCCTTAAGAAATGCAGCGTCAAAATCTTATAGTAATTACCAAAATTTTGATAAGAGAGTCATAAAAGGGAGGTTTAGACAAGAGAATCAAGGTTGGGCCAATGAAGTTAGCGTATTTTAAATTGCAAAAATAAAACAATTTCTGCATTTCTAGAAATTTTAGGGACCAATAATTTTGATCCTTGATTCTAGCGAGCATCAATTTCTATAAATCATCTAAATGGTGATTAAATTATAGAACTATAAATTAATAAATAAATTTATTTATAAATAAATTATAGAACTATAGCTATAGCCAAATAATATTTTGGATTTAGTCCTTAAGGTGTAAATTGAATTTAAACAATCTCAACTAATTTTAAAAGGTTCATCCTCTAAAATAGTTTACTACTATTTAAAAGGTTCAGCCTCTAAAATAGTTTACTACTATTATTATTAAAATTATCACGACCAAAAAATTACTTAATAATAAGAGCTTTACAGCCCATAAAATATCCCATTGTTTTAGCATAGCATCAGTTGATACTTTATAAATCTGGATCCAGATTTTTCCAAAAGCTTGTTGAAAGCTACTCAGCAGGGCAATGAAAAGATAGAAAATATTTTTTTCCATATAGAAATTGAGAGGAGCATGGGTCCCACCCTGTGCAAAAGAATTTCTCATACAGAGAAAAGACACTCAAATTATAAACAGATGGCCAATCACATGGCAATCAATTAAAATATATCAGGTGAGGTCTGGTTCCAAATTTGAATTCCATTGTTGTTGGCTAACCCCAAGAGCTTCCTTCACAGTGGGATAAGCTGCTACGTGGAACTGTAGGCTCCGGCCACTCCTTGTCCTCCCTCCCTGGATGGCAAGGACGAAGACTGATGTATAAGCAGAATCTGACGTCTAAGGAGGCTTGTATTACTCTTGAGCCCATCTGCCGGCTGGTGGTGATGGATGGGAGAGTGAACTATAGTCCTTCTTCGCTAGTGGATGAGTTTCCATTTGGTGCTCCTTTGTTATACAATTCAAAGCTAATAATTTTTTTATTTTATTATTTTCTTTATTTTCTCTTAATAGTATGCTGCCTGCCTGCCATACCGTACAAATACAGACCAGGTAAAAAAAAAACAGCAGAGTTCAATTCTTGAATTTTAACACAGATTGATGAATATATACGTGCAAATCACCTCATTTCCCTGCACTTCAATTTTTGATAAATGAGAGAATAACATCTTTTAATATATTTAATTACAAGATAATAAACAGGTTAATCTTGGCTGTAAGGCAGTTGGACATTAGAACAGAGGAAATTCAATAATCTGATATTTTAAATTGTTTTTGTAAGTGATACAAAGCTGTTTTGAATATTTGATTAATGATGCAAGACTTTAATGCCTGTATAATTAAGAAATGATTTTTATACTTGCATTTGGCAAATATAAACTAACTTATAAATGCTTAATAACACAGTAATGATCCCTGTATGTGTCCAAATCCTTTTAAACCCAGAGCAATCCCTCCCAATGATGACATATTTAATATTCCTGGTTTTTATTTTGAAAAGCTGCTAATCCTCAGCTTGTCCTCAGTAAAGTGAGTCCTGGTGATCTCACTGGTTTTATTCAAAGCCAGGTGAACCACACTGAGACCCTTTCTGAAGCCTCTGGTAATGCCTAACAAACAATTCTCAGCAATGAACAAACGTCCACCACACACCATAACTGCCGATCCTGTTCCAGTACACTGTCAATAAAGCCCAGAGTGTTCTGGAACTGATTCTTAGAGGTCAAACTTGTAACTGCATTTTCCCCAAAGATAGTGGAATAAAATGCCTTTAGTTTTCTTGATTTAATTTTTCCCCCAAAAGAACCCAGCATCATGGCCCAAGAATGTTGGTTTACTACCAAACTGATATTTTATCTTTAAAGTCACAATACTCTTAAACAATTTACTCCTCTGGATTGTATTCCCTCTGTGTCTCTCTTCAATTTGAAATCAACCCCTGTACTTCTCTTATATTGTGATCCAAGAAGATGCACATTCATATCACATCTAAGACGCATCTCCCAGACCTCCATTATGTGACTTTCACTTTTGATCTCTAAGTTAAACAATGAGTTGCTTATTTGTACCTTCTACTTGTAAAGTCCAGGAATCTTTAACTAGTTGCTTAAGTTATGTATGTAAAGTGCTATTACGTCCTTAAGAATAACATGAGGATCATCTTGTTGCAACTTTTCAGAGTACATTTCTAAAATGAAAGTGAATAAAGTAAAATAAAGAACAACCCATTCATCCTAAAGGAAGACTTTTCATATACAAGTATGCTTTTTTCCCTTTTTTTTCTTCTTCCATCAAACATTAAATTATAGTATGTCAACATCTCAAGTAAACAAGACTCCTCAGTTCCAAAACAAAGAAAGGGAAACACAAAGATTCTCTTCTCGGGGAATTTGTTTTCAATTCTCTCTTCCCCAGATGACGAACCATGATTTTTTAAGTCATGTATTCTCCCTCCACTTTTGTATCTACCAAAGTCCTATTCATCCTCTGACACTTTACTCAAGTTCTGCACACTCAATAGTGTTCTCTTACTTCCTCAAACCAGACACTCTTTCTAACTTGATATATTTCTGACATACATTCCATGCAGGTTAGCCTTCAGTTGTTCTCTCGTGGTTTCGTATCTGTGTTTTTTGGCTTGCCCAAAGTAGAAGTTGTATGCGCTTATGAGGAAATCACAGTCCACGGCTGTTGGCTCCAAATTCTAGGATCCTTCTCTCCACACCATGCATCTCCCTGAACGTTGCTCTCTGTTACTCTTTGCTCAGAAGAAGAGAGAGGTTGCCCTTTCCCTAAAGGACTGTAACTTAGTATTTCACATGCTGTCAAACTACTTTGCCTCTATACATTCTTCTAACTGGTTCTCTACTCCTTGGATTTCTCCTTCTCTGTCTCCTTCAGGGGCTCCTCATCCTCTTATTGCTCTTTCCAATTTTAAAATTCCCCAAAGTTTATCTTCAGTCATCTTCTTTTGCATTCTCTACATCAATGATTTCATTTATACCCATGAGTTCAGCAATGAACAAGCGTCTGCCACACACCATGACTGCTGATCCTGTTCCCGTGCACTGTCAATAAAGCCCACAGTAACTCAAGTCTAGATTACTTAGCTCCAGCGTCTAGCCCTACACTCTTCCAAGTTCCACGGTTACATTTTCTGGTACCTGTTTAAAATCTGCAATGTTTTTTAAAATGATCTCATCATTTCGCCTGTATCAGCTCCTCCTCCCACCTTCCCAAGTTCTCCCAAGTGAGAATCTCAAGGTCATCCTTTCTTTCTCCTGCATTCCCACTCCAATCACTAGACAAATCTTATGAGGCTGTTCCTTCTTTTCCATTCCTGGTGGCATCTCCCTAATTCAGGACCTCTTCATCTCTCTTCTGAACGACTACAATAGATATCAAACTCTTTTTCTCACTTCCTGTCTCCCTGCCCCAATCCTTCCTACACATCATTTGAAGCCAGGGAGTAAATGATGCCAAAGCAGAGGAGGCAAGGCTAGGCAAGTACCTTGACCATAAACAGGTGGAAAACCAACATTTAAGGATGAAGCAGAATAGATCAATAGATCAATATTTTAAAACTATTGAAAAATATAGGTAGGAGGAGAGAGAGAGAGAGATTCTGAAGGGATATCCTGAAAGCCAAGGATGAGAAGCAGGGAGGGGCCAAATACCGAAGAGGTTGAAGAGGATGTTTCTTTATCTCTGATACATTCTACTTTCTTACCATCTATCTTCTTATCATATCATAAAGAAAAAATAATACTTACCATTAAAGAAAAAAAAAGCAAAATTGATAGCCACTTCATTTTGGTTTTTACAATTAGTTGCACCTGTCAGAGTAATGATTCTCAAAAGATTGGCAGAGTAGGAAGTCAGAGCAGTATTAATTAGGATATAAACCTAGATCCTGGGAATGCACTAAAGTGTTTTTTTCTATGAGAGCAATAATTACCACTGTACCAGTCTCAACACAATCTCCTTTATAAGGTTATATTGTGTATATTTATTCACCAATGCTGAAGAAAAAGTGTTAGGTTTTATTAACCCCAGGTAAACATTTAGACTTTACCAGAGAAAATAAAATTAAACAGGTGTTTCATGTGATACTAAACATAGTGCATCCTTGAATAAAAGTGTTTCTCATTTGACCAAACTTTAAAATCATTTGCAACTGAATCAAGAAATGGCAGAATAAGCAGCCCTTAAAAACTCCTGGGTAGGGCCAGCCCTGTGGTTTAGCAGTTAAGTGCGCACGCTCCGCTACTGGCAGCCCGGGTTCGGATCCCGGGCACGCACCGATGCACCACTTGTCCAGCCATGCTGAGGCCGCGTCCCACATACAGCAACTAGAAGGATGTGCAACTGTGACATACAGCTATCTACTAGGGCTTTGGGGAAAAAAAGGAAGAGGATTAGCAATGATGTTAGCTCAGAGCCGGTCTTCCTCAGCAAAAAGAGGAGGATTAGCATGGATGTTAGCTCAGGGCTGATCTTCCTCACACACACACAAAAAAGTATATGCCACATTAAAAAAAAAAAAAAAACAACTCCTGGGTACATTTAGTCTCTAACCAAAGGTAATCAGCCCTTAGAAGGTTTATACAAAACGAAAGCATCTTTATTTAGAGCAGATTTTTACCAACTGTGGTTTCCAATCCATTAGTGAGTTGTGAAATCAATTTAGTGGGTCATGACCAACATTTTCTAAGAAATGAAATAGAATAAAATAAAAATGTTAGAGTGCATCTCAGATTGTAAGGGTTTTATTTCATGAAACTTTAATTCAGTAAATAAATCTGTATGTATGTGTGCACTGTGTTACAATGTAAAAGATATATCTTCTTGTGTGTTACAAACTCAAAAAAGTTTGAAAAACTGGTTTAGGGCAGTATAATATGCTTCTTGCTGCTTAAAAAAAACAAACAATAACAGCAGCAAATTTCATCAAATTATACTGCCTTACACCATCCTACCTATTCCTGAAACGGCTGCTGTCAAGGTTCCCTGCCTTTCTCCTCTGCTCCACCCTGCGTGCATTTTTTGTTCCACTGATTCTCCAAGTGCTGTCCATGGACCCCTGGAGGTCCCTGAGACCCTTTCAGAGAGACTTCAAGTTCAAAACTATTTCACTGTAAGACTAGAGCATTATTTGCATTTTCACCGTGCTGACATTAGCATTCATAGAGCAAAGACAAGATGGGTAAAACCGCCACACACTCTCAGATTTTTCTTAAAGTGCCGATTTCACTTAACAATGACCTTGATAAAGCAGTGAAAAGTATTCATTTTATGAAATGTTGGCCTTTGAGCACACATCGTTTTAATACTCTCTGTGAGGAAGTGGGAAGTTCTCATAAAGACCTCGATGCATACCGATTACGATGATTGTCTCAAGGACAATCATGAGTGTTGTGAGCTGAGCTACTGCTTTGTAACGGAATACCGTTTTTTACTTGAAAACAAACTATGCTTACTCAGGTGTGAGTATCTGGCAGACATTTCCTCTAAAATGAACAAAGTGAGACTATTAATTCAAGAAACACAGCTGAAAGTATTTATTGCCGATAGAAAAATTCCACCTTTATAGCAAAAATGAAAATTTTAGAAAACTTGATAGTATAACAATAGTTAAGGAATTTTAGGATGAAACCATCGGTGATATTAATGAAAGTGATTGTTTGATGACGTATAATGGAATGTGTCAACATTTGGCAGATCTGCATAACTCAGTGAATCCATATTTTCCAAATGACCAATGCGTGATACCAGTACAAGATAGAGCAGTGGATTGTAAAGCAATGGAGCACAACAAGTCATTGATATGGTTTCAGAATGCACCAACTTTTAAGAAACCAAACTTTAAGAAACTATCACTTGCTGAGTTCTGGTATCAAATCAGAAAGAAAATATCCACAATTATCTAAAAGGCTGTTAAAATACTCCTCCTTTTTCCAGTTACATATTTGTGTAAGGCCAAATTTTCTTTATCTATTTCAACTAAAATGATGTATCATGTCAGATTGGACGCAGAAGCAGATATGGAACTACAGCTGTTTTCTATTAAGCCAGACATTAAAGAGATTTATAAAAATATAAAGCAATGCCACTCTTCTCACCTTTTCTTGTTAAAAGTCTCTTTTTTATGTTATATATAATGAGCTTATTATTTTCAATGAATAAGTACATTTTTTAAATTTTTCTCAGCTTTGATTTCTAGTACAATAAAAATTGATAGATATAAACACATAAACAAAAGTTCTTTGGGGTCCTCAGTGACTTTTAGGAGTATAAAGAGCCCTGAGACCAGAATGTTTGAAAACCACTGTCCTAGACCTTGCTTGATTCCTCTCTCAAAAATCACCAAATCCAAAAATATGAACACATATTTGAGCTTCTGAGTCAACAATCAATTATACTATTTAAGAAGAGCTTACTAACAGGTACGGATTGCGGATATTTAAACCCCTTTCTGGGTTTAATAAATGAATTTCCTAACTGAAGAATAGTTAATGTACATGTACAGTAGGCAAGGAGGACATAGAGCCCCAAATAAGACCCTTAATGTTTTCTCTCCTGCCGATCTCAATTTTAAAGTGTTCACCTTTAATTACTATATTGTCAAGCTCTGTATCTTGTACAAACATAATCTTTATTCATCAGTAGAAGCCACAGTTCTAACCTGACACTTTTAATGCCTCGTCTCACCTGAGATGTGTATCATACACAATGCAAAATGCCTGCCACAGCG
Organism: Diceros bicornis minor; assembly: GCF_020826845.1. Taxonomy (NCBI): domain Eukaryota; kingdom Metazoa; phylum Chordata; class Mammalia; order Perissodactyla; family Rhinocerotidae; genus Diceros; species Diceros bicornis. The sequence continues at coordinate 17,147,035 of NC_080760.1, read as the reverse complement.
CTCCCAACATCAAGAGCTCCACTTGATGGAATGCCAGTGTGCGAACTCATGCGCCCTAGCCCCCAGAACACTCCAGAACAGACGTTATCCTGCAACGAAAGTTCGTATGAAATCAGCATGACTTAATTACATTCATCACACTGAAAATCAAATTCTATGCCAATGATACATGGTACTTGGAGCTTATTTTACAAACATTAACTAATAAATCTGCAAAAGATCCCCAAGAGGCAAGATATAATGATGTATGAGCTGACAACTTAATTATATCTAATTATTCATAAGATTCCCCCCTTCAAACTGTTTTCTATTGCCAGTTCAGAGAAGTGGGGCTGCTACATGCTTAAATCAGATGTGGAAATCAACTATCACTTATTTCATCCAGAATTCTCTTGCTACAAAGCAGCCACATTTCCTTTTAGAGCAGATCAACCTGTACCATTTTCCACTGGAACAGCTCGTAGAAACTCCAAAGCTCCCAAACATTAATCTAATGCTAAACTCATAGTTCTATATCTTAAATGGCATTCTTTGCTCCTTTTTACTCCCAAGCAGTTTTGATTATTATCCCAATTGCTTTGACCAGTTTTGCTCCTCGGTCCTCTTTTCTTCCCACAGTATCATTTTCCACTATCAAGATCCTCACAGACACAGGCCCTGTCATCATGCAGTTTCTTTCCCCCAAATTTTGTCATCAGAAGGCCAAAGCTGCCTTCTCTGTGCTTTTGTTCCATTGCCTCCCTGACTTGAACACTATTTGGGTTTCCTCAAGCCCTCCACTTTCCCTCATTTCTCACTACACTTCAAATTAGGCGACTTTGTTCCATCTGATAATTCCACTTCAGCTTCTAAATTTTCTCTTCAGCAGCAAGTTGGGCCTTGAATGCCATATGTTTAAAAACATTGCTAGAAGAGATACTGTGAGGTAGGATGTTACTATTTGTGGGAAAAAAAGACATTATACATTTATGCTTAAAAATGCATAGATTATCTCAGAAATGGGAAATAAATAACAATTCTTGTGAGAACTGTCTTAGGGTTCTCCAGAGAAACAGAACCAATAGGGGTGTGTGTGTGTGTGTGTGTGTGTGTGTGTGTGTGTGTGTGTGTAGAGAAAGGAAGAGAAAGAAAGAGAGATTTATTTTAAGGAACTGGTTCCCATGATTGTGGGGAGTGGTAAATCCAAAATCTGCAGGGTAGGCTGGCAGGCTGAAAATTCCAGCAGGAGTTGACATTGCAGTCTTGAGTCCGAAGGCAGAATTCCCTCTTCTTGGAGGAAACTTCATCTTTTCTCTTAAGGCCTTCAACTGATTGGATGAGGTCCATCCACATTATGGAGGGTAATCTACTTTACTCAAAGTCTACTGATTTAAATGTTAATTGCATTTAAGAAATATCTTCACAGCAATATCTAGATTGATGTTTGACCAGACAGCTGGGCTCCATAGCCTAGCTGAATTGTCACATGAAATTAGCCTCACAAGGGCCTACTTTGTTTGAGAAACCATTTAAGGCAACTATATTTTTTCATCTTCGTAATCTTACTGGCTAACAAAATACCTCCTATACTAGGTATTTATTAGCTATTTATTCAGTGGTCAAGTAAATGAGTGTGTGTTAGACTCATGTTTCCAAAAACTTGTAAACTTGAGGGACAACATTTCTCTTACATTTTCTATAACTATGACAATCATATAGCCCAATTTTCCAGGTAGTACCAATTTCAAATGCTCTATCCCATTGTCACACCATGTATCCTAATTTTTAATTGTAGAAAACTTGGTTACCATACCTCTAACAAGTAGTTTCATGCTGAACACAGTCCTTACATCTCACTAAATATTTACTGATTGAAATGGAATTTCCAGCCCGTGGACATTTTGTTTAAAATATGACAAAATACAACTGAGGGAAATTATCATTTTTCGTCTCATTTATTCCTGAGACACAAAACACAACCTGGTTCTTGTATTTTACATTTTCAATGTCCTGTTTTCAGGGCGTGGTTATAATGAATTGCTGAGCCAATATGAAGTAAGAGACTTGGTAATCAAGGGCAAGTTTAAACAGTGTTAACATTTTTTTAGGGTGAGTGAACATGCAGGTAACGTATCCAGGAAAGGCCTTGTATAGAGAGGGAGGGACATAACGAGACAAATAAAAATCCCTGTTGATGAATTTTCTATGCAGGTAAGCAAACCTCATGGTTTCAGGAAGAAGGTTGATGAATTTTTTTAATATATAAGAAGACAGTAGAATCAAAAAATAAATAAAACATTAAGAATTGTTTTTTCCCCAAAACTTGGGGCTTTTCTGGACTGCTAAAATTATTTTTCTACTTTATAATCTGATGTGATTTTTAAAATTGCTGATTTGTTCCAAAATGATATCTCAAAGGAGTACAAGTTATACCACTTGGAGTTTAGATAGCCTGGGTGAAAATTTGAAGCTATTACAAAAAAATGAGTGATGAATTATCTTCAAGGAAGCCAGAAAGTACTTGAACCAAAAGCCTTCAGATATTCAGTCAAAAAATTAGTGAGATTTAGTGACAGCTTGGGTACAGGGGGTGATGATATGGAAGGGATGAAAGATGTGTTAGCTGTGCTAGGAGACTGGAATTATGCTGATCTCATTATGACAGATGGAGAAATTAGGACAGAGAACCAGTTTGGAATGTTTAGTAAAAGAGTGAAGGTGATGAGTGATTTTGAGCATGTTGAATTTAAGTGAAACATGGGGATACCCTGTAAACAGCTGGAAATACAGAATAAGAAGGCAGGTGAGAAATCAGAACCAGAGTTTCCAGGATCTTTACTATAGAATTTACATAAGTCCAAACTATTGGCCATGGTTATCCCTTGCCTCCCCTATATCCACCCAGCCCACAAATTTACTCTTTCCTGAATTCCAACTGGATGGGGTGATTTGCAAGCCCCCTACTTTGCACCTTCTGGGACGTATGATTGCTTTTGCCTCACCTGGAATGTTCTTCTCCTTTCCCCAGTCCACACCCCAATGATCCCACACCTTAACTTCAACTCAACCTTCAGGTCTTATTGTAGATGTTGCTTTGCTCACTGCCCCCTTGCACGCACACACACACACACACACACAGGCACGCACCCACACACACACACACACACACTCATGTGTTAGGTTAGTTGCCCTCCTATGAGCTTCCAGAGTACTTAGTATTTATTTCCCCCATTAAGCACATTATGGGATCCTGCTTACTCGTCTGTCCATACAACTCAAGTTTAAGGTTCCCAAGGGTAGGCATTGCATCCTTTCTGCTGATTATTATATTCCCAACTCCATTACACACAGTAGGCACTCAATAAATTGAATGAACAAATGAATTATCAGAAAGATCTCTCTTGCCTATCAGAATATAGGCAAGATCACAGTGGAGAAAGCTCTCCAAAAGCATGTCTGAAAAAGAGAATGATAGTGGATACTATCAAACAGTTGGTAGTCGATGATAGTTGATACTTCAAATAACAAGCTTGGGGTGCCGGCCTGGTGGCATAGTGGTTGGGTTCACACGCTCTGTTTCAGTGGCCCAGGGTTTGCAGGTTCAGATCCCAGGTGTGGACCTACACACTGCTCGTCAAGCCATGCTGTGGCGGCATCCCACATAGGAAAATAGAGGAAGATTGGTACAGATGTTAGCTCAGTGACAATCTTCCTCAAGCAAAAAGAGGGAGATTGAGAACAGATGTTAGCTCAGGGCCAATCTTCCTCACCAAAAAATAAAAAAATAAAAATAATAAAAAAATAACAAGTTTGGAAGTGCCTTGAAAAATTAATTCCCTGTTGTATATATGTATCTTGTGGAATGAGTGTTGAGGTTGTGGTGCTATATTCTGACGTGGTTTTTCTGGTGAGACATACAAGGGTGAAGCACACCCATGTGGGTGGTGGGCATGTCTTCTGAGAAGCCGGAAGCCATTCTCCAGGGCAGCCACCTGGAAAGGAAGTGGATCCTCAGACAGGAAGTGGAACTGAGGGGTGGGCTTGAGGGTGGGTGGAAGGACAAGCTTGATCTAGCTTTCTTGGTCTAAAGCCGTACTTTCCAACATAGCAGTCACTAGACACATGCAGCTATTGAGCACTTGGAATGTGCTGGTCTGAATTGAGATGTGCTGCAAGTGTAAAAGACATACCAGATTTCAAACTTAGAACAAAAAATATAAAATATTTAATTAATAATTTTTATATTGATTATGTGTTGAAATAATATTTCAATATAGTGGGTTAAAGAAAATATATTATTAAATTAATTTCATCTGTTTCTTTTTAAAGTGGCTACTAAAACTTTTAAAATTCCATATGTGGCTTGCATTATATTTCTATTGGACAGTGCTGATCTAGACTTGAGAGGAGGTCCAGACGTTTCTGAATGTCCTCCTGGGTGGAGCTGTTAAAGCAGCAGATGGAATAGGCTTGAAAGCCTGAAAACTAACCCACGTCTTGTAAAAGTAGAACAATTTATAAGCATCTCTGTCTCATTTCCACCATTAGCAAAGGCTGTCCTTCGGGTGCCTGCTATAAGCTGAGCACTGTGCTAGGTATTGGGGCTACAGGATAAGCCAGGTGGAGATGGTCCTGCCCTCATCAAGCGTGCTCTCTGGCTACATAATTCAGTCCCTCATCCGGGTGGGGAGATTTTCCTTCCACGACTGCCATCCTTGGAGGAAAGTGAATAAGAGAAGGAAGCACAACATTTGTTATTACTATTTTTGTTTGTCATCGTGATTAAATTTGTTGAATGTTTACTCTGTGTCTATGAGCTAAGTACTTGTAATGCCTTGTCTCGCTGAATCTTCATTAATAATCCTACAAAGCAGGAACTATTATTATTTCCATAAAGAGGAAGAAACTGAGGCTTGGGGAAGTAAGGAGAAGTAAAATAACTCCCCAAGGCTACACAGCTGGTCAACAACAAAGCCTGGATTGAACCTCAGATCTGCCTGAATGCAGTGTCCCGCTGCTAAGCACAATACACTACACTTCATTTCCTTACAAATACACAGGTAAGAGTCACACTAATGGCTCCAGTTTGTGGAAATTTACTCCATGCAAGCACTGTTCTGAGGACATATTCAATCCTCATGACAACCCTAAGGAGTATGGTTCTTGTTGTGGTTTTCACTATTCCTATTATACAAATGAGGAAACTTAATCCCAGAAAAATAATCCTAACCTGTGCAAGATCACACAGCTACTAAATTGTGGCATTATTTGAATCTTAGTTCTTCTACATTTAAAAGTCTCTAAATATTCCATCTTTCTAAAATGCCCATAAGAGATATTTTTTAAAACGTGTCTGTAAGTAAAAGCCAGCCCTCTTTGATTAGAGACTACTAGATATCCCAAGATGTTTTAGGGAGAGGGATTAGAACCTTCTAGAGCCTCCCTCTCTTCCCCTAAGTAGCTGGGGGAAAAAAAAACTGCTTGATGTAATTTGAAGGAGATGAAAGTTCTCCTAGACTCATCCTTCAGAGTTGGAAACAGTCTGCATGATCAGATAGTCCAAACTGCTCATTTCACAGATGAGAAAAATGAGGCCCAGGGAGGTCACATGTCTTGCCCAAGGTCATGCAGCTGGCTAGTGGCAGAGCAGAACAAGAGCACACGTGGTTTCTCACAGTGTATGACTCTCTTTACAACCCCCACTGCCTCCCGAGGACCTGCGAGGGCCTGGGGGAAATCGGGGGCAGTGTGGGGGGCTGCCCTGTTGGCTGACAGGAGGCAGAGTTTACACTGTCTCGTTGCACAGGCAGTTTCTGATATGTCCCCAAAGCGCTCATGAAGAACCCATCCTAGGCACAGCACTGAGCAGGGCCGTGCGAGAGAACTACCTCCCATCTCTGTTCTTTATGATCTACGGCTCACCAGTGCCATGACCCATATAAACAGGACAAACAGTGGAAAAATGGCATTAACACCGCACATGAAAACGAGTAGGTTTCCTTTCTTGCTTTTCTTTCTTTTCATCATGTGCAAACCCAGAAGTGCTTTTCAGAGGACGCTGTGTAACCCGGTAGAGCAGCAGTGATGCTTGACTGGCTAAGCAGGTTTAGGAAGTCGTGTTTGGGAGGAGACGCCTCCAGGAGAAGCAGATGACACTTCATGCTGATCCTGGAAAATTTCACACAGAGTAAAAAAATTTTTAATTAGCAATCTGGACCTAAATCTGTTCCTGGATGCTGCTCTCCAGGCATCAAGCCGTTCAGTGACACAGGTGCCCACTAAGCCACGACTGTCTGTCTGTCCCTGCACACACTCACACTTTCCCATTCCATCCGGGGTGTTCTCTATTCCTGACAGAGTCTCTTTCCTTTCTGACACTTGTTTTGGTCACACTCTTCCCTCAGGCCCTGCCTAAGGTCGAAACCTCCTAGAATCTATTCCAGACCACTTCAGCCTGCTAATCACTCCTTTTTCTGGAATCTAAGATTAATATCCTCCTGCAGTTAGCACTTAGTTACCCAGCTCATACTTGGTTTAGACTAACCCCTTTATGTATATATTCTGTCTCCTAAACTGGAATTAAGCCACTCTAAGTAAGGGACAGATCTAGTTCCCCCTGTGAATTCCAAATTCCTTCCCAGCACAGAGCCATGTGAGCAGCAGGCACTCGATAAACCTTGGATATTGATGATGATGACAGTGATGATGATAATGATGATGGAGGAGAAGGAGAAGAGGAGAAAGATGGAAAATAAATTCTACTCGAGTAGAATGGTCACAGAAACCTACAGAACAAATTGGATTACTATAGAGATCAAACTCCAGGCCAAAGGAAAATGGTAGAAATAATTAAATTTATGTCTGTGAAACTTCTGCCTGCCACATTTGTCACATCTGGTTTCATAGGCTTTTTTATCAGTATTAAAGGCAAGGCAAAACTGTCTCTCTTATTCCCTTCTTTGAGGAGACTGCTGTGATGTTTACTTTTATGTGTCAACTTAACTGGCCCACGTGATGCCCAGCCACTTGATCAAACATTATTTTGGGAGTTTCTGGATGAGATTAGCATTTGAACAGACTGAGTAGAGCAGATTGCCCTCCCTAATGTGGGTGGCCCTCATCCAATCAGTAGAACAAAAGGCTGAGTGAGAGGGAACAACTACAGCCTGTCTGCTGAGCTGGGACATCGGTGTTTTTCTGCCTTGGAACTTGAACTGAAAAATCAACTCTTCTTGTGGTAAGATTTGAGGGGAATTTTGTGTGTCCCACCTCCATCAGCCCAAATTCTCACTCCTTTGACAGAAATATTCCTTTGGGTTAATACGTCATGTGACCAGGAGAGTCCATTTAGGAAGCAAATAACCACAGGAGAAGATCTATTATGTTAATATCCTGGCATGGATTCATTCTCAGATGCCTCTTTGAAAGTAGAAAGCAAAGGAATGAGATGGGACACAGTTCCATTTAAGCTGAGGCAGAGGGAGAAGTACTGGGTACTGTCTGGGTAGGACCAGCCCACGTGGGACACAGCCTTGGGAAGTCCTATACAGTCAGACATCAGTAAAGGCCGGAGGGACAGGGTGCACATGGAGGACAGGGGATAGGGAGGGGTAAGGAAACAGGTCTTGAAAGAAGTCTAGAAAAGGTCAGAGTCCTAAAAGGGGGTGACATTTTGTCAACTGCACACTTGTGTTTCATGCTGGCTCTGTTCCTGTTACTCCAGGCCTGAGACCAGATATTCTTATCAGCTGTCTCCTCCCTGGGCCTCTCCCATCTCCCTCGTGATCTCTCACTAAACCCTCTGTTTTAAATTTCATGTTGCTTGAAGCCTGCTTTTTTCTGGTTCCCAAAGCTGCAATTCTGCCACAGGCCCTGAGGGTCACACCAGGACTGCGCTCCACCTTTCAGCCTGAATCCACCCTCAGGGATCTCTCCAGCTTCGAGAATCGTCTCCTTCTAGTGTGTGACAAGAGATTCTCACATATTGAGGTATGTGGGGTAACTATTCGGGTTCAAAACTGATTCGGCTTGAAAAAGCCTGACTTATGGCCTATCAAACATACATTGTACATCTGCTTAACCATTAAAGTAAAGAATGCATTCTCTTAAGACAAGAATGCACACTTCCCCTCCTACGCCCTATTGGTAACGCCTAGATTAGTCCCTTTCCTGACATCACGGTCACGTTGACCTGCCAGTTTGCAATTGAATACCTCTTTGAAATTTTGATGAAAATGTGTCCTGGGTGTGTTTAATGTATGTTCTTTGTTCTAAAAAGATATAAGACTGTAGTGAAAACCATGCTTCTCCGCAATGCTTTCTAAGGCCTTCCCAGGTTATCATCCTCACTCTGGCTGAAGTAAAACTCACCTTATTTCTCTTATCTATAGAATGGTTATTGGTTATTTTGTGTCAACATGTGGATTATCCCAACACTCCCTTTCCCCAAAGCCTCCTGTGGCTTCGAAGTGATGCACAAATAAATGAAACTCCTGGATCTCCCTTAACAGACTCCCAACCTGTTCCTTATCTAAGGTCCTTTTTAGTAATAACTAACATCCCTACAGTGAATTAGTTTATTGAAATGTTATCATTAACTATAATTTGGCTGTCACCCCAATGTTCAACTGAAACTGCTCAGTCAAAAATCACCAATGTCCTTTATTAGTTAATAAAGGTCTTTATTGGTCAAAGCCAATAAACACATTTCATTTATTGTCTCAGTGTCCTCTTTGCTGCCAATGGCATTACTCAACACACCCTCACTTTTGTTACTCTCTCCTGCCTAACTTTCCATGTTACTACTCCATGCTGGTTCTCCACCATATTGCTATTGCTCAGCATCCCTTCTCCTCGCCTTGGTAACTTCCCTCACCTCCCTGAATAGAGTGGGTACATGACCCAGGTGGGCCAATCCAAATACCAAATCTCTCTGTCCTCAGTGATTGGTTCAGAGATAAGTCACATGTCCCAAATTAGGCCAATCAGTGTTTTTCACCAGGACTATCTAAATGAAGCTGGTTGGGAATATCTGTAATCGGTCGGTTTTGCTGTGTAACAAATACTCTCAAAATCTTGGTGGCTTATAACAACCAATATTTGTTTTCTTGCTCATGAGTCTACAGGCCAGAGGTGGCAAGGATTGGCTTTAGGTGTGCTTCACAGGTTTCTTCATTCTCTCAGGACTAGTGGGCCACTAGCATGGCTACTTGGGCCATACCCTTCTCAGGGTGGAGCACAGGAGCACAGAGCAAGCAGAAACACGAGATACCTTTTAAAGTCTTGGCCCAGAGCTGTCACATTGTCTTTCTATCCACTTTTCCAAAGGAAGCCATGTGGCCAAACCCAGCATCAATGGGAAGATGCTTCTGGTGGGAGGATTGCAGTCACTCAGCAATGGGAGGGACTGTATAATGCAAATAGCCCTGCATGCAGGGGCATGAAGAACTGGGAACAATAACCAATCTGCTACATTCCCTTTACCTTTTTGAACCCAGGCTCTAAAGATGGACACCAGGAGCTGCTGTGGCCATGTCTCTGTCATGGACTAGGGGCCTCGAGAAACTCAAAGGTGGGTTTGGAAGCAATTAACTGTTTTTCCAGGTTGTTTCTTTTCCTTGTGGGTGTTAAGGAGATGTAACCTCCTTAATTCAGCCATCCTGAAACTGACTAAGCCAGGATGTAACCACCAGCCGCCCAGAAACTGATCAAGGCTCACTGCCAGAGCCATGCCCATGACCTTTGCCTTATCTTTAATGTAAAGATCTCTCCAGGAGGAGCTTAGGCCTCATTATGTGGAAGCATGTTCTTCAACAGAGCCTGTGCAAGCAAATACCCACCTCTCCTTTTTGAATATTCATTCCCCAACCAAATAAAAGTTCCTGCTTTCCTTTGTTCAGGGATGCCATGACTTTGGAAATGATTTCTCATGGCCTCCTATTTGCTGCAAATACACTTTACTTTGTGAGACATCTTCCACTGGTGTAGAGTCTTATTTCACTCACCAGGAGGCGAGCCCACTTGGTTCAGTATCACCCCCGCCACGTGAAGCTGACCTAAGGATGAAGCCCATACCCAAAACTCAGGTTCCTGGATCCAGTGGTCAGGCTCCACCCCTGCCTTCCCAGGTTTTAGTCATGAGTAATTGAATTTCCCTTTGAATTGGGATCCTGTCGTTCACATGCCAAGAGGCCTAGCAAATATACTCTTATCTCTCAAGTGCTCCTTGTTGGCCTCGTGTATCGCACTTAGCTCTTCTCTCTCTAGAACAGGGACCAGCCACCTATTTCTGTAAATAGTTTTGTTGGAACACACCACACCTATTTATTTACATAACGTCCATGGCTGCTTTCACACTACAATGGCAGAGTTAAATAGTTATAATAGAGACCACATAGTCCATAAAATCTAAAATATTTACTATCTGGCTCTTTACAGCGAAAGTTTTCTGAGCCCTACTCCAAAAGATGGAGGCCACGTACTCTCCCTGGATAGTCTCATCCACCTGCATGCTGATGACTCCTAAATCTATTTTCCTGGCCCTGACCTCACCCCTGCATCTTAGGACAATTCTGCACATTGTTTTCTGCTTGCATGCCCCACAATCTCCTCAAATTCAATGAGTCTCCAACTCAAACTGAACTCATCTTTTTCCTCTAAACAGGCGTCTCTTTCTGATTCCTCACCTCAGTAATGATGCTGCCTTTGCACCCAGTAGCCCAAGCTAAAACACATCTTAGACCCTTCCTTCTCCATCCTCCCCTGCCCCATCAACGTGCTGTGCCGGTTTTACTTCTAAATATTTTTTAAATCTCTCTCCTTCTCTCTAGCCTTTCTCATATACCCTCATTTGAGCCATTGCAGTTTCTTAACTTGTCTAACTCTGGTATTTCTCCACTTAAACCATCCCTGCCCTTCCAGCAGGGGTTATTTTACAGTACCAATCTTGTCCTGCTGCTCCCTTATCCAAAGTGACTCAATGTTTCCCATTAAGAGTAAAGTCCAACCTTGATAACCCAACACACAAAACCCTAAATTTCCTGGCCCTGCTGGTCCCTCTATCTATATTTTAGGGTATGTCTCACCTCCCCCGAGACTAATGTGGAAACGTACATACTATGCTGTTTCTTGCCTCTGGCCTTTGATTATGCTGTTCCAGCCTTGTTTACCCCCTACCTCCCTTCTTCATTTGGCTAACTCATCCTTCAGGATTCAAAACAGTCATCACCTACTTCTAAGTAGTCTTCTCAGGCTGCACCTGCCTTCCCAAGCTGAGCTGAGTGCATCTTCTTTGTTCTCTCCCAGCTCCCGTGCTGAAGTTAACTGAGTCCACCTGTTCACCTGACTGTCCGCTCACTTCATTGTAAGCTCCCAGACACAGAGCCCATGCTTGATTCATCCTTGTGTCTTTGGCTCCTGGCACAAAGTAAGAGTTTGGTGAATTGAACTGAATTACAAGGTGTTTTTCACTCACCTTACCCATCACTGAATGTTTACAACAGTCTTTGAGATAAATGTTATTATTCCCACTTTATGAATTAGGAAACTGAATCTCAGAGAATTTGTCCAAAGCCACACAGCTGATAAGGAGCAGAAGAAGCAGAATGTACAGAGTGGTTATATACCATCTTGGAACAAGGAACATACATCAAATATGACAACAATATTCCTTTTACTATAGTCACGAGATGCTTTGCTAGCACAGCAGGTGAGTGGTCGCAAGATGAGCGCAGCAGGTCAGCGGTCAGCAGGTCAGTGGTCATGAGATGAGCTCAGTAGTTCAGTGATTAATCCTTAGTTTCTGGGAAGAAATGCTTATCTATAAAGAAATGCTGATATGGGGGAAGGCAACATCTCTATCTTTAAGGGCATCATTCTCTGCTTTGGGACACTGTAAATGTTTCAAGCAGATGTGCAATGCATGCTCTACAGGCCACATCAGGCCGTTCTGGAAGAACAAGGTCAGGCCGAATTAGTTTTAAACCAAATAGCTTCCTCATATACTCCAATATATCCTATTGATTTTCATTTATACATCCTCATCTCAAAGCAAATAAGCAGTGGAGTCAGGATTTGAACCCAGATAGTGTGCCTTTAGCATCTGTACTTTAATGATGGTTCAAACTGCCTGTTGTAGAAATTGTCTCATGTTATTCTGAAATATTTAAAGTTTACCTTTCTCCTTAAAGCATCTAATCTGTAGTTGGCTTTTGTATATGATTTGAGCTACCTGAATTAATCTTTACCCTAATAACTACCTTAGCCTTTTAGGTACTCATCATTAGTGAAACTAGTGTTGACCGGTTCATGCTAAAGATAAATTAAAAAAAATAAAACTACTTTGTGGATGCTGCAGGCAGGTGATCCAAGGCAAGGTGGGCAAAATGTAACCCTGTTCCCTAAGTTTACAGTGAAGTTCAGCTTCAAATGATGTGGCAGCAGAAGAGAATTCCTTGAATTAACTGAGGAAGACAGACCTCTACCATTTCAGCGCTGAGGACAGGAGGTTGATCAAGGGCTTCTGGCATCCTGTAAAGGGAACAGCATACCCCCTGAAGAAACCCCACAAGTGGCAGAAGCCATCACAAAGCCCTGCACAGCCTCCAGTTCCACCTACACTGCTGGTACCAAAATAGCTCACACGGCATTCCTACCCCCTCCTTTTGAACTGTGTGGGAAGGAACACTGGTCACGATTCTCTGTTTCAACCACCTCACACGCTAGGACAGCCTCGGAAACTGCAGTGGCATCTTGGGATCTGGAGAACAGCATGTCACAGGTTACACATCATACGTATTCTGCACCAAGTGCCGTGTTCCTCCAAAATTAGAGGTTTTTAAACAGATGCAAAGAAACTGAAAATGATTTTTAAGTTAAAAAGTAAAATGGAAATGAGTTAAGTGTAGCAGAGTGTGGGGGCCAGATCATAAAGGGTCTCATATGCCAGGCTTAAAAAGTGTGAACTTTATTGTGTCAGCGGGGAGGTGTAGAAGCATTTTAAACAGGAAAGTAACACGATCCGTTTATTATTTTGCTTGTTAGAGACTATATGACTAGTTACAATCTGGCAGATAGAGTATACTAAAGTATGATTGTGCCAGGCTCTGCTGGTGGTGCCCTCCCACCCCATCCTGGTTCTTCCTTGCCAGCAGATGTCACCTCCCACTCTGAAGGCTGGAAATGCCCAAGAATCACTTTCCCAGCCTCCTTTGCAGGTAGAACCTGGGCATGTGACCCAGTCCTGGCTAATGGGACCTGAGAAGCAAGGCCACTGGGAGGATTCTGGAAAAGGTTTTCCTCTCTAATAAAAAGATGCATAAGAGGAAATGCCCCACCTCTTTTCTAAATGTGATCATGTTTGCATGTAATGCCTGGAGCTACCACCATGAAAAGCGACAAGGCCAATACCTTAGGGATGGCAGAGCAGTAAGTTGGAAGTGACGACATCATAGAACCACACAGAGCCACATTTTCTCTGGAGACAACAGACACTTATTGGTTAAGCATTTTTATTTGGATATTCTGTTACTTGTACCCTAAAGCATCTCAACTGAAAGAGGCATTAATAAAGTCACCAGCAAAAATTAATGTGATGTGATAGAAAATATTTTAAAAAGATACTTCCTTCAGATATTTATTTGAAATAAATGAGCCTCTTAAAATTGGGAATAGTGAGCTACCATGTTAACTGTTCACTGGACATTTTGGGTGCTCAAGCAAGAAACTATACAGCTTGTGAGATGACATGTCTTGTTTTTTCTCTATCTGAAATGATTTTTTTCTCTTTCTTCTCTCGTTCGCACATTTCCCCGTTCCTCCTTAGGCAGCAATTCTCTTTTCTTGAAGGTCTCTGTTTCATGAAGTCTGGCAGTCAAAGCACATTATATAAGAAGAATCTCAGCATTGTGTAAACAAAAGAATTGCAAGTTCCAGCGCTTCAGGCAACAACATAGAACCATAGAATTCTCAAGGTGAGAGACACCCCACAGATCATTTGTAGTAACACAGTAGAATTTGAATACAGGTGAAACTAGAACATCCGGTTACATTTCATTAAGACCATTTAACAATTATCTCCCATCCCAAATTCTTATATCCAGTAGCTGGCAACTTTTCAGCAATTTCTTCTGGTTCCATTAGAAGGAAACCACATCCAAATACACATTGGGGTCCTCCAGCTACCACCGGGGATTCCTCCTTTCATTCCGGGGATATTTACTAAGGATCTATCAAGTGTTGGCACTGAGATTTAATCGATCCCGTGTTGCTTACAATATTTTCAGGAACTCGTGACTTTTCCATATGCAAACAATTTTAAAAATACAAGTGAGAAACACTACCTATGTGATAGAGAGCTGGGATTGCCAGGTGCACACGGGGCGAAGGTCGCTGCTTTGGGTTAGCTACTGTCTTTTCTCTCCCATTCACTTGAACAAATATTGACTAAGCGGCCGCTGGGGCTGGAAGGGCATTTGGAGATGATCCCACACTTGTCCTGGCAGGTGCGGACAGGGCCGCAGCCCGGCGCGGTGATTTGCCCTGGGCAGTCTGGCCGGTGAGGACGCTGTGCACCAGGCCAGGCGGCAGGGAGGATGCGGAGCGAGCAGGGCCGGCCCGGGAGGCCTCAGAGCGCGGCGCTCCGCGCGGGCACCTGGCGCTGCACCTGCGGCCGCGCGCGGGCGGGAGCCAGGTGGCCTCGGCGCGCCCGCCTCGCCGGGCACCAAGCAGGAAGTGGCTGCGGCGCGGCCCGGGCGCGGCGTCCGCAGGGCGCGCCTCCTCCGCGGCGCCTCGCGGTGCAGCCCGGCCTGGAGGCGGCCGGAGCCCGAGCCCGAGCGCCGCGAGCGAGACCTAATGGCGGCGCTGGCGCCCGGGGGCCCCGGGGACGCCGCCTCGGCCGCCCTGGACGAGCTGTCCCGCAACTTCACGTACGGGGCGCTGGGCTTCGGCAACGGCTCCCTGTCGGGCGCGTGGTACCGCAGGAACCAGGTAAGGGCCGGCCGCCCCCGCCGCCCGGTGGGGACGGGGGTGGGGCCGCCCTCCTGCCAACTCGCAGAGAGACACCGGCTGTCCCAGTGGGACGAGCTGACGTGATGTTTCCGCGATAAGTACCCCTCGCTTGGAAGAGCGGGGGTACCCCCGGTCTTCCTCTCCTGGGTATCGTCACTGGGAGTGGGTCGCATAGGTCTGCGGTTCTGACCTCTGTGGGGTCATTCCTGAGCCTCTTGGTCCCGAACAGCCCTCCCTCTCCAGCTGGAATCCGCCTTCTCATGTAAAGATTCTAGGAGTGTGCGGTGAATCTCCTCCACCCGTATTCTCCCCAGGATCATTTTACAGTTAAAAAATAAATAAGTGACACCTTGTTCTCAGAAGTAGGGAATTCATTAAGGGCAACCAAATGTCACCTCGGCGCAGAGCATCTGCGTGTGTGTGTGTATGTCCTCGTGTGTCCAGTGTCTCTGCACGGCGCTCCATTTCCGTGTGAGGAACAATGATATTCTCAGGTTGCACTTGCCAGACTCTCTCCTTTCTCACTGGCCCTTTGGGAAAACATCGTCAGCCTAAACAACGCCAGTTTACGTTGGAAATACACGTTTAACGAGATCAAAGGGGATTGGAGCTGCCCATTTATTTTTGGCTTGCTTTAAGATGAGAAAAAAGAGCTCTGGCGAGCCCTTCCTCTAGCCGCATTTATATTCTTTACAGTGGGGCAAGTGATGGCAATATGGTGGATGCCAGGCTTCCTCCTGGTTTCGTTAAGTGTGTCACTTTGTTCTTGTTCTTTAACAAAGCCATAGGTCTTTTTATTTTACAACAATATAATCAAAATATTTATTGTTGTTGGTCTAAATCGGGAGGTTTAACCAATGACCAAAGGTCTAGAATCTTTGAAATCCTATGCTTGAAAAGTATTTTAAATGTTAGCTTCTGAAATGTTAAAATTTTTTTTTCAAAAATTTAACACAGAAGATCATTTATTTATATAAAGACAAAAGAAGCATGTTCACCTTATTAGTTTTCAACACAGGAGAGAGTATTGCTTTAAGTGTTTTACCACAAAACATACTGAAATAGGAAAAGTGAGGAGAGACAGAGCCTCTTGATCACTGTAACCTATTCCATTTCTCCTTCCTTCCACCCAGAGGAGTTACAAAGAAAAGAATTACTTTATATGGGAAGTTCTTTGAGTATATCTGTTATACCATGCTTATGCTAGTATGTGTTATAAGCATATTATAATATGCTTTTGCTAGAAGCACTCCCAATAAAAGTTTAAGAATGAATTTTTCTCTTTTGGTAAAGAAATTAAAGGGTTGGTAGATGTGACCTACCATGACATCCTCCAAAACAGGAGAAAACATTGTTTTCACAGTGGAAACCTCTATAGTCATTAGTTTTCTTTAACATTTCCTGGAATTCAAGATTGTCTTGGCTCTCTGACACCAAACAGATTATCATGTGACATAAATGTGAGGACTTAACTTTGTTTGCAAGGCTTAACTTGTCTTTGACAGTATATATTTGTACGGGTTAGAAAGGGTGTATCCAGAACATGCTAATGGAAATTACTCAGCTGACATCTGAACTATAGCTAGTTTGAGGTAAGACTGTATCAACTTTTCCCATTATTGCTCAAATTTAGGCAGTCTTATTAGACTGTGGTATTTTATCCTTTGAGTAATGCATTTGTTTTTAAGCAAATGTAGAAATTGATTTTCTTAATTCGTTCAGCAAACATTTTATTGAGTGCGTCTAGTGCTGGCCAGGCCTGTAAAAATAAAATGGAATCTAATTTTTCTTTTCTTTTTTGACACTAACCGAATATAGATGGCTGAAAATGGGAGTGGCTCCGGAAAAACAAAGTGTGAGATATAAGTTTAGGACTCCCACACTCAAGATTAGCCTTGGTTGCTGGATAGCCAGGGTTTAATGAGTTTTATCACAACTGAAATATTTGGACAGTGTCTGTTTGCTGATAGCTCAGCTCTCTGTGTCTTTCCAAGTAATAACCATCAGATGTGATAAATTAACCTTACTCATAGAAAAAGACCAACTCCCCTGAAATACTTTCATGTAATAGATGGATATTTAACAGTGACTTCTTAGAATCAGTGTTGTCTAAGACAAAGATGTGAGTGCTTCTAGAGGAGGAAATCGCAAAGCGAGTAGAAAGTAGTATTTCAGTGCGGAAAATGTTTTGGGGAGCCAGGGAAGTGAGGCCTGTGCTCCTTTTGCATCACTCAGGATCTGCTCATAAAAGTGTAGATGCAGTAGATTTCTGCAACGGTGTTTTCTTTGTTTGATCCACAAGTTTTCAGTATAAAAGAATAATGTTTCTAAGATGGTTGTTGAGCTCCCTGCTCTGTACAAAGCACCGTGGGGGATGTTCAACATAGTCTTCAGACCCAAACCCTTCCTTCTAGAAATGTTATTAGGTATTTGGGGAAATGAGCTATGCAGCTAACTCTGAAACAAGGCAGTATGTGGTAAGTGTCATGTGAGTTATATGAAGGCCTATGGAAATTCAGAGCAAGGTGGCTTTTAGCCGGGCCATCAGGGATGCTTTGTGGAGAGGTGGTACTTGAGCTGACACTTAGAGACGGACAGTTTCACTGATGGGAGTGCACAGGTGGAGGGCATTCCAAGAAGGGGAAAAGTCTGGGAACCAAGGAGCAGCCCACGTGGCCTGGGGAGGTGCCCGTCTGAACATTTTTGTCCCTAGAGTAGAAGTCAGTGGCCGTACTGGTTGCAGTGGAAGATGGAGACTGATTGTTAAGGTGGAAATATAGTTTGGAGTCTTAGATATAGTCACCGATTGCCTTGAAGGACTGGTTAAGTTTGGACTTTTATCTTGTAGACAATTGGGAGCTGCTGAAGGTTTTTCGAGCAGGGAGTGCAAGAATCAAAGCAAATTAAGTAAAAGAAATTTAAATTAGGGTTAGCAGGAAGCAGAAGCCTCAAACTAGCCAGCTGTGGCCTAAATCCAGCCCATAGATGTATCTTGTTTGACCTGCAGAGAGGTTTAAAAAATGTTTACTACATTGCCAACATTTAAAAATGAGTAGATTATATATAAAGTTTCAAGTTTCCATGATCTCTTTAAATATGAAAAGTTCTACAGCACTTGGCGCTCTTTCCCACATGTAAGTGTGAGCTGGAGTTCACAGTTTAGAACAGCTGTGCTCCCCACCTAAGCCCCTCTCTTTGCTCTCATCTCTTTTACCTACTGGTCCCTGTAGGCACTTAATTTGCAACCAGTATTAGAGGGTGGTGTCTCATCTCTGCTCTTAACTAGCTGAGTGTATTTGGACAGGTCACTCCAGGCTTCCCCTAGCAGTAAAATTAGTTTGGAATAGAAGATCTCCAGGCTCCCTCTTGCTATCTGGTTGAATAAATAAGTGCCAAACCAGCACGATTGTAGAGGGAATGAACAGGAAAGGCTGAATGTGGGAAATATTGTGAAGGAGGGGTTTTGTTGCTGGTTCTTTAAGTTTATGCTTATTGCTAAATATCTAAGTTCACAAGGACATTGTCCTTGTGAAAAGGTTTATTCTGCACAAGGTGAAGTGAAAAGTCAGAATTTTTTTATGTCCTTTATTTGAACTTTTGATTTTCAATGGCTCGAATTTTTAAAGTCAACATATTTAAAGGAAAATTGATATAACTTGGCAAGGAAGAGGCCATGTGAAGAGACTGACATTTGTTATGCGTTTACTGTGTGACACTATACAGCCATTATCTCACTGGATCTCCCCCACAACCTCGTAAGGTACATATTATCCTCACTGTTCATGTAAGGAAACTTGTGTTAAATAATTTATCCCAAGATCTCACAGCAAGTAGGGTTAACTACAAAGCTATTTTTATTCCGTACCTGGAGGCCATTGCTTAGAAACTAAGACTTGAAAAGAATGCGGTGGTAAGAGTAAATGTGAGGGGGTAAATGAATATGGCTCCTCTCACTCAAGGAAAATTGCCTTGAATTTTATATTGCCCTTTTATTGATTTTGCTTTGCTACCGTCTATCTCTTTTCTGCTGGTAGCTGCATCTGATTGTCTCTTAAAGAAAGAAAAGTGCCAGAACTTTCAAAAAAACCAAAGGGCCTTGTAGAGGTTGCTGGTCCTTTCTTTTTCCTTCCCAAGAAAAATCCCTTTTTTGTTTTGTTTATACTTATTGATTTTTTTTTTTTGTCTTCCTTATGTATCCAACGTGGCATTTTCCTTTTATCAGATTTTCTAGGAGATGTGTGTATAAGGCGGCAAGAAGAAGGAAAGAATAGATTACCTGAAAGCAATTCGATCAAAGGTTTTGTGGGCCAGCCCTGTGGCCAGTGGTTAAGTTCAGTGTGCTCCACTTCTGCCCTGGGTTCCTTTCCCTGGGCACGGACCTATATCCCTCCTTGGTGGCCATGCCATGGCAGTGACCCACATACAAAATAGAAGAAGATTGGCACAGATGTTAGTTCAGGGTGAATCTTCCTCAGCAAAAAAAAAAAAAAAAAAAAAAGCTCTTGTAATAATAATAATAATAAAAATCCCATATTCTTGTTAGAGGAACAGAGTTTTAATGCTCTTGTGAATTTGGCAGATAGGTGTTTGCATTTATATCTATCTGATACACTCTTTATGGCTTGATTCATGCTACTACGTAGTTATACTATTTGTATTGATACAATCAGAAAAATTCAGCCTATGGGAATCTTTGCCAGTTTACAGGTTTACATGGCTCAGTTTCTTCAAAAATCATTTTTACAGGAAAAAAAGGGATAGAATAGATGGAGGGAGAACCTGTAGATTAAAATAGACCTAAAAGACCTATCAGAAAAAAAAGACAACCTTCAATTCCAGTGTTTAGGGATGCACACTTGGGTGATAAAACCATAAGGAGAAGCAAGGAAGTAATTGCTGTAAAGTCAGGCCAGTGGTTCCTCGGGGAAAGAGCGAGGTCATGATGGGATGGGGCAAAGGGAGGGCTTTGGGTGGGCGCCCAATTTCTGTTCCTTCATCTGGATGGTGTGACAAGGGTGTTTGCCTTATAATAGTTCATTGTAGTTATTTGTTCATCTATATCGTTCTCTTTGCAGTTGTCTGTATCTATTATATTTTACCATTTTACAAAGTCTAAAAAGTAATATTTGCGTTGCTGTGGTTGTTCAACTTCAATGTTTTACCGAGGTGGTGTGGGAAATGATATGCTATATTCATTTTGTTTGCTTATGAGAATTATATAAGCAATTTCTTTTAAAAATGTTGGTGATTGTTCACATTGGCATTTGAGAGCTTAGCATGGAAAGGATGACTATCCTTTTTGTTCTTGTATAGTACAGTTTTAAAAGCTCAGTCTCCTTACTAGATGTGTTGGCAAGTTTCTTAATTTCTCCAAATCTTGGCTTTCTCTATTGAAATGGAAATAATAAGGATATTACATGCCTTATAGGGTTGACATAGGAATAAAATATGATAATGTATATCAAATAGCAAAGTACCAGACATAGAAAGCACTCAATAAATACTAGCTATTCGTAGTAGTATTACAGTCAACCTGTATTATAGGAAATGTCATAAAGTATAATTAGTAATTGTTAGACTTAGCTCATTACAAGTGGAAGTGAGAGAAATCGTGTCAGTTATTTGATGTAGCTTTGTTTTCTTTAATCTGTAACCACTAATTTCTCTATATTCTAGTGCCTTCCTCATGCCCTTTTGTGTTTGCTTCCCGTTCACTCTCCAAATGTTTCACACTCCAGAGCACTCCCTAAGCAGAGTAATCTGCTCATTGGAACAGTTGTTATCTTGAGGTCCTGAGGTGAGGATTCTTCCCATGTCTCCTGCCACTTTGCAGACCTCTGGGTTGGGGAGATGGGTGTGTAGCACTGGGAACAGCTGACAGCTGTTTGGTTTTCAGTAGCGTGATCACTTCTCCAGACACTGACTGTGGTTTAACCAACCAGCAAGACTAGCACCCCCAGCCTAGGAAGGCTCATGCAGTGTTCACCTAAGACTTCAATGCCACCTATTTTAGCTTGGGGTTTTTCTTTTTCTTTTTCTCGAGGTCCAATATTCCTTTATTTGGTTTACACCTTTTATAACCTGTCCCCCTGTGTTCTGTCTGACAGACTTACATTTTACATACAGTCGGAGCTCTTCCTCTGGTCTGTCCTGGTCCACCGGAGTGTCCTAATTGCCTGGGGGCTGGCAGATAACACTTCACTTCCCCTCTGCATAGCTCTCAGCGTGTGCACACCTGTACATCTGCCTCACCTTGTCACTTGCCCAGCTCTTGATCACTCCTAGCGTGGTCTCCTGTCATCTTTGGCACATGTCAGGAGGTGCAGACTAATCCCTTATGTAAATATAGGCTAGAGCTCCACACCTCACTGAAGATTGTGTTTGTCCTGACATGACTCCTTCAGAGACCCACCCTGGCCTGGGCAGGTCATACTGAGGTCTGCCTAAAATGAATGTCCTCCTGCCTGCCTGTGGCCTCGGCAGGCACTGCTTTCCTAAATCACCCACCTCGCCTGCTTTGCATCTCTCAGATTGTTTTCTTCTTCTAGTCAGGACCACTAGCCTGACTTCTTTAGCTTGCAATAGGAGTCCGTCTCTCTTCTGGCTTTTGAATTTGGCTTCCCTACCAAGAATGCTTCGTAAATTAAGAGGCTTTAGTTTGGAAGTCACAGAAAACCTAACATTAACTGGCTTAAATTAAAAAAAAAAATTAATCAGTTTGAATGATGTGAAGGCCAGAAGAACCCTAGGTTCACACAAGCCTTGTTCCAGAGGCTCTAACAACATGGTGAATGCTCAGTTTCTCACTCTCCTCTTCAACTTCTGCTCCTCGGGGGGTTGGTTCCACCCTTAGCAGGCTTACCCCTCTAGCCTACATTCTCCCTTTCACTTTCAAGAGGGAAAGCTTGACTGTCTCAAACAATGAAAATACATGGGCTTTAGTCTGACTAGACGAGGTTAGGTCCATGTCCTTTCCCGTACCAGTCACTGAGGCCAGAGTTAGTGGGCTTGATGTCCCCGAAAAGCATGGGCACCCTTGGGGAAGGCTGGATGACAGACGGGTCCTGTAACCAAGAAAAGGGGATACTGTGTGGCCCTAACAGCAATGCCCACCAGGTGGGATTGAGTCCTCCTCCTGTGGATTATTGCCTTCTTGGGCAACCCTCAGGTTACCACTCCTCCCAGCTCATCTAGGACCTTCCCTTTCTGTATCCTGCCTCACATGAGCAGCCCATGAAAAGCAGCCCTTTGTTTAGTCTGCCTTGTCTTTGTGGGTGGGACCTGAATGGTAATCTCCTTAAAAGCTTAGATTATAGGACCAATTTCTGAAATATTTTTATTAGCATCATCTCTAAGCAGTGACTTCTAAATTCTAGAGTTACCCCCTTCCCCTAAGAAAAGAATTTCTAGAAAGGCCTCTTGTCTTTCTTACTGATGGAAAAGTCAAAGGGAATCAGCTGGCAAAGGCAGTGTTCCTTGCTTAGTCTCTATCTTGCCTCTACCTGCTTAGCAATTTCTTTACCATCAACAACCTCTTCAGTAAGTAGGAATCTCCTAAAAGTTTAATGGATTTAGGTGAAATAGGTGTGGTATATGAGTGCAGTGCTGTATGGAATCCTAGAAGCCATGTTAGCATTGCCAGTATCTCATTCCAGTTTGAGGTCTTTCTTTCTTCTTCAGCCTCTGGACTTGCAGAGCTCTGATTGTTCCAGGGCCATTTGGGAGATAGCTACACTGTGTTCCCTCTTGTCATAGCCCACATTAAGCTTGATCAGCTAGTTGACAATGAGGGCCTAAAATGCAACCAACATTCCACTCGAGAAAAATCACAAGCAGAGAGCTCTTTTCAATAGAACAGTGTTGGATGGTGATACCAAAGAAATCAGAAAACCTGGACTGTGTCCTCAAAATGTATCTATATATATGATATACATAATATGTGTGTGTGTGAGAGAGACAGACAGACAAACAGAGAGAAAGAATACTTTAGAAATACTTGATGGCCGGCCCCGTGGCTTGGTGGTTAAATGCGCGCGCTCCGATGCTGGCGGCCCGGGTTCGGATCCCGGGTGCACACCGAGGCACCACTTCTCCGTCCATCCTGAGGCTGAGTCCCACATACAGCAACTAGAAGGATGTGCAGCTATGACATACGACTATCTACTGGGGCTTTGGGGGAAAAAATAAATAAATAAAATCTTAAAAAAAAAAAAAAAGAAAAGAAATACTTGAAAAACAACATTTGAAGGACTGGTGTGAAGCTACTCTTGCTTATACTATCTGATGGACTGTTTACGTTAAGCTTCCACGACTAATATTGTACAATTATGTAATTGTGAGTAAGAGAGCCAAAGCAGAGAGGAAATATTGTAATAGACTTTGGATATGGCTGCCTGAGTCACAGCAGTGGAGAAATGGGTGGTTCTTTGTGAGCAAGGTATGAGCAGACGTCATGTTACAAGCAGCTGCCACAGCCATAAAGTAGAAAATAATTGTGAGTTACATGTAGAGCATTTTATTAGTCTTTTGAATTATACTTGCAGACCCAAATCACAATCAACATCAATTAGTCCGATGGGTGTCATATATGGGTTGACCATGGAGTGTGTTGGGACCTGGCTGCTGGACCAGTGGGATGTGAGATTTTGCCAGGAATGGGAGGCTTGAGATAGGGGAAATTATCTTGGCTGTGAGGACTGGCCCTTTAGACGCAATGAAGTGTCCAAGTCACAATGCCCAAAAGGTGTAGAAAACTTGCTTGATTCCTGCCTTGATCTTTCAAGTAAAATCTGGTCTGGTGAGTGGCAAGGACCACACGAGTCTCTGGTAGAGGTCTGTCAGTGAGTGCCAATGTCATGATCCCTCCCCCATGTTGAGGCGGAAACTCACCTAGTGACTGGGGCCTGACATAGACAATAGAGTTCAGTCTCCAGGGGGAAGGAGCTGGCAAAATACAGCTGGAGTTCAAGGCAGGCATTGCTCTCAAAAGGGACATGTCCTCCAGAAACTCAGGCAGATGTGGGGGAAAGAGCTCTAAGTGAGCTCACAAGTTTCCAGCTTTCGGGTAGGAAGCCTCTTCCATACCCTGGGCTGGCCCCGAAAAAAGCAGCCTGCAATCCTCCTTCTTTGGAAACAAAGGATTACAGATTTTTAAAATTATTATTATGTATATGTTCTTGCAAAACTTGAGGTTATGGGATCTTATATTGATCTGGATGCAAACAATAGCATTTTTTTGTGTTCTGCGTGTCTGTCCTTGTTTCAAAGATTCCCTTTCCAATATTACACAGGGTTGATTTGTTTTGTAATAGAACCAAGTTTAAGACTTCCTTAACTAATATCTCACCTTCCTTGACTATTGTTGCTCTCCTTTTAACAAAGTGTTAAAAGCTCCAAAAGATGTGTTATTAAATGTATTACTTTCCCCATAAATTTGTTCTGCTGAAACTTAAATTTCTCATAAGCAAGAAACATGGTGGCTTCTTAATAAGCTTAGTAAGGCTCATCCTTAATGGAGTTCAGTTTTTAAAAATAATGAATGTATACTTATGTAAGTAAATGTGTTCCCAAATAAAAGACAAAATGTAATAGTTCTTGATTGTATGGGAAGGCAATATGTTAGGCTTTTCTGCCCAGGTTTTAAGGTTGATTAAAAATTGGCATGGAACAGCTTGTAGAATAGCAGCAATATACTGTGTTATGTAACCCTGACCTTTCTCTGTTGACTTAAAATCACCAGATTTGGATCCGGTGTCATGAGGCTTTCTCAGGATAGAAAGGCAATAACCTTATAGCATGTAATAACCAAGATAAATTAAAACTCCATTCCTGACTGAAAATTTTTCTTTCTTTTTCATATATGGGATTATAGCTTTAACTTAGTTTGGGTTAGTATTATAGACAACTCAATTATTTACAAGGGCAAAGGAGATTAGTGGTAAGAGTAGTCCAACCCATTCAGTAATCTAAAAAGCATTACATATTTCAGGTTGTCTCCAACGTTTGCTGCTATGAATATGAATATTGTTTCTTTATGGCCCTGTTGTAATTAACTCTCCTTGTTGCCCCTACTTCTCTGAATTCTTGAGGTAGTCTCCTAATTGGTCTTCCTGCTCCCTGGTCTTGCTCCCTGCCAGTCCATCGTCCACAGTACGGCCAGGATGAGTCTTCTAAAAGTCAAATCTGGAACTATCCTTGTCTAGTTTAGAGCCCCGTGTTATAGCACCACCTACAAATCCATGGCACACAAAGACTTCTGCATGCCTCTCCAGTCCACCTACACTGGCGTCTCCTGCTTCAAGGCCCTCTAGGACACCCTGTTTCCTGCAGATATGATTAAGTTAAAGATCTTCAGATAGGGAGATTATCCTGGATTATCTGGATGGACACTAAATGTGATCACATGCATCTTTATATCTTTGTATCTTAAAAGGAGATTTCACACAGAAAGGAGAAGGCAGTGTGGCCACGGAGACAGAGATTGGAGTGATATAACCATAAACCAAGGATATGCCAGCAGCCACCCAAAATTGGGAGAGGCAAGGAACGGATTCTCCCCTGGATCCTCCAGAGGGAGTGCGGCCCTGCCATCTTGATTTCAGCCCAATGAAATTGATTTTGGGCTTCTGGCCTCCAGAACTGTGAGAGAATAAATTTCTGTTGTTAAGCCACCAGGTTTGTGGTAATTTTTTACAGCAACCAAAGGAAACGAATATACTCTCCATCCTAGGCGGATCTGCACTCTGTCCCTTCTGTTCTCATGGGTTCTGTTGAGCACACCTCTATTACAGATTTAACAGTCTGTTTGCTATTGGTTGCTTTTTTTACTTCTCCAGAGCTTTTAGAGGGTACTTTGTGTCCTCACTTCCTGACATAGGACCTAATATTTAGCAGCTGCTGAATAAATACCAAATGAGTGCATGACTGAATGAATAGCATCTGATGTGAGCTTCTTCAAGTTGTCTATCTCCCATGTGTACCATCCTCTCTCTGATAGCTTTCATTTCATGACCTTTGCCTCTAGATTGTGTGTTTTTCCTAAGCAATGTCTACATGTGGTTTTAAGTTGCACAATGGTTTTATTTTTCTCCTAAATATCTTTCCTTGGTTCAGCCAGCTTCCTATTTCTTGCTTTTCTTTCTTTTCTGGTTATCATATCCTTTTTTTAACTCTTTTTAAATAAATCCATATTCTCTTTAATTTCATTGAGTCTGTAAAGCAGTTTTCTTTGTTTGTTTGTTTTTTGCTGAGGAAGATTAGGCCTGAGGTAACATCTGTGCCAATCTTCCTCTATTTTGTATGTGGCTTGCCACCACAGCATGGCTGACGAGTGATGTAGGTCTGCACCCGGGGTCTGAACCTGAGAACCTGGGCCACTGAAGTGGAGTGTGCTGAACCCAACCACTAGGCCACAGGGCCGGCCCCAAAGCAGTTTTTTCTTAACTTCTTAGTTTGAAAATTTTCCAACCTATAGAAAATTAAGAAGAGTAGTATAATAAACACCATATGTTTTTCACCTGGAGATTCACCAGTTGTTAACATTGTATAACATTTTTTTGTTCTCTCTCTCTCTGTTTATTTTATATTGTAAAGTATCATTTGAAAGTAAGTTGCACACATTGTGAGTCTTCACCCTAAGTGCTTCAGGATGTATTGCTAAGAATTTGGATGTCCTTCTGTCCCCTCCTAAGTGTTCTGGAGGTGAGTTATGTGTCTACCTGTTTACTAGGTGCAAATGCAAAACAACCCCAGCTCGTTCCTAAGAGTCTTCTGTGAGATGGGGTAAACTGAATGCCCATTTCTCAGACATATCATCCCCTTGCAGGGTCAGGCTCTTAAGGCCATTCCAATGATTAGTTGGATGGCCTTGATGAGTTGACCTAAATCACTTAACCTGTGGTATTTCTGGTACTGGAAACTAGATCTCTTGTTTCCGTGTTGGGCATATTTTACTGCTTAGAACAAGAGAGAGCATTCTTCCAGTTGTGAGTTTAATATGACTATTACAGTGTTAAGAACTAGCTCTGAATCTATGGTTCTTCTGAGCTATATACTAGCTCCATTGGCATATGATTCTGAATTTATATTTTGAAGGCAGAGCCAGGAATATGGTTGAGTTCAAAGCCAGAACTGGGACAGACTATTACCAACTCCACATACCCCTATTATCATATCCCATCTCCATCTGGCCAACCTGCCCCACCCATGGATTATAGGCCAATAACTTTATTCGAAATATCTAAAGAACATTCTGGCACAAAAAAGTATGATAGAAGATTGTTATTCCAAATAAAACAAAAACATCCTTAATACTTATCAGTGCTAATATTTTGAAACTCATTCTAGATGAATTGTTTGCTGAGGCTCCCACCATCTATTTGCCAAGACAGCCTGGAAAATCCAGAAATTAAGCTACAGTAGTGACAAAGATTAAGGGCATCTGTCTGTGTTTCTGGCCTGTACTTCTAACTACAGTATTAAGCTATGGAACAACCTTTCCTTCTAACTATTATCTTTGCTTTATTTTATTTGCACTGATAAAAAGAAACAGATTCTACTAATTTTAAAATTGTAAAAGAAGATGTGGTATATATACACAGTGGACTACTACTCAGCCATAAGAAACAATGAAATCCAGCCATTTCTGACAACATGGATGGACATTGAGGGTATTATGCAAAGTGAAATAAGTCAGAGGGAGAAGGTCAAATACCGTATGATCTCACTCGTTAAGTAGTAGATAATAACAACAACAAACAAACACATAGAGACAGAGTTTGGATTGGTGGTTACCAGAGGGGAAGTGGGGAGGGAGGAGGGCGAAAGGGATAATTCGGCACGTGTGTGGTGATGGGTTGTAATTAGTATTTGGGTGGTGAACATGATGTAATCTATGCAGAAATAGAGGCAAAATGATGTACACCTGAAATTTATACAATGTTATAAACCAATGTTACTGCAACAAACAACAACAAGAAAAAAATTGTAGTAAATTGACATTCACTAGCCAGAAGGTTACCTATTGCAATCTATGAAGAAATAGTGATTCAGACATGAGCTCGGTGCCCTGGAGCCAAAATTTGCCTGCTATCTAGCTGCGTGACTTTATACCAGTCACTTTACTTCTCTGGCCCTCTGTTCTCTTTCCTGCCCAGTCTCCAAATCAATAAGGAGGGGAGAAAGGGAGGTGGGGGCAGGAGAGGAGCTCTAAGCTTCCACTAATTCTAAAATGCTAGAAAACAGATAACACTCAAAAAGTAATGAAGCAAACTAGACATCTTTAATTTAAATGGCAAGTTTATAAGGGCCTGTTCACTGTAGGCAAACGATACTTCTGATTGCAGATGAGGATTTTGTAGTCATTAAAGCACTTTTACCAGAGCCTCTAATTGGAAACAGCATTTGGTGGTGATTACCTCAAGTTGCTGTATGTCCTTGAAGATAATTAAACCACCTTCTTTTAAAAACAGCACAAATTGTAAGCTTCCCTCCCCAGCAATTAGGGACATTAATGCGGATTTACTGTATTACTGCTATTTACAAGTGTGTGTTAAATGAATTTAATGAACATGCAATTAAACTTGAATAATTAGGTAAAATTTCAGAAAAATAAAGAATAAGACACACCAGTTTATACTGAATATTATAAGGAAACCGTTTCTGACACCTGCTTTATATCTACATATTCTTGTTCTTTTAGTATGATATGGATTAACGAGATTTTAAGTCACAGGCAGCTTTTTATTGCACACTAGTGGGCACTCTTAATTGTTAAAATCTGAATTCTGGGACAAGTTTGGGCTTTCACAGAAATTGAGTGATTGGTATATTCAAACCCCTTTGAGATCTTTCTAGGGCCAAAGGTCAAAATTTACTATTTCTAGACAGTTTATAATCAATCTGATAGTTCAGTTCAAATGGTGTTTGATAAACAACTTCTTTGTGCCAGGTCCTATACTAGTCATTAGAGTTACAAAGATGAATTGATAAGTCAGTCACAGCTCTGCCCTCAAGAAGCTTATGGTCTAGAGGGGCAATGAACTTGTAAAAAATAATTACAGTACAGTATAATATCTGTGTTAATAGAGCTATAAAAGACTGAGTTCAGAGGAGGGAGGTCAGAAAAACTAAACTAGAAGGTAGATCTGAGGAAATGATCCATAATTCAATACAAAGAGATAAAGAGTTGGGAAATATAAGAGATATTTTAGGAAACAAAGAGGACAGAGTTAAAAAGTCTAACATACATGTAAGAGGAGTGACATTTGGAGATAATAGAGAGAACAAAAGAGAGATGACATTCAAAGAGATAATAGTTGAGAACTTAACAAAATTGGATCAAGACATGAATCCTCAAATTGAGGAAGCATGAGTCCTAAGCAAAAAATAATTCACATGTAGAGCAATTGTGGTGAAACTGCTGAAAACCAATGACAAAGAAAATCTTAAAAGCATCCTGAGAAAAATGACAGATTACCTACAAAGGAGCAATGATTAGATTGACAACCTACTTCTCAATAACAATAAGGGCCAGAAGACAATGGAATAATATCATCAAAATGCTGAATGAAATAACTGTCAGCCTGTACTTCTATACTCAAGAGGAAAGATAACGTGAACATATTTGCAGAACAGAGAATTCCAACTCAAAGGATTTCATTGAAAGAGCTACTAAAGTTTTCTTCAGGAAAGACACTGAACCCAGAAGAAAAATTAAGATATAAGAACATAATATCCAAAAAGTAGAAACAACCCAAATGTCCATCAACTGATAAGTATATAAATAAAATATGGTATATCCTTATAATGGAATATCACATAGCCATAAAACGGAGTGATAAATGCTACATACATGATAACATGCTACAACATAATGAGCCTTGAAAACATCATACTAACTGAAGGAAGCCAGACCCAAAGATCACATATTGATAGAATGAGTCTATTTATATAAGATGTCCAGAATCAGCAAATCCGTACAGATAGAAAGTAGATTGATGGTTGCCAGGGACTGAGGGGAAGAGGGAATGGGAAGTGACCAATGGGTATGGAGTTTCCTTTTGGGGTGATGAAAATGTTCTGAAATCAAATAGTGATGATAGCTGCACAACTGTGAATATACCAAAAATTATTGAATTGTATACTTTAAAAAGGTGAACATTATGCTATGTGAATTATATCTCAATAAAGCTGTTATTTTTTGTAAAAAAACAGCAATGATGAGCAAAGAAATTGATAAACATGGATAAATAGTACAAGTATAGACTGCATAAAACAATAATACCAGTTACTAATTTGGGGATGTAAAAACAAAGTAGAACTAATATACTCATCAATGACATGTAAGACAAGAGAGAAGAGACTGCAGTTAAAGCAAATGAAAGTTTTTATAATGTTGAGGAGGATGGGAATGTTGGTTAACATTAGAATTTATGTCTGGGATGCATGATAAATTTAATAGTGGAGAAACTGGGTCACTCATACGTTGCTGTTGGGAATGTAAAAATGGTACGGCCACTCTGAAAATAGTTTGGCAGTTCCTTTCAAAACTAAAAATGGACTTACCACATGACCCTGCAATTACGCTTTTGGGCATTTATCCCAGAGAAATGAAGACTTATTTTCATGCAGAATTTGTACACAAATGTTCATAGCAGCTTTATTCATACAGCCTAAAACTGGAAACTACTCATATGTCATTCAATGAGTGAATGATTAAACAAACTGTGGTACATCCATACCATGGAATACTATTCAGCAATGAGAAGGAATGGACTATTGATCCGACAACTTGGATGAACCTCAAGGCTGATGCCAATTTCAAAAGGATGCATACTGCATGATTCCGTTTGTGTAGCATTTGTGAACTAGCATAATTTTAGAGATGGAGAACAGAGTAGTGGTTGCTAGAGGTTAGGAATGGGGAGGGGAGAAGATAGATGTGTCTATGAAGGGGTAACACAAGGGTGTCTTGTGGTGATGAGTATCTTGATCACACACACACACACACAAATGCAAGTCTAACTGGTGAAATCTGAATAAGATCTTTACCAATGCCAATTTCTTGGTTTTGATATTGTATTGTAGTTGTGTAAGATGTTAACGTTGGGGGGAGAGCTGGGAGGAGAGTGCATGGGACCTACCTGTACATTTCTTTGCAACCTACTGTGAGTCTATAATTATTTCAAAATAAAAAGTTTAAAAGATAGACAACAACAACAACAAACAAACAAACACATAGACACAGAAAATAGATTGGCGGTTACCAGATGGGTAAGGGGGAAGGGGGGAGGGTGAAAGGGGTAAAAGGGCATATGTGTACGGTGACGGATGGTAATTAGACTTTGGGTGGTGAACACAATGTAGTCTACACAGAAATTAAAATATAATGATGTACACCTGAAATTTATATAATGCTATAAACCAATCTTACCTCAATAAAAAAAATTTAACAGTAATTACTAAAAGAATATAAATAAGACGTATAACTTATTAGCCAGAAGAGTAGAAGAAAGAAAAGGATAAAGAAAACTCAATCAATCCAACAAGATTCAGGAAAGAAGAAATTAGAAAGCAAACAAAAAGCAAGATAACTACAAACACACAAAAAAAGATAGTAGAAACAAATGAAAATATATTTATAATCACAATTTTATAGAATGGACTAACCTTCCCATTTTACAGAAAGTCTCAGGTATTTTTTTAATCCTATATTATTTTCTATGTATAAGAGGCCTGACTGAAATATAATGACACAGAAATGTTGAAAGTAAAGTGATGTGGAAAGTGGCAAATATCAAAAGAAACAGCCACATTATATTAATATCAGATAAAATAGACTTTAAAGCAAAAATATTATTGAGATTAAAAGAGTCAATACATAATGATAAAAGAAACAATTAACTGGGAAGAGGAAACAATCCTGAACTTGTATACACCTAACACTATAGCCTTAAAATATGAAAAGCAAAACTCAATAGATTTAAAAGGAAAAATGGATAAATCCAAATTTGTAATAGATTTTTAATATACCTCCCTTGGCAATTGATAAAACAGTCCAAAATTTAGTAAGAGTATCAAAAATTTGAGCAATGAATTAATGGAGATAGATGGATGGATGGATGATGGGTGGGTGGGTGGATGGATGGATGGATGGATGGATGGATGGATGGATACATAGATAGACAGACAGACAGACAGATAGATAGAAAGGATAGATAGATAGACAGACAGATAGATAGATAGAAAGGATATATAAAATATATTAACCCAACAGTTAAATACTTTCCTTTCAAGCGTACATGGAACACTTATAAAAGTTGACCATATATCACAACTGAAAACAAATTTCCATTTATACCATATACTAGATCAAAAAGCAAATGTCATTTTACACACAGCATATTTTCTGCCCACAACTTGATAAAATTAGAAATTAGTAATGTGATAACCAAAGCCCCATTAATTTAGATATATTAAAAAACACACCTCTGAATAATATAAGGCTCAGATAAAAATCATAAGATAATTAGAAAATATTTAGAACTAAATGCCAGTGAAAACGGTACATGCCAAAACTATGCATGCAGCTAAAACAGAGGGTGTACTTAGAGGGAAATGTATAGCTGTACTTGCGTGTATTATTAGATAGAAAGATGAAAAGCTAATGAGTTGAGTGTAAATGAAGAAGATGAAAAAAGAAAAACTGAGTAAACAAAATAAAGATAATAAAAATAAATCTAGGAAAGAAAAAAATATATTTGTATCAACTTCAGAAAAAAGTGACATCTCTGAGAGGGAGAAGAGACTGAAGTAGAGCTAGCTACATAGGTACTTTTTATTTCTTTGGGCAAAAAACAAAATGTAAATACTTTGTGTCTTTAAAATTATTTCATTTTTTGTAACAGCTTTATTGAAATATAATTCACATACCATACAATTCACCCATTTAAAGTGTACAATTCACGGACTTTTAGTATAATCACAGAGTTGTGCAACCATCACCACAATCAATTTTGGAACATTTCATCTCCTCAAAAAGAAACCCCCCACGCTTTAGCTGTCATCCCCAAGACCCCCATCTTTCCCACCCTGAGCAACCACTAATCTGCTTTCTGTCTCTATAGATTTGCCTATTCAGGACCTTTCATATAAATGGAATCATATATGTTCTTTCGTGACTGGATTTTTTCCCTTAGTATAAACTTTTCAAGGCTCATCCAGGTTGTAGCATATATCAGTGCTTCATTCCTTTTTACGGCTGAATCATATTGCATTGTGTGAATATACTAGGTTTTGTTTATTCATTCATTAGTTGATGGACATTTGAGTTGTTGCCACTTTTGGCTATTATGAATAATACTGCTATGGATATTTGTGTGGACATATGTTTTCATTCCTCTCATACCTAGGAGTGGAATTGCTGAGTCAAATAGAAATTCTATGCTTAACTTTTTGAGGAACTTCCAGACTTTTTTCCAAAGTGGTACACCATTTTGTATTTCTACCAGCAGTGTATGAGGATTTTGATTTATCTACATCCTTGCTAACACTTATTATCTGACTTTTTGATTATAGCCATATTATTTGATTATAGCCATATTATTTGGTGTAAAGTGGTATATCACTGTGGTTTTGATTTGCATTCCTTGATGACTAATGATGTTGAACATCTTTTCAATTGATTATTAGCCATTTGTTTTCTTTGGAGAAATATCTCTTCAGATCTTTTGCCCATTTTTTAATTGGGTTATTCATCTTTTTATTATTGAGTTGTAAGAGTTCTTGATATACTCTGGATATAAGTCCCTTATCAGATATATGATTTCCAAGTATTTTCTCTCATTTTATGGGTTGTCTTTTCACTTTCTTGACAGTGTCCTTTGAAATACAAACGTTTTTAATATTGGTGAGGTCCAATTATTTTTTCTTTTGTTGCTTATGCTTTTGATGTCTTAGCTATAAGAATCCAAGGCCAAAGGTCACAAAGATTTACCCCTATGTTTTCTTCTGAGAATTTTATAGTTTTGGCTCTTACATTTAGGTCTTTGATTGGTTTTGAGTTAATTTTTGTATATATGGTGTGAAGTCAACAGCTGTACCATTTTACATTCCCACCAGCAGTGCACAAGTGTTCCAATTTTGCCACATCCTTACCAACATTTGTTATTTTCTGTTTTTTTAATTGTAGCCATCCTAATGGGTGTGAAGTGGTAGCTCATTGTGGTTTGGGTTTGCATTTCCCTAATGATTAGTGTTGTTGAGCATCTTTTCATGTGCCTATTGACCATTTATATATCTTCTTTGGAGAAATGTCTATTCAAGTCCTTTGCCCACTTTTTAATTGGGTTGTTTATTTTTGTTGTTGTTGGGTTGTAGGAGTTCTTTATATATTCTGGATATCAATATTTATCAGATATATGATTTGCAAATATTGTCCCCCATTGTGTGGGTTGCCTTTCACTCTGTTAATAAGG
The DNA here is from genome assembly GCF_020826845.1 of Diceros bicornis minor. Taxonomy (NCBI): domain Eukaryota; kingdom Metazoa; phylum Chordata; class Mammalia; order Perissodactyla; family Rhinocerotidae; genus Diceros; species Diceros bicornis. The sequence continues at coordinate 17,112,575 of NC_080760.1, read as the reverse complement.
TCCTTTGCTGCGCAAAAGATTTTTATCTTGATGAAGTCCAGCTTATCTATTTTTTTATTTTATTGCCTGTGCTTTGGTGTCATATCCAAGAAATCATTGCCAAATCCCGCTATCAATTTCTAAACACTCAGTGTGGTGGTGTTTAAACTGCTCAGTGAATGGTTTAAAGAATTTTGAAGTAAATTATTTGTATTCAACAATTTATATTTATAATTATGGAAGATTTTCATAATTATCCATTCAATCCCAAACTTCTTCTGAATCTTTATTTTCCTGATTACTGCCAAATGCATTCAATTGTAAATTGAAAGCATGGAAATAGCACATTAATATATTATGATATGATTGTACCCCATGAGGGATAGTGATGAAAATTATTGCCAAGTGCCTTTATTAGGAAAATAAAATTCTTAACTGATTAAAGACTATGGATATTATATATCAACTATTAAATGGGTTTTCAACTTTTCTGCTTCATTTTTTAAAAATATTTCAGCATATATAATAAAGTTCTAAAACTTCAAAGGCATTTTGCATTCTGAAAAGGGTTCCTTGTGGTTGTAATATTCATTTGAAATTCAAATAACTCCTTGGAATTTGAAGCTAGCTGGAAGTTATGTACTGTAGAAGAAGAAGGGAGGGGAAGATTCTTTATATCATTGCTAATTTATACTGCTAGAAGATATTATGTCTTTGTATCTAGATAGGAGCAGCAAATGCATCTTTTGGAGTCATCAAATAATACATGTGCTATCTATTGTAAACATCTCGGGCAATGTGTAAGAACTTGTTTTAAAACAAGAACTACAAGGTTAAAAAACATTATATACTTTTTTCAAGCAAGTAATTTTTTAGCCCCTAATTTTGTATGGTGGATGATGTAGAAGACCCAATAGAAGCCTAAGACATAGTTCTCTTCTCTCAGAGAATTTGCCACCTATTTATAGAACCTAATGATCCACATGACAATATAAAAGAAGAAATAAGGGATGTTTACCATTTAGAGTCTGAGAAAGTACAGGTGGGCTGTGGTGGCCTGAGAAGGTCTCAAGGAGGTGGACCTCAGCAGGACAGGAAAGTGATTGGAATGGGCTGAGGGAAGGAGCTGCTCTGTCTAGGTGAGAGGAGGGACATGAGAAAAAGCATAACATCTGACTGGAGAATGTCATGGGGCAGGTCCCCCTGAGGCAGAGGGAGCACATGAAGTGTGCCATAGACAATTAGATGGTCAGGATGAGGACAGAATATGGGGAGCTGGTATAGTAGTTTTATATTGGATGTAGTTGACTCTAGAGAGGAATTGTGGGTTCTTGACCAGGGGAGTGGGGGAACAATTTAGTCTGCCTCCAGTGGAGATCATAGAACTTTAGAGGTAAAGGGATTTCCAGAAATATCTTATCCAACATCCGTGTTTACTGAGGCCAGCGAACTGAAATAACTTGCTCAAGGTCACCCATTAGAAAATGGCAGATCTGAATCTCAGATTCATCCTTTCACTCCAAGACCAATCATCTTTCTTTCATACCATAGTCCTCCAGAATACATTAAGAGAAAGGAAAGAGGGAGACCAGATGGGAAAAAATTATATAGTCCGTACTTGAGGCCATGAACACCCCAATCAGAGGGGTTGCTGAGGAAAATGGACAGAAGAGATAAATAAGAAGCATCTTAATGGGAAAAAGTCAGAACCTGATGACTATTTTCTTTGTTTTAGTGAATGAGGCAAATATCTAGAGAATTTGGTAAAGGACTGAGCTAGGTCTAAAAAATAATATTTGACTAAAGTAAAAAACTAATCCCAATAAAACTATTATTCATATTCCAAATGACTCTGGCACATGGGTGCTAAGTAAATATTTGCTGAATGAATGAACAAATGAATGTATTGACTTAAATTTTTTGTTGTTGTTTTAGTTTTTTTTCAGTAAATATCTTATAAGTACCATTTAAATTACCATTTAAAGAAAACATTTTCTTTTACAGATTCACCTTCTTGGAGTTTTGCTGGCCATTTTAGGAAATTTAGTAATCAGCATTTCCCTAAATATTCAGGTAAGAAGAAGCTTATTTTTCTAACTCTGTAGTTTGATCCGGCGACATCTTGTGACTTTAATGGGCCTCAGGAACTTGTGCCTTCTTGGGCTCCTTCCTCCATAAAAAATATTCAAAAATTGTATTTTATGACCTCATTGGTATAAAGACAAATATAATCCAGGCTGGATTACATTCATTTATTTTTGTTCTTCTGATTTTAAAAGAAATTAAATGTTTATGTGGACCTCTTAATAGTATTGTGTACCCTAGACAAGGTGTCTAGGTGGCTTATGAATTTGTACCACACTTAGAAAGAGGTTCATAATCTTGATATAAGCCAAAATTTTTAATGTTCTATGTTTTCTTTTAGAACTTTTATTATTTTCTTTAAAAAATTTTTTTCAAGTAATCTAGAACTGTACATCTTATAGGGAAGTAAGTTCAGTTATCGTAAAATCAGTAGGGAAATGGGGCTTGTTTTAATGGCCAGTTTTTCGGGAATTTGTATGTTTCAAATACAAAGAAATACTCAAACCAGATAAAAAAAGAGTCCCCCAACCCCCACCCCCTGCTGTGAAAGCATTCTGACCTGCGATGTTTATTGTGCTAACTACATAGACTCATAAATGAGAATCCCTTTTCAAAAGGTTTTTCTTTAGTAATTTATTATCTTTACTTCATTAATGTTTATTTTGGCACCTGGACTTTTTTGACATTCTAAAAGAAATGTTCTGGCTTAGTGGGCCAAAAAGTCATTTAACTCCTTAACATACACCTCATCTTTAGATAGTAGTAATAATACTTATTTTACAGAGTTGTCGTGAGAATTAAGCAACATTCGTATGTGAGAAGGCCCTTTAAACTATAAAATGCTCTATCAATGTGAGTCGCTTTTGCTGTTAATATGTTTTGAACAAACATAAAACCATAATAATTGCTCTATAATAATCTGCAAATACATTTAAAAGCTGTGATACAAATTTATGGGACCAAAAATTTCGAGGCAAGTTTTAATTGGGTGGAAATATTTTCTTATTTACATTCTGATTTACTTCCAGAAATATTCTCATCTTCAGTCGGCACACCAAGAACACCCAAGGCTGTACTTCAAGAGTGTGTTGTGGTGGGCTGGGGTGGTGCTGATGGCCGTGGGAGAGACGGGAAACTTTGCAGCCTACGGATTTGCCCCCATTACTCTCATTGCTCCGTTAGGCTGTATGTCTGTTACAGGTGAGCCATTTTTCTGTGTTTTGACAAAAAGAAATTTGAAGAAATCAGAAAAGTTGGTGAAAAACCTACAGCTTAAACAACACATGCACAAAAGAAGAAAGTCTATTTCCTGTTTTCTTAGCATATTAACTTGAAACAATTATACTACTAATTTCAGTTATCTACTCTCACACTGCCACATTAACCATGAAGAAACTTGCGTTTTGTAGCTATAACATTTATGTTTAAAAGCCTGATTCCCAGTGTTTGAGTCATAATAGATTAACAGTAACAGCAAATGTTAAACTGTGCTTTTTAATCACTAATGAATTATCTAAAAGCGTTTGTAGTACAATGTCGTGTTTTATTCGTATGTTAAACTGACATTACATGTAGTGAGAGTCTTTGATGCCCCATCTTGACTCCACAGTTTAGCATCTCTTTTACATTAAGAATTAAATATTGGTTACTCTACATTACTATAAGAATGTGTAATTTTACAGTAATGTCACAATTATCCTACTTTCAAAACTTATACAATTTACTAAATTCATTTAGGAAAGCAAATATGAGATGTTGCCAAAGACTAAAAAAAAAAAGAGCAAAAATCGCTGGTAAAAAGGAGAACAAATTCTCTAAGCCTTGTTAAAATCAATAAAATCTTTTTAGTTGTACTCTTTATCTGCTGCTATGGAAACAGCATGTTTCTAAATTTCTGTGAATTTGGAACCTTCATTGAAATAGAAACAAGTTGATGGTTCTTGTCTGGTAACGACTAGATCAAGCATAACATGTGCTCACATATCCCAATTTTAACATTTCTCCTAAATTTCATATGATATTCTTAAAGAAAGCATAGTTTAAACTGAAATAATGTATATTCAAAGAGAATTTTATTTTAAAAGTAGTTTCCCCTTCTTAATCGTTCAAAATAGTTTACTTAAAATATTTTCATGATGTATGATAGTAGAGTATTTAGCAAAGAACACTTTTTTAGCTTTCTACATGTTGTTTGGTGAAAATCGCCATACTGTTATAGGCACACAATTTATGTAATCATTTGCCATTTTTAACATTCCAGTAAAATGAGCAGTTTGAGTATATCTTATCTTCTGTTTATTACCCATACCACATACGTGGGCATTCTGGATTTTTTTTTTTCTTCTCAAAATCTGAGAAATAACAGATAAAAGATCTAGTTATATTGTCAACTTGGGACCTCTATAGGTCCCCATTGTTCTGAAAATGTGGTATTATTCTTCGTAATGGCTGTATGTTTAGAGCTGGTCTTTGGTTTTTTTTCCTATTCTGCTTTATGCTCCGTTTCCATGAAATAGTCACAGAAAAAAGTGTCTGGGCATATCAAACAGATACCTGGGGAGGGTTGAGTACACCACATTGTGTTGAAATTCTCCATTTATCTCCAGTCTTCCGGTCCTGGGAAATCTTTTTTCTGGGAACAAGAAAAAGACAGCTACTCCAACTAGCTCAAAGAAAGGGGGATATGTCTGGATTTATTGTAAAGATCAGACATTTCACAGAAATGAAATATAGCCAGGCCCCATGGGACCTGATGTGAGAATTGGGAAGTGGCCCAAGGTTGAGGGCCAGCCTTGACGCCCCTCGCAGACCCTCAGTGAAGCTGCCTGTGAAGCTGCTCACCTCGGCATGACTTGCTTGAAGCTCATTAATAATGGGAAGCTGAAGTTTTCCCACCTTCCCCTCAGAAAGCGTCCTGTCCGCCCCAAGTCCCCTGTGCGGCCAGTCCGCCCACCTTCAAGCTCTGAGCCCACTGCCCTGACAGATGGGCTTTACTTAATGTTTCAACTTGAGAACATTTTTAGCAACCTCCCTCTCTGTGCATTTAAAATGATTCAAAGAAGTAAACCTATAGCCTCAAACACAAACCATTTCCTCCTTTGCAATCTTTGCAAACAGTGATAAATGCTGTAACTAATATTCCCACAGCACTCCTGAGCTGAATTGAGGTTATGGTGTCTTGGTGGATTAGGGACCACCGGGGATTGAGGATTTTCCCCAGAACAAACCCCTGCCACCCTGAGATTCTTTATACAGATTCTAGAAACTCTAGAGAACTTGAAGCAAAGGGGAAAGTATTTTTAAAACAGATATATCATATGGCTGTGTCTGCAGATGAGGCAGAAGAGTGTCCACACTTTTCTATGCTGAAACTTTTTTCCCCCTATTATTTCTTGGGAGCTTCAAGAAAGAAATCAAACCTCCCTTTGAATTTACAAAAAAAAAAAAAAAAGAAAGATAATGTTTGTTGCAATGTTGCGTGGAAGATTGTGTGTTCTTTTCTGGCTTTTCTTCTCTGTCATTTGTTGCTTTTCAAATAAGAAAAAAAAGAAAATTAAAATTCAGAAAGCTGGGCCGGCCCGGTGGCCTAGCGGTTAAGTGCGCGCGCTCCTCTGCTGGTGGCCTGGATTCGGATCCGGGGCGCGCACTGACGCACCGCTTGTCAGACCATGCTGTGGTGGCCTCCCATATAAAGTGGAGGAAGATGGGCAGATATGTTAGCCCAGGGCCGATCTTCCTCACACACACACAAAAAAATCAGAACACTTAAAAAACACTTTAGCTCTCAAGTTCAAGTGAAGGGTACTTTCGTCCATCTTCCACCTCTCCATAGGTGGTCTGGTTCATACCAAGACACGGTGATCCTTTAGTCCTTTCCAGAAGTAAGGAGACACTGTGTGGGTAATCATGTGCACTCTTACTACACAGAAGACTGCTAATATGTCAGACCATAATCAGAATTCCTGCTCCCCTTGTACGCATCAACTGAACAGATTTTTTTAGGACTAGTACGTAAGAAGCACTATGCTAAGCATAAGGATATTTCAGTTTGCACTCTACCCACATTCCCGCCTCAAACCGTCGTCTTTGATCCTTTCCTTCAGTCTCTCTGTGTGTCCTGCTGCTCCTCCCCGACATGCGCGCCTTGAGGCAGCATTTCTCAAGCACTGGTGATTTCACAGGTATTCTAAGAAACAAAGAATTCCATAATCAAACAAGCGTCTCAAATATCAGTTTAAAAGCTCCACAGGTGTCATTAGTGTAAGGCTTCTTGGGGCCTGGGGTGAGCCCGTGCACGCTGTCAGTCAGAGGCAGATGCAGTAGGCCAGGTTTCCCAAACCTGTTGCCCACAAGATTCTTTGATAGGAAGCATCTCAACGGACAACAGTTCTGCAGAAAACCCTTTAGGAAATTCTCAAGGCAATGCTCACAAGCAGTCACAGCACGCTAGAGACGAAGGACGGATGACTCGCCTGTGCCTGGCAGCGGGGATTGCATAATGGGGATTGATCCTGGTGCGTAGGTGGATCTGATGCCTGGTCTGGGTCCAGCTTTTTGAGCCAGAGTGTCAGAGCCCTCAGATCCTTATGTCACCTTGTGCTTTTACCCTGTGTTTCTCACTGAAGGTCTTTCTCAATGAATACAGGTCCCAAAGCTTATTCTGACTAATATGCTAGATATACTGGCGATGTGGCTAATTCTAGATGTTGACTTGTGTTTGTGTTTCCATTAATTAAGAAAGCTTAATGGATGGTGTTTCAATTTCCTCTAGAGCCTATGCTGGATACTTGCCTCAGTATGACAGGGCAGTAGAATGGTCAAGAGCACCAGCTGTAGGGCAACACTACCAGGGTTCAAATCCCAGTCCTGCCACTGGAAAGCTCTGTGACCTCAGGCACACTTGTTTATGCCTCAGATTCCTAATCTGTAAAATGGGGATAAAAATAGCCCCTACCTCAGAGGTTGTCGTGGGGAAAAATTAAGTAAACACAAACACCTAAGAACAGTATTGGATACCTAATGCAGTATTTGACACAGTGACAACACTAGCAATTGTCACTGCAATTTATAGTAATTATTATTATTACACAGAAACAAATTACACAAGGTTTACTTCCATGCCTGCAAAGACGGCTCATGGTTAAATTCTCTAAAATGGATGAACCAATTCAGGAGATGCTTTTTATTGTTCTTATCCATGCAATGGTTAGTTTTCAGGGAGCAGAAAAATAGGATCCTCACAGCTCATTTGTTCAGTCATTAAGCAGCAATGACTCCCCTTTGACTCCTCTACATATTACCTACCGAAAAACGTTGGAAAATACCAGAATTTCCAAATAACCCACCAAGACAAAATATATTTAAAAAACAGACATAGGAGTTTGTCAGAGGAAAAGCATAGCAGTCTAAGATGTGTGTGCAACTTGCTGTCTTCTTGCTCTGGCTTCGTAGCACTCCTGTTCACTTCTAATGAACTTCAGAGAGGCCGAAGGGCAGCTTTCTTTCAGGTCTAACTGCAATTTGAGAATGTGTTTTCTGAGAAACTATTTATTATACCAGAAATCTAGTAAAAAGAAATGTTAGATATTCTGTGGAGTTTGTAATAAAATTTTAAACTACTGCTAATTCTTCCTGTCCCAGGTAAACCCTCTTCCTCAGGAAGCCTATCTTGGTTCCTAGACTAAATTAAACAGGCTTATTCTCTGCTCCCTTAGCACCCTACATGGGCCCTCCTATCGCCTATGTGGTGCCTTTTTGTGAATTAGAAAAAGGCAGCCTTCCTCATGATACTTTATTTCTATCTGCCTGCAAATTATTGTAATACGATGATTTTATTGGAGCAGGACACTCTGGTTCCATCCGTCAGAAAATTGTCCTGAGAAATACACAAATTGACAAGATCTGAGATGTGGGTGGTCCCCTCTCAGATGTTGTGTTTTTGTTCACTGCATAACCTGCTCAACTGCACACAGCAGCTCTGACCCTATATTTCCCCTTCATCATCTCTCATAATGCTCACAATGACCTCTTTAATGTCCATCCTCACCACTCAACTGAGACCCAGGAGACTGGGGACTGTATGTGTCTGGTTGCCTGCTGTCTGCTTTCTCCAGGAGAGCATGGCACAGGGGAGTCACACCATACAGCCTTGTAGAATTGGTTTGACTTTGAATTTTGATAAAACGAGGATAGGATGTTCTGTTCTAGGGTGTTGGAAGAGAAAAACACTTGCTTAAAAGATTTCAATTCCTGATGAAGCACAATGGTTAAACATTTCATTGCATGGAACACATGAATATTCACTCTTGTAAATACTTAAAGATTTATAAGCTTGTCATTTGTGCATCTACAAAGTGTGGCCTTACATTTAATGTTTTCCTTTCTTTGGTCATCCCCATGGCTGTGATCTATGCTATGACTAAGTCTTGAGAGATGATTACAAATAACGAAGTTATCAACCCTCCAAAGAATTGTAGCAACATAGCATTAAGGAGATTCATGGTGGACCTTACTCACTATAAAATTAACTTGTCTAGGGGTGTCAAGGGAGTGGGATATGAGGGAGATTGTTGCAGGGACAGGAAGAGGGGGGAAAATACAACATGATGGAAGCACCAATGACATCTTCCAGTTCTATGCCTCTGAGTATATTGATTTAAAGTAATTAGAAAATTGAGTTCAGAGAATATATCACCTTTTTCCAAGTTAAATTCAGGCAATACTTTAGAAATAGTTAAAGGTAAGAAACTAATATTGAAGCCATTCTGCCAGGTACTGCATGAGACACATAAACTTGTTATTTTACTTAACTATTGCCTAGCTGAATAGAAGTGAGTAATAAGAAAATTAAATTTGAGATAAATTATATGAGATTGAATACTTGGAATTTTATATGGAATGATAAAATTAATAGCAGTGAGGCCTCCTTGGCCCTGGCATAATTTCCTAAAAGAGGTAGTCACCCTGTTACTGGGCTAATTTGGATTAAGTTTGGAGAACTAACTACACTGAGAAAATGAGGGGAGAATAAGACGTATGACTGATAAGTCTTTTCCATCTCTAATTTTTCCTAACATGCCAGCCTTTGCTCAAATTGAAATTCGTGATGTGGAATATATGTTGTTTCGTGTATTTCTGTCATGCTATTACAAAGCTGTAAGATGAAATGTGTCTGTAATCCATTAGATGATGGTCATAGCATGGCCAGAAAGGCCTGGTGAGGCCTTTTGGAATTCCAGAGGAGTCATCTCAAACAGAAACTTTGGTCTCCAAGATTTTTATTAGAAACAAATGAAAGGAAACATAAACAGACGAATGAGTGAGTGACCTGTAGAGTTACACAGACTTAGCTGCTGCAAATTCTCTCAGTCCTTTAGAGCCCTATGCCTGGTGCCAGCCTGGATGAAGTCACTGGAACTCTAAAACCTCATGGGCTGCCTGTGAGAGTGACACTACACATGGACACTTATTTTAACGTTGGAAATTGCAGGAAATACCCCTTTTCTCAGTGGCTTGCTGGGTCGTCTGCTTTAGTACATCTGTCCCAGAACCGGCCTAAATTAAAATGTGTGGATAAAACTCTGAAGTTCTCGTTTTATGTCTGCTCAAGCACTCGCAGCTGAAAGCATTCTTAAAACCTAAAAACTTGACTTGAACCATCTTTTCCACTCATCCTTATTTTTCAAGAACACCACAAAGTAGTTCTAAAGAAATTGCTAATGATGAAGTAATGCACTATTAAATTTATAATATGGAATTAATCTTGTCTGTGATAGCATTTTTACTTGTTGTAGTCTTTTCAAGTTTAATCACTAATGTGTGTCAAGAAAAATGTAGGAAAGGATTATTGTTCTTAATCCTGGTAAATTTCCTCATTTGAAATTATGCAAATTATGAACAGTTTCTTCATTATCTTCAGTAAATGACAATAGCAATTTTTTAAATTTGAGATGAATTACTCAACACTTATCCCTGCCAATGTGGATGGTAGGACAACTTTTCTCTCCTTATAGAGACATTTTTCAAATTGTCACATCCTCAGATCTTCAAATCCTACCTCCATGGAATCCATTGTAATTGACATACATTTTCCCCAGAATTCTACAGCTAACAGGGAGTGATGATTATGGAGCAGTAGGTACCTCAATACCTTTAGAGTTGCTTGAGGCTGTGAGCACGCTCAGTGTGTCCCCATGTTTGAAGCTTGATTCTGACTGACATGCAAGTGCTTTTGTGGTTCGCTTTCAGCAGTACGATAAAGTTGCCATTATAAGTGGTCAGAAGCCACAAGCTATTTATTTATATGTGAGGATCTGTAGCATTATTATATAAATATGTTCTTTTCATGTCATGGGTTATTTTTTTATAAAAGAGTTTTCTTTACTACTTTGTCTTCTACTTTCCGATATTATAAACATACACCGTGGTTTCCCTTCAGATCATAGAGGTTAAACGATAAATTGAATGTGCAGGAAATGAAAATTGATGAAATTTTCATTTGCGGACTAGGTCAGAGTTCACATGCTCTGGCCTGCACACCAGATCTAGCCACTGCTGTGTTTTCTTTGGCTCAAACAATGCTTTTAAAGAATATGAATTAATTTCCCATGTTTAAAAATTGGACCACACACACAAAACTGGACTTTGTCTTAAAGAATCAGATTTGGTAGCACTGGACTTGCAGTTGGCTAGGGCTGGGTTCTGGCTGCTGCCTTTCGCCGATCTGGTGTACTCCGGGTCACCGTGACCCCACTACCCCTCACCGCTATAGCCCACCACCCTCATCACCACAGCCCACCACCCCTCATTGTCCCAGCTCACCTCTGGGGTTTTTCCTTTTTACAGGATTTTCCTCTTTTTTCCTTTTTTAGAGGATTACCTAACTGGCCCCTGTAGGCATTTGAGTTTGTGACTTGTGGACCAAAGGTTTTTTTCTTTCCAAATGAATCTGATAAGAATATTATATCCATAATCACATTTAAATAAAGTGTAATTGACATTTTTAGCTTTGGGTTAAATTTGTATTTTAAAAAATGATCATAAAGGGGTAAAAAATGGGAGAGGTAAATAAATGTGAACAAAATTATTTTTAAAAAGACATTCCATAACACATTTAAATAGTTATTGAATTCTCTTCTGTGCTATTAAACTTTTAATAAAAAGTTATTATTTTGGGGGAAAGAGAATTTAAGTAAAAAGCACACATATATCTTAATGTTGCAAATTGAAAAAGGGGATGCCAATTTACCTATTATTCTACAGACACAAAAATCTAAATGGTCATGTAAAAATCCACCCTTGAGTTTAATTGCTAACATGTAGAAAGTTGATGCTTAACTTCTGGTTCACTAATTGCCATTGGTAGCTATTACAGAAGAAAATCCAAATCAGGTTTGTACAACCCAACTGAAGTCGCATGCACCAGCTTAACTTATAGTTGTTCTTTTCTCTCATTTGTGGCCTGCTATGGATCTTAGAGTATCAGCTATTGACCACATTAAGCTAAGTAACTCTTGCATGATAACAGCCAAGTCTTGGACCAAGTCTAGGTTATGTCAGAGAGGAGGCGAGTGAAGAGCAAACTTGAGGTTTATTCCTAAGTAAATCAGGGAGCATTAGGAAGCTCAACACCACATCACATACCTACCCCTGGGACTGGCACCCTCCCCCACATCTAGACTTCCTTCAGCTGAAACCACCAGAATCTTGCTTGATCTTTATCTATTTTCATCTGGAAATCCGAATCAGGATGCCCATGTGTAAGTTTCCTTATGTCAACCTTGACCAGAAAGCATCTCCATTCTGATCGGTAACCTGAGTGACACTTAACGGAGGGAAAGAGAATAGATGACTCACCGATAGGAGTCAGTACATTATAATTATTGCTGAGATTCTTCCTGACCATAAAGCATTGGAACTTCAAGGCCAAGTGAGTACGTTAATGAACTCCCCATGGGAGCACTATTTTGCACCAGAGAAAATGCCAGAAGCAGCTTTTTTTGTCCTTTCCCCTTATGGATAGTATTCTTGCTATCTTTTTTTTAATTTATTTATGACTCCTACATAACCACTGTTTGAATTTTGGTATATTATCTTTCGTATGCTACCTTTCACCTTTTTTTCCTTAATGCATTATGGTCATTGTGGTCTGGTGTCTGCCTCTACACTCTCTGTGTGACGCTGTGTAATGAACTTAAGACCAGTGTCCACAGGCACTCCGTGTAGACCCATGTCTGTGAGCCCTCTCTGTAGAGTTGTGTCTGGGAGCACTCTCTGTATAGACCAGTGCCTGGGAGCACCTCTGTGTAGACCCATGTCCTATGAAGGCCAGAATGGAAAAGGATTCATGAACCTCTGTCCAAATACGCCTCAAGTCAAAAATGTACACAAAACTGTGAGTGCTGAAGTAAATGCTCATTAGTAACTACAGTTTAATCATACCTAGTACAAATCTGTTCAATTTACAAGTGTGTTCTGTTTTAATGCTTTTTAAACTATTGATCTTGAAATGCTCTTTCTATTTTTGAATAAATTTAATACTTTTCTCCCGTTTCTAAATGTTCATTAGACAATGGTCGTTGTTATAGCAACAACTAGACAGTGTTGGGTTTGACAGATCTCTGATTGCACATATATTATGGGAGCACTTCAGTTTATTTATTTTTTTCTCATTTTAAAAATTTACTACTCTACTTAGAAGTCATGTTATTAGCTGTTGCTCAGATATTGTCTTTTTGCTCTGCACAGCTCTCCTTTTAACCATGTTTTGTAAGATAAATGAGTTTCCAGTAAATGTGTTCTTTTTTATTATTTTGCTAGATAAATAAAACTAAAAATATTCTATTATCTAAAAATTTTGTAGAAAATCTCATGTTCCCTTAAAACAAAAAAAAAGTGAGTATGAAAGTACATTAGACATGTAAATTCTCTCAGAAAATAAAAGCATATTTATGTTTCATAAAACTCTGATAACTATTTTATAGCAATTGATATAATTTGATGCATATAGTATATTTCAAGCTTAGTGTTACCAATCGTATCCTTTTTGCTTTTAGCAATGAAATTATCTCCTACGTAACATTTTTCCTTCTTCCTTCTGAAAGTGAAATTATTTATGAAACTGTGGCTTAGCAACAAGAAGAGAAGGAAAATGATGCCTTTCTGATTTCAAAGGAGATAATGGAGTATAGTGCACTAAAAATAGCTCCGGACTGGAACAAGGCAATATGGGTGCTGGTTACAACGCTGCTGTAAAATAAATGTTTGTTAGATGAACAGATCAATGAGTAGACAAACAACCTTTTTGGACCTCAGTTTCCCAAATATAAAGTTAGGACTTGGAGTAGATTATCTTTATGTCTTCTACTAGCTCTAAAATTTCCCTCATTCCATGTAAGCAGTGTCTCCTCTCTTACTGGAATCCTTTGCTGTGACACAGTCATCTCAAGGATCGTTGTAATGGAATGCATTTGGTATGTGTTAGCACAGGGAAACTTCGCCTATTTTTATTGCCAATCTATCTCCCTCTGCTTGGAAACATTCCTTACCTAATTACACAGGAAGTCAGTGATGAGGGTGGGAGTGGGGTCTTGGTTTTTATACCTTTTCTAATGCTCTACACTTGCAATTCGCTTCCCTGAATTATTTTGGTCCAAATCTGAAATAGAAAATTTTTGTACATTTTTACGCCTGTCCCAAACTCAACTATTAATGTAATGGGCTACATATCTATACTTTATTTTATCTACAGAAAATATTTCTTTAATGTTTTAAAGCCACACTACACAGTTAAATTCATGCTTGGTGGACATTTCTCATGGTCCTTTTATTCCATGTGAAACCTCCATTCCTATAAATAACCTGCCCAGGAAAAGTTTGCAAGGATATAGCTCAACTTGAATGAGAGAGAGCTAGGTTGAGAAAAAGTTGGAGAAAACATATGAGGATCCCATCTTATCTTGAATGAGGATTTCTGGTGTGGATTTGTTATATTGTTTTAAATCAATTGCCAGAACACTAGATATAGTTATATTCTAATTTAACTGATTTAATGGATTATTATATGGACTCATTAAAATTATATCTATGAAGAATTTTTAATGACATGGCAAATCGTTTGTAATATAGTAAGTAAGGAAACTGAGAAAAGAAATTTTGCATTATAGTTTAATCTCAAAGGGAAATAAACACTAACATATTAACTGAGATTTTCTCTAGATGATGAGATTATTTTGATGATTTTTCTTTCCTGTATTTTTACTTTAAAAAACAAACTTAGGGCTGGCCCCGTGGCTTAGCAGTTAAGTGCACGTGCTCCACTACTGGCGGCCTGGGTTCGGATCCTGGGTGCACACTGACGCACCACTTCTCCGGCCATGCTGAGGCCGTGTCCCACATACAGCAACTAGAAGGATGTGCAACTATGACATACAACCATCTACTGGGGCTTTGGGGCAAAAAAAAAAGGAGGAGGATTGGTGATAGATGTTAGCTCAGAGCCGGTCTTCCTCAGCAAAAAGAGGAGGATTAGCACAGATGTTAGCTCAGGGCTGATCTTCCTCACAAAAAAAATAAATAAATAAAAGAAAAAATAAAAAACAAACAAAAACTCAGCTAACAATTATTGGTAAAAATTTAAAATACAAATTATGTTATATATATTTTTTGTATTGTTGCAAGTTTGGATTTTCCCATGCCTCTACACATAGAGGAATGGCTCCTCCATAAGAGGAGCAACTTGGAGAGATTCAACTTACCCCACGTACCAGAGGCCGTAGCAGCAGGCCATGGCTCATGAGGTTGCGAGTTCAGTAGCCTCAGTAGTGGGAAAGAGGGTCTTAAACGTCAGAAAGGTCGGCAAATGTGGGGCAGAGATCCCACAAACACTATTTTATTTGTGTCCTAGGTAGTAGCTACCCACTGGAGATCTTAGAAGAATAAGACATATCTCAGAGTAAAAGGAATTGATAGTCGTTTAAGGGAGACAGGCAAATAAACCTCAGGTGTAATGAAAAAGCTATATTACAAGAGGTAATCACATATAAGGGTGGAGTGATCAACTTGGCCTGGGGGAATCCACAGGTGATGCCTGAGTCTGGAGTTGGTCATGAGGATGGAGGCAGAGTTGTAGAAGGAAAAGCACGTATAAAAAATCCTCTAGCATGAAACTCAATAGTGGTTCTCGGAGTTATGATTTTTTTGGTAAGGGTGGGCATGCAATATAAAAGAGATCAAGAATAAATTGGCAAAGTGGCAGGAACAAAATCATGACTGTCTTTGAGTGTCATGCTCTGTAGTTTGGCCTTTCTCCTGTAGACAAGAAGTCATTAAGAGGTTTTAAAGCTGTGGATTTACATTAGATTTGCATTTTAGAAAGATTACTCTGGTGGTGGTATGGGGAAGGGGGAGTGAAATAGGAAGCCAGAGGAAGCTATAATGGTCGAAGCCTGAGGGGAAGCTGGCCTGAGCTGGGGCAGTGACGACGGAATGAAGGAGGGAGTGGGTTGAGAGAGAGTGAAATTCAGACTTAACAGACCCAGTGCCTGTTGGATGTGTAGTGAGGGGGGAGGCTAGGAGGAGTCCTAGGATTCTGGTACTCCCTAGAGGCGTCATTGGAATAGGGATTACAGGAGAGATGATGGGAAATAATGAGTTCCAGTTTGGGATAGATTTCAAGTTCCGACTTCCTTCTTTCCATCTTTTCTTTTCTTCTTTCCTTCCCTTCTATCTCTTTCTGCCTTTGTATCCCTTCCTGCTCTTCCTACCTTTCTCCTTTCCTTTTTTTTCTTTTTTTCCATTCATTCATTTATTCATTTAGTTAACTTTTATTTAGCCTTCACTGTATACTGAGCACTATCCCAGTCACTGTCCCAGGGCCATTATAAACCTGGCCAATTTCCATGTATCCTCAACCATGAGGGAGAAAAAGTTATTTTTGCAGCCACAGCTGCTGGGTATCCCTGACTAGGACACAGCTAGTCAGGCATAAGACACAAACTGTTTAACTCCTTTCAAATGGCATTGCATAATATATGTTTTTATATTGGAAACACCGCTAATGGCCATTTTCTTTCTAGGTAGTGCCATTATTTCTGTTTTGTTTCTGAAAGAAAATTTGAGAGCCTCAGATTTACTAGGTAAGTACTTATTTAATTCATGTAATTATAGCACTGCTTTGTCAGGAAATAAATAATACTATCCATAAAAAAATGTGCTTTAAAAACTGTGAAGAAATTACTGAAATAGATAGAATCTCATTTAGAGGTGAACGTTATTCTGTCTTGGAGCTGCCATCTGCTCTTTCATGTGAAATACTTCCATTTTAATTGTGTCCACTGCCAATGCCATTAGCCACGGTAAATTATTATCTTACAGTATTATTATTATGAATATTATGAAATTTTTATGAGTATAATAAAATTCAAGGAAACATCTGTGTTACCTAATAGAGTATTCCACTTCAAAGGATGTATTTGTTAGATTGTTGCATGAAAGTACTGCCTAAAAATGAAAACCACATACAATAACTAGCTGTACCAATTAACTACCTAATTTGTATTTAGCTCTTTCCAAAAGTAACATAGGACGTTGATTTCAAAATTTTATTTAGAAATACAGCTATTAGTGGAAAATAGCAGTAGTCTTCCTGGCTGTAAGAAAGATTTCTATTATATAGCAAAGCCATTATTTATTGATTGTATCTTCTACCTCTTATTAGAAATATTGGTAAGAAGAATTACAGAGATTCATATTTTCTTCCTTGATAAAATCCTGTCTGTTTGCTGCTGCTATATGATAATGAACACAATACTTTAGGCACTTTAAATGAAGCAATGTCTACTTGCTTCCGAGAAGATCATTTTTTTCTTTTTTTAATTTGAGCTTTAAATGTGACACCCGTGCTCATTATGTTGAGCATTTGTTTTCCCTGATCGTGTTTCCCATGAGCCTAGTGTCTTGAAAGTGTTTTCACTTTTTCTTTTTCCTCCTTGGTTTGATTCTGCTAGTAGAGTTTTTAGTTAATATTGTCAAATTTTTCATGGTTAAAATGTTTTTCCAAATGCATTCGTATGTAAATTGTATCTTTTCAAATATATTAATTTTCTATACTCTCTTTTTATGTATTATGGCTTATGGAATCATTTGGGGGAAGTTGTATGGAATTAGAAATAAGAATGAGCAATACCTGAGTTTTATAAATTAAAAAAATTAGGTCCTACACTATTTTTCTCATTTGTTAAATGTCTTAAAGAAAGTTGAAATCGTTTTTATCTAACATATGTCATCTTTTGTAGTTAATGGTTGATTAACCCTTAAATTAATCTAAGGTATCTAATGAGACAATACAGGTGGATATAAAGAGAGACTTGCTTATTATTAGGAACATTAGTGATAAAAGATTATTAAGATAGAATTCCTGCCCTCAAATAATATATTGGATGATAACAGATATACATAAATAATTTTTTCAAAGCAGAAAATAATATGTATTGTAATACCTTGAGCCTTTAGTTTAGAATAGAGTTTCTCAGCCTCAGCACTACTGATGTTTTAGGGTGGATAATTCTTCATTGTGGTGGCTGTCCTGTGCTTTGTAGGGTGCTTAGCAGCATCCCTCCTGGTCTTTACCCATTAGATGCCAGTAGCACCCTCTGTGCCAGTTATGACAACCAAAAATGACTTCAAACATTGCCAAATATCCCCTGGCGGGGGGGTGGTAAAATCACTCCCAGTTGAGAACCACTGGTTTAGAATCGAGAGAGATACTCTGGCTGGGAAGCTCAGACAAAACTGTTTACAGCAGAGGTGACATTGGAATCAGTTCTGATGGCTGGATGAGACAGGCATGGGTCACATCCAAGCATTTGGAGGAGGACATATAGAGGGAATAACACAAGAGGTGTTAACAGAGGTGCAAAAAGGTAAGGTAAGTTTCTATTTAATACTGTACTACAACTGTTGTCAATAGGATTAGGAAAAAAGTAAATGAAGGTCATAGCTATGGAAAGGGAAGAAATAGAAATATCAATATGTGCAGATGATTTGATTATATACTTAGAAAACCCAAGATCAACTAAACATTACTAAATGCAATAAACTGGCTCAACATTAAAGGATATAAATTAAACTCACTCTTGTGGGTTCAAATCTGGATTCAACTTCTGCTATCAATTGTGTGGCCAACATAATATTACTTAACTTCTCTAAGCCTCAGTTTGCTAACGAATAGAAGACTGCTTTAAGGATCACATTGGATAATTCATATAAGCATTTTGAGAAATGTAAAGCCCTGTTAATATAATTATCATTGTTTCTGTGATCAACTTCATTCCCGAGAGGTTAAGTGTTACTAAACACATGACATAAGAAATAGGAAACACACGCACATACACACATACCAAAAAAACAAAATAAACTTCTACTAATTCTTTGCTAATTTCTCTTATTTTAATAACAGCTAACACTTATTAAATATTTACTCTTTCCAGGTACTATAAGTATTTTGTGTGCATTATCTCATTTAAATGTAGGAACAACCCATTTAAAGAACAGATACTCAGAGAGGTTAAATAACTTGCCCGAGGTCGTATAACTAGTAAGTGGTAGACCAGTAATCTAATAATGGCAGCCTGACATAACTGTAGTGTAGTGGTTGACGATGAGTTTCTAGTGTCAGAGAGTTGTGTGACCTTTGCAAAGTTACTTAGGATATTTTTGCAAACTTTAGTAATCCAGGTAACATTTCCCACAACTCTGGTTGGGTTTTTTGCCTTCCTGACTTAATGCTTTTTGAGTAGGGCTATGTAATACATGTCACATTTGTTTCATACTGTAGTTAAAAGTGATCAATTCTTGACTTTAGTCTAGTGCCATAGGAATGAGAAAGAATTTAGTTACCTATTCCATACCCATGCCTCTGACAGCAATATTATAAGATTATCATGATCTGAGATGTAATAACCCACTTCATACTTAGGGAAGGACTTTTCTCCAGCCTTACTCAGTAATGTGTTAAGTCACGTGTATTTTCTTTGGGCTGTATTGCTATTGCCTTGAGAAAATTTGGCTCTTTTCGTTAAAAGCTAAAAATGCATTTTTTTTTTACAAGGACTAAAACCAAACAAGCAAAAGAGTAGCTGGTGGTGTTTTTTAAAAATATTAACATATAAGCATGCTAAAAATTAAATTGTCAAAATGTGCAAAAGAAGATCATTTATTTTCCCCTGCTTCATGCAAATGCAAGTTTGTTTTTCATGATGGAACAAATGAAGATTTTTGGGCCATGTGGAAACAAGCTGAACTAATTGATTGCCAAATGTTGCTCTGTGGCTATGAAGCTTTTCACCACTAGCCTCAAAAAATGACCTCACAAAAACTGTCTGAGAGGAATTGCCAACTATTATTAATTCAATGACAGGCTTTGGACTGTGCTCTGATTCTTAGTGGATTAATAACTTTAAATTATTTTAATGATTATTTTTCCCTTAAAAAAGCACTAGATTTTTCTTCCCTTCAATCAGCCAAAAACTATAGTATTTTCCCCTCACTTCTCTCTTAGTCATCAAAAGTACTGAATCTAATAGTCTGTGAGATCCTAGCTGATTTAAGTCCAGATAGTGTCATCATAAAAATAAAAATTACAGTCAATTTATCAGCACTCTCCAGAGACCAGTAACTTGATTACTTCAAGTCACCCATAAATGGTTTCCCCAGATAGAATGTCAAGAGATTAATAGTGAGATGAAGACCATCTCCTTCCTTCCTTCTCCCACACTAGAGGTCAGCTTGGTTTGGCGCCCGTATCTAGCATACTAATCTAGCCAAACAAACCATCACTTCTGACTGAGAGGACAGATTGGCTTTTTTGGTTTCTAAGCTGCTTTTTTTGGTTTCTAAGCTGCCTCAAGAATGGAGACTGTCTGATGGTAGGTTCAGGACTCTTTGGATTCACTACATTATTGAGACTTCCCAGTCTGGTGCTCTTGAGGGTTTAGCTGCCATGAGCCTGAGGAATCTGGAGAGATTGTACTGAGAGGAAGCCATCCCAAATGGCTTGGTATTTAGGAGACCAGTTTATTCTGTGACTCCTGGTATCCCACAAAAGCCATAGCGGGATCTACATTGATCAGGAGACATATTGCAGGGACCAGGAGAACCAAAAGCAATCTCGGTTGGATTCAGGTTAGCTGAATATTATTAATATAATAATAATAATAATAATATTATTAATATCCCACAAACACTATTTTATTTATGTCCTAGGTGCTAGCTACCCACTGGAGATCTTAGAAGAATGAGACATATCTCAGAGTAAAAGGAGTTGATAGTCTTTTAAGGGAGACAGGCAAATAAACAGTTAAGTGTGCACGCTCTGCTACTGGCGGCCCAGGTTCAGGTCCCAGGCGCACACCGACGCACCGCTTGTCCGGCCATGCTGAGGCGGCGTCCCACATAAAGCAACTAGAAGGATGTGAAACTATGGATTGGAACCTAGGTAGTCTATTTTCTTAACGATTACACTCTCCCACCTCTTGTATACATAAAGGACCAGGGCCAATGAATGGACAGCTCAGGGCTGTCATTCACGTTGTAGTCTCAGCGAGGGGTATCACAGAAGCTACACAGAGCATAACCTAAGGCTGGATGCAGCATCCCCCTGGGGATAGAAGGAATTGACTCCTCCAGGCAGTGGTCCCTGGGGTCTCTGCCTGGCCCTGAGGTTCCTTTAGAAAAGCATCTCCAAACTGGTGTTCCCTGGAACCAGTTTCATAAGACAGGTGCTCCACCAAAAAAGGTCTCAAGTCAAATTTATTTGGAAAGAGGTGAGTAAACAAACTTAAATCGTTCTTTTACTGGAAGACCTCTCAGATCCTCAATGTGTTGGTGTTCATTGTGAATCTCCTAGAGGAGGATATGGTTGTAATATTTTCTAAACATATTTGACCATTTATATCATCTTGAAGTAGTGTTTTGAGGAATATTTTATACTTTGGGAAATGGCTGACATTTAACTGGATCCAGCTGTGAAAATGCAGCCTTTGTTTCAGGAGGTTACTGGTATTCTGTTGCAAAAGTCTCCTATAGATACTTGTGGACTAAAGTATAAAAGTGATTGAAGGGAAAACAGCCAGAATCAGGCTCCTCTGATGCTTCCGTTCACTGGCACTTCTAACCTGCTGAGTTCCTCACCTCTGCAAGCCTTGGATTCCAAGATCTACTTGCACAGTTCTTCCTCAACTAATATCTGGTTTCCCAGACCACCCTGAGTAAAACCTGAAATCTCCTTTAATTTTGTCCCCACTCTGCAGCTGGATGCCAGCTAGTGTTAACTGCCTGTTGTCTAGCTTCTGGAATCTGGCTTGACTTGACTTCTGTTGCAACTATGACATACAACTATCTACTGGGGCTTTGGGGAGAAAAAGGGGAAAAAAAGGAGGAGGATTAGCAATAGATGTTGGCTCAGAGCCAGTCTTCCTCAGCAAAAAGAGGAGGGTTGGCACGGATGTTAGCTCAGGGCTGATCTTCCTCACAAAAAAAAAAAGAAAAGAAAGCCTCAAGAACTAGTGGCAGTAGTTAACTTTGAGGAGGGGAACTAGTGGGCCGTAAGGGTATGAGAGAGATTAACTTTCCACTGATCACTTTTCTGTGTTTTGAATTTTTTTACTGTATACACGTTACCCATTCGAAACTAAATTTGAAAAAAAGAAATTTAATTGACACTAGATGCAGTTACATGAGATAAATAACTGGCAGAGGAGCTCAATATAAATAAAAAATTTAGATTTCACAAAAGAAAGTTGGAAGTCGCTGAGACTTTTAAGTTATAGTCAATACATTTATTTTACTTTGCTACACCAAGTTTAGAAAAAATTTTTTTTTAAGTTCCTTTTTCCTAGGAACCTAATATTGAACTATTACCTTATAAGACTTTTTTTTTCCCCAAAGCAGGGATAGGGCTGCAGTAATTTTGCCCAACCTCTTATATACAGTTTTTATTATTTTCCTTTTATTATAGTGCTTAAATATGTATATTATTTTTCATTTTTAAAATTCTCATTAGAAATAGCTTTTAAAATTGTGTATGTAATTTCTGTCTTCACAAAGTGTTACAGAATAAATTGTTACATTAGCGGAAGCCTATTTTATAGCTTCTACAATACCTTGAATAGCTATTGTCTAGCTTGTGTGAAAAATCAAATGCTGTTTATTCTCAGAAACTAGAGTTCAAAACTCGAAATCATTTGGTTAAGAGGAACAGGAAATTGGTGTCTTCCAACTGTGAGATTTTAGACAACAGACAAACCAAATTGTTAGAGTCCATGCTGGTTGTAAATTATATACACAACAATGCTGACCTCAGTGATGAAACAGGTTGAATTACGTTTTCAAGCGTGCTATCTGAAAAATGCTACATATATCAGTTTTTCTCGGGCTGCTAATTATTAATAAACAGGCAGTTTTCAGTGTTATTGGAAGAGCAAGTGCTCCCTTTACCCCTCCTCCTCGGCTGCTCCTCTGACACACATTCCCCTCCTCCGTGATTCTAAATAATGTTACAGTGATGAGAGTAACACATTCTTTATATAGGTTTATTATGTGATATTTTACTAAGCTACCCCTGTGATTCTAGATTCTAAACTGGGTTAAATAAATCTTACAGCAAAGTCAGGGTTCACCTTCCTTATTTCTGCTAAAGGAACTCCAATAAATGGCAATTATTAAGGTGCTCATTTACCAGAGTTTTAAAGTGAAAAATCACCAAAGTGTGTGTGTGTAAAGGCTCCAAAGATGAGTAAGTGCAGAGTAGATCATCAGGTGACGGACCTCCCTACTCTCTGGGTTCTGCCATCTACATTTAGATCTTGATGGATCTAGATCCATCATGCACTTACTGTTCCACATGGAAACAGAGAGGCAGCTTGGATGTGTTTTCATGTCTCCATATGTGTGTGTTCTGATCGTCCCCATCTTTGGAGAAAGCTTCTCTGAAGAGGCCCAGATTCATGTGGAACAAGAGAGAAAAATCAGAACTTATGTCCTACCCCATCCATTCCCTGGCCCTTATCTTCCTTTAAAGAGAATGCTGTCAGATGAATGCATGATGCTCTCTAGGAATGGTTTGATGAATCATATTTTAATAGAGAGAGACTGTCGGCACTTTTACAAGTAATGCTGAGTCTATAGGTAATGTTTGCATCAACAAAAAGGCTTAAATGTCCCTTTTCAACTTGATTTATCTTTTCAACTTTATAGGTATGACATTGGCGTTTGCTGGAACATATTTATTGGTGAACTTTGCTCCAAATATAACTCAGGCTCTCTCCGCAAGAACAGTACAGTATTACTTTGTTGGCTGGCAGTTCCTCGTCTATGTGGTAAGAATTATAAAAATTTTACTATCCCAGAAGCTATATTATCTAGACCACTAGTACATGCAGATGTTAGAGAACTAATGTAATCTTTTCTTCTCGGCATTAATATCGCATTAAAATGTAACTATATTTGACCAATACTGATGTATTTGAAACACTAAATCAGCAATAGAAGCACCCTCAGTTTCCCAGGTATCCTGTCCTTGGGGGTGACCTGTCACTGGAACAATTTCCACAACATTTAATCCAGCAAATGCCAGAGCAACATGTTTTAAGATAACTCAAAGTGAAAAAACAAACTCAAAAAAACCCCTACTGGGCCAGCCCCGTGGCTTAGCGGTTGGGTGCGCGCGCTCCGCTGCTGGCGGCCCGGGTTCGGATCCCGGGCCACACCTGCGCACCGCTTCTCCGGCCATGCTGAGGCCGCGTCCCACATACAGCAACTGGAAGGGTGTGCAGCTATGACATACAACTATCTCCTGGGGCCTTGGGGGAAAAAAATAAATAAATAAAATCTTTAAAAAAAAAAAAAAAAACCCTCTTCCTAGGTCAAAGGGAAATACCTGGAGACACATTTTACTTCATTGAATTTTATTCAAGATAGATATTTTCTTCTAAAAAAGTACTCATTGAGACAATGCCACAGATTGTCTGGATGAAGCAGACAGCAGTGGGACAACACTGAGAGACATGTAAAAGAAAGACTGGAGGGGGCTGGCCCGGTGGTTAAGTTCACACGCTCCACTTTGGCAGCCTGGGATTCGTGGGTGCAGCGCGGACCTACGCGCTGCTCATCCAGCCACACTATGGCGGCATCCCACATACAAAATAGAGGAAGATGGGCACAGATGTTAGCTCGGGGACAATCTTCCTCAGCAAACAGAGGAAGATGGGCAACGGATGTTAGCTGAGGGCCGATCTTCCTCACACACACAATAAAAGACTGGAATGAGCTAATATAGAAATTTGAAGCCACTATTTGGAATATTTTTATTTGATGCAGTGGCTGTATCTAGTGGATATAAAGAGAGAATGTGACTGAAATGGTTGGTATGTAACTTGTTAACAGAAGTTGGTTTAGGTTGGAGAATAAGAATATTCTAGGAAAGGTAGGTTGTAAGAAGAAAACTGGGATAGTATAGATGAGCATTTAACCAAGAACTAGATTGGTAAAAAAGTTGTGAATCCAATAAAAAGAATCAAAGTACACAGAATAATACATTTTTAGGATTAGAAGTGACCTCAAAAAGCTATTTGGTCCAGTCCTCTGCCATTAAAACAGGTAAAATAGTATGATCCTACTATATACACCTATTATTTAAAAGTGTGACATTGGCATTTACAGGGACACATTTATTGTTGAACTTTGCTCTAAGTGTAACTCAGGATATTGCATCAGGAACTGCATGGTATTACATTATTGTCTGGTGGTTCCTGGTCTATGTGACAAGAATTCTATATATCTTACCATCTCTGATACATAATTCTGACCTCTAGAACACAAATGTTTACAGATCTTTTCTCTTTGTGGTCTCCCACTCTACTCCTTTCTCTTACTCAACGAAGATACTTAGGTTTTCTGTATAAAAATAAAATCCTTATACACTCCACACTGTGTAATAAACTATCCTGTTTCCCTTCCCCTCACCACCAAAAATGTATTCCTCTCCACTTTCTCAGCTTCTATTCACTCCTCATTCATTGTAATGTTGTAGATCCCTCCCCACGAATTGCCAAAAGGAATTGCTTTTTTGTTCTTGATTCTTCTTGAACCTTGAGCATCATTTACTCATGGCCCATCATCTTCTCCCAGAACCTCTCTTTTCCCTGGCCCCCTCACTATGTTTTCCGTGTTTCTCCTCTTCCTCTCTGACTAGTCCATGCCAGGCTCTTGGTGGACACCTCCTTCTCTTCTGCCAGCCACTCTTTTTATTTTTTTTTTTTTTGTAAGCAAGATCAGCCCTGAGCTAACATCTGCCAATCCTCCTCTTTTTGTTGAGGAAGATTGGCCCTGGGCTAACATCCATGCCCATCTTCCTCTACTTTATGTGGGACGCCGCCACAGCATGGCTTGCTAAGCGGTGTGTCGGTGCGCGCCCGGGATCCGAACCGGCGAACCCCAGGCCGCCTCAGCAGAGCGCACACACTTAACAGCTGCACCACCGGGCTGGCCCCTAGCCACTCTTATCTAGTCATGCCACATTCTCTTCCAAGGTTTTCTAGGGTGATCTCATTGCCCACCCCCACCATCATCCTTTAGAAAGCCTTCCAAATCCAGACCTATATCTTCTCCCCAGGCCTCTTCTGAGCTCTGGATCTATGTTCTCATCTGTCCACTTATTACTCATCCCTGCCTGGATGTCCCATAGGTTCCTCAAATATAACATCTCAAAAACTGAACTCAATATCTTCTCCCCTAAACGCCCTCCTCTCTCATTTGGAGGGCTCCCCTTACCCCTGCCCTCCATCAACCTTTAGGATTGGGCTTCCTCAAGTCTGTCATACTTTGTGTCTCCCCCCTCCTCCATTACGTCTTCCTATTTGTCCACCATACCCTGTCCTTACACAGCTTTCATCAATCAAATCTAAGCACTAGAAAGACTTGTTGAGTATTTCATGATAGTCTAGACTTGAAGTCCTACCAACCCATTATTATTCTTTGCCTACAGGCAAAACAAATTCTTCCCACAGTAAGAAAAGAATCACATAGTCTGTGACCAGAAAATTAATAGCCTGAGTTGAATCCTTTGGAGATTAAAGATACATCAAGACTTATTTCCTGGAATAAACAACATTGTTTGATGGTGATGTATCGTATATTGTTTTAACACCAGAAAAAAAACATTTTAAAAGAGCAAAACCACTTTTTATTAAACCTTATATTTCTACAAAAAAACACTCTGAAATTAATTGCAAAATGCAATTTTCCACAGTCAACTCTTAAATTCATTTATTCATTATTCACTAATTCATTCAAATTATCAGACACCTGGGGTATAGAGAAGAATTCCTGCAGCAGGAATTTTAAAGTTCTTGGAGAGACTTATATTCCTGTAAATAATGAAAGTATTTGAAAGTAAATGCCACCAAAAATGTAAAAAAGTCCAGATATTTATAAGACAGCATAAAATAAACCTTTAATAAAGTCACATTTGAATTATACTATTGTCAGTAGACTCTAAGGGGAATAGATCTATATTATCCTAGTTTGGAATTTAATCCATTATATGTTGCATCTCTAAAGACTCTAGAAGTTATCAATTATATACTAAGATCTTGAGCTGAAGTTTGGTTTAAATCTGTTAAACATTTAAGTATTTAATCCTTAGATGTGGCAGATTCTGTGCTTTTTTCCCCAAACCATGACTGCAAAGATCATAATTATAGTAATTAAGACTATTCTTTGAAGTATCATTCATCTATTTTTATATTACACCAAGTATAAATGCAGCACCTGAATTGCCTTTCAGGACTGATCAAATAACTAATAAAATGAATAAAAATATTTTAAAGTCTGAATAAGTTTTATATTTCTCAAAAGGGGATTGTAAAATTGTATACAGACTGGCTAGTGGCCTCTCCTTGTCTCATGTGTTTACCTGTTCCAGATGGCTGTCCGTTTTACCTTTAAGGCTTACAAGGCCCAGGAGCCTATCCTCTGATCTGGTAGTCTTTTTGGCAGGAAGAGGATTTGAGAAGCCTGGTGTCTACCAGCCTGTGAAGTGCCCTTTGCTCACCCACAAAAACAGCGTTTCCCAGCCTGTATTCACACAGATGGGTAGTCCCACCTGGTGCTTGCCAAAAAGCTGAAAACCAGTGGGTTTTCAAGGTCCAGCTAGCTTGGAGAGAAGCTGCATAACATGGCCCCCTTGGAGAAATTCATCATCTCTGTCATGCTATGTCAAAAGCTAGAAGTCCTTTAGGAAAGAGACTGACTTAATTTTGTTAATCCTGCATGCCCTGGGCTTATTTGACCATGGGCCCTTTTCTTGAAGGACCTTTTGTTGAGTAGCGTCTATCAACATGGGCTGCAGAACCCACGTGAGGAAATGCAGCCCTAAGCCTCAGTTACTTCATGTTCTTGGCAGGCTTGATTGTGGCTGTTTTGCCCACCCAGATTTTCCAACACACTATTCAAATTGAAACCTCTGTTGTGAACATAGAATCCTTCACAAAATAATCTGCGTGGTGCTCATTTTCTCTCTGCCAGACAAAAAATTAAATCAGCAGCAGCGGGGGCCAAGCCTGTCGTTTGCTGTAATTCTACACCCCAAAGCCGATTATTAAGTCAACCTTTCTGGCAAAACTGCTTCAGAACCTACCACCAGGTGTTAAAAACCTGAAGGGAGAAAACTAGATGTTTTTATCAGACCTCAATATCTATTGCATGAGGTTGATTTGCTATGTCGTCTGAATGCAAATAGCCCTTGCAGCCTGCACTAGCGCACGTCTGCAGTAGCAGCGGCCTGCTCGCTGAGCAGTCTGAGCCCTGGGCCCCGCTCCAACTACATTCCTTGGTTTATCTGCACAACAGCCCTGTACCTTGGCAGATGGGGAAACTGAGGTAGGCAGGTTCAGGAACTTGTGCAAGGTCACGTAAGTACTAAGTAGCAGAACCAGCATTCAAAACCAGACAGTCCAACTCTGGGGTGCACACTCCAGTGCATTTCACTACACACCTCTCTATGCAGAATTAATAAAAGCTGACCACCGAGGATCAAATCTTTGTCCAGACTTGGCTTTAGAGAGAACCTTTGCAGAGCTCATCTCTTTTGGACAAGGAAGCCATGCACTTTCAAGGAAGGCTATACTTTCAAGACAGAACTTGGTGAGAGAAGTGAGGTGAAGGTGGGCTCAGATTTTGGTACTGCAACTGGGGCATCCGATGGTGAAATTTTGTGTATCTCTTTTGTCACGTCATCCCATGAACTGCCAGTACTCTTTATACCACTGAAAACAGGATGATGAGTGCCTTTAAATCTAATTAGATTAGAGAACCAATCCAGAAAACCCAGAATCAGTTCAGAAAACTCATCCTCAAGATTCTGTTCCTCTGGAAAGACTTCAGGTACCAAAACCTGAATTAGTTTCATATTACTTCCATAACTTAGCGGCTTAAAACAACACGCATTTATTACCTTGCAGTTTTGAAGGTCAGAAGTCAAACACGAGTCTCAATGAACTAAAATCAAGGTATTGGCAAGACTGTCTTCCTTGTGAGTGCCTCTGGGGGAGAATCTGTTTCCTTGCCTTTTCCAGCTCCTGGAGGCCGCCAGCATTCCTTGACTCAGATCTTTCTCATGTTACATCTCTCTCTGACCACAGCTGGGAAGGTTCTCTGCTTTTAAGGACTTGTGTGAATACATTGGGCTCACTTGGATAATCCGGGATAATCTCCCCATCTCAATGGTCTTAATCACATCTGCAAAGTCCCTTTGCCATGTAAAGTAAAATATGCACAGTTTCCCGAGAGTAGGACACGGACATCTTTGGGGAGCCATCATTCTGCCTACCAGAGCTGCATCACTTAACTGCTCTGAGCCTTGGTTTCCTCATCTGTAAAATGGGGATAATAATAGCACCTACCTCCTAAGGGTGTTGTGAGGATTCGATGAATTGGTACAAGTAAAGCATGTGGAGAGCAGGCAGTAAGTGCTGCTGTTATTTGTGACCTCTGAGAGAGCAGTCAGCAAAGCAGCCTCTTTCTGGGTGACAGGAACCTGCAGAAATCACAGTTTCTTTAATATTGATATTTTCAGAGAGGGAAAAAAATGTTACTAGAAAAAAATTAACATTAATTCAAGATGCTTGAATATTTTATTCCTCGGAGCTCCATGACCACTTGCCACAAGACAGAACCCCGGGGCAACTACAGTCATTCTATGAATAATAGGAACTCATGTTTTATTTATCTGAAGTTACAGAGTAGAATTTGCAAAATTGTCATATGTGATTTTTAAAACTGATAACTACCCTCACCCCTCCCCCCAAATTAATAATCGGCATGCTAATAGATTTAACATGCTCTGTGCATTAATGGAGGAAGAGCTTTCTTCTCTCCAGCAATGAATACAGTGGTCCCGAATGCTGTGAGTTGTTTATAATTGTATCACGTGAGAAATGAAAGCTTGTGGCTGAGGAGATACCAAGCCGAAGGGGACATTTTTGTTAACAATTGATGAGTTATCAAGGAGTTGGGACACCCAGTGTTTTGATGGCAGCTTTCAGGAAGGCAAAGAGATCGGAGTTTAATAGCTTTCGTAGCATGACTTGATTCAATTAAAGGCCTGGCAAGTCCTATAATGAAAAGTTAAAATAATTGGTTTAATTTAACAGAAAAAGAAAAGACTAAGGGATGAGTTAATCTTCCATATTAGATGAAAAGGTTTTTAAATGAGGAAGATATGGTCCTGCTGCTCTCTGTGCCCACAGAGAATTAAAGGAAAAAACAAACCAACAGGTAAAACTTTGAATTGAAACAGTGGAGATTTATGTTGATTTAGAGAGGGCTCCGTAAGTAAAATGCAGGCCTGAAAGTAGCGAAGTCCCTAACTTTCATAATTTTTAAGAAAAAAATGAGTAGTGGTATTTTTACTTGTCTGACATCAGGAAGGTAAACATTCATATTTATGATTTCAGTCCAGGAATACCATCTCTCTGAAAAAAAATAATAGTTTTGCTTCAGGTTATCTTAAGGACTTCAAAAAAGAAAAAAAGTTAAAACAAATAAAATTGAGAACTCGAAATTACACTAGAGTTCTTAAGGGTAGGAAAATTGTAGACATTCATTCAATTAATATTTATTGAACAGTCAGTTTATTAGATATTAGGTCTGTTTTTTTGGCAAGTTGTTCATAATATATCTGAGGTGTAATTTACCCATTAGGTCCAATGCCTGTGCACCAGGCATTGGAGACAGAGTGACGAACAGAACGGATAAGGTCCCTGTTCTCAGAGCTGATGTGCTAGTAGGGGAGACAGACAGAAACGTAAACACATGAACAAGAAATATGCCAGATGATGAAAAACGCTCTGCAGGAGCCACCTGAAGTCGGGGGTGTGATAGGATGAGTGGGGGGCTCTGTTAGATCAGAGTGACCAAGGGCGACCTCTCAGAGGAGATGATGTTGAAGCTGAGAGCTGAGTGAATAGAAGGAGCCATTGTGCAAAGATCAGAGAAAGAACGTTCCAGACAGCATGAACGGTTAGTGCAAAGGCCCAAAGCCAGGAGCAATCTGAAGAGTGCAAAGAACTGGGAGAAAAAAAGGCCATTTGTGGCTGGCACAGGTTGGACCATCCAGGAGTAAGCCGTCTGAGAGGAGGTCCAAGAAGTCGGCTGAGGCTTTGTAATCCAGGAGGGAGCTTGGATTTTATTCTTAATGTGCTAGGAAACCATAGGAGGTTCAAACAAAGGAATGACTGGATCTAATTTATATTTTTATATATAAAATATCATGTGTATCATCCTGAATGAGTCTCATAAACATAACACACAGTGAAAAAAGGCAAGCAAGTGAAAACAAGTATGATTCCATTTGTATCAAGTCCAAAATATGCAAAAATAAACCGAGTGTCATTTGGGGATACATAGAAATGTGATGAACTATAAAGCAAGTGAATGGTAAACACCAAGTTCAGTGTAGTGGTTCCTGAGGAGGGGGGTGCAGTTGGGGAGGGGCACACAGAGACTTCAAAGGTATTGGGAGGTTCTATTTCTCAGGTTGGGTAGAGGGCACATGAATACTTGTCATATTACTGTACATACCTTATATTTATATCATATATGTTCTCTATGAATGAAATATTTTAATCCAAACTGTGTTTTTTAAATGACTCCTCTGGCTGCTGAATGGCTGGATTGTAGAGAGGCAAGAGTAAAATCAAACATGAATTAGAAGCTATTGCAGTGGTCAGAGAGAGGGTGACAGTGAGAGAGGGAAAGAGAAGAGTTTTCGGCTCGTGCGACAGGGTGTTGGTGATGCTATTTGCTGAGGGAGTGAAGGCCCCGGGAGGAACAGGTTGGGAAGGCAGGGAATCGGGAGTTAAGTGCTGCCCATATTAGCATCATATGGCTGTTAAACACCTATGTGGAAACTTCCAGTAGACAGTTGGGTAAATGAGACTGGAGTTGCAGGGAGGCCAGGACTGGAGATCTAGATTTGGGTGTCACTGGCGTATAGGTGATGCTGGAGCTCTGGGTCTGGATGGCTGAGGCTCCTTATTGTTCCCCTATGTTTACGGTTGTCCTTAGGAACTCAGTCTCCCTCAACTCTCATATGAGAACTGCTGCAAAATCAAAAAGAGAAGTGTGGCATTCTGAAGATGTTGTATAGAATAATTTATATCGTACTCTTTTTCATTTCTAGATTTTAGAAATATTAATTTTCTGCATTCTCCTATATTTCCATAAAAGAAAAGGAATGAAACACATTGTGATCCTGCTAACCCTGGTGGCACTTCTAGGTAAGGATATATTTTGTTTTCAATCCTCTAATTGAGCCATGCTAAGTCATAAGAGAGATTTGAAGGAAAATACTTGAACATTCCATTCCTTTCTCATTATTTCTACTTTTCAACTCTGATCTGTAGAAAGAAACTGAGTCTCAATTATGCAAATTATATTTTGCATGTCCATTGCTACAATTGATATATGTTTAATTCTTTTAAAATATATTAAGAATTTTTATTTCTTGGTAATTTTATTTGCTCTCTGACAATTTGAGGATTTCTTTTCTTAGTAAATAATTGAAAAATATTAAAAGAGGAACAAATGAATGAACCCAATTGAAATGTTTGTATCAGGAATTAGTTATCAAGACCTATCCTATTTATATTTTTTTAAAAACTTTAAAATATGGCTAATATGAAACATAAATGTAAGCAGTATGATTTTCTTAAATACAGCATTTCTTTCATTCATTGTTTACCTACCCATTTCCCTTTTTTTTTGCAGAGGCACCTTGTAAGATTTGAAAACCGATGCTTAAATAAGCCCACTATGTATTTTTAAATCTATCCTCCCTCCCCACTCCTTCTCTCTCTCTCTCTCTCTCTCTCTCTCTCTCTCTCTCTCACACACACACACACACACACACACACACACACTCTCTCTCTCTCTCTCATATATATCAACAGTAGGACATCTCACTAATCATTTGAGAAATTCTCCTTTTGAAAATTTATTTATAATTCTTCCTTTGCCTCCTCTTTGCCAGTGAGATGACCCATACATGGTAGGTTGTTTGCTGTGACTTTGTAGATGGTACTTACACCATTGGGGCAGGCTGCAGCCCCCACGTTAATGAGGTGCTGGAGTTTTCATTTTTTCGTTTCATCAACTAGTTCTCTCCTTTGAATTGGAAGATTTGTATTTGTGATAGTTACTTATAGAAACAAATTTACTCTATACCATATTCAGGTATGCTGTTGATCAAAAGACCAGAAAAGGAACTTTATATTTGTTTCTTCCAAATTACCAAATAGGGAGAACAAAAGCAAAAACTAAGAGAGAAAATGTACATTATATAGGAAAATATTGAAAATAAAGGAAATTTTAAATAGGAAAGGAAGATAACAGAATTAATATTATATATATCAGTTATGATCATAAATGTAAATAGGGTAAGTTTACCTAATAAAAAAGAAAAATTCCATGGGGCTGGCCTGGTTGCATAGTGGTTAAGTTCATGCGCTCCACTTCAGCGGCCCGGGGTTCACAGGTTTGGATCCCAGGCGCAGACCTACACACTGCTTATCAAACCATGCTGTGGCAGCATCCCACATATAAAATCAAGGAAGATGGGCACAGATGTTAGCTCAGGGCCAATCTTCCTCAGGAAAAAGAGGATTGGCAATGGAGGTTCCCTCGAGGCTCATATTCCTCACCAAAAAAAGAAAAAAAAAAAAAAAATCCCCAAATTGGTCCTCAGAAAAATTCCCAGCTTGATTTTGAAAAAGATTCTGAAATTGGATTCAGCCAGTTTGCTCTGGTTCAGCTCTGTAGGAGTTATAGAAATAGCACCCTTCTGATTGGCCCATGCAGGTTGTGAAATATTTTGACTTCATACATAAATTTCATCTAAAACAAGGTAACTTAGATTGAGAGTAAAAGAAAGCAGAAGGTCATGATATTACTCTCTAAGTTAAAATCAAGGCAGAAACATTAAATGCAACAAAAGATCCCCGAGGCCCTGTTAGTGTTCAGTTGCTAGTCTTGGCAGGACTGGGGGCTGGGAGCGGGTGGCACCGGGGAAGGAGGCTCGGGAGACTTGGCAGCAGCTATTTCAAAAGCTGCTTTAACAGAAATATAACAGGAGTAGGAGATTTCTCTCAGCTCGTGGAAGATAAATAGACAGAAAAATATGTAAAGATAGAGGAACCAAATACTTAATTTTGATCTGGCAGCTCTAATATTGACCTCTAAATCCTAAAAACAGAGAATACACTTTTTTTCAAGAGGCTGCGTTGTAACATTTACAAAAGTTAATTGTATAATTGGCCACAAAGAAATCCTTGATAAATTCCAGGAAGTTGAAATAGTACAGACCACATTCTCAGATCACAGTGAAATAAAAACAGAAAATAATAACAAAAATAGAAACCAGTAAAACTATCCCACCTGGAAATGTTAACACTACTCTTAAGCTGCAGCTAGGCCAAAGTAGAAACCAAGATTTCATTGTAGCATATAGTTTTAAAAATTATTATGAAAACACTTAATATTAAATTTATAGGGGCCAGCCCAGTGGCGGAAGTGGTTAAGCGCACGCGTTCCGCTGCGGCGGCCCGGGGTTCACCGGTTCGGATCCCGGGCGCGCACCGATGCACTGCTTGGCAAGCCATGCTGTGGTGGCATCCCATATAAAGTGGAGGAAGATGGGCATGGATGTTAGCCCAGGGCCAGTCTTCCTCAGCAAAAAAAAAAAAAAAAAAAAGGAGGATTGTTAGCACAGGGCTGATCTCCTCACAAAAAAAAAAAAAAAATTTATAGTTTATGACTAATGCTGTATTCAGAAGGAAATTCATTGCTTTAAATGGAAGTCAATTAAGCACTCAACTCAAGAAGTTAGGGAAAAAAACTAAAAGCTGAGGCAAGCAAAAAGGATCAATTAATAAAGATAAAGGAAAAAATTAATGAAATAGAAAACAGAAAAATAAATAAATAAACCCAAGAATCAGTTCTTAAAAGATAGTAAAATAGATCCTCCATAAGAAAAAAAGAAAAAATCTCAAATACCCAAAATTAGAAATAATACATATATACATAAAATGAAAATAAATATGAAAGCTCACTTATTTTTTAATGGAAAATTACTATGGGGGAAATAGAGGAGGTGATAAAAAGCTACATCCTAAAAAGAAACAGGCCTAGACTTTCTTTTGCTTTTAACCTAGAAGGTAATGCCTTTAAATCTTTAAGGAACAGATTATTCTGATGTTCCAACTATTTGAGGACGTAAGAAGAAAGCTTTCACTTTTTTTTTTTTTTTTTTTACATAATCGTTATAAATACTGATCCCAAATAGCACAAATAAAGACTGCTATGAACTGGGGCCGGCCCGGTGGCACAGGCGGTTAAGTGCATGCACTCCACTGCGGCAGCCTGGGGTTCCCTGGTTCGGATCCCGGGCGCGCACCGACGCACCGCTTGGCAGGCCATGCTGTGGTGATGTCCCATATAAAGTGGAGGAAGATGGGCATGAATGTTAGCCCAGGGCCAGTCTTCCTCAGCAAAAAAAAAAAAAAAAAAGAGGAGGATTGGCAGATGTTAGCTCAGGGCCGATCTTCCTCACCAAAAAAAAAAAAAAGAATACTATGAACTAATTTCACTACTGAAGATTGATGTAAAAATCCCAAATAAAAAATTAACAAGTAGAATCCAGAACAAATCATACTTTATGACCAACTGATCTTAATGAAACCAGTTCTTTTTCTTTATAGCACTTATAATAATTTGTGTTTATAAGTAAAAAACTTTATAAATATAAAATAGTTATATATTTATATATCGTTATGAGCTCATCTGCATCGCCAGATTAGTTCTTGGAGGACACAGACTATGTCTTTCTAGTTACCCTATAAAGACTTTACCTGGAACTGAGCATAGTGAGCACAAAGTAAACATTTGAATTAATTAACTAACTAATTAGTTAATTATAGGAATGAAAGGATAGTTCTGTAAGAAATCCATTAATATAGTTCATGTTAATGACTCACAAGGGAAATATCATGTAATTATCTCAATAGATGTTGAAAAGTTGTGTTAAAGTTTAACATCCATTCCTAATAAAGAATTTGAAATACAATAGGAATAGAGAGATACCTGTCTTAAAAACATATTTCTTTTTTAAAATTTTAACTTTATTGAGAAATAATTGACAAATATAGTTGTATATATTTAAAGTATACAACATGATGATTTGATATACATGTACATTGTAGAATGATTACCAAGCTCAAGATGATTAACACATCCATGACCTCATATAGTTAACATAGTTAACTCTTTTTTGTGTTTATGTGGTGAGAATGCTAAAGATCTATCTTCAGCAACTTTCAAGTATACAATACTGTGTTATTAACTGTACTCACCATGCTGTACATTAGATCCTCAGAACTCATTCTTCTTATAACTGAAAATTTTTACCTTTGACCTACATCACCCCATTTCCCCCTCCCCACAGCCCCTCGCAACCACCATTATATTCTCTGTTTCTATGAAATTGGAAAGACGTATTTCTCTTAGACCAAAATCTGAAGCATCCCTGATGGTGAACTACCAGAAATGTTCTCACTGCATCAACAAATGAGAAAAAGAGGCCACTCTTCACTTTATACTCATTTGTGCTGTTTGGATATCTTACAATGATCATTAATGACTTTTCCAAGAAAAAAATTGATTATGAAGATCATGTAGCAGACCTGAAAAATATTTATGGTGTCACGTTAAATGGAAAAGTAGCACACAACATTATACCTACCTTTATTGTGATGAAAAGCACACGTGAGCTGGAAACTGGAAATGAATGAGAGGTAGTGGTAGGTGGATGTTTTTTTTCACTTTATTTGTGATATAATATTGTTGGTGTAATAGATAAAAAATGGAACTAAAAAAGAAAATTGAAAATGAGGGCAACTAGTAAGAAAGAAAGAAATCTGGCTTCTAGTGAGTGGCTGGCTCCCCTTTCCTGTGGCTGCCATCTCCTTTCTCAAAGGAAGCTGGAGACTCATAGCAGAATCCTTTCAGCTGATCAGGAAGCTGGAAAGATATGAGGGCCTTCTCTATGCTTAGCACACTCTGACTGCCAAAGCCAAATTCATAAATGAAATATTTATGGCTTTCATAAGGAGACATTGATGGCAATTTGGGAAAGTCCTTGGAAGGAACAATTGATGAAGAAACAAGAATCAACCAAGAGGGTTGAATTTCAAACACAGGTCAGCATATGTTAGGCAAAAATGGTACTGTTATGATGATGAAAGTAATACATGTCTAATGTTGAGAATTAAGAAAACAGAGAAAGATACCAAGGAAAATATAAAAATCCAAGCAATTGAGCACTGCCGCACAATGTGGTGGGAGTGTGACTGGTACTCTGTAGAAGGCAGTTTCCCAGTATAGTTCAGAAGAACAGTAGCTGTCAACACAGTAGTTCCCCTTTAGGTGATTTTCCTAAGGAAATCAGCAGAGTGAAATACAAAAGATTTATGTTCAAGGATATTTATCATGGCCTCATTTTTAAGACCAAAAAAAAAAAGGATACAATCTAAATATATAAGAATAGAGAATTACCAAAATAAGTATACATTCATACAAAGGCATACTTTACAGCCAATAAAAATCATGCTTTAGAAGAATTGTAATGGCATAGAAAATACTTAACAACAATGGAAAATAGGTTCCTAAGTAGTGTACACTGTATGACTCACATGTTAATGGTGTATTCATACTAGAGACAGAAAAATAACTATAAAGAAATATTCTCAAATATTAAAAATGATTTGGGGATAAGGGTTGAGATTACAGTTGATTTTCATTTTTCTTTCCAGGCTTTTTTCTGCATTTTCCAAATTTTTTTAAATGAACACGTATACTTTGATAGTTAAAAAAAATGAGTTTAAAGGTTCTTCATAATCTCAGTGCCTAGAGATAACCACTGATAGTCTCTTGATGTAGTTTCTTGTAGCCTTTTTCTGTGCATACGTAAGTACTTTCTATTTTTATATATACGACATTAGAATGATATTGCATTACAATTTTGTATTTCCACCTGTCCTCGTCAACCACCCTCCCTCCAACAAAAAAAACTTAGAAGTACTTGACATTGGCCTAGAAATAACTTGCAGTTAGAATAAATAGTGATTAATCAGTTGGTGATTGTGCGTGCTTTGAAAATATAGTGATTAACTATAGCAACTGATAGTTTGTTTAGCTGTTTAATAAAGAAGTCTAGTTTTGTTTTTGTTTTGTGTTTAAGTATAATTTAACATCAGACGGTGGTTGACTTAGATGACCTTTAAGAGCCTTTGCAATCCTGAGGTTCTGAGGCTAATGGAACAGTGTGTTCAACTCCTTCTCTGTTAATGATCCCTTTGGGAAACCTGGCTGTTCAGACCACAAAACCATAACCACGTTGTGCTCTAATTGCAAGCAAAGTGTTTAGGAGGAAATCAAGATCTCTCAGGAGCTAACCTCACAAATATAAACCGTCAAGTGACACACATTCTATAGATATTTAAAATTCCTAGATTAGCTAAAATGTGACTATTTTCATAATCTGTAGAAAATATGTAAAAGGATCACGTCAAAAGACATTTTAAGATGAAGAGGGGCTGGCTGTAAGGGCCTCTTTGTTCAAATTGGGGGTGTGTTTTTAGAATTTATCACCTGGTCTCCTCTGTTAATTATGACTTTTAACGGAAAGAAAATGCCTAATTTCAAAGTGTGCCCTGGTACCCTTCAAGTTAAAGTATATTTTCAGTTTTTGGAAAAGGAGATTATGGGATGCTTTCCCTGGTTGGCCCTCACCTGCTATTTTAAACATATTCTTTATATATGTGCATTATATATATATAACCTTTTCAAAAGTTAAAAGGAAAAAAGCTCAGATGTATTATAACCAGGTAGATCATCAGCAACAAAGGTAGTATTTCTTCTTGACATTGCCTTTGACTTATAATTATCTGATTTCACATAAAAATTATTTTTAAACTTTCTGTGGGTTTCAGCTAAATTATGGAATTATATGCAACGGTAATTTCAAAGGACCTAAGACAAAAAGAAAACACTACCTTCTTCCTACAGAAACATGATGTTTCCAGAAAATGCTTCATTGCTTTAGTATTGATATAACCTTATCAAGGCACTTTTCCTTCATTGCCATTTGGAACCTATGAAAAATTTGTTCTCATAAGGGAATGATTCCTCTTTAGCATAGAAAATAAATAGATGTTGCTTATGTAAATCTTAGATTTATTGTTGACCCTGAGAAATGAATACTCAGCTCTGGTCCTGCATCCCATTAGCATCTTTGTCAAAAAATATTTTTCATGAAACTGCTAGGCATTTACTAACAAAAGGGCTCAAACATAGACTTATTACAACTCTTAGTCAACTCATAGAGTGAGCTGCTTTTCACTTTCCAGTCTTCTCATCTATTTGGCTTTAAATTTTTTCAGTATAGTTTAACAGTTATTTTCCCATTAATGTCGCATGGACAGTCTGACTTTTCTTCTCTCCTCCTTTCATTGTTTTCTCCTTTCTCATGTACCAGTAATTATAACCTCTGCAGCATTCTTTCAACACTTGGGGTTGGAAAATAAGCATCTTGCTCCAAAGATAAAAGGCACCCAGTCCCACAGCAGATCTTTAGCTGATTTAAGCAAGTTTAAAGTCCAGCAAAGCTTGAGCAACTGGGCTACTGCTTGGCTAGTGTCACATCCTACCCCACAACCGTCTTCATTCTTAAAGCATAATCGGCGTATTTACTACTCCAGCATGTAAACTTAAGGTACTTATTTGTAATTCTATCTCAAATATGTATTTTATTTGTGTTTTTTGTTTTCTTTCAGCCTCATTGACAGTTATTTCAGTGAAAGCCGTCTCAGGCATGATCACTTTTTCTGTGACGGATAAACTGCAACTGACTTATCCCATCTTCTATATCATGTTTATCATCATGATAGCATCTTGTGTTTTCCAAGTCAAGTAAGTTAGCGTCTACACTCTCACTAATCTTTTGACATTCCTGTGCTTCTCTGATCATTAATCTTTATTGGCTTCAGATGGTAATTAAAATTAGATGCAACTGATTTCTAAAGGTGAGGGGTGTATAGCTTATCCTCAGCCAACATGCCTTGCTTTATCCTTCGCATCCAATGATCAGTTTTTACTAAGCATTGCCTTCACGTCTGTGAGTTCTAAAGTGCAGCCGTAATCCAGCTAAGTGCACTTTGATACTTTCCTGATGCTCTTCTGCTTGTAATTAATATCCATTGTACACAGGTTGTCATTAGCAATAAATCAAAGGAGCGGGTCCACATCCAGGATTTCATTTCTAAATATAGGAAATACATGAACCCTTCACCTTCATCTCTTAGCTCGTGCTCATTAATTGCCCAGGGATGGACAAAACCAGACGTTTGGCCGGGAGGGAAATCCTTTCCCCAGAACTTTACATCTTTGGCCAGAATTTTCTTTGTACCCTTGGGATCACAGAATGATTGTTTTATGTTTCTCTTGGGGCCTAATAGTGGTGACATGGAACATTTTTAATTTCTGCTCTTCTCTCCCCCCACCTCCATCCGCTCCAATCACTTCCCCTCCATTTAACATCATGATTATGCCTCTGCGTGCTAGGCTGTCTTGAGTCAACCAGAAACTTTTCTGTTTACCCCAAAATGCTTTGCAAAAGCACCATCCCCGTGCCAGCTAGAAAATCAGAGCCCAAACTCGGGAAGAGAGTGGTTCCTTCTGTAGGTACTAGAAGTCAAGTCTAATTGTTACGGGTTGGATATAAGCCCTGTTTCAAGGAGTGTGGAGAATTACTGGAGAAACCCAGTGTTTTGTCACTATTTGTCATTTCCTTGTAAGGCTGTGTGTCTTTCTAATACTTGAATCTTGCTATTTTTTTCATCTCTCGTCTGAATTAATTGGTACTGCTATAATATCTTTTGAAATTTAGTGATTAGCATCATTATCTTTAAACTATGCTTTATGAATTTGAAAGGCAGACTCAACTGAAGGTAAACTGCCTTCCTATCACCCTTGTTTTGGTCCTTGCGTCTGACAGTAGAACTATGTGAACACACTAGACTATAGAACTGTGCTTCTCAGCCCTGGCTGCCCATTAAAATTACCTGACGAGGTTTGTACATTTATATGCACATATATGCATACATGCACATGTATACGTGCATATGTGTGTGTACACACATGTACACACATGCACAAGTGCACCTGGGCTCTACCTTCAAAAAATTTTTTTTCAGTTGCTCTAGAATAGGACCTAAGGCATTAGTGCTTTTTATTCTTTATTTTTATTTATTTACTTATTTTTTATGAGGAATATCGGCCCCGAGCTAACATCTGCCAATCCTCCTCTATTTTGCTAAGGAAGACTGGCCCTGGGCTAACATCCATGCCCATCTTCCTCCACTTTATATGGGACGCCACCACCGCATGGCCTGACAAGCGGTGCGTCAGTGCGTGCCCGGGATCCGAACCTGCGAACCCCGGGCTGCCGCAGCAGAGCGCATGCACTTAACCGCTTACACCACCGGGCCGGCCACATTAGTGCTTTTTAAAAGTGCCCAGGTGATGTCAGTGCAATGCACTACTTTATAAAAAGGTCTAGTCCCTGACGGGGCAGCACAGCGCAGTTGTGGGAACCTGAAGCACGTTGGTGGCCAAAGTGAGAAGCTGAGCTCCCACATGTGCTCTGCAGCTGGAGTGCTGAGCATTGTTTTTGAAACATTAAACATTCCTTTACTTCTCCATCTTCTTTCTTGGCACGTGGCATGTCAATGGATAGCTGTACTATTCCCCAGATATGATATTTAACAGATTCTAGGGTCTATCCTAATGAATCAGCCCCAGTGATACTGGTCCAGCAGCTT
The DNA here is from genome assembly GCF_020826845.1 of Diceros bicornis minor. NCBI lineage: Eukaryota > Metazoa > Chordata > Mammalia > Perissodactyla > Rhinocerotidae > Diceros > Diceros bicornis. The sequence continues at coordinate 17,071,023 of NC_080760.1, read as the reverse complement.
GAATCGCTTCCAACTCAAACTTCTGTGGCCTCGGAATATGATTAATTGCTTTTCATTGTTACTGTTGTTGGTTTAAACAGACCATAAAACCTGACATCTGATCTCATACATCAGATGCATATAAGCTGTGACTGCTGATTGGAAATGCCCTTTTACTGCACTTCCTTTCCCTTTGTAGTTGTAGTTAAAGAACATGCATTTCTTGAAGTTATTGTTAACTTATTTCTGAGCATTTCTTAAAGACAGAGCTTCACTAAGTGCCCTCTGCTCTAGGTTCCTGAATCAAGCCATGAAACTCTACAATACAACAACGGTGGTGCCAATTAACCATATTTTCTTTACAACCAGTGCCATTATTGCAGGTGAGTTTTGGCTTCCTATTCTTAGGTGATTCTACCCCCACAACAAGCATAAATGAAGTTTCTCTCAGAGTAAAGGAGAAAGCCAAGGAACCTTTAGGTTATAAGGAACAGTGGAGCCCATATCCTCCTAGCCTCCACCCAGTGTTGGAATTTCCTCCGGAACATCCTCTAGGACAGGTTATTCTACTTTGTGTGAATGCTCCCCATGCTCTCTGCCTCCTGAGATAGCTCAGTCCCGTTTTGGATCACTCTAATTATTTGGAGAGCTCTATGTGTTAGAAAGTATTTCCTTGTCCTGGAGCTGAAATTAGCCTCCCTGTGAGTTCAAGACGCTCATCTTAGTTCTGCCTTCTGGAGTCTCCTCCTTGGCAGCCCTTCTGACAATCAAAGGAGCTGAAGAGCCCTCTTGTGTCTCTGGACCCGCACCACCAGTTCCATTGACTCTCCTCTCCCTGCCCCCCTCACCTTGCTCAGAGAGGGGCCCAAACTGAAGCCAGTGCTCCAGGGAAGGACAGACAGATTAGACTAGAAACTACTAGCTTAGCTGTTCTGGCCTCTATTTTTCTACTGTTGCAGTTCTTTTATTTTGATGGACATTTTTTTTAATATGTCAGATACAATAATGTTAAAAAAAAGAAAGTATAAATTTGAAACTTGGTCCAAACCAAAATACAGTAGACTCAGGTCTATCACTCCTAAGTTAGGTACTGGCATGCCCTCGTTCATTGGCTTATGGGATGTATTTGCTACCCTCTCATACTGGGAGTTCATTTCCCAATGCAAAGTTTATGTGTTTTGGAGGTAATTAGGGATTATCTGTTTCCTAATTGGCACATCTTTTTTATTTTGTGGCAAACAATGTGACTGCCAGTGGCAGTTTTTAGAAGTAATTAATGCAGGGGGCCGGCCCAGTGGCGCAGGCGGTTAAGTGCACGCGCTCCGCTGCTGGCGGCCCGGGTTCGCTAATTGGGATCTCCGGCGCGCACCGACGCACCGCTTCTGAAGCCATGCTGTGGCAGCGTCCCATATAAAGTGGAGGAAGATGGGCACGGATGTTAGCCCAAGGCCAGTCTTCCTCAGCAAAAAAAGAGGAGGATTGGCAGATGTTAGCACAGGGCTGATCTTCCTCACCAAGAAAAAAAAAAAAAAGTAATTTTCTGTTTCCCAAAATTGAATCTTTTAAAGAAAACAGATTGTATCCCAAGACATCTAATTTTTTTTTTTTTTGGCATTTTATGCTTGTTGACAAAAGAAAGTAGGAAAAGACTGTACATTTGTGTGCCCTAGAATTATTGGAAAAGGAAAAGAACAAGGCCAAAAAGAGTTGTAGTCGTGACATAGTTAATATTAATATGCTAAAGATGCATAAAAAATGTAGTTCTCCTTAGAAGGTTTTGTAGGAGGACCAACAGGGCTGGATGTCAAAACTCAGCACACCGAGTAATTGATGAGTTAGAGAGCCTGACACTTTCTGGGAGTAAGAACAGTTCATCTGACATTACTGGAGTGCAGAACGGAGCTGAAGCTTCTTGACTAACTTCTCCTCGTTACCTTCATGAAAAAGTATAGCTTAATGGGACTTTATCAGTTTAAAGAGCTTGTACAAGACAAATGAAACCAGAATCAAAATTAAACAGACAACCCACCAGCTGGGAGAAAATATTTGCAAAACATATATCTGACAAGGGGTTAATCTCCATAATATATAAAGAACTCACACAACTGAACAACAAAAAAACAAACAACCCGGTCGAAAAATGGGCAGAGGAAATGAACAGACACTTCTACAAGGAAGATATACAGATGGCCAATAGGCACGTGAAAAGATGCTCAACATCACTAGTCATAAGGGAAATGCAAATCAAAACAACGCTAAGATATCACCTCACGCCCGTTAGAATGGCTATAATCACCAAGATAAGAAACAACAAATGTTGGAGAGGATGTGGAGAAACAGGAACCCTCATACACAGCTGATGGGAATGCAAACTGCAGTCTCTATGGAAAATGGTATGGAGATTCCTCAAAAAATTAAAAATAGAAATACCCTAGGATCCAGCTATCCCACTACTGGGAATCTATCCAACAAACCTGAAATCAACAATCCAAAGAGGCTTATGCACCCCTATGTTCATTGCGGCGTTATTCACTATAGCCAAGAAGGGGAAGCAACCCAAGTGTCCCTCGACTGCTGATTGGATCAAGAAGATGTGGTATATATATACAATGGAATACTACTCAGCCATAAAAAAGGACAAAATTGTCCCATTTGCAACAACATGGATGGACCTGGAGGGTATTATGTTAGGTGAATAAGCCGGAAAGAGAAAGACAAACACCGTATGACCGCACTCATATGTGGAATATAAACCAACCCATGGACAGAGAAAACTGTATTGTGGTTACCAGGGGCAATGGGGGTAGGGGGTGGGCACAAGGGGTGAAGGGAGACACGTATATGGTGATGGACAAACAAAAATGTACAACCAAAAATTTCACAATGTTATAAACTATTAAAACATCAATAAAAAAAGGTATAGCTTAAAATTAAAATGAGGGGCCAGCCCCATGGCTTAGCGGTTAAGTGCGTACGCTCCGCTACTGGTGGTCTGGGTTCGGATCCTGGGCGCACACCGACGCACTGTTTGTCCGGCCATACTGAGGCAGTATCCCACATACAGCAACTAGAAAGATATGCAACTATGACATACAACTATCTGCTGGGGCTTTGGGGAGAAAAAGGGAAAAAAAGGAGGAGGATTGGCAATAGATGTTAGCTTAGGGCTGGTCTTTCTCAGCAAAAAGAGGAGGATTGGCATGGATGTTAGCTCAGGGCTGATCTTCCTCACACACACACACAAAAAAATTAAAATGAGATACCATATTTTGCCTACTAAATTAGTAAAGTTTTTGTTGTGCTCTTTTTATTGCAATAACCAATACTGACAAGGCTGCAGTATCGCAAGCGCTCTCATGGAGTTGGGCAGTGTGGTTCCACCCTCCTAGAACTGAGTTTCATAGTTTTTATAGAGCGTTAAAAATGTTCCTACTCTTTGATTCTACAACTCACAACAACAACAAAATAACCCAATTTAAAAATGGGCAAAAGACTTGAATAGACATTTCTCTAAAGAAGATGTACAAATGGCCAATAAGCACATGAAAAAATGCTCAACAACGCTAATCATTAGGGAAATGCAAATCAAAACAAGGAGATACCACCTTACGCCCATTAGGATGGCTCCTAGCAGGAAAAAAACCCAGAAAATCACAAGTGTTGGTGAGGACATGGAAAAATTGGAACCCTTGTGCACTGTTGGTGGGAATATAAAATGGGGTAGCCACTATGCAAAACACAAGGACAGTTCCTCAAAAAATTAAACACAGAATTACCATATGATTCAGCAATTCCACTTCTGGGTATATGTCCAAAAGAATTGAAAGCAGAACTGGAACAGATATTTGTACACCTAGGTTCATAGCAGCATTAGTCACAATAGCCAAAAAGTGGAAGAACCCGAGGTCCACTGACAGATGAATGGATAAAGAAAATGTGGTGTACACATACAATGGAATATTATTAAGCCTTAAAAAGGAAGGAAATTCTGACACATGCTATGACATGGATGAACCCTGAGGATATTATGCTCAGTGAAATAAGCCAGGCACAAAAAGACAAGTACTGTATGATTCCACTTATATGAGGAATCTGGAGTAGTCAGACTGATAGAAATGGATAGTAGAATGGTGATTGCCCAGGGCTGAGGGGAAGAGGAAATGGGGAGTTGTTGTTTAATGGAGTTGTTGTTTAAAGTTTCAGTTTTGCAGGATGAAAAAGTTCTGGAGATTGATTGCACAACAATATGAATATACTTAACACAACTGAACTATAAACTTAAAGATGGTTAGGACAGTAAATTTTATGTTATATGTATTTTACTACAATTCTAAAAAAAGGAAAATGTTTCTACTCTTTAAAACAGAAATTCCACTTCATTCGACAACAACAAAAACTCCTAAAATACTGGGACAAAATATATACAAAGAAGTTTATTCCTACTTTAATAAAGCAAAAAAAATTTCAAAACAACTTAAAATGCCCTTAGAGAAATGACATATGGTATATCAGTTCACAATAACGTGAAAACATTAAAGTGATTACAAGCAAGTGTAATAACGGGGAAAAATGCTTCAGAAATGTTTATTCATTTGACAGATACTCATTAGAACTGGACATGGCTTCTTCCTGAAAGAAGCTTGTTCTCTAGGTGAGGAGATAGGCCTCAGACTGAGAAAGCTCCTAGAGTACAGGACTCTGTCTTGTTCATCATGATATCTGCAGCACCTAGAACAGGGGCAGGCGCACAGGACTCGCAATAAATATTGGCCGACCGGCTAGCGAGGCTAACACCACACACACACAAATTTCATTCCAGGTAATATATAATTTAAAGGTGCCTTATTTAATAAAAACTCTATGAAGGCTTTGGGACCTGAGACCAACAAGAAATCTCCGAGACCAACAACACCAATAATCAGAGTAAACGACACATCCATGTTTTCCTTCACCCAAAAAGGAAGACCAGAAGAAGGAGATGGGAGAGGGGGTTGGCAGTGAGAAATGGAGCTGGGATAGCACATCAGTTGCTACAGTGCCTTCCAGGGCCTGAGTGAGCCTGTGGCCAGACCGACAGACCACAGGGCATTGCCACGAGCGACAGCACAGGCAGCAACTGGCCTGAAGTTCGCATGCTATGTCAAGGGCCCCCGAGTCCATGTAGACTCTCAGGTCAGGCTTGGTGACCCCAGGCCTAAAGCTGTAGGTGGGAAATGTTGTTCAAGTTTTGTTTTCTTGAATGTTCCTGTGAGACAATCGTGGACTGGATAAAAAATTTCTATTTGCAAAAATTACGTCAATTTTGTTAATTTTATAGTGATGATACTTATATTATGTAAAGTCTACAAATCTGTGTTCTTTTAGGAATCATTGAAAATCTAGGTATGGCATGTAAACATCTTTAAACTAAGCTACTGAATGTGCATTTTAAGGGTAACTATACTTAGAAAAAATTAATATATTAACATAATTTGAAAAGCAATGGGTAGCTATTGTAAATATTCTTACCCTAAAATTAATTTTGTCTTCTATTCCTGTTATAGGTATCATATTTTATCAGGAATTCCTTGGGGCAGCTTTTCTCACTATATTTATATATCTTTTTGGGTGAGTAAATGTCTCGGAGATCGAGTATGTGAAATCCTATTACTTTTATGTAGGATTTTTGGCATTGTACCTGAGGCATAGAAAATTGGAAAATAATATAGGAAACATCAGTTTCCTGAGCTCCTAAAAGAAAAATATTTTTCAATGTAACACCCTACACAGGGCTAAGTGTCTTTGACTTTGTGATTTAGGTATTTCTCTGAGGGTTCTGAAACGTTGGGGATTTTCACTTCCAGCCAAAGTCAGGATAAATCCACTGGCCCTTGTAGCTACTTCCCTACCTTTTCATACTATGTCAGACCTACCTTGCCCTTGGAAACCCCTAGGTTATATCTCAGTCAGGGAATCATGGATGCCTCTAGGATCACCTACAATAAAGGCCAATACTGGTCCCTGGCTTTGGACCTAATAACATCAGATTGGTAGCATCCCTTTCTTGTGTCTGGGTGCCCAGCTTTAACCCTTCCTGGAGATTTGGTGGGCATCCTTGCTGGCATTCTTGCAAACAGAGAGCAGAACTTTTACAGAATATCACCAGTGTATAGGATTTGCCACTGGTTCCAACTGGCACTCCATTAATGCTTTGCTGCTTCTTGATCTGGTATTGTACATGACCGTTGTTATGCAAACTTGAGCCCATACTAATTTCAGCATAGAAAACTATCTATCTTGAAAATTCAATTTCATAACATATTTGGGCAAGGCTAACCTTCTTGGGTCTGGAAACTATGACTATTCTTATAGCCAAGGACAACTAAATTTCTTAGAAAATTAAGAATAAATTATTTTTTTGCTTGTGTTGCATGCCAGTAATGGGTCTGGGCATGCATGGATAGAAAATGAGACCCAGTGTATACCCAAAGGGTTTAGAGCCTGAATTAGCCTCCAGATGGTAAAAACCTGGGGCAGAGATTTATTGGAAGCTGCCCAGGTCTTGGTTCTGGGAACAAATATTATTGGCTGCAACAATTAAGACAAGTTCTAGGCAGCTTACCATGAGAAACAGGAAGAAGAAAACCAGTGGAATTTATGTCATCATGTAGAATATGGAGCCCAGTTATTTAATACCATGAGTTGTTTCAGTCTTCTTGTGTTCTTTATTAATATTATTCTTACAGGTGTTTTCTGTCATTCCTTGGTGTGTTTTTGGTCACAAGAAATCGAGAAAAGGAACATCTGCCACAGTCTTACATTGATTTTGGAAATATTCCTGGTAAAACTGTATATTCTTTAATTTATAATAGAAAATCTTATCCTTATAAATTAATAATTGCTGGTATTATTTGGGGTGTTAATATAAAACATAATTATTAGCCTCAAAAAAGTACATTTAATGATGAAACCAGAGGTGATGTTTTAACTGTAAATGTTAATAATCATTTATTTGAATGTCAGTTTAGTACAATATAAAAAAACTGACCCTGTTTTCTTGATTTGAGTGATGTTGCAAATGTCTTTTTTTGAGTTTCCTTAAATGGGAAAAGGGTAGGGAAAGAAACAGGGATTTTCTACCAGCAGCAGACCCCTGCCGCTTGGAGAGCTGTTGAGGGAACACCTAAGGACAGGAGGTTAGGCTGCTGAGGAACATCGTTCCTGGGGAAGACTGAGGTGGCCTGTGCACTGTGGGGCCAAGAGTGAAGTTCGTCACAGTCACCTGAACATGAACAGCTCCTTCCCCTCCCCCTTACCTCATTTGTCCTCATTGGTGTACCATACATCGTCTCTCCAGTTCTCCACTCTCACTGAGAAATAACTCGTTTAGTTATATAGACAACAGAAGCAAGGTCTAGAACAAAGGAAACACATCCTCCCCTGCCCACCCACCCCCAATGATCTCCAGCTTTTCTGGGGATTTGGGGTGACCTGTAGGTTTCTAGACAGGAATAGTGATATTCTCATAGCTTCCTCCACCCTGGTTTTTAAACCAAGCCTTTGAAGCAAAAGCCATTAAAGCCTTGACGCTACAACTGAGAAAACATGGCCCTATGAATTCTGTGTTCTTGTTCCATTTGAGCCGTCTTCTCAACTAAGAGCCTTCAATGCAGGAATTGGCGTTTGTGGCAAAAGTGTGCATTACAGATCACTTGTATGGCTAGAGGTCCTTTGGTAAAGAAAGTTTGCTTATTTTTAACTCTGTTTTTCATTTCACAAAGCACCATATATAGGATCAGTAACAGCTTTCGAAGCCACTATGAAAGACTGTTTTTCTATGTTGTTATATGCGTTACACTAAACATGGAAAAGGAGACAGAACACTGGGGAGAAAGGTTTGGAGATGGTGAAGCCTTCGTGTTAACCTCCTGACTGATCCAACCTGATTTCCGTGCCCAGCATAGTCGACCCTGTGGGGTGGGAAGACGGCTCTCTCATGTGGACAGCGCATGATCACATATCAAGGGACATGGAGTTCCATGGGCCTTTTCTTCCTTGACGTTTATCTCTTCTGTTTAGAGGGTGACCACATAGTATTAAAAAAGGTACTAAAATGTGGCCTAGATCAAGGAGAAATTATTAAGACATTCTTCTGTAAGAGCTCAAAAAACTTTTTATGATTATTATCTCCACAGGGAAACAAATGTTGGACAAAATACAACCAGATTCAAATGGCTTATCCTATGGAACTTTGCCTGATGGAAGTGACTCAACAAAGAGCCAAAGTGCAGAGAAGAAAGAGGTCTAAAATGCCGAGAGGGATGGCTGTTGGCCTGCTATTCGATACCACCTTTTTAAAAAATTGCACATGTTCAATTTGTGTCAGCAGCTATTTTATGCTGACATGTGCTCGCATTAGTTTCAGTCATTTACCCCACCTCCGTTTCTACGGACAATCAGGGCCTTCCTAAGCTTTGACAGTCTAATGTTTTCATGGAATGTAATTTGAAGTGTTCCCCACACCCTGGACCTCTCGCTGGTGATCATCTAACCGGCTAGATCTTAATTAGAGCCTGGCTCCCCAAGCAGGAATGTCACACAAAAATGTGCATTCACGATTTGGCTGGAGAACACTTAGGTTGCTTTTCCTACACGGCTTGCAGTGTCAGTTGCTTTGCTTTAAAAAGAGACACTGCTCCAAAGTAAGGTGAATAGGAGTTTTAGTTGTACGGGCTTGTAAAGATTGTTTAAATTACACAGTGCACGACAACAACCAAAGCCAGCCCAGTCCTTCTCTTGGCGTTGTGAATTGGGGACCTTTAGCCAACACTTGGCTCGTCTGACTGTTTGTCTAGACCAGGGGTCTGCAAATTTTTCCTGTAAAGACGCAGAGAGTAAATATTTTTGGGTTTGTGGGCCATATGTTCGCAACTACTCGACTCTGCCATTGTAGCAGGAAAGCAGCCATAGACAACGTGTAAATGAATGAGCCCGGCTGTGTGCCAGTAAAATTTTATTTACGAAAACAGGTGGCCAGTCCGCAGGTTGTAGACTTGATCTAGACTCCTCTCCTCTTGGTCTAGACTAGCTCCTTGGGCATTCAAGAATTTAAAAAGTGACACTTCATGGTTCATGACACACTAGATACTATGGGAGTGTGGAACCATGTTTTGATATTTACATTAGGATCTTGTTGCTTATATAAGATACAAATAGAAGCGATGAGTTCATTGTTGGTGCCTAAGTTTCTCTCTCTTGCAGGCAGTGGTTCTTTTGTGAGTACTGCTAACTATATTGGAAGAGCCTCTCCAATCCCACACTCCAAGTTGATAATAGCTTCAGAAATGAGTAGTAGTTACTTCTCATGTAGTAGATTAAAGCAGAGGTCTTTACTATCTGGTTGTCTTCAGTTTAAATGTTTGCTTGCCCTATAACGATTGTACTTTCATTACCAGAATCACTTGGAAAAAAAACCAATAAAAAATTTCTCAAGTAGTGACTCAATGTATTTTTCAACCCCTCATTCCACCCCCTTAAGCTCCTGGAGGTTCTCTTTTGTGGCAGAGAAAGAAAGGGAAAAGACAGATTTCCTAGATTAGTGCAATTTCGGTGCTGTTGAAGAGTAATGGTGACAATGTGCAAGTTTGGCTCCAAAAGAAGCAGGTGCAATGGTGGACACGACTCAAATGGATAGTAACATTGAGCCAAATTCCCGAAGCCAAGAACGCTCTTTGTGCTCCTTGTTTCCAAGCACATGGCTATACGTGGCTGTACGTGCTCGGCCACATCGAAGGCTGCCTCGTGTTTGCCAATTTAATAGTGATATTATGGACATAAATGTAGCAGTTACTAAAATGAACTTTCCCAACAGCCTTCCAGCCTGCTTTACTTCAATTCATGGCAGTCACAGAAGCAGTCCTTGAACTGGGCAGCTGTAGACCTAATGCACGTGTCTGGCACCAGTGGCTATGAATGCTTTAGTGAGGTTGCTAGATAAACACCACACATTTTGAACTTTTAGAACAAGATCTCAGAATTGAACCCAACACGATCACGTGGGGAATTTAGAAACTGCTTCTAATCGTCAGACTCATCAACAGTCTGGCTCTTATTATGGCCATCTCGAAGTAAAAGAATAAAATAAAATTCCACACATACATGGTTTCCATGCAAATAGAGACCAGTCTTGGGCTATTAAACATAGTGTTTTAGCAATTGTGGTAAATGCAGGGAAGAGCCTTCCCACTGAGGAATTCTTGAGTCTGTCCCCTCTCTCACCAGCCTCAGGGCATCACACAACATGCTGTCCTGTGCCAGGAGAGCAAATCAGTTACAGAAGCTGTGGCCCATCCAAAAAAGCACTTTTTTTTTTACTGGAAAGGGAGGAAACTCCTGCTGCAATGTTGGTCCTTATTGAGACTTAATGAGTCCCAACCACAATATAAAAGAGAAATATCAATCCCACTATCAAATAAATGTGGTGTTTCAGGGTGCACCCAGCTGGGCCAGATGTGGCCAAGAATTTCATAGAGTTGCAGGCAAGATGCAAGATAGTCTCTGTGTTCCAGGAAAGACTCTCCTTCCCAGGGAGCTGGCAAGTGCATAACTGACAAGGAGCCCATCCGTTCCTGATGGGACCAGCACGCATGGACCAAAGCCACTTTGCACATTTGAGCTGCTGCTATCCAGACCCGAACTAATCCTTCCAGCACTCACGCAGCCCACTTTTGGAGCCTTTTCTTTCATGGTTCTAATTTGAAAACCAACCTCAGCAATTTTCTGAGGCTTGGGCTCTACTCCTTCTGTCCAAAGCACCTCACCTAAACCTTCTAAACACGAACAAGGAAATGGATCAGCTCAAGAACTCTTGACCCAGGGACTCAAAGCTTGAGTTATTTGCTTGATTATAGACTACTAACCCAATTACCACATGCCTCAAACTTAGCAAATATTCATTAATTCGCTCAAACATAATTGATCACATACTATTTTCAATGTAATGTGTTTAAAGTTATTAGGAATATAATAATGGACATGAAGACCAGCTCTTCAGGAGCTTACTGTCTGGTCAGGGAAACAACAGCTTTCGTTGATCGAGCCCTTCCTACATGCCAGGCACCATGCTAAGGCTTTCACTTACGCACTTATTTCATCCTCACAATTTCTCTATCAGGGAGGTCATTATCCCTACTTTACAGATTGAAGAACCAAGGCAAGAGGCAGGGCTGGGACTAGAGTAAGGACGATGGGCACCTAGGGCACAAAATTTAAGGAAGCTCACGGAAATCGCACTCTCAAGGTGGTGAGAGGGCTGACCCTGCACTTGCAAGGCCCTGAGAGTGAATGCCTCCTTAAATTTTGTGCCCTAGGCACCTCACTGCATCCTGGCACTAGCAATAGGCATTAAGTGACTTGACGAGTGCCATTCAGCTGGCAAGTGGCTGAGCTTGATTTGTTAGATGCTCTGGAATTTGAACCCAGAGCATCTAACTCTGAAACCCACATTCTTCCCACTAGTACAAAAATATCTACACCGCACACTAGAACTTCAAAAGCATCTTAAGGGACTTGAATAAAGGGCATGGGAGCCCAGAAGGGAGAGATGTCACTTTTGGCTAGGGGACAGTCTTCAAAGGAATTGGGGATTGTAGTAGATTAAATGGTGGCTCCCCAAAAGATACATCTACCTCCTAACCCCCAGAACCTATGAATGTGAACTTATTTGAAGAAAGGGTCTTTGCAAATGTAATTAAGGATCTTGAGATGATGTCATCCTGGACTACCTGGGTGGCTCCTAAATCCAATGACCAGTTTCCTTATAAGAGACAGAACAGGAAAAGACATGAACACACAGAGAAGGAGACCATGTGAAGACAAAGACAGAGATCAGAGTCACGAAGCCACAAGCCGAGGAATGCATGGAGCACCTAGAAACTGGAAGAGGCAAGGAGACGTTCTCCCCTAGAGCCTTTAGAGGGAGCACAGCCCTGCTGACACCTTGATTTCAGGCTTCTGGCCTCTAGAACTCTGAGAGAATAAATTTCTGTGGTTTTAAGCCACCAAGTTTGTGGTAATTTGTTGTGGCAGCCCTAGAAAACAAATACCAGTACTGAGTTTTTCTTTGAAGAATTTGGACATAGGAGGAAGCCCATGAGCAAAAGAGAAGCTGAATAGCTCAAAACAAGCTTGGGAAAAGTCTGTAATGTTGGGTAATATGAAGAGGATGATGGACAAGAAAGGCGGGTTAGAAGGCCTTGAGTGACCAGCTCTGACATGGACTCAAGAGTTTGGGCTTGATTTGGGAGGTAAATGATGGCATTCATTGCTGGAAGTGCAGGGTAGACCTAAGGACGTAATCAAAAACTCACCTGTCAGAATTTAATGACGTTTCCCCTTTATCTTTGTTAGTCATTCACTGTCAATATTAGACGGCATAATAAACATTCAAGAAATAATGATTGAAGTCAACGTTTGTGGCATATCACGTCCTGACCAAGTGTAGCAGGGCCGTAGGCTGGACAGTGACCGCTAAGAAGGCCTCAGGCAGGAAAGCTGTGCCCAGAGAAGGATGCACTGGGCCAACCAGAGCCACACTCTCCAGAACCTGAATTGGGAGACGTGGAGAGAGTGGAGGTAGGAGTGAGGGCTGAAACTGGACGGCTTCCTAGAGAGATGTGAAGGTAGAAGGGGACAGCTAAGGGCCACAAGCAAGCATTAGTAAGTCAATTGAAGTTATAGAGAAAAAGGAATCGAGAGAGTAAAAGAGCTAAGAGCCAAATCTCTCGCCAGAGGAAGCAGAAGCAGATCCTGCAAGAGAAGCAGAGACTGGGGGAGGGGCTGACCAGCAGAGCTGTGTGACTCCGAGAGCCAAGGCCCAGGTCAGTCTCGGGAAGGCCCAGGTGTGAAGCTCACTCTCTAGCTCGTGGGCGTTCTTACAGTAACAGCCAACCCTTTGTCCAGCTGCCTGGGGAGACTATCTGTTCCTGGACACTAAAAGGGCCTGATTTTTCCCAGGGCTCATTGGGTTTCCAAAGACATTAGTTAAATGGGGCTGCTTGCACATAAAGGGAAAGGATGAGCCCATTTGAGAAACGCTTCATGAAAAACAGGAGGCCATTCTTTCGAGAATTCATTTATAGTGCAGCACTGTTCAACAGAGTCCATAACCGACAGGGGACAGTCTTCAGATAGGAGATGGAAGAAGGTACGCCCAAGAAAATGACTAGAAGTCCCCGGTAGATCCTAGGCTTAATCTTGATGAACACTATAACCTTGTTCTTTTCTAAAGGGGTAGTTATTCTGACGTGGTAATTTAAGGATGGCCGAGGCGTCTGCTGAGTGAAAGAGGGGGGTGAAGAATGAGGTCCTGGGGGAGCAGGAGACCTAACATGAACACATTTCTACGCAGAGAGAACGCACAGTGAGCCCCAGTCACGCAGACAGGAAAGAAACAGAGAGCTCGACAGCAAAAGAGCCCTTTAAGCACCTCATTCCTCGACTCTCCACCCGCCAGGGAGTGCAGATCTGAGCAGGTGGGTCTTAGAGCAAACCCAGCAATGCACCCCACCCCGCCCCGCCCCGGGATCTCACTGCACCCCTAGGCCAAGCTGGGAATTCCTAGTGCCAAGTTTGCTCTGCCTTCAGGAACGGTCTGGGCATCCCTATGGACCCTATATGCCACGGCCATCCTCTCTCTTAGGGGGAGGTCTCCTGCTGCCAGCCCAGGAGACTGATGCCCCAGGTGTCAGCACAGACAACCCCCTTCTCAACTGCTGATGGGAAAGCAGGCTTCTGTGCAGGAGGACAGAAATCTGTCACCGGGCACGGGCGCTCTCCTCACGGGCCGTTCCATGGGCTTTCTCTAAAGCAAACCACCTGCTTCCTGCCCTGGCCAGGCCGCGCCTTCCCAGGTCTCTGCAGGGCAGAACCGAGTCCAAACCACTGCTGAGGAATGACAGCCTTGGCATAGCCTCGGCTTCTATTTGTTGTTCACTAAGGAGCTCCGTGGAATCCAGACTCATTTTCCAGCAAAACTAGGGAAAGTAAAGACAGCACCAAATAAAAATAGATTCCCCATGTTTCCTGTTTGCTCAGCATTGTTGCTCTCGGCACAGGCCAGGGGCTTCGCTGGACATCTGGATAGAAAGACCCTCCAAAGAACACTGAAAAGTATGATTGATTTCTTTCTTCTCTGTTTCTATTTCCTTCCTTTTGTTGTGTGTGGGTTTATTTTGGGTGTCTGCTGGGTTAATCCCCAAATCTCCTTTTCCTAGTTCTGTTTGGAGGGAGACAAATTGCTGGGCGCTTGTCTGCCTCTGATGACCCTGTTTTCCGTGTATAAAGTAGAGCTCATTAATTCTGGCCTGCTGGGCCTCAGAGGGAAGATGTAGGAGAAAGAGTACGTGGCTCAAACGTAAAAGGACTGTGGACAGAGGGGGCTTGTGGCCTGGCACCAAGACTTCAGGTTCTTCTAGAGAATAATGCACAGAGAGAACAGAGTCGACTGCAAAGGCAGGTGACAAGACAGGAAAACTCATCCAAACGGACGTGAGCAGAGGCGCCCCAGACGTCAGGCTTAACAACACCTGTGCAACTTCAAGTCCTTTCTTAAAACCACAGGGATGTCAAATATGTTTAGGGAAGAGGTCTGACCGGTGAACCAGCCATTCCCGGTGGGCCGGGGGTGACAGGTCTTGGCTGCAAATTGGTATTTGGCCCCTTCACACAGCCCACGCGCCCAACATGTTTTCTCCGTCCAAAAGCGCTGAGAACAGCCTCACTTTCCTGACTGATGTTTGCACCACAACAATAAAGTTAATAATGGAAAAAATATTTATCCCACAGCCAGGGACACTCTCCACAAGCAGAGCATTGGATCTACAATCTATCGACAGAAATTGCCGAGGGCAAATTGAAGCTTGTTAACTAGTTTTTATGAATGATTGAAACAGCAAAGCAGATTTATTTAATTTCCATAATTTAAAAATTGACAATTACATAAATATCTTTAGAAAACTGTCAGGATGAAAACCATCCTATTCTTTTTTTTTATATATATAATTTTATTTATTTATTTCCCCAAAGCCCCAGTAGATAGTTGTACGTCATAGCTGCACATCCTTCTAGTTGCTGTATGTGGGACGCGGCCTCAGCATGGCCAGAGAAGCGGTGCGTTGGTGCGCGCCTGGGATCCGAACCCAGGCCGCCAGTAGCAGAGCACGCACACTCAACCGCCAAGCCACGGGGCCGGCCCAAACCAGTCTATTCTTAAAAGAGAAATGAAGCGAAGTTTTAAAAAAGCCAACCAACACGCTACTGGAGGGGACTGTCATGGGCTGAATTGTGTCCCCCTAAATAGATACGTTGAAGTCCAACCCCCAGTACCTCAGAATGTGACTTTTTGGAAATAGGGTCTTTATAGAGGTAATTAAGTTAAAAATGAGGTCAATAGGGTGGGCCCTGATCCAATATGACTGGTGTCCTTATAAAAATGGGAAATTTGGATGCAAAGAGACACCACACAGAGAGAAGACGGTGTGAAGACACAGGGAGAAGATGGCCATCTAGAAGCCAAGGAGTGCCTGAGGCTACCAGAAGCTAGGGGAGAGCCGTGGAGCCGATTCTCTCTTACAGCTCTCAGACACAGCCAACTCAGCCCGCCCCTTGATCTTGGACTTTTACACTCCAGAACCAGGAGACAATAAATTTCTGGTTTTCTGCCCTTCGGTTTGTGGTACTTGATTACAGCAGACCTAGCAAACACAAGGACATCTGTCTCCTTTGGCTCCCAGCTTATGACCCTCGTTCTATGTTTGGGGAACCTCCATGATGCGACCCTTGCTGGGAAGCAGAACACCCCCACGCTTCCACTATGAAAGCTGAAAAGGCAAGACTCCCTGTCCCCAGCCCTTGGAAATTGACGCTCCCTCCCAGAACACTGAGTCTGGAGCACCGGGCAGTTTAAAACATGTTCTTTTGCCACCAGCAGTGGCGGCATCCAACATCCAGTTGTAACGGTGCCAGTGACGCTGCCCAGCGTTTGCCGGAAGCCTGATCTTGGCCATAGGTCCAGCCATTTGGTTTCACTTGGTTCCGGCCCTTTATCCAAGCCCAATCCTACAGTCTTCCCATTGATTCTGTGAGCCCCCCCCCCCCCCCCAGCAAATAAATCAGTGCCAACCAACAGAGAGCTGAGGACAGCCACAACACCTTGACTGGCATTTCCAAC
Source organism: Diceros bicornis minor (assembly GCF_020826845.1). Taxonomy (NCBI): domain Eukaryota; kingdom Metazoa; phylum Chordata; class Mammalia; order Perissodactyla; family Rhinocerotidae; genus Diceros; species Diceros bicornis. Next base: position 17,054,837 of record NC_080760.1, on the reverse strand, counting down.
CCCTACTCGACTGCTGCCCCTCGGACGTCTCGCTCTCAGTATGTCCAAAGGCAAAGTCATCACCTTTCTCCTTTCCTCTTCTCTCCACCCCTGCCACCAAACTACTTCTTTTAATGGCAGCACTGTGCTCCCTATGCCCAGGCTGGGCCTCTGGGCCCTCTCTGACTCCTCCCTGGGCTGACAGCCAGTCACTCAACAGTCACCTGTGACCCCTCTCCCTAGCATCCCACCCACACTTCCCCATCTTCCCAGACCCCTGGCTGCTACGCTCGTTTTAGGTCCTCCCTGCCTCCCTCCTGAAATACTGCCGGTTTCCCACTAGTTTGCCCCATTGTCTCTGCTCCCTCAGATTCCTGGGCACGCTGGGGGCTGAGGCAGGGGGGTAAGGATAGGTGGAGAAAGGCCCGATTCTGTCTCTACCTTCCCCACTTCATGCTTTGCCCAGGCTGCAACTGCTGCCCTCATTGCCCTGCCAACCCTGCTCGTGGTTGGAATCTATCCTCCCTTCAAAGCCCATCTCTAACATTTGCAGATTTTTATGATTTTGTCAGCAGATGTGCTCCTTCCCTCCTAAGACTCTCTTCCACAATTTTTTTGGGGGGTGCAATTCTTATGTTATTCTACTTCAAGTTACAGTTATCTGCATGCTCATCCGATTTATGGTATTCAATTACAATTCTTTGTGGAACAGGATTTGCCCTTGACTCGTCTCTGCCTCCTCTGCCACCACCATCATCTTTCACTGGATTACCGTGATAGCCTTCTAACTGGTCATTCAGTAGAAAAGCCCAAGTCAAATGACCTGACATGATCTGATCTCCATGACCTTTCTGGCCTGAAGGCCCCCTCCTACCTCTCTCACTCCTCTCCAGCCTCACTGCCTCCTACCTGTTCCTTGAAAACCCCAGTCACACTCCTGCCTCAGGGCCTTTGCACATGCTATTCTTTCTGCCAGGCTAACCCTTGAAACTTCTCTAAGTCTTTGCTCAAATGTCACCTTCTCAAGGAGGCCTACTCTGACCACCTTATTAATATGGCCAGCCACCCCAGCTCTACCCAGCACTCCTAGTCCCCATTACCTCTTTCTCTCCTTCCTCTTTCCCTCCATACTATGGCTCACTTCTTAAAATATCATATAACTTGTGTATTTATTATGTTTGTTGTTCACTGTCTGCCTCTCTACCCCCACCCGCCACAATGTGAGCTCCTCAAGAACAGAGATCTCTGTCTGGTTGCTCACTGATGTATCCCATGTGCCTGGCACATGACAGATGCTCAATAAATATTTGTTACATAAATGAGTCTCTGTATTCTGCATAGACAGAGCTATGACACTCGCTAGGTCCCCAAATCATGCTACTTTCTTTTCTTTTAAGCATAACTGCCTGGTTGCTTGGCTGCCCTTCCCTGTGCTGCCATGGAAACCAGCAGCCCAGGGACAGGTTGCTTCTCATCAAGTCAGGCAATGTGCATCACCCCCCAGAACACACAGATGTGTACCCATGCCCTCCACCACCTGGGGACTGGATGCCCTGGCCAGTCAGCTGGAGGTATCCAGGATGCAAATGGCCCCAGGGCCAGCACCCCTCCCAGCTCGGGGGGCCTCGGGATTTCCCCAGGAGGATTCGCCCCTGACTGATCTATGCCCACGCAGACCACACATTCTGTTCTTAGGAGATTCTCAAGTCCAAAAGTTCCCTTGCCTCCCCCAGGCACCGTTGTTTTTCTCTATCCCCAGTAATAGCAGGCATTTGAGGAACACCTACTATAGATGGGGCACTCTATGTATATTATCTCCAAGCCTCACAACACTGCAAAGTAATTACTCTCCCTGTCGCAGTTGAGGGAACTGAGGCCCAGGAAGACTAGCCAGCCTTGCCTCGGGACACAGAGCAAGTCAGTGGCAGGTGGATTTGAATCCAGGCGCCAAAGTTTACAGCCTTTTTACATGCCGCCCTGCTCCCACCTTCTCTGTTCCCTGCACTCCTCCGCTGCAGTTGTCTCGGCCCCCATGCCTGCAGGAGGGGCAGAGTGCAAGTGGTGCGGGCAGTAATCATCGCAGGAACCCTTGAGCGTGCACATCGCACACACGCGCACACACAGCTCACCATGGCCTAGGGGACGCTGTGTCACCAGAATAGATTATCACCAGAGTAGAGGCTGAGCTCTCCTGGAGGTCTTTCAAAAATAACAACAAAAAAAAGACAATTCCCTCTCTCTGGAATGACGTAGGTATGGACATGCCTAAAAGCAGAGATTAGCTGACCCCTAGGTCCCCTCTAGCTTTATGACTATGATGAGCCATTACTGGACAGGCAGACTCGCTGCTTGGAGCATTGCTAAATTTGTTTTTAATAACGTCACCAATCCAGCACCAAACCCTGACCCGTCGCTGCAATAAAGGTTCACCATCGCTGGAGAGAGAATGCTGGGTCACAGAGGGCGGAGGCAGGAGAGTGGGGACAGCCTGTTTGTTCTCAAGTATCGGGCTCCGTGAGTCATAGACCAGCTCCGGCAGGCGTGGAGAGCTTGAAGATTTATCTCAGATGAGGTCCAAGCAATAAAGAAGATTTATCTCAGATGAGGTCCGAGGAATAAAGATGACACGGCAAGGAGACCACGTCAGAGCAGCAAGGATAAAAGCCCAGCTTGAAAATTTGCTCAGGAAAGGGACATGGAGACCATGTTGTCATCAGCATACACAACATGTATAATGTGCAATCACAGGCACACAAAGAAAACACCTAGTGTGTCTAAGATTATCAGACAAATTTATCTCAGGCCACATCCAGAAGTGACCTAGCACCTATTACGTGACTCAGATATTAATTATTAAATTGAAGGTCCACCAAGGGCAAAAACTCTGGTAGGCGCTGAAGAAACAAGAAGGGTCTACAGAGAAGACTAGGACCCAGTAAACCTGCCAGGAGCTGCAAACCAGCCATGGGGACATGAACTGTGACAAGAAGAGAGTGGACAGGAATCTCAGAGGACAGTAATGCCCGTGGCCAAGGGTGAGCCTCCCAGGCCACAGGGCTGCTGGTCCAGGCCTCGAGACACTGCTGGAGTTGACAGCACTCCTCCCCGCCCACCCCCACCAGAATCCAGGTCTTTTTGTATCAAAAAAGAAGGATGGAGTTCATGTTGGGCAAAAGAATGAGGATACTGCCCAGGAGAAGGTCCTGGCGTCTGGGTGTGAGCACTGAGACAGGTGAGAGCCACGCCCCGGGGATGCTGCTTGGTGGAGAGATGAAGTTAGCCGGGTCCCACAGCAGTGTGGCTTGTGCATAGAGCTGCCAAAGTTGTCCCAGGCAGGGGGAGATGGCCTCTTTCCCGCGCCCGCATAGAACCTGCGGCTCACCAGCTCCGGGCATACGTGGACTCAGGAGCACCCACACCAGTGCTCCCACATGCAGCTCCAGCAGCAGAGTGATGGTGAGGCTCCTCCAGCGGCTCTCCGGAGACTGCGCGTCCGGGATTGGAGCAGGAGAGTGCCTGCAACCCTAGCCAAGGGCCTCGTGTATACATACACCTGAGCCCTCCTGGGAGGGAACGGCTGAAGGCCCTGCGTGAGCTGATGGGGATTGGAACTTCAGATGTAAACTTAGAATCTAAGGTCCCAGTCCTCACCCACACGGGACACTGGGGAAAGGAGACGCAGGCAGGGTGCACTCTGCAATTAAAGGCTCCCGTGCTCAAGACCCTGCCGAGGCTCCACAGCTCACTTAGAGTAAAAGCCACAGGGCTTCATCCTCCCCCTCTCCCTGTGACCTCCGTCCCCACCACTCTTGCGCTTATTCACACTGCTCCAGCCACACGGGCTTCTTGCTGTCTCTTGACAACTCCCGGATGCTCCCACCTCTGGGTCTCTGAGCTGACTGCTCCTCTGCCTAGAACAGTCTTCCCCAGGAATCACGTGACTCAGCCCTTGCCTCCTTCAGGCCTTCACGCAGACGTCCATCCTGCTTGGTGAGGCCTTCCTGACTCACTAAAACTGCAGCCACCTCCTGATGCTTGCTCGCCCCCTTCTCTTCTCGCGTTTTCCCCAGAGTACCTCTTGCTATCAAATATTCAACTGAATATATTTGATTTATTTTGGTTATTGTCTACCTCCCCACCGGAATGTAAGCTCCCTGAGGGATGGGATTATTGTCTGCTTTGTTCCTGCTCTCTCTCTTTGTGCTTACCACCACGCCTGGCTGCTAGAACTCACACGTGTATTGTTGAACGAATAAACGAACAAACGGACAACAAATGAACAAACGAGAGAAAGGGAGAAAAGTCACACAGTCCCTGCTCCCAAAGCTCTTGCTGTCTGGTGGAGTAGGTCCTTTTGCTTAGAACAATTTAGGAGCAACACAGCTCATTTCTCTTGTAAGATGTTTTAAAATGTTTCAGTATTTCTAGCCCTGCTGTTCCAGACCTTCAGCAGAAAATCCCATCTATCTCAGTCCTTTATTCCAAAACAGTCATGGCTCATGACTGAGACTCTGGAGGGACTCAGGAGGAAGATCATCTATTGCCTTGTGGTCCTCACCCAGACCAGCCAGCCTGGGGGCCGAGGCAGAATGCTGACAGTGAGCAGAGCCGTCGCGCTGACAGCGCTGAGCATGGGGGCAGGCGCTAAGGCGTGCTGATGACACCCAGGAGTGGGGACTGCGGAGCAACACAAAGCAGCTGAAGGAGAGGGGCTGGCAGCGGGGCAACAACATGAAGCACATGTGGCAGCCGGATGATTTTAAAATGCTCCCAGACCACACAGCATGAGCCTTACTCAGGAGTGGGCAGCTCAATTCTAGAAAGGGTCTTCATGTATGAAATTCTACCATTTGAGTCCTGTCTATATTAGTTAGCTAATGCTGCATAACAAATTACTCTAAAACTTGGAGACCTAAACACCAATAACCATTGATTCTCTCTCATCATTTCTGGGGATCAGGCATTCAGGAGCAGCTTGGCTGGGCAGTTATGGCTCAGGGTCTTACATGCAGTTACAGTTGGACACCAGTTAAGGCTGCAATCATCTGAAGGCTTGGCTGGGACTGGAGGATCCACTTCCAATGTAGCTTACACGCGTGCCTGGCAAATTGGTGCTGGCTGTTGGCCTGGGGCCTCTGTACCTGCCCATGTGGGCCTGTCCACAGGATGCTTGAGTCTCCTCCCAGCATGGCAGCTGGTTTCCTCCAGAGCAAGTGATCCAAGCAGCAGAAGCTGCAATGCCTTTTCACCTAGCCTAGGAAGTCACCCACCATCACTTCTACCATAGTCTACTCATCCCACAGGCCAGCCCTGATTCAATGTGGAGAGGGGCTGCATAAGGTGTGAATACCAGAGGTGAAGTTCATTGAGAGCTTTCTTGGAAGCCAGTTAGCTCACTGTCTTTTGTGACATCAAGTCATTGCCCATAGTTGCAGGGCAAGGGCCACTGGTTCCAAGTCTGGCTTAGAATTGGGGCTCGAGTAGCTGTGTCACCCAAATCTCATTACTTAAACTCCTTTTGCCTCAGTTTTTCATCTACAAAATGGGTCTAATGGTACTGGCCTGGAGATTCAAGGATTAAGTTAGGTAACTGTCTTCACAAGTTGCCTGCTCAAGCTGCCATCACAAAATACCATAGACTGGGTGGCTTAAACAACAGAAACTTATTTCTCACAGTTCTGGAGGCTGGGAAGTCTAAGATCAAGGCAGGTTTATCCTGATGCTTCTTCTCTTGGCTGGTAGGCAGCCACCATCTCACTGTGTGCTCACATGACCTCCTCTTTGTGCAAGCGTGGAGAGAGAGCACCAGCAAGCTCGCTGGTGTCTCTTCTTAGAAAGCCACTAATCCCATCATAAGGGCCCCACCCTCATGACATCTTCTAACCCTGACTACCTCCCAAAGGCCCTGTCTCCAAATACCATCACATTGGGGGTTAGGGCTTCAACATAGAAATTTGTGGGGGGACACAGACATTCAGTCCATTACAGTAATTTACACTGAGGAGTCCCTGTGTGCCATGTGCTACTTTCATTACCTTCATTACCTTGCTCTACCCTCATCACACCCCAGGAGGGTGGCATGAGGCAGAATAGCTTTGAGGCTAACAGGGCAGGCTCAGAAACCAACTGCCTGACATATGGTAAGTACTCAACCAGTATTTGCCATTACTTACACCACTTTACAGATAAGGAAACTGAGACTAAAGAAGTCAAGAAGTTTGCCAGAGAGGTGAGCTGGGCTGTCAGTCCAGGCTCCCCAGCTCCAAGCTCCACGTGGAAAGCACTCGATATGGTTCCTGGCACAAGGTAGATGTCCAGTGAACAGTAGTGCCGGTCGCTGATACCATCATGGTCCTTCTAGTTCAGGCAGCTTCCCTGGCTGCTGTTGCCTGGGTGTTGAGGGAAAACCCCACAGAGACAAGCCCCCATCCCTGAGACCATGTCCACCTCTCCAAACTGCTGTCTCACCCTCTATCCTTCCCCAGTCTCGTCAGCCATGGCCCAACTGCAAGATGCAGCTTCCTAAACTGGTGCTGATGTGGGGGCGTCTGATGGTCAAGGGCAGTCAAATGTCTCAGCACGCAGAGCAGCCACGGTACAGCTCCAGCCTCCTCCCCAGCCTTTCCATGGACTTCCCGCAGGAGTCAGCCGCACCCCGTGGGGCTCTGAGCGAGCTCCTGTGTGCATTTGTCTGTGATCTTCCAGGTCAGAGGGCTAAGTCGTAGCCGTGCTGCGAGGCCTGGTCTGCAGTCCCCCTGAATCACTCCCCATACACCTCCCCCTATACACTCACATGCACACACACACTCAACACACACACACCCCTCCACAAGATCTCCCACCTTCCTCCGTCTTACAGTTATTGAAGCACGTGTGTTCTCTCTCTTGCCAAACTGCAAGCTCCCCGCAGGCAGGAACCAAGGGAACACTGTGTTCTGAGCGCCCAGAGAGGTGCCAGGCCCCGCAGTCTCTCCAGGGATGTTTGTAACTGGACTGAATTGGGGAGTGAAATCCGAAGCTCCAGGGAATCTCATATCACCTGAGCAAGGCCAGAAATGCCTAGTGGAAGAACGTCTTTGTGTCCCAGGCACTCATCACAGGCCCCCCAAGAGGAGGAGGAAAGATCACTCAACAGTGAGGGCTTAAAGCCTTCGCTTTTTTTTTTTTTTTTTTTAACTTTTAAGGCAGATTTATTGTTATAATTGGCCCAAATATTTTAATTCCCATAAAGATGTGTCACCTCCACTCTCTGTAATGTCAAAATGTCATCGGGTAACCTCCCTGAAGTTGCTTTTAACCTCCGTGTCAGCCATCAACACCCACACGGGCGGGCGCAGCACAAAGCTGGTGAAGCCGTAGGTGTAGTCACCCCCTCCTCCTGCCTCTCCGGTTTCTATAAATATGCAAAATAGTTATAAGAAATAAAACAATTGTCTCTGGTGCTCAAGCTAAATCTTACAAAGATTATGTCTTCCTTCTCCCTCTGTAAACCACTCAAGAACGTCTTGTCTCCAGAACTCTATTATCCTCAGAAACAGAGAACATCATCATCTCTGTGTCATCCTTGCTTTCGTCTGCTGCTCTTCAAGTTTTCTCCCAAAACATCATTTTTTTTTTCAGTCCTAAGCATAATACTCTGCTAAATAATGGTGGGGGGAAATCTTCTTTAAGAAACACAGCTCTTTTAATTTCCCAACACTCAGATTATTTTACACACATCCTTTCTTTGTGGATACACAATGTTCTGCAGGCTCTGTGTCTACATAGGTGGTTTCACATTTAGTGCTTGTGTTGGAGCATGATTCATAGGCGTGTACACTCATGTGTGTGCACATGTACGTGGATATGTGTGCGTTTGTGTAGATGTGTGTGTGAGCACACGTGCCTGTGGTTTTGTGGTAGCGTTTGAGAGTGGTCACCAAATATGCACGTGCTCTTTACATTTCCCAGCTCCCCTGGCCTTTATGTTGGGACAACATGGCTAGTTTTGGCCAATGAATTGTGAACAGGAGTGACTTCTGGGCCAGGGCAGCCCCTGTGCCTGTGTAGTGCAGCTGTTATGAACTGAATGTGTCCCCTAAAATTCCCATGTCGAAGCCCTAACACCCAAGGTGATGGTATTTGGAGGTGCAGCCTTTGGGAAGTGATTAGGCTCAGATGAGGTCATGAGAGTAGTGCCCCCATGATGGGATTAGTGTCCTTATAAAAAGAGGATGAGAGACCAGAGCTCGATTTTCCTCTCTCTCTCTCTTTCTTTCTCCAACTTGTGATGACACAGCAAAAAGGTGGTCGTCTGCAAGCCAGGAAGAGAGTCCTCACCAGGAACCAAATCTACTGGCACCTTGATCTTGGACTTCCTATCCTCCAGAAATGTGAGAAATAAATGCCTATCATTTAAGCCACCCAGTCTGTGGTATTTTGTTATAGCAGCCTGAGCACACTAAAACAGCAGTCTTGGAGAGATGTATCCTAGATGAAGCAGCTCCAAGGCAGAAGAAGGCTGTCCAACACACCTCAGACTGTGATGTGAAACGTAACTTCTTGTATGGTCAGCCATTGAGATTTCAGAGTTTATCTGCTGCAGCAACTAGCATCATCTTGTCTATAAAATAACGTAGACACTACCAAGTGCACAGGGTGTTGTTAGGATTGAATTAGCCAATAGCTGTTAAAAATCCTCTCAAGTAACTCAATTAAACTGAACCAGTGCCTAAAGAGCACATTCTACTTGCCTGGCACTGTGCTGGGTCCCTCAGGGACATTTTAGTCTAGGGGGGCAGACCTGTAAACAGACAGATTACTACACAATGTGGTAAATGTCCAATTACCGGAGGGTACACAACACAGAGGAGGGAGTGGTTAATTCTGGAGGATTCAGGAAAAGTGATATAAAAAGGGTAGACTAGGTAGCGTTTTGAGCAAGAGTAGAGCTTGCCAGGGTAAATGAGGCCGCGGCCCGGCCCAGGTGAGAGGGGGGATTGGTTATGAAAGGTAGGATGCGCGTAGCAAGGAGGGCCCTTTACTGGTCTTCAGGGCATGCATCTCAGCCCTAGGATTCTCAGACTCCACTTTCTGCTGGGGATGGTCACTCCCAGGGAGCAGGCAGGGACGGGTGAGAGTCTGGGAAAACAGGAAGTGCTCATTGCTCTTGGTAAAGAAAACACAAGTTTTAATTTCCTTTTTAAAGCCATGAAAAACTGTCCTGCTTTCTTCATGTTCACTTTGAAGGGAGCGACAGTGTCCGTGTCTGCCTCCCCAGGTGGACTGTGACCTCCCAGGGGACAGGGACAGACCTGGTCGTATACGTCCCTGGGTTCCCCAAAGCCTGGGGCCTGTGTGGCGAAGGCTCCGCAAACGCCTGTTAAATCGAAAGGAGCATAAAGCTCACCCGCTTCCCGGGCTGCAGCACTGAACAACAACACTGAATGCCCCTCCTGGGGTCCCTCTCGCGAATCTCCCGAAATCCCTCGCCACCGCAGTCCAGGGACTGAGTTGAGGCTCCGTTCCCTGGGACCCCTGGGAGCCAGTGTCGGTCCACGGCGCCACCCCGCGGCCAGGCCTGGGAACTGCACCTTCTCGGACCGTACGGAGGAGCTTCCTTCCTGCGGTTATGATCATCTTCTCACCCCCACAGTTTTGAGGCAAACGGGGATCCAGAGCTCGTCATCCTCAGCCCCACCTCCTTCCCTCTATGAGGTCTCTGAGAATGGACAGCCAATGCTTTGACCACGGTTATTCTGATACCTTAAGCCCCTGTTTGGCCAAGGACCCATCAAAGAAAGGTCCCTGTGAGAACCCAGGAGGTGGGTTCAGCACGCTGACAGCTGTGGGTTTGGTTCCAACGAACGGTGTGACCCTGGGCAGTTCCCTCGCCTCGCTGAGCCTCAGTTTCCCTCTCTATAAAATGAAGACCATATAACTCATAGAACTGCTGTGAAGATTAAAATACATAATCCATGTAAAATAAGCTGAGGCTCCGTGAGAGGCACTTTGCAAGTTCTCAACAAATATAAATACAACGCACTCATGCTTCCATTACTCCATCTAAGTCTTTCTTCAAGCTAGTGAGGTGGACATTAATATTATTTCCATTTCGTTGACAAGAACACTGAGCGTCAGATCACTTATGTGACTTGCCCAGGGTCTTTCAACAAGAGAACGACAGGACTTGAAGGCAAGCCTCCTCGTTCTTGCCAGCATTCCAGGCAGCTCCTTGAAAGAAGAAATGCAGACGGCAGAATTGCTGAGGAAAAGCTGGGAAGATCAAAGGAGAGGAGAGGAGATGCAGAACTCAAATGCAGCGCACAACCTGCTCTCTTCCTCTGTGGAGTTCAGACTTGTTCTGAAAAATGCTTTCTTCAGAAAGTTGGTCCTGAGAAGCACCTGGCCCTGTCAGCAGACCTGGGTTCTCGCCCCGGCTCTTACTAAGCAGCTGAGTGACTGGGTGACTTGGATGGGCGACTTCTCCTCTCTGGGGCTCAGTTTCTTCCTCAGCAAAATGAGGGAGAAGGTCGGACAAGACGCCTGCTCAGGGCCTTGCAGCTCCAAACCCGACGCTCAACAGTATGTGCCTTTCACACCCTGTGGGTAAGTCGCCCAGTGGTCATCCTGCACATGTCCGTGGTCAGGAGGTTGTCACCATTTGCTGTCAGACACCTCCGGGTAGGAGAAAGAAAGGACACAGAACTCTGGCCTTGGGGGGGACAGATGGAAAGAATAAGTCTTGACTCATTCACATGAACATGAGATTAACATTAATCCTCGTCGGACTGAATAACTGTGACCAAAGAGGCGGCACGAGCGGCCAAGCGAGCAGGAGGCTCAGAGCGATGCAGGCTGGGGAGCCAGGCCCACTGATTTATGGGCAAGATTAAAAGAATTAAATGAGCGGAGGCTTCGAAGACCAACGCTAGGCAGAGCGGGAGGAGCCGACTCTCTGGGCTCAGAAGGAGAATGCTATGCGGTGTACCCACTCCTTTCTGGGTGGAGGGCGGCTGTGCGTGTGTTTTTTTGTTTTGCTTTTGGCTGTTTGCTCATGTTTTAAACATGAGCGGGCCAATTGGGAGATGTAATCACGGACCTTTCATAAACGCCCAGCAATGGCAAGATGAATAGTTGGGGTGGTGCTCGAATCATAAATAACAGCGGCGTATCACGGCAAAACCAAAGAGAGAGAAAAGCAAATGAAATAAATCTATCGAGACTCAGGGCCATCTTTGCTCGGAAAACATCAGGATGAGAAAGACTCGATTCCTATGCCAGACCAAAATCCTCACTCTTCACGTGGCACCAAAGTTGTTGACCTTGAATTGCTTAAGGACAGGTCCACGCCTGATTCACGTTTGTATCTGACCGCTCCCGTGCCTCGCACAGAGCAGGCACGTCTCTGATGGCCCAAATGGATGATGGGTGCGAGGAAGCACAGCATGGCGTGAGGTTCTGAGCTCAGACTCGACGTCAGCTGACTTGGGCCCCAACCCCGAAGCTGTGTCTTTACAGCAAATTACTGAACCTCTCTAACCTCAGTTTCCTCATCTGTAAAATGAAGACAATACTAAGAGTGTGGTTGTAAATGTTAAATGGAATATTGCACATAAAGCCTAGTGTATAGTGAGTGCTCGGTGTCTCCTCTTTATTACTAACGACTGAATGTAGTTGGAAACTGGAAATCCATCCCACATGCCAAACTGGTAGAACTAATTTTTTTTCACTCCTCAGGGAGATACAGGCTGAGGAACCATTGGTGACCATGATGAGGGAGGCGTCATGCTGGGGTTTAGGGGCTCCCTAGCCGTTCTTGCTCCCAGCTTGACTCCGTGGTCACCGTGCTCCCCTCCTCCCATTCGCCATTCCCCCTCAGACTTGGGGAAGTGTCCGCAGATTGCGACTCGGAACATGGCGGATACCCAGCCCGCAGTCACCCTCACCTCTGGCCTCCGGGGGGCGTGGAGGGCAGAGCCCTCTGTTTGTGATGATGCTGGCCCGCAAAAACCAAACCCCAAACCCCAATCCTCATTGACCCCCTGCTTCCCCTTGGCTGCCACATACTTCCCGTGGGGGGGACCCCCCATGTGTTCACCTGAATGAGTGACAAGCTTTTTGGGGAGCCAAGCTCTGCCCTCGATAAGAAGCAATTCCTACCTTCTCTCCTCTCTGTTCAAAGGCATAGCTCAGCAGGCCCCTCACAGCAGAAAACAACTAATGACACATACAGGAATTTTATGGGATGAGATATTGAGCTTTGCGTGCGAGCCCACGTTCAGGGAGGACCTCCTAAGGAAATCTTTCCTTTGGTTTGGAGCTTCCTGCACCGTGCAACCTCTCAGCCTGGCAGGGGTGCCCTGAGGTCTTCAGCCTCCCTCCTGTCGCCTCACAGTGCTCTGTGCTCCTGGGGCCAGTCGGTGACGAGCCCGCTGAGCTTTTCTCCCCCCATGAGGGTGGGTGCCACCACAGACACCCCAGCCAAGGCTCCCAGGGCAAAGGATTAGAGCTGCTTTCTCGACGGCCACTCAGGCTTGCGTGGACATGACGTAGGTGGACAGGACTGACTCGGGGCCATCCAAGATGCTCGATGAGACCAAATGCAAACAGACACTCTGGCTTCTCTCTGTAGATGCTTCAGGCTCCATCTCTCATCAGCAACACCAGGGCGTCAGGACCTGGCATCTCAGACACATCCGTCCAGCAACTAACCGCCGAAGGGCCAAAACAAAACACCATCGCAGGCGCCACTGGAGCCCCCAAGTAGGAGGCCGTGGGAGTTTGCAGGGCCTGGCAAAGTACCCAAAAGTTACTTAAAGGGACGTCTATTAGATGTTGGAAGAAAGACAAATTCCTGACCAGAATATGCAGCAACCAGAAACTAGGCCTGTTTAAAAAACAAAAAACAAAACTTAGGCCCCACTAATTCATAACACCCAAAAAGAGTGGCATTCAAATTTGTAAAAAGTCAGTGGTAAAAATATCAGAGTTTTAGACGTGAAAAAAACCAAAGATACCGATCCTGGTGATTCTCAAAGAAGTACCCATGTATGGTCTGTGTTGGAATCACACAGGGAGCTTAATAAAAATGACAGACTTCAGGGCCACACCACAGATACTCAGAAATGTGTTTTTAGCAAGCTCCCCAGAAGCGTCTGATGATAACCGGGTTTAGAAACCACGGATTCCGTCCACTGTTCCTGTAACTTCCCCGTGGATACGAATCCCCTAGTGATCTCATTCAAATGCAGACTGTCTCAGGTCTGGGGTGTGGCCTGAGACCCAGCATTTCTAATGCTGATGCTGCTGGTCCCAGGCCACACTTTAAGTAGCAAGACGGTTCTCCAACCTGTCCCATTTACCCAGGAAACAGCTAAACTGAACTGCAGGCATAGGGGAAGCCAAGAGGGCAACTGCTGAGTTGTGAGAGAAAAAAATGAGTTGGGTGGGGGGTGAGCAGAAAGGAAGGTGGAAGCTAGTTGGGCAAGAACCATGGGAAAGCTGGCCCCAGAGCCAGCAGAACATCTCCACTAGGTCATTTTCTTACCAGACCACAGTCTTGGGACCTGTTTCCTAATGATTGTTGCAGGCACACATAGGAAATATTCAGAACTGCAACCAGCAGCGCCCGCAAAAGGGAGAAGGGCTCTCTGCTCAGATCCTCTCATCTGAGAGCTCTCACGCTGGGCGGCTGGACCATAACTGCCCCCTACTTTGCCACAATTGGCTTTAGAGTTTCCAGGCCAACTGCTGGCACTTATTCCAGAGTGGTCATCAAACTCCCACTGACACCTCCCGCCTCGCCTGTACAAGCACACATACATACACACATAGTCTGGCTCCTGGAAAGTAGCAACAGGAAATAGTCACCCTGTCTCCCGAGGGCTCTGGGCCAGAATCTTTCATCCCGTCTCACATTCCCTCGGCGCACTTTTCATTCCACCCTGGCTGCAGCAAGGCCGCACCTCTTGCTTCCGCCCTTGGGGCTTCTCGGCGGGCCTTCCATGGGATGCCCATGAGCAGCCAGCCATTCGAACACCTGTGAGAGCTGGTGAATACAGAGCCCCCTCTCCTGGGTCACACGTGGACGGTTCGGATGTGCACTCACTCGCCCCCGGGGGTAACCAGCTGAATAACGCACACTTGGATCGGCTTTCACCCCCTCCCCAGTTCACTCTGCTCTGTCTCCACATTCCTGTCCCCTTAAGTCACTTCCTAAAATAAACTACCTGCATGTGAGTCGTCCCAGGCTCCACTTTTGAGGAAAACCAAGCTCTCACATACCCCAAGCAGTAGCAGCTAAATCCTGCGGAGCACAGGAGGAGGAGGAGGCTGAAGACTTCAGAGAGGGCCCACAGTGACCCAGAACCTTGAAGGTTCCCCCTAAAGCTGGCAGCCCCTGCCCGAGGCTCACGCAGCTGTGCAGGGGTGCTCTGAGAACAAATTATATCTTGTCCAAAAAATAACTTAAGGTCCTCTGTGAGATGTTGGAAATAGGAGAAGGAAAGCTAAGGAAATGAGGCTTGTTTAGCCTGGAGAAGAGAAAGCAAAAAGGTTAATAAGGGACTTCCTAAAAATAAAGGGCTGGTTCTCAGTGTTGACTGACACAAGTAAGGATGAGGGGAGATAGGCTTAAGCAGGGACTGAGGGACAGTTCGCTCATCAGTATGCTGCCAATGGGGAGATGGCATCTTCAGGTGAAGTAATGAGTTCCCCGTCATTGAGGCACTCAGCTCGTGATGAGGGGCAAACTTATTGGGGATAATGTGGATGGAATTCATTCTTTAGATAAGAGCTTTTAAAGTTGTTTCTTCTCTAGGCCCCTTTTTAAAATCACAGACCCTTTTCAAACTAGGATTTGTGTAGTATGGGTCTGCCTCAAAAGAGGGAGTGTTAATTGATCTATAATCTCATAAACTCCCCCATCCCAGCAACATACACAACTGAATTGTGTTTTAGTTCTCATGTTTTTTCCAGAGCAGGGTGTTTTCTCGTGAGGTCTCGGCACCACCTAGTGGCTCATTAGTCCATTACAATGTATGCCTGGGAGAAAATAGTATTGTAGTTTAATACAAACACTGTCTTTGTTTAATGCATCAATTCAACAAAAATATATTATTAAATACAAGGCATGGGTTAGGGACTGTGCTAGAACCTGGGGTGCAGCAGTAATCAAATAAGACGTGGTCTCCCCTTCATGAGGCTCACAAGCTAATGGAGTAGACAATAAACAAGTAAACAACAAAAGAATTATGATGCGTTGTGATGTCATCAGGAAATAAACGCATTGTGTGATAGAAAACAATATAGGCAGGAGGAGGCCTCTCTGTGAAACATACAATTTGGAAGGATGGGATGAGAGGGAACAGGGTGCAGAAATGGCTGGGGGAAAGAACATTCCATGAAGGCAGAGCACAGCACATGCCAAGTCGTGGAGGCACCAAGAGCTTGGCTGTTCAAGGAACTGAAAGACCAGCATGTCCAGTGCAAAGAGAGTGAGGCTGAGAGGGGCACGACGAGACTGGAGGAACTAGGAGAGTTCCATGTTTGTAAACTTTTCCTTAAGTGACAGCACACAGATGGTTAGGGTGGGTTCTTCCAGAACAGTACCTGGTTAAATTTTAATTTTTAAAAAAGGGGGAGAAGGGAAATGCCATTGTGTGAACTTTGCCATTTGCGGAGGTCCAGCAGGAACCGATCCGGGGACATCAATGACAGCTGCGTGCCCCACTCAAGACAGCCTACATCTGCTCCTGCCCTACACTGGTCCCCATTACTAAGCTTCTGTGTCCTTGGATAATTACATTGGAACCTCATATTAAAAGTCTAGAAGAGTAGTTCTCAACCCTGGCTGCAATTCTCCTGGGAGCTCTTAAGAATCCCAGTGTCCAGGCCACACCCCAGACCCCTTAAATCAGCATCCTGGGCGTGGCCGGGGACCTGGGCTTTGAAAGCTCCTCAGATGATTCTAATGTGCAGCCAAGGTTGAGAATGGCGGATCTGGAAGGATACTCTTCAAGAGAAAACAAAGGGAAAAAGACCTCATTTTATATTCCCAAGTAGTGAAGGTGATTCAAGTGATGGGCCAGGCTGTTTTCTTCTTCAAGACCAGGCCTCTCCCCCAGGTGGAAGCCCCCGCTGGGCCACTCAGCCCTCACCACTATGCGCTCATGAAGTTCCCACCTGGCTGCTTCACAACGCAGTCAACAGACCATGTGAGCCGGGCCTGCTAAAGATTCCCGTGGCCTCGTTACTCATGCACGCTTTCCCAACGTGCAGGGGCCTAAAGAGCCAGACCTCCTAAAGCCGTGGTCCTCAGCCCAAGTCACACATCAAAAGGGCCTGGGAGCTTTCTAAGAAATACTGATGCTTGGGCCCAACTGGAGATTGCTTTCTCGGGGGGCAGGGTGGCTCTTAGGTGATTGATTTTAATCTGCAGACAGGAATGTAAGCCACTGTTGTTATAGACAGCACCTGTGGTCCTCTGTGGTCTGGGGTGACAGAATCCCTGTGTAACTCGGGGTTCTGCTCCGGGTGACCCACAGTTGCTAGTCTTTGTTACCTTTTATTATCTGCTAGGCAGCCCAGTCCTGGACCTAGCTTCTGTGCTCCCCAGGCCTCAGGTTGGCTGGCCAGAGGGAGACCAGTTAAGACCACTATGGACCAGCCATCAACTGCCCACCTCACTTCCCACTGGCTGGGAGGAAAGAACTCCCCCCAGGCATGCAGCAGCAAGACAGCAATGCTCCACTGAGTCCACGTGGGGCTGGTTACCTACTAACCTCCTATTTCTGATAAAAAGAATATGAACTTTAGTGTTCGCTAGTCAAGCTCTATATGGAATTGGCAACATGCACTTAAGCTGCACATGTACTGTACAGGTTTCTTTATAAGCAATTACTGATGCTATTTTTCTTACAAGAAAACTACTGACACATCTCAAAGCCTAGAAGGTTATGTACCAGAAAGGCCACAGTGGTTACACCTGGGTGGTGAAAATCCAGGTGATATAAGTTTTGTTATTGTTGTTGCTTACCTGCATTTTGTTTCTATGGTGAATATGGATTATTAATATAAAATTACTTGTGTAATATAAAAAAAAGAATATAATCACACAGAATCAATTCTGTTTCATATATAACTCAAGTGTGCAGCTGGTCTCCAGGTGTTCAGCTCCCAAGTCTGCTTTTTAAGACACTTCCTGACTTGAACTCTGAAATCTTTGCCCCAACACGAGGGCAGGGGCCACGATGTACTTATTTGGTAGCTCGGCAGGCACCTAGTAGGATCAAAATAAACACATTCATTCATTCCCTTGCTATAGACAATAAGACAATTCCTATCAGTCTATTTCATAAGAGAAATGGATTCTTTACTGTATGTGTGCAGATTCTGTCATAGTGTTTTGCAAAGTACATTCCATGAAACTAGTCGTCTCTGGACAATAAGTATGCAAAAAAGGGGGGGTGGAGGGTCTGCGAAGGAGATTTCCTTTCTGCGGTTATCTGCAGAGCCTCAACTATACTAATACTCATGTGCATGTGCAATCCGAGGACACACTGTATAGCTTACCCTCAATTTCTTTAACCGTGAAACACTTTTGTCCGGGAAACATCTCCAGGGACCAGCGCTCCCAGGAATGTATTTTGGGAAATGCTAGTCTACACTTCCAACTGACAGTTCTTCGACCTACCACCACAAGGCAGAGCAATTGTGCCTTGTCCCCTGGAGTGAGGACAGGGCAGCAGGCCCAGCAGGTGCTGTACAGAAAGAGGTTCAGTGACAAAGAGCACACTCAGGCTTCTGTCACCAAGCAAGCTAAGCCACAGATGAAGCATCTTAGAGCCTGGAAAACAAATGAGGAATGGTCCAATAAATACTCACAACTGAACCTCAGGTGACATTTTAATTTATTCTGCTTACAGACATGAAGTTATACTATTTTTTTCAGTCTCATTTGGGTTAGACATAAATACAGTTAGGGACATGGTGAGAGGAAAAACATCAGACATTTCATTAACTACTACAATATCTGCTGTATCTCTCCCCAGCTCATCACCCCCAAAGATATTTACTGCCAAATGCTACTGAAACCCCAATGCATTTACATGAAATAACGCCTAACTGTACAATTAAAAAAAAAATCCCACTCAAGCTCTGCTATAAATTTATGGCCGGGAAATAAAGAGCTGAGAGTATGAGAGAGACATACAAGGCAACTAAGAGTTATTGAGCATCTAGTTTCTCTGCAAGTGAAAAAAAGCAATGATGACCCCACTCTTTCTACGGACAGCATGAGACCTCACTTTTACACCCTGCTCAAAATGTCAGGGGACAACGTGACTGCTTTTATGTTTAAAAGCAGCCTGTCGTGTTAGTTACCACCTTGCAGAGGTAAGCACTACACTGTACAGCCACATTTCCCAAAGCATGTTCCAAGGAACACTAGTGGCTACAAAGGGCTCCTTCTAAAAGGAGTTTTGGGATCAAAAAGATTTAGAAAATACTATTTAGAAAATATTATCCACTTCCTGGAGATTCACAATGTACATTATCACATGGAAGGTTCTAGAAGTCCTTTAAAAAGAAACGCTTAACTATTTAACCCAGAGTTTCCCAAATTAATCTGACCTGGAATCTCTTTTTTTTAGGTAACACATTTCATAGAACATATTTTGAGAAATGCTTCTGTATGGCTTTGAGAAATTCTCTGCAGAAACAAAAAGCACAGAAAAATTAACTCCTAGGATCAAGTGTTGGTCAACAACAAAAAGGACAAGGAGTCACAAAATCACAGACCCCCATTCTAATTCTACCCCAACACTTCTGCCATAAACGGAGCTTGCCTGAGGAGGGGCAGCAATCAATTTCCCACCATTTCCTAGGCATGCTGATTACAGTAGAGAATTGAACACAGCCCAGACGGGGCCCATCGTTCACATACAGAGGCCAGATGTTTACAGTCCTTTCCTCTTCTGTAACATCAAATCATTACACAACCATCGTTGCTTATCACATGACTACAAAGTTTTTCAAACAGATTTGACAGCCCTTTGCTCCTAATAAAAAAGGAGACCAGAAAATGTAGAGCTTTTCATTATTTTCAGCAAGAATTACACAGACCAAGAAATCAAAATGCAAAAGCTTTTGGTTATATATGCCAAATAATTTTAAAGTATTACAGCAAGGACAGGGAAAGATGGAAATCAATGAGATTACTGGTATGATGTAAACACTTTATTTGCATAATACATAATGTTTTTATTCTTGTTTCTAAGGAATTTCACATATTTTGAAACAAGATAGTGAAAACAAAACTCTCCAATTGTAGGACTCGGCAAACACAGTTATTATCTATACCCTGCAAGGATGTGAACCAGCATTCACACCTCGATAGCAATTCTTGCAAATCGATACTGCAGAGAGGCAGGAGGCCTCAGTAACACGAGGCCCCTCTCTGCTGCTGGCTGGCTGGACAGCATATCCAGCAAGCCTGTCAAACTAACAAACCCCAGGGCTTCTCCGCAACCAACAGCCATGGAAAAATCTCCCTGTGTGACAAAGCCAAGGAGAACTCTGCAGCAGTGAGAAGTCACAACTGGGAGAGGGCCTGACCACAAGCCCAGGGTCAGAGCTTGGCGCCCAGCTGCAGAGTCCTCCCCCACCAGGCCCTCAGACACAGCATGCCCTCGGTTCTTCCTCTTCTCTCTTTTCTTCTTCTCTTTCTCTTCTCGGATCTTGCTCTTGAATGGGTCGCTGTGCTTGGATTCCTGGGGCCCACAGTAAAGCCGATCCCGACTGAGCTGGAGGAAGTCCTCCTTGGTTGGGACACAGATCATGGTGTGTGGCTCGGGGCTGCCCTTTCTGAGCAGGGACAGGCTGACCCAAACCAGGGCCCTAGGGAAGCGGTCCAAGATGGCCAGGCAGGCCTCTCTGGTCAATTCTTGCTGCTCTCTGCCAGGAGCTCGCCGGGCTGCCCGACCGTCCCCAGCGCTAGGCCCACACCAGGCTGACAGCTGCTTCAGTGATGGTCTGCTCCTATGTAAAGTTGGAGACACACATTTAATATTTTGTCCAAGGAGAAAATATGCAATTAGAAGATTGGGCATTGCTAGAGTTAATTTGACTTTTTTATACTCTGTGCGGGAAAGTATCAAAACTATAATTTTTTAAAAATTAAAAATACATTTTTGTAATAATTTTTCTTTTTATGTGTCTACTATTTTGAGACTGAAGGACTAACGGTTTAACAAGTTGAAGGCAAAGAAAAATAAGACAGTGGGATAGAATCTAAGGCTATCATCACAGTGAAAGGACTGGAGTGACGAGGAGCTGATATTTTGATGAGAAAACAAATTCTAAGGGACGGTTATATGAAAAGTAAGAAAGAATGATGTGAAATTATGTGGTTACTGTACAGAAAAATAAGTATAAGGCAAGAGGGAAGAGCACTTTTTAAAATCAGAGCACAGAATAAAGGGTAACTGATACTCAAATCCAAGAGCCTGCAGCAGGACTGAGAGCAGAACACACTTTGTACGGCAGCCTCCGTGATGTGACAATATTACAATGCACGGGCTTCTGAGCAGCCACAAATTCAGATCACTCAAAAGGAACCAGAAGAATCCAATTCAGTGATCTAAAGCAAAGAGCGGTTGCTCCGCGTTTGCAGAGGCTCTTCATAATCTAAGATCACAATTGTGAGGGACTGCTTTCTCAACAAAGACTAAATGAAATAGGTCACAGGAAAAAACTGCCTTGGTTTATGTCTATTGATGACAACACTTTAAATTATTTCGTCAGTTAGTATCATGCCCCAAATCAAATGTGATTTAGCTGTTTCCCTCATAATACACTGAAGGACTGGCTTTCCCTTCCAGAAAGTCCATAAATTCACTGGGACTTTGCAAAAAGAAACAATGATAACTTTTACACCCTGTAGCCTGGTCAGGATTAAAACAGACAATCCAAAACATATCGGGAAGTCGTGAGCACTTACCTAAGAACGCAAAGGAGACGGTCCTCGCCCGTTACCCACCCAGTCCCCGCCTGGGCTGGACACTCTGTGTCCATTACTCCTTCGGGCTCACTGGAGTCATTTAGGGATGTACCCACTTCATGGGACAGCTGACGAGTCATTTCAGGCAGGGGAGCACAAGGCACGTCGTCTCTTCTCAGATCACTCTCCTCACCACCTAGGCAGGAAGCTACGGACAATTCCTCCTGGGCCTGGACTCTTAATTCCCAGTCTCGAGTTAACTGCTCCCAGGGACAACAGAAAGGTGCCAGAGTGCCAAGCTTAACATAGTTGGGCCGTTTTGCAGGAGGGCGTCTAATGAAAATCAAAGAGCAGAACCAATTTTGAAGGATTTAGGATTGGACAATTAAAATAATTATGGCCATTGTACTACATCTCTATTGAAAAAACAAACATAGAAAACAAAGGTTTCCAAGAAATATGATACAGAATAATAACCAACTCATAGGCCGAGTCTTCTTGTTTTCTTTGATTTTTATTTTAACGGATGATGAATCCACAAAGTAGCCCCATGTAGCCAGTGCACAGCTCCAGGGAGTGACATCCTGAAAGGCGGCAACTAAATGGTCCCTGCACATTTACAACGTTCTAAGTTCAAAAGGTACAAAACGGGTGACGGTGAAGTTTCTCTCTCACTCTTGACCTGTAGGGACCCACCTGCCCTCCACAGAGACACTGTCATTATCAGTTTCTTAATATCCTTCTAGAGACATTTTATGTACATACAAGCAGATATGTACATATATCTTTCCTTTTTTACTCATTTTATACAAAGTACTGTCTGGTGGCGTATCAGATACAGTACTTTTTGTATTTCACAAAATATCTTGGAGATCATTTTATATTAGCACATCAAGAGATCCCTCATTCTTTTGTAAAAGGCTGCATATCTTAGCCCACTGTATGTTTATCCCCGAGTTTATCCAGACCATCCTCTATTGCAGGACATTTTGGCTATTTTCAAGCTTTTGCTGCTACAAACAATGCTGCAATGAATGCCCTTGAGCATGATGCACAAGCACAAGTATATCCACAGGACAAACTCCTGGGAGTGCAACTGCTAAGGGAAAGAGTATTATCGGCATTTGCAATTTTGAGAGAGATTTCCCAACTGCCCTCGACAAGGTGACGCCAGTGGGCCTCTTCAGCACTGTATGAACGAGGGACCCTCTGAGACAGACCACGAGCCGGGGGAAGCAGGGCCTGCTCTGGTGCATACTGACCCCTGGGGGCAGGGAGCAGCCTGGCTGCTGGCCATTCTGGGCCGGCGGACTCTTAGGGAGTCCCAGGCTGCGTCCTCAGACTGACGGTCTCTGGGACAGGCCCAGACACTCCTTCCTCTATTTGCTTCTTACTATGTGCCGTGCCCTAGCACCCCAAATGGAAATGAACCTGTAGGCTTAATTGGAGGTTCAGTTTGAGCCTACATTCTAGAGATTGAACCAACTGTGTTCTTGCCTCCCAAGAGAGGCAGCTGCTGAAAAACACTCCCAGGGTACTTACCTCACCCAGAGACCTTTAAAAGGAAATAAACGAGCAATTTACAAAAGAGACACAATGGTGAAAAACACTTACAAATATCCAACCTCACCAGTAAACAAACAAACAAAAAAATTAAAACAATAAGATGCCATTTTTTCATATATAGTTTTTTCAATATGAAAAGACTGGTAATATCCTATGTTCGTGCGAGTGAGGGAAAATAGGCACCCTCATAACTATAGGTGAAATCCTAAATTAGTACCAACAGCAATTTGTCAATAGTACATCAAATCGTTAAAGTGTGTACCCTTTCTTATTCAAACCAGAAATCTTATTTATGGGATTTAGCCTAAGGTCTATGCTTTCTTTCTACTACAGCTCCTCTAAAGTGATGGTTGTTTCTTTTTCACATCCCGTGGGCCCCAGGGGTGGCCAGACACCCTCCTGATGCCCCCAGACCATTTTTCTTCTCCTTCTTCCTCCAAGACCCCAGCTCCCCCGAGGCACACGCCATCAGATAAACCGCTGGCTCTCCTTCTTCAGCCACGTCCGCTAACAACTTCCCAGGACGCCCCATTCACCTGCCACACTGCCTTCTCCTCCATCACAACTCCTGTCATCACTCTCAGTGGCTTCAGCCTCTGCATCTACCATCTAACACTCTGTCCTACCAGAAACTTCGCATCCTCACCTCACATCTTTTACTTCACCCCACATCTCAACCACCACTCTCCTAGTCACACCTTAGTTCTGGTCATTGCCAATACCCGGTCCACCTTAAAATCTCAATTTCAAGTACCCTACACTCAGAGTGATGCCTCCTATTTTTCCAGCCCACTTACCTCTCCCCGCAACAATTCCTCAACCACTGGAACCTCCTATTCATTTTACGCTACCATTTCCTCACCACCATTCTCACCTCTCTCTCCTGTAAGCTTAGATTCCACGGTTCATAGGAGAGTCACTCTCTTACATATACCCTCAACTCCCTCCACCTGGCAGAACCCATGTTGGTTACATTCAACCCTCCACCTACCCCACGCCAGCACCTGATTGGCAGAACAAAGCCGGGAACAACACGCAACAGTCGTGAATGGTCTGACTATAAACACAGAACTCAAGTAGACTCTTACCTTTCTTACAAATCTCTTCCATTTCTCCAGTCACTTCTACCTTCTACTTGCCCAGAGAAGTGTTTACATCGATTCCTCTCTCCTCAAATCTCCGACAGCCTCTCTCCCCTGGGATCCTATTCCTAACTGATAAGCTTGCCTCTTTCTTCACTGAGAAGACAATCACAATCAGAAGAGTACTACCTGATCTCTCTGCCAGAGTCTAACCCACCTAAATCTGTACCCACATCTCAGTGTCAGCCTTCCATCCCACGAAAATGAGAGAACTGAGCCTGATCCTATGGACTGCCAACCCCTCCTCTTGCGCCCTGGATGCTGTCCCCTCTTCCCACTCAAGGGCTCTACTGCAATTTTAGTCCCCCTCCATCCCACCTACCGGTCTGGAAACACGTGCTTCCATCAAGAATATAAGCTCCAGAGGGCAGAAACAGACCTTGCCTGCCTTCCCCTGCTGTAGCCCCAGTGCCTACTAGGTGTATGACACACAGTAGGTTCTAAACAAACGTGTTAAGTGAATGAATCAATCAGACAAGTATGTAAAGATGCACATGGAAAGCTGTTCACAGAAGCACATAGCAAAAAATCAGAAATAACCTAAAGGGCCACTCAAATTATACTACATCCATGCTGGAGTCCTATGCAATTAGTTAGTTATATTTTGAGCAAGAGCTGGCAAACTGTGACTCACAGGCCACGCCTATCCGACTGTGTGTTTTTGTAAGACCCATGAACTAAGTATGATTTCTACCTTTGTAAATGGTTGGGGAAAAAAACAAAAAAATAATATTTTATGGCACATTAAAATGATATGAAATTCAAATCTGAGTGTCTTTAAATAGAGTGAGACTGGAACACAGCCACGCTCATTTGTTTATGTATCATCTGTGGCTGCTTTTGTGCCACAATGGCAGAGCTGAGCAGTTGCCATGGAAACCAAAGAGCCCATAAAGCCAAAAATATTTATCATCTGGCCCTTTACAGAAAAAATTTGCCAACACTTGACTTACAATCATATTTATTGACATGGGAAAACTATCCATAACATATTGTTAAATGAAAAAAGCAAGTTTCAAAATAGTATATATAATACAATCCTTTTTTAAAATTTGCACCTATGAAGAATTTGTATGCATAAAAAAGTCTGAAGGGTAAGAAATAAGTATTACTGTTAATTATTATTTTAACAAAACACACAGAAGACCGTCAGCTACATATTATGGTAGGCACAAGGACGACATAGCACACATGATGACTGCCCTCCAAGAGCTTGTAAGCTAGCAATCCAGGAATGTGTCCCTGTTCATTCACTCACTCATTCACTCATCTGTCACTCAACAAGCAGTCTGAAAGCCAGGCCCTGCCTGTCTCTGTGGCTGCAGCAGTGAACAGGCATGCACACAGTGGAGCTCACAGTCAAGGGACTACAACATTCAATTAATCACTCATTCATCAGCCAACATGTAAAAGTTACTGAGGCCCACTGTGCGCCACGCACTGGCTAGAGACTGCAGATGCCACAATAAACAAGAGAGTTTCTGTGCTTCCAGGATCCTAAAGTTTAGTAGGAAATACAGGTTCCCAATGTCAGCATGTACTTCAGAGTATAACGGAAATAAAGCCCCTCATTGGCCACTCCCCCAATGAAAAAAGAAAAGAGGGGCTGGCCCCATGGCATAGTGGTTAAGAGCGCGCGCTCCACTGCTGGCGGCCAAGGTTCGGACCCCTGGTGCGCACTGACGCACCACTTGTCAGGCCATGCTGTGGCAGCGTCCCATATAAAGTAGTGGAAGATGGGCACAGATGTTAGCTCAGGGCCAGTCTTCCTCAGCAAAAAGAGGAGGATTGGCATGGATGTTAGCTCAGGGCTGATCTTCCTCACAAAAAAAAAAGAAAAAGAAAAAGAAAAAAGAAAAGAAAAAATGTCTAGCTGGATTGATACCAAAATGTAAAAACAGTGCTTATCTCTCTGGAATAGTTTATAAAGTATTTTTATAAGTATCCATAGTTTCATTAAAATTTCATAAATACATATTATCTCTATAACCACTTATGAAAAACACAATTTCCATTTTGAGGGGGCAGGGGGCAGGGGTTGGTAGTGGGAATCTACTAACAAGTGTCTGAAACTCACGTCCACAGTTGAGGTGTCCACCATTATCAACATAAGCAAACAACCAAGAGGAGGGTTTGTGACCTGCTGGGCCTATAAAAGCCAGATACAAGACAATCTCCTGACTTAGTTACATCTCGGTAATGCTGAATTCAAGGAAAAGTCTGTGAAAACTCCACATTATGTAATAAGAGTTTCCAAAGCCATTCCAAACATTACTGGCCAATGTGAATGGGCACTTCTCTTCCTTTACAACATTATCAACTAGGGAAGCCATATTCTTACCTTTCGTACTTTTCAAGAAGAGTCTTAGCTTGCTCTTCAGCAAACAGAATCCCAGCAGGGCAGTCTGGGAAATCACCTGGGATGTGAGGTGACCTTTTATACTGAGAATGCACTATAGCCTCTTTTAATCCTCCAACTCTTGCACCTCGATAGATCTAAAAGAAATGTCAACAAGATCTTG
The DNA here is from genome assembly GCF_020826845.1 of Diceros bicornis minor. Taxonomy (NCBI): domain Eukaryota; kingdom Metazoa; phylum Chordata; class Mammalia; order Perissodactyla; family Rhinocerotidae; genus Diceros; species Diceros bicornis. The sequence goes on along the minus strand of NC_080760.1, from coordinate 17,028,648 downwards.
TCAATACACCAACTTAAAGTGAAACTGCTAAATTGTTTATTTGCGGAAAATGGGAAATAACTTAAATGCCCATCAAAAAGAGAATGGATAAACATCATGGGATAACCCTACAATGGGTTACCATATGTGTAACAGTAAAAATGAATGAAATAGAGCTTCATCAACCAACACGAAAAATCTCAATGTTGAGTGAATACAGCAAGTTGCAACAGCGTATATACAGTAAGGTATATAAAGTTTAAAAACATGTCAAATATAGTTATTTTATTTTGGGATACGAGCATACTTAATGAAGCTATAAAAATATGCATGATAGTGACAAACACCAAAAACAGGAATAGTGATTCTTTTTTTTTTTTTTGGTGAGGAAGATCAGCCCTGAGTAACATCCATGCCAATCCTCCTCTTTTCTGCTGAGGAAGACCAGCCCTGAGCTAACATCTATTGACAATCCTCCTTTTTTTTTTTTTCCTTTTTCTTCTCAAAGCCCCAGTAGATAGTTGTATGTCATAGTTGCACATCCTGCTCGTTGCTCTATGTGGGACGCGGCCTCAGCATGGCCAGACAAGCGGTGCGTCGGTGCACACCCGATCCGAACCCAGGCTGCCAGTAGCGGAGTGAGCGCACTCAACCACAAAGCCACGGGGCTGGCCCGGAATAGTGATTCTTTTAGAAGGAAAGAGAGACATGGAATTGGAGGGGGATACACAGAGTGCTTCCAATGAATCTGTGATGTTTTATTTCTTAAGCAGGATGGCAGGTGAAGGGTACAGAGTTCATTATATCAGCATCTATACTTTTTTGTATGCTTGAAACATTTCATAATTAAGAAATTAGAATTATTTTAAAATATTCCCACTCCTCAATGATTAACTGAATGTCCCTTGCACTAGGCACAATCACTAAAATTAATGATCTGCATAAATCTAACAGTCTTACATGTCTTTTATACTCTCTAGCTCAAAGTAATATTTAAACTAATCAGAAAAAAACACTAGATTTTAATAAAATTTTTAGTTGCCGTTAATAAATAGGAACATATGCTCAACACTCAAAAAACAAAAAATGTACTCTATACATCTACAAAAATTAGAAAATTATAAAAATTGCTTCTAATCTGTAACAAATTTCTTGAAGTAAAAAAACTTCAACGTTTTCTCGCCACTACTATTCAAAAATCAAGCCCCTTTTTAAAACCTCAAAAATTCATGATGGGGCCAGCCCCGTGGCTTAGCGGTTAAGTGCGCGCGCTCCGCTACTGGCAGCCCGGGGTTCAGATCTGGGCGCAGGCGCGCACTCAGACACCGCTTGTCCGGCCATGCTGAGGCGGCGTCCCAAATACAGCAACTAGAGGGATGTGCAACTATGACGTACAACTGTCCACTGGGGCTTTGGGGAGAAAAGGGGAAAAAAAAAAAATTTCACGATGTCAGCACAAGTCTTATTAACGAAAACTTGGCTCCAGAGACTTGAGGAAGTATCTTGTATCAGGATTATAGCTCTAAGGGCAGAAGAATGGCACTCAATTTCTAAGTTGCACATAAAGTCTGGAACATTTTCAGCACTTGGTATTTATTAGAAATGTATTTTAAATGTTGCAACTCTTAGTCAGAATCAAAAAGTAACTTACAAATGGAATCCAGAAAGCCATGCCCCAGCCCTTTGGGAGCAGGACATCCCAGCCACTTCCCCAGCCTCGTCGGTCGTCACCAGTCACTTTCCCTGGCTGTTGAATTAGAAGTATAGGTATCTTGGATTCACTGGGACCTAAAACAAGCTGTGATCCGGGCACCAGCAACTCACTCCTCTTCCGGTTTAAATCCTAAAGTGGAAGAAAATAATTCAAGACAAATAATCCTAGTCTTCTGGGAGATTCTACTGCATCTCCCTATAAGCAGCTTTAGAAGTTACATGCTCTTTTTAAAAGCCAGGAAAAACTGTTCTCAATAAATAAATGTGAGACATCTTAAGTACAAGGTCTTCCTCCTACAATGATTTTCCTCTACACAAGTGCTTTGGTAGAAAATGCCAAATTATCTTAAATTTGGGCTAGAATATACTAGATGATTCCAAGTTATAAAATAATATACATTAATTCTGCTAATCTCTTATATCAGGATTAATCTTATATTTTGACACTCTGTCCCTACATTTATTTTGGTTAAAATACTCTGGCTCTTGAGAAAATTTCTCACGAGGTCTTAAGGATTTAAAATAGAAGATGCTATAAATTATTTGTTAAGTGGACTGCAGGCAGCGGATAACAACATCCTTTCAGATTTTCTTGCCAGCTGTAAAGAGATGAACGGGTAGGAGTGGCCTACTACTCAGTTGAGAAAACTAGACAAGAGACTACCTCCATGCTACAGTCTAACTGTTACCTCATGGATGCTCTTCAAGCCATGACCAAGTCCTGATTTTTTTTACCTTTGGTTGCGTCTCCACTATCCTCTACATCTTGGTAATTCCAAAATATCTATCTCTTTAGCCCCGACTTCTCCTCCTGGGATCAAATTTGTCTCCTGGACATCTGCTCCTGGGAAGTCCTGAGGCCCCTCAAACTCAGTTTATCCAAGATTGAACTCATCTTTCCCACTGCATTCACTTTCCTCCTGTATTCCTCATCCAGCTACAAGATGCCACAATTCTCACAGGTCATTCATTCATTCATTCATCCATTCAAATATTTACGAGCACCTGTTATATGCCAAACACTCTTCTAGGATTTGGGAATACAGCAGTGACAAGTCAGACCTGGCTCTGGCTCTCTTCTAGCTGAGCTCCTAAACCCAAGCTAGACTGTTAGGAGGTAATCTACAAGTCTTCTCCTTTCTCACTCCCCATCTTCCAATCAACCACAGTCTTGTCAGTTTCACCTTCCAGGAATATGTATTAAATCTCAGCCCCCACTCCAGCCACACTGCCACAATTCAGGCCCCATCATGTCCTGAATTATGGACTATTTCCAGCGTCTCTTTTAAGGCCATCCAACCACAAGTCCTCTCTCCAGCTCCTCCCCATCCCCATCCCTCGTCTAATCCACCCTCCACAGTGCCACCAGAGTGAAATCTGATCATGTCATGGCCCGGCTTAAAACCTGCAATGACACCCTACATCTTCAGTCCAAATCCTTCAAATGCCTCAAGGTCTTTTATGCTCTGGCCCCTATTTATCTCTTCAGTTTCATCTCCTGCCACACCCTCAACTCCAAGCTACTGATCTACTTGGATATTCCTGAACACATCACCCTGTTTTTGACCTGGGCCCTTGCACATGCTGTTCTCACTTCCAGCAATCCTTTCTCCACTGCAGCCTTGGCTCCTGGCCCCTGGCCCCGAGAAGTCTGGTTAATTCTGACCACCCACCTAAGAGTCAGCTCCTCCATCCAGGAAGTTTTCCCCAATTCCCCTAGTCTGGGCTTAGTATCTCTTCTTTGGGTTTCCCTTGTACCCTGCACTTCTTATCCTAGTCATGTACCTCATCACCTAATACAATACCTGGTCCTGGTAGGAGCTCAATCATTGTAAAATTAAAGACAGAGAACACTTAAGGGAAAAAAAACAATAAAAGAAAAACATGTATTCACGATGAGATTATCATTTCAAGAAAAAGTCTTTGTATTTTTCTAGAGATTATTCTTCTCTAAGAACAGAAAAAAATCATAGTATATATCCTAAGTCAGGGATCAATAAATTGTTTGAAAATAAAAGGAAGTCTATGAGATTCTATAAAGTATAAAATAACTTTTATGGTCTCTAGAGCAATGAATTTCAACCTGTATTCATGACTTTACCAATAATCCGTACACCATTCGTTACCTGATCCGAGATTTTATTCTCTGTGACACTCTTACAGATAGCTTGGTTCCAAATAAAGCTATGCGTACACTCCACAGGCACACCCTCCAGAAGGAGCTGTCTAACTTCCTCATTATCTAAGAGGGAAAAGAAATAGCCTTCAAACCACATCCTTTCAATCAATGAAGTCAAACTCTAATCGTTGCCAATTGACCTTTTGTTACAAGAAAATATTTTATAGGCACTTACTTAACTTTTCTAGAAGGATTTATTTGACTAGAAATTAAATCATTCTTATAGTTGGTTTCATAATCCGTGAAATAGCAAAGTCTCCTAAACTTATTTCTCTGACATTTATTTTTAGTGTATTAGATGCAAATATCACATTAAATTGCCTCTAAATTACGGCCTAATTCCACATTTAAGATAATCAAATTCTAGGACCACTGCACAGGCAAACAATTTCTTGACAATACGCTACAACAGCACAGGCCATATTTTAACTACTGGCTTCAGGGCCCTTTATATCATTTCTGGCCCAATAGTGGTGAGCCAACAGACACAACCCTTTCCTTCTGCCCTGTTATTTCAAGTCTCTGATAACCCTTTTTTATTGAACTGAATATTTTTTTCTGTAAAACATATTTTTCTCATTCCTTTAAAATGAGCATATTTTCTGTGAAATATATTGTTTCATCCCTTTAAATAAGCCACACCATGCCAAAACACTCTAGTGGGAAAAGAGGAGGAACTTTCTTCAGTTATAAACATATGTATTGATAGAGGAGACTTCCTACACATAGTCATTTAAACACTAGGGGGAGAAAAGTCTTCTAAATCTTATTTTGTTGGACTGAAGAATTAAAAAAAAAAAAAAAAGTCACACAATTCACGAGTTTTGGCTAAGGTCCTAAAATGCCAACATAGAAAGGTCACTCAAAGGCACATACCTGCGTGGGTCTGAGGGCTGGAAAAAAAATAAGTTGGAAGCAACTGGGCCATAATGTGACAGATTTCAGGGGAGAACAAAGAGAACACTAAATTGATGAAAAGATCTGAGATAAAAGCTCCCTAAAGCAGCAACTGCTTCTAGTACACTGCTCTTCCTCATGGAGATAATAACCAACAGCATCAAGTGACAGTGCTCTGTGCTGCCCAAGTTCACAAAGCCCATCTAGGAGCAAACAAGCCCCATTTCAAACAGCCTCTGTCCACCCAGAACGCTTTCCTGCAGAGTGCTGCCACAGACTTGAGTGAAGGAATTGGGATTTTATTCAGACCTGGCTGCAGACAAAGGGTGTAAAGACACAGGAAAGCACAACCTCATCTTCAAATATTCTAAAAAATAATAATAAATAAATAGATGAAACAAAGTAAATGGTAAGTCCAGACAATGGATATTATTCAGCACTAAAAAGAAATGAGCTTTCAAGCCATGAAAAGACATAGAGGAACCTTAAATCCATATGACTAAGTGAAAGAAGCTAATCTGAAAAGGGTACATATTGTATGATTCCAACTATACGACATTCTGAAAAAGGGAAAACTATGGAGACAGTAAAGAGATCAGAGGTTGAGAGAGGGAGAGAGAGATGAATAGGTGGAGCACAGCAGATTTTTAGGGCAGTGAAACTATTCTGTATGATACTATAACAGTGGATACATGTTGCTATAAATTTGTCAAAACCCATAGAATATATAACACCAAGAGTGAACCCTAATGTAAATTATGGACTTTGGGTGATAATGACATGTCAATATAGGTTCACGGATTGTAATAAACGTACCACTATGGTGTGGGATGTTGATAGTGGAAGAGGCTGTGCGTGTGTGGGGGCAGGGGTATATAGGAACTAGCTGTACTTTCCACTCAATTTTACTGTAAACCTAAAACTGTTCTAAAATGTAAAGTCTATTTAAAACAAAACAGAGTAAGTCTGACGGCAAAGGGGAAGGCCCTTTTAGGTCAAGAGTCTTCACTAGCGAGAGAACAGAAAGTTACCAGCTGGTTAGCAGGCACCTAGGTGTGCCGAGAATGACTATCAATTCTGAATGAAATTCTAAGTCCTTCCCCACGACTCTTATAAGTATATTCTTTATCATACCTAGGAAAAGCTTTCTAATTGACTACATAACTCTAGAATTGTGACTTAAAGGTTAAAGGAAATAGCCTGTTTTCTCCTTTCTTAAATGTATTTAAAGATGCTCAAATTTTAAATTAAAACTTGATTAAGTTTTACTTAGAGAAGCAAAGGAAACTAATAAAAAGCTTTCTGATCTGGGAATCAAATAAATCAAAGTTACAGTCTTCAAACTCACTCTATTTTAAATTAAATACACAGAACTGTTAAAGGGGCCCAGCTGTAGCAATTAGGATTTTTTTCTCCTAAGAGCAGAAACAGGGAAGTCATGGCAAGATGACCAATAGATGTGCATTTCTGAAAGTCAACTGCAGACCAGTGCTCTAAAAGCGCTTGCAAAAGCTGTAAAAAGTGAAGGGATGATCTCTCACCTATCATTCTAAAGGCAACTTGACTCTTCCTGTGTTTGATGTCCACACTAACAAAGAGTGTGTAAAGAGAAAGATTTTAAAAAGCCATGAGCACAATCTAAGTGCAATATTTTCTAAAGCAAAATATTCATCTGTGGAAGACAAAGACTAGTTAAAATAATCTATCAAAACAAATCAGCAGATGCTAAGGAGAGCAAATACTTAAATAATAGTATAGCAGAAATTACCCAAAAACCAGTTACACACATAGCGAAATGCTATCTTAATGAAGTTGAAAAGATTTGCAAAAACACATTATTAATACATAATTCAAAATCAAGAACCAAATGATCAAGTAAACTTTCTCAAAGCAAGTAAGAATACAGCTCATCACTTAGGTTCTTCATTGGAAGTTTCCTTCTCTGTACTCCTACTACTCTACTCTCAATACCTCTGACACTCAAATGTGCCACCGTCGTTCCCACAGCAAGCAATTCTCAGACACCAACTTAACTCAATTCTGACACTATCTGCCGGGAGATAGCACCAGATTCCGTCGGTTAAGGGCTCAGTCCCACAAGACTGCTCCCACTTCATACACCAACTGAAAGTCCCCGCCTCCCGAAGTTCTGACCAATGGGCTATATATTGGTCTGACCCACGACCCCCTCCTTGGGTTCAATAATTCGCTAGAAACAGCTCCCACACTCAGGAAAACAGATCACTGACTAGATTATGGTGTTTGTTTTTGTTTTTTATAAGAGGATACAACCAAGAACAGCCAGGTGGAAGAGATGCACGGGGCAAGGCATGGGGGAAGGAGTGCGGGGCCTTCCAGGCCGTCGCTGGGCACTCCATCCTTTCAGCATCTCCACATGTTCACTAAATCAGAAGCTCTCTGAACCCCATTGTTTGGGATGTTTATGGAGGCTTCATCAAGTAGGCATGGTTGATCAAATCATTGGCCAATGGTGACTCAACTCAATCTCCAGACCCCCTACCCTCTGCGAAGGAGTGGGAGCTGAAAGTTCCAAGCCTGTAATCACGTGATTGGTTCCCCTGGCAACTCACCCAGCATCCTCAGGGGCTTTCCAAAAGTCACTTCATTAGCGTAACTTCAGGTGTGGTTGAAAGGGGCTTGTTATGAATAACAAAAGACGCTCCTTTAGACTTTATGGCACTTATCATTTAGTAAATTACCAGGGTTTTAGGAGCTATGTGCCAGGAACTGTGGACAAAAACCAAAATATGTATTTCTTATTACAATATCACGTTCCTGTACCCTCTCTCTTCAGAGCTCTCTAACTCCCAGTACACATAAGAAGATAAAAGAGTTTGTTATCCGCATCAGGCAAACACCTCTTCACGGTTTAAGTAGCACCAGAATTGGTCTGTTCTGTCTAAGTCAAAACAGGTAGAGCATGATTTCAGACATAGAAAGACTGGATGGATGTCAGAGAATTAAGTTTTAGATCATCATGACATTGAGATTCTTCCAAGGATTAATCTTTTATTTATTGACTCAGCTCATCAAAGTATATTTCTAACTTTAGTTTTGAATTATCTTCCTAGATAATACGTTACATCTGTTAATAATATTGGTCTAATACCACCTCCTTAAGAAGTTTACTTCTCTATGTAGCTCACATGCCAATACTTCAAAGAAATTACTTAAAACAGGTTTTAATGAAATTCCACAAAACAGGTTTTAATGAAATTCCACAATGACTAACAAGATGGAAAGCTTTTATAGCAGAAATTAAATCACGTTTTTCAAGACAGATTTTAATTTTCCTTGAACTGATTCATATTAAGATAAAAGCCTTAGAAAGGATTTAATACAAAACTGCCTCATCCCAAAAACGAATTTGAGGCAGCAAGAGAAACTAAGTGGAATTTAACTATAGCTTTAAGGCGATTATGATAGTCAACATTAATGAACTTGTAGACGCTAAAACTTTTATGGTTGTACCAGACCATACTGCCATTAAAAAAGAAAAGAGGCAACAACTCATTGATTAAAGTCTTAGGCTCTATAATTAACTAACTTACCTATATAACTTCAAACTCCCCTCTCATCCAATCCACTTTTCATGTGAAGTTCTGACAGAGTAATTTATTGCCCCCTTAAGCTATCTAACTACATGTGGAGGTAAAAAAAATTCTTAAGTTGTTACTACACACACCACCTGTACTTTTTCTCCAAAAATTCACAAGCTAATTTTAATGATTCTTCCAATAAACTGTTTAAACGACAGTAAATACAACGCAACATTATCCCAACTGCTGCAAATCCCAGATCAGACTAAAATTTTAGCCAGCCCCTACCCACCCTCCTATGCCACCCAGCCAAACTCCCTCAGGCCACTCTACTGAGTCTAAACCAAGACATCTTACCCTTCAGCACCTGGGATGGCCTTGCCAGGATTCGAACCTGGATCATCTGTATGGTCAGACAGAGGCTTCCAATGAGCACAAGACCAGCTGCGGGTGCAGATCCCTTCCTCACAATTAAAATTCTGAAATGCCAGGCATATTCAGAGAACCCAGTTTGCAGAGAGACAGGTTTTACTAAAAATAAAGAACTCAGGAAAAAAATGAATATAAGGATCAGGCTACACGTTCAAAGATACTTCCACACACACCATCTCCTTTGATCATAATCACCTTGAAAGGCAGGCAGGTAAAGATGGCCCTAATTTTTACAGCTGCAGTTACTGCAAAGTGTCACAGACAGAGCTCTTCTAATGGGACGAGACTGCTCAAAATAGTAAGGAAAACCAGGAGTGTTTCAAGAACTTTACCTTGGCATTTTTCTGGATTAGGCAAAACTGTGGACCTCTTCTGAGGCAAATTTATTCGAGGATCCCCAACTGTCAGTCCCAGAATAGTACCTGCTGGAATTTCTGCTGGTGATGTTATTCCTTTAGCAAAAAAAAAAAAAAAAACAAGCTTAGGGAAAGTCATTCATAATACATACATATTTACTTGTGTTTTTTCTAATGAATTTTTCTAATGAAACTTTTTTCTTGGGCTAATTATTTAAAAACATGTATTCTCTTTTTTTTTCCATTGATACTTTTAGAGAATAAATTAACATTCACAAAGAATGAAGTTTCTTACAAAAAACATTAAATTAACTAAGAAGTTATTTTACAACTTGAACATGTATGTTTCTATCAACGATAACAATAGTAGCTATAGGCACAAATGCAATCATGTGCAGTTAAGTACAGATTTGAGGTTAGTACCTGGTATGTGCATTTATCTAAGTATCAGAATGCCAGTTATTTAGAATACTAACATCTCATTTGTTTGTTGTTTCATTAACAAACTCAAATAGTGTTTATTCACGGAGTTCAGGCACCTCTCTTACTTACTTTCTTGCTGTATTATAACAAACAGTTATAAGTTAGAAAGCAGCAATACATGTAGGCAGCCCAACTGCAAAATGCTCTTGTAACCCACTTCCCACTCCTCCCTTCTTCCCCAACACACCCCAGGACTCCCTCTGTATACCTCCCAACAGTTTAAAAATGGCTTCTTGTCTGTGATGAAGGGAGACGCTATCTGGATTCTTACAGGTTTCAATCCACCAGTGGTGAGGTGTTTTCTCTGTGTCCTCTCCCTCCTGAAAAATAACGACTCCCATTCACCAGACAAACAACGAATCAGACTTAATTTTGTTATGGCTGATATCAGCCCCTACCCTTTTTTTCTGTATGGGAACGAATATTTTATGGGGGGAATCAGGGAAACTGCCACTATATTTAACACAGTAATTAATACCAGACTAACTACTCTTCTAATTAGAGGCAAGACACAGCATTACACTTCTCTCAAGATTTCACAGAGACTACCTAACTGGGCTACCTCATACCTGCGTTCTCTCTCTCCAGCAGAGCGCAGACAAGAGAGGCCTTGCTCTTTGCTCCTCTCCCACCATTGCCAACTTCACTACCACCAATTTAAGCAATAAAACCTTCCTCACCAAAGACAAACCAAACTAATACCTTTTGAAGAAATTTTCAGCTAAAGGATATATTACAACTATATCATATGCCTGGAAACTTCAAATAAGACACACAAATACTTATATTTTTTCTGGACAGAACTAGGAATCGAGCAAGGTTTCAAAAGGCACTCCAACTACCGTGTGCACGCCCTGGAAGGGAACCTATAGCCATGATTCACACTGAAGCTCACTGAAGGAGGATGTGCCCTTACAGATTCTAAAGAGGCAACCTGTGACAGGCACCATTTACCTCACAGAAACTCAGGTAGCATAGCTTAGTAGTTTAAAGTACAGGCTCTGGAACCAAACTTCCTAGGTTCAAACCCTCCCTCCCCCTGCAACTTATTAGCTAGAGTGGAGCACTTACTCTGCGCCAGGCACTGTGCTAAGTGCTGGGGGCAGAGTAAAGAACAGGCCCAACCTGCCCTTGCTGTCACGAAGCTCAACACAAACATCATATAAATACAAAACAAATCTGGACATATAAATTGAGGAAGTGTACGAGATGTAATGAAAACAACAGGAGGGATATAATTTAACTTTGCGGGATCAGGAAAGGATTCTAGAGGGAAACGACATGAATGGTGAAACCTGAGGAACGAGGAAGGTTTAGCCAAGCAAAGAGTGGTGGAGGCAGGATGTTCTGGTAGGTGGAGAAAAGCAAGTGCGAAAGCTTTAAGGGAGATGAGAACTGACATATTCTAGTACCTGAAAGAAGGCCAGTGTGGCTGAAGTGCAGGAGGGGAGGAGGGATGAGGCAGGAAAGCACAAGATTACACAGTCACAGTAAGGGCTTTGGATTTTATCTTAAATACAATCAGAAGCTATTCAAAAGCTTTTAATCAGGGAGTAACACGAGAACAAATTGTTAAAAGATCACTCCGCCTCCTGCGTGGAGAATGGAGTGAAAAGGAGGAACGATGGAGGAAAGTGAAGAAGGTGCTTCAGTATTCAGGAAGACAACAGTGGCTGAAGCTAGCGTGGAAGCAATGAAGAGAGAGACAGAAGTAGCCTTGTTTTTTAAGTATCTTTCTTCTAAAAGCTCAAAATCTGTTCAGATCTATCATCATATTTGACCACGTCAAATCTGTGAGAGGCACAGACACTGAAAGGTTAATTGCACTAATATAGGCAAACACACCAAATCTGAACCCAGAGTGTCTGATTCCCAGTCTAGGCTCTACTCTCTAGACCTGCGATGTCAACATGGCAGTCACTAGCTACTCAAGAGCTATTCGAATTTAATTTTTAGTTGATTAAAATTAAATAAAGGTATAAATTCAGTTCCTCAGTCATACTAGCCACATTTCAAGTGCTCAACAGCCACATGTGGCTAGTGGCTACCATATTGCATAGCACAACAGAACATCATCCGCACAGAAAGTTCTACTGGACAGTGCTGCACTAGACATATTTCTCTCAACCTTTTTAGGGACCACAGACTCTTAAAACTAGCCCCAGAAAATACACGTGACACAAGCAGAAACAACAAACATTTGCACACACTTTCAGGGATTTTAGGGGCTCCCGGGTCCCCACCTAAGGAGCAGAAGACCCTTCTACAAGACTCACACGCTGCAAGAGTAGTCTATATTTAAATAAGAACAAGTCAGTTTACTAATTACATTGACTTAGATTTGTTCTTCTAGAAGCAAAAGAAAATAAAGTCTTTAATAATAAGCATAAGTAGGGAAATAAGCATTTATAACCATGGCCCAAAATGTTACCAAATTATATGTAAGGTTTCACAAATTTGCTAAGATGGACATGACTAAAATAAAACATTACAGTCACATTTCTTCTTACGGTGTGGACAGAAGCAGCTTTCAGTGCCTCAGTGAGGATGGAATGGGAAAGTGGACCAATCAGCCGGAATCTGTTCATCTCCATCGTCAAATCACTGAAAGACAGTAAAGGTCTTAAAATGGAAACTTCCATTATATACAACGTCTGTGCCACTGGCAAAAACAACACCATCACTAAAAATGTTCAGAGCAAATTCAACCCGTACCTGATTATAATGCCTGTGGCTGGAGAGATCCAAGAATATGGCTGATGTGGATCTCTAGTTCCGTCACCAATGACTTTTTTAATTGGGTTACCATTTTCTCCATCATCTTTCCGTTTTCTTTTCCTGCCAATTTTCTCCTCAGGCAGTTCCATTGGGCTTTTTTCTTGGGATGGTGTCAGAGGGGGGTCTGGGATGCAGACAGCAGATTTGATGGGTTCCGTACACTGGCACACTGCTTTTATTTCCTCTAAGATATCCTAAGGGTGTATTTAAACATTTTATTTTTAAATTTTGAAATTTAAATACATTACAAATTTAAATACGTTTAGTTTGTTACTTCTTCTCCTTTTAAAACTTTACATTTTTATCCCTTCACAAATTAAATTCATCATCATCAAAAAGCTTTTTTGGGTTTTCTGAGTAGTGCATGGCACTTTGAACAACGAGAAAAACTCCTAAATGTCAAAGATTAATGAAAACAACACCACTACTGTGACTAAATTTTAAAAAAAGTTTAAAGAGAAAATTGTATAGTCTACCATATAAAAGCAGTGAGTATGCTAAAAAAGGGAAGCTAAGCTAAATGCAGTATTACAAATCATCAGAACTATTCAAAACAACGTCTCATCATCAGATAGGCTCTAACAGGCACCTAAATACCTATGAACCAATTTGGGCACGGTGGAAGCATTAGTCCAAATGCAACATTTCAAGTCATTTGCATGGTAAGGTTGGTTTCCATCTCCACTTCTACTCACCGCTTACTACAAAGTGACAGGTCAAGATTTGCTTCATTTAATATTCACGCAACTTTTCTTCCTATATTAAAATACCAAACTAACAGCCAAACTTTTATACTATTTAAATTTCTACAGCATTGATTCCCAATAGTAATCAAGAATGCAGTAACAGAGTGATTGGGAAATAATGTCCAGGACTATACCTGTTTGAGAGTTGGATGAAGCCAGATCCACAACTGCCTGCTCTCCAAAGCGCCACCAGGGGTCCTCTCAGACTTCCAAATAAAGGTAACAGGCCCCAGCATTTCTCTGGGATATTTATCTGCCCGGTAGAGCACGAGGCTACCTTGGCGCTTTCCAGACAAGCAGTGAACTGCGGCAAAAGTCAATCCTGACATAAACAAAAACAAAATTCCACAATTTCAAGTGTTGAGACTGCAGGATTACTTCCTGATAGCCACATTGTTATTTACTGTCTATCTTCAGGAGGGATGAGGCTTTGGTTTTGATCTCTGCTTAGATCAAAGCCTGGCACACGGTAAGTCCTCAATAAATATTTATTGAATGAATGGTTTTGTTTTTTTTTTATTGTGAGGAAGATCAGCCCTGAGCTAACATCCATGCCAGTCCTCCTCTTTTTTTGCTGAGGAAGACTGGCCCTGGGGTAACATCTGTGCCCATCTTCCTCCGTTTTATATGGGACGCCGCCATAGCACGGCCGGAGAAGCGGTGCATCAGTGCCGCGCCTGGGATCCGAACTTGGGCCGCCAGCAGTGGAGCTCTCACACTTAACCACTACACCACCAGGCTGGCCCCGAATGAATGATTTAATGAGTTTTGAGGTTCTTCCTGACTAAATTCACTCCACCAGAATAATGGTTCTCTCACTTTACACTTGACAATGTTAGAAATGATTTAAAAGCCACCCCAACCTTTCCATATATTAACATACTGAGAACAAGAACTGTCTCACATTTTTATATATGTTTAAATTCCAAAATGCTTACAGCAAACATTTGTCCATAAAATGAATAAATACACAAAGACTAAAATTAAGACTCAGCTTTGAAACAAGTTTACCTGTGTCTACGCTACACATTGGTGACAGTGCCTTTAGTATTTCTTCCTCTTTGCCCTTCAACTCCAAACAACAGTAGTAGGATAAATCCTGCACAAAGAGGGAGACACAATTAATACTTAGGAATTTACATGGGGGAAAATTGCTAAGATGCCTAAAGCCACATCAGAAAAACTTCTAGAGGTCCAAGACACAGAACAAATTGCTAAAGCTGTCATTTCATAATTCAAAATCTGAAACCTGTCTATTCCTATTATATTAGCAAATATTCTTAAACCAATTTGAATCAAAATCAAAATGAATTTCCATTTAAATGTAGGTTACAGTGTCCCACTTTTTAGAAAGAAAATCTGTGTTTCATCTCATATTCACAGACAAGTTGTAAGAAGGGTGTAAAAACTGCTGCCTCTAAGTAAAGGTTTATTCCTCCCCAAAATCCACCTAAAGTAATAAATCAGAGTAGAATTAGCAAGACAGTAATAAATTCTGCAAAATATGCTAAGGTTGTTCACTTTGGTTAGCTAATTCAGGACTTCAAGATTACTTAACACTGAGCCTAGAAATACATGTTCAATTAATTTATCCCATATTCCTCCCATGCTCAGTCTGGACTATGATATGCAACTTTGACTAAGCTATGTACAAGGAAAACTGAGAGTAAGACCTTAGCATTTTAAATAAGACAAACAGAGATCAAACTGAGTTAGTAAAATCAATATGATAAAGAACTATAATAATAGTTAACAGTCACTGAAGAGTTACTTACTGAGTGCCAAGCCCGGGGCTAACTCCCTACCTGGACTGTCATTTAATTCTCCCAACACCTGATGAACAGGTACTATTGTTATCTTATTTGACAGATGAGGACACTGCGACAGAGACCGTTACTTGAATAAAGCCATATAATGTGTAAGTGGAGAAGCTGGCATTCAAGTCAGGCTCACTGTCCCCTGACCCAACCCCTCTGCCATCTCACGTTTAAGCAATGTCATACACTCAGCAACTAAAACTAAATGCAGATTATAGGTGAGATTCTGACAAACTCACATTAATCAATACTATTACTCACACACAAAAAATCTTCCCAGCAACAGTGATCCACTCTCAGCTGTCAGATGAACCTCACCCAAATTTATACAACTGGGTGACAGAGAACAACGGTTAAGAGCATGGAACCCTGGAGTCAGACTACCTGGGCTCAAACCTCAACTTCACCACTCACTGGTTGTACGACCATGGGTAAATAACTTCTCTGTACCTCAGTTTCCTCATCTGTAAAATGGAAATAACGGTAAAAACTTACCTCATAGTGTTGTCAGAATTAAATAAGTAAACATGTAAAGTACTAAAACAGGCATAAATTAAGTACTCAAAATATGTGTTATTATCAGCTATTATTTTTATTACTTAGGGCTGATAAAATGTAAAGAAAATATCTGATAACCTCAGCAAAAATTGTGCCCCAAATCAGAAGTAACTCTTAAGTCTGTCTTAAAATTTCGGAGATGGCAGAGTACAGTGGAAAAAGCACAGGCCAGAAGAATCAGCTGCCCGAGTGCTACATGCGTGGGCCACTGACAAGTTGTGTGGCCCTGGGCAAGTCACTTCATCTCTCTGGATCCCAGCTTCCTCAATGGAAAATGAAGAATTTGACTATAAGCTATGATTTCTGTGGCTAAGTCTTCAAATCAAAGGCTCTTAAAAGGTTCTTGTATTCACTTCACACCCATTAGGATGGCTATTATCAAAAAAAAACAGAAAATAACAAGTATTGGTGAGGACATGGAGAAACTGGAACCCTTACGCATTGCTGGTGGGAATGTAAAATAGTGTAGCCTCTATGCAAAACAGTATGGCGGTTCCTCAGAAAATTAAACACGGAATTACCATATGATCCAGCAATTTCATTTATGAGTATACACTCAAAAGAACTGAAAGCAAGGAACTGAAGAGATATTTGTATACCCATGTTCACGGCAGCATTATTAACAACAGCCAAGAGGCCGGCCCCATGGGGCAGTGGTTAAGCACTTGAGCTCCGCTTTGGTGGCCCCAGGGTTCATAGGTTCAGATCCCAGGCACACACTGATGCACCGCTTGTCAAGCCATGCTGTGGCACCGTCCCATATAAAGTGGAGGAAGATGGGCACAGATGTTAGCCCAGGGCCAGTCTTCCTCAGCAAAAATGGGGAGGATTGGCGACAGATGTTAGCTCAGGGCTGATCTTCCTCACAAAAAACAAAAAAAAAAACAATAGCCAAAAGGTAGAAGCAGCCCAAGTGTCCATTGACAGACACATGAACAAACAAAATGTGGTATATATATTTATACAATGAAATATTATTCAGCCTTAAAAATGAGGGAAATTCTGACACATGATACAACATGGATGAACCTTGAAGACATTATCCTAAGTGAAATAAGCCAGGTGAAATATTATCCTCAAAAGGATAAATATTATATGACTCTGCTTATATGAGGTTGCTAGAGTAGTCAAATTTATAAACAGAAAATAGAATGGTGGTTGCCAGGGGCTGGAGGGAAAGAGGAATGGGGAGTTAGCGTTTAAGGGATGCAGAGTTTCAATTTGTGGAGATGAAAAAGTTCTAGAGATGGATGGTGATGATAGGTGCAAAACAATATGAATATACTTAATGCCACAGAACCATACACTTAAAAATGGTTAAAATGGTAAATTTGACATTATGTATATTTTACGACAAATTTTTTAAAAGGGTCTTGTATTGATTATTCTGCTATACTGCTCTCAAGAAGTATCAGAGGATATTAATACTAACGGCTTTCAAAAGTTGGCCAAGGTCATCCTGCCATTGAAAAAGGTAGGCCCTCTGCGGGCCGGCCCCGTGGCTTAGCAGTTAAGTGCGCACGCTCCGCTGCTGGCGGCCCGGGTTCGGATCCCGGGCACGCACCAACGCACCGCTTCTCCAGCCATGCTGGGGCCGCGTCCCATATACAGCAACTGGAAGGATGTGCAGCTATGACATACAACTATCCACTGGGGCTTTGGGGGAAAAATAAATAAGTAAAATTATTAAAAAAAAAAAAAAAAAAACAAAGGTAGGCCCTCTGCAAAGGACAAATTTCTAAATATGTACTAGAAGAGAGAGAAAGCAATTGAACTAGCAATTGGTGTGGGGGGGGGGTGGATAATTTATTAGCCAGAGAAATATTACGAGGCTCTAAAACCAAGTGCCTTCTCAAAGAGTTTAAAACAAACTTTCCAGCATCCCATTGAGTCATAAACATCTAGAACAGCATTTTGAACACTGCTCAGGGCACATAAATGGTTCTCAAATATCTGCTGTTGATGAATGACTACTAAATGAATCAATACTGAATAAATCTCGAACACGACCAACAAGACCCTGAATGATCTGGTTCTTACTTATTCCTCCAGAACTTGTCTCACCTTAATGTTAGCCTTGTTCTCACTCTCTTCAATTCTTCCCTCTCACGTGGCTTCCTTCTGCCTCCCTCACTCTCCCATTTTCTTCTCCCTTAGAGCTCAGCTGAAACACCACTTTCATGAGGAAGCTTTCCTGTTCCTCTGTTACAAATGTTCATAGTATTGTATATTTTCCGTTACAATTGTATATTCAGCTAATCATTTGATTAATGTGAGTCTCACCCACTAACTTCAGGCTGCTTCATCCCCGGCATCTGGCAAAGTGCCTCATGCTCAGCAATCATTTTTAAAATGAATAATCTCACAGACAGGGCTTTGGCTATTCTAAAAGTCTATCTACATCAGAAAGGATCTAAACAAAAACAAAAAGAAAACCAAGTGGAAAAGCTTACCTGAAGGAGGCAACGGTCAGTCATGGCTCGATAGCAGGCTCTGTGGCTCTTGGCCGTCGGCCTCTCCCCGAGGCAGTAGCCCCACTTCTTGACCATGTGAAACCGTTTGGCGTGCCAGATATGAGTTTCTAACCATATGTTCTTCTTTTGTCTACGGTTAAATTCTAGCGTCCGGTTGATGTGACACCTTCGAGCTTTATGGCACTTATTTTTTGAATGTTCTTTTTTCTGATGTACTGCTTTCTCTGCCTATAGTTTCACCAAGAGAGGCAAATCCTAGTTTGTAACCACCTCACAAGAAAGTTAAATGTTAGGAATTCAAACAACTAACAACTTTAGAATAAGTGGAGTACCTTACAGACCCCAAGAGTTTGCTTAATTTTTTTAACTTGATGATTTCTTCAAAGTAGAGGAGGCAATAGAAAGAGTGAAGATTTTAGAGACAGGCAAACACAGGAAGGAAGCACAGTTCTATCACCTACTACTGCACAAGCTTCATGGACCATGAAGGTTAGAATATTTATAAAATGTTCAACACAGTAACTCAAGCTTACTGTAGCTATTAATATTACAGAGCAAAAGGGAACAAATCAAATGCTAGCTTTTTGTTGTTGTTCTTATTGTTTTTTAACCTCTAAGATTACAACTAAACCCAAAACTTAGGATCAAAAATATAAAAGCGGAGAAAACCTACACATTTCATATCAGTTAGGTACTGGCAGACAAATGCTAAATATCACTGGGAAACAGACCTCACATTAAACCTACAAAGTATAAAATTCCTATTCAGTTTTTACTCTTAATCTCTTCCGTAGCCAACCCAAACTTTGTGGAAAAAACTCTTCTCCATTAGTTTTTGGGCCCCTTAGGGATAAGGACTTTACCTTGATGAACTCTAACCCCACCAGCAGCAGAGAACCAGTACATACAAGGCACTTGATAAAGAAATTCTGAATCAATTAGTAAAGACATGGGGAGCTTAGACAATCTGAGAATGTCCAAGCCAAGAACTTTGGTAAAGCCAAAAACAATCAGACTTGAACAAATTCAAGTTCAATTAAATCCAAGGTCAAGTTTTCAACTTTGAAAAAGTCAAAAGGCAAATACTGAGCATTGATGCTGCCTTTTTCTAACCTTCCAACTCCAAGCTGGCCACACCCCAATATGCAGAGCTAAACCTGCTTATCTGCTAAGAGGGTCAGAATTTTATTTTAAATCTGGCAGGGTAAAGTCAACTATTTAACACTATTAAAAGAGAGGGGCTCCAAATGCTATATTTAAAAGCAGCTGTAATATCCAACATCCTGCTAATTTATGGGGGAGTGGATAGCGGAGGTTGGGGGGATAATGATGAAACCAAAAAACACGCAAAATGAGCATGTTGTTTTTTAGTTTTCATTTTAATAAATTCTATAGGTTAACACTTCTCAATTTCTTTTAGGAACTACTAACCTAATCATTCACACTAAGTGAAACTTTTACCTCTTTCTGGGCAATCTCCTGTAACCGTCTAGGAAGGCGTTTGACATTGTGGCTCATGGCTCTTCGTCTCATGTGCCGCGGCAGAGTCTGAAAAACCAGTGAATTAGAAGACTTCTGGGTCACTGCTTTCAACATAGCGCTGATTTCAGCAGCTCGGGCTTGAGCAAAAGTAGAAGCTGTCAAAGGAAACAGCACTGTCATGAAAAGCAAGTCTTGAATCAACATTCTTCCTGGTAGATTTCAGAAGGCAGACAGATTTGCAGCACATGAGCTTACAGGTCACCCACCACCCTAACCCCCATTAGATTAACACCAATAGTAGTTATTTCTGTGTTATATGATTGTGAAACTATTCTTCTTCAATTTTTATATTTTTAGAGTTTTCTGCAAGGATTCAGTTTCACTTTTCTAATCAGAAAAAAAGTTAAAAAATAAGTTTACAAAGAGTTTTTTAAAACAGAAAGCTCCATGCAACATAATCACAACCATTTTTAAGTGCAATAATTACAAAAGAAAATAAAGAAAAAACAAAATTTAAACAATGGTTTTGACTCAAAGAGTTTTTTAAAATATTTTCTGCTGCTTACAAATATATGACCCTAACTATTATTCATTTTCTTTATTGAAAAACAGACATTTTCTTGAACAGTAAACAGAATGCTGAGGAAATGTCAGTGAATTCCTCCAAGAAGGCATAAAGAGAGACCAGAAGGCACCCCTAACGTATGTATAAGGAATCCAGGGTTCTATGGTAGTGGGGGTGAGGGTGATGGGGTGGGGCGACAGGAGATGAGGCTGCAAAGGGCCTGGAGACAGTGAGTTAGAGGTCTTGGTTGCCCTTAGGGTATACTAAATTTGGTTTCATCCTTGGAGAATGCTGTGTTGAGCAGTACAGATGGCATTTTACATTTTAAAAACGTGGGGTGAGGGGACAGAGATTTTGAGACAAAGAGGAACAAAGTCCTACACGAATAAGGACTTACAAGAGGACAGGTAAGAGAAAGGAGAGAAACAGAAGAATGGAGAGCAATCAGGCCCACGGAGGTAATGGCCCAAGTCCAGGCTGGAGGTGAGAAGGGCCCAGAGTGGAAGGAGGAGAGGAGAGAGACAGGGAGGCAGGCTGAAACACGACACAGGGCTTTAGAAATCCGGCTGCATTAGAAACAAAGAGCTCATAGTACAATCCAACATCACTTCTTTACAAATACCTACCAGTTATATACTTGGGAATCTCCTGAGAAGTGCCCTCGGGACCTGCTTTCCATCCTCCCTTTTTTTTAAACATTACTTTAGAGCAAGACTGTTCATTCACATCAGGCTCAGGTGGTGCATGGTGGGTCATTTTGGTTTGCCGTTGCCGTGAAGTTCCAGAATATGGCTCTAGCATATTTTCAAAAATAAAACGAAAAGAAATGTGTCACTCTTACCAGGGACAGGAATTACAGTGAAGAATAACACTTGTTGGGTGGCAACACTGATCATGTTTTTAATCCTACAACCACCCTGTAAGGTCGCTATTACTATCCTCCCTTTAAAGAGGAGGGTAGGGAGGTGAATTAACCTGCCCACGGTGACATAGCTAGTAGGGAGCATGCTAGCCAATCATGTCAGTAGGACACATGAAAGAACCTTGGATATAACTGATACAAGGGAACTTTCTCCACATAAATAGTGCAACATGGATTTTAACTCTAAGCTTCCTTAAGTACTATAATCCACGTGATTTTGTATATTCAGTCTTTTATCACAATTCTCTGTCACACTCAAGTTGGGAGTCTTTAGAGTAAAGAAAGAAATAAAAGCAAAGTCTCTATACAAATGTCTGGCATTCAAACTATTCTGACTTTAAGAAAACATCAAATCCCTGTCTCTGAATGGAGGGAGAGATCAGTAGAGAATTTTATGGTGTTTCTGCTTATTTCCATTATAGTGTCAAGCCCCTTTAATCATGAAACATGTTACAAGGTTTGTCATTGTGAGGTTTAAATGAGACTATATGTGTTAAGGTTTATCATATGGCATAGCAGCCATCAACTGCTGGATATGAATCTAGATCTTATGAATATGAATCTAAAACCTACTTAATCAGACCCAATGCACACTATTCTTTAAAGCGTTCCACAAAAGTTCCTGGGCACCTGCTTGCTGTCTTCCCACACTGGCACTTTCTATTGCTGCCCAGTGAACAACTATCACCTTCATATCACCTTATAAGGTTCTAAAGCACACAAGTTAAATGCAGATATGATGACTGCACTGTCTTTCTTTTAGGAAATACAGAAGTGTAATTTAATTATAACTGTTAAGGTAGATATAAAATACATCAGCTCTAAAATACATACAGCCAATTCTCGTTATTGCCAATAGTGATGTTCTATAAAGTCACAGCAAACGCTGAATTAGCAAGTACTGAACCACTGTTCCTAAGGGAAATATGTACATATATAT
Organism: Diceros bicornis minor; assembly: GCF_020826845.1. Classification (NCBI taxonomy): domain Eukaryota; kingdom Metazoa; phylum Chordata; class Mammalia; order Perissodactyla; family Rhinocerotidae; genus Diceros; species Diceros bicornis. The sequence continues at coordinate 17,006,767 of NC_080760.1, read as the reverse complement.
ACATATATATCGCACATAAATTATAATCTTAAATCATAAAAACAACTCATCCTGGTAGATTTTATTTCTTTTATTTTACAAAGAGAAAATGAGGTTCAGAAGTGTTAAGTGACCTGCCTGAGGCCGCCCCACAGTTAGAATTCAAACCCCAGTCAGAGCTGGAGCTTCTTGTACTATGTTCCACTGCCCACTATGGTCTCCATCCTCAGGTCACCTCTGTATAAAAGCTGAAACAAGAAGGCAACTGGGAACCTCAGGTGAGAACATCTACATGGGGCGACTCAAACTTTTTCCCACTCTTCTCATGTCCACAATAGACCGCCAAAGAGCCATGAATATTAATTTTGGGGTTACAAATAAATTTTCGTGACTAGGTGAATTTGCAAATACAAAATTTTCAAATAATGAGGGTCAACTGTATCTGTACCTGTTTTTTAATTCAGGTCATTTACTATTTAGATGGTGACTACCAAAAGGAGCTGACAAAAGCAATGTGATCCCAATGGGAGTGGAGAGAGTACCGTCTGTATCTTACCATGTTTTTGAGCTTGGAAAGTTTTTCCACCTCCATTATGGTGCTTTCCACCTCTGTCAGCCACGAAGCCAGAGGATAAAGTCACATTGGTGGGCTGGTTTCTCATTTTCTTAGCATGTTTTCTTTCTTTTGCATTAGACATTTCTGGAAAGAAAGTAATAAATTTAGTACAGGGAAAGGGGACTTCTACTCAAAAATAAAAATAAATTTAACAAATATTCATGTGACTCAAAATTTGATCCTTCAATTTAATAAATCTTCATTCATTACAGGTGGATTGATAACATCAAAATGTTATCATGATACTGATCTACAGTGGGGATCCATAACCAGGCAGATCTCTAGAGGAGCCATGAATGGTGTTAACACCAAAAACCCGATTCAATAGAAAAACGTAATTCTACTGATGGAAGAGACCATATTAGTACATTCCAGTTTGCACTGCCAAATAATTAAGTCATATACCAATGTGAACACTGCACAAAGTCTGCTGAAAGAATGAAAAATGAGGTACAAGACCCCTATGCCATGGTAAAAAAATTAAATTACCTAAAACATTTAATCAAAATTCTTAGGTGAAACAAGAGCCACTGAATCAATGAAATATAGAACACTGTATTCCGATATGATAACCTCTACGAACACTGAGCATAAATTATTTATGTTTTCATTCCTACCACTGAGATGAGGCCATCTGTACCTTTAATTTATAACAACAAAAAGATCTCAACTTGAAGTAAGAAGAATAAAGGACAAAAACCTGCTGGAGCCTCAAGGATTTACTCAGTAGTTCTCAACTCTCAAATTCAACATCCCCTTTTTGTTCTGAATAGTCTGAAACACCTGTTTTCTATCTTGAACTGAAACTCATCAATAACATAACCCACTAGACACATAGCTTTTACCAATACATGCCCTACAATATGTGCCCTAACTGTAATGTAAAGGAGAGCTAAAAAGTAATTTTAATAAAATAATATGTATATCCTGTACGTAAACATGTCACCACAACTGTACTAGATGACATTACGAAATAGGTATTTTGACCCCAGGGGGATAATCACACCAACAGCAGCACCAGCATGGGCACTGACACAATCTGTAAAGCTGGAGAAGGGTCCTGGAAGCCCCCATGCCACAGTCATTAACTCTTTCCTTGCTGACTGTAGGGAAATCCAAAGGGTCCCACGTGAAGGAGGGACACTAGGAGGTAAGGAAGCTCAGAGGAGCAGAACCAAGCTGTTCTCACGGCATTTCAATATTTTAATGCTAGTCTTGACTTGTACCTCTACATAGAGCTACCATGAACGCAACAGCTACAAAGGCAAACTAGTACAGGTGTGCTGTACTAACACCTCAAAGAGCAGGTAGCAATGCCACCGGTGACATCATTTTCCAGACTAGTGAACACTCCTTGGTAAAGTCCCCAAAAAAAAAGGTACAATCTTGCCTTGATTTATTGCATTAAAACCATGCAACCAATATTTTGTGCTTTTATGTAAAACAGAGTTAGGTACTGGGCTACCGTGGGACTTTCTTGCACACTGCAGGATGTCTAACCTCCCTGGTCCCTGCCCAATAAATGCCAGTGGTGTCACCCCATCATTATGCCAACCAAAAACACCTGCACGAACTTCCAAACTGCTATCCCAGGATTTGCACCACTCCCACCAAGTGCCACTGAATTAACTACCACCCATTCACCTACCTCCTTTCCAACGCAAGACTTCGTATAAAATTAAGAGTAACTTATGTGGTGTAGTGTTTAAGGACTTTCAGTTTGGAGTTAGAAAGACCTAAATTCAAATACCTTCCTTAACACTTTTTAGCTATATAATCTTAGGAAAATTCCTTTCCCTCTTTGAGCCTCAGTCTCCTCCTCTATAAATAGGAATAATCACAAGGTTGCAGTGAGAATTAAATAAGGTAATGTACATAACACACTTAGCATGGGGCTTTGCATAAACTAAGGGCTCAGTTTATGTTAGCTATTACTCTTAAATAATAAAAGAAATAACAGAGATTTATGTCATTTCACTTTCTCATTCCACTCTGCTTTCACCTAAATCAAAAGCAACTACATCTACACTCAAAAACATTTTTCAAATTAAAAAATATGTAGGTAGTAAATGGAGTTCTGCAGAACCAGTTGGCTCGTGAAGGAAATGATTCAGATCAGTCTGCATTAAGAACCATTCAAAATTATTTCACAAAACCATTTAGTCCACCTACTATTACCTCCTTGAATCAGAACTTCCTGAGCAAGAGAGAGCACTACCTGGGAACCCTAGCTCTGCTCAAGACTAGAACGGGCCAGAAGCAGGCTGGGACTCAGGGATTAGGGTAACCTTTGGAAGTCACATCTCTGAGCTTAGGTTCTAGACTAAAAAATTAGCAGACTGAACTAGCAGTGGTCCTCCAACAGTTCTGACAGCAGAAGAGAATGAATATAGAATATATCCTTATGAAGTCTGAGGATTTAGCTTAAAAGAGGTTCCAGAAGGAATCTTAACTTCTACCTTAACATTCAAGTGAATTTTACATCTATTCCTAATATTCACAGTTTGTATTTGTTTTCATATTCATTCAGTCAAAACTTTAATGAGCACTAAATATGTGCCAGGCTTTATAAAACTGTTTTCCCTCCAAATATTCAAATAAATTGGATACGTCCTGTTTCTCCTATAGTTTAGTATCTCCTGGTTGGTCAGATACACCACTTGGCATAGTAGACTCCCGTTTGAGAATCTGGGAATTAACCAGGTAATTTCTCATTTCTTCTCTAAAAAGCTGGCGATTCAGACTCGATATAAAATCTGCCTCAAGAATACAGGTATCGGGCCAGCCCCGTGGCTTAGTGGTTGAGTGTGCATGCTCCGCTACTGGCGGCCCAGGTTCGGATCCTGGGCGCGCACCGATGCACCGCTTCTCCGGCCATGCTGAGGCCGCGTCCCACACACAGCAACTAGCAGGATGTGCAACTATGACATACAACTATCTACTGGGGCTTTGAGGAAAAAAAAGGAGGAGGATTGGCAATAGATGTTAGCTCAGAGCCAGTCTTCCTCAGCAAAAAAAGAGGAGGATTAGCATAGATGTTAGCTCAGGGCTGATCTTCCTCACAAAAAAAAAAAAAATACAGGTAACTTGTTTCACAAGAAATATTTTACACAAGCTGAATTATCTGTAATGCTCCAAGAGAGCTCCTAATTTAAAGAATCATATGGCGAATTATTTCGTAAATAAAAAGCGTCTCCTAATTCCCATTTAATCAAATTTAACAAGCTTTTGGGTACCTACTATGTGCATAATAGTTTTGGACTGTGTGTATACCAAATTAATATAGGAATGTGGCCTCCTTCCTTAAAGAATTTGGTCATGTTAGGCAGCTAGCATTTATTGAGAACTTTATGTGCCAGGCACTATTCTACATGCCTTCCTCATTTAGTTCTCACAACTCTGTGAGGGAGGTACTAGAACTATCCTCATTTTATAAATGAAGAAACTGAAGCAGAGAGAGGCAGCATGACCTGCCCAAGGCCACTTGTGATTGTGCTGGGATTCAAACCAGGCAGTTTGGCTCTACTCACTATTTTTAAAACACAAAACAATTATAGAATAAGATCACATATAATAAAACACTAAATTTTGCAGTATAGCACAATAGGAAACTGAATAAAGGAAAGAAAAAGTGTGAATCTGCAGAAAAAGTCAACAAGAAAATAGGATTTCAGTTAGTTGGAATTTGGATAGGGAAGAAAGAGTATTCAGGAATCTACTGTGTGAATTCGGGAGTGAGGACTCTGGACAACTAGAGTGGGAAGGGAGGACAAGAGGCTAAAACTGAGTATTTGGCAAAAGGAGGTCAGACTGGAAGGTCTTTTATTCCATGCAGAAAGCCCTAAACCAATGAAAAAGCTCTCAAGACTCTTGAGCCGGAAGTAAGAAAGCCAAAACCTTAGTAGTACTAGGACAAAATGAGGGGGACTAAAAAGGATATTCTTATATTATGTTTTAGCAGCAGGGGAGAACAGGGATCTTACCTCGCTTTTTCACTGTTGCATCTCCAGTACCTAGCAGAGTGCCTTGCACAAAGTAGAAGCCCAATATACATTTGTTAAACGCACACGTGCACGCGTAAAGGAAGGAGTGAGGCGTGCCTATTACGCATACATTAACAGAATAAGAAATATTTAGCCAAGTACCACCTCTTCTGACACAGCATGACTGAATATCTGTGAAGAGACCAGCTCTGGGGCCATGTGCTGGACCAAGATCAGTATCTTCCTTTTTTGAAATCAGACCCCAGTCACCAAGGCTCTGCTGAGATCGAAAGGGAACGCGTAGAGACCTTGTAAAGCTCGAGGAGCACTCAAGACAAGGGAACATGGGAGGGGCGGGAAGGTGGACAATGCCCAGATCTCAGCGTGGTCCCCTGAATGACCCGTCTTATTCCTTTAGGGTGGCAGGAGAAGGGTGCAAGTCCATTCCCAGGGTGGCCTCCGCCCGGCCGCACAATGCGGGAAAATGACAGACGCAGCGGGCTCGAGCGCAGGGCCGAAGGAGGTACGGGGCCAGGCAGAGGGGCCCAGGCGTAGGCAGCAAGGGAAGAGGCGGTCAGTGGGTCTGAGGGAGAGAATGTGGGGAGAGGAGGCGGGCCAGAGAGCGGGCGCCGGGCTGGGGGCCGCCACACACATTCCCCGCAAACTCGAGGACCCTCGGGGACACCAGCCCATCATAACCTACCTGACAGGAGCTCTGGGGGAGGAAGCCAGGGCTCCCAGGCTCAGAATGACAAGCTCTGCGACAGCCTCCTGCAAAGCGACTTGCGCAGCGAGCGAGCTGGAACGCGCATGCGCCAGTCCGGCCGCTGCCTCCACGTGGCCTGGAGTCTCACGGGGACTACAACTCCCAGAATGCCGAGTGAAGCCGCCGGGGAGACGCGTTTACTGCGGAGAGTCTGTGCTGGGCTGGTTAGTCTCGAGCGCGAGTGGTGGTGGTGGACGGAGTTGTTTTCTCGGAAGGGCCTTAAGAGAAAAGGACTAGTCATGTCGTCCTTGATTAGAAGGGTGATCAGCACCGTGAAAGCCCCAGGGCCCATTGGTCCCTACAGGTAATGGGGCATGTGGGAGCGCGGACGGACTCCGGGCGTGCGGGGTCAGGGGTCCCGGACTGACCACTCCGGGTCAAAGCTGGGGTGGGCCTCGGGGTCATCGGCCAACCTCGTCGACGCGCGAGGAAACTGAATCCGGGAAAGGGAGCGTGCACCCGGAGACCCACAGCGAGTTAGGAGCCCCACTGGGAGCGGGGGACTTCGCCCCGACCTGGGGCTGCCTGGCTTCGCAGCCCAGTCAACCATACGCTCCTTTCGGTTAGAAGCGGTCCGTTTTTTGTTTTGGGACTGTTTTTTTGGTAACAGCTTTATCGAGATATAATTCACATATCCATAAAATCCACCCCTTTAAAGTCTACAATTCAGTGATTTTTTTTTATTGTACTCGCAAAGTAGTACAGCCATCACCACTATATAATCCCAGAACATTTTCATCACCCCAAAGAGAAATCCTATATCCATTACCAGTCACTCCCCGTTCTCCTCTCCCCCCAGCTGCTGGTAGCCACTAATCTACTTTCAGTCTCTATGGATTTGCCTGTTCTGGACATTTCCTATAAATGGACCTACAATATGTGATCCTTTGTGAGTGACTTCTTTCACTTAGCATAATGTTTGGTCTAACCCTCTCTTAATTTTAAGGAGTAATCCCATCCACAGATGTGGGTGTCCTCCTGGGGAGAGCCGAGTTCTTTTCACAGACATACTTAGCAAATCCCTGCACATCTACTGGAGACACTGGTTTTTAGGACACATGTAAATGCATTGTGATGTTTATGAATTCATTGCCCATGCTTATTCCCACTAATAAAATCAAATACAAATCACAGCAAAGATCATTTTCTAAGATGGCCTGACATGCTCTAGCTAAATATATGTATACTGGTCAGAAAGTCTGCCCTATGTACATTTATTTCCACTTGTCAGAAGCACTGTTAAATAGAAAGCTTAATTCCCTTTTTTAAAACTTTGTTTTCTTTTTTTTTTTTTTGTGAGGAAGATCAGCCCTGAGCTAACATCCATGCCAATCCTCCTCTTTTTGCTGAGGAAGACCAGGCCTGAGCTAACATCTATTGCCAATCCTCCTCCTTTTTTTTTTCCCTTTTTCTCTCCAAAGCCCCAGTGGATAGTTGTATGTCATAGTTGCACATCCTTCTAGTTGCTGTATGTGGGATGTCGCCTCAGCATGGTCAGACAAGCTGTGCGTCAGTGCCCTCCCAGGATCCGAACCTGGGCCGCCAGTAGCGGAGGGCCGGCACTTAACTGCTAAGCCACGGGGCCGGCTCCTAAAACTTTGTTTTCTTAAAATGTCTCCACTTGAAAACCATTGGATCTTTTCATATGCATCGTTGGACACTTTTTTCTTAATTTTTGTTATTTTTAATTTTTCAGTATACACTGAAACCTTTTTCCATTTTTCCTTTTTATTTATTTATTTATTTATTTATTTATTTATTTATTTATTTATTTTTTGGTGAGGAAATCAGCCCTGTGCTAACATCTGCCAATCCTCTTTTTTTTTGCTGAGGAAGACTGGCCCTGGGCTAACATCCGTGCCCATCTTCCTCCGCTTTATATGGGACGCCGCCACAGCATGGCTTGCCAAGCAGTGCGTCGGTGCACGCCCAGGATCCAAACCAGCGACTCCGGGCCACCGCAACAGAGCGCGCATACTTAACTGCTTGCACCACTGGGCCAGCCCCCATTTTTCCTTTTTAAAATATAGTTTATGGTATCTGTTCACTGTTACAAGAACTACGCTGGAAAACTTCTACAGCTGAAACATTTGCGCTATGACAGACATGCACTGAGTACCTGGTGCATGCCAAGCACTGCAGGGCATACAAAAATGTTTAAGAAGCCATCCAGTGTGAAAGACATTCACGCATATGAGGGAAAGAAAAAAACATTTTAATTTAGTGCATGCTGTATGGCATGCACCGTGACAACCACCTTCTCTAACTCCCATCCCCTTTTGTAAAAATAAAACTGAAGCTCAAAATGACCTTGTCCAAGGTCAGACAGTCTATAAGTGACAGAGCTTGATTTGAACAAGCCCTAGCTCCCTCCTCTATACCACACTGCCATGAGAAATAGCACTTATATGTGGCAGAACTGTATTTATTATAGTAGGGTTACAAATAAAATGCAGTGGGAGCGAGGAAGCAGTGGGGAGGGAAAGTGGCAAAAGAAGAAAAGAAATTGATGCTAACTTGGGGCAGAGGGAGAAAAAGAAGATTTAAGAAGGCTCCTTGTTGGGTCCGGCCCCGTGGCTTAGCGGTTAAGTGCGCACGCTCCGCTACTGGCGACCTGGGTTTGGATCCCGGGAGCACACCAACGCGCCACTCCTCTGGCCATGCTGAGGCGGCGTCCCACATACAGCAACTAGAAGGATGTGCAACAATGACATACAACTATCTACTGGAGCTTTGGGGAGAAAAAGGGAAAAAAAGGAGGATTGGCAATAGATGTTAGCTCAGGGCCAGTCTTCCTCAGCAAAAAAAAAGAGGAGGATTGGCATGGATGTTAGCTCAGGGCTGATCTTACTCACAAAAAAAAATAAATAAATAAGAAGGCTCCTTGTGAGAGGTAGTCCTTGATTTGGGTTTGAAGGTTGGGTTTGCCATTTACAGTACTGTTGTGAAGTTTGATTTTTAAATTACTTGGTTAAGGACTTCAACAGGAAGTCATGAGGTGAAGGGCATTCCAGAGGGAGGGAGTGACTTGAGGCATAGAGGTGGAGGAATACATGGCATAAAGATTTTTTGGAGGAAGGTTTAGTAATCCAAGTACCACTCTTAGTCGTTTTTTTATTTTGCCAAATCTGTGTACCACCTATATTATAATTTACTTAACACTTTTCTTTGAGATGGCTCACTTTATTTAACAGATTTAAAAAGGAAACTTTACAGCAGTACTCTAAATAGAAAACAACCTAATAGAAGGTAACAGTAAAAAATAAACTCAATTAAATAAAAAAAGTTATTAAATTCTAGCTGCTTACTGCAGTTGGCTCAGAACCCAAAGCCTGCTCTCTTTTTGTTAAAAGTGATAGGTTTCTTGGGGCCAGCCCAGCAGTGCAAGCAGTTAAGTGGACGCCCTCCGCTGCGGCAGCCTGGGGTTCGCCGGTTCTGATCCCGGGCACGCACCAACGCGCTGCTTGGCAAGCCATGCTGTGGCGGCGTCCCATATAAAGTGGAGGAAGATGGGCATGGATGTTAGCCCAGGGCCAGTCTTCCTCAGCAAAAAAAGAGGAGGATTGGCAGACGTTAGCACAGGGCTGATCTCCTCGCAAAAAAAAAAAAAATGATAGGTTTCTTTAACTTGTTTTCTAATAATTTTTTTTTCTCCTTCATGTAATCAGAGGATTGAAGTCATAATTGCGAACATTTATTGATGCTTACTCAGCACTGGGCACTGTTCTAGGTGCTTTATGTGCCCAATTACTATTACAGTCCCTATTTTTCGGATGAAGAATCTGATGTATGCAAGGTTTTGCTCAAAGTCACACCACTGGGAAGTGGTGTGACAGAATTTAGGCCGTCACACCTAAATTCACCTTAGGCTGTGAGCTCCAGAGCTCGATCTTTAATCATTCTGTCCCTTGCACAGAAGAATTGAAAAAGCATTGAAAAGGGAATCATTCCCTTACTGTGATTCAATGTTTGTGTATTACCTGTACTTTGTGAAACACTGGTTAGGAGCTGGACTTTGAACTTTTGTTTTGCCTCTTGCTAAAAATTAGCTTTTAGCAAAGTCTGGATTATGGTGGTTTCCAGTGCTAGGCTGAAGAGTATAAACTTTATTTGGTATGCAGCGAGGAGCCATCAAATGTTTTTGAAGAGGAATTGACATGATCAGATCTCTTTTTTTTTTTTTCTAAGGAAGATTGGCCCTGAGCTAACATCTGTTGCCAATGCTCCTGTTTTCACTTGAGAAAGATTGGCCCTGAGCTATCATCTGTGCCAATCTTCCTCTGCTTGTATGGGGGTCACTGCCACAGCAGGCTGCTGTGAGTGGTGTACGTCCTCTTCCAGGAGCGAAACCCTGGGCCACCAAAGCGGAGTGCGCCAAACTTAACCACTAGGCCACGGGGGGGAGGGGGGCCACATCTCTTTTAAGAAGAGAATTCAGATAATTTGAAGTAGACAATAAGAATAGTTAAGGGGGTATTACAGTAAAAGTAAAAATCAATAATCTTTCCAATTTCTGCCCTGATCCCTCTCCCTCAATCATCCACTGGTTTTACTTTAGAACAAAAGCAACCCTTAACAAAAACAAAAACAAAGTGATTATAGAGCCTGGAGCATACACCTTCCTCAAGTGTGTACGTTGTTCAAGAAAGAAAGCATGACAGTGATACCCCTGGCTGACTCGGAGGTGAGAGTCAACTATCTTTATAAAGCTGCAAGCAAAAAAGGAAGGAATCGTTATATGAATATACTAGTATGACTTGAGAAAAGCCATCAACCAGCTTCATTGTGTGGTGACCTTCCAGGACATTGTGCCTCTTCTGCTTTTTTGCATCCAAAAATGGCCACTAGCAGTGATGCTAATTTTCAGTATTTTATGTTGAAGAAAAAAACGCACTCCAGCTAGGTGGTTATATCCTGATAAAGTTAATTGGACATGTTTTAAGAACCATTTGGAAACGAGTTTTTGTGCATGGAATTTGTAGTGAGTACACTTTTTGAAAATTCTGGGTCTTCTCCAGGAAGAATTCAGATGCGTTGAACTTTCAGTCCCTAGCATGGGGATGGATGGGGTATTGTCACTAATTAGCTGATCAGCTCAGCACGTGTCAGAAGCACTCCAGGACAGAACCTTGAGAGATTTTGACGTCACATTGCTATTGCATTGCTTTCCATTTTGCTAGCACACCATCTAAATAGTCATAAAATCTTGAGGTGATAGTCCATTTGGCATAGATTTTGATATGAGAATTATTACTGGGATGCTTTTCAAAGTTACACTTTGACCTAGAAGTAGAACAATACACTTTTAAATTTTCTGGAGCCTAATGACTTGTCAGTGAATAGCAGGATTCTTATGATCAGGAATGGTCAGCTATCCAATTATTTTTGTGAACAATCTCTTTACTAATCTGTAAGAGATAACTCACATAGCTTAGATAGTCTCAGAGGTCCAGGGCTTACTTTTCATTTTCTGAGGATAAATGAGTTCCTTTTTACTATCGTAAAGTTTTTGAGCATTGATAATGCATATGGGCTTAAACTATGTTTCAAATATGGGGAGAGTTAAAGGTACTTTGCAAAGGGCCTAGAGTAGCCTAATTTTACACAGGACAGTTAATAGAAACAGTGTTAGCTGATATTATTCAACCTGAGAAAAGCTTCCACATTAACAAACTCAATAGTTATCTATTTTGGGGCCAGGGTGAAAGCCAGATAGTTGAGAAGAATTCCTAGGCTTTCTTTTTTTTTATTTTTTATTTTTTATTTTTTTTGTTTTTTTGTGTGTGTGTGAGGAAGATTAGCCCTGAGCTAACATCCATGCCAATCTGCCTCTTTTTGCTGAGGAAGACTGGCCCTGAGCTAACATCTGTTGCCAATCCTCTTCCTTTTTTTTTTTTCCCTTTTTCTCCCCAAAGTCCCAGTAGATAGTTGTATGTCAGTAGCTGCACATCCTTCTAGTTGCTGTATGTGGGACGCCGCCTCAGCATGGCTGGACAAGCAGTGCGTCAGTGCGCGCCCAGGATCCGAACCCGGGCCGCCAGTAGCGGAGCGTGTGCACTTAACCGCTAAGCCACGGGGCCGGCCCCCCTAGGCAATCTAAATCTTGTTACCAAGTTTAAATCTACCCTCTTCAGCTCTCCAAAGCCCAGACTATGAGCCACACTATAAACCTCCGGGCTTCAGAAGAAAGAAAGGCTTAGTTACTTGCCCGGGGAAAATGATGTGTACGTGTGTGATGGCTTTGAGTGTAGTTTTCTTTACAATAACAAAATATTGGAATCAATAGTGACCAGTTAAAGTATGCCATACACTTAGCGGTTAAGTGCACACGCTCCGCTACTGGCGGCCTGGGTTCGGATCCCGGGCGCGCACCGACGCACCGCTTCTCCGGTCATGCTGAGGCCGTGTCCCACATACAACAACTAGAAGGATGTGCAGCTATGACATACAACTATCTACTGGGGCTTTGGGGGGAAAAAATAAATAAATAAAATTATAAAAAAAAAAAAAAAGTATGCCATACGATGAAATGCTACGCAGCTGTTAAAAGAATGAGGAAGCATTCTACAAATAGTTATGGAAAGATCATGATATACCGTTGAGTGAAAAAAGCAAAGTGTAGAAGAGTGTTTAATATACCATATGTGGGCCGGCCTCGTGGCTTAGCAGTTGGGTGCGTGCACTCCGCTACTGGCGGCCCGGGTTCGGATCCCGGGCGTGCACCGACGCACCTTCTCCGGCCATGCTGAGGCCGCGTCCCACATACAGCAACTAGAAGGATGTGCAGCTATGACATACAACTATCTACTGGGGCTTTGGGGAAATAAATAAATAAATAAATAATAAAATAAAATCTTAATATACCATATGTTGTGCAAACTGGGGAAGAAAATCTGTATTTGTTTTTCTTCATATATTTTCTTCACATATATAAAGTTTCCAAAGAAACTTGAGAATACATAAAGAAGAGCAATGGTTATCTGTAGGGGCTGGGACCTGAGCAGCTGGCAGATAAGGACAGAAGGGAGACTTTTCACTGTGATTCTTTATACATTTTCTGGGTTTTTGAGCCATGTGAATGTCCTCTTAATCAAAAAATTATAAAGAAAAAAACGATAAATTTTATATTTTAAATTATAAAGAAAAAAGATATGGTCAAGAAAATCAGGGGAAACTTCATGAAGTAAAAGATAGGAAAGTTTGGAGCATGTTGAGAACTAGAATATAGTTCTAGATATATAGAATACAGTTCTAGAATATATAGAATATAGTTCTCTCAAAATATAGAGAACTAGAAGGTTAGAAATGAGAATATCCTGTTTCTAAATAAGCATGGAAATGGTAAAACTAATTTTACTTCTAAATTTAAAGTGATATTAAGGTTTCTTGATCAATATTTTTAAAATGGGATACTTAATGCCACTGAATACCTAAAAATGGTTAAGTATACCAAAAATGGTTAAAACAGAAAATTTTATGTTTTGTATATTTTACTACAATTTTAAAAAAAAAAAGAGAGATTCTCCTTATCCAAAAACTAATAAATTTCCTTTAAAGTTGATTTGTTTGACTCTTTTCAGGTCTCAGTATAGGTTATTCTTTTTTCTGTGATTTTATCCTTATTCTGAAATTGAGCATCCTCGTTACAGAAGAAGTTAGTTCCACAAGAAAGCACTCTGCAGAAATGAAGTGTATCCTCACAGGTGGATCCTTAATTGACCCTGCAACAAGCAGTGGTTTATCTTGTCTGAGAATAATTACTTATTTTCTCAGAGTGCTCTTGGCATTGCATTTTTTTTGTTTCATAGCTTTATTGAGGTATAAGTTGCATATAAAATCCACCCATTTTAAGTGTAGAGTTACATGATAAATGTATAGAGTCATGCATCTACTACCACAGCCAAGTTTTAGAACATTTCCATCACCCCCCAAAATGTCCCTCGTACCCATTTGTGGTCAATCCCCACCCCTACCCCTGGCTCCAGGCAGCTACTAATCTACTTTCTCCTGGTATTTTTTTGTCTTTCCAAGAATTTCTTATAAGTGGAATCAATTAATACGTAGTTTTTAGTTGGATCTATTAGTGGGTGGGTTTATTTGTTGTTTTTTGCTATTATGAATAATGCAGTTATGAACATTCATGTGAAGTCTTTGGACTGTGTTTTCATTTCTTTTGGGTAGTTGTCTAGGAAAAAAATTGCTGGGTTGTATGTTGAAATTTTTAAGAAACTGCCAACCTGTTTTCCAAAGTGGCTGTACTATTTTGCATTCCCACCAACAGTGTATGAGGGTTCCAGTTGCTCCACATCCTCACCAATACTTGTTGTCATCAGTGATGTCTTATTGTGTGTAATGGATCTTATTGTGGTTTGGGTTTGCATCTCTCTAATGACTAATAATGTTGAGCATCTTTCATATACTCCTTAGCTCATCATATGTCTTCTTTTGTGAAGTTTTTGTTCAAATAATTTGTCCATTTTGTGTGTGTGTGTGTGTGTGTGTGTGTGTGTGTGAGGAAGATCAGCCCTGAGCTAACATCTGCCAGTCCTCCCCTTTTTGCTGAGGAAGACTGGCCCTGGGCTAACATCCATGCCCATCTTCCTCTACTTTATATGGGACGCCGCCACAGCATGGCTTTATATGGGACGATGCACAGCAAGCGGTGCATCAGTGCGTGCCTGGGATCCGAACCAGCGAACCCCAGGCCGCCGCAGCGGAGCGCACGCACTTAACCGCTTGCGCCACTGGGCCGGCCCCTCATTTGTCCACTTTTTATTGGGTTGTTGTCTTCGTATTGTTGAGTTATGAGTTCTTTATGTATTCTGGATACAAGTCCTTTGTTAGATATATATTTTGCAAATATTTTCTCCCAATCTGTGACTTGGATTATTTGCTTAAAGATGTCTTTCAACAAGCAAAAGTTTTTAATTTTAATGAAGTCTAATTATCAATTTTTAAAATTTTGTGTTTTGTGCTCTTTGTGTCCTAGCAAAGAAATATTTCAGCACTGAATTTCATATTTATATTTTTTATATACGCTGGATTTCTGTTCATTGCAGTCAAGCTGTGTTAGTCGACAAGACCGTTTACGTTTCAGGACAGATAGGCCTGGACCCTTCAAGTGGACAGCTTGTGCCAGGAGGGGTGGCAGAAGAAGCCAAACAAGTAAGTCATTTTCCACACTTGAAGTTCTCTTCTCTACTGCTTTTAATATTGAGGAGTATTAAGAATCCACTTTCCTGATTTGTTTTATACAGATTACCAGATAAATGCTTTTTTAAGTTACTGATTGATTTAAGACAGTTTTATGTCAGTAGAAAGTTGGAAATCTGATGAATCATTTAACAACCAAAAAAAAAATTCCACCTTCCAAAGTGACTTTAAACCTGAATTATTGGATATTAACTAAATTTATTGTGGTAATCATTTTCACAATATGTACATATATCAAATCATCATGTTATACACCTAAAACTAATACAATGTTATATGTCAATTATATCTCAATAAAACTGGGGGAAAAACTCGAAATTTTTGAAATCAGATAACATCTTGCCATTTCCACATGGATTGGGAAATTTTCTTATCAGGGTCACTGACCCCCCCCCCAAAAAAAAAAACCCCACCACAGAAGTAAAAGTCAACATTTTGTTAGTAAGAGAGAAATATCAAATAATGTTCATTTAAATAAGAATGGGGAATACAATTCTAATCCAGTAAATAGAATTAAATTACAATGTAATGTATTCACTGAGTTGTTTATAAAATAAGATAGAAAACAACCTAAATGTCCATCCATAAGGAACTAGTTAAATAAATCATGGTAGATCCATACAACTAAATGAATATGGAGAGAACTCCAAGATAAATTGTTACATGATAAAATAAGACCAAGATGCAGAACAGCACGCATGATATGCTACCATCTGTGTGTGTGTGTCTAAGGATATATACATTTATGCTGGTACCAGCATTGACTGTCTCTGGAAGGATATACAAGAAACTAGAAACAGTGGTTACTTCTGATGAAGGAAACTGGGGAGAGGAGGAATAAGGGTGGGAGACATCTTTTCACTGTATATGCTTTTTTAGCTTTTGAATTTGTTTGCCATATCCATGTATTATCTGTTTAGAAGATTATTTTTTAAAAAACAAAAATATCATCAAATATTATAATGTGACCAGTAAAGTGGAGAGGAAAAATGAATTGAAAAAATAATAAGTTATGGACAGGGTGAAAAACTGATGTTTTTCTGAACGCCAGAGTGTCAAACATATACATAATTTACTAATATTGTTTGTTTGAGAAAAAAGAAAAAGAACTCTTTAAAATCAAATATTGCTTTAAAAGAAAACATGTTTTAATGTTTACTAGCTCCTACTTATCCTCAAAGTGATATAGAATTAGGATCCCCAGAAATTATTTCTGTTTCAGCTTAGTGGACATTGAGAATATCACACATTCTAGCACTAAGGAAGAGACTTCAGTCCAATCTTTTTACTCACAAAAGGAGACACCTCCTCTCCATATTTTGGAAAGATTCACTCCGTTAAAGGAAAGCCAAGGGGCCAGCCCCATGGCGTAGCGGTTAAGTGCGCACGCTCTGCTGCTGGCTGCCCGGGCCCAGATCCCGGGCGCACACCGACGCACCGCTTGTCAGGCCATGCTGTGGCGGCGTCCCATATAAAGTGGAGGAAGATGGGCACGGACGTTAGCCCAGGACCAGTCTCCCTCAGCAAAAAGAGGAGGCTTGGCATGGATGTCAGCTCAGGGCTGATCTCCTCACACACACAAAGGAAAGCCAAGAAGCAATTCACTTGGATGGAGGTAGCCTTGAAAGAGCAGAGTTTCCTAGAAAGGGAGAATTCTTCTGCAACATAGGCTATTTCAGGAGGTATTAGTAAAACATGATTAATTGGATTGAATTAAAGCTTTAATGACATCAGTGCCTTAGGCCTTTCTTGCCTTGGTTCACAGGCTCTTACCAACATAGGTGAAATTCTCAAAGCTGCGGGCTGTGACTTCAGTAACGGTGAGCAACTTGATATTACTTCACATTTCTGTTTGATATTTCTTTGGTCTTTTTGAAGAACACATGGCATCCAGTAATATGTTGTGCCATCTCTTGATTGCTTTTTAAACTTCTTTTAATTTCAGTCCCATTTTAATCAAGACAGTCACAGAACCATATACTGTTTTTCTAAGTAATGTTTTGGATCAGACCAAATAGCTGAACCTAATAACAATGTATATATCTTCTAGTGGTAAAAACAACTGTTTTGCTGGCTGACATAAATGACTTCAATACTGTCAACGAAATCTACAAACAGTGTAAGTAATCTGGCTTTATTACTATTTTCCGTTTTAAAGAGAAATGAATCTGTTAACCTTAATGAGTATCCATTATGAATCAAGAGTGATAGGAAACGCTGAAGAAATAGTCATAGATCCTGTCCTAAAAGAATTAATAGTCTGATTGGAAACATACCGTGTGCACCCATAAGAAAGATCCAAGACATTTCTATTGTGTTCCCTAGAATAATATGCTACAACCCTACAAATCCATTTTCCTAAAGCTTAATTTTGTTACACCCTTCTCAGGTTTTTTAAGCCCTCCTAATAATTTTTTAGCACATAGATTGTATTGATTATTGCTATGATATAGTCTAGCCACCATCTCTATTCTGGCTCTCTCAGAATCGTTAGCTGGTTAGTTACTTAACATTTCTATGCCTTGGTTTCCTCATATGCAAAATGGGGATAAAACTTTATAGGATTGTTGGAATGCTTAAATGAGTTAATACAACATGTAAACACATTAGAACATACGCTGGTGTGTTGTAAGTACTCAGTAAATGTAATCTATCATTATTAACATTGTTGTCCTAGTGGAGAAAATGGGTGTCACTACCACCTGGTGAGATGAGATAGGTATAACAAGGAAAAAACATCATTACTTATTCTCTCCTAAAGAATTGGCTAGAGAAGACCAAAGTTAGCAGAGAAAGTTCCTGCCAGGGAAAAATAAATAAATAAATAAAAATTTGCTGGAGATGGGCAGCTGTTCCCTATTTAGATAACTATTTTGTAAGTATCACTTTAAAAACAAAACCCCATTCACATCAAACAAGATCAAAGTGTCAGAGTATGTGCGTATTTTCATTTTCTTCCAGAAAGCTAAGACATTTCAAAAAGTATTAAATGTCATAGGAATCATATGGCAAAATATTTTATCAAACAAATGTGAATGTGAACTTCTTTTTTCAATATTGCTTATATCTAAGAACTGACTAATCTATGAAGCACTTACCAAATTCTTGATTATGCAGCTTTGAGTAACAATACAATGTCTGCAAACTAAAACTAAATTCTTTTAAATTTAGATTTCAAGAGTAGTTTTCCTGCTAGAGCTGCTTACCAGGTTGCTGCTTTGCCCAAAGTAAGTACACTTTAAAATGACTTATGTACACACTTTTAAATTTCTGCATTATTTTCTGAATAATAAACTAAGCACTGTGGAAGGAAGTTTTAAATGAGAAAAAAAAAGGAAATCAGGAACTTAAAGTCTAAAAGGAAACACCCAGTATTACATGCATGGAAAAAAATTGAGAAACTTAAGAAATTTTTTTAAATTTGTCTTGAAAAATTAGTAAAATTAAAAATTAAGGCCACACATGAACACAACAAAATCAGAGTACTTAAATTGTGAGAAAAAGTAAAATAGCAGCTGTATTGCTGTAATGTTACATAGGGACTGTAAACTGAGCCAGATTTGTGAGTTCTGCAGTGAAAATTTCACTTGGCTATTGTATAATAAAAATCTAGACCTTACATTAGTAACATGATCTCAACACCAGTGGCTCACATATTTCTTACCATTCTTCCCTTGGTATTCTAATCTAACTTGAAGCTCTTCTGTGCCCCTTAGCAGCACAATATTCCTACCTATAAAGAAGTAGCTCACACTGACTTTCACTTGTAATTTTCTACTAAAAAATATTTATCTTCTGTGAGTGGTATTTCTATTGCTTTAATTGGTTGTTACTTGGAATTATCAGTACCATCAAACTTATTAAGACATTGAGTGTAGCAGAAAGAGCTGTGAACTTGGAATCACAAGACGTGGGTTGAACCACCGCCATTTAGCTTAGTTTCGTGGGACAAGTTAATTAACCTTTCTAAGCTTCAGTGTATCGTTCTGTGAATTGGGGAGAGAACACTTGTCTAATAGAGCGGCTGTGAGAATCACACAAACTAATGTACACAAACGTGTTCATCATGGTAACCTGGCCTAGCATAGGTTCTTAGTGAGTATTTCCCCCTCCTTTCCTTCTTTGAAAAGTTTAATGTTAAAAATGCTGTATCACTGTTAGTTGCATATGTTTTTAGTAGGTATTAATGGAGCTCTCTTACTTTCTGAAAAGTGATCTACACATTGCTTCATGATTTTCCTTATAGGGAGGCCGTGTGGAGATTGAAGCAGTAGCTGTCCTGGGACCTCTCACAACAGCGTCTCTCTAAGTGGGCCCAAGGTTATTGAGTCTGGAACTTTAATAATGTTTAATTAACACCTTAATTTTTACAAGTGATGCTGGAAAGTGTAAGATTGACTAAAATATCTGAAGTTATTATGGAAATACCATATAATAAGGGGAATTGAACATGAATTAAAGATTAGATGATGAATCCACTTACTGATGTTATAAATTACACTTATGCACACTGATATTACTGGAAGTGGGGAAAGAAACGTGTAACATAGTAACTCACATAAATAAAAGTAAAGTGAAATAACGTGTAGGAAAGTTGAGTTACTATTCCTGAGAAATAATAAAGAGCACACAATTCAATTAAATCCTGTTAATTTAATGATGTGAAATATTCAGTTCTCATGTCAGATAAATGATTCTGCTTTTACTTGGGTAAAATTGGAGTATTCAAGTTTGAATGGTAGAGGTAAAGGAGAAGAAAATGGACCAAAATTTTATATGGATAATATTTTTCTAATGGAAATAAAATAAGATGTGCAGATTTTCCTTGGTGTGATTCTGTTCACTTATTTTTAACAGTTTAATTTATATGTTACCTAATTAAAGTGGGGGGTTGGGCCGGCCCTGTGGCTTAGTGGTTAAGTGCGTGCTCCGCTGCTGGCGGCCCGGGTTCGGATCCTGGGCGTGCACCGATGCACTGCTTCTCCAGCCATGCTGAGGCCGCGTCCCACATACAGCAACTAGAAGGCTGTGCAGCTATGACATACAACTATCTACTGGGGCTTTGGGGGGAAAATAAATAAATAAAATAAAATCTTTTAAGTGGGGGGTGGATCATGAAGTTAAAACTCCAACTGTTTTTTCCTCAAAGCTTACTTCTTCTTTTTTTTTTTTTTCTTTTTTTTTGTGAGAAAGATCAGCCCTGAGCTAACATCCATGCTAATCCTCCTCTTTTTGCTGAGCAAGACCGGCTCTGAGCTAACATCTATTGCCAATCCTCCTCCTTATTTTTCCCCAAAGCCCCAGTAGATAGTTGTATGTCACAGTTGCACATCCTTCTAGTTGCTGTATGTGGGATGCAGCCTCAGCATGGCTGGAGAAGCAGTGCGTCGGTGCAGGCCCAGGATCCGAACCCGGGCCGCCAGCAGCAGAGCGCGAGCACTTAACCACTAAGCCACGGGGCCGGCCCCCCTGCGTTGTTTTTTAAGGGACTGTCTTTAACATTTCACCATTAACTATGATGCTTGCTATATGTTTTTTACATATTCCTTTTATCAGATCAAGAAAGTCTCCTTCTAGCCCTACTTTGCTAAAAGTTCTTCCTTCCTTGCTTCCTTCCTTCCATCTTTCCTTCCACAAATATTTAATAAGCCAGATATTGTCATGAGTGCTGTGAATACAGCAATAAACAGCCCAAAATTCTTGCCCTCAGAACTTAAGGTCTAGTGAACAGACAATAAAAACAAATAAGTAAACCATATCTTAAGCAAATTCATAGTGACAGAAAGTAGATTAGAGGTTCCCAAGGGTTGGGGGTAGCGGGCAATGGGGAGCTATTGCTTAATTGCTACAGAGTCTCTATTGGGAGTGAAGAAAGTTTTGGAAATTATAGTAGTGATGATTGCACAGCATTGTGAATGTATTTAATGCTACTGAATTGTACATTTAAAGATACTTAAAATGGTAAATTTTATTATGTATATTTTACAATTTTTAAAAACAAAAAATTATGTTAGATTGTTAAGAGCTATAGGGAAAAGTAAAGGAAGGGTAGTTGAAGAGTGTTGGAGCATTACAAGTTTAATAAGGTCAGTGAGAACCTGAGCTTGAGGTGACACGAGTTCAAAATGGTTGTTGAAATTAATTGAATTTTTCCTGTATCTATGAGATCACCATATGACTTTTCTCATTTAATTTGCTAATATGGTAAATACAACTAATTAATTTTTTATAATGTAGAGCCAAACTCTCATTCCTAGAATAAATTCAACTTGGTCAATATGTGTGTTTATATTTATATACATATATATTTATAATGTATATGTTTTATACAAATTCAGATATATTTTGTTTAGGATCTTTACATTTATGTTCATCTGTGAGACTGACTTTTTTCTTCTATGAAAGAGTTTATGGTTGTAAATATCCTTGAATCTTTGATAGTTTACCTATAAAACTGTTTGGGCTTGCTGTTTTCTTTAGGGAAAAATTTTAAACTACTGTTTCAATTTCTTTCATGGTAACAGGAGCATTCAGATTATCCAGTTTTTTCTTCGGTCAGTTTTGGTCATTAATGTAGAATTTGTGCATATCATCTAAATTTTCACATTTGTAGTCATCTTTTTAATCTCTTGTATCTATCTGTATTCAAGTGTCCCCTTTTTATCTAATATGGCTTATTTGGGCCTCTATTTTTTTTTTTTAAATCAATCTTGCCCAGAAGTTTAGCCATTTTATTAACCTTTTTAAAGAACCGCTTTTTTGGTTTGTTGATCCTTTCTATTATATCTTTCTTTTCTTTATCATTATTTTCTGCTCTTATATTTATTATTTTCTCCAGCTCATTTACAAGACACCTCTTTTTTTTTTTAATATTAAGACTCTTTCATTTGTAAATTACAGAACCCAACTCAAACTAGCATAAATGGAAAAAAGAGGAATTCATAGGCTCACGTAACAGGGGAGTCCGAACAGCTGGTTTCAGGCATGCGTGCTCCAGAAACCTCATGGCTCCATCTGTCTCTTAGGGAAGATGATGCAGGCCCAGACGTACTAACCCCAGCAGAAAGACATAATTTTCTTATATCTCTGGCAGGAGAGTCTCAGAGAAGCCTCTGACTGGTCCAGCTCAGGTTAGGGGCCCATTCCTAAGCAGGTCACTGTAACCAGGACATTAGATATTCTGGCCAGGCTGGGAATAAGGGGCTTAAACAGATAGGTCATGACTTCAAATTCAAACCATAGAATGAAAAAGCTGGAAATAAGATGCTGGAATCCAAGTTAATTGACTTGTAGTGGCTGGGTTGGGATTTTGAGTCATCTTTCCACACTAAAGGAGAATCACTACATTTTGTTAAATGTGAAAAGGAACGTCTATTGCATGCTGCTCTTTCAAACATACAGAAACAGCAATCTCTTTTAAGCGTATTATCATTAAATAAATGATCATGAGATGCCTAAAAGTCACCCATATTTTCCCGCTGTTGTCATATTCCTTCCCTTTGACAGAGTGTGCAATTTAAAGAACTATTTTTTTTCTGAAGGACATAATGAGTCAAAAGTAATTTTATGTTTTTATAATAAAAATTGAGATAAAAAATATACCAAGAAAAGCTTTCAAACATTTTATTATTGCTAATAATATATTTATTCAATCAAAATTGAATATTGAACCAGCAGTACAAAATAATTTTATAAAAATTTTGGCCATATTTTCCCCTACAGCCAATTATATTCAGTTCTGAGGAAATCATCATGATTATATAAGAATAAAGAGCATTTGTCATTAACAAATATTTACAGGATGCCAAATTTGTACTAAGCCCTGTAGGGCACTTTTCCTGCCCTCTAAAGAGCTTACAATCTTTTCTCTACCATTTGGTCTGCAATTAGAAAGTATTAAAAATAATTCCCAACAAAATATTTAGTTTCAGTGTTTTTTCCTAAGACATCAAAAATTTATTTATCTGTCATAAATTGTGGTCAGCTAAATGCTGATATACTTAGGCATAGTTCTCTCTATAGCACTAATCAATATTTACTAATAGAGCAAGTATTATTGGAACATTCTCTATAACCCGTTATCTCCAATAGATTCCACTGAGGAAAATCCAGAAGTGCTGTGCTCAGTGGTCCAACAGACTGAAGTTCTATTAATAGCTATGCTTTGGGGGCCAGCCCTGTGGCATAGTGGTTAAGTGTGCGAGCTCTGCTGCTGGCAGCCAGGGTTCGGATCCTGGGCACGCACCGACGCACCGCTTGTCAGGCCATGCTGTGGCGGCATCCCACATAAAGTGGAAGAAGATCGGCACGGATGTTAGCTCAGGGCCAGTCTTCCTCAGCAAAAAGAGGAGGATTGGCATGGATGTTAGCTCAGGGCTGATCTTCCTCACAAAAAAAAAAAAATAGTTGTGCTTTGGCTAACATTATTGCAACACTAAAAATAATAATAATAATAATAATAATCTCTCCTATACATCAACATGATTTTTGACTGAATGAATTATGGGTAATATTTAGATTTCATCTTTTAAAATTTATATTTTCTGAAGTTTCTACAATGAATATATATTCATTTTATACTAAAAAAATTATTTTAATAATAAAGGAATCCTTGTAATTATTACCTAAAAAGTCACTGTAACATTCAAGTACTTAGACAAAAGCAGTGTTATTTTTACCAAAAAAACTTTCTAACAAAACTCCGATATCTAGAAAACTTGAAGCAAATCCACACTGATCCACTAAGTAACCACTAGTTGAAATCAACTATTAGTTGGTCCTTGCACTGAACTGCTCTGAGTGTGATGAGCATTGGAAAAATCTTCTTAGGACCTTATGACATCCTAATGAGGTGCTGGGGCTGAAACTTCCTCCTCAGCCCAGAGCCCCTCTACAACAGTACAGCTGCCATGGGAAGCCTCTTCTCTTGTCATTGAATAATTCTTTAGAAAGTGTTTGGAATCAGGGTCGCATAAATCAATTAAATGTAACATGCATTTCTTTTTCCATAGACATATGACAGCTTGAATGGTGTTTTGCTATAGTTACTTTTATTAAGAAGAAATTTGAGAACTATCTATATTTCACAAGAAAAGAAAATGAGGCAAATTTCAAAACAAAATTAGTATCCCTAACTGGTTCTCAGAAGTCTTTTTCCGGAAACTGGTGAGGCTCGCAGATTTCTGTCCCCAGTAGTGGATGGCAGTAGCTTGTTTATGCAGGTCAGCAGCACATTATTAAATGGAAAGCGTAATTTAGGTTACTATAACATAGATTGGCCCTTCTTCCACC
Source organism: Diceros bicornis minor (assembly GCF_020826845.1). Lineage (NCBI taxonomy): Eukaryota > Metazoa > Chordata > Mammalia > Perissodactyla > Rhinocerotidae > Diceros > Diceros bicornis. The sequence goes on along the minus strand of NC_080760.1, from coordinate 16,982,919 downwards.
TTCAGAAGTTATTAAAGCCTGGCTTTGATGTCTGGAGACTTCTTTCATTAGGCACAGGAATAATAATATGGTTGTTACCTTACAATATGTCAAATATTGCCCAATACGTGAGCTGAGTGGTATTACTGAAGTAAAGTTACAGGCCTCCAATTTGACTCTATATAGATTAGTAACGCAAGGAGTTCCCTAACTTTTGTTGATAGTAACAAAAACTGAAAAGAGAAATTCCACACCTCTCAGCTGCTCTCTGAAATTATACTGATTCTGTTTCTGCAATTAAAACCTCGAGATCATAACCAAACACTCAGTTAACTTTTTCTAAGCTCTAGGGAGGAGAGAAGCTGACACAGTTTTAGATTAAATGACATTTCGTAAGCAAATGCTTTCAACTTTTCAGATACAGTCATGCCTCGCTATTTGGTGTGGGAGAGAAAGAAGAGGAGTAGAGGGTATTCTTACAGACATGTGTGGGCTACGTGAATGGCTTTATGATGTTCACGCTGCTGGCATTTGTGAAAAGATACAGAATTGGGTCACCAAATTATCTTAATAAAAACGAGATGCTTGTAATCTCTAACAAGCTGTTGTATTTTCTGAAAGTATAGAAAGTACCAGAAATTAGTACAAATTTCCAAAATTTTCTGAGAATAAATTATTTTAGTCATTAATGGAAAATAATGAGATTATAAACAATTTGAAAATTTTTACATTGCAACTATATAATAATGCTTTTTGAGGAACAGTTCTTTCAAGAATGAGTTCTGAATAGATCTCTTTAACACGTTAGAGATTTTTTAAAAAGACAATCCACACAACAGAGAATGGACCTTTGTGCCTATTAATTAAATGAATCCTACTGTTTCCCTGCTTGATACAAAATACAATTATAGTTTTTAAGGTGATCCTTCATATTTTACAGGAAGCCCTGACATTTCCTACTTTCTAGATATCTGTATAAAAATACCTTTTGGTCAGGAAAGACGCCTTTGTGTTACAAAATGTAGCTTGAACGATAAGTTACATCAGTTCTGACTTATGTAACTTTCTGACCTAAAAATACTGCTGTTTTTGGAACTACAAAATATATAGCTTGTTGCTGAGATTGAGCAGCCTGGGCAGGAAAATGTTAGTGTTACACAAATTCACATTTTAAATGTATTCTTTTTTAATGAATTAAATGTAAATGGGAAGATTTGGTATTTATTATGCATTTATTGATTCAACAAATATTTATCAAGCACCTATCATGTTCTATTAAAGGAGCTAAATGCCTGAATTCAAAGATACATAAAACAGTCTTTGCTCTCAATAGAATCACAATCCAGCTTCTTCACTCTGCAGAAAGGATGATGTCATCTGTAAACTCCTCTTGTCTACCTCAACTCTTTACAGTCAGAAACATAAACTAATATTAAAATCAGAATAAAGATGATAATTCTTCCCTGTATCTTATATACTTGAAATTAATTACAGGTCATCTTAGTGGTCATTTTAATATAGAAGCGAAAGTAAAGGAGTCTAGTTAATTCATCTGAGCAGTTATCTTCAAAATATATATTTACAAATAAGATAAAGAAACCAAATGTTTCCAAAATATAATTCTATCCTGATATTCATAAACACAAAGCATTCAATGGTAGGCAAGATTGCTATCATTACTATTATTTACATATAATCATTTACCAAAATCCCTTGGCAACTTTGGAAGAATTCTTGAAAAGTGACTTTCTGTGATGCATCATTTTAACATGAATGAGATATTATAAATGGTTTTTAAATCTTGATTTTTTTAGCTCCTTTCCACCTCTAAAGCCTCATGTTAAATCACAGTAATCTAAAAAAGAATAGGGCCCAAGAATAGACTCTACATAGGCAACAAATCTAGGTTTTAATTCTTGCTGTTTGTTGCCTCTGAAATACATTTAGAAGTCAATTAATTTCAAATACCTTTAATGTCAGTCCAAAGGATAACACCAATGGAAACACCTCACATAAGTGTAAAATCAACAGCTGACTCAAAACGTCACATGGAAAATGTGTAGCCTTTCATTGTGAAAATGCCTAATGTTGCAACAGCACCAGAGTTTGCATTCCTTTGAAAAGGATTTTGTTAACATATTTAACCTACATGATAAATAAAGATCTACGGTAGTAGATAGACTTAAGGTGAGAAGGTAATTAGATGACATGCTTTCCAAGGTTTCTACCAGCTTTAAATTCTGTGACAGAAAGAAATACTAGGTATAATTTGCCCCAGTGCTGTTGTTCATTCTTATTCCATGGTAATTATAACTGTGTGACTTTATTATCATGAGCTCCCCAAAATTTCCTAACTCCCTTCTCCAGCCACCTATATCTAATGGTTTATACTTTCTTTTTAAAGGTCTCATTTTCTATTCTGAATGACCCCACTGCCACAATGAAGAGAACGCCCTCACCCTCTTAAATGATCATATACCCCAGTTGTTATTGGCTCTGGCTATTATAGTTGTAAACGTGTAACTATTCTAAGTAGCTAAGAAAACTGCTTACAGCTTAGCAGTTTTATGGAACAATGTAATCAAGAACATGATAACCACACTCCTTGTATAACACACGTAGATGTTGAGAGATGAGATCTGTAAACACAGCTTCACGACCATTTTTCTGTCTTCTCTATTATAACAACTGCGTCCGTCCACCCTTCCATCACCATACCTATCTATGTGGTTGCTGAGAGATCCACAGCTTCTCCTGTTTCTTCTTCTTTTGTTTCAGCCCCCTCACCTACTTTCTCATTCTCCATCTCTGTTTCAACCTTTTCTCCTGTCTCACCTGGAGAAGTAACCAAAGGAGATATTAAGAGATGCCCATTTAGCATTAAAAATAAAGTACCCCACAGCTGGTTTCCACTGGGGGCAGCTCTTAATCTTAAGGTCTAAACAGTAAGTTTTTCAGGTGGTGTCAAGAAAGGTGATCGCCTTGGTTCTCTCAGATCCCCTGAATGGCAGATGTCAATGAACATCTCCGAGTCTTGGCATTCTCATATAAAGTCAAGATGCAGAATTAGCCAAGAAATGACAGGAGTACATGTTACAAATAGAAAGTCCCATTTATATCTAAATCAAAAGCTGGGGGCCGGCCCCCTGGCTTAGCGGTTGAGTGCGCGTGCTCCACTGCTGGCAGCCCAGGTTCGGATCCCGGGCGTGCACTGACGCACCGCTTCTCCGGCCATGCTGAGGCCGCGTCCCACATACAGCAACTAGAAGGATGTGCAGCTATGACATACAACTGTCTTCTGGGGCTTTGGGGGAAAATATAAATATATAAAATTATAAAATAAATAAATAAAAAGCTGGTCTAGGGGTGCCCAGAACAGGGGTGCTCTGTCTTGGTTGGCCATTGTGTTTAAAGAAAACAATCATTAAACATTTAAAGATTGAAAACATTTAAAAATCTGGACGTTGCACATACAAATTTGTTTCCTAGGAAGTCCGTTTTGGCAACACTGACCCCACTCTCGTGGGTGGAGCCAAGAGCAGCTGCCTCTTTCGACAGGAGTGTGCTCCTGTTCACCGAGGCCCCAGGGCTCCCACGACATTACAGGTGCCCCTCACTTCACTCATCCTCAGTATCCTAGTCGCCAGCCCTGGTCTAACAAACACATGCTGTCACTTGCTTCCCCCTTGTTATTCCCGGAGCACTTTCACACACCTTTGCTAAAGCACTTACCTCAATAGAGGGCAGTAATTTATTGACATTCTGTCTTCTCCCATCAGACTATGAGCCCCTTGAGAACAAAGACTATCTCTTACTCACTCCTTCTGCACCCCAGCACCTAGCATACGATTAGGCACTCAAAAACTGCAGTGTTGATAAATGAAAGAATTAAGAAACACATGGATGAACACTTCACTAAATTATACTATAGTGTGAAGCTAAAATTTACCAAAATGTAAATCATGCCCCAGAAGAAATGTTATTTTTTTATTATAACTCCAATAAAGAACAGTATGGATACCATTTGTCTTACGCTGGTAAAGTATATTTAAAAAAATCATATGCCAAGATATAGTACATGTTCTCTGGTCTTGTCAAAAAGATAAAAAGACCATAGGAGGACAGGAGCAGACGGACAGTAATTTTCTAAGGACAAGATTGGCAAAGATGAAAATTACACTCCAAGGTCTGTTATTGGTATATTTTTTCATTAGAAGGTCAATTCCTCTACTAACCATCTTTACTTTGGATCCTCATATCATACATGGGGGCTAATGAGGAGTGAACTTGAAAAAAAATTCAGAAATTTTAACATGTTGCCTTCAATATTCTATTCAACAGTGAAACTCTAGGTTAAAAATTTGGACACAGACTATGCTTTAGAAAATTTTTGCTGGAAAGCCAAATGCCTATTTCCTAGGTATGGAAGCCTTTTTGGTTTGGGTCAAATGAACTTCAGCCACCTGCAACAGAGATTTCAATGACTGTGTGTCAGCCACCTACCCCCTACCCCCAGAGATGATCTCTTATGGAGCACATCTAAACATCCTGAATCTTTGACAGCACAACTTTTACCTTCAATGTGTTGGTCCTCTTCATTAGTGTGAATTTTCCTGACCATTTCCACATTTGTCCCTGTTTCTAGAATTCCTGCTGAACGCTCCATGTTTCCAACAATTTCTTCAGGTTGAATCTGCTCCGTGTTTCCTGAACCTTCACAAGTTTTATGGAGTGAATCATTATTTACAACTGTTTCGACAAGCTGACTTCTGTCCAATACTTCTGGACATTCATTCTCTGTGGGAATTGCTTCTAGAAGTTGGGACTGCTCATCTTTTCCCAATGTTTCTTGAAGTTGCTGCTCTTCAGCTGTTTCCACAAGCTGACTTCTGTCCAATATTTCTGGAGATTCAGTCTCCTTGGGAACTGTTTCTGGGAGTTGAGACTGTTCATCCTTTCTCATTGCTTCTTGAGGTTGTGGCTCTCTCAGTGCTTCCAGAGGTGGAGTTTTCTCAGCTGTTCCTAGAGGTGTCATCTCTCTGGCAGTCTGCGGAATCTCAGTACCTCGCATTGCTCCAGGAGAGTCCCTCTCTCCTGCTGTCCTCAAAAGCTGACAACTGGCTTCTGTTCCTAAAGGTTCAGTCTCAGCATTTCCTTTTAAAGGTTGAACCTCTGTCACTGCTTCCATGTTTTTCTTCTTTTCTCCTGCTCCTGAAGTATCATCTTTGCGACCTGGCTGAGGTGGCCCAGACTCCTTAGATCCCTCTAGAGGCTGCGTCTTTTCCGTGGATCCTGGTTGGTCTACAGCATCCTTTGCCAGGGCCTCTTCAGGGAGGGATTTAACACCATTAGCTGTAGACACTGCTGAAATCTTGAGCTTTTCTAATGGAGGAAGGCATTCCTCTTGTACCTTGCCATAAAAAGTAGACTCTCTTCCCAGTGTGCATGGTTTTGGCTGCGCAAAGCAGGACTCACTTTCTTCTGTGGTTGAAAAATACATATTTGAAGTTAGTTTTTGCTCATTCATTTGAAAAAGAAAAAGAAAAGAAAAAAATACAAATTATTGTTTAGTTTCTATCTTGAGAAAGTGTATTGCTATCAACAAGTAGATTTAACAGTTCAAGACAATCCTAGGTACAACTGAGTACAGAAAGGCCATACCACGACCCCACACTCCATAAGTCAAATCTCTTACTGTCTTCAGCTCACACACCTCATCTTAAACATGAGATGAACGTCCTCCAAAACCACAGTTTTTTCCTGTTTGCTCCTTGTGCACCTTGTCAGGGCCCCTGCCCATATTCTAATTTAGCACGTTTGTTTCTCATGTTCTTTTCTCTGTCCCACTCTTTGTCCTCCTTAGACCAGTAGAAGATGTCACCGTGTGTGGTCCTCGGACTGCTTGAGAGGTCTTTTTTTCCTTCGAAAGCAGAGTGGCCCTCAGTGAAAGGAAAAGGCCCATGACAGAGAAGCCCCACTGGGTAAAGACTACGATGTCTGGGAAGGAAAGTGGCAGGGACAGTTCAGCCTGAGTTTCATTACATGTAGGGGGCACAGCGGGAAGAGACATCAAGAGAGCTTTGGGAAACATACATTCTAATTCTAGCTCTTCCTCCAACTGTGTGACCTTGGGAACTTAGCTCCCAGTGATCTCCTCTGTAAAATGGCAGTGAATCTCTCTCTCCCACCTAACCTCTCTCAGAGTTGCATGAAGCCTCATATCACATTAAACAATGAATGCAAAAGTGCTCTGGACAGTTTAAGATAAGCAACTTGGCAACAGGATTCTACTCTTTGAGCCAGTGATCCTACTTCTAGAAATTTATCTTAAAAGCATAAACATCAGGAAAATGCTTTGGGGAAAATTATATCATCCCAGTATTCTTTATAATAGCAAAAGCTGGCAAACAGCTTAAAAGTCTAATAATATGAGGGAAAGATAAATATTCCACCGGATGGAGTGAAACAAGATGATAATGAAGACCATATGCTAAACTAAGAAAAGAATTATGATATAATAAGTTCAAAAATCAGCACTCACAGTTGGATTAATCAAATGAAATAATGCATATAACGTGTTTTTTGGCACAAGGCCTGCTGTGCAATTAAGTGCTTAATAAGTTAGCTATAATTTTATATACAGTATGATTACAGCAATGTGGAAAGGAAGGAAGGAAGGGATGAAGAGAGATAGGAAAAGAGGAAAAATAAATCACAAGTAGAGGGGGGAAATACTAGAAGAAAATAAACCAACATATTAAAATGGGCCTCTAGGTGATATATTTCCTTTTGTGTTTTTTTCCCAAAGATTTTTTTCTCTTGATCTTTTGTCCCTAAATTACCCCTCCCCCTCCGTTATATACACATATAGTTTAAAGAGTTATCTGCTTATCCAATGTAAGTTAAGATATATAACTAATACTCAGGTCTCCTGTCCCATTTCCTCTTCTCTAGGGGCAAATATTTTCATTCTTTTAGCTTTTTTGGAGGGATATTTTTTTCTATATCTCTAAGTGAATTGCTACTTCATGATTTTTCAGTTTGGGCATTTCAGTTAACTCCCACTATGGAAAATAAAGAATTAGCTCTTTTTTTCCCCACCCTCTCCCATTACATAATCACATTTCCTTTCCATTCAGTAGTTGTATATTAATGATCTAAAATAGTAATCATGTTGTCATTTGGGCTATATCAATACTCACTTATACGCACATATAATGAATACGTCTGCTAGGAAGAACTGAGCCATATAGTAAGCTATTACTTTGTGTAAACACTTTTTTTGTTTTTCCCTGAGTTAATAATTGTCATGGTTATTCACTTCCTTAGTTTATGTATTATCTTTAATTCAACTCACTGCCAACTGTTTCTCTTTTTAATACATTTATTCATATCAAATAGCTTCCCACCCTGCCTCTGGGACTGTGTTTGAATCCCCCTGTGGAGAGGAAATGGAGCCTGAGGCTGGAGAAGCAGAGTTTAGGAAGGATTTTGTGAGATGCAGGGCACAGGCTGTGGGCCCCGGGGGCCGCCTGACTGGGAGGAGGGCTATCCTTCACCTCCCCTGCTGGCCTCATCATGAATGAAGGCTTCAAATTAACAGCACGTAAGGCAACTTAACAAAAGTGATTTCTCAGGTCTATAAAGAAATTCATTACGACAAGACAATTCATTTAGATATCACACAAAGGGGTTGCCTTAGGGAATTAACAAGGAAATGTGTTAATACACTAATCACAGATGTCTGCCAAATTATATTTTCTGGTAAAATAGTTATTACAGTAATTAGTACTGTCAGTTAAATGAGATGAATGATTTTCATCCAGCAGTGCCAGCTGAGAGTGCATTCTAAAGGCATCATTCTTCTAGAGCAGAAAGCTGTGGGAAAAAAAAATGTCGACACACCCAAATCATAGCCACTCAATTTTATACTTTGAAAAATATATTATGCTATCAGTCTAAGTCAAGTTTTTTCCTCAAAACCAAAAGCTTTGTGAAAATTTATTTATCCACAAGTGGTGGCATAAGTGTCCAAGGGATCTATCAATTTTTGCCATAACTAGAACATTTATGCCCATGATGACAGTATCAATTTCCATTCTCATGTACTTTTCCTAATCTCACTGGTATACTTGAAGTAGGTGGATGTCCTCAACATATAATATTTTTATAACACAACCTGAAAATAGTCAGCCAAGCTGGGAAATATACAAAAGAATATCACTGTCTCTAATATTTTTCTAAGGTAGCCCAAAGGAGATAAAATACCTTTAAAATGATCACAAAAAAAAAAAATAGAGAAAATGCTAGAAGTGTAGTGACATATTCATTTTGTAATTTATACTGATTCACTGCACTCTGACTGAATTTTGAAATAAATGTATTTTGGAGGTAATAGCTCCTAATTAATTGCTCAAAAGTTCTTTTTCCTATGTGATAGAGGAGAGCAATCTGCTTTAAAAGAGAGGACAGAGATCTTACAAGCTTGAAAATGACACCTATAATGAGGAGGGTTTGAATCCTGGTTCCTCCACTTACTAGCCTTACTAAGCCTCTTCGTGCCTGTGTCATCATCTGCAGAGTGGGAAGAGGAGAGCAGAGGATTACATGAGTTAATACCTGGAAAGCACTAGCACAGTGACTAGCACCCACTAAGTGACAATCAGTGTTAGCCATCAGTAGTATTAAACTTCGATTTAATAGAATCTTGACGGCCCTAACAAGGAAGAGACTGTGATGGAGAAACAGAAAAGTAAAGTAATTTCATTCCTTCTAATACTGCTACCTTTCTCTGAGCCTATTCAGAAAGAAGAAAGATCAGAGTAAATAAATGAAAAGGTTGGAAAACAAACGGTTGTTTCAAACCACCTCTCAGAGAACACAACAATAAAGTCTACAATTACCACTAAAACTTCCTTTCAGGCACCAGATTTCATATCCTTCAGAACGTTCTTATCCCCGAGCTGCTGAGGGAAGTACAATTTTTTGGATTCATATGACCTCCCTCCTCTTCAGCTGGAGAGGGCATTCTAGACCATTCTGATATTAGATGTGAATTCTGATTCCAACATTTTCTTAACTGTGCAATCTAGACAAGTTTCTAACCTCTCTGGACCTCAGTTTCCTTATCTGTAAAATGGGGCTATTATGTTTGCCTTTCAGGCTTATTAGGAGAATTGACTGAGGTGATGACATGTGTAATTACCCAACATGGTGTGTGACATGAGAAGGTACTCAGTAAACAGAGACACGGGCTATGGCTACTCAGGTTTCTCACTGCATGGGGCATCCTGCTGAAGGGGCAACTGAGAGCTGAAGTCCAGCCTGTGTGCACCTGCCAGACTGCATGTGTTAGGGATGGGGACAGCTCCCTTTTCTAATTTCACAAAGGTCCTTTGTGAGTCAGCAGTGGCCCTGTCAATAAATTATAGCTAACTCTGTCAATAAATTATAGCTAACTCAGCAACAGAAAGAATGAACTGCAACATTAAAGGACTTGGATAAACAGCCCCTGAACACTATCAAGCTGTTGATGTTGACCTATAAAATTCTGTTGTTACCATGATAAGTATTAAAACATAATTGTTGATGGATAATGGAATAGTATTCATCATGTCAGTCATGATTTGCTTGGACTTGACTGGCATTAATAAAGGCCACTGATAGTATTTATATAAATATGTTTCATTCTGTTTGTTGGCTTTGATTTCATTTATTCATCAAGTATCTACTATATGACAGCTCTGGGCTGAGCAGAGCATTACAGCAGTTAACCAGAAAGATCTGGTCTCTACTATCCTGGAGTTTACTGTCTACAGGGAAATTCAAATAACAGTTACTTTGCTGATTAAGTACAGCTTGGTATCTACATATTATCTCTTACCCAAGGATTTCCACGTGCTCCATCCACATGGTTTTGTGAATCTCCACATACCTCCTTGAGGCAGAGGAAGGTACTACATCATTTCTTCTAGCACTCTAACTTGAAAAGCAGATCTTTTGTCCACAAACAGGAGATATTCTATGCCTAATCTGTATTATTATGTAATAAATATTGTGGACAGATGCATTGTTTCCACATCTGAAGTTGTTTAAAGATATGTCTGTTTCCTGAACCCTACATTTTATCAAATCATACACTGCTCTGGGCCTAATCCTGTGGTGCTCATTCTCTCTCTTGATTCTGTTGTAAGTTGATCCATGCACAAATTTGTTGTGACAGCTGAACTAATAGAACCCTGTTGCAAGCACTGTTGTGATAGGCCCACAAAGAAATTAAATACTAGGCAACATTACAGAAGGGATTAGAACTAGACCTAACATACCTGAAATTCACATTATGGTGGAAGCTGTTCAAGTCAGTTCATTACCCTAATCAGAAATGAAGTTTCTACCCAGCAAGGAGAAAGACTTGAGGTCAATATTTCCTATCCCATGGCTATGACATATCAGACATCCCAAGGACCTCATTGGCCTGTCTGCTGGGTTTTCTAGAGATTCAGTGAGAAAGGGGGATCCTGGTATTTTCCCTTGCTGCCACTATTTTTCGGTTCTTGTAGCTTTTGAGCTTTGGGACCAGGGATGCAACATGCATGGGCTCCAAGTGGAGAGTCTGCTCATCTTCCTTCTCATTTTCTTACTATTCTTTCTCCTCAATTCCATTCTATCATCTATCCATCCATCCAAAAACCATTTGTGGAGCTAATAGTGCTGCTCTTCTAGATGTTTTTGCCCTTTTCCTTCATCAAAGTTTGTAAAAATACTGTCTTCATGTGCCATGGCACAAATGCTAATCCCCAAGGGAGCATTCTATCGGTCAGTAGATGTTAACAAGGCACTCATTTTGAAGAGAGGTGAACTTAAGCAATATCCCATGTAACTGAAGTATGAAACTGTCAGCCAAAGAAATCCTGTAGAGGGCAAATAAAAATCGGACAAACCACTTTTCTTTTCTTTTCTTTTTTTTTTTCTTGAGGAAGATTGGCCCTGAGCTAACATCTGCGCCAATCTTCCTCTATTTTGTATGTGGGACACCACCACAGCATGGTTTGACGAGCATGGTATGTAGGATCAGCACCCAGGCCGCCAAAGAGGAGCACACGAACTTAACCACTACACCACTGGGCTAGCCTCCCACTTTTCTTTTTTAGTAGAATAACCTGAATTTACATATCTAAAATTAGTTTTGACCATTACAAAGTAAAGGCAATAAAGTTTGAAGGTAAACCTAATTTTGAAATGTAACTATAGAGAATCAAGAACATGTAGTTGGAAAGATACTTCTGGAACACTTGATAAGCACACTTGGAGATGTGGGGCTCCTGCCTAGATGAGAGGCTGACATTTAACAGCTACAGAGCCAGTCATCAAGCCGTGACAAATAATCACCTCCTTCAGATATGATTTTCCAATTTCATTGTCTTTGATTTCTTTTAGACTCCTATAACATAAACTCTTATTTCAAAAAAGCTATTGCATAAAAAATTACTTTTAAAATTATTTGCCAGTAAACAAGACAGTTTCGTGGATTGATGGTCATTATTGGCACATGGCGATCCAACATTTGGGCAGAAATCTAGTCTACAAAATTAAAGGCATCTCAATGAACAAGGAAGAAGAGAGAGAAAGTGACGATTATGTCTTTGATATGTACAAATTGTGACTCTTCACCAACCTAACCAGGCCTCGTGCACCATGCTTCTCTAGGAGGAACAACAGTGGCTAACATTTATTGAGGGACTCTTCCTAGAGCTTTATATGAATTATCTCATTCAATCTTCGAACAACTCCACAAGGTAGGTCCGTTATCCCCATTATACAGCTGAGGAAATTATGGCACAGAAAGATTAAGAACCTTTATCTGGAAGAGGCACACAGCTAGTGAGTGGCAGAGCCCAAGGAAGTTTGATTCCGCCTTGAAGATTTAGGTGTTTTAAGGCAAATTGTGGGGGCCGGCCCCGTGGCTTAGTGGTTAAGTGTGCGCACTCCCCTACTGGCGGCCCGGGTTTGGATCCCGGGCACGCACCGATGCACCACTTCTCCAGCTATGCTGAGGTGGCGTCCCACATACAGCAACTGGAAGGATGTGCAACTATGACATACAGCTATCTACTGGGGTTTTGGGGAGAAAAAGGAAAAAAAGGAGGAGGATTGGCAATAGATGTTAGCTCAGGGCCGGTCTTCCTCAGCAAAAAGAGGAGGATTGGCATGGATGTTAGCTCAGGGCTGATCTTCCTCACAAAAAAAAAGAAAAAAAAGGCAAATTGTGGTCCCCAAACCTGTACCATCAGCATTACCTGGGAGTTGTTTTTTTTTAATGCTGGCTTGCAGGCCCCACACCAGATCCATTGAACCAAAATCTGTATTTTAACCAGATCCCCAGATGGTTAGGTTATCTATGGCAGCATTCTGGGGTCACCACAGAAAGGCGTAAAGGAGCTAGTTAGGAAAGACTAAAGTGGATGATGAAGATAGAGAACTGTCGGGTGTAGGCGTCCCTCATTCTCCACAGACATTGCTGTCCATCTTCAAACACCTGCTGTCGTCTCCGTCCTCATGTAGCGTGCCACGGTCAGCATGAGAGCTGAGGTGAGTAGACCGCTTTGGCAATGAATCAAGGGCCTGAGCTGGTCTAAGTGAGCTCCACAGTGCAGAGGAAGATTTTTCTCAACCTTCCTTCATTTCAGAGAACTGGCTGGGTTTGCTAAGTCTCCACCTTGGCTAGGTGAGGAAAAAGAAGTCTTCTAATTTCTCATCTGAAGTTAAGGTTAATACTTGCTCTGCCTGGCACTCCAAGAGCTGTGAGCAAGTGGCTACACCACTGTGAGTTGGCTGCTCTCCTGGTGGGGTCACCGTGCCCGTGCCTGACTTGGTCAGGGTGCAGTGCGCAAAGGCCTGTGGCCAAGAGCAGGTGTCTGTGCTTGAGTAGGGAGTAGCCCTATTAGCAGTTAGCAAACTTGTGACTGGGATGGAATACTTAAATCTTCAACAGAGCCGTCACAGTCACATCAGACATTTGGGCCTCAAGTCCAGGTGGTTAGTGCACCCTGAGAGTCCCTAGTACTAGAAAGAGCGGTGGGCAGACCAAGGAGGAGTATGACGCCAGGTCTTTCAGCTAACCACTGCTACTACTCTCTCAGGTTAGGGATCCACATGCAATTCAGATGACTTTGCTTCCATGGTTAGGAAAGAGTACCGACTACATTAAGAGAAGTGGGGGGTTTTCTTTCCCAGAACGAAAAGCCACTTGGAAGAAAGCAGAAGTCTTCCTCTCACAGTCCTATGCACCCTTGAGGCCAGCACTGGGCTTCTGGCACAGACATTTGAAAACTGAATGGAATGAATTTCTTTTCTTCATAAAACAGAGCATAAAAATAAGCTTTCATCTAGTAAGAAGCAGGTTTGACCAAGAATCAGGGAAATGATTAAACTTGAAGATTTCAGTCAGATTAGACTATAAAACATAAATCTATAGTTACCCTTCTTTAAGCTTCAGAGTCTCCAAAAGGAGTATTAGAGAAGTTTATGAGGCAGTGGTAAGTCATGTTGAGAACATGTATCCTTGATATGATGTGATGAAGTATCCTTGATACCTCTGTGGTCTTCCTCCCAAAATCCCACAGTCTCCATAGCGTCATAAGAAAAACATCAGACAAATCCTAATTGAGGGACAGTTTATAAAATATCCACCCGTAATCCTCAAAACCTACAAGGTCATCAAAAACAAGTCTGAGAAACTGTCATAGTCAAGACGAGCTTAAGGAGACATGAAAACTAAATGTAATGTGGTACCCTAGATGGGATTCTGGAACAAAAATAAGACATTAGAGAAAAACTATGGAAACCTGAATAAAGTATGGACTTTCATTAATAATAATGTATCAGTATTGGTTCATTAATTGTGACAAATGTACCCTACTAATGTAAGATGTTAATAATAGGGGAAAGTGCGTGTGGAGTATATGGGAATTCTCTATACTATCTTCATAATTTTTCTGTAAATCCAAAACTATTCTAAAATAAAGTTTATTTTTAAAAAATTATAGTAGCAAAAGTACAAGAGCAAGTACCTAGCAAAATAAGATCTGGTAAGCCCTAGAAAAATTGTTTCATTAACTTTGGCCATTCGCGTGCCACCTTTATGACTTTTAAATATTTTTGTAATGCTTGTGCTATTACTGACTTAATATTTTTAATTGTCACTGTCCTTTAAGAAATTTACTAAAAAGAAAAAAAGTCAGGAAATCAACAAATTCAGAGATCTATAAGTTGATCTAGAAGAAAAATACAAAACTTGATCTTGGAAAAGCAATAAAGAAAAATTTAGATTTACTAAAATTAATATTAATGACAGATAATTTATATTGAGGACTTATTAGACAATATTCTAGGCCAGGGGTCAGCAAATTTTTTCTGTAAAGGGCCAGATAATAAATATTTCAGCTTTGCTGAGCATAGCGACACTATTGCCACTACTCAACTCTGTCATCGTAGTGAGAAAGCAGTCATTGACAATATGTAAATGAATGGGCATGCCTGTGTTCCAATAAAACTTTATTTACAAAAACAGGTAGTGGGCTGGATTTGGCCAGCAGGCCAGTTTGCCAATTCCTGTTCTAGGCAACATTTAGGCTACATTCTGGGTGCATTACATGTATTAACTCATTTATCCCTCAAAACGACTCTATGAAATAGGTACTATTGTTAATGCTATTTTATAGATGAAGTCACTGAGACATAAAGAGGTTAAGTGGCTCAAAGTCACACAACTAATAAATGATCCTGAACCAGGATTTGAACCCAGACAGTCTAACTCCAGACCCACCTTCTTAATAGCACTCTACTATCTCTCAGTATACTGATTTTCTCTCTGTCTCTCTCTCACACACATTAATTCGAGGTGTACAGGTAATCAGAGCCTCTCACAACCATCTAGTCTGTAGAGACTACTCCAGCACAAACAAAGGAAGTTAGCCAAAGGAAACTATGTGGTTCCTATCAGTCTTAGGAAAATGGAAAAGGCTAAGAATAGGCCAAAAAAATCAACTAAAGAAAAAAAGAAAGAGTTCCTTAATATTATCAATGGTAGTGAGGGAAAGAAAGATGCAAGGAGGATGGTTTGGGGAGGACATTTCAACAGAGGTCCTTGCTGGGGTGGCTGAAGGCAGATGTTCTCTTTCAGTAAGAGAAACTCCTAGTGAAAATGATAGAGCAGTTGGACTGCATATCCCCCGTGTGTCATGGCACACAGAGAATGTGATATTTGTGCAGCACACTGGGGCAGACAGACGAAGCTGCACCTAGAGCGCTGGGGCTGTCCAGACCCTCCCAGCTGCCCTAAAGGCTGGGAGAAATGTTGGCACACTCCAACCCCGTCCCACAGGCTGGGAAGCTCTAATACATACAACAAAGGGACAAATATATTTCGGTCACCATAGACCAGAGCAGCATTAGCTAGGCAAGGCTGAGAAGATAATAATGATAGATGAATCAGGGCAGTCTGCAAAGTGTGGAATGTTCTCATCCTGCAGGGACCATTTAGGACTAGGTTTTAAAGGTAAGCTGCTAAAGAGAGCAGAAAGGGCCTTTTCACTGAATGTAAAGATAAATATATAACAGGCTTGGAAAAGTATTGTCCCTAAATGGGAAACTCCTTGTGAAGGGAGCAGACAATTAACTGATAGACAAAAAAACATTTGGTTTGAATTTCCAAAATATATAAAGATCTCAGACAACTCAACAACAAAAAAACAAACAACCCCATCAAAAAATGGGCAGAGGATATGAACAGACATTTTTCCAAAAAAGATACACAGATGGCCAACAGGCACATGAAAAGATGTTCAACATCACTAATTATTAGGGAAATGCAAATCAAAACTACAATGAGATATCACCTTACACTCATCAGAATGGCTATAATTAACAAGACAAAAAATAACCAATGCTGTAAAGGATGTGGAGAAAAGGGAACCCTCATACACTGGTGGTAGGAATGCGAACTGGTGCAACCACTATGGAAAACAGTATGGAGATTTCTCAAAAAATTAAAAATCGAAATACCATATGATCCAGCTATCCCACTTACTAGGTATTTATCCAAATAACTTGAAATCAATAATTCAAAGAGATTTATGCACCCCTATGTTCACTGCAGCATTATTCACAATACCCAAGATGTGGAAGAAACCCAAGTGCCCATCAACTGTTGAATGGATAAAGCAGATGTGGTATATATATACAATGGAATACTACTCAGCCATAAAAAAACACAAAACCGTCCCATTTGCAACAACATGGATGGACCTTGAGAGTATTATGTTAAGGGAAATAAGCTGGACAGAGAAAGACAAGCACCACATGATTTCACTCATACGTGGAAGATAAACAAATCTGCATCTGGAACAGCTGCAAAGAAGTCGGCAAAGGCTAGGGGCTCAGGTCATACTGAGCAGCCTCTTGAGCATGAGTCATTGCAATCTTCGGCCTATGGGGTCAAGTTCATTTGACATCTGCTATCTTAGATGATGTTAATTGGTGCTATTTTGATGTCCACTTTGAATTATACTGTCATGTCCACAGAGTACATTGTATGTAAATGAAATGTGACTTCTGGTGACCTGGAGAGTAGACAGATAGGGCAGAGATGTCATTTTCTTTCTTGCATCTTCTTCTTGCACATTGGGCAGACATGTCATGATGCTTCTCGCATCTTCTTGCATCTTGACTTTCCTACTTAATGTACATTTGGACACTTTACTTATCTCAACTGGCCTAATATGATGTGCTCATCTCAAAGCAAATTAAAGCCATACAGATTTGAATGTCAAGAAGTGTTCAATATGAATAAAGAGCATGTTATCAGGTCTTGAGGTCTTTTATCTTATTAGAAAAGCCAACCTAGAGGAGAGGCCAAAGGGACTGTGGGGTATGTAGGCTGAGAAAAGAGGGTCACAGGTGTGGGGCTATAGCCAACCAGTCACCACAGCCCAGCCCAGTTTTCCTGGGGACCCCAAAACCCTTTAGGCCCTTCCATGGGGAAGAAAGTGGTGTCAGCTGAACTTGCTCCTACGACACTGGTTGCCTTTCTTTTCTCGGTCTATTTCCAATGACCACCCCTTGTTTCTGAGCACACTAGCATTGCCTGGCTTATTTCACCCTCTCAAGAAGCACAATTCCCATGGAGTTTTAGCTGTTAAAAACAATGTGGGTTGTTTTTTTGTTTTTTTTCAATCTTCATCATTAAAGGACAAAACTCTGACATTCTTAAATATATACAAAAGAAGGAACTCTTGGGCCGGCCCCGTGGCTTAGCGGTTAAGTGCACATGCTCCGCTACTGGCGGCCCAGGTTCAGATCCCGGGCACTCACCGACGCACCACTTGTCAGGCCACGCTGAGGCGGCGTCCCACATACAGCAACTAGCAGGACGTGCAACTGTGACATAGAACTATCTACTGGCTTTGGGAGAAAAAGGGGAAAAAAAAAAAAAAAAAAAAGAAGGAACTCTAGAGCCTGAAGGCAATTCCCAAGGAGGGGTTCAAGGAATGTGAACAATAGCAACAGCCCTGGGAGGTAAAGAAGCTTCTGAGGTCATTATGGTACTTTCCAGACATTAACACTCACTTGGAGAGCTATATTCTGGTATTATGCTTTAAAAAGAAATCGTTATGTAGTACTACCTACACTTATACATACCAGGATTCGAAGTTTGATGCTTTTTATCAGTTTTGGTGAGCCTTTCAGTAACCCCCACAAGTACTAGGTTTTTATTTTAAACTTGATGTTGTAAAACATTAACATAGAAGCAAACCTGTACACGTGAGCTGGACATGTGGCAACCTTACAGAGAAGCATGATTTCACAGAACACAATAAAGCTTTGTTGCGTTGTGTTGACCTTTAACTGCATGGCTAGAAGACCCTCTTCACAACCCAACACGCTCTTCCGGAGCCCATCTCGCCAATGTTACCTTCCAGTTTCTGTTATTCCCTGGGTCCTGATTCTTACTCTCTCTCTGCTTTTTTAAGTAGTACTCTCATCCCCCTGAATCCCCGTCTCTGTCCATCCATCCATTCATCCACTCACCCACTCAACAGATATGGATTGCATTTCTGCTACATGAAGGTCACACAATGAGTTCTGGCAGAATCAGGACTACACCCAGATGGAACAGGAGTTTGTGAAAAGAGCAGGGGCTATGGAGTCACACACACTGGGTTTAAGCCCCAGCTCCATCACTTACTAGCTCTGAAAACTTTAGCAAGTTACTTATTCTTACTAAGCTGCAGTTTTCTTGCTATATTTGGTGATACTAATGTTTGCTTTATAAGGCTCTTGTCAGGATTAAACAAGATCATGGACTAAAGTACCTGGAACCAAGAGGGTGCTCCTACCTTGTCTGCTGACTCCTGCTCCATACCCATGTTTTGCTGCGGCTGCACTAATGTTGGAAAGTCTTCAATTTTAGAAAAAGGTTTATTGTATTGTTGATGAGAGCGTAAACTGGTACAACCCTGTGGGGACATTTAGGCAGTTATCTATCAAAACTAGAAACACACATACCCTTTGACCTAGTAATGCCACTTCTGGGAAACGGTCCTACAGATATTCAAAATGACTCAAAATGAGGTATGTATAAAGGAATTCATTGCAGCCTTGTTTGCAACAGGAAAAGACTAAAAACAAATCAAATGTCCCTCAATAGGAGACAGGTTAAATAAATCACACAATGGATTATTAAGCAAGGGTAAAAAAGGAGAAAGAAGTCTCTAAATGTCAATATAGAAAGATCTCCATATTGTTAGGTGACAAAAACAAGGTGAAGAGTAGCGGGTATAATACACTACACTTTATGAATAAAGATGAGAGAGGTAAATAATATTTGCAGTGTATAAAGAAACTTTGGAAAAATACACACAAAAAAAATATTTGCCCATAAGTATGACTGGTGGGAATGGGTGGGAGTTGTACTTTTCACTGCATGCATTTTTCAAATGTTTTCAAATTTTTGAACCATGTATGGAGTTCTTATATTCCATTTTAATTAGCTGTCTGTAAGAACCAGGCCTACCACAAGACTTACCAAGCATTTTCTGTGTGCCTGGCTCTAAAGGGGACACAAAGACATACAAGACTCAGTCCAGAGACCTCGAGCATTGAAAAGAAAGAAATCCCATTCATATAATATCTGTATGCAAGAAAATCCTATAAAAATTCATTTTAATGTTAATGATGTTTGTTCTTCAATTACAAAAGAAAAATGTTTGTCTACTTAGTATTGAAATGTCAGCGTGTGAAAATATTGGTTGAAGACTGAAGGTATCTCCCCAGTACAAAGAACAATTCACTTAACTGTGTGAAATTCAAGCTCATCTTATTGCCTAGGCAGCGTGGGCGCCAAGCAGCAAGTGAGAGTCCAGGTGAGAACAAACACACGATTATAGCTGTCAGTGGAAATGTACACATTAACCTAGCAACGAATTTGTCAATAATTACCATCTGTTTACTTTGTCCATTGGTGCTTAAGCTATAAAATCTCAGGAAGAAGTCTGCGAGAAATGGATGGCATTTATAGTAGGACACAGTGGAGCTGGAATTACACATATAAGCAGGGGGCTGGTAGCAATGGGAGGAGGGTTTGGATACCAAAAGTCTAGAAACCTTTGGGTCCATTAAAGTCTGTGAAGTCAACGAAACCTTTGTGTTCGGATTCCATCAGATCCTCGGGGCACTGAAAAGTACAGAAATTGTCCTAATATTTAGAACTTGCTTCCACAAACACAAGAAATTCCAAACTCAATCTGCCTAATGGTCTTTTTGGAAAGAAAAGCCTCTTTCCTTACACATTTCAGGACATGCAGTAAAAATCTGTGTGTGACTACCAAGTACCAGGCACTGTTCTATACTTTGAGTAGCACTGGATATTTATTTACAACCAGAGGCCAGTCTCCACTTCTGTCCCCACCTACCCTGCCCGCCCCCGACCCCCCCATCCCCAATACACACAGCTCTTTCTCTAGTCATTGGTCTTTGGAGGGGTTCAGCATCTGACGGGAGAGTTTTAAAGCTATAAGAGACCTCAGAGGTAACCTAGTCCAACCTATTATTTTATGATTCGTTTTTTTGTGTGTGTGTGAGGAAGATCAGCCCTGTACTAACATCTCCCAATCTTCCTCTTTTTTTTTGCTGAGGAAGACTTGCCCTGGGCTAACATCAGTGCCCTTCTTCCTCCACTTTATATGGGACACCACCACAGCATGGCTTGCCAAGCAGTGCATCGGTGCGCACCCGGGATCTGAACCGGCGAACCCCAGGGTGCCGCAGCAGAGCGCACGCACTTAACTGCTTGCCCCACCAGGCCGGCCCTATTTTATGATTCTTTTGCTTGTAGGCTAATGCTGCATAGTATATAACAGTTCCTAAGCCAGTTACAGAAAATTGTTAGGCAGAACTGACAACACAAATCCAGTCTACAGGCTAGTTGATGTATTTTAGATTTAACCCATGGAGTTCTAAGGTTGCTATTGTGAATTTAAAAGAATCTCTTATGATATGAAGATTATCTGTATCTCTATGGGAGGGCACTGAAAATTTCTCTACATCTATGTACTCTGCTTAAAATATCTCTAAGGTTAAATGTCCTACAAACATTCCTACTTTAAATTTGGAAGCAAATATAAACTTCATATTTTACTGACGCTTATTTAGACATAAATAAATATCTTACTTATAACATTTATTGTAGTTATATTATACATTAATATACAATATATTTATATATTACATATAATATATATTTGCATATTTATTATATCTTATTTGGGGATTATAATAAATACTCTATTAAATTATATATTATTGAATTTATTAAATTATGATAAATACTCTAACATACTTTATTATATTTCTTTTGTTGTTTGCATAGTGGATGACCACACATCTAATGGGGATCCAGAGTGATTTGAGGCAAAAACAGATTTAAATCTAGTTATCACAAGCTGGTTTAAGAAGGACTAGGTCAAGCTCTGGAATTAGAGTACCTGAATTCAAAGCCCAGCTCTGATTCTTAAAGAGCCCTGTGACCTTGGGCAAATTATTTACTCTTATCTGTAAAATGCGGAAAATCATAATACGCACTTAGTCATAGCATTGTCATAAGGATTAAATGAAGTAATTCATTCAACAGTTATGTACCAAGCATTTTTAGGCACTAGGGGGTACAGTGAGTAAATGCATGTATAGAACATTTAATAAACTTGGACTGTTTTTATCCAAAAGCCCATACACACTGACTTGGGATTGTATAGTATATAATATTTAAAGAAGTTCTGAGCTGCAGAAACAGGGATGAATTATTTATTGGGGCCTCCAACATCAGGAGTCGAAATGCCAATGAACACACAATAGTATCCAATTACAAGTGGGTACTGTCTGATTGAGGAGCAGCAGCAAAATACACCTGTTGATTGATGCAATATGTACATTGAGCAATGTACGCAGTGTATTAGTTAATCTTCTGTGCACTATAACTGCTTGTCAGGCATTTTAACATTTCTTTTAGAATAACATCCATGAAAACTTAGAACAGCAATGAAAGCATGACTAAAAAATGAAAAGGTGTGACTCATGTGGAAGCTTATTAATATTGGCAATAAAATGTTTTTTAAAAACAAGGTCATTCATTACTTTCTGAGAGGCTTAAAAACCCCATTCCACCTACGGATACTTTTGCCCTTCCCCAAGAGTAACATTCCCTGCAATACACGTTTTTATCAGTTTAAAAAATCTATAATGATGAATTAATGCTCTGCTTTTTAAACCAGGATGCTGCTCCTAGGGGCATGGCAGAGTATAAGAGAAGCCAAAATAATATGGTGTATCTTCCTGAAGCATCAGTTTTTTCTGCTGAAGAAGACTGGCCCTGGGCTAACATCTGTGCCCATCTTCCTCTATGTTACATGGGACCCGCCACAGCATGGCTTGACAAGCGGTGCGTTGGTGGGCGCCCGGGATCCGAACCTGAGAACCCGGGGCCGCCGAAGCAGAGCATGCAAACTTAACCACCCATATTTGGGATTTCCTCTATTTTGTATATGGGATGCTGCCACAGCATGGCTTGATGAGTGGTGCCTACGTCCGTGCTGGGGGTCCGAACCTGTGACACCAGGGTGGTGGAGCCCAGCACACAAACTTAACCACTATGCCACGGGGCCGGCCCCTTAGGGCACAGTGTCTGAGCTTTGAAACAGCATTCATGAAAACTCTGTGCTTTCTACTACAAAATCAGAGAAGAAGACATTTCTGTGCTATTGGAAGAACACAAGGTGCTAAAAGAAGACCTGTGAAAAGGAATATCCTTTGATATTCCAAAGTACGAAATATCCCCTACAGTTCACCTTCAAGAAGACTGTAAACTAGCCTGAAGGAATTTGCCTATCCCTCAGAGCTTTGTCCAAAACCGCAGCCGTTCAAAATCGAAGTGAGTCGGCTGTACAACCCAGTCATTCTCTAGTTCATTAATTTGCTTGTATTTTTTTCACAGCACTTATCACTGTGAGAAACTATCTTAATCATTGGTCTAATTCGTTTATTGTCTGTCTCTTCCATCCCCAAACCCCAAAAGTCAGGCCACTTGTATCTCCAGCATCTAGCCAAGCACCTGGCTGTTATATAACAGACGCTCAACATACGCCTGCTGAATTTCTTTATAAGATTCGGTGATGACCGCTGTTTATCACATGCATATTTGTCAAGAAATACTTAAGCCAAGGATAGGCGAAAGTGCATCTGACCTCTTCAAAAGTGCAGGAACCTATCCGATGGAATGACTGCCCATCTGTAGTACTCTCCGTATTCTTTGCCATCTCCGAAGCTGAAACGCTGACAGGAGGGCAAGGCGGAGAAGGTCTTGATAGAAAAGTGGATATCACGTTTCTCCTTACAACCAGAAACTAATGGTTAGCAGTTAATTTGCATCTGTATATAATCTGAAATTTCGTACTTTCAGGAAATTAAATAGCACCTATTGGCAGGACAGGAAATTTCGCATCTGTTTAAGAGAACGCGCGGTTAATCGCGTTAGTGATTTAACACCAGTCCCCCGCGATCACACCGGAGGACAGGGTAATCCCAGCGCCCGCCCTTGGGCCTCGCGCCTCGGACAGCGTGCGCGTGGCGCAGCGCCCCGGGACCTCCGCACCACGGGTCACAGCAGCCCGGCTCCAGACTTCGAGAGGGAGTCGCGCTGCGCTCAGGGAAGAGCCCGCCCCCTGCCGGGCGGGGTGGGCACGAGTAGCATCTTTCGGACCCCCAGGGAGCAAGCCGACTTGAAGCCCGAGACACGGGCGGGGTTGGGGCCAGGTCCCCTGCTCACCGCTGCGGGGCCTGCTGCTGTCGCCGGCCTTGTTGAGGGCGCTGCTGGAGCAGCCCATCGCGGGCAGGAGGGCTGCGGTGTGGGCGAGCGCAGCCACTTGTCCCAGTCCGGCGCGGGCGTCGACCCCCGAGCCCGGATCGTGTGCAAACCGCACTCGCAGCGCCGAAGTTCCTCCAACTCTGCCCTCCCGGCTCAGGCGGTGCAAAGCGCAGGCGCACAGCGGAGCGCCGCAGAGAGGGGTGCGCACCTGGAGAGGAAAGGGAGCCGCGCGGAGGTGGAAGGAGCTTGGGGGCGCAGAGTGAGGAGAAACAAGAGCACAGGAACAGAGAGCTAGGTGGGCAGAGTGGAGGGTATGGTAAAGGCCTCTGAAGCAGGGACAGAGATGATGTTGGGGAAAAAGGTGAAGGGCTGGGAGGGCTCATCTGAATCATCACTAAATAGCTGGGGAGGGGAGGAGGCGATTGTAGCCAGTGGCTATTGATTGGTAGACTCGATTTGCTATGCAATGACAGTCTTATTCTTATGTTGATAGGGTACTATTTAATCCACCCTCTATTCAATTTTGGTCAATTGTCCAGTCTAGGACCACACGTTGCGTTTAGTTGTCGTACCGCTCTTTAGTTTGCTTTGATCTGAAGCACTCTGGTTCCCTCAGTCTTGCTTTGTCTTTCATGACCGTGATATTTTTTAAGAGAACAGGCCATTTATTTTGTAGAACCTTTCTCAGTTTGGGTTTGTCTGATGTTTCCTTGTGAATGTTTTCAGGCGATGCACTTTGGGCTGGAATATACAGAAGTTATGGGGTCTGTGTATTCATATCAAGAGGCACATGATGTCAGTTTGTCCTGTCGTTCCGGTTGTAGTTAAGGGAGTGTCTGCCAGCTTTCTCCACTGGAAAGTTACTGTTTCACTCTTTGTAATTTACGGGGAGAGACTTTAAGACTAAACATCCTATTTCCCATCAAACTTTTATCTACCTACCACTTCTAGCATATATTATTATTATTGCTTGGACCAATTATTATTTTTTATTGATGTTTTAATAGTTTTTAACATTGTGAAATTTTGGGTTGTACATCACCATATATATGACTCCCTTCACCCCTTGTGCCCACCCCCCACCCCCGTTCCCCTGGTAACCACAATACAGTTTTCTCTGTCCATGTGTTGGTTTATATTTCACATATGAGTGAGATCATACAGTGGTTTGTCTTTCTCTTTCTGGCTTATTTCACTTAACATAATACGCTCCAAGCCCATCCATGTTGTTGCAAATGGGACGATTTTGTCTTTTTTTAATGACTGAGTAGTATTCCATTGTATATATATACCACATTTTCTTAATCCAATCATTGGACCAATTATTTTTATGATGGTTATCAAATGGTGATTTTCTAATTACATTGTTCCTTCTACATTTATTAGTTGGCATTCTAGTGTCAGAGAACACTTTCCATTTTTCTCCATTTATTATTCACTTATATCAGTAAGTACTCATGAATTCTTACATTATTCAGTGGGTTATGTTAACCATCTGTGTTAGTTTGTTAGAGCTGCCATAATAAAGTACCACAGACTGGGTGACTTAGAAATTTTTTCCTCACAGTTCTGAGGCTACAAGTCTGAGTCATGGTGTTGGAGGGTTAGTTTCATTTTGAGGCCTCTCTCCTTGGCTGGTTGATGGCAGTCTTCTCCTTGTGTCTTCATGTGGTCTTCCCACCTTGCGTGTCTGTGTCCTAATCTCTTCTGCTTATAAGGAAACCAGTTATCTTGGTTTGGGGCTCACCCATATGACCTCATATTACCTTAATTACCTCTTTAAATTAAGGCTCTATCTCCAAATATAGCCACATTATGAGGTACAGGGGGCTAGGACTTCAACACATGAATTTTGGGGTGACAAAATTCAGCCCATAACACCATCATTATTTTGATCCTAAAATTAAGTATATTTCCCTATAATCTTCATGGGATACAAAGCTATGGCCTTTACCATATGCTTAGAAGTCTCTCTCTCCCTTCCTCCTTCCCTCCCTCCATTCCTTCCTTCCCTCCACTCTCCCCCTCCTGATCACCTCTCTCCTTTCTCTTTCTCCCTCTTTTCCCTCTCCCTCCTGCAATGCAGGCCTGATAAAGCCTGGGCCACACAGCAATCAGTTCACAAATCCCTCTGAATGAAGAGGAGACTGGAGACCTTTGAGGAAAGACCATTCATAACATTATCTTCTACCCAGGGTTACTGTGCCCTAAGGAAAAAGAAGTACTCTGAAAGTGGCTAATGGTTTGGCTTGATTCAAGTCAGGGACTTGGAAAGAACAAGATTACAGGATTGGTGCAAGAAACTTTAGGGGAGAGGAATGTGGATGGACCTTTCAGAATGGGCCTAGATTTGGGGAATATTTGTCTTATATAAATGCTATTAAAAGGCCCTGTATTAGTCAGCTTGGGCTGCCATAACAAAATACCATAGACTGCGTGGCTTAAACAACAGAAATTTATTTCTTAACCGTGCTGGAGCTTGGGAAGTCCAAGATCAAGGTGCTGGTCAATTTGGTTTCTGGTGACGGCTCTCTTTCTGGATGGCAGATGTCCTCCTTATGGGGAAAGGGCTACCTTGCTCTTCGTACAAGGCCACAGTCCTAAGGGATTAGGGCCCCACCCTTATGACCTCTTATAACCTTAATTACCTCCTAAAGAACCTACATCCAGATTGAGTCACATTGGGGGCTAGGGCTTCAACATATGAATTGGGGGTGGGGGTGGGGGCAAAAGTCAGTCCATAGCAGGCTCCCTTTTCAGAGGATGCTCTTTTTTGTTTGTTTGTTTGTTTGAGGAAGATTGGCCCTGTGCTAACATCTGTTGCCAATCTTCCTCCTTTTTTTTTTCTTTTTTCTCCCCAAAGCCCCAGTACATAGTTGTGTATCATAGTTGTAGAGTTGTAGCTCTGCTATGTGGGATGCCGCCTCAGCAAGGCTTAATAAGTGATGAGTAGGTCCACGCCCAGGATCCAAACTGGTGAACCCTGGGCCACCAAAGCGGAGTGTGTGAACTTAACCGCTATGCCACTGGGCCGGCCCTAGAGGATACGCTTTTTCATTTTTAAAGTTCAAGTCATATTTCATTTTATTTAGCTAGTTGAAAATTTTTCAAAACTTCATTCTTCCCAAAAAGAAATGCAATAACTCACAGATCAGTCACATGTAAATACATAACTTGAAATTCTGTGAGTCTTAATGCTTTCATGCTAAACCAGGGCTTACTTAGCCCAGTTAAGTTCCCCCTTTTCCCCATCAATTATGTTTTAGGAGTTGCCTGGGTTATCTTATTTTTCCTCAGGTATAATTTGTCAGTCAAGCCATGGTCTCTTCCATTTTCTTCAGAGGAAACATTTTATAATCAGGTGAATAATAATAGTCTTTCTCAGGAGCCACCCCAGGGCTTGGCAATGGGCTCAGGAATAAAATGGCCATAGGGGTAGGGATAGAAGGCAGGTATGGGCTCAACACCATGTTCCTTCACTTCCCATGGTTTACCTGGCTGAGTGCCCAATTTGCCAGCAGCAGCAAGAGTGATCAACTGGGGGTCAGGCCGGTGGCGTAGTGGTTAAGTTGGTGTGCTCCGCTTCTGCGACCCAGGGCTCGTGGGTTCAAAGGTTTGGGTCCCGGGCGCAGAACTACGCACCGCTCATCAAGCCATGCTGTGGCAGCATCCCATACATAAAGCAGAGAAAGACTGGCACAGATGTTAGCTCAGTGACAATCTTCCTCAAGCAAAAAAAAAAAAGAGTGACCAACTCTAAGCCTCTGAAATGGTACCCATTCTTCTAAAGGACCTATCAGCCACCTCATGGAATAATGCTTGGCCCTCTTTGGGGATAGTAAATAATCTCTACTGTAACAGACACTTGATTAGATTTGCTTTTCCTGCCCATCATGCCTCTGCCAACACCATCCATTAGTGGATGAGTGGATGATATCATCAAGACATTACACATCCATCAAAACATTACATTCAGCATTGTATCTTATCAAAGAACTCACTTTAGTGTGAGACAAGTAAGAGAACAGGTTAATTTCTACGTGATTTACTGGTCTTTCCATATATCTCATCATCCAGAAGCTAAACCTATAAAATGATGGAATGGCACATTAAACACTCAGTTATGGCACCAGCCAAGATTAAACATCTTTGAAGGTTGGGGTGCTGCCCTGTGGTTTGCAGAGCGTGTTCTGAACCAGTGATTAATAAATGCTTCCACTTCTCCCATGCCCAGTATATGCAGATCTGGGTCTTGCTCTCCAGACTTCTTGTTCATTTGGTGAACTACAAAATAAATTCCTTTTCTGTTTAACTGAGCTAGTTTGTTTCTGTTGATTACAAAATTATCTAGACTAATATACAGTGCTTACCCTACTTCCCCTCTCCCTGACTTCTCTCCTTCTTAGCAATTACCTGTGCTGTCTTATTCCTTTAGTCTTATCTTGATAATACCTGATGATAACTGATACTGTGATTTTAAAGGCCAATAGTACTTTGATGTGTTATATCTTGAAGGCAGTAGTTCATAAATCTTTTCACCTCCAAGGACTCCTTTTATCATTTTTCTTCGACACACCCATGTTTTGATGTTGTCAGAAATTTGTATTTATTATCTATTTCTCCATTAAGTAATCAGTGACATTTTCTGATCAGCGTGACAAATAGTGTTACAGTATTAAGTTGATTAATTCTGGTTAAAAGCAAATAACACTGACATCTTAGCCTGTGCATTACAGCTCTATTAAGGGTAAAAGTACACGGCAGGCTTTTCAAATTATTGAAAATAATACGTAAAGTGTCATACTTTTGTGGACACTTAGAAACACGAGAATGTCATTTGTACTAAACTTTCAAAAACGGATTCTAAGAAATATAAAATAGCCAAAAAGACGAACCTTTATGGACACCACTCTACTTTCCAAAGTGTCAATCTTCCACAGTAAAATAGTGAATAAAGTACTCTGGGTTCTTTATATCCAAGAATATTAAAAATATATGTTTCCTTGGATGGAAAAAAATGGTTAAAAAGATAGAAGAAAGTGTTTCTCTGGCTTTTTTATTTTTTTTGTGAGGAAGATCAGCCCTGAGCTAACATCTGTCACCAATCCTCCTCTTTTTGCTGAGGAAGATTGGCCCTGGGCTAACATCGGTGCCCATCTTCCTCCACTTCATACGGGAGGCTGCCACAGCATGGCTTGACAAGTGGTAAGTCAGTGCGCCCCCAGGATCCGAAGCCCAGGCCACAGCAGTGGAGCACACGCACGTTTAACCGCTATGCCACCGGCTGGCCCCTTTCTGGCTTATTTTTAATCCGGTATAGTCTGAAGGATTCCTAGTTTGAACAGAAAGGGTACAGGAGAAATATTTCAGATTCTTTATTCCTGTGGAGGCAGAAAGGGTGGAGATAAATAAGTAGCATCATTCGCTCTTGTCCTTAAAGGTTGAGAATTCTTGTATAGGTGTATGTGTGTTTAGTTAGCTGAAAGGCCACCAACATTCACTGAGTTTACAGGGTCTTTTTACTTGGATTCACTGTCTCTCCCTCTCCCCACCATATTTGTGAGCACGTTTAATGTCCAGGGTGACTTAAGAATGTGAAGGCTGAGTTAGACAAATAGAGTTCTAAATTACTAATGGGCCACTTCCTAATCTCGCCACTGAATAAGTAATAGTTGATAATAATGAATATGATAGCTTTAATTGCTTAACAATAAGGGGTGAGTCAGTGAACTGAACCAATGAATATCAGATGAACTTGTTAGTATTTGATCTAACAGGGAATGCAGCCTGTCACTTCTAATTCCGTGCAAGTCAAAACCAGAAGCACAATAAATGCAGGTGCCTGTAGAG
Source organism: Diceros bicornis minor (assembly GCF_020826845.1). Lineage (NCBI taxonomy): Eukaryota > Metazoa > Chordata > Mammalia > Perissodactyla > Rhinocerotidae > Diceros > Diceros bicornis. The sequence goes on along the minus strand of NC_080760.1, from coordinate 16,953,677 downwards.
TTCTCAGAAACTTGGAGCAGTGATTTTGGTGAAGAAAAACCAAAGGAGAGCCTTGTGTTAATTCTGTCCTATCACATCTATCTGTTGCTATTCCTTCAAGATCACTCTGAAATGCTGCAGACCAGCATGCAGAAAAAATAAAGTAATATCCGGATGGCAAAGTCCTTTCTCAAAGCATACGCATTTTCCAACTTTTCACAAAGCATATACATTTCCCAACTTACAAAAAGTCGAATAGTACAATAAACACCTATATACCCTCCATGTAAAATTAACAATTGGGGCCGGCCCCGTGGCTTAGCGGTTAAGTGCGTGCGCTCTGCTGCTGGCAGCCCAGGTTCGGATCCCGGGCGCGCACCGACACACCACTTCTCCAGCCATGCTGAGGCCGTGTTCCACATACAGCAACTAGGAGGATGTGCAGCTATGACATACAACTATCTACTGGGGCTTTGGGGGGAAAAATAAAAATAAATAAAATCTTTAAAAAGAAAAAAAAAAAAAACCAAAGAATTCACAACAATCTATTAAAAAAAATAAAAGTAAAAAAAATAAAATTAACAATTGTTAACCCTTTGCTGCATTTGCTCTACCTACCTGTGTGTTAGTTATCTACATTTATTTTAGCAATTTGAAAATAAGTTGCAGATATCATGACACTTCATCTGTAAACACTTCAACATATATCTCTTTAGACTAAGGACATTCTCTATATGACTTAAAGTAGCTATTTTTAATAATAGTAATAGTAGTCTTCTAACACAGGGGTCAGCAAACCATGGCCTGCAGGCCAAATGCAGCCAGCTGCCTTATTTTGTAAATAAAGTTTTATCAGCACACAGCCATGCCCATTCATCTACATATTGTTTTTGGCTGCCTTCCTGCTACAACAGCAGAGTTGGGTAGTTACCATAGAGACCATATGGCCCAAAGGCTAAAATATTTACTACTTGACCCTCTACAGAAAGTTTGCCAACTCCTCCTCTAATAAATACAAGTGTGGAAATATTTACAAAATCTTCATGAGCCAAAGGATTTGACTGTTATTTTTGCATGGCAAGTGTTTATAGGTTTTGTGATGTTGTCAATGACTTTAGGTGTGGATGGGTGACTGCAGTGCGGAGGTTGGGGAGGTAAGAGTGGGATTGAGGAAGGAAACTAACATCCAGTGCACACTTACTCTGTACAGGGCCCTGTGCTAGGTGCTTTAACACTATTATGTCTACTGTGATCCTCACAACAATACTCTGAGGTAGACATTATCATTCTAGTTTTATTGATGAGGAAACTGAGGCTTAGGGAGGTTAGATAATTTGCCCAAAGTCATGCAGGTATCAAATAGAAAAATGAAGAACCTAAGTCTATCTCCAAAGAGACAGCAGATTCAGTTAAGATTTCCTAGGAAGAATTCCCACACATTTTGGTCATGATTCATACACAAATGAGTGCTTTGGGCTTCTCTGGTGTCAGATGTACAAAACCACAGTAAGATCCCTGGGAGAAAGCAACTAAGGCCTTTCTTTGAAGTATGATGAAGACATATAGTAAGGACAGGAAACTTGGTATCATATAATGAAAAACACCTCAGGGAAGTCATCTCAAGTGCTTTAATCATTCATTCTCTAAAATGGGGATAATATCTATCCTGATTACTTTGGAGAAAGTGAATATTAAAAGGCTTTGAAAGTATAGAGTCAATATAAAAGCATCATTATTTTTTTTAAAGATTTTATTTACTTATTTTCCCCCCAAAGCCCCAGTAGATTGTTGTATGTCATAGCTGCACCTCCTTCTAGTTGCCGTATGTGGGACACGGCCTCAGCATGGCCGGAGAAGCGGTGCATCAGTGCACGCCTGGGATCCGCACCCGGGCCGCCAGCAGCGGAGCGCGCGCACTTAACCGCTAAGCCACGGGGCCGGCCCAAAAGCATCATTATTTAGTTTATATTTCTAAGCAGGCATGCCTCAAAACCAACTTGGCTATCTCATTCTTTAGTTCTCTACTTCTCAAATTTTACTATTTATAAGAATCATCAACGCTGCTTATTAAACTCAGATTCCCAGGCCCCACATCCAGAGATTTCTCCCACAGACCTGGGTGGGGCACAGGAGTCAGAATTCAAGGTGATTCTGAATCAGGCGATCTGAGAGGCATACTTTGACATACAATTGATGTTTCACAAGATCTATTTAAAATAAACACTTTATTATTAAAAAGGAACTTTTAATGTAACAATTAATGCATGCTGTAAAATAATTCAAGCAGTATTGAAATATATAAAGTAGAGAGTAAATGTCCTCTCCTCACCACCTACTCTTCTCATCTCTCATCCAGAGGTAAGTTTTGATGATTAGCTTTCCAGACTTGAATTTTCCCTGCATACACAAAAGTATATATTGGTTAAGAATGATAAGCATTTGATGTTATTTCTTCTTATTTTTTTTTTTTTTTGCTATTAAAAATAATGCTGAGGGCCAGCCCTGGCAGCCTAGTGGTTAAGTTCAGCGCACTCTGCTTTGGCAGTCCAGGTTCAGTTCCCAAGTGTAGACCTACACCAATCTTGTCTGTCAGTGGCCATGCTTGGTGGCAACTCACATACAAAAAAGAGGAAGATTGGCAGTGGATGTTAGCTCAGGGTGAATCTTCCTCAGCAAAAAAAGAAGAAAAAATGCAGAAATAAATATACTTCTTCACATGTCTTTGAGCAACCATGACTGTTACCGTAGGATAGACTCCTAAAAGTTGCATTGCTGGGCCAAAAGATTCAAATAGCACTAAGGGAATAAGATAAAAAAGTGTTTCCCCACCTCCTTCCAACATCCAATCCCATTCTCCAGAGGAAACCACTGTGATCTTGTATGTCCTTATACAAAATGCTTATGTGGGTAAGTTCATTTCACGTTTGACATACTGTCAATCTGTCCTTAAAGAGTCCTTAAAGAACGTATTTCCCCAACCTGTTTTATATCTAACTTTAGTCTTTTTGGTGACAATTTAATTTTAGTGCCTTCATTACTTCCAATTCCCATTAGCAATGGAATGATTGATCAGCATGCTGCTTCTAAAAATGCTAAAAACTGAGGGAGCTTCTCCTAAGGGCTCTTCAATAACGGACACAGAGTCTGCAGGGATTTAAATAAATTTCTGGAAAAAGATGACTATGAAGTAACATTTAAACATAAAATGATTTCTTAAATGTCTACTCAAGCAAACTTACATAATTTAACATTTAAATCTTACATGTTCCACTTTTTTTGTATTTTTTCTCACCATTCCCCCTCTTGAATGCTGTATTCCAGCCAAACTGTACTATCCACTCTCTGATCGTGCTCTTTTAGCTCTGCTTGTGCTAGTCTCAGACTAGAATGCATCCCCCCTTAATTTCAGTTATTTCTGAAGAGGACCTGACTTCAAATCTCAGCCCTGATCTGTCTTAACCTTCACTAAATTATTTAATCACTTTTCTCTCTAGTTTTGTCCTCTGTAAAATAAGGATGGTAATAATGCCTAAGAGGTTATTGTAACCATTAGTTAAGATTTGTGAAAAGTACACTGAAGTCTATACAAAAGTTAATTCTTTTTTTTTTTATAATTTTTATTTATTTTCCCCCCAAAGCCCCAGTAGATAGTTGTATGTCATAGCTGCACATCCTTCTAGTCGCTGTATGTGGGACGCGGCCTCAGCATGGTGGGAGAAGCGGTGCGACGGTGTGCGCCACGGGGCTGAACCCCGGGCCGCCAGCAGCGGAGTGCACGCACTTAACCGCTATGCCACAGGGCCGGCCCAAAAAGTTAATTATTCTTAATATCACTCTCCTGTAAGGCCCAGCTAGATAGTAGGCTTGTTAAGAACAGATACCATGTCTTTGTATATTTTTAGTGCCTAGTGATGTTGAGTTTGTCAAACATACTTGTTAATTGAATAAACACATTATGATATTTGTTTATGTCTTCCTCCAGACATAGACCGCAAGGTTTCTGAGGGCATCTTATATGACCAGGGCCTAACAGAGGACCTCGCACATGGTACCATTCATGCCATGTCTGTGACCATGATTTCATACCTATATATGGCAATTACACCTATGCTAAGTGTCTTTTTACAGGTCTTATCTCCTCAGCATGACTGTTAGCTCCTTGAAGGTAGGGCATATTACGGTTCTTTACATATCAAGTGCCTAACAAGAAAGAATGTTTGATAACAGAAAAAAAATTTATACCTGAACGTCTAATATGAAGGTGGACTCTAAACATTTCCGAATTGTATCTACAATGAATTGTAACGGAAAGTGCTCTTAAGATGATTCAATTTTTTATAATAGGATGACAAGCACAAATGAAACACTGACATGGATCAGAAAAGAAAAATAAAGAGCACAGCATTAAAAGAGGAGCTGGTGGGGCTGGCCCGGTGGCGCAAGGGGTTAAGTGCACGAGTTCCGCTGCAGTGGCCCGGGGTTCGCAGGTTAGGATCCCGGGCGTGCACCGACACACTGCTTGTCGAGCCATGTTGTGGTGGCGTCCCATATAAAGTAGAGGAAGATGGGCATGGACGTTAGTCCAGGGCCAGTCTTCCTCAGCAAAAAAAGAGGATTGGCTGATGTTAGCTCAGGGCCAATCCTCCTCACAAAAAAAAAAAGGGGGGAGCTGGTGTTTTCGCCTTCACTATCACATAGCAGCAGTGCCACAACTTCTCTAGGTCTCAGCTTCTTCAACTTTAAATCAGAGGACTAGCTATCTGTTCTAAAATTAGTAAAAAAAAAAAAAAAACAGAACTTAATATGTTTTAGAACTAGATTAATCGAGGAAAGCCAATATTATCTGGATTTGCACAGTGTTAAGTAATTTATGCCTAAACGTTCAAGTAGTATGATAATCTAACCTTACTTGTTTGGTAAATTTCCCTCAAAGTGGGGCACATATTTGAATAAACTTTAATTGTGAGGTGACCTACGGTACAGACCTGGGTACTGGCCTTAGCTCCGACAGCACACTACATATGGAAATCTGAGAATAAAAACGTCACTTATCTCATAAAAGTTCTTGTGACTATCAAATAAAATATAGATGAATGGTCTAGCCTAGTTCCTGGCACAGACTTTTTTTTTTGGTTCCTCCTCCTGATCTCCAGGGCATGATGAACGCGAAATACCTCACCTACTGGTCTGATTTTACTTTTCATTTTTGTGGTGGGGCGGGGGTACTTTCTGTGCCTAGTATTTTGAATGACCCGGCGCCGGACATTTATATCAAAGTCCAACGTTCACAACAAAAAGATTTTTTTAATTAGACCTGTTTATCGCTCTCTCTGTGCAAACTCCGCTTACAAGTTCATACTAACAAAGCCACAGAAGAGGTGAGTTTGGGGGAGCGAGCGCGGGGCGCCACGGTTCTCCGAGCGACCGCCAACTCGGGCGAGGGCAGGGGGGTGCACGCAGCCGCTTCAGCCCGGCGGCACTGACGGCGGAACGCAGACGCGGAGCGGCGGCGCACCGGAGTCCTTCCGGGATCTCGCCAAGAGCCGCGGCTTCGCGCAGAAATCAGCTCAACAGCACCAAGACCGTGGTCCACCCGCCGCCGCCTCTTCTCACCGCCCCTGCCGCCTCACCATCAGCCGGCTTCTCCAACTCCCGCCCAGCTCGACGTCCCTCCGTTCCTCAGACCGCAGCTCCCCGCAGCATAGTAACAACAGCGCGGACTGCCACACCGCCGTGCTAACTACCGGTACCTATAGCAACCGGCGGCGGCCCGCCTCTTCTTGCCCCGCCCCTTCCGCTTTCGATTTGCTTCCGCTTCCGGTCCCAGAGTCTCGGCTCCGCCGTGAAGAGCTTTGCATTGTGGGAACTTCTTCCTTTCTCGCTCCCCGGCCATTTTGGCGGCTGCTGTTGGTGAGTGGGCTCCTCCAGGCCGAGGTTTAGGCAGCGCGGGGAGCCCAGCGGGTCGTTGTTTAGAGCTCCGGGTCCTAAATCTCCTGTCCTGTCCTCTGTATGTTCTAGGTTGGGGGTCTTCCCGCACCTAAGGCAGGAAGATGGTGGCCGCAAAGAAGACGGTGAGTGAAGCGGGCAGGCCGGAAGCCGGTTCACGTGGAGGGATGAGTCTCGGCCCGGGCGGGCGGATCTGAGCACACTGGGCAGGCAGCATGCCCACTGACAATTGGAGGGTCCCAAGAGGACCCCGAGAGGCCCTCTTAATGACTTGGGACCCTCGACTTCGGAGGTTTTATTAAGGGGCTCGGCGTCCGGAAAGCTGGACCTAGTTTTGAGGTTACAAACAAGCCCTTCAAATCCGTGTTAAATGTTTGCTTTGTAGAAAAAATCGTTGGAGTCGATCAACTCTAGGCTCCAACTCGTTATGAAAAGTGGAAAGTACGTGCTGGGGTACAAGCAGACCCTGAAAATGATCAGACAAGGCAAAGCCAAACTGGTCATCCTCGCCAACAACTGCCCAGCCTTGAGGTAATCGAAGGAACCCGAGTGTGTGTATCGCCTACTGCAGCTTCGTCGTGAGCGAGTAGCCAGGAGCGTGGACTTGCAATCTGGGTAGCATGAACTCGGGTTTATGTAAAATTTGTTTTACAGAGGAAACTTGAAGAATGACTTAGGGTTGCTGTTGTGGTGGTTGGCTCTTGATTTTTTTCTCCCTCGTCATGTTTTCTCCTTGTGAAGCTTATCTTAGGGAGAAATGTATGGCAGAAGGTAAAAGCCACAGACCGTCCAAGTTCGAGGGAAGCACAGACACGTAATTGTTGTGTGTATTTTGTGCCCTACCCTTTTGGTCATTCTTTGAGCTTTGAGTTGCTTTAAAAGTGCTTCGTCGTATGAACTTGTTTCAGTGTAGAAAAGCTAAATAAGAGTTCGGGCTGGCCAGTGGAGCTACGGGCTGTCATAGAAGCACCTAGTTCATCCCACTGTGTTAATTCTCCGGGCCACGGGTTTTGTTTGACTCACTGGCTTGAAGTGGTGGAACTTAGTGAGTATTGTAAATAAGTTAAAGAAACTTGGAACTTGAAGAACATAAGCGTATGATCAGTCCCCTACCCGCCTTGATTTTCTGTGGTAATGCATAACCTGCTCACAGCGTTTTATATAGGGTGTCTGTTACTTAACTGGCAAAGCCTCGGTGCTCTCTTCTCCATCCCATCCCGTGGTTTGCTCTTATTCCAAACCTTTCTTCTATAGCAGTGCTTCTCAGATGTGAATGTGCACACAGTCACATGCTGGGTCCGATTTAATGGGTCTGGGATGGGACCTGAGATTATGCATTTCTAACAAACATCTTGTGACACCACTGCTGGTCTGTGGATCCACACTGAGTAGTGGCAAGGTTCTGTTAGGACTCCCTTCAAATTTGTAAAACCCTTCATGTCTGCCTACTCAGTTGATACAGAAATGTTAACTCTGGGTAAGTAATATCACTCCCTGTCTAGAATTCAGAGCACCAGAGGGTGATAGAAATGGCTTATCTTTTAAAAAGATGACATGGGTTCGGATTCTGGATCTTCTGCTTATTCTGCGCCTCAATTTTTTCATTAATTAAAAAAAATGGAGTACTTTTTTAATACTTAACCTCAGAGGTTGTCGTGGGAGTTATAATGTAAAGTGTTTGGCATGTAGTAAATACTAAGTAAATAATGCTTTCAGTTTGCACCCTACCCTCTTTTCCATGAGCGTAGATAACTGTCTTTTTTTTTTTTTAATAATTTTATTTATTTATTTTTCCCCCAAAGCCCCAGCAGATAGTTGTAGGTCATAGCTGCACATCCTTCTAGTTGCTGTATGTGGGACGTGGCCTCAGCATGGCCGGAGAAGCGGTGCGGCGGTGCGCGCCCAGGATCCAACCCGGGCTGCCAGCAGCGGAGCGCGCGCACTTAACCGCTAAGCCACGGGGCCGGCCCAATAGATAACTGTCTTAAACATAGGTATTCAGTAGATATTTGCTGGTTGTCCCATCACTTGTAAGGGATCCAAGGAAAGATAGTTTGTATTAGCTAATATATATGATAATGTTTTTAAGAGTGATAACTGACTTAGTTACTGTTTGAAGGCCTCATCAACGTTAAAATTAACGAGAAGTAGTATTTAGTCTGTCAGTCACTTGGTATGGCATTTATTTATTTGTCTTTTTTGGTTCCCAAAGAAAATCTGAAATAGAGTACTACGCCATGTTGGCCAAAACTGGTGTCCATCACTACAGTGGCAATAATATTGAATTGGGCACAGCATGTGGAAAATACTACAGAGTATGCACACTGGCTATTATTGATCCAGGTATGCTTTTTAAATCGTAAATTTTTTTTCATTTATAGTATAATACAAGTTTTCTTTGCTATACAAATGTCTTTGGTTCCTGAGTTCAGATAGTGAGAATTTGGGTATGCAAGGGTTTCCTGTAGTCTTATTTCACAGAGAATTGATAATGAATGTCAGTACATTATAATGGGCTTTTCATAAATGGTTTTGAGTTTGAGATCACGAGTTTCATTTGATGAAGTATCTAAGAAGTAATGACTTAAGACCTTGGTAAAAGGTGAATTTATAAAAGGGGAGAATAATCAGGTGAAATAGCAGAAAGTAATCCTTAACTGGCTGCCTGAGAACAGAGGTAAAATTAGATTGAGAAAAAGAAGTGCCTACAAATACACGTCATGTTATGTTTTAAACTTAGGAATTTTTAATTCATAAAATACTGCGAATATTCTCGCTGTTCTGATTTTGTAATAATCAGGGCAGGCTAAACATTCGCTATATGAAGACCGTGCATGTGTCCCCAGACCTAGTTCTTTCCCTAGGTCTGGTTTTATAAATGCTGGTGATAAGCCAAGTCTGATTTATATGATGCATCTTAGGTGAGAAATATCTAATTCTAGGTATCTTTGATCAACCTTGAGAAATGACAGCACAGCTAGTGTAATAATTTTTGAAGATAACCACTGCTAATTTGATGATTACCAGTTGCTGTTAAATGAATTGTAAAATTATTGTGTTTTATTTTCTAGGTGATTCTGATATCATTAGAAGCATGCCAGAACAGACTGGTGAAAAGTAAATCATGCAAAATTTTTCTTTAATAAAACTGGCCAGAGCTTGTTTTAAAAACACTGTATTCATTTCAGTTATTTTCTTTATGTCTTTTTGTTTCAGTACACTTTCTGAAAATAGGATTGGAGAGGATGAGGCAGCTAAATGTGGTGGCATGACTTTTGCGTTAAGAGCTATACATCCCAGTTTCCGTTTTCCTGTTTTTGTACAGGGACTGCACCGAGTTCCTTTCTTGTACTAGATTTTTAAGATACTTAATTTTCATAATTTCAGTCTCAGGACATTGTTGGTATTTTATATTTGAGTATATTTGAGAGGCAGCAAGGTTCAATACCCAGAATTTAACCAGAATTGAAATTTATAGTCTAGCCTAAATCTGCCAAATCTGAGTAGCAAAGAGGATTAAATGAAATACGTTCTCCCCACCCAAAATTTTGGCACAGGCTGAGAAAAGTTCTGTTGAGCTTTAAGGTAGTAGGATCTTTCCTAAGGGTGTGCAGTGGTTGGGGTAGAAGAAGTGTACTTGAATAACTTCTGAATAATCCCATATTTCAATAAGTGTTAAGTCTACAGTTGTCCGAAGTGTGTTTATAATTTTAGTCCTAAAAGATACACTGTGAGCTATGTTCAGTGTTTATATTTTTAGGAACCTGCATACCACATCTCCTAAGTATGTCCTATGGAACCCTTTTCCCACATCTGTTAATATCCTTTGGAACATTCAGAGGAATCAATTTGGGGAAAAATACTGATTTAAATACATCTTGATTTACAGAGTAGAATGGTACTGGTAGGGTATACCCTACACAGTCTGTAGGGCTCTAAGGCTGCAGAAGTATCAGAAATGACAAAGTCTCTTGGACTTTATGCTTTTCTTTTCTTTTTTTTTATAATTTTATTTATTTTTCCCCCAAAGCCCCAGTAGATAGTTGTATGTCATAGCTGCACATCCTTCTAGTTGCTGTATGTGGGACGCGGCCTCAGCATGGCTGGAGAAGCGGTGCATCAGTGCATGCCCGGGATCTGAACCCGGGCCGCCAGCAGCAGAGCGTGCGCACTTAACCACTAAGCCACGGGGCCGGCCCTCTTTTGGACTTTAGAATCAGCTTGCATAGGCAGTTTTTGGTGGTAGATGAGTGAGACACAGGAGATGAGGATGCCATCAATACATTATCCAGAAAGTCAAGTGTTTACTGAACTTGGAGTCAGAAGATTCTACTTATTTAATAATATAAATAACAACCGTGGGTGGGGCAAATTCCCAGTTTCACGGGTGAGGAATTGGTTTCTTTCAAGCTAACATTGTATGATTTTAGTTTGTGTCTGCAGTTAATCTGAGGTTGTGGATGTAATTTGGATAGTAGCAATAATAGCGGGAGCTTTCTTACTGGTTGTTCAGTTACTCAGTATTTCTCAATTTGGGAGCACTACTGTCATTTTTTGATGGGACAGTTCTGTTGTGGAGGGCTACATTTTCAAAGTAGCATCTTCTGGTTAAGACCCATAGGGTTATATGAAAATTTGTAAATGTTGTAAGGTGTTAATGTTTGCATATCCAGAAATTGGTGTGCTGAAGGTGCTTTAAAAAGGTTGAAATCTTTGTGCTTGAAAAGAACTGCTTGGTCAGACTACTACTGGTCTCTAATGTTGTTAGTGTGTGTCCATTGTTGACAGTGTTTTCAGTCTTGGTCAAGGAAGTTTGTGTGCCTCTTTTCCACTTAGCTCAGTCAGTTTCTCTCTCTTTTTTTTTTGTGAGGAAGATCAGCCCTGAGCTAACATCCATGCCAATCCTCCTCTTTTTGCTGAGGAAGACTGGCTCTGGGCTAACATCCATGCCCATCTTCCTCCACTTTATATGGGACGCCGCCACAGCTTGGCCTAACAAGCGGTGCATTGGTGTGCTCCCAGGATCCGAACCCGGGCTGCCAGCAGTGGAGCACGTGCACTTAACCGCTACGCCACAGGGGCTGGCCCCTCAATTTCTCTTTTCAGATTGACCTTTCAGCTATTTGGCTGATTTTTCCCTCCAGGGACTAGTTCCAATTTAATTTCTTAAAGGGTGGTGACCTGAAGAATACAGTATTGTGAGTTCCAGTGTACCATTTCTTTGCAATGGTTCTCTTGCATGACTTTGGCTGCAGGCATTTTGGAATGATGGTTTTTAGAAAATAATTTATTGCTAGGGCCTTCTCCTAGGTAGTGATTATATGCTGTAAAATCTTGTGGCTTTTACCTTTTCTTTATATGTTTTTTGTGCACTCACCATTGTTTCAGCGAGAAAGGAATTGAAAGTTCAGAGAAAATGAGTTGAAAGCTAGTCCATAGGAAACATAACTCACTCATTCTGGCCTCAGGCAGCTGTGATGAAGTGCCTTTAAAGTGCTGCGGGGCGGGGCGGGGGGGGGCGGCCCCGTGGGACGTAGTGGTTAAAGTGCGCACGCTCTGCCGCTGGCGGCCCTGACTGGGATCCTGGGCGTGCACCAACGCACCGCTTGTCAGGCCATGCTGTGGTGGCGTCCCACATAAAGTGGAGGAAGATGGGCACGGATGTTAGCCCAGGGCCAGTCTTCCTCAGCAAAAAGAGGAGGACTGGCATGGATGTTAGTTCAGGGCCCGTCTTCCTCTCACACACACAAAAAAAGTGCTGCCAGGATTGGAGAAAATGCCACTGGCCAAGATCTGGCAAGGTCTAAGGTGGTTCTTTTCTAATTTTAATGAAAGTAATTTGTTTGGCTGGGAAGCTCTGGTATGTAGGGGATTGCAGGAGATTCCAGCCAGTTGGACTTCGTCCATGCCTATCCTGAGAGATAGGAAAGTCCCAAAGAAGAGGTTAGATTCTGTTGAGTGTTAATTGCATCTGGTGTGGTAGGTGGCAGGAGCAAAAGGTACGCAGAGAAGAAATCAGACTTCAGGCTGGTTGTGAATGCAGTTAGTTGGGCCTTCTGGAAGATGGTCATCTGGTTCATGGAAAACAGTTCTCTTTGATCTGCTGTCTTGCAACTCTTATTTCCAGCTGCCCTTCAGACCTGCTGCCTCTGCCTGCAGTGGCATCTGGTTTCCCTCCCCCTTCTGTCCTTTTGCAGGCCTGCCCCAACATCCTCTTATCAGTCTAGATTGTGCCTCTGAGTTAACCATAGAACCTTTTTTATGGCATTAATCACATCCATCTCTCACTAAACTAAGGTCCCAGAGGGCAGAGGCTTTTAACGTTTTCAACTTGATATCACTTATTATGTGACTGGCACATAAGTTGAAAAACCAGAGTAAATGACTTTTAGGGCTTAAATATTTACTTAATTCTCATTGATTGCTTGTGGCTTTCTAGGCCAGAATTTTTTTTTTTTTTTTTTTTGGTGAGATCAGCCCTGTGCTAACATCTGCCAATCCTCCTCTTTTTTTTTTTTTTTTTTTTTTTGCTGAGGAAGACTGGCCCTGGGCTAACATCCGTGCCCATCTTCCTCCACTTTATATGGGACGCCGCCACAGCATGGCTTGCCAAGCAGTGCGTCGGTGCACGCCCGGGATCTGAACCGGCAAACGCTGGGCTGCCGCAGCAGAGCACGCGCACTTAACTGCTTGCGCCACCGTCTAGGCCAGAATTTTATCTTCATCTTGTTGATAGGTTTTGAACATCTTGTACATTTACCATTATTTAATTTACTACCTCCTACCTGTTTGTTTCAAAAGATAATTTAGGAGTGGGAATATGCCAGAGTACTTCCCTCATGTAAGGTAAGCAAAGAATCCATTCATTTGCTTAATGTACACTTAAAGATTTTATTTATTTATTTTTCCCCCAAAGCCCCAGTACATAGTTGTATGTCATAGCTGCACATCCTTTTAGTTGCTGTATGTGGGACGCGGCCTCAGCATGGCCAGAGAAGCGGTGTGTTGGTGCGCGCCCGGGATCCGAACCCGGGCCACCAGCAGCGGAGTGCACGCACTTAACCGCTAAGCCACGGGGCCGGCCCTGCTTAATGTACACTTAAAGCACCATTTTTGTGTTAGAGACTCTTGGCTGCTGAATAATAAAAAAATGACTAATGTTAAGCATTTAAAATTTTAGATACTTTACTAAGTAGTGCACATGTTAACTCATTTAATCCTCTTGACAAGCCAATGGGATGGTACAATTAGTCCCATTTTATAGGTGAGAAAATCAGGGCTTGTAAAGGTCACACAAGAAATGAAACGAATCTAAAACCCTTACACTTGAGACGTACAGGTAACAAAACAAAATGGAGAAATATTTCAAATTTTAGACAATCTTCAAGTCGAATATCCTGGGTTAATCTGTAAATTTGATGGATTGGTTAGAGCACTTTGTTTTCCATGAAGGCATTTTCCTCCCCCAGTTGGAGAAAGTTGAAAACTCGATGATGAAATGTGTTTAATAGCTAAAAAAAAAAAAGGGGGTGGGGGGGGTGGCAGTCTGTTGAGCCACTAGAGGGAGCCAGGACTCAACAGAAAGTGAAGTAGAATTGAGCTAACTGGAAGCACTGCCTGAACTATGATTACATCTCAAAAGGTAATGCCAACCCAAATCGGTACTTCCTGATGAAAGCGTGTTTTCAGGATCAAATGGATGACTCAAATATAAAGTGAAGGTTTAATACTTGGAATCACAACTTTTTGGTTTTGTTGTTTTTTGGTGAGGAAGATTAGCCCTAAGCTAACATCTGTTGCTATTCTTTTTGCTGAGGAAGATTGGCCCTGGGCTAACATCCATGCCCGTCTTCCTCCACTTTATATGTGGAGAAGTAGAGGAAAGAGATGATTGTCTGCCACAGCATGGCTTGATAGGCAGTATGTTGGTCCACGCCCAGGATCCGAACCTGCAAACCCCGGGCTGCTCAAGTGGAGCACGTGAACTTAAAGCTATGCCACCAGGCCGGCCCCTGAATCACAACTTTTTTACTTGGAAAAAGATCAAATGATTTTCAGGTATGATTGAGGCCTTGGAGACGTTCTTCCCACTCTACCACAGTGCCCTTTAGGACATTCTGATGGGAACACTTATCTTGAAGCATTTAAACATAAGCATATTCAAGGTGTTTTGTTTTTGTAAAGCATTATTGGCCTCAAATACAGCAGCTTCCATGGGAAGGATGTCATTTTGGGTGTCTTCACTTCTTAATGAAGCTGCCCCCTATAGTGTTTCTTGCTTCTCCAAGTGCCTTGAACCGGTACCTTTGAAGTCTCCTTTGACCCCATTCCTATTCCCACTTCCTTATTTTCCCAGGAAAACAATTATTGTGTATATCAGAACATTTCTTGTACTTAAATGTACATAATTTAGGTATTTTGGAACAACTAGTTTGTTTTTTTTAATTTACAGAAATGGTATGCTAAACATACTTTACTGTTGGCTTTTTGCATTCATCTTTGTTTTTGAGTTTTATCATGTATATATGTAGACTTAGTGCATTCCTTTTAAATGTATAGTATTTCTGAAGTGTGGACTACACTACAATTTATCATTTCCCCTTCTGATGATGATTAGGTTATTTCTGATTTGTTGCTGTTATAAATTCTAGTAACTTTTTTTTTTTTTTTTTGGTGAGGAAGATCAGCCCTGAGCTAACATGCCAGTCCTCCTCTTTTTGCTGAGGAAGATTGGCCCTGAGCTGACATCTGTGCCTACCTTCCTCCACTTTATATGGGCCACCGCCACAGCATGGCCTGACAAGCGGTGCATTGGTGTGCGCCCAGGATCCAAACCTGGGCCGCCAGCATCAGAGCATGTGCACTTAACTGCTACGGCACGGGCTGGCCCCTCTAGTAACATTCTTGTAGTGGTCTCCTTAAATGTATGTGCTAAAATCATCTAGTTAGACACCTGTAAGTAAGTCCAGTTGCTAAGGGTACAGGGTTGTGTACATTTTCAGTTTTACTAGGTATTGATGGATTAGTCTCCAAAGAGACTGTCCATTTGCATTCTAACGAGCAGTGTACAAGAGCCCCATATTGCCACATCCTTACCAACACTATAGTCAGACATAAACATTTTTGCGAAGCTGTTTATTTTATTTATTTTTGTGAGGAATATCAGCCCTGAGCTAACATCCATGCCAATCCTCCTCTTTTTGCTGAGGAAGACCGGCCCTGAGCTAACATCTATTGCCAATCCTCCTCCCCCACCCTTTTTCTCCCCAAAGCCCCAGTAGATAGTTGTATGTCATAGTTGCACATCCTTCTAGTTGCTGTATGTGGGGCGCCGCCTCAGCATGGCCGGAGAAGTGATGCGTCGGTGCACGCCCGGGGTTCCCAATCCGGGCCGCCAGTAGCGGAGCACGGGCACTTAACTGCTAAGCCATGGGGCCGACCCCAAGCTGATTGTTTTAACCTGCATTTTCCTGAATACCAGTGAGATTCAACAGGTTTTTCATATGCATATTGGCCATTTCTCATGTATACATCCCTTGCATTTAAAGTTAAATGAAGAATTTTACACAGAATACCATTCTCTGAAGTAGTGAATTTTAATAGTGTAAAAAAAAAAAATCCAACTTGTTATACAAGTACATATGTTCTATGATTTTATGCATAAATCCATATACATATATCAAGGTAAAGTCTAATACAAAAAAAACAGCTTTTCCTATGGCCAGTGTTCTACACAAGTAAGGCTGCAAACTTTATTTTGTAGTCAAATCAGATTGCAACTCTAAGGCAGGACAAGGCAAAAGCAAAACAGGTCCACAGTATGTTACAGACTATCTTGCATAGTTTATTTGTTCTCACTTGGCAAACTCATTTTAAGATTCTGAAGGATTTTTTTTCCTCAATAAATTTATACAAGTTAGTGTCTACTTTTTGCCTTTGTTGTATATAGCAAACCAGCTTTCTCAGTACTAGTTATATTTTACTTTACAACCTTACACAATTAACGATAGCCTGAGCTTTGGGGCTCTGAACTGCTTTCATTATAATTCTTGATTCAATGATTTACAAATATGTAGAGCATTTTGAGTCTTCATCTGTATCTCAAACGATTTTCCAGGGCTTCCATTCTCTGTGTCATTTCTTCTAGTAAATCTCAAATTAAGGAAGAGGAGGAATATGAATTGCCTGGTTTTTTTTTTTAAGATTTTATTTATTTATTTTTTCCCCCCAAAGCCCCAGTAGATAGTTGTATGTCATAGCTGCACATCCTTCTAGTTGCTGTATGTGGGACGTGGCCTCAGCATGGCCAGAGAAGCGGTATGTCTGTGCGCGCCCGGGATCCAAACCCAGGCCGCCAGCAGCGGAGCGCACACACTTAACCGCTAAGCCACGGGGCCGGCCCTAAATTGCCTATTTTTATCTACATTCAAATACAACTTGATTTATCTACATAAAAATTTGTCCTGAAATATACAGGCTTTGTTTTTTCCATTTTTGTTAAGTATTTTAAAACCTTGACTTGTAAGTTTATAGTAACTCATTTAACACATGCTATCAAGACTATAAATCTTTTTTGGGTTAAATACAGATAGCTCAGTTTGAATTCTTTTTTTAATTTTTAATTCTACTCACACCCCTGTTGCTTGTATATTAGTTTGCCATAGCACACCTCTGGGAGCCAGAATTGATAATGTCGGGAATGTGATGAAGAGAAAACAAAATGATTAGGCCTTGGAAAGTAAGATATGAGGTCAGAAGAGAAGAAGAGAGATGGGGAGTTTTCACCCATGACACCGAATATAGCCCACTTTGAAGCCTCTGACCTATGCTCTTTTATATATAACTTCCTTAGTCTCTTTTATAAGTAGACCGTCAGAGATGGAGTGGGAAAGGGGAGAGGAGAGGGGCATTAGAATAAGCATTTGTCTTCCTCCCTGTAAACTCCTTAATACTCTCCACTCGCCCCCTTGGTGGCAGAAGTAGAGGCCCAGATTCATTATCTATATTAACCACTGTCAGATTATTTTACTTAGGGGAGCATATTTCTGCTTTCAGAAAGGGAATGGCTATATGCTGTTCCTTATATAAACCCACTGGCACAGAAATAGTTCAGAATTAAATCCTTTCCCTTTAGACTAGTTGGTGCATGTTCAGAGATGTCAGCCAGTTTTAGTAAGCTTACTGTAATCTTAAATTCAGAGCAGTTGGCAAGGGTGTTAAGTGTGTAAAAGCACTGAATCCTCATTTCTCCATTATCTCTAAGCATTCCTTGCATTTGTAATATTGTTTTAATGAATCATTGGTTCCCTCAGCGGAATGTTTCATCTTAGAGTGCTGATATAAAAGATCTCTGCTGCCAAACAAACAAAAATACCCCAACTCCAGTCCTCTAGAAAGTCCACACTGATCAAATGTGGCTGCAGTGTGGCTTGGGGCCAAAGGAAAGGTTTGCAATTTAGATAGAGTTTGAGACCTCTTCATTCTACAGCACTCTTTGCCTATACATACTGTACCTTTCATGCATGCCAGACGTAGTATATATCCTTCATTTCCTCTCAGCAGAGAGGGCGTTAAATAACTGTTTTTTCTTTACTTTGCATACTGACTGGCTGACTGGCCTTGTTGCTAAACCCCCTAGAACACAGACAGCAGTTAAGTGCTTGACCCTTGCCACTAAGCTTGGCTTGCCCTTGGCTCTCAAATACCTATCAGGATGCTTAAGAAAAAAGCCTTTCCAGGAGTTCACTATTCTTGACTTTATGGAAATGACTTCATTTGATATATACCCACATATGGTATTCATGAAGTTCTGATAATATCCTTTGCATCCATACAGAAGCATAATAGAAAAGGATATAGCGCTGTGTTAATTTTCTTACTTCTTCATTTGCAAGGTTCTGGAACATTATAAGGTTTTCACATTTGCATTGATCAGGTTTTTCTTCCAAAGGACTTCCTGAGAAAGCAGATGGAAAGTGTTCACCTCTATAACTCACCAGACTTCCCAGACGCATAATAATAGGACTGAATCAGCATATGGAGGAAACCATAATGAAAGAAATGTTCAACTTTTTCCATGCAGCCAGATCCAGTAAATACCAGGAAAGGGCTGTATATGCTTCCAACACTGGAAGTGGCCTTTATTGTGCACTGGGGAAGACTATGTACTCAGTTTCTTTTAGTTTATTTTTTTAGTTCTCCTTTTACTTAAGTTCTCTTTTTCCCTGTCCTATTTCCTACTTCCTCCTTTCCTTTCCCCCTTTAAGCTCAGTTTGTTGGCAAGCAAACTTGTTGGCAAGTTACCTTATAGTGATATTTTACTTGGAATTACCTGAAGATTTTGTTGAATGAAAAAGTTTTTGTGTAGACCGTGAAAGATTGTTTTCTTCAAACAGATATCTGTGTTGCACTGCAAAATTAGAACAGGAAAGTAGGTCTTGGATATTTATGGTGACTGGCTCAGATTCTGTAAAGAGAAAGAAAATTGAAGTCAAACCTGCTTAACATGGTTGTGGTTATGAAACAGCCATCAGCTGTCAGAGTAAGGTACTTGGTATTCCTAGCATGGGGCACACAGCTTTACTTTGGGACATACTGTGGCAAAAAGACTGTCAGCAGAGAGGCTATTACCAAATATGGCTTAAAGTGTAGGGTAAATATTTCCTATATGAGTGAGGGGAAGAAAAGCCATAATTAACAGGATTCAAATCTTACTTACTTTTACTTCTTTACAACTTTTGTCTGGGGGGATGCCGTTGTGGAAGCATCCACCAAAGGTTCTGAAAACACTGCTTTTTAAAATTTACCTGTTGGCTGGTGGACCTTCTTTGGCAGTTCCCCTGCTGGGGAGTCCTGACTTCCATCAGAGTCTTCCAGAGCTGAGAGGAAAAAGAACAAAAGGAGTGACAGTTGTCTGCATGCATCATGTGTTCTCTAGGAAACTGGTCCCAGACCAACTCCTTACCTACCTGCTGTAACCCAGGGTATTTCGGTTTTACTTAGTAACACCACAGATTCAAAAAACAATTGGTTACCAAGATAATCCAAGACCACTCTGGGCAGTTGTCTGTAGTAAGAGAAGTCTGGACCACTAAAGTGCGTCTTACTTAGGAACGCCCCCAAAAATGTCATGTCAAGAACGTAGGGTGGGAAAAAAAGTTAAAGTTGTCCAAGGAGTAAGTTGTAGTGACAGCAGTTCCACTTAAGGCATTTCAACTTGAATGAAACAGCCTAGAGACAAAACCTTATCTACTCGCTTTAGAAAGCTGAAAGGCCTTCCCTTCTTGGTTCCCCTTCATCTCATTGTTCTTTCCTTCAGAGGAGTAAGACACATCACTTAGACTGGGATTTTATTGGTGACTGAACCTGGGACATGAGTAAAAGGGAAAATGAACAGAACTGCTCTATGTTAGCATACCTGGCACAATGAGTGAACTGGACAAAAGCACAGAGAGCTCCTGTACATAACAAAATCTAAATTCTCAGGGGCAGTCTAATGTTCTATAAACAGAACCACGCAGGAAGGCATTCGTTAAATTTTCAACAGTGGGGTGGACGTGACTACCATCCTTTTCCACTCCGATTCCAGGCATATCCTGAAATTGCGCATCAGCTCTCCTGATTTATATAATGGTCGTTTCTTAGTTAAATGATCATTTCTATAGGGTTTTTGTGAGGATAAGTATGCTGGTGTGTCAAAACACTTACCACACTGCTCGGCACAGGGCAGGCGCTCAAGCAGTGTTAGCTGTTACTTTTGTCTTCTCTCTCCCCTATTCCACTTTTTGTGCTTAGTATTTCTAGGCATCACTGGCCCTGCATACCAGGGAGGTACTTTTTTGAGCATTTTGAAGAAATGGGTTGAGAATTTCTCATTCAAGGGTTCATGCTGCCCTGTTTGCTAAGATCTCTCCTAGACGTAAGCTGTAGTACCTTCACATATGCCTTTCTTTAGTTTTTCATTGATCTCGCCCATTGTGCTGAAGTCTTCTGCGTAGAAGAGATGCTTGTCTGTGGGCTCAGAGGCAATCTCTTGTAGTTCTTCCTCAATAGCTTTTCCTACCCCAACAGCATACATAGTTATACCTAAGGTGCAGGGCAAATTAAGAACAAGGTAGTTAAAGAGTTGTGTTCCCAGGGTCTGGAAGTTGTGTGTACTGCACCCAAAGCCAGATAGATATTAAGTGGTGTGATCTGAGCGGTCCATGTCAACCTCCCTTTATTTTTCCACTATTTTTATTTTGGCCCTATGAACAAAAGAGAGGGATCCAAGAGAAAGGAAGGTGAGGCATCTAGGAGAGGTTGGGGAGCTAGACCACCAAACTGTTGCTCAGCTCTGGGCAAGGTCATTTAACAAATCTTCAACTTTTCCCTGAGTTAGCCTTGTAGATAAAACAGAAGAGAACACTATGTTAATGTCTAACAAATGGGAATCTCTTCTAGGAGAATTCTAAGAAGTGAGTCAATTTATGACCTTATAACCTAGTTTCTACATCTCAGAGGTACAGGGTAGGAACTTTAAGTGACCTGGGGCTGGGTGAAGCTGCATTCTGTCCACTCCTCTTGGGAAGACAAAGCCTTGTGAGGAGGTGCTAAGCTGAAACAGAGAATCTGCAGACCACTGGAAACCCCCAAAGTCAGAAAAAAGAACAAACCCAGGTATCAACCTTAGATTTCAAAAGGGATATGAGATTGCTCCAAAAGCTTTTCTATACAAAATTAGTCATTAGACTCCCTTCCTCGATATACTCTTCATTTGAAAGTAAAACACAATAAGAACTGAAGTTCTGCTTGGTTTTCAACATTTTTCAGCACTGATATCTTATTCTGGGTAATTCATTAGACTAGATATTTTAAAAATACACAAACAAGTGGCTCTTCAAGCCAAGGAACAAGAGTTATGCCTTGCCCCCAGTCTGTGTAAGGTCAGTAGCCAAGTTCAGCATATTTGTCTGGGAGCTCAGTGACTTTATGCACAACTTCCTAAAAAGGATAACTACTATTTTAAGATTGTGTTAGCTATGCATAGGAGTAATTAAATTCACTAGAGGATGTCACTTCAGATAAATCTTGTTGATTGAAGAACCAAATAAACATGTTTCTCTTACCACCTGCATTTAGGTGATTGGTGGAAATCTGAGTGGGGGAAAGGTAGGATAGATTGGTCTCAGTGAGACAAATAAAAGGGCTAACCACTGTCTTGGGAGACAAGATGCTTTCCCCAAGACATTTTAAGAATGCAGGCTATAGGGGCCCATGGGTTTGACATGAGCTCTAGCAAGCTAGTCTAGAAGCAGAGGACCTGGGTATGAGCAGCCAGTCTGACAATCCACCCAGATGACTCAGGGCAGGACACTTTTTGCAGCTACTACTCTACTGGGCTAGGAGAAAGAAGTGAATAGTGAAGTAAGCAATATCAATAAAATGGCCTCCTTCACAAAGAGTGACTGAATGTTGCTGTGAACCACCCTTTCTGTGGGGAGGAACAGAATTCACTCATGGGATTGCTAGCACTTTCACTTCTTTGTTCATTCACTCAGCAAGTATTAGTCACACATACTACAGGCCAGGCCTGATCCAGGCACTGGGTCCATAAAGTCTTGAATGAAGCACAGGTCTGTGCATACCCCGTTTCCCCTGACAGGACCTGTGAAAGCAGTGGGCACACAAGTTCTTAAATAACGTGGCTTTCAAGAAAACTGCTTCACAACCTCAGTTTTCTCATCACCCAAGGAATCCAGACACTCTCCTTAAGCTGTCTCTAATAACCATCCTAGGTTCTGGGTTTCCGTTTCCAAGGGCCATACTCCTCTGCCACACTTCACATCTATACACAACTAAAGGACCCTCAAATCCCTCCCTGCATTATACCTGGGGTCAGAAAAACCTCCTAGAAGAGGCTGGGCTTTACTGAGCAACAAGAGCTTAGAGTCATAATCTATTCTAATATTTTGATTTTCTCAAAAGCTAAATTTGGGGCTGGCCCAGTGGCACAGGGGTTAAGTGCGTGCACTCCGCTTCGGTGGCCCCAGGGTTCGCACGTTTGGATCCCGGGTGCGCACTGACGCATCGCTTGATAAGCCATGCTGTGGCGGCGTCCTATATAAAGTAGAGGAAGATGGGCACGGATATTAGCCCAGAGCCAATCTTCCTCAGCAAAACAGAGGAGGATTGGCATCAGATGTTAGCTCAGGGCTGATCTTCCCCACACACACACACAAAAAAGCTAAATTTGCCTCCTGCAAACACAGGAGTATTCACTATCCTAAGGCTATTGCACTTTCAGTGTTTGACTAAAGCACTGGTTTGAAAAAAAAGGTGTCAGTAGAAGTTCCTCCCACCAGGAATCTATTTTTACCAAACTCTTTAGGTGATTCTAGAGCAACCAGACCAGTGTTTGGGAACTGTTGTGTATTTATCTGTGGTTAAAACAGAACGTGCAAGGTTGACTCTCTTCACTGAGGTCACACACCAGCTAGTAAATCGCGGTAGGTGATTAGTCAGGTGTGGTCTGTGTGTAGCCTAACCTCCCAGTCAGCAATCTGCCTTTCGCATCCTTCCTGACTCCTTTAACTCCTGTGGGGTCCCTTTAAGGCCTCTAGGTGACAGTTTAGCAGAGGTATATAACAGCGGTTGACAGGAAGCCTTTCTGTATGCTCACAAAAATCTCACTGGTATGGCCAGCTATGACCACTGAGTGAGTTTAAGAAACCTGAACCCTGAGTAGTGTAAACCACACCTCCATCGCATATTACCATTGGCCTTGGCTTTACTGGCCCACTCGGAGACGTCATCCTGAGCCCGTCCGTCTGTGAACACGATGGCCACTCTGGGCACCCGTGCAGAGAGAGGCCTGGCCCCTTCTACTTGGGTAAAACTTCTCTCAAACATGTGTCTCAGGGCCAGCCCAGTCATAGAGCCCTTGCCCATGTATTTCATGTGGGCCACGGCTTTTTTCATGTCTTTGGCAGAGCCGAAGTTTCTCAGGGTAAATTCTGTGCGGACCTGCGTGGAATACTGGAGCAGCCCCACTCGAGCAGTTTTGGGGGAAATGGCCAAGGAATCTATAATTCCAGTGACAAACTGCTTCACGATCTCAAAATTCTCTTCTCCAAGGCTCTTGGATCCATCGATCACAAAGACCAGGTCAATTGGGCCTTCAGTGCATCCTACAGGAACAAAAGGAAAGTTGAAGTAGTTAAATGATAAAAAATCATTTATGCACAAGAGTAGAAGAAAATTATGCTCCAGTTGGAGGCATAACTACTTTGGAGAACCACCTTTGTTCTTTAGATAATACACAGGGCAGACAGAAGGTGTTGGGAGAGTCACAAGCAACAACAATCTTCACATTTGCTTTTATATGTGGCTTGTCAAATTGATAAAAATAGTATTTTTCACAAGCAAAAACACACAGCAGAGGTACAAATTGGAAAGCAGGTCTACGCTGTACCCTGGGTCACTGACAGGCCTGGGAGTGACTGTGTGTAGAGTACACTGAAGGGTCTGACAGCACCCAAAAGATTCCTATAATTTTACTCCAGGAGGGTGGCATCACCCCAGTGCCGGCATTCCCACAGACAACAGAGAAGGAAATTCCTAAAATTCAGCTCAGCCATCAATTCTTCCAGGGAGCTTTCCTGGTAACCCAGCTTGTATTAGTTACTCTCTGCGTGCTCCTAACACTACTCATTTATTCAACAAAAATTTGCTTTTTGAGCACCTGCTTCGTGCAAGGCTCTAGGCGCAGCAGGATTGCAAGTGACCACGGCAAAATCCCTGACGCCAACTTGCTTCTAGTCCAGTGTTCTCTGTGCAGTTCTCCACACTGTACAACAGCTATTTGATTAAGAGTCAGTCCTCCTCGAGGCTGCAGTTCCTCCTCAGCAAGGACCATGTCTCATTCATTTCTGTACCCCCAATACCTGGCACACAATAGGTGTTCAATAAATGCCTGTTGACAGAATAAATGAAGGAGGTGGTGTCCATTGGGTAGCATAAAATTAAAGCTTAAAAATGAATTATTGAGAATAATTTATCTACATGGAAGCTCTTCTGGCAACTCAGATGGTTGACAGTAAAAGCTTTATGCAAATACTTAATCTGAGTATGGAGAGATTTTTTGTTATTTAGGGCCACATAAGAAAAATTTGCAGATCCCAAATGGATGATCTCATTCCAAACAGTCTACAGTATGCAATATAGCGTCCTCCTTTATATTATCAAGCAGCTGTCTAGTCTTTGAAAGTGAATACAACAATACAAGCAAGTAAAAGACACACACAAGGAAAATTATTTCTATGCCTGGCCTGAATAACATGCTAACGTGTGTGAGTGTGTGTGTTAGGGGGTTGGGTTCTTCTCTTTCTCCATTAAGTGCTTGTCCTCATTACTCAAACTATTGATCCTTTATTAGTGAAAGAGGAAAAGGCCTGTTCAGAGCTTCATTTATATTCATGGCCTGTTCTTGAATCAACCAAAAAAAGACTCGCAGGCAGTATGCACGTGGCTCTCCAGCAGATTTCCGAAATACTGGAATAACTTTCCAGCATTGAGTCTGTTTTCTCCTCTTCCCCATACACTCTTTTCTTACAGAACAAATCAGTACTTGCAGCCTCCCCACACAGAGGGGCACAGAAGACTTCTCCAGGTAACAAGAATGCTAGCCAGAGTGGAGGAACATGAGGGCAAGAAGTGTCAGACTTTTGTGTTCAGACTCAGGAAGAAGGACAGCCCCCCTTGCTGGCTCCTTGTTTGCAGGAGGGTCACTCCAACTCTCCTTGGGCATTTTCTTTTGGTAGTTAAGTCAATGAGACTGGAATGGAGCTTAATTTGCTTTCAGAACTTAATTTTCAGAGTTCCAGAATTTCAGGGTGGGACAAGACCTTTAAAGGTCATCTAGTGCAGGCCTCCTGTTGCTTACATCTTTACGACATCCCTACCAGTACCATTCAGGCTGGGCCTGAACACCTCTCCTGCTGAGGAACTCGTCACCTCACCTCTGAAGCCCCATCTTTGGACAGCTCTGCTGTTGATTACATAGCTATCATTTGTCAAGCCACTGACAAATGTCAAGCCCAATGTGTTGGCAGTGGGCTAAGCACCTTTAAATACATGATCTCATTTATGACGATTCTGTGAGATATTATCCTCATGTTATAGACGAAGAAACTAAGACTCAAGAGAATTAAATAATTTCTGGAAGGTCACACAAGTGTATGAATAGGGGCTCAAATCCAGGTCTGTCCAGTCCGAAGCTCATGATCTTAACTAATCAATCATACAGCTTCCCTGAGAAAAAGTGTCTTTGTCCTCCTACTGAGCTGTAGCTTCTCCCCCATGTCCTTTCTCTCCCTCAGGGGGAGGAGTCATATAAATCATGAATGAGGTGACTGTCACTTTGGTATCTGAATGGTACCTCAAATCTTTTTTTCTACAAAGATCCACAGTTTCTTCTTTTACATTTCATTTGACATCGTACTGAACTTCCTCACGTGTTCTCTAAATCTTGTTTGTTTCTCTTTTTTCTTTAAAATTTTTTTTAAAATAACACATGCACATGGAACAAAGTTCAAACATTACAAAGGGTGTGTGTGTATCTATATCTATATATACCTATATATCTATATCGAGAGAAAATGTATGTTAGAGGGAGCCTTTTGCAAAATACATCAACGGTAACATACTATGGAAACCATTCAGCACCATGCTTTTTTACCTAAAATATCTTGGGGATACATCTAGAGCTGCTTCATTGTTTTCCACAGCTGTGTACTATTCTATCATATAGCTGCACCATGATTTATCTAATCAGCCTCTTATGATGGACATTTACCTTGTCAATTTCAATTTTTTTGCTGCAACAAATAATGCTGCATAAAACATCCTTGTATACATATGTTTTTGTGAACACATGCATCGGTAGGATAAACTCCTAGAAGTGGAATTCCATTTAAAACATTGCCAAATTGCCCCCCTAAAGGTTGTACCAATTCAGACACCTAGTGAGAAATTTATAATTGCCTATTACAATGTACCTTTAGCCAACATAAGGAATCATCAAATTTTTTTTTTGTGTGTGAGGAAGATTAGCACTGTGCTAACATCTGCCAATCCTCCTCTTTCTTTTGCTGAGGGAGACTGGCCCTGGGCTAACATCCGTGCCCATCTCCCTCCACTTTTATGGGACGCCGCCACAGCATGGCTTGCCAAGCAGTGCGTCGGTGTGCGCCCGGGATCCAAACCGGTGAACCCCGGGCCGCCACAGCAGAATGCACACACTTAACCGCTTGCGCTATCGGGCCAGCCCAAGGAATCATCAAATTTTTTGCTCTCTGATAACAGGAAAAAAATATATCATAGCATTAATCTCTTACTACACACTTTCCCTTTTTTTCTTTTATGGCTTTTATGTTTCATGTCATGTTTAGAGAAGTGTTTTCTACTCCTAGATTATAAAATAATTCTCCCAAGATTTTTTGATCCATCTCTCTCTTCCTAAAGTGCAATGCCCAAAATTGAATGTAATTCTCCAGCACAGAGCAGAGCACAAGTCTACCCTCCCTCATTCCAGATATTCTTATTTAGCTAAGATCACTCTAGCCTTTTAGTGATAGTGAATTTACTGTCAACTAAAACCAAAAGTGCTGCAGTTAAGCTCTCTCTTCCCTATTTGAATTCATGCATACACATTTATATTTATGGTAGAAGCAGAGGTCAGGGATTCATTTCCGGAAAATACTCCAAAAGGTAATTGCTCCCAAGTCAAATTAAAGCAGAAAGCCAAGTTCTAATCACTTACTCTTGCACCGTCTTCCGTCCTCAGCTAGAATAAATCCCTCTGAGCACTTGCAGATGTAGGAACTGCCACGATTAACACAAATGTGTTCACAGCCGTGGTGGGTCGATTTGCAGACATCCTTCCCTGAGGAAAATGTAGGGAGTTGAGCAACCACATCAGTGTAGAAATGAGCTGGATTGAATAGTTATGTCAGGACAGATCACAGCTGCGAACCCAGGCTGCCGAAGTGGAGTGCGTGAATTTAACCACTATGCCACCAGGGTGGCCCCCCCAAACACTCCAGTTTTAATTGTCTAATGAACATTTCTCATGTGCAAGGTACTTCAAACTCTTCAAAGTAATTACAGCCCTTTAATCTTCACAACATCGTGTGAGAGGAAGAAGGCAAGGATAATTAGATCCAATATATAAATGAAGAAACTCAAAAAGTTCCACAGTGTTGCCCAAGGTCATGCAGCAAGTTGATGACACAGCTGAGCGATGATGTCTCCTGAGTCCCTCCTCCTCTGTGTCATGAAAGCCTATGGTTCTTTTCTGTCATTAGCTCCCTAAAAGAAGAAGCTTCCTCCAAAATTGGAATGGGTGTACTGCAGATCCCTCTAGGAAGTGGGAGTGGTGGGATTTGATTTAGCAATCAGATTTTAGAGGCAGTAGTTGTGCCTAGTGTACAACAGCTCAATTTACTGAGCAATAAATGTGCAGAATGAATAAATGGTGTATGTGTGTACACTGGCATTTATAGAAATGAGAGCATGAACAAATGACTCAGGCAGACTAAACGGCAGAATTGCAGACATGGTCTCCACAGAAGGGACAGCGTAGTGTGAAGGCAAGACGTAGCATCATGCAGGGAGCCCTGCAGAGTTAGGCCAGGGTCCATAAGCATCCCAGGAGTTGGTTGTTCCACTAAAAGTAGGAGCCCCTCTTCCTGGTGGAAGAATGAAGACAGTGAATTCCACCCAACCCAGCTTTGTTGACATATGGAGGGGCCCCAGCTATCTCAAAGGAGTCTGTGAGGAAATTCCCCCAAGTTAACCCCAAAAGCAAATGAATTTATTTTGTCTTAACTAAAAAAGGGCCATCCTGCCCAAAGGAGCAGAATGTCACAAAGCAAGTAGACAGTGTCAAACCCCCAAAAGTAGGGATTAACAGCTCAGAACCTCACAGTGGAGAAAAATCCCTGCCTTGTGCTATTCTCATGCCCACACCTCACTGAGCTCATGGGTCCCTGACTCTCTCTTCCTTTGGGTGCTGTGATGGTTAATGTTTTGTTTCACCTTGGCTAGGCTATGGTGCCCAGCTGTTTGGTTAAACAGCAGTCTAGATGTTGCTGTGAATGTATTTTTTTAGGTGAGATTAACAGTTAAGTAAGCACATTTTGAGTAAAGCAGATTATCCTCCATAATGTTGGTGGGCCTCATCCAAGCACTTGAGGGCTTTAAGAGAAAAAAAGACTGAATTCCCCCAAGGAAGAGAGACTTCTGCTTCCAGACTGCCTTTGGATTAGAGCTGCAATATCAGCTCTTCCCTGGGTCTCCAGCCTGCTGGCCTACCCTGCAGATACCAGACTTGCCAACCCCAATAATCATTCTCTTCCCCTACCCCCCCATACACACACACACACACATATATGTACACACACACATATACATATATATATACATACATACACACACATACACATTCTATTAGTTCTGTTTCTCTGGAGAACCCTAACTAATACACCTTCTAAGTAAACTCTCAGAATCTGTTCTAAGCAAATAACAGAGGGAATGGATAAATAAAACCTACAGAAAATCCCTTCAGTCCCTCTCCCACCCTCTACCCTTACTTATCAGGTCTTCCAAGAAGAAAGAGCACTATAATTATCCTTTGATCCTCATAGTGATTGCTGGCAGAGATTCTAATTCAGTCCAACGACTGTGCCAGGCTCTGGGCATCCACACAACTATCGTGGAGAGGGCCAACAGCTGAGAGAAAATGAAAAGAAGCAAAGAGCCCGACAACTCAGGACCTTGACTGAGAAATTTCTACGAACTAAGGGTCTACTGTACTGATCACTAGCAAAACACTTCAGAGCACCCAAGGCAGGAACTTAAAATTGTGACATTGGTTGTAAAGGAAGATTTTAAAGATGAAATTAAGTTATACAACTGTCCGAGTCCCACAGATGGAAGAGTTCATCTCTACCTTGAGGCTACTTACTTCTGCAGCGTTTCCCATCCTCGGTGAGCCGGAATCCCTCCAAGCACTTGCAGATGTACGAGTCATCACTGTTCACACAAATGTGTTCGCAGCCATGGTCTACTGCTTGGCAGACATCTTTCCCTGGGGACAGCAGAGCAAGTTAAAACAATTTTACTAACGTCAATTTTCCCCGGGCTTCATCTCAGAGGATCCATCCATCTCAGCCACTGGACTCCACAGCCACTGGAGCTCAGTGATCCATGGGAGGAAGGTAAAATTGAGGTTGAAGTTCAGCTGCTCTAATTTGGGCTAACTCGTCAAACTTCCTCACTATCATCACCACCATCAACCACCAGCACCTACTTCAGTGTCTCATAAAAATGCAACCCATCATCAGCTTTCTGCAGACATAGTTCTGATATCAGACAGGAAACACTGTTGGTATAATTACTTAGAAGATTAAACTTCAATTTAGACTAGCGGCACTGAAATCTAATTTTGGCTTTGTCCCTGACGTATTACATGACTTGGGAGAATCACTTAACCTCTGGGAGCCTTACCTTTCCTGTCTGAAAACTGAGAGTAATTATTCCAGTTACCCATCTTTTCTTCAAATGTGTCAACATGAGTTGCTTTTTGTAAAGTGCTTTGAGAAGCTTGACAAAAAGATGACTGATAGGGATGGAAATCATTTACTCAGGGCTACACACTCTCCTTTGATTATACAGAGAAGTGTCTTGGCCCCATCTAAGAGGCTTTGCTTTCTAAGACGTAAAAATGGCCTCATCATAAGGTGGTCTCTAAGAGGGATTTGTGCTACCAGAAACAACACCAACAATATTATTAAAGGTAAATAAACAGAGGCTCAGAGAAGTGAAGCACTTTGCCTAGCTAATGAATGGCAGAGCTAGAAGCTGATAGAATCTTGGATTTCAGACTAGACATCTTTCTATTAGGGAATCTTGCTAAACCACTGTTTCTATGTTACAGGGCACAAATGAGTAACTTCAGTTGTAGCTCTGGCATTGACTTTTTTCGTTTGTCCATTTGTTTGTTTTCTTTTTTTAGATTTTATTTTTTAGGACAGTTTTAGATTTACAGAAAAACTGAGTAGACAGTACAGAGAGTTCCCATAAACCCCCATACCCAGTTTCCCCTATAACATCTTACATTAGTGTGATACATTTGTTACAATTAATGGACCAATACTTATACATTATTATCAACTAAAGTCCATAGTTTATCTACATTTCCTTAGTTTTTACCAAATATTGTTTTACTGATCCAGGATCCCATCCAAGATCTCACATTACATTTTGTGGTCATGTGGCACTGGCTTTTGAGAGTAACTGATTTATACAAAGATTGGGTTGGTGGATTTCACGCAGAGGTCAGACCCAGTAATGTGACCCCAATAAAAACTTACTTCTGCAGGTTTTCCCATCTTCACGGAGTATATACCCTTCAAAGCATCGGCACACAAAAGAGTCTTCACTGCTTACACATGAATGTTCACAACCATGGTCCCCCAAAGCACAAGAGTCCAATTCTGAGAATCCAATTAGAATCAGAGAAACAGAAGTAAGAAATGATTCATACATTAGAGACTTACTCAATCTTAAAAGACATTTCAGACACTTTCAAGTGGTACCTTATCCCACAGTGCACATTTCAAAATAGAAAGTATATCTATGAGCAAAAATTATTAATAAAGAGCACATAAAACAAGATCATCATCTCCATAGAAAAAATGAACAAAAGATACAAAAAGACAACTTACAAAAGGAGAGATATAAATGGCCTATAAATAGTAGAAGATAAGTTCAACTTCATTGGTTATCATATAACTGTAACATCAACTTATCCACATGTCTACTAGGTATGCATATATGTGTCACACTTAGGTAATCCATTCATTCATTTGTTCATTCAGTCAACAAATATTTCACAAGTCCCTACTCTATGAGTCAGGCACTGTTCCAGGCTCTGGGGATATAATGATAATAAAACAAAGCTTCTGCTTTTGTGAAGCTTACATTTGGCAGCAGGGATGGAAGGGAAGGGGGAGAAGGTTATCAACAGACAAACATATATATGTCAGATGGGGAAAGTGCTGTGGAGAAAAAGCAGGGTAAGGGGGATAGCAAGTGCCTGCTGGGTTGGGCGTGGGGAGGGCTTGTCATTTTTACATGCTGCACTCAGATAAGGTAACACTGCACAGAGCCCAGAAGAAGAGACGAGTGTGTGTGGAGGATTTGGGAAAGAACACCACCCCTAAAAAAGAATTTGCAGACTGCAGGGGTAGGAACATGCTTGGCATGTTTCAGGAAAGGCAAGGATACCAGTGTGACCCAAGCAACCACAGCCTGGCAGGAGATGATCAGGAGCAGACCACACGGGGGGATGCACAGGCAGTGGTTGGATCTGAGTGAGAAGGGGTCACTGGGGGATTTTTTTTTTTTTTTTATAATTTTATTTATTTATTCTTTCCCCCAAAGCCCCAGTAGATAGTTGTATGCCATAGCTGCACATCCTTCCAGTCGCTGTACGTGGGACACGGCCTCAGCATGGCCGTAGAAGCGGCGGGTCGGTGCGTGCCCTGGGTCCGAACCCAGGCCGCCAGCAGCGGAGCGCGCGCACTTAACCGCTAAGCCACAGGGCCGGCCCATCACTGGGGGATTTTGAGCAGTGGATTGACATGATGTGACTTTATTTTAAAAGGGCCACTGTGCACAGAATGGGGTGTGGGTAAGGATGGGGCATGAAGAGCTAGAAGAAACCTACTGCAATGATCCTGGTGGCCCAGACCAGGTTGGGGAAAAGTGGTCAGACTGTGGCTGTATTGTGAAGGTAGATTTGCTGATGGGTTGATATGAAGAGTCCATCTTCATATGGATACGACAGAAGAGTCACGGATGACTCCGAGGTTGCTGAACTGAGCAACTGAAGAATGGCATTGCCGTCCACAGGGCTGGGGCAGCTTCTATGGGAGCAGGTTTGTGAACCTGTGAAAACCAGGCTGATATTTTAAAAGCTTGATATTGAGGAGAGGTGGGAAGTGACTTTTTATAAGAACCATACACATTTCTGAGAGTCAACTCAATTATCTCAGATTGAGTAGAATTTCTACAATGGACATGCATTGAAGTTACTAAATAAAGGCTCCAAAGTACATAATCACTTTTATAATCAGGCACAGACCGCACAATTTTTTCTAAGGCATTTTTGCAGTGTTTCTTTTCAGAGGGGAGTCCTGAGAACTACCCTTTGGGTTAAGGCAGCCGTTGTTATTCTCAGTTACCAGCTAGGGAAACTAAGGTTTGGGAAGGTTAATGGCTTGCCAAGATCAATTGCTAATAAGTGATAGCACTAGACTAAAATGTAATCTTCTGACAATAAATCCCATGTTTTCCCCAACTACGCTGCACTGCCATATTCTAGAGTAAGCTTTCAAACATGAAGGGAATTTTTCTTGTCTTCCTTTGGGCAGAAGGGCTGCCAAAATCTTTGAACAATGGGAAAGCGTTATGTTAGCTGAAATTATAACCGCAGAAGAGCGTCAAAGCAGAGTTGGACCCTCCTGTTTGCTGTGAACATGACTTACTTCTCTGGGCACAATCTAGATTCACTATTAATGCAGAACATTTCCTGATGGCTTGGGGTATTTCCTCACATAGTGCTGAGTGGAAATACAGTTGAGTGATCCATAATACAGACAGCTGGCTGGCTGTGGAGATCAGAATTTTTTTCCCACCACAAATTTATATTAAGAATACTCCATTTTCCAACCTAATAAAATAGCTACGACTCTTTCAGGCCAGGCTTGTCAAGCCATAACCCCGACAGACGCCCCTGAGCACAACCCTCTGCCCTGTTCTCTAAGCTCCAGCTCAGACTGTCATTCTGAAGAGTGGTTGAGTCTTCCCGCACAGACCCTGAAGGGCCACTGGCGCCCAGGTTTTCCCAAGCCATGGTGGCCTGAGCCTGCACCAGGCACACGGGCACTGCTTCCCTGTGTCAGGAGCCTGCTGAGCCCGAAGCCACTGTCCACAGGAAGCTGTCTTCACCCTTGGGTACAGACTACTCCCAGAGCTCCCAGCCCAGTTTCAGAGCTCCCCTGGGCTTTCGAATTAGCAGCTGTTTGGAAATTTTGTTGAGTGACTGCACTAAAAACACGTGGAGAGTTTTGGTTTTAACCTTTCCCCTCCTCATCCCCTCAGAGCATCTGATCAAGAGAGAGTGGAGCAGTGGTGAGTTCTCAACCTCAGATGAGCATCGGAATCATCTGCAGAGATATTTTTTAAAGGCAAAACAGGCAAATGATTCAAGATTCAAACATATTAAAGGGCATACTTCGCCTATGGAGGGGATCTGGCAATATCTACCAAAGTTGCAAAATGTACCTTTGACCCAGCAACTTCACTTCTGGAATGCTCTCCTACAGATACCCTTGCACCGTATGAAGGGATATACTTTCATGTTATTCACTGCAGCATTATTTGTAATAATGAAAAGTGGGAAACCACCCAAGCAACAGGAGACTTGCTGAATAAATACTCCACACAACAAAACATTAGGCAGCTGTAAAAAGAATGAGGAAGTTCTCTATGTAATGATGTGAAATCTCCAAGGAATATCATTGGGTGAAAAAAACGGCATAGAATGGGGTATACAGTACACTAGTTTTTGTGTATGTGAGAAAGGAGAGGAAATAAAAATATATATTTGCATTTGCTTTTATTCACATAAAGAAACACGAGGGATAAATAATAAACTAATAAAAATGGTATATTAGCTATCTGTTGCTATGTAACAAGTTATCCCAAAACTTAGCAGCTTAAAACAACGTTTATCATCTCATACAGTTTCTGAGGGTCAGGAACCCAGGAGTGGCTTAGCTGGGTGGCTCTGGTTCAGGGTCTCATGATACCGCAGTCAAGCTGTCAGCTGGGGCTGCAGTGATGTCAAGGCTGATTGAAGCTGGAGGATCCGCTTTTGAGCTCAGTCATGTATTTATTGGCAGGTCTCAGCTCCTTGCTGGCTTTTGGCCAGAGGCTTCAGTTCCTCTCATGTGGGCCTCTCCACAGGGCTGCTCACAACATGGCTTCCCCCCAGAGTGAGTGATCCAAGAAGTGAGAGAGCACCCAAGATGGCAGCCACAGTGTCTTTTATAACTTGAGAAGTGACATACCAACATTCTTGCCATACACTGTTGGTCGCATAGACCAAAAGTGAAGGAGGGGACTACAAAGTGTGTGAAGACCAGGAGATGGGGTCACGGGCGGCCATCTTGGAGGCTGGCTACCACCACAGTAACTAATACGAGGTGGACACAGGGAACACGATGAGAGGGCAAGAGTGGGAGCAAAACTTCTTAACGTCTTTTAGTACTGCTTTGATTTTTGAACTGTGCAAACCTCTAACTATTCTCAAAATAAAATTTCAACAAAAATTAATTCTTATGGGAAGTAAAAGATTTACAGTTAAAAGTATGCCTTTCTCTCACCTTTGACACCCTACATCACTATTTTTAAAGGCTGCACCATAGTTCATTTAGCCAGTCTCTTAGTGGATGGGCATTTAGGTAGCTCTTAGTCTTTTACTGTTACAGACGTGATTTCAGCGGATGTTCTTGTGCATGTAGTTTTGTACACAGTGTGAATGCATATCTGAAAAATAAACATCCAGAAGCGGAATTGCCTAGTTAAAGGATATGAACATTTAAAAGCTGATAAATATTTCCAAATTGTCCTCCAAAGAGGTTATATCAATCAATGTAAGATAGTCTTTGTTTCAGCTTCTGTCTCAGGGAGTCTAGGGTCCTGCCTGGGCTTCTGGATGTTTTAAAAGCCCCACAGATGATTCCAATAAACTACCAGGGGTGAGATGCTGGCGATGGACCCAGACCTTATGTCTAGAGACCTTCCCAAGTTTCCAGATTATTCTGCACCTCCACCATCATGAACCAAATGCCATCATCTTTCTCTTGGGCTGTTGCATCATCTACTAACTGGTCTCCACACACCCACTTTCACCCCATCCAGTCCATCCTCCCCAACGCAGACTGAGTACACTTTTTTTTTTCCTTCCCCAAAGCCCCAGTAGATAGTTGTATGTCATAGCTGCACATCCTTCTAGTTGCTGTATGTGGGATGTGGCCTCAGCATGGCCAGAGAAGCAGTGCGTCAGTGCACGCCCCGGATCCCAACCAGGGCCGCCAGCAGCGGAATGCGCGCACTTAACCGCTAAGCCACGGGGCTGGCCCTGAGTACACTTTCTAAAATGCAAATCAGGGGCCTGCCCAGTGGTGCAAGCGGTTAAGTGCGCGTACTCTGCTGCGGCAGCCCAGGGTTTGCCGGTTCAGATCCTGGGCGCGCACTGACGCACGGTTTGTCAGGCTATGCTGTGGTGGCGTCCCATATAAAGTGGAGGAAGATGGGCACGGATGTCAGCCCAGGGCCAGTCTTCCTCAGCAAAAAGAGGAGGATTGGCAGATGTTAGCTCAAGGCTGATCTTCCTCACAAAAAAATAAAATAAAATAATAAAATAAAATAAAATAAAATAAAATGTGAATCAGCTCACATCACTCTCTCCCTCTGCCTGAGATCCTTTAGTGCTTCCTGAGCCTTCAGATGAGACACGGAATCCTTAGCAAAGTTCGCAGGACCCGCCAACAGCCTCATCTCGTGCGCTCTCCCCCAGCTCTGAGTACTTTGAAGGTACCTCAGTACCCAGCCAGGAGCCCTCCCACCACAGGGCTTTGCACCGCCCTTCCTCTGGCTCTCCTTCCTCCTCCACCACCTCCAGATATCTTCCTGGACCTCCTGGCACAGGGCTTCAAAGCACCAGGCGTCTGCCCCCTCTGGCAGTACCACATTGCCACTGAACAGTTAGTTATGTGCTTGGTCTGGATTGGTGCCGGCCTCCTCATTGGCTATGCTCATGGGCTCTCACCTCCAGGAGACCACAGACCGTATCTGCCCCTCTTGCCTGTATCTCCCAGCACTTAACACTGGCACACAACAGGCCCCCAGTAAATACCTGTTGAGTAAAAGGAAAAACTTCCTCAGTTTTCTACTCTGAAAATCGTGGGTAACCAGCTCCACCTCCCAGGGTTTTTGTGCAGATGTTTTAAAATGAGAACCCGACGGGTGTGGGTGCTGGCAGTCAGTTGGGCTCCTCACTCTCGCCCACCCACCAGCCTTGCAGAGTGCATAATTCATATTTGTTCAGCACAATGTCCAGTTCCTGCATGTCAGGGACATTCTGGGTCACACGTAAATTAAAGAACCGTGCATGGTAAATTAGAGAATGCCAAAGGTGTACTGTAGTTAACTTCCTGACCACAGGCTCTAGCTGCTTCCTATTCAACCAACTTGGAATCAGCTTCTCCCCAGAGCCAGAGATACTCCCCTCTAGGAAAGGACCTCAGTAGTTCCCTAACGGGCAAAGAGAGCCACCATCCCTGACTCACTATCGGGGTGACTTCAGCCTGGAGGAGAATGGTGGGCACCCAGCGAGGAGTTCAATCATCAGCAAGTATTCATGGGGCACTTCCTCTGTGCCAGGCACTCTCCATATTTTCGCGCTAGAAGGGACCCTGGAGACGAATTGGTCCAACTTCATTTTAGAGTTGAGGAAACTGATGGCTAGAGAGGGGGAGTGACTTTCCCAAGGTCCCTTAATCTGCAGAGGTGAATTGTGTCAGCTGTGCTGTGGGCAGAGGTGCAATTAGATCACAATCTATCACCTTGGTGTTCCCTGGTTCAGCTGCACACCCAGTGGCCATCCTAGCTCAGCAGAGTCTACTCAGACAGGCTGGTCAATTCTCAGAAGACAAACTAAAATAGTTTCCTCAAGGGAGGCCAGGCCTCCAAATGGTTTAATGTAACTCTAAAGGCTGTAAGTGATCTGTGCCAGCTGCTTCTCCAGGCTCATCTTTCACCCGTCTCCCTTTCACACTCAACACTCAGTACACTTAACTTCCTTCAGTGCACTCTCTGGACCCTGGGCTTCAGGGAAACGTGCTGTTTCCTATGCCTGCGAAGCTCTTCCTCCTCTGTCTTAGTCTGTTCAGTCTGCCAAATACTGCAGACTGGGTGGCCTATAAACAGCAGAAATTTATTGCTCACAGTTCTGAAGTCTGGAAGTCTGAGATCAGGGTGCCAGCATGGTCAAGTGAGGGCCTTCTTCTGGGTCGCAGACTTCTCCTTGTATCCTCACATGGTGGAGGGAACTAGCAAGCTCTGTGGGGTCTCTCTTTTTTTTTTTTTGGTTAATTTTTTTTTTGGTGAGGAAGACAGGCCCTGAGCTAACATCTATTGCCAATCTTCCTCTTTTTTCTTGAGAAAGATTGTCCCTGAGCTAACATCTGTGCCAATCTTCCTCCATTTTTGGTTTGTGGGATGCCGCCATAGCATCGCTTGATGAGCGGCGTGTAGGTCTGCACCCAGGGAACTGAACCTGCGAACCCTAGGCTGCCAAAGCAGAGTGCACAAACTTAACCACTATGCCACAGGCCAGCCCCTGGGATCTCTTTTCTAAGGGCACTAATCTCATTCATGAGGGCTCCACGCTCATGACCTAATCACTTCCCAAAGGCTCTACCCCCTAACACCATCATCTTTGGGGGTTAGAATTTCAACATATGAATTTTGGGAGGATACAAACATTCAGTCCACAACACCTCCATCTCTGGCTAGCTTATTCCATCAGTCTCTAGGCGTGAGATCAAACATCTCTTTCTCAGGAGACCTTCTCTAGACGAGGTGCTCCTGCAGCCCCTCTTCTTCCCACATCACAACTCTCATCACACTGAATGGATGATATGTCTTTAATATCTTTCTTTCCTGAGAAACTTGAAACTCTGTCAGGGCAGAAACTGGACCTGCATCAACCCCAGGGCTGCCCAGCACACCGCAGGTGCAGGGTAAATACTTGCGGAGAGTGAGAATGAATGGACCAAGAGCTTAAGGAGCTACCCAGACTCAAATCCGGAGACGAGAGTGAGGACAGACTTGACTGGGAACCACCACTTCAATGAAACGGATGAGAGGACTTATGAGAAACCTCAGGATGCAGGAAGAAGACATTTTCCCTCTAAAAGAAGGATCCTCTTCCTTTCATACTTAAGGGGCAGGTCCACACATTTAATTAAACCCTCGTCATGAATGGGGTCTGCAATTTGTGATCAGGATGACTACAAGTTTCAGGACATAGCGCAGGTTTTTAGGGCCCACGTTTAGCAGTCCCACACGCTGATACAGACTGTATCCCCACATCTGGATTCCACATCTGGTGAGTCACATACGTCTGTGGTGCGGCAATCATGGGGTAATGTGTTCTATGGACTTGCACCTCTGTGGCGATGACAAGCAGCAATCCTGTATCTCGGGCTCCACGTAGGAGGTTATTAAAAACCAACCTCAACCCCAAAGGGAAAAAGCCACAGTGGCCGCCTGCCAAGAGGGTAACCAAGGCCAAGAGATGGAATCACACTGGTTTCTGGCTTTTCTTATAATAAAACTAGGAGCAGCCAATGTTGGCTAACTCTGTATAGGCTTTTGCTCAGACAAACCGAGAAGCAGCTGAGCGGAGACGTACTCTTAGAGGGCATCTCTCTCTGAGAAAGAGATCCTGAATCAGGGGATGCGGGTTCCAGTCCCGGTCCTACCACTGACCCCAAGGCCAGCTTGGGGCTCCAGTTTCCTCCCTGTGCCTGTTTCCCACAAAAGAAAGGGAAGATCTCTAAGCTTCCTTCTGATCCATCAAGACTATAATGTGAGTACACGAGGGTGAAGGTGGTCTTCTCCCCTCACTCCCCACTATGGACTGAACTGTGTGGCCCCCCAAACACAAATTCATATGTTGAAGTTCTAACCCCCAATGTGATGGTATTTTGAAATAGAGCCTTTGGGAAGTGATGAGATTTAGATGAGGTCATGAGGGTGGGGCCCCCATGATGGGATTAGTGCCCTTATGAGAGGAGATACCAGAGAACTTGTTCTTTCTCTGCCATGTGAAGACACAGTAAGAAGGCAGCAGTCTGCAAGCCAAGAGAAGGGTTCTCACCAGAGTCTGACCATGCAGGCACCTTGATCTCAGACCTCTAGCCTCCAGAACTGTGAGAAAATAAATTTCTGTTCTTTAAGCCACCCAGCCCATGGTACTTTGTTAAGGCTGCCTGAGCAGACTACAACACTCCCTTCGCCTTGCTCGAGGCTGCTTGCACCCTTTGAAGTCCAGCTGGGGCATCAGTCCTGGACAGGCCTTTGCAGACCCACCTGCAGTGGCCCCTCAGGGCCAGGATTCCCAGGGCTCCATGGCTTGTGGCTCAGATCCTGTCAGCACCCTCCACTTGCCAGAAGAAGGGAGGCTCCCTAGGGCAGCCCTTGGGCTCCTGAGTCTGACACCTCCCAGGGTGGCCTATCTCTAGGGCCCTTCCAAAGGGATCAGGGCTGGCTCTGGAAGGTGAGTCTCCTGGCAACAAGGCCGGGCCCTACCTCAGCTCTCTCCTCAGTGTGCGGCAGTCTGCCTGCAGGAGGTAAGACCATAATGAGAGTACCTTAGGGGTTTGTGGCAATTTACAAGTTCCTACAGCACTTCGATGACCGTCTCTCCCTGTGTCACATGGCAACCCTGAGAGAGAGGCAGAATGACCATTCCCAGTTTCCAGATGTGCAATCAGATCCAGAGAGGGTCAATTCCTTTGCCCAGGGTGGAAGCTACAAGATTTAAACCCAATCTTTGGGCTCTTAGTTCAGTATTCTTTCTACTCTGCCACACTGTTTCTCAGATCGGTGCACAGATAGCCACAGGGTGAGGCCGGCTCAGGAGAACACTGTGGAGAGGTCCTGACCAAGCCTGCAGGTGGCGGAGCAGAGGAGCTCCCAGCAGGCAGGGAGGGCAGGAAGCTCCCCATGGGGCATGATGTTGGCCATGGAATGGGTTTCCACCAGCAGAGGTGGAATAGGGAGGCTGCCCTAAGTGGAAACAGGATGGGCTGGAGATATAGGGCTTGCTCAGAGAATAGGGGGACTCCCCCTCCTGAAGAACTGGAGGGAGCAGAGAAGACATGGGGTGGGGCTCAAGAGCTGGAGGAAGGGGTTCTCCAACACTGCCAAATCAAGGAGCGCAACTGGAAATTTATTTGGGGAGATGGTAGAAAGCCACTGAAGATTACTGAGCAGGGAATGGACCCTGTGCCAGGTGCCACAGGATAAACAGACAGGTGGTCTCTGACCATTCACTCTCTCACTCATTAAACTTCATTGAGCATCTCCATGGGCCAGGCCTGGGAACTCAGACTCCAAATAAGACCTGGTCTCTGATCTCCAGGAGCCGGCAGGCCAGTGGGCTGTGTGTTCTGTGCACGTCTAGCCGGTGGAGTCTTTCCTGGTGCTGGGATGCCCTTGTACCAGGTCTATCTCAGGGAAATTGCCAGGAGCTAGAGAGAGGAGGAGGCCTCTCAGCTGCAGCTCATAGAAGAGACTACTCATTTCCTCCCCACCTCACTCCCTAGTCTGGGCATCAACCCCCCAAGGCAAGGAAAGCTCCTGGGGAGAATCTGGGTAATCACAACTTGGGGGCCAGGGGGCCAAGAGGAAGAAATGATGGGCTTCACCCCAGAGGCCAGAGAGCCCCTGGTGCCTGCAGGGGTGTGGGGGTAAGTGTCCACTTCGTTCCCGGGCCCTGGGAACCTGGGCCTGCTCTGCATATATCAGAGAACCCTCTGGAAAGTGAGTGAAAGGTTCTTCAGGCCACTTGCTATCAAGAGCCTAAGAGGAGGCTGCCTTTACGAAGGGCCAAGGACGCCCGTATCTGCAGGGCCAGGGCTGGCTGAAGCCCAGCTGGCTCCCCATCCAGAGCCCAGCAGGCTTTACTGAAAAGGTGCAGCCTCGGGGCCAGCCCCCTGGCACAGCGGGTGAGTGCGCGCTCCGCTGCCGCAGCCCGGGGTGTGCAGGCTCGGATCCCAGGCGCAGATCGATGCACCGCTTGTCAGGCCATGCTGTGCAGCGTCCCAGATAAAGCAGAGGGAGATGGGCACGGACGTTAGCCCAGGGCCAGTCTCCCTCAGCAAAAAGAGGAGGATTGGCAGCGGATGTTAGCTCAGGGCTGATCTTCCTCACACACACACACAAAAAAAAAGGTGCAGTCATGTCACAAGGCTCTTTGTCATCTGGCATAGAGCTGGGAAACATACATCCCAACCCCCGGTTAACTATGGCCACACTGAAAACACAGCCCATTATTACAGGACAGGGCAGCCAGACTGAATCACCCTGGAACAGACAGAAAGTCCTCAATTAGGGGAATAGCTCAAGGCATATGTATCTGCTGGTGGGTCTTACGTGCCACCATTCCCGAGGATAATTCTAACCCATCTGATCATCTCATGAGTTTTCATATAGACACAACCATATATAAATATATACTTATCAAAATTCGCTTTTAATTGCATTGTTGATCATCTACTCATATGGATGATGTCGCTGTACCATTATAAACACACTATAAATAAGAAAACGGGTGACATTTAAAAGTGTCAGTGGGGGCCGCCCCGGTGGCGTAGTGGTTGAGTACACGCACTCCACTTTGGTGGCCTGGGGTTGAGTGTTTTGATCCTGGGCATGGACCTATACACTGCTCATCAAGCCATGCTGTGGAGGCATCCCATATACAAAATAGAGGAAGACTGGTACAGATGTTAGCTCATGGCCAATCCTCCTCACCAAAAAAAAAAAAAAGTATCAGTGGCATAACCCACATGTGGACCTAGGGAGGGAGGGAGAGGGGGCATGCAATTGTAAGGAGGAGGGGCAGCATTAGTTTGGAAGGGCATGAGACATTCCTAGAAGTCCTGCAACCATCATGTAGTCAGCTCTTGATTATGACAGTAATGGGGAGGACAAAAGAAGGGCATGAATAATCCAAGATGATGAAGAATGAAAATAAACCAATAAAAAACTGTGCATCTGGCTTTGGCATGCAGTCAAACGTAGATGCAATTTGACACAGCCATCCTCTCTCTGCACCCCAATGCCCAGACCGTCCCTGTGCTGGCTGGAGCAGCAGTCCGGGAGGCAGCTGGGCAGGCAGCCACATGCAAGCCATAAAATGGATAACCCATTTGCCAAGACTCAAGAATCTACCCCAACCTAGCAAAACATTTTCTCACTGGCCATATAGTTAGAGAGGCACGCCCAGCTGTGCAGTCAGCTCACCTGCCCACGTGAATGGACAACATAAAAAAGTGGATAAATTAGGTTGTGACCACAATTGTATCAGGGGTCAGGGACTCGGCCCTATAACCAGAAAGATCAGCTGGATGAGGTACGTAAATTCTAGTCCATTTCTGATCCCTTCTCTCAAAATGACTATTTTTTAAGTCTTTGTCCATTTTGAAATAGGACTGCAGGGCAGAAAACACAGCATCCCTGAGTGAAGGAGAGAGGGAGGTCTGGGAGCTTTTTTTTTTTTTTTTTTTAAATTAATGGACACAGGAGTTGGGACCGGCTGCAAGGAAATATGTACCCAGGAAACATCCCTGCCAACTTCTCCATCTGCTGCCAGATTTCGGGATGGGGGAGGAAAGGTTTCTCAGGAGCCTCCCCTCCTCCCAGAACTGACTTTGGAGTCACAGGGAGCAGAGTCTGACCTCACCACTTAATAGCTGGTAACTTTAGGCTCTTGACTTAATCTGAGCTGCAACTTCCTCATCGCAAAATAGGGATTCCACAGGGTTGCCAGAATGCGAGAATATGTGTGCTTAGCACAGTACTCGGCCTGAAATCAGCAGTCAGTAAGGGGACCCCATTATTATTATTCTTGTGCAATGCAGGCTGGCTACCACTTTCTGCCAGATTAGGGGTGGAGAATAGAGAGCCAGGAAGTAGGCTCTGTCCAGCTTCAAAATGACTGCAAGGCAGACTGTGGAAATAGGAAAAAGCTGTCTCCGAGTGGGGGAAGGAAGCTAGGGGCAGGGGGAACAGCACCAGGGCTGAAATCACTGAGAGGCCTCAAGGCACATTCACACGGCCCAGTGAAACCCGGAGAGCAGACGCATGCGCATGGTACCGTCAGTTACTGTACCCCACCCATGGATGCCTGGGCCAAGTCCTGCTTGTCGCCGGACCTCAGGACACTCACTGGCACAAGTCTTCCCATCACTGCGGAGCACGTGTCCCTCGGGACACTGACAGGCGAAGGATCTGTCGGTGTTGACACAGGAGTATTCGCAACCATGGTCGCTCAGCAAGCAATAATCCGCCCCTGCAAAACCCAACAGCCAGGGGAGGTCGTCAGCGAGGCCTCTGAGCTGCCGATGATGGGGACCGAGTGACCGTCATTCTTATCCCCCGCCCAGGGAAGGCATGCGGTCCCCAGTGGACAGCCCCATGATCTCCCTGGAGCAGAGGACGGAGGGGACCGCAACCTGCCGTCCTCTGCAGTCAGCACGTTTTTCACTCCTGTTGCAAACCTTTTCCCTGTAAGAGAAGCACGGAGGGGCACTCACGGGAGCAGGTCTTGAGGTCCTCGTTGATGAGGAAGCCTTCGGAGCACTGGCAGACGAAGGATTCCTCCGTGTTCAGACACAGCTGCTCACAGCCATGGTCCTGCTCCGCGCAGTGATCCACCCCTGCGTTTGTCACACACGAAAACATAAAGTAACCAGAGGGGGCAATGCCCACCAGGAAGGGGGGATTAGAAAACAAAACCTCCTCAATAAAAAAAAAGAAAGTTTTATTGGAACATTAAAAAATAATAATAAAATAAAATCACTAAAAAAAAAAAAACGTCTTCGGGAGGGAGCACTGTGGAAGGTTTCATTCCACCCTGTGCGATTGGCCTCTCTGGAAAATCAGCCTTGTTTGTTTGTGTTTCTTCTTCCCATTCTTTGTTTGAAGAGTAGAGC
This sequence comes from Diceros bicornis minor, assembly GCF_020826845.1. Lineage (NCBI taxonomy): Eukaryota > Metazoa > Chordata > Mammalia > Perissodactyla > Rhinocerotidae > Diceros > Diceros bicornis. The sequence goes on along the minus strand of NC_080760.1, from coordinate 16,909,851 downwards.
GTGTTGGTGTTAATGACAGCAGCTCTCTGTGCCAGGGCCTTGGCAGCATAATTTGCAATCCTCAGGGCAATGCTGAAAGCAGGTGAGATTCCCATCTCACAAAGGAAAGCGAGGCTCAGGAAGGTCAAGCTACTTGCCCAAAGCCACATAGCTGACAGAGCAGTGCTTAAGGAGGAGGCTTCTGGCACCAAACTACGTGGGCTCACATCCCACCTCCACCACTTCCTAGTCATAAGATGCTGGGCAGTCATTGGCCTCGCTGCCATAGTATCTCGACTTGAGAAATGGGGATGCTGAGGGTTGCTTACTTAAAGGAATGTGTTGAGAAGTGGAGGAGTTGATAAACAGACATAAAGCCCTCAGAACAGCAGCTAGCATACAGTAATCACTTACTGAATGCTTATTATTAATAAGTGTTGCTGGGAAAGAATTGCATAGTTTCATTTATATCTGAAAATGAAAAATAAAAAGTGTTTTTATCCCCCATAACCAGGACACCCAGACTCAGAAAACAAACCAAAGCCAGGGCCTGCACGTGTGGCCGATCCTGGCCCGCGAGCGCTGCACAGCTGGCCCCGCAGTGAACACACAGCTGTGGTGAATGGCTCCCACAGACAGCCCTGCAGGCTGCCTCCCAGATTTCCTTGATGGAGAAAATGCACCCCCAGAGACTAGAGAGACACTGGAGGCCTTGTGCCGGGCCATCAAGTGGGCCTCTTTGACTCCTGCAGGACCTGGGACTGGTGTCCTCTGGAACATTCCACCGGCAGATGTGCCTACTGAAAACACTTGTAGGATCTCAGGAGCCAAAGGCCTGTATTCATATCCTGGTTCCAACATTTACCAGTCATGTGACCCCGGGAAAGCGACTTAACCTTTTTGTGCCACAGTTTCCCCATCTTGAAATAGGGATAAGAATAGAGATGCCTCAAAAGCTGTTGTGAGGATAGAGTGAGCATCTGGAAAGCGCTCACAGAGTGCCTGCACAGAGGGAGCCCCACCAAGGGCTTGCTGTCATTACGGCCTGGGGCTCCCTGAGCCCGCTAGGGGAACAGGATACCATGGCTTTCTCTGGGGACTCCTAGGAAGAAATGGCTTGGTTTATACTTGCTTCAAAGTGACTAGGTGTTCCTTCTTATTAGATCCCAGAGAGAAATCATGGCCCAATCTCTTCTAGCCTCTCCTCTGAGCTCTTCTAGACTCCCCCAAGGCATGCTAGGAGGGAGAGGGAGGCCATGGCCCCTGGGGCTCTAGGTGGGCTCAGCTAGGTCATGACCAGCCTGCCCAGGGATGCCTGCCAGGGCTGTCAGCTGGCAGACCTCACATGCCTGGAAGCAGGCAGAATGTACACAGATCCATCTTCACCAGGGTGTCTCTTTGTCCAATGGAAGACTTCCTGCTCCCCATCGGCTTCTCACAAGGATTTAGAGACATCCAGAGGCAAATGCAGAGCAGTGCCAACTTTCTGGTTCAGAAGTCCTTTGACCTCCAAGATCAGTCGTTAGAAAGCCTAATCAAGGCACTTTGTTCCCTCTGAAGACTCAAGAGGCACAAGTTTTCCTGAGGACTGCTCTGTACCTAACACTTCATCTGTGCAACTTCCCTTCCTGGCAGTTTAAGATCCAAATGCTGAACAGCTGCACTGTTCTCATTTACAATCTATCTGTGTTCCTAAAGCTGGAGCAGATGTGCAGCTTCCTGCAAGGAAAGCCACACAAAGGGCCCCTCTGTGCCAGCCAGGTCACCGAGCTCCTCTCCCAGAACCCGGGTCACAGGCACCCACCGCAGTGCGCATGCGCCCCTACTCGTGCTGGCCTGGACCAGTGGAGACTGTACCTCATAAAAAAATGACGGAACCCTCCAGCTGGCAAAGCCTGCAAGTTTCCGTGCGTTTACATCACCAAATGGAGCTTTGTTGTGCCTCTTACACAAGAACATTAAGAAAAGGCTTCCCAAAAAATCCCATGTTTCTCAGCTCCGCCCTCAGATCAGCTCTGCTGTAGCCCAAGTGCTTTCCGAGGTCTGTCTCTTCCGGCCTCTCGTCCCAACGTGGGGCAGGCACTGTCACTCCCCCAGGTCCGTGATAATAATGAACTATTATCTTTACCTGTATGTGCTCCTTGTGCCAGGCATGGTGCTAAGAGATTGAAATGCTCCTGACGATTCCCCTTAACAACTCTAGGAGATCAATACTATTATCATCTTCACTTTTTTTAAACAGATGGGCAAATCAAAGCAGGGCAAGGTTAAATAACTTGCTGAGAGTCACATGTCGAGTAAGCAGTAGAGCTGAGATATGGATTCAGGCCGGGCTGACTTAACCAATGCTCCCAACAGCAAATAATAATAGTAGCTAATATTTATTGAGTGCTTATTACACGTATCAGCACTTTTCTAAGTGTTTTATGCATATTGATTCTTTTAATCCTCACAACCCAATCTATGCGGTGGGTCGTATTAACAGTCCCATTTCATGGATGATGAAACTAAGGCAAGGAAGGCTAAGCCTGTAGTACCACCAAGCCCTCAGGAAGGCCCGGCTCAGAAGTGCCTGGCTGCTCGTGAGCCGGGGGGCCCGCGTGAACGGCGCCCTCCCGGCAGAGCCCCTGCCCCTAGGCGCACTCACGGCTGCAGGTCTTGCCGTTGGGGTCCAGCGTGTAGCCCCGGCGGCAGCGGCAGTAGTGGCCCTCCTCCGTGTTGACGCATTCGTGCTCACAGCCCGGTTTGTTCAGTGCACAGTAGTTGATTCCTGAGGGGAGAAAGGGCAGACGCTTCTTCAGGCTCTGGGCTTCTTCCAGGGCTGTGATGTCAGCCCCTGCCGGTAAATATTCTGGAAATACGGTGCTCCATAGGACAGAGGGAAAAGAGCGCCTGCTCTCCGGGAGCCTGTTGGAAAGAGAACCTGGTTCCTGAAGTGTGCCTCTGGATTCGCCAGCACTGGTCTTTTTCCACTTTAATGGCCAAAGGGCTGAGAAACGGGTTGAGGACCACGGTCCCCAGCCAATCCCCTTCCAAGAAAGATGGAAAAGCTGAGGAAACCCAGTCTCTTCTGTGAGTTAACCTGATCACTAGAGCTCACAGCATGTGGGGAGATGCCACCTGCAGTGACATGGGACAGCCCAAGGCAGAATACACAAAAGCTGATCTTACAAGATATCCCCCTATTTCGCAGAGGCACGAAGGGGCAGTCACATTAAGAAGGGTCCAAATGCTTAACCTCGCCCTGGGGGAGATCACGACAGCATCTGGATCAAGAACCTAGAGAGGACACATCTCTGATGCTGCGCCGGGATGTTGCAGTTCTGTCCTACAGTAATATTCACCCCCATCCAAGCCGTGTTTCTGCCAGCAGTTAGAAGTGGCATCATAACCAGCAGCCAATTAGCAATTTCATTTCCTGGTCCTGAAAAGGCTAGAACCACAAAACCCCACAAAGAGCAGGCTATGGAGGAGAGGGAGAGCCGTAAAAGAAAATAAACGAGCTTGTGGACTGCCTTTATGAGACTGGTGTTGGAGGAAACGGTCCCCACCAACCTCAGGGGCTGAGCTGGATCAGTTTCCTTCATTGTTCTTTCTTCTGGGGATGCGGCGCCACTGCTGGCTGCCTTGCCAACAACCATTCCACTGTCTTCTTGGACTAGAATCTTGACTCCCCACGCATGAATCATGACTGGTCTAAGCCAGCCTGGCAACTATGTTCTCCTTTGTCAGTGATTGGTCTAAAGGTGGGAATATGCCCTAGTTCTGGCCAGTGAGATGTAAGGAGAAACTTATTGGGGCCCCTAGGAAAAATTTTCCTTCCTGAAAAAACAAAGACGTATGAAGAGAAGTGCTTTTTTCTACCTTCTTTCCTTTCTCTCTTTGGGTCTAGTAGTGTGAGGATATGATGCCTGGATCTGCAGCAACTGTCTTGTAGCTATGAGGTGACAAGCATGAGGATGAAAAGTTAACATGCTTTAGCAGAGTAAAAGGAAAGAAAGAGTCTGGGTTCTTGCTAACATCACTGAGTCACTGAGCCAACCCTGGGATCAACCACCTCTGGATCTGTTGGGTAAAAAGTAAATGACGTTAAATGGCTTCAGAGACCATTATTGGATTTCCTGTTTTGCCTGACTAAAAATCACCCTAACTGTTACAGGAGAAATGATCTGAAACCAGAAAGAGAATGCACACATTTTATTTTTATTTATCATATTTCTGCCGAAAAAGTATTTGAGGAAGTTTACATACACAACTAACCTGAAGACGGAACACATGTCACCCTCTTGCTTCAATGGCTCCTCACTGCCCTGGTTAACCTCTGTCTTCCTTCACAGTCAGCTCAACGTCATTTCCTCAGCGACACCCTCGGTGAACTCCCTGATGAAGCCGTCCTAGGGGACCTTTCTTTCACAGCATTCATCACAATGGTTATGCAGCATTTTTATGTGATGCCTCAATGTCTGCTTCTTTCACAGACAGTGAGTTCCACGAGCTGGGACCACGTCATTTCTGTTTTTCCAATGGCTACCTCATTGGAAACAGTCCAGTAATAAAGTTGATGATGATAACCATAGTTGCTGCCATTTCATAAGCACCTGCTGTGTGCTTAAGAATTTCTTTGGACTCTATGAGGTTATGTGCTATTATTATCCATTTTTTAAAGATGAGGAGGAAACAGGGTTTTAGAGAGGTTAGTACCTTACTCAGGATCCCACAGCCAGTAAAAATGGAGCTGTGAATGGAACCCAAGACCTGAGGGATCCCAGACCCATCCCTTAAAGGGTCCATGATGTGCCCTCGCAGGTGAGGTGGGTGGAACTTTCTACGTGCACAGAGTACAAGCAGAAGTGGTTGCGGACTGAGCACACGGAGAGAACTCCCATGACGCTGGGGCTGGTCTACGAGAAGAGATGCCACCATCTGTGTCATTGACCCCGTGGCACTCTCTCTGTCACTCATCCCTTCTGCATGAGCAGAGCAGAATATCGTGAGTTGTGTGCAGTTTCAGTTCATCTGCCTGGAAGTCATCCTCACCTGGGTGGAACAGAATGGGATGCCAGGAAACACGCAAAGAGCTTCAATGAAGGAAACAGGCCTGGCAATAAACCACCAACCACATACAGACAGACAAACAAGCAACCAAGCAAACAGACACAGAACACAAAGGGCCCCTCAGTGGGGCCACATGGTGTAGGGCCTGCAGGAATCACTTCATTATGCCATCAGAGAAAGGTGAAATTATCTTCAGTAAACTCTGCTTTAAAAAGCCAGCATTCAGCCACTGTGGAAACAGTATGGACATTCCTCAAAAAATTAAACACAGATTTACCATTTGATCCAAGAATTCCACTTCTGGGCATATGCCCAAAAGAACTGAAAACAGAATCAAACAGATACTGCATGTCCACATTCACAGCAGCATTATCCACAATAGCCAAAAGGTGGAAGCAACCCAAGCGTCTATTGGTGGAAGAATAGATAAACAAAATGTGGCATACCCATACAATGGAATATTATTCAGCCTTAAAAAGGAAGGAAATTCTGACACATGCTAGAACATAGATGAACCTTGAAGACATTATGCTAAGTGAACTAAGCCAGTCACAAAAGGACAAATATTTTATGATTCCACTTACATGAGGCACCTAGAATAGTCAGATTCATAGAGACAGAAAATAGAATGGTGGTTCCAGGGGCTGGGGGAGAGGGGGAATGGGGAGTTAGTGTTTAATGGGGAGAGAATTTCAGTTTGAGGGGATGAAAGAGTTCTGGAGCTGGATGGAGATGATGGTTATATAACAATGTGAATGTACGTAACGCCAGGAACTGTATATTTAAAATGATAAATTTTATGTTATGTATATCTTACCACAATTTTTAAAAAGCCAGCATTGTCTTCAAGAAGGATTTACATAAAAAATAATGAAACCGAAAAACATTCAGATTCTTAAAGATGTTATCCCTCAGCTATCCGGCAAACAGCAACTCAAAACAGAGTCCTCTCCAAGTGGTTTTTTTTTTTTTTTTTAAAGATTTTATTTATTTATTTTTTCCCCCCAAAGCCCCAGTAGATAGTTGTGTGTCATAGCTGCACATCCTTCTAGTTGCTGTATGGGGGATGTGGCCTCAGCATGGCCAGAGAAGCAGCGCGTCGGTGCGAGCTTGGATCCGAACCCGGGTCGCCAGCAGTGGAGCGCACTCACTTAACCACTAAGCCACGGGGCCGGCCCTCCAAATAGTTCTTACGGCAGAAGTTTAACTGTAGATCTTTGCCTTCTTTACACACTTGAGTCATATCTCTTCACGTGTGTTACTTAGCTATTCACTCACTCATTTATTCATTCAATCAGTATTTATTGAGTAGCTACTATGCACCCCATATCTGGCTCAGTCTCCTCACTATCCGGGAAGTGCTACATATGGGCCTGGCTTGGCTGTAGCTTTATCTAGTAAAGCCCAGAGCGCCCGGTAAACCCCTGCGAGATCAGACAGCAGAACTGTCAGATAACAAATTCAACAGCACTTATGAGTGCCAACTCATGAAGGAGCTGGAGACCTGACTGAGGAGGTAAGACATAAAAACATGAAAGATTAGTGACTCCAGACAGTAAATTATAAAGCCAATGGAGTGGCACAGATACTAAGTTTCAGAAACATTGGACAGGCAACAAAATGTTAAAGCAGGAAGTAGTGTTCTTTCAGTGTAGGAAATCGGGTCCAGAGAAGTAAAGCAGCCTATCTGAGGTCACATGGCCAGTATGAGTGACACTGCCAAGACTGGCCCTCACGTCTCCTGGCTCAGTCCCACCTGTGAACCCCACCCCAGCTCTTCAGAGTGTGCTGTGTCCAGCTACAGGATCACCAGCCATGGTGCCAGCATGAGCAATCCTGGAGCCCAGCACATGGGGTCACACCCACATCTGATTCCACCCTCAGGCCCCACCTACACAGCCACGCCAGTCCTGGTTTCTGCGCTTTGCACCACCGCCTTAATGATTTATGCCTTAAATCGATGAAAGCACTTTCCAGAAGGAGAAATTGCGCCTGGATGAGGAGGAAGAGCATATCCCGGCCAAGACTCTTTTCTTCAGTAGAAGTCTGCTTTGAACTTTTTTTTCCTGTCTAATTGGATGACATCAAATTCCTTTGAAAAATAGATTTCTTATTAGATTTGAAAACAGCCCACATCCATCAACTGCCTATTAAATGTAAATGGCTGTACCCTGAGCTCAAGATTTGTAATGCTCTCGAGATCCTCAGACTCCTAATACCAAACTCCAATTTTAAACCCAAATTCTTTGCTTCCCTCTTCCACATAATGCTCCAGAGAGAGAGTGAGCGCTCACTTCCATTAGCATCTGTCTGCCATTATGGACCGAGTGTAAACATTAAGTCAGGGGCAGCTCTAAGAGGCTGACCTCAGGAGTGGAGGGCTGGGTTTGCAGTGAAGACAATGGAAAATGTAACGATGAGGCAGGATGTTGAGAGAAGGGCTGACGAGGACACCGGGTTTTAGAAATAAATTCCATTTTTCTTGGATGAAAAAGTAGGACACCTGGCTCAAGAGGAAATGGAGTATAATCACTGACTATTTACGAATGAGCATCAAGGACTCTGGACTGGGCCTTACTGCAAACAGACCCATCTGTGGGCCGATTTGTGGTGATCAAACTACTGCCTTAGATCCTTCCGTAATTCCAACTGCCTCCCAGGCAGGATGTGGAGGGAGTGGCAGAGGTCGAGGGAATCTTGGATGATTAGTAAGAGATGCAGAGCTTCAAGCAAATTCCCCGCCACTGATGGCCACATGCCTAATTTGTTTCCTTTTCCCTTCAGTAGTAACACACAGTGAAGCTTGAAACCACAGTGAGTGTCTGAGTTGAACCAGATCTAATTATCTACCACGTAAGAGCTTGTGGTCCACAAATGTAAGTCTACCTGTGAGTGATTTCCCTGGGTGTAGTTAGCCACTGACATGCTCACCCCTAGTAAAAGGTGTAAATAGCATAGAGAGGAGTGACCAGGCCAGAAATGTTGGCCCTCCAATATATTGTATGCATGTGTGGGCTAAGGGAAGATATTCCATCTAACTGTTTTCACATTCTGAATGCTCTCAGATAAAATTCCCATTTAATGCCTGCATATTTCCAGGGTTTGCATCCATGCAAGGCAGTAGAAATTATCTTTTATAAGATAAGCTCAGTTTCAAAATATGGGCTCTGCAACCATCTGCCACTGCTGTAACGCTAATCAGAATGAGCATGTAAGTTCATATGTGCGGTAAGCAGAATGTGGCTTGTCCGGATTCAGTTACACAGACCATGGTGCTTTTCGAAAAAGATATATGGTCGAACCTTTGAAAATTCAGTCCTGCAGTGCAGAACACTGCTGTACGTCTCACCAGGAAGAAGCGAGCAAAGGAGCACATAAGAAAATACGTCCCTAAATGGAAGCTCCAGAGCGTTCTGTAAACAACACTGTCAGGAGAACGTGAATAACTCAGTGTGCATAAGTGTGCTCTGACGATGGCAACACTTTTTGAAAAAATCCACAGTCTGCATGCCTTAAAAAGGCCATCTTTCTAACAAGATGGAGTAGTTCAAATAATAGTTGCAATTTCTCCAGGGCAATATAGCTCAGAGAGATCCACTTATTCATTCAGACATTTAATAAATAGTGTCACACCTACACGTGCTAAACACTTTGAGGTGTTGAGAATCCAAGAGTAAGAAAAAGATAAGAATCTCTGTTCTTGTGGACCTTCCATTCTAGTGGTCTCTCAGGGACAGTCTGGTTTAAAGAGATCTCATTTGGGGTCCACACTCTAGACCCCGGGTCAAGCCCCTTGATGTGCCAGATGACCGGCATTTGAGTCACTCAGCACATGCTTAAGATCATCCTGCTGACACCATGTACCTCTTGAAGGCTGTGGGGATGCCCCAAAGCCTTATATGTTTTTCTTCCTTCATATCAAAGAGGATAGGATAGACCTGCAAATTCCCTCCTCTTAGTAGCCATCAAGCATCTTATCTTGTAGGACTGGAAGAAACTGGTTCCTTTTACCTACTGTCTCTGGGCCCAGGCTTTTCTTTCACAAGTCTGAAATACATGTTGTGGGGATGAGAAGGAGGGAGAGTGCGCCCTCATTTCAGACAGGTGGGAGCTGCAGCGTGGGCCTCGACTTTGCTAAATGAATCCAATGGGCAGACCCCGTCTATTCAATCTCTAAAAATCATCCCCCTCACAGGATCAGGTGAGACAAAAGGTAAAATAAAGGGCAGAATCATGTCAGTAAACACAGAACAAGTATATCTGCTTAAGAGTTGCAAGGAAAAGGAAAACCAGCAGGGCACTCAGTGGAACAAGCCCTTCTCCAACACCCAGTGCAACTTACTTCTGCAGGTTCTCTTATCGGGATTCAGGATAAAGCCTTTCAGGCAGCGGCAGGAATAGGAATCGTCTGTGTTAACACACTCGTGCTGACATCCATGATTAGGCGAGGCACAGTGGTCTATCTCTGGAAAGAAAGAAAAATCATAATAATGACCAACAAAACGATAAATCTAGCACAGCAAAACTGAGGGATTTTTCAGTCTTAACTTTTTCTAAACAAATAAATTCCCGTGACCTCAAACACTCACGCCATGAAGGGATCTCTCAATGAAGCTATTTTCGTGTTTAGGGATATGACCCCCCAGTAAGAGAACTTTCTTGACATGTTACAAAATGTTTATGCAACAAACAAATTTGTGAAGATGGTTTCCTTGTCTTGGTTCATGTAACATCCACTAAAATGACAGTGTCATTGAGTGTTTGTCATATCACAGGCTGGGAAGAGAGAGCTTAACTGAATGTTTTATGGAGTTTATGCAATTAAAGCAAAGAAATCTTCACAAAGTCAAACTCCCAACCACTTAAACTCCTCAAACACTGAGCCAAACAATAGGATACAAAGTCAGATCCTGGGAAAAAGAAGCCCTAGGATTGAAAGGCATAGATACTCTGAGCGCAAAACACCTCCTTCATTATACCTCTGGACTCATCTGCACCTGAATCTTCTCAAGGTTTCACAGTCTTATGATTTCTAGCTACCATTAATTTAAACCAAAATATTAAGGAAAAAAAGATCACATGGAATTTTTTATAATGGGATTTTATTTGTATAAGTATTTTTAGATACGGAAAGAGACTTCTATTGAAGGGTCTGATCAAAGTATTTTGCTGTACTGGAACTTGGATGCACTGTTTAAAATTGGCTGAAATAATTGGCCACTGGCAGGGTCTTAAACAGGATCTTTTTGTTTTGATGAGAATTTTTATTGTTTTAACTACATATGTTATTTTCACAATGAAGAATTTGGTATAAATGAGAGTTTTCCCAGCCAGTACCAAAGGAAACAAGAGAAAGGCACACAATATTCTTGAAAAGAAAAACATTGAGAAGATGCCAATTCTTCCCAATTTAAAGTCATGGAAATTGTGAACATACACAAATATGGACAGAATAGTATGATAAATCCATATACACATCACTCAGCTTCAAGAGATCAATGCATGGCTGACCTTGCTTCAGCTATACTCCCATCCCTCATATTAAGGCTTCATGTTATTTTGAAGCAAACCCCAGATGTTATATAATTTTATCCATAAATATTTCATAATGTACCCTTAAAAGACTGGAACTCTTTAAAAAAAATAACTGCAATAATATAATCACATATTAAGGCACCAAAAAAAACCTTTTTATTTGGAAACTATTTCAAACTTACAAAAAGCTGCAAACATAAAAATTTAAGTATGTAGGTACAAGAAACACATATACTTTCTACCCAGATTCATCTATTGTTAATATTTTACACTATTTGCTTTATCATTTGCTTATCTCTCTGAACTATTTGAGGATAAGTTACATACATCCTGGTCCTTTTTCCTCAAATACAGTGTGTTCTTCCTAAAAAGAAGGATATTCTCTCTTTTTTTTTTTTTTTTTGTAAGGAAGATCAGCCCTGAGCTAACATCCGTGCTAATCCTCCTCTTTTTGCTGAGGAAGACCAGCTCCGAGCCAACATCTATTGCCAATCTCCTCCCCTTTTTTTTCCCCCCCAAAGCCCCAGTAGATAGTTGTGTGTCTTAGTTGCACATCCTTCTAGTTGCTGTATGTGGCACGTGGCCTCAGCATGGCCGGAGAAGCGGTGCATTGGTGTGCACCCGGGATCTGAACCCGGGCCGCCAGCAGCGGAGGCACGTGCACTTAACCACTAAGCCACAGGGCCGGCCCAGGATATTCTCTTATACAGATCTCCTTTGACTTATGATGGGGTTATATCCTGATAAACCCATAGTAGTTGAAAATATCGTAAATCAAAAATGCATTTGGGGCCAGCCCCATGGCGTAGCGGTTAAGTGCACGTGCTCCGCTACTGGCGGCCCGGGTTCGGATCCCGGGTGCGCACCAATGCACTGCTTCTCCGGCCATGCTGAGGCCACGTCCCACATACAGCAACTAGAAGGATGTGCAACTATGACATACAACTATCTACTGGGGCTTTGGGGGAAAAAAAAGGAGGAGGATTGGCAATAGATGTTAGCTCAGAGCCCGTCTTCCTCAGCAAAAACAGGAGAATTAGCACGATGTTAGCTCAGGGCTGATCTTCCTCACCAAAAAAAAAAAAAAATTGCATTTAATACACCTAACCTACCGAACATCATAGCTTAGCCTAGACTACCTTAAACGTGCTCAGAACACTTACATTAGCTTACAGCTGGGCAAAATCAGAAAAACAGAATGGTTGTATGGACACAAAATGGTTGTTAGTATATCAGTTGTTTACCCTCCTGATCATGTGGCTGACTGGGGGCTGGGGCTCGCTGCTGCTGCACAGCATCACAAGAGAGTATCCTACCACATATCCCTAGCCTGGAAAGAGATCAAAATTCAAAATTCAAAGTACAGTTCCTACTGAATGTGTATCACTTTCACACCAACATAAAGTTGAAAAGTCGTAAGTCAAATCATCGTAAGTTGGGAACCATCTGTATAACCACAGTGTAGCTATAACCTTCATAAATTTACATTGATACAATACTTTTATTTAATCTACTATCCATATTCTAGTCTTGTCAATTGATCTAATAACGTTCTTTATAGCATTTTTCACCCTCCAGTACAGGATCCAGTGTGGGGTGGTCAGAGACTATATTTAGTTTTCATATATGCTTAGCCTCCTGTAATCTAGAACCATGCTGTCTAATGTGGCTATTTAAATTAAAATTGATTAAAATTAAATAAAATTAAGAATTCAGTTCCTCAGTTGCACTGGCCATACTTCAAGTGCTCAATAGGCATAGCAACTTCTGACTAGTATATCGTAAGGTACAGATATAGAACATTTTCATCATCACAAAGTGTTCTATTCAATAGCCTTTCTTTGTGTTTCAAGACATTAACATTTTTTCATAATACAGTTCCTCCAACTTGTTTTTAGTTTTATTGAGATACAATTGACAAAAAACAAACTGCACATATTTAAGATGAACAATTTGATGAGTTTTGACATATGTATGCTTCCATGAAACCATGACCTCAATCAAGATAATGAACTTATGAATTACTCTCGAAGTTTCCTCATGCCCCTTTCTAGTTCATTCTTCCCCACTCCCTCTGGCCACAAATAACCATTAATCTTCTATCTGTCAAGATACATTACTTTGCATTTTCTAGAATTTTATAAAAATGGAATCATATAGAATGTATCCTTTTTGGTCTGGCTTCTTTCATTCATCATAATTATTTTGATTCATCCACATTCGTGTGTATGTCAATAGTTTATTCCTTTTTATTGTGGAGTAGTATTTCATTACATGGATATACCACAATTTGTTTACCCATTCACCTGATGGTGGGATTTGAGTTGTTTCCAGTTTTGGGCTATCACAAATAAAGCAGCTATGAACGTTCATGTACAAGTCTTCGTGTACACATATACTTTTATTTTTCTTGAGTAAACATCTAGGAGTAGAATGACTGGATCATGGGTAGATGTATGCTTAACTTCTTCAACATTCCTGCCAGCAGTCGACAGGAGTTCCAGCTGTTCTACATCCTCACCAACACTTAGTAATTTCAGCGGTTCTGTTAGGTGTGTAGTAGTTGTCTCATTGTGGTTTTATTTTGCATTTCTCTAATGACTAACGCTGTTGAATATATTTTCATATGCTTCTTTTCCATCTATATTTTCTTTGGTGAAGTGTCTGTTCAAATCTTTTGCCCATTTTTGTTGGGTCGTTTGTCTCATTATTAAGTTTTAAGAGTTCTTTATATAGTCTAAATACAAATTCTTTGTTGGCTATCTATCTTGCAAATATTTTTTTCCTGTCTGTGGCTTACCTTTCCATTTTAGTAATAGCACCTTTTGAAGAACTAAAGTTTTAATTTTGATGAAGTTCAATTTATTCATTTTTTTATTTTTATAGTTTGTGCTTTTTGTGTCCTATTTAAAACAAAGGTGTTTTAACCCAGGGTCACAAAAATATTCTCCTATGTTTTCTTCTAGGATTTTTATAGTTTTCACTGTTACATTTAACTTTAAAATCCATTTCAAGTTAATTTTTATATGTGATATGAGGTAAGGGTCAAGTTTCTTTTTTTCTTTTTTTTTTTTTTTTTTTTTGGCATATGCAATCCAATTGTTGCAGCACCATTTGTTGAAGACATCATCCTTTCTCCCATGAATTGCCTTGATACCTTTGTTGAAAATCATTCCACCATATATATGTGGGTCTATTTCTTGACTCTGTTCTGTTCCATTGATCCAAATGTCTATCTTTACCCCAATACCACACTATCTTGATTACTGTTGCTTCATAATTAGTCTTAAAAATCAGGTAATTAGTCTTAAAAATCAGGTACTAAGTCCTCCAACTTTGTTCATCTTTTTCAAAATTTATTTGACTATTTTAGTCCTTTGCATTTTCATACGTTTTAGAATCAGCTTGTCAATTTCTACAAAAAAGCATACGAGAATAATGATAGATATTGCTTTGATCTATAGACTAATTTGGAAATGACAGACATCTTAACAATATTGAGTCTTCTAATCCATGAACATGATATATCTATTCAGTTGAGTCTTCTTTAATTTCCCTCAGCAATGTTTTGTAGCTTTCAGCGTACAAGTCTTTCCATCTTTTGTCAAATTTATCCCTAGGTATTACATATTTTTGATGCTATTGTAAATGCTATTTTTTAATTTTAATTTTTGATTTTCTATTGAAAATATATAAAAACAGTTGTTTTTGTATATTGACTTTGTATTGTGCAATCTTGCTAAACTCACTTAATAGTTCTAGTAGCTTTTTTGTAGATTCCATTGGATTTTCTACATAGACGATCATGTAGTCTGATGATAACGATGGTTTTAATTCTTCCTTTCCAATCTAGATTCCATTTCTTTCTTGCTTATCACATGGCTAGAACCTTTAGTTCAATGCTAAGTAGAAGTGGTGAGAGTGGGTATCCTGTTTTGTTCTTAATCTTATAAGGAAAGCATTTACTCTTTCATCATTAAGTATGATGTTAGCTGATGGTTTTTCATTGATGCAGTTTATCAGGTTGAGGCAGTTCCTTTCATTCCTAGTTTGCTGAGATTTTTTTTTTAATTATAAATGAATGTCGGATGTTGTCCAAGGCTCTTTCTGTATCTATTAAGATGCATCATATGGTTTTTGCTTTTTAGTACGTTAATAGAGTGAATTAAGTTTTGATCTAGTTATGAATGTTAAATCAACCTTGAATTCCTGGGATAAATCCCACATGGTCATGATGTATTATCCTTTTTAGATATTGTGGGATTTGATTGCTAAAAATATTTAAGTAATTTTTGCATGTATTTCATGAGAGACATTTGTGTGTAGTTCTCTTTTCCTGTAATGTCTTTTTCTGGTTTTGGTGTCAGGGTAATGGCTGGCCTTATAGAATAAGTTGAAAAATGTTCCTTCCTCTTCAATTTTCTGGAAGAATTTGTGTAAAACTGGTATTAGTTCTTCCTTAAATGTCTGGTAGAATTCACCAGTTAAGCCAACTAGGCCTGGAGTTTTCTTTGTGGGAAGGTTTATAAGTACAAGTTCAATTTTTTTTAACAGATTGAGGCCTATTCAGATGATTTATTTCTTCTTGAGTTAACTTCATTAGTTTCTCTCTTTCAAGGAATTTGTCTATTTACTCTAAGCTGCTGAAGTTATTGGCATAACTTCATTCATTATTTATTTATTTTTCCCCCAAAGCCCCAGTAGATAGTTGTATGTCATAGCTGCACATCCTTCTAGTTGCTGTATGTGGGACGCGGCCTCAGCATGGCCGGAGAAGCGGTGCGTCGGTGCGCGCCCGGGGTTCCGAACCCGGGCCGCCAGCAGCAGAGCGCGCGCACTTAACCGCTAAGCCACGGGGCTGGCCCCAACTTCATTCATTATTTTCCCTTAGTATCCTTTCAATATTTGTAGGATCTGTAATGATGCCCACTCTCTCATTCCTGATGTTGGTAATTTGTGTTTTCTCTTTTTTTTTCCTCTGATCAGTCTGGCTAGAGGTTTATCAGTTTTATTGATCTCAAAAATCCACCCCTTGGTTTTACCAGTTTTCTCTATTGGTTTTCTGTTTTCTATTTCTTTTATTTCCACTCAGATATTGATTATTCCCTTTCTCTTGAGTGTCTAATAATTATATTAAAATGTGTTAACTTTACTGTTCATTCATTCATACATTCATTCTATATTCTCTGAACATCTACAATGAGCCAGGCACTGGGATCAGCAGTGGGTAAAAAGGTACAGTCCTTTGCCTCATGGAGCTTATAGCAGTCACTTCTAATCTCTTATATTGGAGCCGATTGTTCATTAATCAAATAACATCAACAAATATACATTTACATAATTTTATGAAGAAAAAGTAATTAAAGACAAGATAATAAAGCAATGAGAAAAAATTTTCTCCTAGCAAGTTAGCAAAAATTTAAAATATCACCTCCTTAATACACTTACGGAAGATAATTTTGCAATATACATCAAAAACCTTAAAAATGTAAACAGCCTTTGACTCAATAAATTTCTTTTTATGTTTTATTCCTAAGAAAATGATCAGGAATGCAAAGATTTATGCACAAGGATGTTTATCACAATACAATTTGACCAGCCAAGAAAAAAGCTGTTGAACAAACTGTGATATCTACATATGATCAAATATTACACAGACATAAAATGTTTTTGATAAAGTTTAAATGACATGTGAAAATGCTCATGATTTAATGTTATACTGTATGAACTCAACTCTCTAAAAATATATCCATATGCATTAAAAAAAGCCTGGAGAAAAATGTAGCAAATCAGTATTAACAATGGTTATCTCTGGGTGGTGAGATTACAGATCATTTCATTTTATACAATTTCATTTCTATACGATCCAGTTTTCTATAACGAGCATATATTACTTTTGTAATCAGAAAAAATATTAAAAATAAATATACACATTCATAATTGTGAAACTAGTTGCCATGGAAAATGGCAGAAATAATATAGAAAAAAGAACAGTGTAGGAGGTGCCCAATAATTTGGAGAAGGAAATAATCAGGGAACATTGCTGGGCACAGTATATACAGCTTCAGATATCTATATCCAAAACACAAAATACAGCCAACAAATAAAGCCAGTTTGGGATCTCAGCATAGGAGAATGACCATGAGCTCACAGGTATCACCAGAATTTGGGCAGATAGGAAGTGAATGTATGCCTGTGGAGAGGGCAGGCTATACGCTCTATGGACCACAACACCTACATCACTGTCTCTCACTCTATTCTAGTCATACAGACTTCTGTGCTGTCCATCAACATTGCCAGGCCTCACAGTTCCTGCCTCAGGACCTTTGTACTGGTGCCGTGTTTCCTCTGCCTCAAAGGTCTCCCGCCTCCCTCACCTCCTTCAAGTCTTTGATCAAATGTCACTTTCTCATTGAGACCTGTATTCTTTTTTTGTTTTTTTTATGAGGAAGATTTGCCCTGAGCTAACATCTGTGCCAGTCTTCCTCTATTTTGTATGTGGGTCACCACCACACATGGCTGACGAGTGGTGTAGGTGCGTGCCCAGGATCCAAACCCGTGAACTCAGCCACTGAAGCAGAGCACGCCAAAATTAACCACTAGGCCACAGGACTGGCCCAAGACCTGTATTCTTCTCTTACCCTGCTCCAGTAGAATGTAAGCTTGATAGGGACAGAGGTCTTTTGGTCTGTTTTATTTACTGCTGCATGCCCAGTGTCTCCAATAGTATCTGGCACACAGTAGGTGCTCAACAAATATGTGTTGAATGAATAAGTGACTATTGGTATTACTCTTAATGGAGAGTTTTGTGAGCGTTTGGATGTGTAAACATCGCTCAACAAGAACCAACAAGGGGTCCCTAAAAATCGAAGACAGCTCTCATACCCTCCTCGAGGCTTCTTTCCACCAGGCTGTTTACAAACCTCCCTCCGGGACAATCTCAGTTCAGCAATCAGCATCCTCTGGGTACAGACATTCAGCCAATTACAAACCCAACCAATTATTCTTTCATCCGCCACACATTTCTCTATCTGCTCCATGGGGCACAGGGCTCTCATCAGCAAATTGGCCGAATGCCTATTAAAGTCTAGATAGTTGCTACCGCATTTTCCATGCCTAGCTAGTCACCAAATGAAATAAAGTTAGTCTGATATGACTCATTCTTAGTGACCAAGCAAATGCGAGAGGCTCAATTTGTTCTGTTGGTCTCAAAGTGCAAGGAAGTAGATATCAACTCAGTTTAAGGAGTCACTTTCTAAGAGTCAGAGCTGTACAAAGTAGGATGCACTGCACGGAGTACAGTGAGTGTCTTGTCAGTGGGGGTATTCAAGTGCAGGGTGAGGACATTGTAGGATGGGTGGTTGGGCTAGAACTAGGTTGAACTTCAAGGCCCCTTCCAACTGAGAGTCTTTGATTCATGCACACAGGCCTCACAAAAGTAAGTGGCATACTGCAGGCTGCAGAAAGACAGCGGGGCTCAGCAGGTTAACAATGAGCTGGCCAGGAAACCCAAAGACTGATGCATTCTAGTTCTGCTATTGCTGATTCAGTATAAAATTATTTCTTTTTTCTATGTTTCTTACACAAGTACAAATACTCATTTAGTACTCTACTCTGTGCAAAGCATTCCTATTTGAAAAATAAGAATGGAAACGTCAACCAAGTTATCAATGGAGTCTGAAAAATAGTGAGCATAATCATCTCAAAGTCAGTAAATAATAAATAGCAACATGCAAAATACCATGTCCACAGTTGCCTTTACTCATCATTACAGGTATCAGATGATAAAACACTAGATGTGAAACCCACAGTCTTCTTGATACCAAAGACACGAATCCCCGTCCAGTAGACTGAAGTGCTCTATCCCACACAAAGACCGTGAACAGCTGGGAGTCTCATGCGTGGCTGAGAAGTAGTGATTTCAAATTAGACCTCAAAGAAGTCTTGCCACTATATGATCCAGCAATTCTTCTTCTAAATATATACCCAAAAGAATTGAAAGCAGGGACTTGGACACATACTTGTACACTCATGTTCATAGCAGCATTATGCACAATAGCCAAAAGGGGGAAGCAACCCAAGTGTCCATTGACAGATGACTGGATAAATAAAATGTGGTATATACATACAACGGAATATTATTCAGCCTTAAAAAGGAAGGAAATTCTGACACATGCTACAAGATGGATAAACCTTGAAGACTATGCTAAGTGAAATAAGCCAGTCACAAAGGATAAATATTATATGATACCACTTACAGGAGGTTCCTAGAGTAGTCAAGTTCATGGAGACAGAGAGTAGAATGGTGGTTGCCAGGAGCTAGGGGGAGGAGGAGGCAATGGGGATTTGTTATTTAATGGGGACAGAGCTTCAGTTTGGGGAGATGAAAAAGTTCTGGAGCTGGATGGGGGTGTTGAGGGCACAACAACATGAATGTACTTAACGCCACTGAATTGTACATGTAGAAATGGTTACAGTGGTAACCATTTTATATTACGCATATTTTAGCACAATAAAAAAAGTCTAGCCAATGTTTTGCAAATTGATGGTACCTGCCTGTTTCTACCCTTCTACCCTCTGGAAGATATTCAGATAGATTTAGATGGGTTGCTTTAGGGTAAGGAATTGATATAAAAAGTGGTGCTTTTTTGAACACTACTTATGTATTTTAAATTATATTATTTGTTCAGGAACATAAAGTCTATTATGTACATCTTGGCTTAATCATAAATTAAGCATGCTTGGTTTATTACATTGACTAGTCTACCTTTTTTAGACAATAATTGCACAGTTACAAATTGGATTAGCTTTCAAATACACTTTTGGTTAAAAATAGATGCTGAAATTTAAGGAACTGAGTATCTTTTATTTTATTTCATTTTTGCAAGTTTATGAGAAGTGGAAAAAATTTTTTTTTAAATCTCTCAACCTCACAGCAGCAGCCAGGCTGACTTGGCTGGAAGTGATGTGATGCCTCATTAATCACTAACAGGATGCCTGCCTTGATTCTGAGCTTCTGCCTCCCTCCCGTGTTCTGTCCTTTTAACTGGTCCCTATTTCCCAGTCCTTGCTCTTGTCCCTGCCACAGATCTGGAGCACTTCCCACTGTCTCAGTTCTTACAACTGGGCTTTTTGCCTCATTTCCTCCTTGCATAGCTTTCTAAGTACTCCCAGTGTCTCCTTCTCTTGCCAGTCTCTCCCCAGATCTGGCTCCCTGCCCCACCCCCAAGCACAGTAGGAAGGGGGCCCTTCTTCTAGGGGACACATCTCCCTGATGCTGCCTGCCCAGACCCCTCTGATTGCCAGCACTCTCCTCTGCCCACGCATTGGGGCGGCCCACTTCTGGACTCTGACAGGGTCCAGACACAGCTAAACTGCTGGGCTCTGTGCCTCGATGGTGAGACCTCACAGCTGGACCAGTCCATCCCCTGACTCCTAGCCAGACCTCCTCTCCCAGTCCCCTTGCACTGCAGCATCTACTTCCAGAGTCTCTTTGCCTGTACCATCTTGAGGCTTGTAATTCTCCACATCCCAAGAGATTCGGGGACAGGAGACACGCTGAGCTACAGTACAGAGGTGATGGCGAGGCTCTGGGAACTAGGACTGTGAGGAGAAATCTGGTGACCCCAGCCAGGGAAGTTCTGCAGAGGGAGAAAGGAGACTGGATGGGATATGTATTTTCCTCCAAGACTCAACCTGGGGAGGCAGCAGCACCCCCACCTGTTCTAGTCCTGCTAGCCTCCTCCTTCCCTTAACTCCTGCCGTGGGTCTTGTCTGCATCACGCTGTGGGCCCACTGTGGTCATTTAACACCTTGCATGGTGACTGAGCTGCTCTGTGTGGCTTGTGTCCCCCACTGCTTCCACTGGAAGCCTGGGGCCAAGTCTTGAATTTTTTACGCACTACTAAACTTAGCTCAGACATGTGGTATATGCTCAATAAAGACCAATTTAAAGTCTTTGAAGCCAGTGTCATCCCTTACAAGAATTTACTCCAGACTAGGCAATTTGCTAAACGGTTTATATGGCTTATCTCATTTAGTCTTCAAGACAACGCTGTGAAGTAGGCAGTATTATCACCCCTATTACAGTTGAGGAAACTGAGGCATAAATAACACGTCCAAGACCACCCAGTGAAGAAGCAGAGGAGCTGGATTTGAACTGAGGCCAAGGCCGCCCCTTGGCAGCACATGGCCTCCCCTTTGATGGGGAGAACTGACTCATCAGCTCAGCAGCCACAACTCCCCAGCCATCACCACAGCCCAGGCTGCTGGTTTATAGTTCAGAATATTCAGAAGGGAAGGGAGACTAGGAACAGAGTAGTCCATTCATTCATTCACTTATTCTCTCAATAAACAACTGCACAGTGTGTCGACATGAAGCTGTCTGGCTCAATATCTTGGCCCATCTTTCCTCCTCCTGGCTACCCCCATCTCATCCTCTTTGCCTGGTGAATGATGGCTCTGCCTTCAAGACTCAGCCAAGATATCTTCTCCTTCAGGAAGGACCTTCCCTTATTCACTGCTATTGGGACATGGTTAGGGCTCCAGAAATGTGTGTTTTTGACTTAATGTGCCCCTTACAATTCCATAATGCACCCCTGCCTCCAGCTCTGGTGTTTGTAAGCTGTGGATATTTAGGGATTGAAGAGTAAGTTTATGTTTCAGGAGGTTTTGGAGGATGCTTTTTAAGAAACTGTACAGGTGTATCCTGCTTTACATAACAGATGTATTTTAAAAAGGTTGTGGGTACACAAACTTTTTATGAATTAAAATCCTATTTTCTCATTGCTGTATGTTTCAGAGATGACATTCTAAATTGATATTAAACTTCACTTTTTAAAGATGCTGGGCCATAACACTTTAAGAACAAGCTTCTCTCAAGTGAACCTCTCTATAGGAGGAAATTAATCCATACACAATCCCTTAAGTGCTCTGACATACCTTTACATTTAAAAGAACGCTTTTGGAATCCTTTTACAAAACTAGTGATCACCTTTAGTTTATAAATTTTTATGGTCAGATTTTGGGAGCTCAAATTAATTCTGATTCGCAGGTGTATAGCCAAAATCAAATAGAACTAAATAGCTCAAACAAAAAACGATCGGTTCTCGGCAAACCGTCCTCCACCTACCCCTCCCCCACCCAGGAGTAACCACAGTCAACTCCTTTGGGCTCAGCGATTTCCCTGTACTTGCGTGGAGTCAGAGCTGAAGCCCACAAGCCACAAAGCTTCAACGAAATTATTTCTTAAGCCCTATTAATAGTGATGGAAGCAGCCAGGCTGAGCCAGCGGGAAGCGAGATGGCTTGACTGTCAGCATGCCCAGCAGATGCTGGAAGACCTCTCCCACACGTGGTCTCCGCTACAAGACACTGTCACCAAGTGTCCTGAAGGATGATGCTGAGCTAGAGCGGGCTACGGTCTTAGGACAAGTTCAGAAAGGCCTGACAAAGGAGGAACAGGGGCAGAAGGTATCAGACCCCCCCAGCACATAATCCTATGCTACTCTATGCTGGGGAGATTGCCGTGGCCCCAGTGCCCATAACGATAGCATAAAAAAAAAAAATTTTTTTTTTGCGTAACTTACTTGTGCATGTTTTTTCATCTGGGTTAAGAGCAAATCCTTTAGGGCACCGGCAAAAGTAGGAGCCGTCAGCATTTACACACTCATGTTCGCATCCATGGTTTTCTGAGGCACAGTAGTCCACAGCTGTAAAGATTAAAACACAGAGTTTAAGTAGAAACACAAACAGAGGTAAAGGAAATGGTAGAATGGAAGCACACTTATAACAAATATAAATAACGGTTAATATTGTTGCCCAAAAATAGAGTATGGATAAATAAATATGAATCCAGGGGCTCCCTCCCTCAAAAAAAAAATCATCAGTCTAGATCAGGCAGTTTATGTCAGAAGATAAACTAAAGAACATACGAACAATTGTATTTCAAAGTTAAAGAAATGCAAATAAAAATAATCACAAGACACACTTACACCTATTAAACTGCAAAAATAAAGACAAGATAGGGGACGGCCTGGTGGCGCGAGCGGTTAAGTGCACGTGCTCCGCTGCGGCGCCCAGGGGTTCCCCAGCCCGGACCCCGGGCAGGCACCGACGCACTGCTTGGCAAGCCATGCTGTGGCGGCGTCCCATATAAAGTGGAGGAAGATGGGCACGGATGTTAGCCCAGGGCCAGTCTTCCTCAGCAAAAAAAAGAGGAGGATTGGCAGATGTTAGCACAGGGCTGATCTCCTCACAAAAAAAATAAATAAATAAAGACAAGATAAAACCCAGTGGTGGCAAAGCAGCATGGAAACAGTCAGTTATTAACGGTGAGTGGCATTAGAAATTGACAAAAATCCTTTTGGAAGGACATTTGACAATGTTCACTCCGTAAATGTGACGCAAAGAAATAACTGAAAAAAGAGGAAAATGAACTATATGGAATAAGCTATTTACAGCAGTATTATTTACAGTGACAAGAAAATTCTAGAAAATAAGACGAACATTTACTAAGGGTAAACGGTCTAGTGATTTCTGAGAACGTTCACTGGCCTATTTCTGATTAATTCTACAAATATCTACTGAGCACCGACTCTGGGCCTGGCCCTACTTTAGGTGCTCAGGACACAGCAAGCAACAAAACAGATGACTCCAGTCCTCCAGGAGCTTCCTTTTGGATGGTGGTGGTGGCCAAAAACTTAAATAAATAAGTAAATAGCATCGTCTCTTAGAAGGTGGAGAGTGTTCTGGAGAAAAATAAAATGGTGAAAAGGAACAGAGGCTGTGGGGATGTGGGAAGGAGGGTGTGATGCAATAGAAGTGGTAGGAAAGCCTCCCGAGAAGGTGGCAGCTGGGCAGAGTCTTGACTGAGGCACAACGAGCCATGAGGATATCTAGGAGGGAGCATCCAGGCAAAAGGAACAGCAAGTGCAAACAGGAGATGGGAATATGCCCAGTGTGCTACAGGATCAGCGAGGAGGACAGGTGGCTGGAGCAGAGAGAAAGGTGGGAGCGGAGAATGGGTGCAGATCAGGAGGGACTGGGGGCCACTGCAAGGACTTGAGTTTTTACTCTGAGTGAGTAGGGAGTCATTGGAGGGTTCTGAACAAAGGCATCAAGAATAGACCATAGAGGGCAAATGCAACAGTAGAAAACCAGTTAGGAGGCTACCACAATAATCCCAGTGAGGAACGGTGGAGGCTTAAACCCGGATGGTGCTGGAAGGAGGGGAGGGGAGGGAAGTGGTATTCTGGGTGTTATGGGGTGAATTGTGTCCCCGCAAAAGGTATGTTGTAGTCCTAACCCCTGGTACCTGTGAATGTGACCCTATTTGGAAATAGGGTCTTTGCAGATATAATCAAGGTGAGATGAGGTCATTAGGCTGGGCCCTAATCCAATATGACTGGTGGCCTTTTAAGAAGAGGAGTATGCCACGTGAATACACAGACACACGGGGAGAAGACCATGTGAAGACAGAGATTGGAGAGACGCAGCTGCAAGCTGAGGAAGGGGCCAGGATCAACAGCCACCACCAGAAGCAAGGAAGGATTCTGTCCTACGAGTTTCAGAGGGAGCATGGCCCTGCCGGCACTTGATTTCAGACTTCTGGCCCCAGAACTATGAAGCAACAAATTTCTGTTGTTTTAAGTCACCTAGTTTGTGGTACTTCGTTATGGCAGCCCTAGGAAACTAATACACTGGGTATATGTTGAAGGTGTGGCCAATAGGATTCCTGTTGGATTAGAAATGAGGTGAGAGAAAAAGAGAGGGATTAAGGCTGACTCTGGGGATTTTGGTGTGAGCAGCTGGCAGGATGGAGCGGCTGTGAACTGAGATGGGGAAGGTGCGGGTGGAGCAGGTTTTGAGGGGGAAGATCACGCATTTTGGGCATTAGGCAGTCATTAACATTATAATTATGATAACACAATTGTAAATACGAAGACAAATAAAATTTAGTGAAAAAATAGATCTCAAAAATGTATATTTACAGTGGTTATATCCAGGTAAAATATGCTGTATAGCAAAGCCTGGAAATTACAAATAAAAATGCTTGTTGTGTTAAGGTGCTAGAATAATGAATGAATTTTTTTGCTTTAAAAAGTGTTTCCCCGGGGCAGCCTGGTGGTGTAGTGATTAAGTTCACGCACTCCACTTGGGCAGCCAGGGTTTGTGGGGTCGGATCCCAGGCACGGACATACACACTACTCATCAAGCCATGCTGTGGCAGCGTCCTGCATACAAAATAGAGGAAGACTCACACAGATGTTAGCTCAGGGACAATCTTC
This sequence comes from Diceros bicornis minor, assembly GCF_020826845.1. Lineage (NCBI taxonomy): Eukaryota > Metazoa > Chordata > Mammalia > Perissodactyla > Rhinocerotidae > Diceros > Diceros bicornis. Next base: position 16,884,995 of record NC_080760.1, on the reverse strand, counting down.
CTCAAGCAAAAAGAGGAGGATTGGCAAGAGATATTAGCTTAGAGCCAATCTTCCTCATAAAAAAAAAAGTTTCCCTCTATAATGTTTTAGGATATTTTAATATCAAAAGTTAGTAAAGGGCCGGCCCTGTGGCTTAGCGGTTAAGTGCGCGCGCTCCGCTGTTGGCGGCCCGGGGTTCGGATCCGGGGCGCACACCGGTGCACCGCTTCTCCGGCCATGCTGAGGCCTCGTCCCACATACAGCAACTAGAAGGATGTGCAGCTATGACATACAACTATCTAGTGGGTCTTTGGGGGAAAAAAATAAATAAATAAAAAATCAAAAAAAAAAAAAGTTAGTAAATAATAACAAAGAAATGGAATTTGCAAAATTAATACACATTGGGGCCGGCCCGGTGGTGCAAGCGGTTGGGTGTGTGTGTTCCGCTGCGGCCGCCCGGGGTTCACAGGTTCAGATTCCGGGCACGCACCAATGCACCACTTGGCAAGCCACGCTGTGGTGGCGTCCCATATAAAGTGGAGGAAGATGGGCACAGATGTTAGCCCAGGGCCAGTTTTCCTCAGCAAAAAAAGAGGAGGATTGGCAGATGTTAGCACAGGGCTGATCTTCCTCACAAAAAAAGAAAAAAAAATTAATACACATTTACAATTAAAAATCAAAACTATCCATTGGGAAGATAATGACATACTTAACATAGTGATCAAAAGATGCAAAGGGAAAAGCTAAAGATTTTTTAAGGGTAATAACCTGTGTTTTTTTTTCTTTTGCTCTTTGGCTTCATCAAGTTTTCGTCTAAAGTATCATTTTTGTAATGTCACCTCCCTAAAGAGTTCTAATAGCACCTAATATTTGTAGGTTTAATATACAAGTCATTGTGGTGGGAATAGGGCATTCGCATAGTCTCAGGATCTGAACATGATGGGACATTACCCAGTTGCTGGAGTTGAGTCACAACATAAACATTGAGCTAGCACCAAATCCTTCTAAAAGTTAATTTCTCATCTTTCAAGAACCAATGGATCATTGAACAAATAACTAGGGACCCTGAGGACACTGAGATCAAGGATACCAAGCCCTGGCACACGCCCCAGTCTGCATGTCACAGGAGTTGGCCATGCTGTGGCTCACAGTGGCCTGTGTTAGCAGTCGACACTCCCCACCTCCAACCTCCTCATGCTGGGCCTGCTCCGCCATCTCGAAAATCTCCCAACCCCCGATATGGCTGTGTGCCATCAGTCAGTCCTACTCCTGGCCATCCACTTCTTAGTATCCCCTCCAAAGAGAAGAGCTGCTAATCTGCCTTCCAAGCTCCAGGACATGAACAGTACCACAATGATGAGGGGGCAGGTCACTGTACCTAAAACACAGAAACTCAGACTCTACCTCTCTCTTAAACTTCCTTTTACACACCCCAGGGTATAAGCTCTGAACTCAGCCATCTCTGTCCCTCAGAGAGACACCTGAGTATGCTGGCCCCATATTAGACTAGGGAGAGGTTGGAGGCTTTGCTTAGGCCTAAAGCCTAAGCCACATACTCCAAACTCACCTTTTTCCAGAATGCTTTAGAATAGAGTATCCAATGTTGGATCAGGTGTTAATCAAGTTGTACAAAAGCTTTTTAAATTGACCTCCACTTAACCAACTCCTGATCAAGCAATGCTTTTCATTCCCTCTGAAAAGATGGGACCTCAAGCCCAGAGCATGCTAAATGTTCAAGGCTGTCAGAACACCTGTGCTTTAGAACATCTATGCACTTCTCTCATTGTCTGGGTTGTATGCTTGTAAGGCGGCCATGGTGGAACTGTGCTCTGGAACACCTGTGTACTTCTCCTATTCACTGATTGGATGCTTATAAAGCACTGGTTCTCAAAATGTGATCCATGAACTAGCTGCATCAACCATGCTTGAGAACTTGTTAGTAATACAAATTCTCGGGCCCCATTCCAGACCTACTGAATCAGAAACTCTGGGTGTGGAGCCCAGGAATACATGTTTTAACAAGCTATCCAGGTAATTCCAATGCCTGCTAAAATTTAAGAACTGCTATTAAAAAGAGTCAAAGTTGTTTTCGTTTCCAAACCTATATATGCCATCTGTACATGTTATTGTAATTAATTTAAATACTATAAAAAAACAATAAAATATAAGCACTAAAACAATTGAGTTTTTTAAAAATAAAAACTAAGTTGAAAGCTTTGGAAAGACTTAGTTAAGGCGATTTGCCAACCAAAATTGCTGTAGAACAAGGCATGGATGAAACGAGTGTCAAAACTTTGGGAAAATTTCATAAAAATTTACAAGGATTCTGCCCTTAGATTGCTTTACAGAAGTCTTCAAATTCTTGCTCCAATTTAAAGAAATGAAAACTGAAAATCATAGACAATACATTATGGGTATGGTGTACTCAAGAAAGATTTTTAAAAATCATATATTTTTTTCAAATGAACTTAAAATTAGTCATTTTTGAAAGCGCAGTTAAAAGTAATTTTTACTGGGGCCAGCCCAGTGGCGTAGCACGGGGTTACCTTGCCAGTTAAGTGCACGAGCTCTGCTTCGGCGGCCCAAGGGTCCTCAGGTTTGGATCCCAGGTGCGCACTGATGCACCGCTTGTCAAGCCATGCTGTGGCAGCATCCCATATAAAATAGAGGAAGATGGGCACGGATGTTAGCCCAGGGCCAATCTTCCTCGGCAAAGAGAGGAGGATTGGCATTGGGTATTAGGCTCAGGGTTGATCTTCCTCACCAAAAAAACAAAAAGTAATTTTTACTGAAAGTACATTTATGTGTTTTAAATAAAAATAAAATGGTTAAGATAGGTTTGGATATGTAGTTTGTTATGATTCCACTCTTTGCATGACATTTTCCATCGATCAGCCAACACAGGCCCAATCTCATGGGATAAGAGAGCTTATTCTGGACTTTGATTCCCATGCTGGTTTTGTTCTTTGTGTGCACAGTTCTCTGGGGAATTGGAGGGGAGAGAAGAGATTGGCAAGGCAGGATTCAGGCATTCCTGAGTCTCGAGACACTGGCCTGTAAAACCCCAGGGTGTCAAATCCCACCTTTATTTGAGGGCTGCCCACTGACTCGCTGCCAGGCTGCTGGTGACAGCATATGAGACCATCAGTACAGCATTAGATGTGGAGGAGCCCACTTCCAGTCACGTGAACTTAAAAGCTTTTTCAGGCCAGGAGAATTCCAGCCCATTCAACTCTGACATCCTTTGCCGCATGTTTTGGGTTCTTCGCATAACTTACTTGGTTGCAAAATTGTACTTGGAAAAAGAGAGGCCAAACTAAGGGGACAGACGTGCGGGGTGAGCTATGTGCGTCACTCAGAGATGCCTGTGTTCTCCAGTCCTCGTGTACTTCAACAAAATCCTTTCCTGGTCGTTTTGCCTGAAATTTCTACACTCTCCTTTACAGACAGAAAGAGTACTTCCCTGACTGTAGCTCTTCGGCCCTCCAGATCTCTGATTTGGAAACCAGTCTCTCCACGTTCAGTCTCTGCCTAACATGTGAGAAATCACTGAGGTGTCTCCAAGCATAAACGAAAGTTTGGTGCAAAGTAATAAAGCTTAAGATTGATGGTCTCTGATTTACAGTCTGGTCACATTCCAAGGCTTCTCAGCAGGGATCAGTCTGCAAGCGGATGGCATTAGTAGAAAGTGGATATTTTAAAGAGGAGCATTTGGGTTTTAAAGTTTGTTGATGACAGAGTAAGAAAAACCAAATTTGTCATTTAGAGAAATGGTAGAACCAATTTGCTTGCTGAGTATATATTAGCCTCACACATAGAGTCAGATTCACAAAACCTCTCCTCCCCAGGGCACAACTGTATTTTAAAACTCAAAGAAAGTATTTTATTGATTTTGACAATAACAGGGAAGTGTTCTTGGCTAAATTGTGTCTCCCCCACTCCAAATTCATATGTTGAAGTCCAAACCCCCAGTTGGTCAGAATGTGACTGTATTTGGAGATAGGACTTTTAAGGAGGTGATTAAGTTAAGATGAGGCCATCAGGGTAGGTCCTAATCCAATCTGACTGTTGTCCTCATAAGAAGAGGAGATTTGGATACAAAAAGAGGCACCAGGGATGTGCATGCCCCGAGGAAAGACCATGTGAAGACGGAGCAGGAGGGCGGCCACCTGCAAGTCAAGGAGAGAGGCCGCAGGAGAAACCAACCCTGCCCACACCTTGATTCCAGCCTCCGGAATTGTGAGAAAAGAAATTTCTGCTGTTTAAGCTACTCAGGGGGTCAGCCCCCTGGCGTAGTGGTTAAGTGCGCCTCCGCTGCTGGCGCCCCGGGTTCGGATCCCGGGCGCACACCGACGCACTGCTTCTCTGGTCATGCTGAGGCCGCGTCCCACATACAGCAACTAGAAGCTGTGACATACAACTATCTACTGGGGCTTTGGGGGGAAAATAAATAAATAAATAAAATTATTAAAAAAAAAAGATATCTTAGCGCTATTCATTTGTTTCACAGACATTTATTGAGCAATTACTATGTGTCAGGCATTGTGCTATACCCTGGATGGTAATGACAAGCAAATACCGAATGTAAGACCTCTTACAAGAAAGGCAAGCAAGAGAAGCCAAGCTTTTAGCAGTGATTATCCCCAGGAAGTGCAATTGAGGAGGAATGACGTTCAGGTTTTGATTTTATATACATCTGTACACTGACTTTTTTTTAATAAGCAAAAACTGATTTTGTAATTTAAAAACCAATCAAGGGGAAAAGATCTTAAAAAGAACATGAATGCTTGAGATTACAATCACTCAAGCTCAGTCAATGATTCAAGAAAAACATATTGCAAGTCTACTCTATAAAAGATGAAAAGTACAGTAAGTGGCTTTTGCCCCCAAAAGTTTACAATCTGCTTGGGCAGTTAAGATGCAAACAAGACCCAAGTTACCCCAAAAGACAAGGCAGTCAGTAAAAACCAGGTGAGCAAACACAATAGAAAACTGACCCTCAAAGACAGAGATAAATGGTCTTTGAAAAATGTACAGTTTTGGATAGAAATTAACACAGATTTAGTGGCAGCTGATGAATTACAAATGCAGGGCCTCAACTAAAGCAAAAGGAGGACCTTAGTTGGTAATCCACCCTTGATTACCTGACTATGGAAATAAATTCAGTACCATCTAGACTGAAATGAGCAGTTAGATGAGACTCTGGCATTTGAATTTAATGTTCCACTAACTCAGAGGTGTGGAAATATTGTCGAAAAATGTCCTGAGTCTGGCTAAGAAGTGAATTTTCATGCAGGTGAAGTCATAATTTTGGGATGAGTCAAAGTACTGGAACCACTGTTATGGAAGTGTTGAATCCGAAAACTCACTGCATCCACTCACCAGTCGCTGGACATGGTTAATCTACCAAATGTCTTTAAATGAATAGTTTGGCCTTGCTGTCCCCATTTTCTTACCACCCACTCCCTGTCTTGAAATCGGCCCTTTACCCCACCCCTCTTGATCATTATCAACGGCCTCCTGGTCATCTTTGTGTCCCTAATGCCGAGCAGAGTGCCTGGCAGAGAGTTTGGAAATATTTGCTGAGATGAATCAATGACTCAACTCATGGCTTTTTCTCTAAGTTTTATTCCCTTTGGCTTCCTTGGAGCGTGACATTCATATTGACCTGGACTAGAAATTCTCTTTCCCACCATATTCCATGACTCTTCTGATTCTCTTTCCTACCCACCCCACCCCGCTTAGGCTGTTCCTTCATGGATATTTTTCCTGCTTCCACTGCTCCCTCCTGCTCCCCCCATGTGGCTACCACCCAAGGCCCAGGGCTTCACTCTCTCTGCACTCCATATTTCATGACATCCAGGAAATGATAATAATATGTTGTAGTAATAATAATAATGATAATTGCCTAGTATGTAGTAGGAACTTTACTCATTATCTTATTTAATCCCACAAAACCCACTGATGTAGGTATTATTACTCTACATTATGGATGAGAAAACTTAGGTCAGAAAATTAAATGACTTACTCAAAGACACATGACTCACAAGTAGCAGAACTGGGATTTGGGCCCAGGTCTTACTGTATTGAAGGTCCAGATGCCTTCACAACAAATAAAAATCACATAAACAAACATTTAAAATGAAAAAATACATGGAAATTAAAATTTAGAAAGAAATGGACTATGCTGCTTGCTGACTGCATCATTGGTTCTAACCTCTCCCCATCATGTTAGTGCTGTTTTCTGCTCCCTCTTGACGTTTCCTTGTTGGTGTCCCACCTCAACTTCAAGCTCACTTTGTCTAAAACTACTCATTATCTTTTCTAAAAATCTGTGCCCATCATTCTTCCTTCACTGTTGCCATCACTCTCAGAGTCATGGAAGCTCAAACTCAGAAGTCACTTGTGACTTTTTCTTCTCCCCTTTATTTATAGCACTTTCTTTCATCCCTTACTCCTTCCCTCTCCATTCCTACAGTCACTACTCAAAGCCTGGCTCTTGTCACCTCTCACCTGAGGATTACCAGAGTCTCCTAACTGGTCTTTCCATCCCTCACCATCTTCCTCCTGGAATCCATCCTGCAATTTGCCACAAGATTAAGTTTCCTAAAATAAGGCTTTGCATTTGTCACTGCCAGTTAGAACCCTTCAGTGTCTCTTTTTCAGAGAGAAAGTCCAGACTCTTTAGTCTGATTTTCAAAACCCTGAACACTCTGGTTCCACCTGATATCTTCAACTTCATCTCTTACTTCACACCTGCAGGAATTCTCTGCTTCGACAGAGCGGATCTCCTCAACGGTTTAAGTCAGACTGGCTGGCCTTAACTAGGGTGATCCTATAATTTATCATCCAAACTGGAACCCCCATGAAAGTGAAAGGGAGTGCTACTGAGAACTGAGCCAACAGGCATAAACTGGGATTGTCCTGGTTTAACTGGGATTTATGGTTACCATATTCTTACCATTCCCTGCCCACCTACATACAGGCCACCCAGACCAGCTGGTAATGAAATTCTTCCAGGGTCTCAACCAGCCTTGACTCTCCTCTCAATTTCCTGCTCTCAGTCTGCCACCTGGAGTCTCTGTCTTTGACAAGCCCCTTCAGATTGATGTCCTCAGGTTAGGCGGTTCAGCTTTCAATTTGGCATTCTCTCTGCGACAGTCTCCCTGCTGTGCCAGCTCCCAGGAGCAAGGCCCTGCCAAGGCAGGCTCAGCCCTCAAGCTCTGAGAGCACTGCCACCTCCACACCATCACTGCCTTTCATGTCTCCCCTTGCCTTGGACATTTGTCCAATCGCTACTCTTTCTTCCTTGCCCAGATCTTCCCCATCCTAGCCGTTAGGATGTCCCTCTTCTCTGACCTTCTGTAGTCTCCATTATCTCCATCACTTGCTTTGCACTCAGCACAGCCTCATCAAGCAGCAATTGAGCTTTTAAGAATTTGTTCAGTCTCCCTGACCAAGGCGACTGGCAACAAAGATCCACCACCTCTTAATTATCTCACTCGCAGCCTCTACCTGGTCAGGCACTTGGTTGAGGAGGAGGATGATAGGAACACCTGATGGATGAGACCTGGGTCGCACATAGTCTCTCCCATTTTCCACTCTTCTGCTTGGGACGCTCCCCCCACCCCCCCCCCCGCCCCCCCGCCCCCCCGCCCCCAAGGAAAGGCAGACATCCTTACATGCTAATAGCAGCTGGAAGAGACACTCCCATCTCTAATGAACACAGCCCACAGTTCTAAAGAACAATTGCTCCCTGGTAACCACAGCACCTACTGTCATGCTTGCAGCTCTTCAATAAATACCAATCCCAGAACTTACAGCAAAACCCTTAGATACCCAAAGGTTCCCTACTACACAGGGACGACTAGGCAATTATTTTGCAACACTCAGAGAACTGGGTTACTCACTACCCTCCCGTTTCCCAAGGGCCAAGGTAGGTCTCCTGCCCCAGCCTCAACCCCTACTTCCCCTGCCCCATCTACTCCCTGTCACCCCCACAAGCTCCGGGCCCTCCCGGTGCCTTCCCTCACCCTCATCAACCAGACACCTCGGCCCTATTTCCTGATGCTCATCCACTGGCCTTACTCCCAGTGGCCTGATTTCCTTCTGACCCAACAGCACCCAAAATTTCCACCCATTTAACAACAGACAAGGGGAAAAAAATATATAAAACAAAGTAGATAGTATGACCTCATTTTGTTAAACATTAACAAAATGTTTTGAAGTAGATATTTATATGTGGAAAGGTCTGGCAGAAAACACAACAAACTATTAATAGTGATTTTCTCATCTAAGTCCCTCAATGAAAGTATATTACTGCATAATAAAAATTAATGAAGCAAAAATAACAACAGTTGGCATTTATACGTTGGCTTCTTTTTTGCCAGTGTTAGTGGACATGGTACCCTGCCACCCATCATGGTCACCATCGCAGATTAAGAAAAAAAACAAAACAAAACAACTCTAAGGCTTAGTAAACCAATTCCATTTGCAGACCTCTGATGAGGGCGGTTTTCATTCCCATCAGTGTATAAAAACAAACACACAAATCCATGATACTCTCATCACTCCCTGCAAAGAGCAGGCCACCACCAGCATGCTTTGTTCTGTTGCTTTTTCCTTCCACATTCCTAGCTAAGAATCAAGGTATGCTAGAAACTGTAAATTCTACGTGCAAAGGAATAATCATTCACTGTTTGAGGGACAATACAACAGGGCCGCCGAAAACAATGCGATATGGAAAAGAAAACGCAGGATTTAGAGTTAGTAAATGTAGGTTCCAGTCCTGATGTCACTCGAGTCCTTTTCCTTCCTTTCCTTCCAGATTTTCTACCTCATAAGTATCCAGTTCAGTTTATTGAACACCTACTGGGGCCGGCCCGATGGCGCAAGTGGTTAAGTGCACGCGCTCTGCTGCGGCAGCCAGGGGTTCGCCAGATCGGATCCCGGGCGCGCACCAACGCACTGCTTGGCAAGCCATGCTGTGGTGGCGTCCCATATAAAAGTGGAGGAAGAGGGGCACGGATGTTAGCCCAGGGCCAGACTTCCTCAGCAAAAAAAGAGGAGGATTGGCAGATGTTAGCACACGGCTGATCTCCTCACAAAAAAATAAATAAATAAAATAAAACTCAGCTCTTTAAAAAAAAAAAAAGAACACCTACTATTTGCCAGGCACTGTTTGTTGGTGGAAGGATGAATGAGACTGTGCGAGTTAAAAGGGCTTTGCAGACAAACTGGGACGTGCCACACATACACATTAGGGATGTGCAGGCCTGCTCTGCAGGTGCTGAGGAGAACCACTATCCATCACTGAAGAAATCAGATGCCACTCCTACTTCTCCTACTTCTCGCCAGGTCATGCAATGTGGAGTCGCCCAAGCGGGAAGCCACTCAACTGACTGCAAGCTAGTGCCTGCTGTTGCAAGCACTGCCCTCGAGACTTCTTACCTGGGCTTGTGTCTGAGGCTACTGTTTGTTTTCTCTGACCATCGTGTCTTATTACAACGGCTGGGCTCTTACACCTGGCGGTCACTTGGACCTGTCACTGAACTACAGATCCAATACTTAGGAGGAAGGCTGCCTATGTCTTTGAGGTGCTGCTCAGCAACCTTGCCCACCACCAAGTGAATTTCATGTATAACACATGAAATATATTGAAGTCAGGCCATCTCAAACATACCCTCCAAATTTGATGAAAATTCGCCCAGTCCTTTTCAAGGGAGGCAGTAACGACAATTATATTTACATAGATTATCATAAATATACCTTTCGCTGAGGACCCAGGATGAGAAAATGCTAACCTCAGCCACAAATGAAGTCTTTCAAGTTCAAATTCTGACTAACAACTAGGCCAGAGAACTGAGCAAGGTGTTGAAACTCAAAGGAAAGCAATTGGACACGTGGGGACCTCCTCCTCCCTCCTTACTGTTCTTAACTTGTCCTTCCTCATTAAGCAAGGCTGGGGGAAATACTCACCCACACACCTTCTCCCGTCCTCAGCCAGGATGTAGCCACTGTAGCACTGGCAGACGAAGGAGCCCAGCACATTCACACAGAGCTGCTCGCAGCCGTGGTCCTCCACCGCACACAGATCCTGGACTGAGGCAGAGTCACACCATTAGAACACAGTTCTGAAGGACGTGACCCTCAGCACAGGGCCACGCAACAAGCAACTCCACAGCACTTGTTCAAATAACTTTTAAAAACATTCTAAGCGTTGATATATGATCATAGTGGAAAATCTGGAAAACACAGAAAAGCATATAAAAGAAAATCTGCCTGTAATCCTCCCACCTGTAATCCTACCACCCAGAGGCAACCGCTGTCAACATTTTGGTGAGTTTCTATGTATATATAAAAACATATTTTTCAAAGTTGGAATCATTCACCTCTATTAAATGCATTAAGTGATTTTAAATTAATATCAATTTGTATTTTTCCCACGTCAGCGCAAGTGCTGTGAAAACATTCTGACGGTTCTTGAGGAGGGTAAGTTACCATGAGCAGGTATTTGCATTTGTCTGCATGAAGAACCATTCTTGTTCTTTGAAAACTGAAATTCTTTGTAATCACATCTCAGTCTCTGATGTACACCGAGATAATCTGGCACTGTCTGTGACATTTTGCAGATGGGGAAGCTGAGAGAGGGCACAGTGAAAAGACCTGCTACTCCACCAAAAACATGGTAGGTCTAAGAAGAGCCCCTAATTCCAAGTCTGCATCAGGCCCTTTGGACATACTTTTTCTCATTCCATTTGTCTACTAGAAGAATCTTTGAAAATCCTCTTTGTGCTCTATTTATTCATTGCAGTAACAAATGAGAAAAATGGGAAGCCAAAAGAGGTTAGGTAGAAGTAATAAAGATTACCAGGGAGCAATGGATGTACCGTTATTAACTATATTTATTATGTGTCCACAAAGTGCTGAGCCCTGGCTACTTATTCAAATGCAATATAAGAATGCATTCAATGAATGCATTGACTGCAGTGGAACTAAGAATATATCAGAGGCTGAAAAGGTTAAAGGCACTTTCAATCCATCACTGACTCAGTCTCTCCGTTGAAGAAATAGGCTGACACAACAGCATTATGTCTCAGCAAGGAGAACGGCTTGGTTTCATAACTAGCTCTTGCAGTGACTTTACCATTAAAGTTGGAGAAAATCGGAGAGCATTAATGGGATTGAATACATTAAAAAAAATTTTATCTGGTAAAAAGTTATCACTATGACACTTATGATAAAAACTCAATTAACTAGAAAGTTTGATTAATCCCTGAATCCAATGGCTACACTTTAATGTAGTCTCCTAAATCTTTGAGCTTCAGAGTTTATTATGCTTTTAAAGAAATATAAAGTATCAAATTGATAAAAAGGTGAAAGCTGATTTATTCATCATGTCTATTAAATGCATTTAATAACTTAAAAAATAAAATCTACATCATAACATTAAAAAATGCATAAGTCTAAGATTCCATGAACAAGGATTCTGGTTTTAAAATGCCAAAAGAAGTATTTTCATTCCCAAATCAATTAAGTAGATGAAAAAAATTACAGATGCAAATTCCTTTATCTCTTACCAGTATATTTATGTTTTAGACTTCCAATTGGGAACTCCAATTGAGATTTCCAATGGATTTAGAGATAAAGAAAAACACTAATAACCAGGAAAAACTTCAGCTCATGCATAAATCATAGTGAATAATTGAAGAATGACAAAACCTACAGTTTTGTGACAGAGATCTAGGAAAAATCTGAATCACAGGATACTCTTCATTTATTCAATAAATGAAGCACCTACTTTGTCCCAGGCACTGGGGATGTAGTGTGAATCAAACAGACAATGGGGTTCCTGCTGTCACGTAACTTGAATTCTAACGTGAAGGTCTAGGAAGACTGTTTCTGACTGAAAGCACAGCGAATGCAAAGGTCTCGAGGTGGAACAAACTGGCCCCATTTGAGGACCAGAAAGGCCAGAGTGGCTATCAGATGCACCCTAAATAACTAAAACATAAGACAGAACACGATAGAAATGCCTGAGAGATGCTGACAGTACAATGGGAGTCCAGAATGCGCATGGATTACCGCCAGGCTGGGATGGATAGGAAAAGGCCTACAGATAAGTGTGAGAGAACAGAGACAAACGGCACGCTGGGCTGCGGGAACAGCCTGAGTAAATGTATAGAAATGGAGGAAAGCAGGACAGGCGTGGTAGCTAAAGCCCACTCCAGGAATCCCAGGGGAAGTAGCAGGAGGGAGGATCAGAAGGACAATTGACACCAGATGGCAGAGGCCTGAAAGAAGGCTGAGTAATCTGAACTCCATTCAGCAGGCAATGGGGACCACTCAGGGTAAATCCTTAAAAAGACGATGGGCGATTTCACCTGAGTCGTGCTTTAGGACAAATTTGGCCGCATCAGTTTCTCTCAGCTCTGGGAAACTTCAAGGACTTCCAGCACAATTAAATGGGAACCACTGCTTTGTTGGGAACGGCAGTAGTTTTCTGAATTCCATGCTGAAATAGCTTTGGTTTGCTTGCATGTTGATGGAAAAATTAACCTCTTGATATGAGGACCTTCAACTGTTCTTCAGAGCTTTTGGCCTCACCCTACGGCTGTCAGTGCGCCCCTGCCCTCTCCCCTCCCGGCTCGTATCACAATGTTGATGACAGCGGCAGTGACGTAGTGATGTATTTACCGTGTCTCCCTGGCTAGACTCGAAGCTCCCTACTTGGGAGGGGAGAGGCCCTGCATAAGGACCCGATGGCTGGAAAGCGACACCCCAGCACACTGGAACAAGCGACCCCCCAAATCTCAAGCCCATCTCTGAAGGTGGGGGGCAGGAGCGTCTCCGCCTGGGTCCCCCTTCTCTGCTCCAGCTGCTGCTTTGCCTCCTCTGTGTCCAGCAGGAACCTTGCCCAACAGCGCTTACAACGGAGTGGTGGGAGTACAGGTGATTTTTATTCTCTTACTTATAACGATCTGTTTTCAAATTTTCTAACAAGAGTTGATAGCACGAGCTTTTATAATAATGAAAAAAATGAACATGTTACACAAGAACCCCTTTGAAGTAGCATTTCAAAAGCAGGACCTTGAAGCAGTAACCCTTTTCTCCAAAAGACTTCCCACACAGGGTAGGTGGAGAGGCAATGAAATGTTGACTCCTTTCAGGACAGGCTGGGGTGCCCGCAGGACAGTCTGCGAATGCAAGGTCTGGTCTACAGAAGCAGCAGTGCCCGACCTCGGCTGCCCATTAAAACCCTCTGGGGAGCTTTTGAAAATCTGATGCCCAATCCCTCCCCCCTTAAATCGGACTGGCTGGAGGTGGGATGCAGGCAGCAGTGTTTGTTAAACCTCTCCAGGTAACTCCAGTGTGCTACCAGGTCGAGAGTCCTTAAACCTCATGGATAAAAAGTCCTCCCAGTCCTCCGAGCGGAAGGTGCCCGACCCAGCAGTCTCCCTCCCTTTATTAACCGAGACTGCCAGGCTCAGTTTCCTCCCTTAAACAAAGCTCAGAATTACTGCTGTCCTTGGTCCCCTCTCCAAGGGGCTGAAAGAACCCCAGACACTACGTGAGGGTGCAAAGTGTGGTAGGAATAGAAGGATTATCGCTCGCATTCCAGAAGGACGGTCCCACAAACAGCAAGCTTGCCAGCTGGCTTCGCTATGTATTGTCCTTTCATACTGTTTTTAGAACATTGAGGATTTATGGCCACTAGTGATCTGTACTGTCCCAAGGGAAACCATTGAGGGATTAATTTAATTAAACAAAGACCAAGGAATAAATACAGACTAGGTTCTGACAAAACAACTTGGTTGTTTTTCTGGCAGCGGTCACTTCCCTTTGAAATGAATACAGATGTTTTTGGATGATTCCTTGTGCTTTTGAAAAACAGCACTTCTTTTTCTCACAGCCTGGGAGGATTTCACTGAAGGGTGATTAAACCGTGGGGGATGGCAGAAGCAGTGGATTCAGAGTTCCCATTACCCTTCCACCTTCTCAAACCAGTGACCCCCACTCATGCTCATGACTTCAGTCAAATGTCACCTCCCCCAGGAAGCCTTCTCCAGGTTGGCTGGGCTTAGAGCTCCTGCCTCTGGCTCCTCTAGCAGTGTACACATGGCTCCACTCTAGCACTTATGCATTCATCCTACGGTACTGAAAGGACTGATCACATGTCTGTCTGCCCCGTTGGAATGTGAGCTGGTCTGACTCAGTTTTGATTCCCCAGAGCCTAGCACCGTGTCCTAGCACATGTAGCTGGTGCTCCCTAAGTGTTCCTCTGCTGAAACAACAGTGACAAAGGCCCATACCCCCTGCATCCCAGCAGGGTTCCAGAGTCCTAAAACTACTCTCCTTCATCAGAAATGGGGTCCTGGAAAGACGAGTGAGATGGGAACAAAACTCCCCCCAAGTCTGTGTGCCTCTCCTCTTCCCCAGCAAGAGGTATTCCCGTACCAGAAGAGGGCTCCGAGTACAGTGATGCCTGGGAACCAGCCCCCAGCCGCAGACACCGGAAGAACTGTCACGACAGCTAAGCTGTCCGCTGCGTCCCTGGGACCCAGCACAGTGCTGGCACATTGTTGGTGCTCAGTAAGTACTTGTGAATAGATGAATGAGCCCACATCCGTGTTACACAAACACAGGGCTGTCAGGAGTTCCTCCCTCATCAGTCTTGCCCAGGTTGTAAGCTCTGAGCAGGACAGCATAAGTCTTGGAGTTCCTCAGGGTACCTTTCACACAGTAGGTGCTTAGTGGACATCTGTGGACTTGACTTGACAGCCACCAGCCTAGAGTACTCAGGGGGCTTTTATCTGACCACTCCCTGTTAGAGGTCAAGTTCCCCCTCATAGTTCCCCTTACCACAATTGTAATTTAACACTTAATTTGCAACTGATTATTTAACATCTATTTCCCCTGCCATATGACAGCAGTGCTTGCTTTGTTCAGCCCTCGAGCTCAAATATCTAGCATGGTATCTGGCCAATGTTTTTAAATATATTTGAATGACTGAATTCATTTATTCATTCATCAAATTGTTCAAAGTGCTGGGAAAACAACAGTGAATAAAACAGATAAAAAATCAGTCAGTTGATAGGGCCGGCCCAGTGGCACAGTGGTTAAGTTCCTGTGCTCCGCTTCGGCGGCCCAGGGTTCACGGGTTCGGATCCCAGGCCCGGACCTCTGCACCGCTTATCAAGCCATGCTGTGGCAGGCGTCCCACGGATAAAGTAGAGAAAGATGGGCACGGATGTTAGCCCAGGGCCAATCTTCCTCAGCAAAAAGAGGAGGATTGGCAACAGATGTTAGCTCAGGGCTAGTCTTCCTCACACACACACAAAAAAATCAGTCAGTTGATCCCTGTCCCCAGGGAGCTGATATTTGAGTGGGGAGCCAGTGGTGTGCTAGGGCCAGCCTCCTACTGACTCATTCAACAGACCGTGCACACCTCTTCCCAACTCTGCATTCAGCAAGGCCAAGTGCGTAGCTTGAAATCAGCCACAGTGGCAGTATTGACACCATGGGAATTGGTGAATATTACAAATCAGAGCTTTTTTCCCCCTGGAGATCTGGTTGTTAAACATTTACCAGCACGCCACTGACAGGGGCCAGATAAACAAAATAAACACGTAAAACCATATGTTATGTTAGATCTTATAAGTGCTGCAGAACAAAATTAAGCAGGAAAAGGTGGTTGGGAGTGTGGAGGGAAGGGAGCTTCTGTTCTAAATAGTGTGGTCAGAAGGCGGTCTCACTGAAAAAATTATTTTATACAAGGACCTAAGCGAGGTAATATGAAAAAGTAGGGATCAAGGGAATTGAGCCTCGGAGGGGGAGATCAAGGGCAGTTATGTTTCTTTAGACAGGGTGGGAGTGAGGCAACCAGGTACAGTGAAAAGAATATTGTCTTTGGAGCCAGACCTGGCTTCAACTTTCAAAGAGGTTAAACAATTAAGTGGAGAAAACATCTTATTGCAGGGCTAAATGAGATAATTTTGATGAGTAAAGCAACTGACAGACAGTAGGTACTCAACAAACCTTTGCCTCCCTCTACCTTAGACTGGGGTGAAGAAAGGTCCTGGGGGTGCAGACCTAGTCAAGCATGGAGGAGAGGTGGACCCCAACCAGATTTTGCCTACATCACAATTCTAATGTAGTGTCACTTTACTTGGGGCCTATGAAAACCCCACACAGGGACACTACATTCAGATTTCTCTAAATAACATCAACATATCTTTGACTAAATTCTGGTTTGTGAGTTCTAGGCTGAATTGATCTAATACAGTAAAGTAGGCAATTTTGAATTTTATAACTAAAGATCTCACCAAACTCAAGCAATGCCTTGTCAGAGGGCAACTGTTAGCACACAGCTGCCAGCCAGCAAAATGTGCTTGCTTCTCTTAGTTCAGGGAGGATTTTAGAGGGATGTTAACTGCGTCTGCTCAGTCTTCCCAGGTGAAATACATCAGTGAGGATTTGATTACTAAGAGCCTCAAGTTGTGCTCATATCCATCCCTCATGTTTTCCCCGAGGCTCGCATGCACCCTAGATTTAAGTGCCTTCCTTCATTTGTGATCTCGAAACCCTGAGTCAGCGCCTCAGCCCGGAGAACTTGGAAAACTTTCATCTGGTTACGCTGGACGAGGAGCACAAGACAAAGACTGTGGCTGCTGTGGCTGACATCATCCTGGGCGAAATCAAGGGTTTTCACTGACTTTTCAGAATTTTAGACAAGCCACACTACAGGCTATTGACACCAACAACAGTTTAATCTCGCCTTTGGAGTTACAGCAAAATGAACACCTTTCAAGACACGCTCCACTTTTTTATAGCCCCTGCTGTTATTTAGCCTGAGACGTAGAAATCAGAAGTTATCTATCACAGCAGGAGAGAAGAGAAATGTATGACTAGGGCTGTTATTTCACTCAAGGGGGAAACAATGGGCTTTCCACCTGCTCCAACCCAAAAGCTCGTTCAGAGTTAGGGTGCCACAAACTCAGGCAAAACCCAAGCCTGCGTTTTGGGGACCGTGCTCCTCCTTTCACTATGTCTGAAAGCACTCATCTTATTTTGACAGCTGCAGTTTGGATTTAAAGACTTGCAACAGTAAATATGAGTCATCGGCCTCGTGCTTCTAGGCTGGAAGAAACAAAACAATCCCAATGTCATCAAGAAAAACCTGTTCTTTCAGGCAAACTCCAGCTGTGCCTTGCATCCTTTCCTCCAACAGTTTAATTCTTTTTCAATCCATTCTCCTATTCACTAACAGGACTTCAGTTTTCTTTTGAGAAGGGAAAATAAAGGGGGGAGGATCCCCAAAATAAAGCCTTAAAACGTAAGTAAATCTGACCCAGTGAGGTTGATCAAAATCACAAATAAACAGGAGCTCTTTGCAATTTCCAAATGGCTATCACATCATCACGTTCTTAATATAAACTGCCTACTGAGTGGAATCTCCCAGGGAAAGATCTAGTTCAAGACATCTAGGTCAGTGGTTTTTAAACTTGGCTCACATGAGAATCACCTAGAGGCTTGTTAAAACAAATTCCTGGGCCCCACCCCTAGAGTCCCTGATTCAGTAGGTCTAGGGTAGGGCCTGGGAATTTGCATTTCTAACAAGTTTCCCCCACAAAGCTGAAGCTGCTCTCTGGGGGACCACACTTTGAGAACTACTTGTCTAGGTGCTTGGGAAAATAGGAAAGCAGAGAACAAGCTGTACGAGGGTCAAACTCATTTTCCCCTGATGTGTAATAACTCTTTCACAACCGGCATTTCTCCACTCACATTTAGTCAGCTCAGTTCTCCCATCTCCCAGAGGGCTCTACTCACCCGATTCTTTTTTTTTTTTTTAACCTATGCCCTGGCACAGCCTGAGGGTGAGAAAACTGCCCACGATGACCTCCCAGCCCCCGGGCCCAGGAGCCAGGGTGAAGGGGACACTCCATGCTGCAGGCTGCTCCCCACTCCTGCTCCACGTTCTGACATTTTTGGCTGCCCCAAAGCTCAGACCCTGACCTTCCCTTTCCACACTCCCTTTCTCCCTCCAAGATTTCATCCATTTTCAGGCTCAATTACCACCACCACCCACATCCAGTCACGCATTTTCCTTGAACTCTAATCCTCCAGCTCCAGCTGTACCCACCACTTGTGTGGGTTCCTTCCCTGACTCACCAGTTTTCCCTCAAAACCAGGCTGCCTCTCTGAAGTTATCTGTCAGTCTAAATTCAACTACCATCCCCCACCCCCCCATCCCCCATTTTATGTCATAAACTCCTCCCTGGGGCGGGATTATAGCTGCAGTTTCCTAATTAATTCTCTGGGCGTAAGAAACACATGCACTGAATTGACTGAACTGATTAGAATTGTAAACTGATTGCATCTTTCATATTCTGCTCCACATGTGCAGAGCACAAGGAAGCCAAGATCTGAGGGTTTACTAGGTCTCAAACATATAAGAGAAACACTCATTTTTCTCCCACCACCCCATTAAGAGCTCCTGGCCAATAAAGGGGAATCAATAAGTACTGAATGAATAAATGAACGAATGGATGGATGGTATTTCAGCCTCCACTCTCTACCTAATTGTAATCCTATGTATATATTATTGCTAGATTCAATTTACTAAAATGTGGTTTTATCTTTGACACCCTCTGTTCAGCCCCCCACCCACCAAAGACCGCTGATGGAATTCAGCTTGAGAATCAAATCGCTCCATAATTTGTTCCAGCTTACATTCCTTCTCTCATCCCCCACCAATGCCCCACACAAACTATTCCAGAAAGGCAGTCTGGTCTCCTTAGCATCCCCTAAGGATAACAAGCAGTGCATTTCTCTTCTCTTCTTTCACTTGCTCGAAAATCCCCTCCTCCACAACGCCTTTCCTGAGTGTTCCATGACTCTTTCTCTGACCTCTTCTCTTGTAACCTTTTGTTTCAGCACCACTTACCTTCCAAAACCACCTTGTTCTGACTATATATATAAGTTTTATTGAGTTATAAATGACATACAATAAACTGCACGTATTTAAAGTATACAATTTGATAAATCTGACATAATAACATACCATCTCCATAATCTAGATAATAGACATATCTATCACCTCCAAACCCCCAAAGTTTCCTCGTGCCCCTTTGAATACCTCCTCCAGTCTCTCCCTTCCCCCTGGACCCAGGCAACCACTAATCTGCTCTCTGTCACAAAGGTCAGTGACCACTTTCTAAACTTTTATATGAACAGAATCATACTGTATGTACTCTTTTTTCTCTGGTTTCTTTCATTCGACATGCTTATTTTGAGATTCATTCAGCTTACTGCACGCCAATAGTTCATGCTTTACATTGTATGCATATATCACAACTTGTTATCCATTCACCTGTTGATGGACATTTAGGTTGTTTCCAGTTTGGGGCTATTGCAAGTAAAGCTGTTGTGAACATTTGTGTTCAAATCTTTGACATAAACTTTAATTTCTTTTGGGTAAATACCTAAAAGTGGAATGGCTGGGTCATACGGTAGGTACATATTTAACTTTGTAAGAAACTCCTAAACTTTTTTCCAAAGTGGTTGAACCATTTTACATTCCCACCAGGAACCATGATAATTCCTGTTCCCAACTTTGCCAACACTTGGTATGGTCAATATTGTAAAATTTATCCAATCTAGCGGAAGTATAGTGATATTTCATTGTGGTTTTAATTTGAATTTCCCTAGTGACTAATAAGGTTGAGCATCTCTTCACATGCTTCTTTGCCATCCATATATCTTCTTTGGTTTCGTGTCTGTTCATATCTTTTGTCCATTTTGACTGGGTTATTCTCATATTATTGAGTTCTAAGAATTCTTTATATAGTCTAAGGTCTTTTGTTGGATATGTGTTTTGCAAATATTTTATCCCAGTCTGTGGCTTGCCTTTTCATCTTAGTAGCAGTGTATTTTGAAGAGCAAATGGTTTAATTTTGATAAAGTTCAATATATTGAGTTTTTTCTGTCTTGTTTCATGTTGTGTGTCTGTCCTATCTAAAAAATCCTTGCCAAACCCAGGGTCACCAAAATTTTTTCCTATTTTCATCTAGACATTTGTTTCCACTCTTATATTTAGATTTAAAATTCATTTTGAGTTAATTTTTGTATATGGTGTGAGGTAAGCATCAAGGTCTATTTTTTTGCACATGACAATCTAATTGTTCCAGCATCATCTGTTGATAACATTATTCTTTCCCCATGAATTGCCTTGTTATCTTAGTCAAAAACCATTTCACCATATATGTATGGGTCTATTTCTGGACTATGTTCTGTTCCATTGATGTCCATCTTTACACCAATACCACACTGTTTTGATTACTGTTGCTTTATAATTAGTCTCGAAATCAGGTAATTTAAACCCCTCAACTTTATTTTTTTCATAATTTTAGTTGATCATCATTTTGCAGATCCATCATTTTCACAGATCCATATGTGTGAATTCACCTACTGGCTAAAATTTACTTATAACCCAAAATCAATACCTGTGGCATTTTCGTGGCCATTCATGGATGTGCGCAGAGTGGTGAAAAATTTGAGTCACCTGACGCACACCTTCCCAGCTAAGGTCAAATAAGGCAATCCTCTGCCTTCTTGTTTTAGCTCTCGTAATGTAAACAAGCATCCTTTTTGTGTCCTATTTAGTGCCATATTTTTTGCATTTTTGTGCTTTTGTTGGTGATTTCACTATCTAAAATGGGCCCCAGGGCCTCATGGCTTGGCGGTTAGGTGCGAGAGCTCCACTGCTGGTGGCCTGGGTTCGGATCCCGGGCGCATACCGACTCTCTGCTTCTCTGGCCATGCTGGGGCCGAGTCCCACATACAGCAACTAGAAGGACGTACAGCTATGACATACCACTATCTACTGGGGCTTTGAGGGAAAATAAATAAATAAATAAAATTTAAATAAATAAATAAAATGGGCCCCAAGAGTAGTGCTGAAGTGCTGTCTAGTGTTCCTAAGTGCAAGAAGGCTGTGACGTGCTTTACGGAAAAGAGATGTGGGTTAGGTAAATTTCGTTCAGGCATGAGTAATAGTGCTGTTGGCTGTGAGTTCAATGTTAATGAATCAACAATATATACTTAATAAGGTGTCTTTAAACAGAAACATACATAAAACAAGGTTATGTAAAACAAGGTTTGTATTGATTGACGAAATGTCGTGGCCAGAAGCTCGAGGGAACCTAGCCCCATATTTCCTCTAGGAACAATGATCCAGTAATCACTAGTTCAATGTTCACAGAGACTTATAAAACGTAACTACTCTACATAATGAGAATCGACTGTGTTTGACTATTCTAGTTTTTTTTTTTTTGGCATTTTCTTATATATTTTAGAATCAGATTGTCAGTTTTTACCCCAAAAAAAGTCTGCTAAGATTTTGATAGGGATTGCTTTGACTCTATAAATCAATTTTATTTTTTTAAATATTTATTTATTTAGTGTGTATGTGTGTGAGGAAGATCAGCCCTGAGCTAACATCCATACCAAGCCTCCTGTTTTTGCTGAGGAAGACTGGCCCTGAGCCAGCTATCTGTGCCCATCTTCCTCCACTTTATATGGGACACTGCCACAGCATGGCCTGACAAGCGGTGTGTCGGTGCATGCCAGGGATCCGAACCGGGGCCGCCAGCAGCAGAGCACGCACACTTAATCACTACGCCACGGGGCCGGCCCCCTATAGATCAATTTAGAAAGAACTGACATCTAAGCAATATTAAGTCTTTCATTCCACAATATGGTATATCTCTCCATTTAGTTAGGTCTTCTTTAATTTATTGCAGAAATCCTTTGTACTTTTTTCAGTGTATAGATCATGTATATCTTTTGTCAAATTTACCTCTAATTTATATATTTCCAATGCTATTGTAAGTGGTATTTTTAAAATGTCAATTTATTATTTTTGTTGCCAGTATATAAAAATACAATAAAATAATTTTGTATATTGACTTTTTATCTTGCAACCTTGCTAAATTCATTTATTAATTTTAACAGCTTTTTGGAAGATTCCATCAGCTTTTCTACATAAACAATAAGATAGTCTGTGAATAAAGACAGTTTTACTTTTTCCTTTCCAATCCATATGGCTCTCTAATTCTTTTTATTTCATTATCATATCAGTTAGAACCTCCAGTACAATGTTGAATAGAAGTGGTAAGAGTGGACATAACTGTTTTGTTCCTGATCTTAGGAAGAAATCATTTCATTCTTGAGTACGATGTTAATTGTTGGTTTTTTCATAAATGCCCTTTATCAAGTTGAGGAATTTCTCTTTTATTCCTAGTTTCCTGAGAGTTTTATCATGAATGAATGTTGGGTACTGTCCAATGTTTTTCCTGCATTTATTGAAATGATCATATGTTTTTTCATTTTTTAATCTATTAATATGGTGAATTACATTAGCTGATTTTTGAATGTTAAACCAACCTTGCATTCTTGGTATAAACCCCATTTGGTCTGGATTATATTATATATACATGGATTCTATTTGATGAGTTTTTAAGAATTTTTGCCTCTAAATTCATAAGGAATGTTGGTTATAGTTTTCTTTTCTCTCTTTGATAATGTGACTGGTTTTCTGGATCATGCCCCTTGATTAAACTCTAATATAAAAGCTATTAAACCACTTAAGTGGCTTGGGAAAAATAATGTTAGGAACATATCTGAAGAATGAAAGCAGTAAAATGCATTTGGTATGGTTCTCGAGAGAGAAAAAAATGAGAAAGCTGGACAAGAAAGTTGACATTTTTGCCAAGTGAAGTTTTCTAAATGTTGCATTTTCATTATTCTTCCAGATAGATTAAATATTCCAGAAGGGAGAGAAAGGAAGGAAAAATTCTTGTTTAAAGAACAGGAAACAATATAAAGTTCTTTCCTGTTAGTGGGAAAGGAATTCAAGGCGAGGGGAAGGTAGAGGGAAATAGACATGTGAAGATAGGCACACTTCATTAGGATTTTTTTCTCCATTTTTTTTTTTTAAAGGAGGAAAGAGAAGGACATAAACTTCTACTGAGCCCTATGGGCTAGGCACTATGCTAATGCTTTCGCACACATCTCATACCATGGTATTGGCAGAAGACTCTTTGGAGGGCAGAAGAATCCATAATGCTGGCTTCTGGTACATTCCAAATTGCTCATATGGGCAGAACTTTGAAGGTAAGATTATTTAATGTGCTTGATCTAGTCTTTAAATGGAAGAGCACATTTTGAGACACTGACCAACTGGTGTCCAGAAGAGGGGTGACTGGTCAGCAAAGAGACCCAAAACCAGGTCACCTAAAGATATGTTTATGCTGCCCCTGAAAAAGAGAAAATTAACGGGGGTCAGGGGGAGGGTAACACTCTTCAATAATCAAAGGGCTTTCTTTTTTTATTTGGAAAAGGAAATACGTTTTTTGGTATATGGCTTCAGATGGCAGAAATAGGATCAAAGGTGAGAATTATAAAGAGCAGGATTTCAGCTAAACCACTGATCCAGGCTGTCTAAAGGTGGGACTACAGGTGCTTTGCAATGACCTGGTGTCCCAGATAGGTGATAGTGATTGGACATGCACCATTGCCCATCTGGACACCAGGAGGGAATAGAATTCCTGGGTGATGTGGGAGAAGGAGCTAAAACTCTGATAGCCAAGGTCCATTTCCACTCGAAGAACCTATGAATTATCTATGTCTGCCTCCTCTCTCAACACAGGCAGGATATGGATAGAAAATGGTGGATATGGGTGTGTGTGTGTGTGTGTGTGTTTGTATTTGAAAGCAATCACCTAAGAGGCCCTGTTACAATCACTCTCTACAATGACAGGATCACAGAAGTTGGTAGTGGACTTGGGGTAACGACAATCATTTGAATGTTAGTCCTGGTGAATTAGTTGTCTCTCTTAGGAGCAACGAGTCTTTGAACCTGCCTGTTCTGGGCTTGGAGGAGTTTCTTTGGTTGCAGGGTTGCCCTTCTGCCATCTGGGGGCCCTCAAGGATCATGGGACAGTATGAACTGGTGGTTAAGAGCTAGGAATATGGGGTCACACATAACAGGATTTGGATTCTGGTTTGGGCACATTACTAGCCAAATGACCTTGAGTAAATTGTCTAACCTTTTTTTTGTACCTTATTTTCCTTATCTGTAAAATGAGAGTGATAAACCTACTTCAAGAGCTCTTTGTCAGAATTAAATGAGACAACAGATAAAAAGCCCTCAGGAGAGCTTCCGGCACATGGCAGACACTGAATAAGTAGCTACAGTTAGGCCTGACCTTGTGTGCAGCACACCGAGCTGGGCCTGGGCTGCAATCACTTTTGGTTGCAATTACCTTGGTTGTTTATCTGATTTACTGCCATGCAAGAATGTGAGCCCCAGGAGAGCAGGAACATTGCTGTTTTATTCATTATTTTATTTCCAGTCATTTGCATGCTGCCTGGCCCATCTTATACGCCCGAAATGGAAATAGCCGTGTCTCATTCCTCTCCAGGCCCACTGAGTCTCTCTAGGTGTTGGCAGGGACAGGTCCCTGCAAGCAGCTCATAAACAGAGGTCAGGGTATGGCCCAGCCTTCCCTTGGCACCACCTTTAACTGTCCACCAGACCAAAACCACAGGCTAACAAGGACTTATCTATGAGATAGGTATTAATTTCTCACCACTCTTCCTATTTTATGGGGGAGGAAGTTGAGTCAAGGAGTTTAAACAGCCAACTCAGGGTGAGACAGACACAGCCTGAATGTCAGAATTCAAACCCAGGTCTGCAGACTATAAAGGCCCTATTATTTCCACGAGTCTACTGGTATATAATTTCTGGCACACAAGCAAAAGAATTATCTTTTCCTGAGAGAGAGAGAACTGCTCTTTATGACTGTACGTTAAGTCTGGCGCTGACAGTAAATGTAGTTTAACTGCTTCCAGGTGACTAGACAGCTGGGTCAGATGGGATGGCAGAGCCCTGGCTCCAGCCTTTCCCTGCTCCTTTAACTCCAAGCCCTTCTCTCCTGTCCCCTTGCTGCCCGATGCCAGTAAATCTCACAGTGTGGCAGCAATCTATGTCAGAAGTTCATTGACAATGCAGACTCCTGGGCCCCACCCAGATCTGTTGACTCTAAATCTCTGGGAGTGAGGCCCAGAGGTCGGCTTCCTGGGTGATTCTTAGTTACTGAAGCTTGAGAACCACTGCCCTGGGTTCATGTCCCTCCTCCAGCTGGGCCTCCTTGCCCCTCCACCTGATTGGTCTGTCTGAAGCCCAGGCAGTTTCTGCCTCACACTCTTTGCACCCACAGCCCTAGACAGGAGGGAGCCAAGGCCAGACCAGCACTTGGGAGAGCCTGAGGGCCTCAGAGCTTGATGTGGGCGGGCTGGGAATTGGCAAACCCTGGGGTGTGGGGAAGGTCTTACTCATGACATCAGGGGGAGAACTTTTTATTTTTTATTTGCTGGTCTCAAAATTCCTCTGACTTGACTGAGCCAGCCCATGGAAAATGGACATTAGCAGGGGCCGGCCAGGTGGGGCAAGTGGTTAAGCGCGCGCATTCCAATGTGGCGGCCAGAGGTTCGCCCGTTCGGATCCCAGGCGTGCACCGAGGCACCGCTTGGCAAGCCATGCTGTGGCGGTGTCCCATATAAAGTGGAGGAAGATGGGCGTGGATGCTAGCCCAGGGCCAGTCTTCCTCAGCAAAAAAAAGAGGAGGATTGGCAGATGTTAGCTCAGGGCCGATCTTCCTCAAAAAAAAAAAAAAAAAAGAGGGGCCGGCCCCGTGGTGAAGCGGTTAAGTGCACGCGCTCCACTGCTGGCGGCCCGGGTTCAGATCCTGGGTGCACACTGATGCACCGCATGTCAGGCCATGCTGTGGTCGCGTCCCATATAAAGTGGAGGAAGACAGGCACAGATGTTAGCCCAGGGCCAGTCTTCCTCAGCAAAAAAAAAAGAGGAAGATTGGCATGAATGTTAGCTCAAGGTTGATCTTCCTCACAAAAGAAAAAAAAAGAAAATGGACATCAGCAGATGCCCAGATCTCAGCTGGGCATGAGACAAGGAGAGGAATTTCTTGTGCTCCTAAGAAGGGAAGGACAGGAAGGGAGTTAGCAAGGTGGTGGGAGGCCGTCCTCTGCGGAGAAGCCCCTTGGGGAGGGAGAGCTCCTGAAGAGGCTAGGAGGCGGGGACAGGGAGAGCTCCTGAAGAGGACAGGGGGTTGTCTAAAAAGATGTTTAGGTTGTTTGTTGAGCAGTGTGTGAGGTGACCTTTCCTGGGCTCTCCCAGTTCTCCAGTAAATTCTATCAAACCCATGAGTATTTGGTGTGGAGTGATTTTTGTTGTGGAAACTGAAGAAGCGTTGGAGTTTCGAGCCGAAGATCAGGATGATTCTGGGGTCTGAGAGGAGCCCAAGAACACAGAGTCCCCTGGGATTCACAGCATCCAAGAGCTTGGAGCTTCTACAGGCCCCAGACCTGGAGGAGTCAAGCAGATGTTACTTAATCTTGGGGGGCAGGGAGGCCTCTAGCCAACCACTCTCAACCTCAAAACTGAAAAGTGAGAAGAAAAAAGGAAAATGTGGTTTAGCTCTACTAAGATGATACTAATTACAGCCATTTGTGCAAACTGCTTTCCATTAATGCTTAATTGCTTACCATGCGGTATAATAACAATTACGCATTGCATGAACTACGCGTGAGATTAGCTGAGTCTTATTTGCCTTCCTGTGGGCCGATCTTCCGCATATCTTGAAGAAGCCTGGTTTGGTAGCCTGGGTGTCTATGGGCTATTACAGTGGCTTTATTTACAACTTAAAAAAAAAGCATAGGTACAACACTCAGCATCTGGGTAATTCTCTCCTCTAAGAGGTGATTACCTCATGCTGGCTCAAACGCCAGCATATTGTCTAGTTTTGGGGCTTCGCCAAAAAAAGAGAATGTGAGTGCTATTAACACTTTATATCTGTTTGCCGTTTTTAATTTAGGAGACCTATGAAGCGTCCCTCACCAAAGCAACTCGATCCTGGCACACCTCTAAACCAGAACTTGAATAATTATTCCTAGCCGATGTTGATAACTCATCCTAAGGCCATGCTTCAGAGAAGAGAATAAAACACGGAAACAATTCCCCATGGTACAGGTAATAGAGACAATAGATGAAAAAGTGGTTTCTCCAGCGGTTCCCCCTAAAGAACAGCTTGGAAGTAAAGGACACCAACTCACGAATTCAAGGAGGCTATTCCTGCAAAGGTGCCTCCAATGATCTTCCAAACTCTTCCTGATGGTCTACTATGTGCCCAGCTCTGGCCCAGGCGCTGTGATGGCAGACTAGGGAACAGGGGTCAACACAAAATACATGAGTTACAAAACCTTAGGGAGATGATGACTTGGTTGGGTAAGGAGCCACAGATGAATTAAATGGGCCCAGATAAAAGAAGAAAGAGCGGGAGAGCCAAGGAGGATGGTATAGACACATCCGCAAAGCAATCTTACTTCTGCAAGTCGTCTGATCCGAGTTGAGGATGTACCCTTGTTTGCACCTGCAGACGTATGAGCCAGGGGTATTGATGCAGAAGTGGGCACAGTTATGCTCCAGGATGCTGCACATGTGGACCACTGAAAGAGAAGAGACAGCAAGTTAAGGCAATGATGATGCCTTCTGTAACTTCATCCACTCTACAGACATTTATTCAGAACCTACTCTGTGAAGACAAGAGCAGGACCCAAAGAGAAGCAAGCTGTAGTCCCTACCCTCAAGAGGGTTTACAGCCTCTGCTCAGACAAGACAGTTCTAGATAAATGCCATCAGCAATATATGGATAAAGGGCCATAGAGGGTCAAAGGGAAATGACGTTAGGCTGAGCCATATGAACTTGCTGATATCCAACTAAAAATAGGTTAAAAATGACCTACAAGAGCCAGTCCTGATGGTCTAATGGTTAAAGTTCAGCGCTCCTGCTTCAGCGGCCTGGGTTTGTTTTCTGGTCATGGTACCATACCACCCATCTGTCAGTTGCCATGCTGTGGCAGCAGCTCACAAAGAACTAGAAGGACTTATACAACCATGCAATGGGGCTTTGGGGAGGGAAAAAAAAAAAGAGGAAGATTGGCAACACACGTTAGCTCAGGGTGAATCTTTCCCTGCAAAAAAAAAAAAAAGAGGGAAAGACTCTAACTTAAAAAAAAAAATGACCTAAAAAAACAGCAATTTCACAGTTCAGTGAATAATACCCAATTGGTGGGCAGGGCAATCAGAAAGTTTGCTGACACCAGAAGGGGCTTTGGCAAACATGTAGATTTTCAGTAGGCAACAATGAGGTTGGAGGAAAAGCTATTAGTTAAATGAAGATGTGGTTAAGAATCAACAGTTTCTCAGGGTCATAAATCCCAAGAGTAATGTAATTTTTTAATATGCAAAAGTGTTATACAAAAAATTTTGAAGTAAAAAATGCATTCGTATGTTCCATGTTTCCATAATCTTTATGTCTCAATTTAAAATATTTCTATATTTAGTTTCTGAAGTACCTCGGCTTTCAGACACATTGATTTGTGCATAAGTCTATCTGGAGCTCATAAAAACTCTTATTTTTTACATCTTAATTTATGACTTTACTCAATATAATGCAAGTTGAACATATTTAAAATTAACAAGCTTCAGTACAAACAGTACAAGTTATACAAGTTTTCTCGCAAACAAAAAAGATGTCCACATGTAGAAATATGTTATTATGAAGCTAAAATAAAAGAGGCTTTCAAAAGCTAAGACAATCCCATTAAATCCAGTGCCTAGGAAAACTCAGCTACTGATGAAATTAATGGTATATCTTAAGTATATGTCTCTTTACTTCTAAGTAAGAAATATGGTGGGTAATAAATGAACTAAGAGAGTAAAACTTTTTTATTTCATAACAATACAATTTAGAATGATTGTTCTGAGTTTATGACTGTCTGTGTTTTAGCTCCTGTTAAGATAAAAATAACGTTAGGAAAGTTCATAGATTAAATCCAATCAGTCATTTTTACTTTGGTATGAAACAAATATCTGTTTTTATGATCATGGGCAATTTTCTTAAACTCTTTGTATAAAATGGGGATAAAAATAGCACCTACATCATAAGGGCCTTGTCAGGGTTAAAATAATTAAGATGGTAAAGTGCTTAGAATAGTGCCCAGGGAAATCCTCCATATGTGTTAACCATGTGTAGCAAAGGAGAAGCATGGTGGTCTTTTGTTTTATTTTACATACGTGGGTCCATCCTATATATATTGATCTTCAGCTTGGTTTTTCACTCAATATTAATTACAGATTCTATCTATATTGATATATATACCATCTTTCATGGAATCTAAGATGCACCCCAATTTGAGAGATGTCAAAAGGTGAAGACGTATAAGGTTGATCCTCATTATTCACAGATTCTGCATTTGCAAATTCACCTACTTGCTAAAATTTATTTGTAACCCTAAAATCAATACACACAGTGCTTTCACAGTCATTCGTGGACATGCTCAGAGTGATGAAAAATTTGAGTCACCTGATGCGCACGTTCCTAGCCAAGGGTAAACAAAGCGATGTTCTGTCTTCCTGTTTCAGCTCTCAGACTGGGAACAAGTGTCCTTCTCAAGGTCTATTTAGTGGCACATTTTTTTGCATTTTTGTGCTTTTTGTTGGCAATTTTGCTGTTTAAAATGGCCCAAGCATAGTGCTGAAGTGCTAGTGTTTGCTGAAGTGAAGTGCCAGTGAAGTGTGCTAGTGTGCCTAGTGCAAGAAGGCTGTGATGTGCCTGGCAGGGAATATGAGTGTTACATAAATTTTGTTCAGACGTGAGTAATAGTGCTGTTGGCTGTGAGTTCACTGTTAATGAATCAACAATATATATTAAATAAAGTGTCTTTAAACAGAAATACACATAAAACAAGATTACATATTGATCAGTTGACAAAAATGTTGTGACCAGAGCCTTGCAGGAACCTAACTCTGTATTTCCCTTAGGAGCAGTGGTTCAGTATTTGCTAACTCAGTGTTCACTGTGACTTTATAGACTAAAATTACTGAGAATAATGAAAATCAACTGTATATCTTATTTTTTTCCCCCAAAGCCCCAGTAGATAGTTGTACGTCATAGCTGCACATCCTTCTAGTTGCTGTATGTGGGACGTGGCCTCAGCATGGCCAGAGAAGCAGTGCCTCGGTGCACGCCCGGGATCCGAACCCGGGACGCCAGCAGCAGAGCGCATGCACTTAATCGCTGAGCCACGGGGCAGGCCCAAAATATTGTTTTTGTTTTGTTTGTGAGGAGATCAGCCCTGTGCTAACATCTGCCAATCCTCTTTTTTTGCTGAGGAAGACTGGCCCTGGGCTAACATCCATGCCCATCTTCCTCCACTTTATATGGGACGCCGCCACGGCATGGCTTGCCAAGCAGTGCGCCCAGGATCCGAACCGGCAAACCCCGGGCCACCACAACGGAGCGCGCGCACCCAACCGCTTGCACCACCAGCCTGGCCCAACTGTATATCTTAGAGCTGATCAAATACATTACATCTAGTTTATTCCTTTCAGTTGTTTTATCCATTGGTTATATGACTGTTCCTCATTTTATTCAGCCATTTCCCCATCAGTCGACATTTGAGCAGTTCCCAGATTTTTGCTTTCACAATGCTGTGATGAACATTCTTAAACACATCTCCTAGAGCACATGTGCAATTGTTTCTCAAGGGCTGGGTCCTAGTTTAAATGGATGTGGCCTAACTGTCTTGCAAGGTGACTCACACCAGCAATGCATGAGAGTAACGCTTCCCACCCCTCAAAACTTCAGCACTCAGGATTATCAAACGTTAAGTTTTTAGGGCCGGCCTGGTGGCTTAGCGGTTAAGTGCGCACGCTCCGCTACTGGAGGCCCGGGTTCGGATCCCGGGCGCGCACCGACGCACCAATTCTCCGGCCATGCTGAGGCCGCGGCCCACATACAGCAACCAGAAGGATGTGCAGCTATGACATACAACTACCCACTAGGGCTTTGGGGAAGGAAAAAAAGGAGGAGGATTGGCAATAGATGTTAGCTCAGAGCTGGTCTTCCTCAGCAAAAAGAGGAGGATTAGCACGGATGTTAGCTCAGGGCTGATCTCCCTCACACACATACAAAAAAAAAACATTAAGTTTTTGACAGTCTTATAAGGAAAAAATTATTATCCTGTTTTTTTTTTTTAAATGAGCATTTATTTTTTATTATTTTTGTGTGTGTGTGAGAAAGACTGGCCCTGAGCTAACATCTGCCAATCCTCCTCTTTTTTTGCTGAGGAAGACTGGCCCTGGGCTACCATCCATGCCCATCTTCCTCTACTTTATATGGGAGGCTGCCACAGCATGACTTGACAAGCGGTGTGTCGGTGCGCGCCCGGATCTGAACCGGCAAACCCTGGGCCGCCACAGCAGAGCGCTCGCACTTAACCGCTTGCACCACTGGGCCGGCCCCATTATCCTATCTTTAACTTGCATTTGCTTTGCACCCTGGAAGGCTCTGTTCTTTTCCTGAACTGCTGTAGTCAAATTACCTATAGGCATAGGGGTGTTCCTGAGGAACACTCAGCGCGTCACTATTTTCCTCTGTACTGAAGTCTAAAATCTAGGCAACAAGCTGCACAGCAGTTATCCACTGGTCCGAGGCCCAAGTGATGAGCCCAGGGCCCGTCTTCTTACCAGGACCCTGGCAGATAAAATAAGAAGACAGGAGATGTGAGGCGGAGAAATATCCGCTGGGCAGCAGACAGCACAGCGGTGAAGAGAACAGCTTCCGGAAATAGACTAAAGCTCAGCTTCATCGCTTGTTATGACCTTGTGTGGATTACTTCTCCAACTCCACTCTCTTCACCTGTCACATGGGGAAATTAAAAGCTCTATTGCACTGGGCTTGGAGTGACAGCTCGTTACTAAGGCTTGTTTTGCCATGTACCCTAAAAGAAATTGGAATCAGGAGACAGTAACTTGGTATAATGGAAAGAGCACTGGATTCAAGGCCAGAAGCCTCGTGTCCCAGCTCCCCTCTACCTCAAACAAGTGAGGGAAGGTGAAGGAAGCTGGGTAGCTCTTTTTGGCTTATTTCTTTATCTGTAGAATAAAGGCACGAATGGTGTCTAAGAACCCTCAGTACAAACACTTATTTTGTCTGTGTAGCATCCCCTTTTTCTAGAAACTGCCCTTCCTTCTCACTCCGAATGCATGGTAACTGTGGGAGCTCCCTGATGGTATGAGGCAGCCCTTCTCCTGGATGCCATTGATTGGCACAGGTTTGACAATCAGAGTCCTTTCTTGGCATTTAGGAAGTACAACTGAGAAAAAGGGGTCTTAAACCAAGGGCAAGTACATGTGCGGGGCTGATAGGGTACATATGCTCTGCCCAAGGACCAGAGAGGAAGGGCAAGCCGAGAGAGGAGCTGGGGAGAAAGCAGAGCTGTCATTCATTACTCTTCTCCTTACTTCCATGAGTAATATAATACAATCCCCTCTTTAAAAGCTAATTCAAGTCGAATTCCTGTTACTTTCAAACAAAAGAATCCCAAACATTTTTACTAAGAGTAAAAATTTTCTATCTGTAAAATTTTATGGATGAGTGATGGGTGTTTCTAAGAGTATCTGGGCCCTAATGCCTTGCTGTCCCGTGGGACAGGCCTCTGCGGTGTCATTGAAGGGGAGATGATAGTCCTGTCTCCTCCACTGGCAGGCCAGTAGACTCATTTCCCAGAAGGCCTTCTGGGTTGAAACTGGGTCAAGGCTCTATGTTCTGGGGAAGGAATCACTAGTCAGCAGACTAAGCCATTGGCAGGATTGGATTTTTTTAACTAGGAAATATAAATATTCATAAATGTTTATTAATGAATGCCAACGGCTAAAAGAATGATCAAAGAAGTGGTGGGGCTGACTGGGGGTCTTGAAAGGAACAATTACTGGGTACGTAAAGTCAACGTCTGTTGACGTCAATCTGGCCTCCCACTTAACAACAGGGCCTCAGAGGGGTGCAATAAGTGCAGACTTTGCCCAGGCCGGTTGATAAAAGGTGTGTCTTAGGAATACTGTTAGGGCCTTAAATTATTCCCGGCCTGGGTTGGGTGGGGCTATTAGCATAGGAACAGCCAGCCTCGGGGTTTCAAATACCAAGCTAGGCTGATAAAGCAGGTACTGAGAGGCTAATAAAAGGAGCCCTGCCCAGGTTACAATGAGTCATCAGGAGGCTCAGGATAGAGATGCATTTTTCAGCCCCGAAATTCAGTGTCTCTCTCACTGGGTGGCAAAAATGGCGGACCCCAGGATGTGTAGGTTTTGGTCATCTTGTAGACAGGGCCTCAATTCACCAGACACCTGGCCTCCAAGTTTCTCTGGTGGTCTCAGGGGTGGCCTGAGAATGCAACCGCAGGAGGCCCCCCCCTTGCTGTGGTAGGTGTGGGAATTCACTGCCCACGGGTATAAAGCCACCGCTGTGCCCAAGTTCACAGCCACACAGCCAGTGAGAGCCAGAGCCAGGACTCCCACTCAACGGCAGGCGGGCTCCGTAGCCTGACCCCATCCTAACTGTACCATAAAGGTCCCTGCCTTGATCACACAAGGAGACCGCCTGTCTCCTCTGACCTGCAGATCCAGCAGCGCTTTTCAGCTCAGCCGTAAGCACACAAGCCTCAGCCCTTCTTCCCTCTGGAGCCATGTCCTTACGTGCACCATGACCTCCACCTCCCCGCCTAGCCCTTCGTCAGCATTCTTCAAACTGTGGGTCAGATCTCCCTAGCAGGAGACAAAATTAACAGAGAATCTGGAATTGTTTTTTTGGTTTGGAGTTTTTTTTAATGAAATAGAGAAAAACAATTGAAAAGACCATTCTTTTCCTGGCTTACTGCAAGTGCCCTTCCTACACGTCTCTAACCAGCAAACGCCTACTCATCTTCCAAGTCCGTGCTGCACATAGTGGTTAAGATGCAGGTTCCCAGCCAGAATGCCTGGGTTCACATCTCAGATCTACCACTTAGTGCTGTCCGACCTTGAACACATTATTGAACCTCTCTGAGTCTCAATTTCCTCTTCTGTAAAATGGGAATTATAAGAGCACCTACTTCATAGGTTTGTTGTGTGAATAAAATGAGTTAACATATGCTAATAGCTCAAGATAGCAAAGGCACATATTAATATCAATAAATGTTAGTGATTATAATCTCTTTTTTTTTTTTTTTTTTTGGTGAGGAGATCAGCCCTGTGCTAACATCTGCCAATCCTCCTCTTTTTTTGCTGAGGAAGACTAGCCCTGGGCTAACATCTGTGCCCATCTTCCTCCACTTTATATGGGACGCCGCCACAGCATGGCTTGCCAAGTGGTGCATCAGTGCGCGCCTGGGATCCGAACCAGCGAAACCCAGGCCACCGCAGCGGAGCGCGCGCACTTAACCACTTGCACCACCGGGCTGGCCCCTATAATCTCTTCTATAAATCTCTCCTGGAGCCCTTAGGCAGACCCAGGCATTCTTCCATCAGAGACCCCCCCAGAGCTAGGTGACTTTCCAAGGCCTCTGAAGTGCACACGTTGTATAGCCAACATCCCATTTCTCTGTAACGAGAGCATCTTCCCTCCAGCCCAGAACCCTCGGGCCTGGCGTGTGGAGGGTAAGAGCTGTGCAGCCAGAGAGACTGCAACCTGAATCTCCAACTCTGTGATTTGAAGTTGCTTATCCTTTCTAAGCCTCAGTTTCCATTTCTGTAATGGGGATAATAGTCGTACCTGCCTCACTGGGCTGTTCTAAGTATTAAATGAAATAATGTATGGAGAGTACCTAGCCCAGGACAAAATTAGTTGTTATTATCAGAGTGTAGCTCAATAAATGTTTAAGGAACAAACAAGACTTCCAAAACCTCAGAGATGTCATCTGCAACTTGGAAGATTCTCATCGTTGTTGTCTGATAATCAGAGCACAGATCAAAACAGGCCACCCGCCTGGCCTGCTGGTGCGTACATTTCACTGTTATCATACAAAGCATGGTGCACACTGAATAGGGCTCTGTTCACACATCTACTCTTGCAGGTAAAGCCCCCATTTTACAGATCTGCTCAGGAGCCTACAGCTGGCAGGTGGGGTCGTTGAGACTCCAGTCTGCTCCTCCTCACTGTGCAAAGGCTTCCCGTCACTCTGAGGTGAATGTCACCCTCAAAGCTGGCTTACCAAGCAGGGCTGCACTGTGGAGGTTGCCACCAGAAAATAGTTTACCTTAAAGGAGGAATTTATAACTCCCGACGTGCGGAGGCGTGCAATGAGCAAGAGCTTTGGAAGCAGAACCCACCGTCTCCTGGCTGTTTGTTCTTGGGAATTCACTTAACAAGTTTACTAACCTGCAAAGAGGGAGGAGACTATTGTGTTGCCTCCCCAGATTTTCGTAAGGTTCAAATGTGAAAACATCAGAGAAAGTGCTTTATAAATGTTAATTATTGTGATCTTTACCGCACAGTTGATCAAGAGGCCCTGGGGCCTCCTCAACCTCTCAAGACAGTTGATGAGTCTGCTCAGCAGAGCCCTGCGAGGCGGTGGCAGAGAAGCTGGTCTCCTGTGGGAATTATAAGAGCACCTACTTCTGGGGTGGGGGGATTCGGTTCTCAAGCCACACAAACAAAAGAATGGCATGATACTGAGGTTTTCTTAGAGCTTCCAGATTACAACAAAGAGAGGAAAAATCCAAACTGCCTTTTAATTTTGCTGCCTGGCCATAAAGCACACAGAGAAGTTTCTTCTGAGGACAAGTCCACATCCTCGGCCTCATCATCCTACCTTTCCATTTGCTGATAAATCCAGAGTGCTTATAAAAGCACTCCTCCATTTAACATTTTCCAAGACAAATGAATAAACCCGTCAAAACTATTATGGAACCAATTTTTTTTAATATTTCCAGGAAAAGGGGAACATAAATTCTGCAGAAGTCATTTAAAGTCATAAACCTTGAAAATGTTTGCAGCGCGTTCTACTGGTTGAAGTTTTCCAGGTGACTTAGGCTACAGCACACCACAATAACACAGCCCTTCCGCGGCGCCAGGGAAAATGGCACTTCTAACATTTTCCAAGTGACATTGCAGAGAAAAAGATTCTTTTTCCTTCATGGTATTGATTTTTTTTAAGTAAATCTTTTGATTTTAGAGTCAAGAAACAATGGGGTCTGTGCTTTTTGAGGTTAGTTCTCAGCAGGAGATTTGTTTAAAAAGACACATCAAAAGCACACCGTTCTCCCCCGCTGAGGCTTCAGTGGGGGGCGTCTAGGCTTTGTTACACTCTGAGAACTGGTCCTCAGGGCCCCCAGAGAGGCAGGTTCTTGCTCCTGGGGAATTGGAGATGAGTCCAGTCCTTAAGCTCATTCTCCACTCATACTCCAGGGAAATACTAGTCATTTCAAAATAGATATTTCCTTTTGTTTTCCCATCAAAGAAGCATGGCAGTTGGAGGGGAGAGGGACCAATGGGCAAGGCAGGATTACACACTGTTTACCAGGTCAGAAGGTAAATTTCCAGTTTTCAGGGGCCAGAGTGGAGCCTGGGTTAGCACCCTGTGCCCCTCCCCTCTAGGAGGAGGAAAGGACAAAAAGACAGCTGCAGAAGCAGGAAACGGGAGAGAGCAAGTTGGCCTTCTGGAAAATGCTGAGGGAGGTGCTTGGGTTGGAGGAACTGAGAGGAGTCTGGCAAGGAAGGGAAAGAGAAGCTTTGTGGAGAGTAGGATTAGAAAGCAAGAAAGGGAAGACGACCCTTAAAGTAGAAGAATGCAGCTCAAGGACTTGGGGAGTGGCAAGGCACCAGGACCACGTCTTGGTCCTCTCCATACACTGGGGCCTCTTTGTCACTTGAGAAAACATCCACTGGTAGCACCACTATGGGGCCAAAATGCTTGGTATTCCACACCGTCCAAGGAGAAATTATGTTCTTATTTTTGCCCTCACATTCCCATCCCTAATCCAACTCATGAATTCCAATTTAGGGAATGCCAGGGCAGTTCCATGTGCTGGAGAAAACTTCACCTATCTACTCTTACTCATTCTGCAGTTTGGGTTTAAATGTCCCTTCCCCAGGGAAATCTCCCCGAGCACCTTGGCCTAGGTCAGGTCCTGGCCTGAATTCTTCCTCCATTACACTGTTAGAACTACACTTACTTACTTATTTGTGTAATTATATGCTTACTATCTGTCTCCTCGGCCAGAGGGTAAGCCTCAAGAGACATTGTGTCTGTCTTGGGTCTTGGCCTTTATTGAACACCCCTTGCCAGAACAGTCCCTGGGATGAGGTAGCACGGAATGAACACTGGAAGATAAATGAATGAATCCTAATGATTCCCCTAGAAGAGCCACAGAAGAGCAGGACTTACTGCACAACTTGTTCTGGAACACTGAGGTGAGTGACTCCATCTGGCTGAAGTTGGCCACCAGGAAGACGTGATCCTCGTGGGGCTCACTCCCAATGGCCTTCAGTGTGTTGAAGTCCACCTGGCCCACACCAATGGCAAAGATCAGGATGCCTGTGTCCCGTGCCTTTGCAGCCACCTCAGCCACTGAGTCCTGTGGCCTCCCATCTGTCACAATCATTATGACCCGCAGCACATTCTCCCTCAGGGGCCGGGCCCCTTCTGCTTCTGAGAATGCGATGTTCAGGGCATACTGGATGGCCAGCCCCGTCATGGTACCCGTGGACAGGTGCCTCATCCTCTTGACAGCGCGCTCCACTTCAGACTTCCTCTTGAAGGTCTTGAGGGAGAACTCGTTCTTGATGGTGCTGCCATATTGGAGTAGGCCCACCCGGGTGACATCAGGGCCAATGTCCAAGAACTGCAAGATGTCCACAATGAACTCCTTGACCTTTTCATAGTCTTGGGTGTTGACGCTGCGGGAGCTGTCAATGATGAAGACCAGGTCTGCCCGCTTATTCCCACAGGAACTCTCTGGGGAAAGAAGAGAGGTCAAATGCATTAGAAGAGTGTTAAGGACCCAGTGCAGGTCGGCTGCTGTTGGAAATCCTAGGGCCGGGGATCACCTGTCAAACCTCCAATCTTCATCCATTTTTCTTCCCCACTCAGGAAAGTCGTAAGGGTACATACATGCATGACTGGGTGATCATGAGCATTGGCTACAAACAGATACTATTTCTTATCACAAGATAAATGAAAACTTCAGTGAAAGTCATCAATGCAGTTTTTAGGTGGGCAAACATCTGATCAGGGTCAAAATGAATTTATTATTTACTGCATCCCACGTAAGCTTGGCTAGATACTACAGGGAATATAGAAGCAGCTTAGGATAGGGACCAATGTCAAGAAGCTTACAGTCTATCTGGGGAGACTTGACTAATAGAACAAAGGAAAGAACAGCTAGTAAGAAAATGTGTGGTGCTTGCACTAGACATTCAGAGAATGGGGATATTAGTGGGCTAAGGACAAGGACATGGGACATGAGCTGCCTTATGGATGCATAGTGTTTGGATTGAGAGAAGAAACAAATGGAGAGAGACACACCAACAACAACCTAAGATGGCATGAATATGCTGGATAACAGAATAAGTGATAAAGGAACTGCTAGGAGTTGCAGATAGAAATTAGGTTGAAGGGGTAGCTTTAAGTCGGTTATAAAGGGCATTTAAATTCAGACTGAGAAATTTGTACATGATGCCACAGGTGATGGGCATAATAAAATTAGCATCATATTATGTAACTTATCTCTCCTATAGGGCAGTTACATAATAAAAAGTCAATTGAGTGTGGCAGCAGTTTGGAAGGTGGGCGATCCAGACCATTGTTGCACTAATACGGTTGAGAAGGGGACTCCTTCTCAACCAGGGGGGCAGTAGTGGAAATGGAGAAGGGACCCAGGCGAGAAACAGTTCAACAAAGGACGCAGTTAAATTGGAAAAAGGCAAATGTTAAGTCTCTTCCTTACCACTGCAACCACCATACTTATTCCTTATGCACTCAAGCAAGAAGGTTATAGGAGGTTTGAGTCCACAGATGAAACCCATCCCTTCTGCATTCTGGGAAGAGGATGATATTGGATGAGATGAGAGGCCTCCTGCCTCCAAGGGTAGAAGTTGGGCATTCCTGTTGCAATTTCTCAGAGGTTCTGAGCTACTGCCTCCAGCCAGGGGGAGTGCCCCCTCTCTCCCCTCTCTTCCCCTGTCCCTTTCACGGACTTTGCAGCTAAATCTGGATTTGACAGGGATTAGAAAGGGATCCCAAATGCTTGCCCTAAATCCCAATCACCACAGCTGCACGAAAGAGAGAGAAAGCCAAAAATGAAACAGTGAATTCAGTCATCAAAATAAGTGGGAAAGGCCCATGAGGTCATCCCGTCCAGGCCGGCTTGCCAGGCCATGACTCGCCCCTGAGCGGCTGCACACACACCTCATCCATTGCAGCTTCACAAGTCTAA
Source organism: Diceros bicornis minor (assembly GCF_020826845.1). Taxonomy (NCBI): domain Eukaryota; kingdom Metazoa; phylum Chordata; class Mammalia; order Perissodactyla; family Rhinocerotidae; genus Diceros; species Diceros bicornis. The sequence goes on along the minus strand of NC_080760.1, from coordinate 16,845,622 downwards.
TGATTTTAGGGGAGGAAGCACCCCAAATGCCAGTATCCTGGCAGGAAACCTACCTTCTGTGGCATTCACATCCAACAGTGGGGGCTGTGTGAATGTCTGAATTTAAGGTGAGTTTCTCAAACCAGAACCCTCAGAAACTGCTTTTTAGAACCCAGGGATAAGATCAATACTAAACCTGACATGTGTAGGGTGTTTTAAAATCTTTTTTCCAGAGTGCTTTCATCACTATGGTCTCATTTGATTTTCAGAACAAGCTCTTGAGAAAAGAGCTAGGAGTATTATACCCACTGGATAGAAGAGAAAATAGAGGCTCTGAGAGTTTGAAAATCCTTTATAATTTAGAAAAAGGAACACTATATGGAGACAACACTAATACCCACCTCATTGGTTGGTTGTGAGAATTTAAGGAAATGATGAGGCTAAAGAGCGTAGCCTTGGACCTGGCATGTGGGAAACTCCAACATGTGGTAGCTGCATACACAGGCTCTCCTCTGCCCACACTGCCCCCCACTTCTCTCCTGCCTCAGCCCTCACTTGTGCCGGGCCCAACCTGGGTAGGAGCAAGCTGCTGCTTATGGCTGTGTACTTTGTGCTGCACACAGGCCCCTGCCCACGGCGGGAAGTGGGCTGAAATCCAGCCAAGCCCTGAGCCCCAAGGGCTGTGCCCGCCCTGAGAGACACCTGGAGGCGGTGCCTTTTTCTAAGCTTCACGAAGGTGCGTATGGTCTAGCATATGGCCCTGGGTCAGAGCAGTGGACAAGAGACCTGCAGTTCCCAGGAAAAAAGACAAGGGCCAGGACCCAGACTGGCCTCTCTCCAGGAGCCACACCTGCCCCATCCTTCACATCTGAACTTACTGCAGGGAGAATGTGGCCCACCTGCTGAGGAGAACAGGAGCCAGGCTCAGACCCTGCCACAGAGGAGGACATTAATGAAGGCTCCTTGGAAGGGAGGGAGGGTGACAGTGGACCGACCCCCTGAGCACTCTCTTCCTCTGGAGATCTTTGGAAGCAGGGGGTCCTCCTGGAACTGGGATTCTTACTGTGGGTCTTAGTCACGGCATCAACATCCCACCAAGCATCACAACTGATTTAAAGGGAAGCCTGGAAGTTCCATGGGGAATTATGTGCTTAAACTGGATTAGTTCCCGTCAAAACAAATGAGTAGTTTCCACAATGCCTAGACATTTACAAAAATACCACAAAGGTTCAAAATGTTGTTGGAGGTTCCAAGGGAGCTGTGATTGTGAGTTGAGAATGAGTGCTGGAAGCCCAAGTGACTGAGTTTTCTTCAAGACATCTCCTCAGGTCCCTTGAGAGCTCAGAACCAGTTTTGCAGCGTGTCCCTGAAAGGGCCAGTTCAGTGGTTCTCAAACTTGACGTGCCTCCCAATTCCCTAGAGGACTTGTTAAAAACTAAGATCAGTAGGCCACACTCCCAGAGTTTCTGATTCTGTAGGTCCAGGGTGACACCTGAAAATTTGCATTTCTAGGAAGTTCTCAGGTGAAGTCGATGTCTGGTCCAGGGCCCACACTCTAAGAACCACTAGTTTAGGTACTAGAGAGATCTCTGGAGAAAAGAAGTTCTGGCAAGTCTTGACCTCACTATCTCACTGTGAATTCCCAGAAGTGGGAAACTAGTCTCACTCATCTTTGTAGCCATACAGTTGGGAACACAGAAAGTCGTCGGTCAACGTTTGTGGAATTAAATGGAATTCTGAGTAGTGGAGCAAGGCTTCAGGGATTGAGTGAGAGCAGTCGTTTCAAGGAGGGGGATGAAAACCACTAAGTCAAAAAGTTCTAGAGCAGGTCTGGGTCCTGCTAATAGAGACACAGATTCTAAAACCCAAATCTTTGCCATTTTATGAGGGCACATAGCCACTTTTGAACTTTTGGTTCATGGACTCGTAGGCTAATAAAATCTTAGAGCTAGAGGAGTCTAAATAGAGTCCAAGTCACTCACTTTACAGAAAAGGAAACTGAGGCTCAGAGAGGCGACTCATCTCTGCAAGATCTCATGGCTCATTAAGGTCAGACCTGAGAATATACTGGTGCCTTTTCCACCATCTCATGGTGGGTGCCTGGGAAAATTCTCAATACAGCTGGCATTACAATATGAGCTTTGCAAATACTTAGGGGCATTTTGAACCACTGCTGTGAAGAGCCTCACAGATTCTCCACATGGAAACTGCTGAGAGTGTTTCCAAAAAATGGACTCTCTTCTGTGTGTGTTCCTCTTACACACTGGTTCTGATAAATGGCATCCCTGTCTCCTTAGCCTGAGAGAAGAACACACAACCACTGTCCTTCTGGTCCTTGACAACAGGACTTTCTTTTCTTTCTTTTTTTATATTATACGTTTTTTTTAGTGAGGAAGATGGTCCCTGAGCTAACATCTGTTGCCAATCTTCCCCTTTTTGCTTGAGGAAGATTGTCCCTGAGCTAACAGCTGTGCCAATCTTCCTCTATTTTTTGTGATTGGGACGCCGCCACAGCATGGCTCCAGGAGCGGTGTGTAGGTCCATGCCCGGGATCCAAACCAGTGAACCCCAGGCCACCTAAGAGGAGCACATGAACTTAACCACTATGCCACTAGCCCGGCCCCATTACAGGGCTTTCAATAGCAGTTGGAAGAAGGTTTGTGGGCACATCATAAAATGTCATCCCTTGAACCATAAAGTGATAGTCTGGACCTTGTCAACAGTACTTCCAGTACTGTCAGCTTGACTCCGAAGCCCACTGGGCAAAGGAGTGTCTCTCACTCTTGCAGAGAAGGTAAGCCTGAGCCAGGACAATTTTAAGCAACATCCCCCAGCAGGATTACAGTGTGCAACCTGGGAACTATTTCCTCCTCTCAGAGTTGCAGACTTGCCGCTAATCAGCCTCCCTTACTCTGGCTAAATTCAATCACGGCCGTGTAATTGTACAGTAAATATTTGGTGCCATCAGCCTGGGAAAGTCAGGGCATGTTTGGAGAAGGAAAGGATGTGAATCTCTATAATAAGGGTAAAATCATTTCATTTGGAGACTGAAAGGGGCTCCAAAATGCTCAGTGAAACAGCAGTAGAGTCCTATGATCTCAGTGCAAGTCCAGCCTCTGCCACTTTCTGTCTGTGTGGTCTTGAGCCTCTCCTTAACCTCTTTGACCCTCAGTCTCTTCTTCTGTAAGATGGGGATAATAATACCTCACAGGGCTATTGTGAGACTCAAAAGAGAATATAATAATAATAATTTATAGCTACTATTTATTGAGCACCTAATAAGTACCCGGCCTTGTTCTGAGTACTTTACATACGTTGGCTTACTTATTCTTCCCACCCCCCCTTGGGGAGTAGGTACTGTTACTATTCCCATTTTACATATAAGGACAGTGAGTCTAGAAAGGTTGAATAACTAGCCTGGGTCTCATACTTAGGGAGTAGAGGAGCCGGGATCTGAACCCATCTTGTCTGGCTCCGTAGTTCACGCTTTTGACCACCAAGCAACACTCAGAAAGGATTTTGTCCTTCTAGACCTGCCGTTCCCAGCATACTCAAGACGCACCAGGACTGCACCGGCTCTCTGGGTCAGTTTTTCCTTCCCTGGAATCAGGGCCTGAAAGCTGTGGCCCAATCTTGCTTGCCTCCTGCCAACTGCTTCTCCCTTGCTAAATGCCTATTTGTATTTTTTTTTATTTAATAAAATGATGAAAACAGATGCTTGCCTCCCTGAATGGCAGCAGCCCAGTAAATCAGGCTGCTGGTCATTCCTGTTCTCGTTCCCTTGCCAAGGGCTTATTGAGAGCTCAGTAGGAGCAAGGCCCGTGGGAGACTGAAGGATGGGGCAGGTGTGATGGAGAGCCGAGGTCACCGATCTTCGAGGGACTGTGGGGAACAGGAGAATACGGTCTGGACAACAGGCCAATACTCAGGGTGGGGCAAGGGAGGGAAATGGATTTCAGAAAATGTGCTGCTTCATAACAATTCCCAGCAAAGTTCCCACAAACAGATGGTTTGTGGGCACTTAAAAAGAGAACTGTGAAAAATTTAATGATACAAGTGAAAAAATGTAACAGTTTCTAGGATGGTACAAGAGGGAAAGGACTAGGGAACTAGAGTATGATTTCTGGGTGGCACTGAAGGCCGACTTGAGGGTGGGGATCATGGTCTTGGAGGGAGGCCAGTCAATACGGTTGTGTGTCTTGCTCCAGCTACACTCACCTGCACAGGTACAGGAGGAAAGCAGGCAAAACATGGCTTTAACCAGGGTTGTCATTTAGCCAAGCGAGAATGATGAATCCAGAGAGTGACAGAGTGACTGTAATGAGTTCCTATGGAATTAAACTGGGGGAGCAGGGAATAGAGGAAACGAGGGGTGAAGGACAGAGAAACGGTCACAGGATCAATTCAAAGGCCAGCTCAAGTCACAGACTGTTGAAGTTGGAATACTAGATGGGGTGAGTGGGGAAAACAGGAGGTTTAAATTGAGATTATGAGGGGACTGCAGTTACTGTAACCCCAGGGTCAAGAGTGTAAGAAGAGGAGTTACATGGCTCAGATATGGTGGAGGACAGGAATACTGGAGAAAAGGAAGTCAGAGCTATTGAGGGATCATTCCAATGGATATTGAAATCATCAAGAATTATGACAGGAGTCATAGTGGAGAAGTGGCGGTGAGCCAAGAGCTGAGACTGTTCCCATAACTAGGAACGACCAGAGAGCTGTTAATTCCCTAAGAGTACAGAAACACCATGAAACATGATTAAAATTTCATAAAGGGAAAGAGGCAAAAACTAGCTCACCAAGAGTTTCAAAGGGACATTGGGGAGGAAAATGACAGCTGTTTTATGATTACAGACAGAAAGAGAACCATGATCATTATGAGCCAGCAGGAGTTTAAGAAAGAGGAAAAGAGCATGCACAATTTATTTTTTTATTCCTAGATGGGATAGATCAGGAGGATCGGGGAAATCTATAGTTTGCATCTCAGCAGGGCGAATGATTGACCCTAGTTAGGAAGAAATGCAGATTCCACATGTGTAGAAGAGTTAGGTAGAGCCAGTCGTTCAACAAATATTTAGTGAGTACTAATTTTGAGTCAGGCTCTGGGAATACAATGAAGGAAAGACTCTCAGTTGTGAAAGGCAGGCATACAGACAAATAATAACAGGATACAATAAAATAGGTAGACTAAAAAGATAGAGCGCTCAGGTAGGGGGGGAGAGAGAGAGAGAGAGAGAGAGAGAGGACGGCTGACTGTCTCTGGGTGTGGGTACCTAGGCTATCGGGCAGGCTTAGCAATGCCTTTTTTTTTCCTTGTCCTTGGTAGACATTACTAATCAATTCTGGCCTGTCCTACTCAGCCTGGACTCAGCCTTAGGATCCTTTCAACACAGCACTCCAAAAGCCTACAGATGATAAAATGGAATCATTTAGCCAACCTGGTTTTAGAGTCTGGCGCTCTGCAACAAAGGTTGAAGTACTCAACTTATCCATTTCTAAGAAACTGAGTAAAGGTAACTTAGCTAATCATACTTATGATACATTGTCTGATTATTAGTGATAACATTACTTTTCAATGAGAAATAAGAAGGGTGGGCAGACAAGGCTTATCAACAATCTGCGTATCAACTTCCAGACAAAGCCACATTTATGACAGAGGGCTGCTGGTGGGCATGGGGTCAAAGCAAACAAAATGGAAAGATTGTAAGAAATAGTCTCTTCAGACTGTAGAAGTGGTATGTATCCTCCATTATAAGAATATAAAACAGCACATCAGAATTCAGGGAAATTGCATCCCATAAGCATTTGGTTTATATGAATTGAACTATATGAGTCTGTCAAAGACAGACAGAGAGACAGACAGACTGAGAGAAAAGACTACCACGTAACAGGGCACTGAGATTCTACCCACTGTCGTGATGAACACGTGCCCATAGATGCCTGAGACGTGGCCCCTGCAGCCACCTCACGTGGTTCCGTCCCCATGTGCCTCCACACTCTTGGAGCTGACAGGTGACTTCATGGCTATTTCAGGGACAGTTTGGACTATGAGACTTTTGCCCCCAGTGCGACCTAACCTGCAACTCCCTTGTATTTAGGGCAATTGATGGGGGCACCACGGTCCTTGGCCAGGGCTGGAAAAGCGTAATCACTTCTTCCCTCTCCAATTCCCTTGTTAGTCAGTCGCCAGCTGCTGCATTAGCTCACACCAGACATTTGACAATGCAGTGGATGAGCTGGGGCTGTCTTTGAATCTGTCATGCACTACTCACATCTTCCTAAAGAACCACCAAGGAATACCCTGAACACTTGATTATATTGTATTAGGGAGACACCCTGGACTTCCTAATGGGATGTAAGACATATCTTGGACTCATTAGCAAATCATTCCTGACTTGGTAACATTTTCCAAACATTTTTCCAAATGCTGGGGGCACTTGTGGTTCTCTCTACACAACTACATACGATGCTGGGAGGAATCGCTATAAACTGAATAACAGAGTCAGGACCAGAAAGGATTTCTGAGGGCTGGAATAATGAGTCAACACTAACAAGATGAAATCTAATTGGTATAAATGTCAAGCTCTGCATGTAAGCCTCAAAAATTCAACTGTATAAAGCACTGGAAAGGAGACATCTGGATTGATAGCCAGTCACATGATAAAATCTGGAGTCAGGACTGCAAATCCCAAGCCTTGCACATTGCCCCCCAGACAGCCAGCCCCAGCACCTGTGAGACCACCCCCCCTAATCAATCCCAGACCAGAATCAAAGTTCAGCCCCAGGATTGCTCTCAACACAGCACCCCATGCTCCCACCACCCAGTGCCTGGAGGGGGCTTGGGGAATGAAACCGATTCGTCAACCACATGCTTTCCAATCATTCCCATTAGATCCCTCCTGACCTTACCGCCCAATCATCTCACCAATGGCTTTCCCAGCTCGGAGGGTAGAGAGACTCCCCCAATAAATGGACCTTACTCCTCCTCTCTTCATAGCAGAACTTTCCTATAAATGCATATTTTGGTGAGTTTCATCGATTGGAGTCACAATAGCTGGATTTGGCAGCTGTTAGTTAGTATACGCTAGTATAAGTGAGCCTCAGGATGCTGTTTCATCTAAGCAATTTCTTCAAAAGCCACCAGCCTAAAGGTCACTGACAGCAAGGTCACTGATGTTCATGGGAGAATGAACTAACGAACTCTTTGGCCTCCTGGACCCAGCCCACCACTCCTGCCCTGTACCTCATACCCCAGCAACATCAAACTGTTGGTAGTTCCCTATACACCATCCCCTCCTGGCTGCCTCCTCAGCTTAAGACTCAGCCCTGTGGTTGCCTATTTTTGAACCTTTCTTTGATGGGCTCCCTCCACTGACTTAAATGGCCCTCCTCTGAGTCCCCTGGTCCCTGTCTCCCCACTACCACCGCATTTACCTCTGTCTGAGCATGTTCCTACCAGCATCTCATGCATGTAGCTACCCAGCCACATGTAGTGTCTTCAGTGAACCCCTAGTACCCAGCATAGCGCCAGGCACAGAGATGCTCCGTCGGTGTCTTTGCTCCTTCCCTTCAATGTGCATATGTGCGTGGGAGGGGTGGGAGGGCAGAGAAGAGAGAAGTTGCAGATACCCCTCCCTGAACTGGAGTGGGCTGGGAGAGCTGTCAGTGGAGATACAATAAAGAACAGCCCACAGCAGGGATCCTCAATGTCTTGATGACATCAGAAATGCCTGGGGTACTTATTTAAAATGCTGAATCCTAGGCAGCACTCTAGATCAGTGGATCAGAATCTCTGGGGCTAGAGCCCAGGAATCTGCGCTTGTAATTGCTCCAGGTGATTCTTGGGTACAACAAATCTGAGAAGTCTATCCCAAGGAGCATGTGAGCCTGAGAGACCATCTGCCACAGAGCCAGGAGTCCAGGGTAGAAGACAGTGTCACGGGACCCCTTCCTGTGCCCTAGCACCCTCTTCCCCAAGACCAGAAGCGAGGTTGTAAATATGGCAACCAAACATCGTACATCCTGATTCTCCCGTGGGTTCTGATCCACATTCTGTTCCATTGTTGGAACATGTGCATGTCAGATATGCCCTGGCTTTCAAGTAGTTTCAGAAAATAAACAAAGGTAGGCACCATTATTGCCCCCAACTTATAGACGAGGATGCTGAGGCTGAGAGAGGTGAAATAACAAGTCCACAAGCACAGGGCGAATGAGTGGTGGTGATTTCAATCCCAAGCCAGTCTGATTCTAGCCTGATCTTAGTCTCTGTTTCCCAGTAGGTGACCAAGCACGAAGAGTTTCCTCTGAACAGGTAAATGTCCCAGAGAAGAGCCTTGCCTGCTACCCTCCCAGTTACCAGCTAACACATTAATCCCCAGATAAAATCTGGGGAGGACTGGTGGTGGAGACTGGAATGAGATGCAGAAAATTAAAGCTCAATTCAAGACACACTCCCTCAATTCAAGTGCACAAGTCCCCACTTCACCCTCTGCCCTGGGCCAGTGCCCCAGGAGTCAGTGCGGTGCCTTAGGCCCCAGCGAATCACCTGCTGCACCGACTAAAGTCCAAAAGGGCCTTTGGCATCACCAGGGAGTGACAACAGTAAGCACAATTAGTAACTTAATGTGCAGGGATATCATCGCACAAATACCCTATTTACTGGCCTGCAAGAACCATCAAACCATAAGGCAAACCTCTGAGGTCATGACTGGGCCTTATTCATCTTCCTTTCACCAATGCCTGGCTCAGGGCTGGCACAGGGAAGGCAGTGAGCTGCAGGCACCACAGGCAAAATTCAATGCTGCAGCTTCAAGGACGTTGACATGTAGAAGATGCAGCCCCTGGCCTCAGGGGGCTTACAGTCCAGGAGGGCAGTGAGACAAGCATACAGATGAGTGCGGAATGAGGCAGAGCATGAAGAATTATTATCCAATAAGCATAGCATACGCTTAGCCAGAATAGTCTAACCCTCGATCACAAAGAACAGTCGCTAGAGATTGTACTTCTGAATGAGGAGGCATGAACCCAGCAAAGACATGGAGCAAATACACTCTCTACCTCTTAGTCAACTACTGAGGATAAAAGTAACAACGTACATCCCCGTGGAGGCGATTTCTGTGGTCTTCCCTCCACATGCACCCTGCTCTGAATGCCTGGTTGGATAGGAGAGAGGGTGGGAGATGGCTGGGGGAAGGGGAAGTGTGGCATGCCAAGCTCCCTGTTCTGCCAGAGCCACTCCAGTTTGCTTCTTCCTGCTCTGTGTGTTTTATCATACACCAGCTTGCCCCAATGAGCTGCGTAAAAAGCAGTTGATACCATTCAAGGTGCCATGTCCTGTGTGCTTCTCTCAAGAACACATGAGATATAGTCTGAAAGTCATCCTTTACTTCATTAAGTTCTTTCTGTCACCTATAAGCAGAACCAAAGTTCAGAGGCAAACGATGAAATTTCAGTATTGTCAGATTTGAACTGTGTACACTTTAACCAGCTATTACCAAGAAGTGCACTTGCAGAGCAGAGAGAGATGGGGCTGCTGGGAGAGATAATTTCAGGATGGATTCTATATGCCTATGGAGATACAAACTGGAAAGGTTTTATGCAAAATATACTTGCTAATGTCATGATGAGTTCAGTTTTTGTTTTTTTTTTTTAAAGAAAGTTCTGGTGAATGAGCCTAGATCTTTGGGTAGCAATGGTTCTCCATAAACCAGAGACATGGGCCAATGGCACCCTGGGGGATCCTGGGCTGACACCAGCTCAAATTTCAGTCGTCCCTGTTGACTGTCATAAATTCCTTTAGGAGCACAGCCCTCTAAGGCCCTGCAGTGTGCACCATCAAGCCAGCAAAACGGAAAAGAAAAAAAGGAAAAAACATGCCACATCACACCAGTCTCCTCTAGTAACCGTTACACGAGCTGAAAGAAAAGAGACATCATATGAGGTTCAACAACTGTGGTTTCCAGAACCTTGGACAATTTTCTTTTCAAGGGAGCCAAAGAGAAAGCTGCCCCAGTTTAGCCCTGGAGAAAACAGTTTCCAATGAATTGAATTTCCTTGCAAGGTAAAGCAGTTTGCTAACGTTTCGCTAAAAAATGCCCCTCACGTCGTCTCTCGGAGTTTGCTATGCAAACAGGCTTTCCCTTAATTAATAAAGAGAAGTATAAAGAAGCCCTGAGCTACATACAGAATAAGTTTGGTATTCTCTATCAAAACCCCTCTGACCATCTTTCTTCCTTTCTCAAATTGGGAAATGACTCCTATCTTGAAATCGTAATCTACACACACACACACACCGTGCCCGTCCCCCAATACAAGATAGTACAGAAAGTCCTGGGAAACAGGCGATTTCTTCTCTCTGCAAAGCGAAAAACAGTGTAGGTGGCTTTTAAAAAGCAAACTGGCATTTGACCCATAAGAGCATTTTAACTTAATAAATTGAGCAATTGCCTCATCTGCTTTCTGAGAGTTCAGCAAATGGAAGTCAGGAGCAGAGCAGAGCAATCTGTAAAGGGCAATGTGGGGTTGAGCTACGAGATGAGCACCAGGAGGAAGAGGCCAGAACGTCACACCTCACTAGATGCAGTCTTGCAGTCCTTTCCCTGGAAGGGGAGGGGTGCAGGCACACAAGGAGGCAAGGAGCAGAAGGTTCCAGAGCCCTGTACCATCAAAGGCAAAGTCTGTCTTTGGAGACACTTCTCTCATTATTTCGGTTTGGTTGAGTTATGCAAACACTATGGAATCCCCCTCTTTGTGCTGGGTGCTGGGGAAACATGTTAAGCAGCCTCAGCCTGGGAGGAGCCTACAGCCTTGTAGAGAAGACAGATTCATAAACTTCATAAAAAGCATGAGAAACTGAAGCCTGAAGGAAAGCGCCGATCCCAAAAGGGTGGCTGGGGAGATTCCTGGAGAAGGTGATGCATATTATATTATTTTATAATATTTTTATATTATTATAGGATGAGCAGGCGTTGGCCAGGCAAAGAGTTGGGGTGGGCATTTTTGGCAAAGGGTCAGCATTAGCAAAGGCCTGGAGGCTGGAAGAGAGGAGGGTGCACATGTGTACAGGTTACTGCAGGTGGTGTGGTACGGCTGTTATATTAAAGGACGGGATGGGATGACAGGGCCATGTAGGGAGGGCTGTATGTGCCTCCTATAGAGAAGTTTGCACTTCATGAAGGAGCCCATAGGGAGCCACCAAAGGGTTTTAAATGTGCCCGTCCTCCTTTAGGGCACATTCTGAGGGGTCCTGACAGCCCAGACTTCACTCCCTCCTTACCTGGCCCAACCCAAAGCCAGTCTCTCCAGGCCTGCCCGCCTTGTTTTCCCTCCCATATGAGGTCCCAGCCTGGTCTCAGGTGTAAATTGACATCCCTGATGTATACACTAATAGAGAAAGCACCAGAGAAAATTTTAAGACAACTCCTCTGGCTTTAGGAGTTAAGTTTCTACCCCTTTGTTATCTAACCCTGCAGCGAGTCTACTGGAAGGACTTTCAGCCGGTGCAGCAGGCAGTTTAGGCCAGCGCTGAGCCTGCCAGCTCCTCTCTCTTAGGGTCCAACTCCTCTACCTCTATTGCTCTCCCAATTCAAATTTCAAACGAATAACCACTGACTGAATATCAGTTAGCACTCGGCATGAACTCCCACCTCTTTCTGTGAGTCTTCCAGTACTGCAGAAGCTAAAAGGATAAAACCCACATTTCTCAGACTCCCTTGCAGGCAGGGTGCTGGGTAAGAATTAGGTAACACCAATTAGATACACCCACTAAGGAGGAAGCAAGGTGGAGGCTGTTTCTGCTGGCAAGCAAGGTTGTAGACAGACAGATTTGCTGTTCTAGTGTCTGCCAACCAGCCTCACAGATGTAGTTATGCAGGTATGATCCCCGCAATGGGTTCTTGTATGACGGCCCCAGATTCTGCCTCCTTCAGCCTTTCCAACAATTATGTAAGCACTTAGTTCCCTGTCTACAATTCCTTTCTGCTTAAAATACCTAGAAAGCTTTGTTTCCTGCATTGGCCCTGGTGGTCCCTCAACTCCTCAAGATTTCTGCTTTCTTGATGCCTCACTCATCCAGTGGGTTCCTGCTGAGAACTCCAAATACACTGGAACAAAAAAATACAACTGGGCATGCTCAGGCCTCTTCACAAAGCTCCCCTGAAGGCCTGTCCCTCCAAGCTTTGGGAAAGTGGGGCCAACTCTCTCCCCTTCCCCTGAAACCTCTGCCTGCCTACCCCCATCCCTCTCTCAGTGACTCCCTCAGGCACCTAGATTGTCCTCTCTCTCTAATTTGTTTGGAAACTTGCTCTGTCTCTCCACTTTGATAAGATGCTTCATTCCCTCCATTCTTACTTAACTTGGCTGAGGTTTCCACTCCCTAAAACACACTGAGACAGTACATTACACAGAAGGAAGACGACTGAGCCAGCAATTTGCTTCCTCCTCACTCACAGTGCTCGCGCGGACGCTCGGCTCCAGCTGCCTTAATGACTCCATCAAGCTTAACGCCCAATGTTAGGGTTGCTATGGAAGCCAGAAAAAACATTTCAGGAATCTCGCACAGCTTTGGTGACTTTGGTTTCTAGGCTGTTCTACAAAAAGTCTTTCTTGCAACTGATCATTAAGATGAAGATCAGTTAATAAGACAGCAAGTTTAATGAACTGAAATGGTCTTGCTTTCAGCCCTGATCACTGCAGAGCACTTAGGATATGCAAATCTCAAAGTTGAAAAGGGACCTTGAAGACTGCATTCAATCTCCCTGTTCTACAAACGGAGAAGGAAGGTCATGCAGTGCTGGGAGCAGCAGCCTCCCAGCGAGACGCACAGGCGCCAGTGTTCCCCCCCCACACACATGCTCCAACCTGGGCAAGATACTTGCTCTCTCTAACCTTCAGTTTCCTCTTCTGCAAGGTGGGGAAAAGGATTGTACCTGCCTCATAGGACTGTCATGAGGATTAAATGAGTGAAGATGTGTAAAGTACTTAGAATGGTGTCTGGCACAAAGTAAGAGTCAATAATCATTTATATTTGTTATCATCATTATTATTATTATTCCCACCTGGTATTGTGTTGAGGGCTATAGAGTAGCAACGTGGCATAGCAGAGAAAGCACTGGACTGGGAGTCCAGAGACCCATGTTCTGGTCCCCACTCTGCCACCAGCTAGGTGACATTGGCCATATAACCTTTTTTTTTTTATTTTGGCTATGTCACTTCGATCTCTGGTGTTGGACTAAATGATGCTTCAGTTCCTTTCCGTCTCTAGTATGCTACGGTTCTAAATAAAGTAAGTTAAATAGGGAGGTTCTTTGACCTTTACTAATGGTTATATCCATGTGTACAATGAAAGCTAGTATTTATTGATCAATGGGTATATATCAATATAATGCTAAATGTTGCACATGCACTAACTCATTACTTCTCACAACCTATTGTCCCCATTTTTCAGGTGAGAAAACTAAGGATCAGAGAGTTTAGAGTAATTTGCCCAAGGTCACATAGTAAGTGGTGGAGTCAGGATCTGAATCTAGAACCTAAGTCTAGAACTCATACTCTTCATGATTAATCTACACGGAACAACAAACTTACACCCAACTCTATAAAGGTGCAATCTGCCTGACTTTATATTCCATTAATGTTCCCTAGCTGCAACTGTAGGGTACTCTGCGGGTTGTATCCATACATTCCCAGTACCACTGGTACTGTTCAAGAAAACTTCGGGAAAACTTGCCACAAAATAAAATAATCCTTAGTTCTTCATTACGCTCCAGGGATTATCATCTCCACCAACATCCCTCACTGGTGCTGGCATTAGCCTCCTAACCAGCCTTTGCCCCTCTACAGACTGTTCTCAATCCAGCAGCCAGAGTGATTCTTTAAAAACCAAGTGAAATCATGTCATTCCCTCCAATGGCTCTCGTCTCTCTCAAAAAAGCCCAAGTCCTACCAACGGCCCCAAAGGCCCCCTTTGTTACTTCCCTGAGCCACACTGCACTGGCATTGCTGTTTAAACACGTCAGGCATGCTTCTGCCTGCTGTGCCCTCTGCCTGGAACATTCTTCCCCTGAATCAGTGACTTGCCCCCTCGCCACCTTCAGGTGCGTGTCGGAAGCTCACCTTCTCAGCGAGGCCTTCTCCCTCACTGAGAGGTATTTTTCTTCTGCTATGGAGAAAAATAAAGCAGGAAGGAGGGAGAGGAGCCCCACCCCACTCCAAGCACTCCTCTCTCTCTTTCCTGCTTTGTTTTTCTGCATAGCACTTATCAACTTATCATATATTTTACTCATTGATTTCTTTATGATGTTTCTCCTACTATAATACATGATCCACGCGGTAGGAATTTTTGCCTCTGTTCTCTGCAGTATTCCCAACACTCCACCAGCAGGCGCCTCAATAAATATGTGTCAGATGAACAAATGAAAGGATGAATGGAGAGGCACCTAGCTGGGGTCCTGCAACACAAGGTGACAGCTTCAGACTGTGGCTTGAAGATTTCTCACAACTCTCCTTTCACGTTTCAATTGTCAGTCCTGGAAAAAAGACTTAAAGCAACACGCCTAGATGTTTATTTTTTTAAAATTATACAGAAACAGGATTAAATTAAAAAAAATTTTTTTTTTTTAAATTTTATTTATTTATTTTCCCCCCAAAGCCCCAGTAGATAGTTGTATGTCATAGCTGCACATCCTTCTAGTTGCTGTACGTGGGACACAGCCTCAGCATGGCCGGAGAAGCGGTGCGTCAGTGCGCGCCCGGGATCCGAACCCGGGCCGCCAGCAGCGGAGCGTGCGCACTTAACCGCTAAGCCACGGGGCCGGCCCCAAAAACAGGATTAAATCTACTCTTGCATGAGAGATCCTCTAAGATTGTAATAGATAAAAAGGGGCAAAAATGAGCATATATTACTTTCATAAACAGAAAATGTTTAAAATTTTTTTTTAAAGTGAGGGATGGATGTTGACTCTCTTAGCTCTGGTGCAAAACCAGTACCAAGGATGGAAGTTGTAGGCTAGACCTCAGCATGCTATGAATAAGGACGGTGTGTACAGATTTCAGTCTGCAATTTTTCTTGATTCCTCGAACAATTCATATAGTGTTTATCCTACAAGTTTTAAATTGCATTAAATACATTTAAATTGCGTTTAATACATTTCCATTTACCATACAAGCTTTAAATTGCTAAAAAAAAAAATCAATAAAGTTTAAGCCTTTGACATCTTTGTTTAATTGTTTTAATGTGTGTCAACCATTTGGGTAATTATTTTTTCTTGTCCTCCCTTCTCTCACCTTAATGATTACAGCCTTCTTTCCATTTTGTGTACTTTCATGAAAATAGCTTAATACAGGTGAGGGGATGACGCTACTGGTTGCCTACTTAAAATTCATTTCTCTCCTCAACCCCTTCCTGCTCCCTTGCTAAGATTCCAAGCAGCAAAGGGGGTGGCAGCAAGCTCTGCGAAGGCAAGCCCCACCCCCTACTAGGAACAACTCCTTACTGGATGAAGCCAGTTATGGTTATCTCACTCCCCAGACTAGGTAGCTGAGGTGGGCATGCAATCCAGTTTTGGCCGGTGGGGATTAAGGGAAAGTCTACTGAAGTTTCCAGGAAAGATTTTGGTCTCCGATAAAAGGAGTGAGCCAAGGAATGAAAAAGTCCTCTTTCCTCCACCCCTACTCTCTTCCTGCCTTGACCATGACCATGGAAGGATGTGATGTTTGGAGGTGCAGCAGCCATCTTGCAACTATAAGGCAGAAGCCTAAGAAAGGAAAGCCAGTCTCCTTGGATGACACAGCTGAAAGCTGCAAAGAGCCCTGGTCTCAACGACAAAGCTGAGCTGCTGCCACAAACTGGGGATCACTGAGCTCCAGACTTCTTGTGACATATTTAAATACCTTTTTTTTTTTTAAAGATTTTATTTATTTTATTTTTTGCCCCCAAAGCCCCAGTAGATAGTTGTATGTCATAGCTGCACACCTTCCGGTTGCTGCATGTGGGACTCGGCCTCAGGATGGACAGAGAAGTGGTGCCTCGATGCGCACCCGGGATCCGAACCCGGGCCGCCAGCATCGCAGCGCACACTTAACCACCAAGCCACGGGGCCGGCCCTAAATACCTTTTAATAAAAGCATTGTTAGCTTAAGTCAATTGCATCCTACCTAATACCCAGAGATTTCACTACTGGTACCAAGCTTGCTGCGGAGTTCTTGCTCAAAAAAATGTGTTGCATGTACCAGAATGAATATGGTACAAGTTTTGAAATTTTAAAAATAAAATTTATTAAACTATTTTGCTAATTACACATATTTTCTAAAATGCTTATGTAATCAATTCTATACAGGTTCTTCTCTAAGACTCATATTTGATTTAAGGTTGGAAAAGAAAAAAACTACTAGGTTATATTTAAATCAGTAGATGCTCAAATATATAAATAAAAATTAATAATACTTATAATATTAATAAATGTCATCTCTCATCCATTCAGTACAACATTATTGAGAGGCTACTATGCCAGATACTTGAGACCAGAGATGAAAAGACTTAATTCCTGGTTTTAAAGATCTCACAGTAGAGTGAGATCTGTTAACACCACTTTGCAAAGTACAAAGTGTTTTTTTTTTTAATTTTTTATTTATTTCTTTTTTGTTTCCTTTTTTTATTGCAGTAACATTGGTTTATAACATTATATAAATTTCAGGGGTACATCATTATACTTCTATGTCTGCATACATTACATCATGTTCACCACCCAAAGACTAACTACAATCCATCACCACACACGTGCCTAATCAGCCCTTTCGCCCTCCTCTCTCCTCCCTCCTCCCTTCCCCTCTGGTAACCACCAATCCAATCTCTGTGTCTATGTGTTTGCTGGTTGTTGTTTTTAACTTCTACTTATGAGTGAGAGCATACGATATTTGACGTTCTCCCTCTGACTTATTTCACTTTGCATAATACCCTCAAGGCCCATCCATGTTATCACAAATGGCCAGATTTCATCGTTTCTTATGGCTGAGTAGTCTTCCATTGTGTATATGTACCACATCTTCTTTATCCATTTGTCCCTTGACGGGCACTTAGGTTGCTTCCAAGTCTTGGCTATTGTGAATAACATTGCAATGAACACAGGGGTGCATGTATCTTTACGCATTGGTGTTTTCATGTTCTTTGGATAAATACCCAGCAGTGGAATAGCTGGATCATATGGTAGTTCTATTCTTAATTTTCTGAGGAATCGCCATACTGTTTTCCATAGTGGTTGCACCAGTTTACACTTCCACCAGCAGTGTATGAGAGTTCCCTTCTCTCCATATTCTCTCCAACACTTGTTGTTTTCTGTCTTGTTAATTATAGCCATTCTGACGGGCATGAGGTGATATCTCACTGTAGTTTTGATTTGCATTTCCCTGATAGTTAATGATGTTGAACATCTTTTCATGTGCCTGTTGGCCATCTGTATATCTTCTTTGGAGAAATGTCTGTTTAGGTCTTTCGCCTGTTTTTTAACTGGGTTGTTAGTTTTTTTGTTGTTGAGATGCATGAGTTCTTTATATATTTTGGAGATTAAGCCCTTATGAGATGTATGGTTTGCAAATATCTTCTCCCAATTGTTAGGTTGTCTTTTCATTTTGTTGATGGTGTCCTTTGCTGTGCAGAAGCTTTTTAGTTTGATGTAGTCCCATTTGTTTATTTTTTGTGTTGTTTCCCTTGCCTGGTCAGACACGGTACTTGAAAATATGCTGCTAAGACCGATGTCAAAGAGCGTACTGCCTATGTTTTCTTCTAGAAGTTTCATGGTTTCAGGTGTTACATTCAAGTCTTTAATCCATTTTGAGTTAATTTTTGTGTATCGTGTAAGATAATGGTCTACTTTCATTCTTTTGCATGTGGCTATCCAGTTTTCCCAACACCATTTATTGAAGAGACTTTCTTTTCTCCATTGTATGTTCTTGGCTCCTTTGTCAAAAATAGCTGTCCACAGGTGTGTGGGTTTATTTCTGGGCTTTCAATTCTATTCCATTGATCTGTGTGTCTGTTTTTGTGCCAGTACCATGCTGTTTTGGTTACTATAGCTTTGTAGTATATTTTGAAATCAGGGATTGTGATACCTCCAGCTTTGTTGTTTTTTTTGTGTGTGTGAGGAAGATCAGGCCTGAGCTAACATCCATGCCAATCCTCCTCTTTTTGCTGAGGAAGACTGGCCCTGAGCTAACATCTGTGCCCGTCTTCCTCCACTTTATGTGGGACACCGCCACAGCATGGCCTGACAAGCAGTGCATCGGTGCGCGCCCGGGATCCAAACCCAGGCCGCCAGCAGCAGAGCGTGCGCACTTAACGGCTACGCCACCCAGCCGGCCCTCCATCTTTGTTCTTTTTTCTCAGGATTCCTTTGGCTATTTGGGGTCTTTTGTTGTTCCATATAAATTTTAGGATTCTTTGTTCTATTTCTGTGAAAAATGTTGTTGGGACTTTTATAGGGATTGCATGGAAGCTATAGATTGCTGTAGGAAGTATGGACATCTTAATTATGTTAATTTTGCCAATCCAAGACCACAGAATATCTTTCCATTTCTTTGCGTCGTCTTCAATTTCTTTCAACAATGTTTTATAGTTTTCACTGTACAGATCTTTCACCTCTTTGGTTAAGTTTATTCCTAGGTATTTTATTCTTCTTGTTGCAATTGTAAATGGGATTGCATTCGTAATTTCTCTTTCTGCTACTTTGTTGTTAGTGTATAGAAATGCAACTGATTTTTGTATGTTGATTTTGTATCCTGCAACTTTACTGTTTTCATTTATTATTTCTAAAAGTTTTTTGGTGGATTCTTTAGGGTTTTCTACATATAAAATCATGTCATCTGCAAATAGTGACATTTTCACTTCTTCCTTTCCAATTGGGATCCCTTTTATTTCTTTTTCTTGCCTGAGTGCTCTAGCTAGCACTTCCAATACTATCTTAAACAGGAGTGGTGAAAGTAGGCATCCCTGTTTGGTTCCTGTTCTTAGAGGGACAGTTTTCAGTTTTTCACCATTGAGGATGATATTAGCTGTGGGTGTGTCATATATGGCCTTTATTATGTTGAGGTACTTTCCTTCTATACCCATTTGATTCAGAGTTTTTATCATAAATGGATGCTGTATCTTGTCAAATGCTTTCTACGCATCTATTGAGATGATCACGTGATTTTTATTCTTCATTTTGTTAATGTGGTGTACCACACTGATTGATTTGCGGATGTTGAACCATCCCTGCATCCCTGGAATAAATCCCACTTGATCATGGTGTATAATCTTTTTAATGCATTGTTGTATTCGATTGGCTAGTATTTTGTTGAGGATTTTTGCATCGATGTTCATCAGTGATATTGGTTTGTAATTTTTTTTTTAATAATTGTTTATTTTATTTTATTATTGTGTGTGTGTGTGTGTGTGTGTGAGGAAGATCAGCCCTGAGCTAACATCCGTGCCCATCTTCCTCTACTTTATATGGGACGGCGCCACAGCATGGCTTGACAAGCAGTGCATCAGTGCGTGCCTGGGATCTGAACCTGTGAACCTCAGGCCACCGAAGCGGAGCGCGCCCACTTAACCACCTGCGCCACTGGGCCAGCCCCTGGTCTGTAATTTTCTTTTTTTTTTTTTTTTTTTTTTTTTTTTTTTTTTTTTTGTGAGGAGATCAGCCCTGAGCTAACATCCGCCAATCCTCCTCTTTTTTTTGCTGAGGAAGACGGCCCTGGGCTAACATCGGTGCCTATCTTCCTCCACTTTATATGGGACGCCGCCACAGCATGGCTTACCAAGCAGTGCGTCGGTGCGCGCCCGGGATCCGAACCAGCGAACCCCGGGCCACCGCAGCGGAGCGCGCGCACTTAACCGCTTGCGCCACCGGGCCGGCCCCTGTAATTTTCTTTTTTTGTGTTGTCCTCGTCTGGTTTTGGTATCAGGGTAATGTTGGCTTCGTAGAATGAGTTAGGAAGCTTCCCTTCCTCTTCAATTTTTTGGAAGAGTTTGAGAAGAATAGGTAGTAAGTCTTTGAATGTTTGGTAGAATTCACCAGGGAAGCCGTCTGGTCCTAGACTTTTACTGTCTTGGGAGGTTCTTGATTACAAGGTTTTTTGTGAGGAAGCTCAGCCCTGAGCTAACATCTGCCAATCCTCCTCTTTTTGCTAAGGAAGACTGGCCCTGGGCTAACATCCATGCCCATCTTCCTCCACTTTATATGGGACGCCGCCAGCGCATGGCCTGACAAGCAGTGCATAGGTGCCCACCCGGGATCTGAACCAGCAAACCCAGGTGAACCCCAGGCCGCTGCAGCAGAGCGCGCGCATTTAATCGCTTGCACCACCGGGCCAGCCCCAGCTATTGTTATTTTAAATATCAAGCTGACAAGTGTGGTGGCAGGTGTGGAAAGGCTCAGGAGCCATGGTTGATTGGAAGCTCAGTGAGAAATGGGACAAGATGGGGCCGGCCCGGTGGCGCAAGCGGTTAAGTGCGCGCGCTCCCCTGTGGCGGCCTCGGGTTCACCGGTTCGGATCCCCGGGCGTGCACTGACACACCGCTTGGCAAGCCATGCTGTGGCAGCGTCCCATATAAAGTGGAGGAAGACGGGCACAGATGTTAGCCCAGGGCCAGTGTTCCTCAGCAAAAAGAGGAGGATTGGCAGATGTTAGCTCAGGGCCGATCTTCCTTACAAAAAAAAAAAAAAAAGAAATGGGACAAGAGACTGTCAGGAAAAAGGAAGCTATCTTAGGCTGTCTCTGCAGAACCAGAGGCTCCTGATGAAGAAACGACAGTGCAGGACACCATTCTGTGTTTAGAGGAAACATACACAGGGTTATTTCCCCCGCCTGAACCTTAACCTGCAAACCAAACTGCCAGTTGAGCATCTCCAAGGGATGTACCCTCGGATGTCTCCCAGACACTCCACGTGAACACAGCGTTTGTTCCCAAACACGGCACTCAATGTATGTTTGTTGAGCGAATAAAGATTTAGTCGCTGTGGTTGTGTGGTAGTTTTATGTTGCAGCGGTTTGCAGACTGGGATTATGTCCGTCTCTTCTGTGTCTGGGGCTGACCTCAGCTTCAGTGGCTGGTCGGTCTGTGACTCTGTTCCAGCTGTGACTCACTGTGACCACTGGCTGGGGTGAGTGTCTGCATGAGAACAAATCACGTGGTAAGAAGGGAAAAGGGCTCCTCTGAGCCCCAGAGACTTGATTCTGAGCCCTGGGCTGCTGCTGGTCCATCACTTCACCTTGGACAAGTGACAGCATCTCTGGGATCTCGTTCTCTCATCCTAGCTTCTCAACCTTTCTTTGTACCAGGGTCTTTCATGGCAGTCAGGCAAAGCCCATGACCCCTTCTCAGAATAAAGTTTTTAAATGCCTAAAATAAAATGCAATACCCACTAGGATAGCTGTTATAAAAAAAAAATGGAGAATAACAGTGCTGGTAAGGATGTGGAGAAATTGGAACTCTCAAACATTGCTGGTTCATTATATGTTATGTATCTATAACCACAATAAACAAACAAATAAATAGACACAAAGAATAAGAAAGGAGGCCAGTTATTTAAACTACAGTTATCAAGATATTAAAAAGAAAAAAAATTGGGTATATAGTAACATATGCACTTTAAAAAAGAACATTAAGTAACAAGATCGAGAGGTATGTCCACTCACCAGTGTGATTTTGAAGTAGTGGCGAGTGTAAACATTATTTTGAGTCATCTCTGACAACTGCAATGTGCCATGAAAATATCTGTGATCTCTGTTGGTCAGACAGCACTGCCACTACTCCTGTGGTTTGTGGTTTACAATCACAATAGAAGGAAATGCTAAATTGCAGTTAGAAGTTAGTGAAAAAGGATGTAATTTTTTTCCCATCCAAATTATGTACCCACTGAAGTCTATCCAAGGGCCCTTTGGAGGTCCGTGGACCCCAAAACTTCTCAACTAGATGATCTCTAAACCCCTTTCTAATTAAAATGGTGTCATCTAGGAGTGATTTCTGGCTTCACTTGTACATCATAGATAAATTAACATCTCTGATCAGATTTTTCTTATCTGTAATTGGGGCTCAAAATGAAATCTACCCCTCAAGGGCTTTGTGAGGGAAAGGGAGATAAGGCAAGCAATAGGTGCCCTATAAAACTGTATCACTCTTTTATAAATGCCTGGTATTATCAGGGAAACTGAGTCAACAAAGATATTTTCCCCCATCCTTCCACACCCATCCCTCAGGTCTCAGTGTTTCTTCAGAATTTTTGTTCAACCGTAGGAACAAAACACCAGGCACTTTTTGTTAAAGAATACAATGCCCTGGGGGCCGGCTCCATGGCGTAGCAGTTAAGTGCTCGCGCTCCGCTGCTGGCAGCCTGGGTTCGGATCCCGGGCGCGCAATGATGCACCGCTTGCCAGGCCATGCTGTGGCAGCGTCCCATATAAAGTGGAGGAAGATGGGCACAGATGTTAGCCCAGGGCCAGTCTTCCTCAGCAAAAAGAGGAGGATTGGCATGGATGTTAGCTCAGGGCTGATCTTCCGCACAAAAAAAAAAAAAGAATACAATGCCCTGTGTTAAAATATGGTGTTATGAACTATAATGTATGCCAAAAGGTTTGAAAATACAGACAAATCAAACAATTTTTAAGGAAAATACCAACTATCAAAATAGACTCAAGAAGAAATAGAAAACCCAAATAGAATAATGACCCTTAAAGAAACTGAATTAGTTGTCAAATACATCCTCTCTGCAGAAGGCATCAAGCCCAGATGGTTTCATGACTAAGTTTTACTAGCTCTGGAGGATTTCTTCTCTCACTGATCCTTTATAAATTTCCCCCCAGAAGACCCACGCTGCGGGAAACTGTGGAATCTGCACCAGATCCTAAAGCATGAACGGCAGTGAGCCAGATGTGACCCTGGCATGACCCTGCAGCCTCACTGGCACCCAAAACCATGTCTTGTACACTACAGATACTCAATGAGTATTTGCTTAATGAATGCATAAATGATAAAACTGAGGCAAAATATAGAGCAAAAGATAATGTATTAGAACTAAACTATTTTGGTATAGAAAAATAGCCAGGTAAAATTGATGGATTTCCCTACTCCTCTTCATTTTGGAGACAAATGCCGGTTTGGTTGGAAGAGGGGAGTGGAGGAAACTGCTTCCTTCAGTGGATGGAACAATCATACAGGACAGCCACAGGGACATTGGCATCCGGGCGCATACAGATGAATGTACCTCTAGGAGGAGGGGATGCTTTCCTAGCTCCACCGAGTTCCAAAGATCTGAGGATGCATCATCTTTCACTGGGCCTCGCACAGATGGGGATTCTCAGCACATATTTATTCAATGAATGGATCGAGTAGACTGGAACAAGCCCGGGTGTCAGGGCTGGAAACTAAGAGCTGGAGATGGAAAGCAGCCTCTCGCAGTCTTTGCCAACTCTGAGTCCTTTGGGCAGGATTCCTCTGCAGTTTACTTCATGGTCCAACCTGACTTTAAAGGCCTCTGAGGCTGATCCTCCCAGGGCTTCTCATGGCCAAATGCCCCACGCTGCACATAATCTATCGTGCCTTTCCAAAGGCCCCTCCTGGCTCTGAGCCCACATCGCCAGATGCTCACGTTCATCTTGTTTCTCCCCTAGACCTTTTCCCTGCATCAGCTCTTTGTACATTGGCCATCCAGCTTCCTCTTTGCTGTTCTTCCTCATTGGCCGGCTACCGGCTTGTGATAACTTACCCTCCTCCTCCCTTCCCAGCCCCACTGTCCTCTGAGTGGCCAAAATACACACGCTGCCCTCCTTTCATCTTTCCCTATAAATCAGCCTCCTCTGCTTATACTGAAAGAAGGCTTTTCTGACCTAGTGGTTCTAATTCTTGGCTTTTGAAAAATCTTCTTCGGACTTGGTTTCACATCCTGGCTAGATTGCATGCGTTTCCCATCTGCAGCCCTAGGATGTTGGCTGTCCAACGCACTGCTTTTGTCTGACCTGCTTTAAGGA
The DNA here is from genome assembly GCF_020826845.1 of Diceros bicornis minor. Classification (NCBI taxonomy): domain Eukaryota; kingdom Metazoa; phylum Chordata; class Mammalia; order Perissodactyla; family Rhinocerotidae; genus Diceros; species Diceros bicornis. The sequence goes on along the minus strand of NC_080760.1, from coordinate 16,821,643 downwards.
CTCAGAAATATGTGATGGTAAATGAATAAGTAGCACACTGCTGAAGTCTTTGAACATGCTTCCCCAGTGTATATCAGTAACACTTATATCACCCTGAAATGGGAATATAAAGTGAACCGGAAATGAAACAGAGGCTATTTAGGAACATGCCAAACATACCATCCTCCACAAACCGGGAAAGTGAAAAGCAAAGCAACGTGCTATGGGCTGAATTGTGTCCCCCAAAATTCATAAGTTGAAGTCAATCCCCAAGTACCTCAGAATGTGACTGTATTTGGAGATGGGGTCTTTAAAAAGGTAATTAAGGTCAAATGAGGTCACTAGGGTGAGCCCTAATCCAATATGAGTGGTGTTTTTATAAGAAGAGGAAATTTGGACACAGACAGGTACAGAGGGGAGACCATGCGAGGACACAGCAAGGAGGAGGCCATCTACAAGCCAGAGAGGCCTCAGAAGAAACCAACTCTGCCGACACCTTGATCTTGGCCTTCTAGCCTCCAGAACTTGAGAAAATAAATTTCTGTTCCTTAAGCCATCCAGTCTGTCGTACTTTGTTATGGCGGCCCTATTAAGCCCTAAACTCAAGTCTTTAAAAAATTTCCTCTCACTAATACACAGTTGTTTATAGGTTGATTATTATTATAGGTTTATTGATGTTTATAGGTTGATTATTCAGGCAACTTTTTGAACTAGATGCCCTCGTATTTTCCGTACTAATAGTCATTAAATATTTAGACATAAAATTTTTAAAGTGAAGATGATTATTTATAGTCATTTCAAAAGAATATAAAATATTCTTTTAATATTTTCAGTAGGGACTTAGAGAAAAATATAGAAAGAATTTTATTAAATTTGCAAATGATTTTAACTTGCTAAGTTAAGGAGGAAAAAGATATTACTCAAGAACGATGAACCTAAATGAAGAAGAGGAAATTTAACACAAAAAAATTTAAAGTATTCCACTTAAAAAAAAAATCTGCTATATGATAGCTATTAAGCTATGTGTAACAAAGGTTTAGTGATTTTCATTAACTGCAAGGTCCACATGAATTAACCAAAAAAGCTAATGCAGTTTACCTGTAATCATTCTTCCATTCGTTCAACATTGCCAAAAGTGAAACCCAGGGATTCAACAAATTATATACTGCCAGTCACTAAAAATTTCTCAGTTTCTCCCTTGTTTAAAATATGTTATTTCAAAGGCTCCTAAGGCAGATTTTTCTTGGAAAGTAAATATTTAGCTTTTTTTTTTTTTCTAACAGAGGAGCAAGTCCTTATCTTCTGTTTCATTTCCTCATTCTGTAGGCACTTCCTTAGAATCCTGGAATGTGCGAGTTTGCAGATTAGAGGTTTATTTAACCCTCTACACGCAAGGCCATCAAATAATCCCTGATGCCTGAAGAGGCAGTTCCTCTCCTTCCTGGGCTAACCCGGGACTACAAAGCTTCATATAGAAGAAAAGTCTGTTTCCTTGAAAGCACAGGTGGTTCTGCCTCTCCTCTCTAAGGTCTTCACAAGAAGTCTAAAACGCTTCCATAATAACACAGCCCTCAGAGAGCCCTGCATCTTCTGTTTTTTCAAGCTAAACATCCTCAGGTCCTTCAACTCTTTTCCACATGCCTCGGCCTCAGAAACTTTCGTCAGCCCAGTCGCTCCTCTCTAGAGACTTTCCTCCTTGCTCATTCATTAGTTCATTAACTCTTTCTCTAGGTATTTATTGAGCGCCTGTTGTGCTCCTGGCATGTTACTAAGCACCCCCGCCGAAACAACATACGTAGGCAGGCAATCCCTATCTGGGCTGATAAGTGCTGGGCTGGGACACAGGGCACGCTGTGGGAAGGCACTGTGGGGACATTAAATCCCAATCTGGAAGATCAGGAATGCTTCCACTGCGACCTCAAAGATGAGCCCGATTTGGTTGGATGAAAAGGGGGAGGCAAGGTTGTAGAAACGGGTTTGAGCAGTATGTGAAATGAATACAAGAAACCTCTTCTAAATTGGAGTGGGGAAGGCCTGTAGGGGGAGCTCTCACGCCCCACCACACATGTCAATTACTCCAACCAGGAAGGGAGGTTAAGCTTGCATCTGGGACAGGAAGGTGTTTCCTACTTCAGTACACAGCATAAGGGAGGAAGATTTCTCTCCCCAGTTCTCTCCCCGCCGGCAACAGCCCAGCCAATGAGAGATTGTAGCAACGCAACCAATGAGAAACCTTTTACACTGTACACTTCCAGTTTCCTCCAATGGACTCTGTTTATTGCAGCGCCTCTCCACTCTCCCTCTTCCTCTATAAAGGCAAGCCCCTTCCTGTGTCTTTCTGGATTTGCCTGTGGTCCGCCATAGCCTGCATATCCTGAATTGCAATTCTTTTGGCTATTCCTGAGTATATTCACTTTGAGGGTAAAACAACTGGCCAATTTACTTTTTAAGTTGACAAGAGGAAATGGAAAGTTGGCTTCTAGAATCCCACCTGTGCTGCTCAGTGGTTGTACAACCTTGAACAAGACATTTAACCTCTCTAAACCTCAGTTTTTTCATCTGTAAAATGGGGATAATAATACCATGCAGAGTGAAGTGTGCCTGGCACATAGTAGATGCTCCAAAAAAAACCAAAAAGGCAGCCATCATTGCCATTGTTATCATTATTCTCATCAGTTAGGAAGACCTGGGACATAATTGGCTCCAGAGGGGTAAGGTTGTATGCCTCGCCCCCAAAAAGCACCAGCCATCAAAGAGGAGAAAAGAACAATGGCCATGTCACCCACTGAGAGGATGTCCCCCACCCCCATCCCCACACACATACACACTGCAGGTGCCAAACACATGGGCAAGCTGAAGACAGAACATCCTGGGAGAAGAAAATGAGGGAGGGAGAGATTTGACAGGAAGAGATAAAGGAGAGTTATAGAAAAGGAAGGGGATAAAGAGTTGAGTAGAGAAGAGAAAGAGAGAAAGAAGGGGAGAGAGAATCTGTAGGAGAAAAAAATCAAGTTATTTATTCATTGGCTAGGAAAGTTTTTAACTTTGTGGCTTATTGGAAGTCAGATACTATGCTTTTTGGGGTTCTCCTGATATTAATCACAAGATAGGAATGAGGAATTCAGTTCATACAGTTTATAAAAATGAATGATAACAGAGACATTGGTTAATACATAAAACAGAGCACAGCCATGAAGAGATGCATTTTATGCATCTGGGCTGAGCAGCAACCATGACAGTCCCTCCGTCAGGGCCACATTTCCGGCTGCGATTGTAGTGCAGAGGATGCACAGAGAAGGGCAAAAGAGGCGGTGCGATTTTACTCCAAAGGATTTTATTTTTTAGAACGTCTTTGCTATAGTTAAAACAATTCCATAAGCTCTGCACATCAACCTTCATTTTTATAATCAGTTCTGATGATAAAGACACCCACCAGACACTCGATTCTTTAGATGTGTGTTAATTGCTGTACTGTAAGAGGCTGGCTCCCTGTACAGGCTTGAGGCCCACCTTTGCCAACTCCCCCTGGCTAGAAAAATGCTAAGCAGCTTATTTTCAAAGCCCCGGAAGGGGTGGACCCAGCCTACAGTTAGTTTATGCTCTCCAGCTGCAATTTTCTCTGCAGATTTTACTCATCCTGCATTGTCTTTCTAGCTCATGCCCCACAGCATCTCTTCCTAAGATCTCTTCCTCCTGTCCATCTCCACTCCACCTCCTAGAATGCTCTTCTGCAATGGTTCTCAAACTGAGGTCTCCAGAAATGCAACTTCTCAGGCCCCAACCCAGACCTACTGAATCAAACACTCTGGGCATGGGGACCAGTAGTCTGTGTTCCAACAAGCCTTCCAGGAGCTTCTGATGCACAATGAAGTTTGAGAACCACTGCTCTGCTGCCTGATCCTACTGCCCCATCCCTGCTCCCCTGCCTGATTCTACTGCCCCACCCCTTCTGTCTCAATGCTTCTCCCTCCTTGGCCTCCAGAATATGGTTCCACCTTAGCCCTCCCACCTGGAGAGAGTGAAAGAAAGCTCAGCGTTGTATCGGGGGTTTCCCCACAGGAGCCAGAGAAGGGACATCTGGAAGGCAGGGGAATCGGTGATGTCGCCACATCCTAGACGAGACCTGGAGGATCACTGACTTCAACCACCTCCCTTTATAGATGAATAAATTGCAGAAGTAAAGCATCCTGCCCGGGGTCACTTGCTAAGTAGAAGTCAAATCAAAACTGGAACCATCCAAATGAGGATGAAATCAGCCATCTGCATGTTTCATGTCTCATCCACTCAGTCCTTCAACACACACTGGGCTTCTGCTGTGGGCAGGACCAAAGCCAGCGCTTAAGGTCGGCAGACCCCGGCGTCACAAGCAGCAGCAGCAGCTCCAAATACACATGGGCATTCCATGGTCTGCTCAAAAACTCCTGGTCAGGGAGGAAGTGCGAGTGAGGTGCCTTTTTCTCTGCTCAAATACATGTCTTCCCCTAAGCCAGGCACCCTCTCCCTAAGGGGCGTGGGGTAGGGGGGGGCACCTTTTCTTTCTAGGTTTGCAGAAGCCTTGACAAGTTTGCCAAATCACTTAACTTCCCTGAGCCTCAGCTTCCTCATCTGAAAATGGGACAAACCAATAACCACCTCCCAGTGTTCTGTCTTCTTTTCACGGATTTAGTGAGATAGCATGTCCCTACTCACAGCCGGGGCTCAGTAAATGAGGGTACCTTCCAGAGGTGCTATGGAGACATGAAAAACACTCAGTTACTGTCTTCAAGGGTTTACAGTCTAGTGGTAAAAACAAGTCAATTACAAAAATAAACAAAATAGAAATCCCTCTTGATTTCTCAGAATTACCCTTCAGAATATAAGGCAGACAGGGTCAACACCTTGCAGAGAACCTGCAGTGCACGTGGCCCATCTCCATCCCCAACCCGGGAGGGTCCTGCCTGGCTGGGAGAGGGAGGAGGTGGCTGGCGTTTTTCCTGGCACTGGCTGATAAATAGGCCTTGGCCAAGGAAAGATACTCCAGGTGAAAGGAAGAGGGCAAACAAAGCCCCGGAAAGCTCAGGGAAGAAGACAAAAGTTGTAAGCATGACAAAGGGGCTTCAGGGAACCTAGGACTGGTGGCCTCAATGGGTCTGTCACTCCAGGAGCCAGAAGCTCTGATGGCTTCTGTCATCAGCTTTTCCTCCCTCACTGAGGGTGCCAACAAATGTTAACTAGGGGATTGTTTCAGGATGTGGGAATTCATTTACTGGCAGCCAACACTTGAAAATGTTAATAATTATCAACCTAGGCAAAACCTCCATTGGCAACACAGAGCAAGACATTCTTAACTTAATTTTCTAGGCCAGCCAACTCCTTCAGTCACACTGCTAATTTAGGAGGTTCAGCTCCCCATATGAAACACATTGCATTTTTACTAATATTTTGACATCAGGTTTAATTAGAGATGTATGTAAAAATGGAAATAAGTGCCTCATAATGTACTGTGATTTCCAAAGAACAGAATTTGGGGCTTTATATGAGTTCTTAGATTTTTTTTTCATTAGCTTTATTTTTAAGTAGTTAGTTAACTGTTATGAAGAAATTTCACTAAATTCTGTGGCCTCAACTCCTGACCACCCCTGGAATTCTTCCTAGCAGAGTGTGGGGAAAGTTCAGCTCCCACCAGACTATGGGGCCGGCCTGGTTTTACATCTCCACCTCCCACTTCTCGAATCTACTGTCATATTGACAGAAAGTGCTCTCTTAAAACACCAACATGAATTCTGAGTGGGTGGTACTGATCCAAAGGGGAATCTATTATAGGGAGAGGAAAAGGTTTCAAGGTTAGTTAGTAGAAATAAAATGACCTAGGATGGTAAATTCAGAAAAGAATGCACGTGTCAACTAGACATCGTAAAAGACAAACAAAACAGAGAGCCAGTTGGTGGAAGTGTAGACAGTGAAAGTGTAGACAGTTTGTGTATTCTCACTCCAGGAGTGAGGGGAGTCAAGAATACAGTGGGAGTTTGAGCAAGGTAGGTTAAGGTTTCAAAAAAAAAGGCTGATATGCCTGCACTGGTTGCCCTGGCGATAGGTCCACCCCCATATGACAGTGATATAATAAAGAAAAAAATGTGCACAAGCAAAGCAGGCAGTAATTAGGAGTGGGAGTTACATGGCTTCCAGTTAGAGCCACCTGGAGGGGGGTCTAGGGAGAAGTTTGAGAGGGGATGTTGCCACTGATAAGGGATGGGTGCAGAAGGGAAGAATCTGAGCTTATGCTCTGGGTACAGCGCATCCTGCTGCTCTAACATGCTGACTGCATGGTTGCCTAGAAGGGAATTTGGGCTGGAGAATGTTCCTTCTCCTGTGGCCTGGGCGTGTCGGCTTGGGATTGCTCCCCCTGCCCTCTGCCACAGCTCTGGAGGACTGAGGCTGTCCAGATGGCACAGTGGGTGCAAAAGGAGTCAGCAGTGATCACCACTGTTGCCTGCTTAAAGTTCTCTTGGGACTCCCACCCCTGCAGAATGAAGCCCAAACTCTTCATCAGAGTCCCCAAGGTTCCTGCCTCCTCCAGGCTTGTCTCCAGCTCAGACCACCAGCCTTACAGACACGGCGATCCCTGACGGCATCACCAGGTCCCACCTCTCCCACCTCCACATTCCATCCTCACTCCTCTCCAGCCTGCTCATCCCTCAGGGCTCCACATGGTCATGACTTTCACTGGGAACATGGTTTGGGGAACTCCTAGGGGTCCCTGAGACTCTTTCAGAGGGTCTATGAGGTCAGAACTATTTTCATAACAACACTAATGTTTGCCTTTTACACTCCCACTCTCTCATGAGTGGATAGAGTCCGAGAAGTCTACTGATGTGGTTTTAGATTCCACACTGCAACTAACCTTCAAGAAACTACCATTTGTCAAGTTTTGGTGTCATGTCAAAGAAGAATATCCACAATTATATGAAAAGGCTGCTAACATTCTCTTCCTTGTTCTGACTGCATATCTGTGTGAGGCCATATTTTTTTCATGTAATCCAACCAAAACAACACCTCCTGACAGACTGAATGGATGAGAAATGAGAATCCAGCTGTCTTCAATTAAGCCAGACATTAAACAGATTTGCAAAAATGTAAAACAGTGCCATTCTTCTCACTAATTTTTTTAATTTAGAAAATATCAGTTTTTATATAAATATTTTATTTGTTATGGATTTGTTATTATCATTTTTAAATTAATTAATGAATAAGTAAATATGTTTTAAAGTTCTCCATTTCCATTTCCGATCCAGTAAATCTCGATAGTTCTAACCCACATGAACAAAGCAATTTGGGATTCTTGATAATTTTTGAGTGTAAAAGGGTCCTGAGACCAAAAAGCTTGAGAACCACTGCCTTATATGAGCCAACAGCAGGCAGTGTGGAGCTGTAACTTGGCTATGCCTCTACTGTTGCATTCTCATTCTACCAAATTAATGATCTTTGTCTACATCTGTCTCCCCCACTACATGTGCACTTCCTGATGGTGCCTGTTCACCTTAAACCGCCCATATCTGGCACAGGGGGTCAGATTCTAGCGGCTGGCCAACAAGATATAAATGGAACACAGTTTCAGAAACAACTCCATCGAAGGATAGTTGTGGTAAAGCTATTATATTCATTGCATATCTACAATTTATGTATATTACCTCATTTTCTCCTCACAAAAATATTCCAAGGTCAGCATTAACATTCCCATTTTATAGATGAGGAAATTGAACCTCAGAGAGGTTACGTTGCCTAGGTATACACATCTGGTAAGTACCAGAGCCAGGACTTGAACCTAGGTCTATGTCAAAACCCATTCTCTTTCCACTGGCCAACCTTCCTATTACCCCCACATCCTCATCTTACCAGAGCTCATATTTAGAACTGGGCCAATTTATATATATTCTGTGTGTTTTCATGACCTTTTCTTTCTCTTGAAGAAAGAAAAACAATTCACCTGAAGAAAACATGTTCACTGGGTCAGAATAACAGACTCCTGACATTTCCATTCCCAGTATCTTGATTCAGCTCATAACGTCCCCACCTCTCTTCTGTGCCCGTCCCCGCCTTTCACAGGCCCGCCCGCTCTTTTTTCCATGCTGTCATGCAGGGAAGCATTATTAACACTGATTAGCTGGACAAGTCCAATTCAAAAATTCTCATAACACTCTTGTCCAGATAAGTCCAACAAGGGCCTTTCAGATGAAAAATCTTGCCTTTGCACACTGGAAAAAACTCATGAGCCTCAGATTAAACAGAAGGCTTTGAAATAGGAGAGGTTTAATTTCATTTTGAAAACTCATATACAACCACATCCTCAACTCAGGGCGCACTCATAGCCAATGAGATCCCCTCTCCCCCAGCACACCCAACAGACCACCCAGGAACAGAAGAGCTTCCCAGCCTGACATCCAGCCCCTGGTCTGAAGGTCCACCCTCAACCACCCCTTCCTGCCTGCTTCTGTAGATGGAGCCCTCATCACTCACCCAGGAGGGCTGTCTGGGGGTGGGTCCGAGTGTGTCTCCCTCTGGAGATGGACCTCGAGGGAGGCCGCTCCCTGGCCTCAGCAGGGAGGAGGAGGATCTGTCCGAGAATCAGCAAAAAGCAGCCCACCAGCATCTTTTCCATCTTCAAGAAGAAGAGGGGCAAGGCTGTGACAAACACAATAGGAGAATGGGCAGGGTGAGATTTCCGGGTCTCCTTGAACTCTAGGAGCTGCAAACCCGCCACCCCGCCTTTTCACGTTTCAAACATGCCACTTGTACTTAAAATGCCCTTTGTGTGATTGACACTTAAGAACTTAAGTAATCCCCATTGGTAGGTTCTTGGATACTCTGAGCAGGGCACGCATAGTTGGAATGTTTGTCACTTTGGTCACTGTAAGACCGAATGGAAAACTTGAAGGGAAAAAAATCTATCCTGAAGTTTCTTCTTAATTCCGTTTATTTTCAATTATTCATAGTCGCATTTTATATCTTGGATTTGAAACAGGAAAAAATATATCTGAGGATTCCAAGTAACAATATTCCTTCAGTCTAATAATAGTGGATGGCACAAATTAATATATATAAATTACCCAAGGAATGCATGTATGGCTGACACACAGAGCCAGCCTCCCAGCCTCCCAGCCTCCTGCCTCCTGCCTCCCAGCCCCGCAGTCTCCCACACACATCTATTAGGAGGGAGCATGGCGCACTGGCTCAGGGTTTGCACTCTGGCACCAGACTGCACGGCTTTGAATCCTGGCTCTGACACTTGCTAACTGTACGTGACCCTGGACAAGCTACTCAATCTCCCTGAGCCTTACAGGACTATGGGATAATATTAGTTAATTGAGCGAGTTAGTACATGTCACTAAAGCATTCAGAATAGTGCCTGGCACACATGGGGAGGTGGGGACAAGCAAACAAGCACAGGAGGTAGGGGACCAGAAAGGAGTAAGATGAGACCTGATGTTGAGCACAAAGCTCTCAGACGCATAAAGAATTCTAACCCTGAGTTAAGTTTCAGGTATCCACAGGGGCAAGGGGAGTTTCAACCAGAGCAGCACTGTCTTTACCAGAATTATGCTGCCTTTACCCATTTTCTGTATTGGTCCTGGAGAGCAGCTGGTGTGAAAGCTTAGGAGGATGGATTCTAAGCAGGGAAGTGACATGGTCAGATCCAGGTTTTCCCAGGATGGCCGATCTCAGGACTTCACATGGGATGAGAAAGGTACTCGGCCACATGGTGAATGATGGCAAGACTATTCTGCCTGGCAAAATCTCATGGAGAAGGCAATATCCTGGGACTGGGCTTAAATTTATTCTTCCATTTTCTTTCATGAATATAAGGAGTGCCACAGCAAATTAAATTAGGTGGGGAGGAGGCAACATTTAAGGAGGAATAATATATTTTTTTGTTGTTGTTGTTTTTTTGTTTTTTTTTAATTTTCTGTTTATTGCAGTAACATTGGTTTATGACATTGTAAAAATTTCAGGAATAATATTTAAGCAACATCATTTGCGTGTAAAATCTTCACTAAATCCTTATCTTGTGCTTGGCAATTTCACCCACTGACTTCATTTAATCCTCATACCTATCTCACAGAAATCAGAATTTTTATATCTGCTTTTTAGATTGAGGAAACCGAGGCTCCGAGAAGTTCAGTAACTTGACCAAGGTCACACAGCTAAAGTAAGTGGTAAAGTAGGGATTCAAACCCAGGCTAAGCAGGCCAATTTGCCAATTCCTTGATTAGCAGCAAACTCAATTAGCTGCAAGTCAAATTCCAGAAGTCAGTTCACAGAAGGCCACAGCTGTTTCACTGTCAGAGGCTGGAACAGGGGAGGGCTTGAGCAAGGACCATTTCCCAAAACTTAAAAAAAAAAAAACTCAATAATTCAATGAACAGTTTGTTCAGCAAATTGCTTTCAGTAACTGACCTGGAGACGAACCCAGGCCTGTCGACCTTCAAAGTCCACAGTTTTTCACACTTGCTGTATTGAGTTAGCTCACTTTTCACTATGCATTAAAATTATATTAGAAGTTTGTTGTTGTTAACGCCGTCGAGTTGATTCTGACTCCTAGCGACCCTGTGTACGGCAGAGCAGAACCCTGCCTGGGCTTTTAGTACCGTCCTCTCACCCTCCAGCGCCAAATCAGACAATGCGCCCCTGCTATTCACAGGGCTTGCACGGACAACTTTTTCAGAAGTGGGTGGCCGGGTCCTTCTTCCTAGTCTGTCTTAGTCCGGAGGCTCTGCTGAAACCTGTCCACCACGGGTGACCCTGCTGGTATTTGAAATACTGGTGGCATAGCTTTCAGCATCACAGCAACACGCAGCTGCCACAGGATGACAACCAAGAGACAGGTGGTATAACCCAGGCCACCTCAGTGAAAGCGCTGAATGTTAACCACAAGACCACTAGGGCTGGCATATTAAAAATAGTGAATGTTTATTCAGCACTTACTATAGGCACTGGGCCAAGTGCTTTAAATGTATTAAGTCATTTAATTCTTACAGTAATCAGAGTAAAGCTAAGTAACTTGCCCAAGGTTATGCCCCTGATAAGGGATAAAGCTCCAGAGCATATTGGCTCATTACAGATACAACTGCCCCAACCCCCCAAGCAAACTAAATTCTTTACTAATTGGACTGGTCTCTTTTCATCGCTTTAACTGTGCGATTCCTTCTGAGAAAAGTGAGAAAACTTAGAAGATTTTGCCTCTTCCTCTGAACTTAAACCTACTATTTACTTTCAAGCTCCCTTGGTATTTATCGCATTTTATATGACATTATAAGTGTGTTACGTCATTTATATGTGATTTATTATTTTAATGCTGTCTTCTTTCTCCAAATTGAGCAAACACAAAATCCACATTTATTTATTTCAAAATATATACAACATGCTCTCAAGACCCACTTCCATCCTGACACATTTGCACTTAAATCCAAACATTTGGAACACGATGTGGTGGATAATTATCATTTTCCAAAAACAAACACCATTTCATTTGGTTTGGGTTTACTGTGAATTTCAAGAAGTGTTCCCATCTTCAAGTCACCATTGCTAACCAAAAGGCACTGAGGATAGGTGAAGGGTAGGAAGTTAAAAATAAACAGAACTAAACTCTTCTAGCTGTCTAACCCTGAGCAGATTACTTAGCCTCTCTCTACCTCAGTTTCCTCATCTTTAAACTGAGGATAATAAATTGACTTGGTTGTTGTATGGATTAAATCAGTTCATTTATATAAAGCACATGGAACACTGCCTGGACCATAGTAAGTGCTCAGTAAGCATTAACTGCTTCTTCTTATTATTATCATTATGCAATCAAAACAATTAATAAAGTACACATTGTTAATTTTGTCATACGAGGCCATTTAATATACATTAAATTAACTTTTATGCTTTCTTATGACTATTATAATAAAACAATGACATACAAATTCATAATTTAAAAATACATGTTAGTATCTGAAAGTATTTAAAACTTTTTCAAAATGCAATGGCACAGCAAGTCACAGGCTGGTAGAAAATATTTGCAAAACATATATCTGATATATTATTTATAATATATACACTAGACTATATAAAATATACATATATATACACTAGACTATATAAACTATATATATATACACTAGACTATATAAACTATATATATAGACTATAGAAACTCTTATAACTCAATAAGAAGACAAACAACCCACCTGAAAATATGCAAGAGATTTGAACAGTCACATCACCAAAGAAGATATACAGATGACAAAGGAACATATGAAGAGATGTTCAACTTTCTTAGTCATTAGAAGAATGTAAATTAAAATCACAATGAGATTCCATGACAAATCCACTAGAATAGTTAAAATTAAAAAGACTGATATACCCAAGAATTGGTGAAGATGTGAAGAACTGGGACCCTAATAAATTGCTGGGAAGAATGCAAAACGGTGCAGCCACTTTGGAAAACAACTTGGCAGTGTCTCATAAAGTTAAACATACACTTGCCAAATGACACAGCACAGGGTGACCAACTGTCCTGGTTTACCCAGAACTGCCCGTGTTTAGCACTGGAAGTCCTGCATCCCGGAAAACTCCTCAGTCCTGGGCAAACCACGATGTTTCTTCCCCCTACCAGCAACCCCAATTCTAGCTATTTACCCAAAAGACATGAAACTATGTCCACACACAGACTTATACTCAGATGCTCACAGAAACTTTATCTGTAAAAGCTAAAAACTGGAAAAAAACAAATATCCATACATTGATGAATGGCTAAATAAATTGCGGCACATCCACACAATGGAATACTACTCAGCAATTGAAGAAATGATGTGCTGGATGAATCTCAAAATAATTACACTGAGTGAAAGCAGCCAGACACAAAAAGATTACGTACTGAACAATTCTATTTATATGACATTCAATAAAAGGCAATACTATATGATAGAAAGCAAATCAGTGGTTCCAGGGGCTGGGGGTGGGAAAAGAGGATCACAAAGAGGCATAAGGGAAATTTTGGGGGTGAAAGAAATGTTTCCATCGTGATTATGGTGGAGGTTACAGGGCTCTATACATTTGTCAGAACCATCAAATTGTACACTTAAAAGTGATGAATTTTACTATATGTAAGTTATACTTCAAAAAAGCTGTTTAAAAGAAACTAAAGGAATGGGGAAAAGGATACTATATTAATGCCAACATAAAACCAGTATGGCAACATATCAGACAAGATAGATTTTTTTAAAAATGCAATGGCAGAGAAACAAGAAAACTAAGTCAGTGCAGGTAGCCCATATAACAATTGTTTCTCAGTTTGGCATTTACAGCTGCTAGCATTTGAAGAACAGGAGCCAATTCTAACTGGAAAATGGGATGACGTTTGAGAAACAGTTCCTTTCATATATGGGCATATGAGAAGAATTGCTGTGCTGAGAAATATAGGTTAATTCAATCTGAACAGATTCCATGAAGCATTTGGGAGCATGGAAAGAATATTTTAAAAAAATACAGCAGCTTTGACTTTTAGCAATTTTTCTCCTCTCCATGAGACAATGAATCTTTTCATTTAGCTTTAGTAAGGGGGTCAAATTCTTCTGACCCTCTTAACTATGGGTTCTAAGCATCGCTGTTCCAAGTAAAGTGACGGGCGAGTAGAATCCCACCAGAGCCAACACGATGTGCTGTGGGCCTCAAGAGAAGAGGCCTGGCTCTATTAGGACACGTTGTGTGACCTCAGCTAGGTGACTTAACTCTCTGGGCTTTAATTAGTCAGCTGTAAAATGAAAGGCATGACCTGGAAGCAGTGTTTCTCAACCTAAACCAGACCACCGGCCAGGACGACCCTGCTATCCTGAAGAAGGTTGGGCATGACATCCTCCAGGGTGGTAAACCTGGCCTCCAGACAAGAAGAGAAAGGGAGTAGGGCATAAATATTTTTTACACGCCTACTATGGGCCAAGCAGCGAACTGTGCATTTTGCATATTATCATCTCATTTGATCCCTCCATTCATTCTGTGAGGTGGACGAGTTCCCAATTTTATGGATGAACACTAAGATTCACAGATGGAAAGACATTCTCAGGCCGGCCCCGTGGCTTAGCGGTTAAGTGCGCGCGCTCCGCTGCTGGCGGCCCGGGTTCGGATCCCGGGCGCACACCGACTCACCGCTTCTCTGGCCATGCTGACGCCACGTCCCACATACAGCAACTAGAAGGATGTGCAACTATGACATACAACTATCTACTGGGGTTTTGAGGGGAAAAAATAAATAAATAAAATCTTTAAAAAAAAAAAAAACACATTCTCCAAGGCCTCAGAGCTAGTGACGTGACAAAGCCAAGATTCTACCCCTGCCATCTCTCAGGCAGTCAGCCTACTGGTTAAAAAAGACATTTCACATCACTTCCTCAATTTTGAAAGTTCTTAGACATCAGATTTAATGGTTTTGTCCCTCAAAGTCCGCTCTGTCAGTATACCAAGCACGTATACGCACTGCTCCACGTGTTCACAGAGAATCACACGGTACTGGAGCTGCAGCAACCTCAGAGGCCATACCTTCCTGTCTCCCGCCTAATGCCAGGATCCCCATTTCCTGCAGGGCCAGCAAATGGGAACCCAACCTCTGCTAGGACTCAAGGCCATGATATTCAGGTGCCTCTAAATGTTCGACTGGCGTTCTCCTTGATGTTGATCTGACAGTGCCCGTCTGTGATTTCTACCCAGTGGCAAAGGCCTGCTTGCCAGCTCAGCCTGTCCAGACATGAACTCTTCTTCAAACTCGGTCCTTTCACAGTCAAGGTAACCCCATCCACTCAGCCACCCAGACGGGAAACTTGGAGCCAGCTTCCGTATCTTCCTTGCATCACTATCACATTTGTGAGTGGACAGACCCTGGCTCTCCTGCATCTGCACAGCTCCCCCGTCCAGCTCGCCCAACTGTTCCCACCACTGCAGCAATTCTCCATTCTCGCCATTTCTCACTCAGACTCTTCCAGGAACTTTGGAATTGCCCTCCTTGCCTTGGATCCTTCACCCTCTGGTCCTGTCCCTCTTCTGTTCAGAACCCATCTATGGCCTTATAGCACATTAACGTTCAAGCCCCTCCATGACTGACCACTGCCCACCCCTCCAACCATGGCAGTCCCACATTCACCCCAGACCTCCCACTGGTGCCTGAAGAACTCAGATTCTTATCATGGCTGGGTGCCTTCATCCATGCTGGTCTCTTGGCCTGGAAGGTCTACATTCTACATTAATCAAAATTGCATTCATTCCTCAAGGCTCAGCTCATATGTCACCCACTCTCTAAAATGTTCTCCAATTTTCCCAACAAGATTGACTTTTCCACACACCCCTGACAATGGGTTTGTTGTCTGCTCTAGCAGTTGGCTTCTTTTTCTTGCTATCGTATCTGCCTCCCTGCCTAGACTATGAGCTGTTCCTTGGGACCATAGAACAAGCTTTTTTTTATCATGATGTCTCTCTTGTCTCCTTCCCTTTCCATCCATACCAAGGTCACAGCCCTAGACCTAGCCCCTGTTCTCATCAGAAAGACCACAAAGTTCTTGGCAGAGACTGCTAGTTGTCCCCCAATATCTTCCTTCTCCTCCTTCCTTAGTAATAGGACCCCCACTTTTTAACTGAACACATGATGGACTGGAATAAAGACCACCAATCCCAATCCTCCCTTCTTCCCTGCCAGGTGACTACATGCTGGCCAGTGGGATGAAAGTGGACGTGGTGTGTACAACTTCTGAAAAGTGCCCTCAAAGGGAGACTGGGGGGGATGACCTCCGTGCTTTTTCCTTCCTGCTGTCCAGAATGAGGCCATCCTGGCTGGAGACCCAACAGTCATTTTGAACCACGAGGCACCATGGAAGTGGAAGCCGTGCTGCATGGTCAAAGCAACGAGGCACGGGACTGTGGGCCCCTGATCCCAGTCTCGCTTTGGACTCACTGCCTCCAGCCTTCCTGAACACAGACAGAAATAAACTTCCTTCTTTAAGCCATTGTTATTTCCGTTTTTTCTATAAACTGCAGTTGGACCTAATCCTAAGTAGGAGACCATTTCTAACTCTCTCCTATTGAATCCTATGGCACCAGTGCTGAATTCAGTCTTCCCAACACAATATCACGCTTATTATGCTCCTGCTCAAAAACTCGCAGTGACTTCCACATACCAATAGGATAAAATCTAGATTCCTTAGCTTTGCATTCAAAGTCCCATAATCTGAGCCTGTGTTATAATGCTAACCTCAACAACTCCCCCATTCCACCCCGCTAACACACACATACACACACACACACACACACACACACACACAATCATTAACCTTCCATTCCCGCTAGGTAGCTCCACACGCTGTCTCTTACTCTCTGCTGGTTGGATTGAGGTTATGACAACTGAGATATGGGTAGGTAGTCACTCTCTTTCAAAATGAAGTGTGAGTGGAGACACCTAAATGACTTTGTTTTGTTCTTTTTTTTGGTGAGGAAGATTGGCCCTGAGCTAACATCTGTTGCCAATCTTCCTCTTTTTGCTTGAGGAAGACTGTCTCTGAGCTAACATCCATGCCAATCTTCCTCTATTTTGTTGGTGGGACACCTCCACAGTATGGCTTGATGAGCAGTGCATAGGTCCGCATCTGGGATCCAAACCCGCGAACCCTGGGCCGCCAAAGCGGAGGGCACAAACTCAACACTACATCACCGGGCCGGCCCCCTAAATGACTTTTAACAATGGAACAGCTCCGTTGTGGAGGGGTCACACAATACGATATTATACAGCAATAGAAAAGAATGGATTACGGCTTCAGGCAATAGCATCATAAATTTACAAATATAACATTGAACAAAATAAAATTCAAAAATGGACAAAACTAATCTACAATCATACGAATCAGGATAGTGGTCACACTTGGGGTATCAGGGCAGAGAAGGAGGCTTGGGGGGTTCCTGGGGTGCTGGAAATGGTCTGCTGATTAATCAGAATGCTGGTTACACATTCATGAAAAATAAGCCAGCTGCACCCCTGACTTCTGCACTTTTCTGTATGTGTACTTTAATAAAAAGTTTACTTAAAAAACAGGCAAAACTAATCTACGCTGATAGAAGTTAGAACGGTAGTTACCTTCAGGGGGAGGTGATAATTAGGAATCCAAGAGGGGCTTCTGGGGTGCCTTCTGGGAGGCAGTTACATGACAGTGTTCACTTTGCAAAATTCCACTGAACTATTCCCTTATGGCTTGTGCATCTTTTTATATGTTCCTTTGATAAAAAAATTTACGTAACAAATGAAGTGTGCACTACTACTGCTGCCTCCTTTGCTCTCAGATCATGCCACGGACAAAGGGATTCAGAGAGATGGGAGCTGCAGCAGGGATTCTGGAGAGAGTTTAACAGGTGTTCTCTCTTGAGGGGGCCATTATGCACATTCTGGAAGGGGATGTTAATAAGAATGAGTCTGCACAGCTAGCCCTAATTTGAAACTCCTTCTCAAGCCATGTGGTGGGCAGAATAATGGTCCCCCAAAGAGGCCCATGTCCTAATCCCTAGAACCTGTGAATATGTTGTTATATAGCAAAGGGGAATTGTGGTTGCTAATCAGCTGACCTTAAAAATTATCCAGGTGAGCCCAGTGTTATCACAAGGGTCCTTAAAAGAAGAAGAGGGAAGCAGCTTGAGAAGGACTCAACCTGACACTGTTGGCTTTGAAGATGGAAGGAGGCAACTAGCCAAGCAATGAGGCAAGACTCTAGAAGCTGGTAAAGGCAAGGAAACGGATTCTCCCCTAGAGCCTCCAGAAGGAATACTAACACACTGCTAACGCCTTGATTTTAGCGCAGCGAAAATCATTTCAGAGTTCTGACTTCTGGAACTGTCAACTTGCATTGTTTTAAGTCACTAAGTTTGTGGTAACATTACAGTAGCAGTAGGAATCTAATACAGACGCTGTCTGGGACTCTCAGGGAGGGCAAACACCATTAGGCGGTGATTTTCTTAGAGGAGGCCTTGGGGATGAGGGCATTCTTTGCATTTCCTTGGAAATGGAGGAGGGGGAGGAGCTAGAAAATTTAGAGCTAAAAAAATCAGCAAATGCTATTGCTGGGAAAAGGAGAGCATTCTGTGGGGTTAGGGTCAAAAGTTCAGGGTTAATCAAAGAAAGGGAGAAAGCCTGCAAAGCAGTAACTTCGGAATGGAGTTTGAAGAAATCCAGGGCCTACAAAAGATTTGATCCACAGCCTTGACCCTTCTGTTCTTGAGTTTCCCATCTCTAAGTCAAGTGAACAAACTCACCTAACTGGGTAGGTGTAGGGATAAGCCCTAAACAGAAGTGAGCTTTACATTATTTTCTCTAATTTACATCATCTTCTTCATGATCTACACTATTTTCTCGAATAACGACTGTGGTAGGCAGAATAATGTCCCCCCAAAGATGTCCCTGGCCCAGAATCTGTGAATATGTTACCTTACATGGCAAAAGGGACTTTGCGGATATAATTAAGGATCTTGAGATGGAGAAATTACCCTGGATTATCCACAACGGTCTTTATAAGAGGGAGAAGAAAGGGAGAGGGCGGTTGGGGGAGGAGAGGGGAAGGAGGAGGGGGAGGGGGAGATTGGAACATGCTATGCTTTGAAGACGGAACAAGGGACCAGCAACCAAGAAACACAGGCAGCTTTTAGAAGCCAGAAAAGGCAAGAGAACAGATTTTTTCCCTAGAGCCTCCAGAAGGCGCCTGGCCGACACTGACTTTAGCCCAGCAAGACCTATTTCAGACTTCTGACCTCCAGAACGGCACGATAATAAATGTGTTGTTTTAAGCACTAAGTTTGTGGTAATTTGTTACATCAGCAATAGGAAACTAATACAGTAACCTAAAATAGCAATGGGGTATTCCAATGGGAGTAAGCCACCCTCTCCAACGGTAGATAAAGTTCCTCTGACAATACTCGTAGAAGAACTTCCCAAAAATGTTAGCTAGTCCACCTGCTCAGCCACTGACTTTACATGCAAGTTTTTTTCTGTAAAAATTTCAGTTTCAACCAACTCACTTTGAGCATTACTACATCCTACACATTGGTGGATTAATTAACATTAATTATCTCATTAACCCTTACAACAACACCATAACACAAATAGTATCATGCCCATTTGATGAATGATATAACCGAGGCTCAGATAATACTAGCAATAAGTATAGCTAATAAATATTGAGCACTTACTCTGAGCCAGGCACTGTATTAAGCACTTCATGTGTGTTAACTAATTTAATTCTCCCAACAATCTCATTCCCCATTTACAGAGAAGGAAACTGAGGCACAGAGAGTCTAAGTAACTTTAAAGGTGGTGAGGGGAGGGCTGGGACTAGAATCCAGGTCCTTCAGGTACCAAGATCAGTATGCTCCGGGTTGTACCCTCACTACTCATCACTGTCATCGTCATTACCACCAATTACTGATAACAGCGAGCCTCTGGAATCCAGCCCAGCCCTGCCTTTCTCTCTGAGCCCCATTCAGGGTCCTGCAGGGTGAGGCAGTGGTGGCTGTCTGCCGAGCCACACAGCAGGGTTCAAGGATGACCTCATGGGCTGGAGCTCCAAGCGGCAACTGGTTCCTTGGCAGGGCCTCCCTGGCACCGTTTACTAGCAACAGTGACGACATGCTCCACTCTCAACTTGGCACTTCAGCCTCCCTCTCCCCTGACCCTCCTGAGTTATTCCCACATGCACATTCAACAGGGGAGCCCTCCTGAGCGAGTCCCTAAAGATGGCAAGTCCCTCAAATGCACGTGCTACAGCGCAGAGGGCCGTGAGTCCTGGAAAAGCACTAGAGACTTTTTCGCCCAGTTGGCTGGTCTTAAACTCAACTCCTCACCCCTGGGTTCTAGCATCTTCTCTCTCACTGCCCGCCCAGCTTCATGCATTTACACCCATCACACCCTCTTCAGCCTGCTTTTCCTGAGGCCTCAGCCTGTCTCTACCCCTTTCTCCATCCCCACCCCTGCCTCACCCCTTGCTTTCTCTTAGACACAAACCAGAGCTGTTTCTAGGCAAACTGTGGGATTTCTTTCTAGAATCTCCAATGACCCTCTTATTCCTTCTTTATCTTTCAAGAAGCAATCATCTATTTCCTCTTCTTTAAATCTTAGGCCTCATTTCAACTACCTCTTGCTAAACAGAGATATATGGTGTTTGCTGGTGAGACCATAGGGCATGACAACCATCTGAGGGTATCTCAGAGGTGGACTCTGCTATGGCACCTCCAGCGAGTGAGCTCAGGCCTCGGTGGCTCCAGTTTGCCTGGGCCTGGACTCAAGGAGCAAGGAACGCTGGAGCCCTGATTTGCAGAAAAGAGAGGCCTGGCAACAAAGGGCCTGAGACTGAATTCTATTGCAGGAATAGAAGTATGGACAGATAGGCAAATAGAAGGTGAAGAGCCACAAGTATCTGCATTCCCAACAGGGGATTCTAAGGGACCGAGCTTCAGAAGCTGAGAGGAAACTTTCCAGACTATAAAGCCATCTCCACATGGTTTTATGAGGCTGTCCCTTTGAAGCAGGCAGGGAGAACCGTGCAGCAGTGGACTCCAGAATGCGAAACTCCAGTTAAATACATGTGGATTTTCTGCCATCCTCACCAATCTATCACAGATCTCAGGAAGATGCTCTCTTCCTGAGTTGGAGAGAAGGTGACTGCTCATAGGAACTCCTTGCTTTTTCTGGAAAGACAGGTGATGGAGCCCCTCACCTAACCTAAGGTTGTGCCTGGAACTGTTCTAAGGACTTTTCCCGTAATATCTCATTTAATCCTCACAGCCCTGTAGGTATTATCACCCCAGGTAGAAGATGAGGAAACAGGCATAGAATAGTCGGGTAACTCCAAGGTTACCAACCTAGCAGCTTCACAGGCAGGGTTTGAACCTGGGCAAGCCAACCCGAGTCTCTGCTCTTGACCACGCCCCCCCCCCCCCCCCCCGGGAGCCTCTTGACTGTCCCGACTGCCCCGCTCCTGGAAGGCCGATTAAATGCACTCGGTGCAGACGCATCCTGGCTCCCAGATTTATGACAGTTTGGAACTTGGTCAGTTGGGTTTGCTCAGGGCGGGGGTGTGTGTTCCTGAAGAGCTACCTCTCCGTGCGTCCTGTCCTGAAGACCTTAACGAGAAAGGGCCCCTATTTTTCTGTTCTCTCCCCAAACTGTCCTCGGGCTGGGGTTTCTAGCAACTACCACAAAATGCGCTCCCCTGTCTCTCCTTTCTCCACAACGTAGGGAAGCTGGATCTTAGCTCCCATAGAGAACCAAGAACAAAATCCAGATACACGGGCATTAGAATACCAGCCGACCAAGAGGAGGAATTGGAATCAATCCGCCTCTCCTGTGAAATAGGAATCACAGCGGATGCCCACTCAACAAGTCTCCCTTTCCCCAGGTCGGTGGAGACCGGGTCTGGGCGGCCCTGTGGCGGGGCACAGCGCCCCCACGGGGCACTCGGGGTCGCTGCTGCGCTGTGCGCCCCGCGCGGGGAGCGCGCCCAGTTCGCCCGGAGGGGTGGCCTGACTTCTCCCGGCGGTGGGGTCCGGGCAGCGCCGTGCCCCCTCTCCCACTCTCCACGGGGGATCGGGGGCGACGGGGCCCCGGGGCGGGAGCGGACGACCGGCGTTCGGGGCCGCGCGGAGCCGCAGGGGTTGGGGCGCAGGCCTGGGGGAGCGCCCTCGTGCGTGGGTTAGCCCAAGCTCTGCAGGTCTGTCAGTCTGCCTGTCGGTCAGTGGGTCGGTCTGTCTGCGCCTCGGGGCAGCGGGGCCGTGCAGAGCCCCAGGGACAGCGCGTCCCGCTCACCTGCAGCCGCCGCCGCCGCCTGGGAAGAAGCAAGGCAGGGGCGCAGCCGGCCGGGTCTTCCTCGTTGGCCTCCTCGCCGCTCGGAGAGCCGCGGCTCTCCTCGGGGAATCGCTCGTGGGAGCCGGGGAAGAAGCCTGAGCCGCTGCCGCTGTCTCCTCCTTCGCCGCCTCCTCCAAGTCGCATCCCAGAGCGCTCGCCTCGTTCGCTGGCTGCCTGGGAGGCTCTGGGCCAGGGCGGGAGGGTGGCGGGGGAGGCGGCGCCGCGGCGAGGGTGGGGAGCGGGCCGGGCGGAAGGAGGGGTGTCCTGTTTGGGGATGGGGAAGGCGCGGAGAGGGAGCGGCCCCACCCTGCAGGCAGCCCCGGGAGCTGGGCACCCTGGCCGTGTGCCCTGCCTGCTGCCACCTCGCTCCACTCGATAGGTCTGCAAGCCCAGGCAGGGGTCGGACTCCAGGGGTCCGGTGCCTTAGGTTCAGAACAACAGGGAGCTTTGCTGGCTTGGCGGAGGGGTGGGGAGAGGAAGAAGAGCATCTCCTGGGGGCAAGGGAGGCGTGACAGGGGTCCTGTATCCTGAATCTTGGGGTCATGATCTGCAGGGGGCATCCATCAGTGACGATGATGAAGAAATAAGTGGTGAGAATTGGGATAATTGGTGACAAGTGCCAGCAGCTGACTTGGCAGTGCCCAGAACACCCCACCAGTGCCAAATCATATTAACAGAGCCTCCACTGGCCAGGTACCAGGCCCCGGCGTGAGGAGGGGAGCAGGATGCCAGGACAGAAAGGAAACAGAGTTCCTACCCGGAAGGAGCAGAGAAAGTCTAGTTCAGACAAGACTTTTGAAATTATGGGCAAAGACATTTGCAACTTTGTCAAGTGGGAGAACATGACCTTAGAGGTCCCCAGGGAACTTTGGAGGAATACGGAAGACAGGATTGGTCAGTGGCAGGGAAAGGGCCTGGCATGCCTCTCTACCAGCGCTCCCTGCTCCTGGCTGGCTGGGCTGAGTGAGCTCTGTACAATAGGCCAGGACACCTCCTAATAATGGCTCCAAAATTCTATCCCCAAACCACTAACTCAGTGCATCCAGTTCAGGTTTTAACAAGCTAAGGGGCAGAGGCAGCAGCAGAACAAGTTTCAAAATCTCTGGATGTGCCCGAGTCCGATAATTTAAGTGCTCTTGGCTGCCTTTACTCCTAACCATCACTCCTATTTGATGATAGAGTTGGTCTGAAATATGAGTAAACACCATGTACAATATCAGTTCTTCAGAAAAGCTCCAGGAGTGAGTAAGTAAAAGTCCAGCCATAGGGGGCGGCCCGTGGCTTAGCGGTTAAGTGAGCGCACTCCGCTACTGGCGACCCGGGTTCGGATCCCGGGCGGGCACTGAGGCACCACTTCTCCGGCCATGCTGAGGCGGCGTCCCACATACAGCAACTAGAAGGATGTGCAACTGTGACATACAACTATCTACTGGGGCTTTGGGGAAAACAAGGAGGAGGACTGGTAATAGATGTTAGCTCAGAGCTGGTCTTCCTCAGCAAAGAGAGGAGGATTGGCATGGATGTTAGCTCAGGGCTGATCTTCCTAGCAAAAAAAAAAAAAAAAAATTCCAGCCATAAAGCAAGGGGTTAACATTATTCAAGCCATCAAGGCAACTCAGTGGTACCATAATGCCACGAAAGAATCCTGGATTTATGTTCCCTTGTTCTATTACCCTGCACCTTAGGCCCACTGGGCTCTCTTGGCTGCCTGCACTGATCAGAAATAGTTTCTTTGTATGTCTTTGGGAGGAGGTAGGTGGAGGTCAGAAGGCAGAGGAAAGTCTTCAGGAAATGTCTGGTCTCTGAAGTCTTGGATCCCACAAATGAAAATTCTTCCTGAGTCTGGGCCAATAAAAATCCCCTAGGAGCTGGGGAAGTTAAGTTGCAGTTTATGGAAACTTAGACTTAAAATGTGTTGCCTTATTCCAAGACACCAGTATGATCCAGTAATTTACCAGGAAAACAATAGCAATTCCAAAATCCTCCCAAATTTTAAGGAATTGTAATTTAGTAACTGATTCCAGTGACTCTGGTGTTTGCTAACTGAAATGGGTGTTTCTCCCCAAGGAGTTCTTTCAGAATTCTTCAGAATAGGAAATCTTGGCACGAAGCACGCCTGGGCCCAAGTCAAATAGGTCAATGAGTTGTTCTACCTTGTGGAATGATCTTCAGGTCTACTAGAAAAGAATGAAGAAAAAGTGAGCTCAGTGTCCTGAAATATCAAGTCAGAAAAAACAATGCCTTGCTTTCTTGGTTGTCTTTGGGTGAATGCAAGTTGATAATAATAAAGGCTGCTGGGGAAAGCCCAAATTTGCCTTTTCTGCCAGAGGTCCTGCTACCGGCTTAGTGTAGAGAGAATCTTATTCAGAAGTGTAAGGCTAAAATTTTCAGTTGTCATTTGGGCACTCAGGCAAGGAGACAAGAATTAGGGTGTGTAGTGTCTGAGAGTTCGAGAGTTAGTTGGAATTGATAACTTTAATTACACTTTGGTAGCTATACTGGGTTCAACTCTCAGTTCTCTATCTTCACATGGGGTCTATTGTGGAGTAAGGATTTGGAGGTGGGGGGTAGGGGAATCATTTGATCCAGGCCTCACATTCATGAATAGCCTCAAATATAGACTTTTGACATAAGCGTTCATTTGTTCCTTGTAAACATTAGAACTTTTGTTTTGTTTTGTTTTGTTTTACATTACAATCTTTCCTATTTGGGACCCAGTTATCTGGCCTCGAGGGCAGATTGAAATGAGACTATCAAACAGAAAGAGGATCAGAGTATAAGGAAATCAAAGAGCCGACAGGTTGGCTCACAGACCCATAGCCTAAAATAAATATTGTACTGAATGGGCGAGCCCCATGTAAAGTGTTGGAGCTCTTCCCCCTCTCACTCAAGTAGAAGGGCAGGATGTCCCACCTGGGAGAGGAGACATCACCACTTTGGGCCAGCTGCCAATTGGTTGGACCTGGAGATATGGGGTTGACAGGGGAGCATTGAAAGGCAGTGGCTGGGTTTCCACTCCAGCCCAGAGTGGGGAACCCTCCTAGCTGGAGCAGTGCTCCCTTGTGGATGCCTCATCAACATGGACAGCTGTTTCCATGTCCAGAGAGTCCCCCTGAGGACAGGCTGGCTGATGGCACCATTTCCCAGGTGAAATGATTTCTAAATAAATGTATCATCCCACTTTGGAAAGAGGATGAAAGTGATCAGGAAGAAACTATAGCAAGCCAAAAATTTGTTCAGGAAAACAATAAGCAATTCAAAGAGGACTCAAATGTTTTTATGTGTTCTTGAACTTGGACCATTTTTTCCTCAGGGCAGGGACCAGGCCTTCGGCTTGTTGACAGATTTTCCCCTATGCCGTGCTGTGGAAGGGACTGGGCTGCTGTGGCTTTAACTTGCAGTTTAGAGTCTTGTAGTATTTATGGAATCAGGTTGATGAGGCTACCTATCAAGAATGAGATCATAGGGTGGAGTGAGGAGCTTTAAAGTATAGGCAAGAGTGGGTGGAAATCTCCCTTGTTTTCTTGGATATTGACAAGGCTGAAACACTGCCTGTCTCCCTGGAGACTAGTTTCCACTTTTGAAGTAGAGGATGGACCTGCTATGTGTGGAAGCATCACTCAGCAACACAGATGGCTGTTTCTTTTATCCGTAAACCTAGGAATTGGCACAAACTGGTCTGCCGTTAGAAGCCAATAGCCTCATTCCTGTGACACTCAGCTAACTACCTTCCCACAAGGCCATTAATGATTCTATGTCTGCGTCGGTTGCCTGCTGTTAAATCAGATTGCAAGATACTTGGGCAATGAGTATGTGTATCTGTCCTATAAAATCCTCTAGCATGCTGGCAGAGCTCAATAAATGGTGACTCAAGAATAACAAAAATGTCAAAAGTCAGGACTTTTCCACGTTCTCTCTTGCTGAAGAATATGACTGGGACATTGTTATTATGAGGGTCCAACAGAAGGGGGAACACTACAAATGGTCCAATGGAAAGAATAAGGCAATGAACTGCTAAGAGCCACAATAAATCATAAGATGGAGAAAAATAAGATGTAGTGCAATAAAATGAACAATCTCGTTGGTAGAGCAGTCTCTGAAAAGAAGCAATGGAAATGTCTTGACTCGTTTAAAACAAGAATTGACAAAGCAATTCCCAAGTATGGAAAGTGCCAGAACATTACTGGCTTCATGTACACTATCTGTGAATAAAAAGATGTTGAGAAGAGGATGCAATAGCCAAAGTTTTAAAGAGTTGAAAGTTTCTTTTAGTTAGAGCAAAATTTCTAAGACAGCTCAGCATCCCCAGCCAGGCCTAATGAGAAGGCACTGACGAGCGCTGCTTCACCTTTAGCTCCAGCCTACACAGAATATTTGCAAGTCAATTAATCTAATACACCATATCAACAGAATAAAGGACAAAAACCACATGATCTTCTTAACAGATGCAAAAAAGCATCTGACGAAATTCAACACTCCTTCCTGCTGGAAACACTCAACAAACTAAAAGTATAAGGGGACTTCCTCAAACTGATAAAGAGCATCTACAAAAAACCCACAACTAACATCATACTAATGGTGGAAGACTGAGAGCTTTCCCTCTAGGATCAGGGACAAGACAAAAATGTCCTCTCTCAACGCTTCTATTCAACATTGTACTAGAAGTGCTAGGCAAGGCAAGAAAATGAAATAAAAGGCATCCAGATTGTTAAGAAAGAACTAAAACTATCTCTATTTGCAGAAGATATGATCTAGTAGATGGTAATCCCAAGGAATCTACTAAAAAAACTATTAGAACTCGTAAATTATTTTAGCAAGATTGCAGGATACAAGATCAATAGACAAAAATCAACTGTATTTCTATACAATCTGAAAATGAAATTAAGAAAATTCCATTGATAATAGCATCAAAAAGAATAAATTGCTTAGAAAAAAATTTAACAAAAGATGTACAAACCCTCTACTCTGAAAACTACAGAACATTGTTGAAAGAAATTGAAGGAGATCTAATAATTTTATTTTTTTAATTTTTTCCCCCAAAGCCCCAGCAGATAGTTGTATGTCATAGCTGCACATCCTTCTAGTTGCTGTATGTGGGACGCGGCCTCAGCATGGCCAGAGAAGCGGTGCGTCAGTGCACGCCCGGGATCTGAACCCGGGCCGCCAGCAGTGGAGCACGCGCACTTAACCGCTAAGCCACGGGGCCGGCCGGAAGGAGATCTAAATAAATGGAAAGACATTCCATATTCATAGATTGGAAGACAATTTTGTTCAGATGGCAATGCTCCCTTAATTGGATCCCTACAGAATCCACACAATCCCTATCAAAATCCCAGCTGGCTTCTTTGCAGAAATTACCAAGCTGATGCTCAAGTTCGTATGGAAATTCAAGGGACCCAGAGGAGACAAAACAATCTTGAAAAAGAACAAAGTTGGAGGACTCACACTTCCTAATTTCAAAACTTACTACAAAGCTACAGTAATCAAGACAGTGTGGTACCTGCATAAAGATAGACATATAATTCAATGGAATAGAATTGAGAGTTCAGAAATAAACCCACATTTACAGTTAGTTTATTTTCAACAAAGGTGTTAAGACCATCCAATGGGGGAAAGAATTTCAACAAGTGGTGCTGGGACAACTAGACAGGCACATGGAAAAGAATTCAGTTGGATCCACACTTCATACCACATACAAAAATTAATTCAAAATAGATCAAACACCTTAATGTAAGAGCTAAGGCTATTAACCTCTTAGAAGAAAACATAGAAGTAAATCTTCATGACCTTGGATTAGGCAGTAGTTTCTCAGATATGACTCCAAAAGCACAAATGACAAAAGAAAAATAGATAAGTTGGAGTTCATCAAAATTAAAACTTTTGTGCTTCAATGGACACCATAAAGAAAAGACAATCCATAGAATGGGGGAGAATTTTTGAAAATCATAGATATATCTTATTTTGGCAAATAAGAGACTTGTATCTAGAATATATAAAGGACTCATAATTCAATAATAAAAAGACAACCCAATTAATAAATGGGCAAAGTTTCTAAATAGGAATTTCTCCAAAGAAGATATACAGATGGTCAATAAGCAAGTGAAAAGATGCTCAATATCATTCACCATCAGAGAAATGCAAATCAAAACCACAAAACATCGCTTCACACCCACTAGGATGACTATAAAAAAAAAGACAGGCAATAACAAGTGTTGGCAAGGATGTGGAGAATTTGGAACCCTCGTACATTGCTAGTGGGAATGTAAAATGGTGCAGCCACTGTGGAAAACAGTTTGGCACCTCCTTAAAAAGTTAGACATATAATTATCATATGACTCAGCAATTCCATTCCTAGGTATACACCCAAGAGAAGTGAAAACATATGCTTACACAAAAACTTGTACACAAACGTTGATTGCAACATTTTGTATAATAGCCAAAAAGTGGAAACAACAACCCATGTGTTCACCAGCTGATGAATGGATAAGTAAAATGGAATACTATTTGGCAATAAAAAGGAATGAAATAGTGATTCATGCTACAAGATGGACAAACCTTGAAAACATGTGAAGTGAAAGAGCCGATCACCAAAGACCACATGTTGTATGATTGCATGTCCAGAATAGCCAAATCCATCAAGACAGAAAGTAAATCAGTGGTTGCTTCGAGCTGGGAAGGTTGGGGGGAAATGAGAGTGACTGTTTATGGGTACAGAGTTTCTTTTGGGGGTAATGAAAATGTTCTAAAATTAATTGTGATGGTTACACAGATCTGTGAATGATATTAAGAACCATTAAATTGTACACTTTAAATTGGTGAATTTTATGGTATGTGCATTACATCTTAATAAATTTGGGGTTTATGGGAAGAGGGCAGCTTTTAATTCTGAGTCCTCGTGCAAACTTTTTAATCTCTTTTATTTTTTGTGTGTGTGTGTGAGGAAGATCAGCCCTGAGCTAACATCCATGCTAATCCTCCTCTTTTTGCTGAGGAAGACCAGCTCTGAACTAACATCTATTGCCAATCCTCCTCCTTTTTTTGCCCCCAAAGCCCCAGTAGATAGTTGTACGTCATAGCTGCACACCCTTCTAGTTGCTGTATGTGGGACGTGGCCTCAGCATGGCCAGAGAAGTGGTGCGTCGGTGCGCGCCTGGGATCCAAACCCGGCCGCCAGTATCGGGGCGCACGCACTTAACCGCTAAGCCACGGAGCTGGCCCTTTAATCTCTTTTTGAAGTGGACGTTTCTTCCTCATTTGCACACCTCCTTTGAGTGCTGTTTTCCTGGAACCAAGTCCCTCACAAGGGGGCAGGAATAGCTTCTTGCTCCACTCCTCAGCTTCTGCTCCTGGGCTTTTGCATACCTTTTCTGGAGTTTGCACTCCCTCCTCTGACTACTGCTTTACACTGCAGGACTTGCCTGCTGGTGGGGAGTTCTCTAGGTACAAATGTCTATGGTCCCCACCACAGGGGATGTCACATGGCTTTATTATTAGAATCTTGTGCTATTCTTGTAAAGGATGCAAGACAAACATGTTCTATCACACATAGTCTTTCAGGGCTTGTGTTTACCCCTGTGCCCAGGAAGTGGGTGAACACATTGCTGTACTTCATAGCTGTTCAGAATTTTCCCCCATGTACCCAAGGCCTCAGAATTCCGTAAGATTTTGGATTTGGTCATGGATTGCTTT
Organism: Diceros bicornis minor; assembly: GCF_020826845.1. NCBI lineage: Eukaryota > Metazoa > Chordata > Mammalia > Perissodactyla > Rhinocerotidae > Diceros > Diceros bicornis. The sequence continues at coordinate 16,792,104 of NC_080760.1, read as the reverse complement.
AACAATACAGAGATCTCCTAGGAAAGGGAAAAGAGAAGGTTCATAGGGAGAGACACATCTAGTGATTTAATTCTCCATTCAGAGCACCACCAAATTAAGTTCACATGAAAGGACCTTGATCACAAGAATAGTAAGAGCTAAGAATGCCATTTCCTTTTGGTTTCAAATTGAAGCAGAGCATTAGCCAGCCTCCCCTCTGAGCCGTCCATTAAAGGATTAATCTTTCTTGAGATCAGTCCTTTTCTTACCAAGTCGCTGGTTTTGCCTATCACCTTTAGAACTTTCTTCTAGAAGTCAAGATGCGCCTCCTCCCCCTCCACAGTAAATACGATTCCAGCTGTGGCTTTAGAAGGGTTTGCTGGAGGAGTGGCCCTCCCTTGATTTCCTTGCACAGTGTAGGTCCACAGAAGCGAGACTGTTTTCCAGCGGGCTCATCTGTGAGAAGTCGTCTCTGTGGAGCTTGAGCCACACTGAGTTCTTCTTAAGAATGTGTCACAATCGCCACGGGTGGCGTTACAGGTGCTTTGAATTTCTCTCGTATGCTTATTTTATTTTTAGTCTGGTAACCATTTTTGAGTTCCTTCTGTTTGCCAGACAAGTGCCAGGCGCTGAGGACAGAACACTAAGGAACGCAGACACTGACTCTATGAGTGTCTAATCTACTAAGGAACCATAGATGGGAAAAGCAACAGGAACCAGAGAGCGTAAGCTGTGCCTTGATTGGGACGCTGGATATGCTAGGGGAGAACGTAAAACAAATACCTCCCAGACTAGTGGGTCATAGAAGGCTTCCAGAAGGAAGTGACTTTCAAGTTGAGGCCCAAAGGATGAATTATTGGCTTTATTTTTTATCTTTTCTTACAACACACAGTTACTGAACCAGGTTCGTTTTTGCCCGACACTGGGAAAGCCAAACACTGAGATGACGAGATTGCAGAGAGAAAGGGTTTTAATCACAAGGCAGCTAAGTGAGGAAAGGGGAGAAGGAGTCTCAAATCCGCCTCCTCGAAAATGGGGGCTCAGGGATGTTTATGGGGTAGGGTGCAATGTGATCTGAAATGTGGAGATAGATGATTGGAGGTGAGGAGAGGTGAGGTAATTGAGGATCTGCGCAAGTGCAGTCAGACTTCATGCCTCTTCATAGGACACATGTTCACAAAATGGTGGCATTAGCTTGACTTGAGGGTGTTTTTAGCCTCCTGAAACTTATCAGGCATCTGCACGGGCCCAGCTGATAGGTTGGTGGTCTCAACTGGCCTGAACTGGACAAGGGGGTCTTAATTCCTGAAAAACAGCTCAAATGCCCATTACCATGGTGACCCAGGGGCCAGGGAGATGTTATCTATAGGAACCTAGTGGGAGTCAGCATGTTGCCTAAACAGCACAGTTAACAATGGGTGGGCGAACAGCTAAAAGCTATAATCAGTAATTGCAAAAAAGAAAAAAAACTTTAGTTATTAGCTACCTAATCATCAATGGCTAACTGTTTATCAGTTTCAACACTCCTTATGTAATTTTTTAAAAGCCCACAAGTTTACAGTGTTTCCTGATGCCCAAGTCCTACCTGGATTCTCTATTCAGATGTTTAGGAAGTTAGCTTTCATGGACACAGATGATTTAGTGCATTAATGTCACCCAGCAGAAGAAAGCCTACAGCCGCCAGAGAAAGGAGTGCTCTATTCTGTCTTCATTTGATAGGTATGAAAATAGGCACAGTAATATAGGCTTTCTGGGGTAGGGGCAGGGAAGGAAGCTGAGTCTCAAGTCCCCTGACTTTCTCCAAGATCACGCAAACAAATTACATCGCTGTTCTACTTGCTTGTGTGCTAACCAAAGTTATGATGCTTGAAATCTTTTTTTTTTTAAAGATTTTATTTATTTATTTTTTCCCCCCAAAGCCCCAGTAGATAGTTGTATGTCATAGCTGCACATCCTTCTAGTTGCTATATGTGGGACACAGCCTCAGCATGGCCGGAGAAGCGGTGCGTCAGTGCACGCCCGGATCCAAACCCGGGCCGCCAGCAGCGGAGGGCGCACACCCAACCGCTAAGCCACGGTGCCGGCCCTGATGCTTAAAATCTTAATATGTAAGTTCTCCTCAACAAAGATAAATCAGTGCATTTTAAAATGGTAACTAATTTCCTTAAAAGGAAATTGCTCATTTAAAACAATTAACCACTCTAAAAGGCCCACCTCAGTTGAACTTCCTGCTTGAATAAAATTCTTTGTAATAAGAATTAAAAGCTGATATTTGCAGAGCATTTCCAGTTTAAAAAGGAAATTGACAGCTTTACAAACCTCAAGTTAAAGAGCAGCCTCAAGTTTACAAAGTTTGCATGGCTTTGCATGACTTGCTTCCCTCCTTGGGATGTATTAATTCAAATTAGTAGAAACAACCACTGTTAGTAAGAAGCAAGAAGTTATATATAGAATTCTGAAATTCTAGAAGTCTCAAAGATATGCAACACCCACTTAGATGGATTCAATTGGCATTTAAATCCTGGCTCTACTGTTCACTGTGTGACTTGGGACCAGTTCTTTTCCTTTAAAAGTCTCGGTTTCCTCAGCTGTAAAATGGAGCTGAAGAGTTAATATGTGTAAAATACTTAGCAGCATGGCTGGCACATAGGAAGCACTCAGTAAATGGTAAAAGTCATTCTACCTGATGAAAAGGTAGGAGCCACAGGGCTGGGGACTGATTAGATACGGGGAGAGGAAAAGGGACAAGGCAAAGAGGACCTATGATCTCAAGCTGGGATGACTGGAATGATGGGGACATCACGTAACAGATACACGAGTCAACAGGAGCAGATTCAGGGAAAGGGAGGGCAATTTTCCATTTGGGGCACAATGAATATGAAATGTCAAGAGGTCATCAAGATAGAGGAGACTGGGAGCATCAATAAAAGCAGGGTGAGCCATGATGATTTATTCAAGGGAACTATATGTAGGAAAGACGAATTTAATAAAAAACATCTACAGTTAAAAGAATTCAAGAAACATCCTGTGCAAGTAAAATAGTGAAATACAATAATTAAAAATACACTCCTTTAGCTAAAATGAATACTGGGTAAAAAGTGACATCACACAAAGGCCACCGCACTGGGTCAGAGGGGCGTCCCCACCAAGCAGGACACAGGGTCCTTTGTGCTGTTGCCGGTCATGCAGAGAACAGACCAATTGTTCCGGCTTCCCAGAACTGGGCTTCCTTGGGCGGAGAGACCGCAGGTGGAAGCCTCATCAGCTCTGAAGGCCTGGAGGGGACGCCCTGAGTTGAGGCTCCCGGGAATGCGGCAGCTGTCGTTGCGTATGACTTTTCAGTTTGCGTAGGCACAGCGGGAGCTGAGACGCCGCAGCGCCGGTGTGTGACTAGCAAGCAGCAGACAAGGTGATGACACATTCAATCCTAGCCTTTCCTGAGAGAAATGTGGCTTGAAGCCTCAATGCTGGCTGATCATGCCCAATCTACTCGGGGTCACGCAGTTCCTTTCCAAACCCTCTCTGCTGCATTGCAACAATATACCGTGGACATCGTGACATACACCAAGGAATATATATGTTATAATTTTATTTACTGAGTTAAAGAGGTTCCCATCTTAATAAGTTTACTTAAGAAGTAAAAACTGTTTGTACTGTTAATGACTTTTTTAAAAGCAGGCGTGCGTTAAGTTTTGGGATAAAAGAAACAAAACCTGAGTCCATTGTGCTGTTTTAAGCCAAACTCTTCCTTCTGAAGCAGCAGGTTTTTGCTAATTAGGATCACACTGATAGGTATGTAGTGCTCAGACTTGGGCTTTGATGTAACTTTTTCTGAGTTGGCCAAGCGATAGCTTCCCTCTCTGCTGTCTCCTTACTCGAGTCAGCAGAAGGCACGCGTGGGCTTCTGGACAGAAGGTTGCAGATCTGGCTGGCTTCCATGCAGCAGAGTCATTTGGCAGAAAACTTGGCTAGTGTGCAGAAACACTTTAAGTGAATTCCATGGGTGTGGAGACATCCTTGCAATGCCTCCTTTTTTCTTCCCTTTTAGAACATGTATCTGAGCTGCCAACAGCCCATTTTACACAGCCATAGGCACTATTTTTGATGCTCGTTAGGTCTGAAGGTGGGGAGCCCTGAAATGGCTTAGCCTGCACTTTACGCTGGCAGTCTTTATGCACGAGTTACTCTTTCAACACCTTGGCAAAGACAGCTGCCCTGTTCCCTCCAGAACATAAGCGACTGCCTATATGACCTGCAGCAATATTATTTAATGATATTTGTCAGTTTCCGGACTGGCTGCAAAAACTAACACATCTTTTAAAAAATGGAAATGTTTTTATAGTCTCATTAGTTTTCCTCCATCACAAAAGCTCAGTTTGCACAGCAAGATTTTTTCTCGAATGATGGATATTTCAAATACAATACATCCCTCTGGAGACTGAGAAAAGAACTTGAATGGTTACAGCCTATAACGACGGTCTACTGAGATCATCACTAAGGACTATTGATTAACGAGCTGAGGGTGGAGAGGAAAGAAGTCAAACGAGGTGTGGTTCGGTTAAGCAAACTGAACAAATATTTAGGGCCAGAACAGAGTTTAAAAAAACGGGGGGCAAGGGGCGGGCAGAAAGGATAGGAGGAGGAGAGTTGCTTGCATTTTCAGGGATAATAGGATAGGGTGGGGGCAGGGACAAGGGCATCAGACTCGGGAGTTGCCGCACATGTTACGCAGGAAGAAGGTGCAGGAAGGGGAGGGCTACTAAGTCTACTGGCCTTAGAACTCTTCCGTATGACTTGGCATTCTGGAAATCTGGCCAGCTTGTTCAACGGAAGCTCGGTTTCTAGGGTAGACAGACCACATCTAAGCCAAAAGGTGTAAGTTTTTCCCTTCCCTCTGCCCCAGCAAACAGACTTCAAACTCTCTCTCCTACATGGGCTGCTTATTGGTGGGTCCATTTGCACATCTCGTGGTGCTGGGCTGAATGCCCATGACTTTAAAATTAAGGCTTGGAGGGTCAAGATGAAAAATACTGAGGAGCTCCCATCAGTAAAGTGACCAAGAAGTATACAGGCATGGGAACAATTGAAGTAGTAGTTAGTGACTGTTCCAGTTTCTCTGTAGATAGAAAAATAGGAAAAAGGAGATTAAAGTGGGGTTTAAAATACATCTAAAAGAGAGATATTTATCTGAATTAGCAATGAGACAAAGACACAGTGAATTGCTGAGGCATGGAATGTGCTCTGCAGGGTCATTTTAATCACACATCGCAACCTCCCCACAGTGGAGGCTAGGTGATGACAATCTTTACTTTGTAGAGACAAATATGGAGGCAGCTTTAGGGCTTAGCCTGGGTTATGCTATTAGTCGAGAAAAGCCACCAACACCAGCACCATATGGGATCCCTGAGTATGATGTGATATCCCGGTGTCTGTGGTCCCATCTGAGTGTCACAGAACAAGATCCTCTCTGAAGACCCTGCATAGACTCAACATCAGCACTTCTCTCCCTTTGACCATGTGCCATTTCTCACACTGCAGAGATCACTAGGCAACGACCTGGAAGATCACAGGAAGTAACTGTGATGTCCTATGTGCCTTCCCCAGGGATCGGTGGGACTATCTGATAGGCCTTTTCCATCCCTAACAACCTTTAATGTGTTTAACTTACTGTGACTCTTATAGGCATAAAGCTTCAGGGAATAGAATTTCTTAGGTTGAGTATCAAGAATACTAATGAGATATACCAAAAGAAAGAACTGAAGCTGTTTCTCAAGAATAAAAATCCCCCCTCTCACCTTTCTTACTTTAACCTCCCTTGGAATGTAGAAAAATCTGAACTGCTTATTAAAAGTTCATAAAGCGATTATATGCAAAACAGCTGATCACACAGAGCTTGGCAGAGGCAGGGGTTAGGAATGTGGGAAGCTCAGGTCTGCTTGTCTCCGTTTCTTTTGGCTTAAGATGCTCTGATTTTATCAGCAGTGAAATATTAAAAAACACGTATGTGTGAAATAAGCCACAAGGCCTCCTCCTTAGGCCAAACCATGTGTGTCTGCTTGGGCACCTGTGGGCGAGAAGGGTCCCTTAGCACAATTACCAGAGTCAAAAGGTTATTTTCTTGGATGTGGGCAAATCTCACTTTAATTGCAAAAACCTTCATTTATAGCACATTCAATAATGGACAGGAGAGCTGTGGCTTTTGAACATATGAACATATAAGTCCTTGATATTCACATAGTCAAGATAAGGGCATTCCACAAGGAAAGCACCCCTCTCATTTTTCTGAAGACTCTTTTACATTTTAAAAGATGACTAGGCATACTTGGAAGTTCAAAATAGCAGGATGTGCCTTGCAGGGAGAGTAGAAAACCTTTTTTCATATTATTAGGCAAATACATATCAGCAATTCCACTTGACAAAGCGATATGGATGAATGTCCTCCTCAAATCAGGTGAGGCCAGAACACTTAGTGAAAGAGGGCCCTGGGTGGGTGGGAAACCAGGAGGAAGGGAGCACCCCATACCCTGCAGTGCCAATCAATCAGTCCACCCTCCAACAGAGACCAGACACGCCACGACCCAGACACAGGCGTTCAGAACAGCCATCGACAGTGACTGCTCTCACTGCCTGGGATTGTCCAAGGGTCTCAATTTAGCCTAGGGACAAAATCCTCGACCAGCAAATTCAAACCGTCATTCAATGTAAGTCATAAAGGATCTTAAGGAAAATCTTGTTTTATTTATACATAGGGACTCCTATTTACCTAATTAGAGCAATGATTACACAATTAACATTCCTGTTCTCGTAAGGGTTTCTTCTATACATTGGAACGGCTTAAGAAAAGCACTGTCTAATTTTTATTTTATTTTACACTTTCAAAGAGACAGAGGGAACAGAGAAAAAGTGTGACAAATTCCCCAACTCTGGGGCCCAGCAGGTATAAAACCAGATTCCTCTGGTGCAAAATTCATCCATATTTTGGGCGTTTCAATGCCTAGGGAAGACGAGGGAAGCCCACTACACCCACCCCTACAGAAAGAATTCTATGGTTAATCTATCACAGTGCTCTAGCTAAAGCATATGTTTAAAACTACAGAGGGTTTCAACTTAACATCTAAATTTTAAAACTGTAGCATTTCAGCAACAAATAAGCTCAGAGAGCTCATCTCAGAAGTGAAATTAAAGAACTATTGCTCCAATGTCTGAGAAGTCAAGTTGTGACTCTCCGCTTCACCCCCTTCAGGCTTAGGCAGACACGTAAGGTGGCGGCGGCTCCTTGGCAACGCCATTCACTGTGCCATCATCGTACGGGGGTAAGAGCACCTGAGGAGAAAAAGAGAAGACAAAGGTTAGTGTTTAAAGGTACCCATACATTCCCGAGTTTTAACTTCAATTGAACTTTTATGCAATTAACCCTTTTCCATAACCTGCACCCAATTTCAACTTTCCAGCAAGTGGACAGACTCTGGTGAGAGACTTTTTGAATCCTTAGAGAAGCAAATGGGAAGAGACTTTTGGCCCTTTCTGGTTTTTCCGAACCCTGTCCACATGTGCCTAGATGTCATGGCGCCCGGAAGGCCAGAGGGCTGTGTCTGTAGGACTAGGGAGGAGGCGGCGGTGGCTCTGAAGACGTGAAAAGGCTCCTGGGTGACGTGTACGTGTGCACACACAAATAGGGCAGGCACCTGAGGAACCGCTCACGGTGAGATCCAGGCGGCAGAGTGGAAAACACAAGGGCTTTGTGGCAACCTGGACTCTCCTGGCTCGGCCACATTCTATCAGCGTAGCCTTGGGTAAGTTACTTAACCTCAATTTCCACATCTGTAGAACAGGGATTCCTGTGAATTAGAGATCTATAAAATACTCAACCCACTGCTTGATGCACACCTGAAAAGGCAGATGTTACCTATAAATGGCTGGAGAGGAACAGACAAGCACACGCAGTAAGTTGACTGATAACCTCTCTGTTCACATTTCAAGTACAAAAACAATTGCTTGGAATTGTTTATGAACCATCAGCATAAGACAATGTTGGCTGATTTTGGCTTTCTTGGAGTAGAAAACAACACAGGGACTATCGACTCAATATGATTAGCCTTTATTCAGTCAACCAACATTTATGATGCACCTACTATGTGACAGGCATTGTGGGGACAATTAAAAGAGAGTTCTTGCCCTTAGGAATTCAGAGATGAGATGAACTAAAATCTTACCCACCTCAGGCGCTTTGTGGAAAGAGAAAGAATATTCACACACAAAACAGAACAAAACAAAACCACACTTGGTTACTTTTTCCATTATGGACATCACTTAAGTGGTAAATGTTTATCAATTTCATGAATTTTCATTATCTAATCCTTTAGCTCCTAGAGCGATGACACTTAAAATTTTATTTTTAAGGTTTTGTCATACCCTACTCCCACAACCACGAACACACACACACCCCCCTCTCTAATTCAACACACTTTACTATTTATTTTTCTCTTCTTCCAGTCTTGGGGGCTCCTGTTGGGCTAAAGCTGTCTTACTTAACCCCAGTGTTGGGCCCACTGTCTATTCTGTAGCAGGAACTCAGAGGAGGGTGGTGGAATAAATGACTGAGGTATCATTTAGGCTGGCCCTTGAGGAATCTGTATGGTTCCTCGGGTGGGGAAGTGGAGTCTGGCATTCTAGGCACAGGGCACCTGTAGTGGTTTGGGTCCAATCAGAAGACACAAACCACCCAGGAATTTGAACAGAGAAAGTTTAATAAAGAATTATTACGGGGCCAGCCCGGTGGCACAGAGGTGAAGTGCATGCACTCTGCTTTGGTGGCCCCGGGTTTGCCGGTTCGGATCCCGGGTGTGCACCAACGCACCACTTGTCAAGCCATGCTGTGGCGGCGTCCCACATAAAGTAGAGGAAGATAGGCACGATGCTAGACCAGGCCCAATCTTCCTCAGCAAAAAAAAAAAGGAGGATTGGCATGGGATGTTAGCTCAGGGCTGATCTTCACAGAAAAAAAAAGAATTATTAACAGGGGATTGGAGGGGAATTAGCTAGGAGGGGAGAAAAGAGAACTCTAATGGACATTAGTGCTGAGTGAGGGTACTCAAGGAAGGAACCAACACGAAAGGGGTTGCCTCCCCAAGGCTGGGAATCAGACATTGTTGGAGAGGGTATGGTTGAAACCCACTGGATGCTAGAGAAGTTTTCGGGGTTGCACAAAGCCAGAGCTGGTCCACGGTCAGGCTGGTGTGTAAAGAACCACCTGCTGCTAGAAGTGGTTCACGGGGAGGTGCCACTTGCTCTGGAAACTGCCAGAGAGCAGGGTGTGTGCCGGGAGGGCTGTCCTGAGGAGGAGGTGCTACTGCTGCTGTCCCACCCTCCCCCCCAGGGGACACTGGCTATAGGACCCAGACACCTGCATGTGCACACAGGAACCAGGGACAGAAAACCTCTTCTTCCTCCAGCGCCCTCTGTGGACAAGGCTTAACGGCGGGGCAGGTGCTAAAGGAGAAATATTCACAAGGCCCAGCTCCAATCAGGCTAAAAGGGGGCCTTTGGAGCCGCAAAGCCGTGAGTGGATAACTGGTACAGCACCAGAAAAGCGATGACAACAGGCCCGAGAACTGTTCCTGTCCGCCTGGCGGCCTCTGTTCCCAAAAGCGGTGGTGACATCGGGCCTGTGTCCTAAGTACTTCATACTTCAGGCGTTACCCAAGGGACAGTCGGGCAACGTTCAAGTGCTGCCGGTGCTGAAAGGGACAGGTGGACCCCTGATACGCTCTGTGCAGGACGCCAAGCCAAGGCAAGGACACATTCCCAATGTCCTCCCCACAAAAGGAAACCCTCTGCTCTTGCGTCCAACAAACCAGCACCTACTGAGCACTTAGTATGTAGAGGGCACTCGCCATTGGCAACACCTCACGTCTGTTAAAGGAGGTCACAGTCCAGAGGAGGCAGGGACAAGTGAAGCAGGTAAAACTGAGCACGATCAGTGTGCGGGTGTAGACAAGGTGTTAGAGAAGAACAGATGGGGAGAACTAATTTAGGCTGGGGGCGTCAAGGAAGGTCTCTCAGGAAGATAAGCAGTATCAGCAGACAGCGAAGAGGACGACACTGCAGGTAGACAGGGAAGAGCCTAGGCAAATGGAGGGAAGCTTGAAAGCAGAGCTCTCCCTGGGAACCGCGGGATTTGCAATGATGACTGCGTACTTCTGGGAGAATGCTGCAGAGAGGAGGCTGGCACTGACTAGGTGCCTCCAGAAACACAAAGGTGGGTTTGGAAGCAATTAACTGTTTTTCCAAGTTATTTCTTTTCCTTTTGTGTGTTAAGGAGATGTAACCACCAGCCATCCTGAAACTGACCAAGCCAGGTACTCAAGGGAGATGTAACCACTAGCCATCCTGAAACTGACCAAGCCTCACCACAAGAGCTATGCCCATGACCTTTGCCTTATCTTTAATGCAAAGATCTCTCCAGGAGGAGCTTAGGCCTTATTATGTGGAAGTATGTTCTCCAACTGAGCCTGTGCAAGCGAATACCCGCCTCTCCCTTTTGAATATTCATTCCCCAACCAAATAAAAGTTCCTGCTTTCCTTTGTTCGGGGATGCCGTGACTTTGGAAATGGATTCCTCATGGCCTCCTATTTGCTGCAAATACACTTTACTTTGAGAGACAACTTCCACTGGTGTAGGGTCTTATTTAACTCACCAGGCGGCGAGCCCACTTGGTTCAGTATCAAAGCTGGCAAGACAGGCAATCTCAGAGCCGGGAGAGAGCCTTGTGTACCACCTGAAGGAGCTTCATCCAGTATCTAGCTGCAGCATCTCCACTAGGAATCCTACAAGTCTCAGCTTGAGCTGAGGAAGAAAATGTACTCTCTACAGCAGAGTCACAGCTCTCCTCCGCGCCTGCATGTCTGACTAAAGACTGAGCTCCCAGCACGCACGTGTGAGCGCATTAGATACAATAACTTATAACCAATGGAAGCAGCTGTGATCAGCACTAGAAATATTGAATTTTACATGACTGAGCTTCAGCATTATGCTCCACAACCTCAATAAACAATTAGCTGATTCACATCTCCTTATCCTTAGAAAAATTATCCTAAAAGGCAGTGGAGTTACTTAAAAGGGAGTGAAATCAGCCATCATATCCAACTTACTTTTTTTCCTGAGCAAAATGCAATACTCCAATTCTACAAAATGTTCACAGAAGATTAAACACTAAATTTTCTTTAAAAAGAAAAAAAAAGTGCTGCAGATTTGCCTTTTTGTTTGTCAAAAACTTATTTTCACTTTCACATTAAGTTTGGTAGTTTGTCATTATTTCTTGCTATTTATTTTCAAATTTGTTTTAAAGTTTTATCTCACATCAGTATTTTAACATCCTCATGGCTTTTTCTCTCAAATATTCTATTGACTTGGACCCTTTACTCAAAGTCAAGATGCCTGGTGAAGAGTTTCTCCTTCACTAAGGTTTCTGACACTCACTCGTCTTCAGGGCCCTGTTACCACACACGAAATACTGACTAGAACATTCTTCACACGGCACTTCATGCTCCTGCACTACTTTCAGTGAGAAGTTCTCCAAATGAAATTGGTTTTAAATTCTGAAGGGACAGCATCATCTTTTTTATCTAAATGATGTTAATATTATCGATGATTTCAAGGGAGGGCTGGTGAAGTAAGGATGGCCGTCCTGTTTCTATTACATACAGTCTGTAAATACTGACTAAAAACACTTGCTATTGTCCTTTGTACCAAGATCAACGAAGTACTTAAAAATCTGAGAAAATAACGGTAGGGTCGATTAAGATAGAATATGCCAATTAAGATGCCATACAACAAAATTATTGAAAACTCAATTATTTTGACATTTTTAGAAGCTGGTATTTAGTTAAACCCAGTCTTTCACTTTAAAAAAATGTAATCATTCACAATGAATGACCAAAAAAATAATCTCTGATGACGAAGAATACAGGCCATGTCCTAATTCAATCTAAAGTCACTGCCTGGTAAACAGCAGCTACTCAATGAGCAGACGGACATAAATGTGTTACAAATCTCAACCATGGACCACTGTACTTCAAGCAAGATTCAATACAACTGGATTCTAATCCTAGTACAGTCCCTGGAAGTTTGTCTTCATAGGATCTCAACCAAAGAGCAACTGTATGTGATGGTGTAACTCTCTTCCACACAGATGGAAAAATCTCCCTTGACAATGACCCCAGAGGCATCTGTTCATTAGGGAGATTAGCGTTGATCTATAAATAGCGTCTCTTCAATTGGGAGTCAACGTGCTAGGTGACAGCGTGCTGGTGGGAAAGCAGCTCATCATTCATTTCAATTCACCTCAACAAATATTCAGTGTTACCAGGGGAGAAACTTCATTCTTCTTAGCTACATCAACATACAGAACAGTTGGAGGGAGATATAAATTAACATCAAAGGTTGCAAAATGTAACATCCTGGAAGAGAAATGATTCCAACTGACCATAAATCTATAAGTCATTAAAATTTGGGAAACTAATTCATTCCATTAAATATTAAGAAATGATAAAACGCTCAAGAGGAAAGAACTATTTATTGGTAAAAAATAGGAAATGTTTGGGTACTATGCTTAGAGTTGGACTTTTACTGTAATATTAATTGAGTTAAGCCATGAAAGGCTTATTCGGAATTCTAAATTGCCAGGATTACATTCCCAAAAGTATTATATATAAAAGTTACATAAATATCTTCAGACAGTCACAAAATTACAAGCCAAATTTTGAGTTTGTGCATTTATTTTCCTGGGGAGAGTGTTCAGAGCTTTCGTCAGATTCTCAAAGGACCATCTCTGGAGATTTGGGGGTCCAGGACTGGGGGCGGGGGTCAGTACAAGGCACAAGGTAAATTGCACCAGAAGTCTGTTTGCTGGCTCCCACATCCTAGGGTGAGGTAAGTTAAGATGAAATCAAGGCCCAGGGTGACGGCCGTGGGGCACCTTGTCTGCCCTGGAGCAGGAGGAGAAGCCCAGGAAACAAAGGAAACTGAGAGGTTACTTTATACAGTCAAACATTTGGAAAATAACATTAAAAGGTAACTGACAGATCCGATAGCCACATAGAAAAGATCAAGGCTAGGTAAAAGGTAAAAATGTTGGCAGCTGAAAAAACAAGGCAAATGTTTGCTTGGGAAAAACAGAAATCGTATAAGAAAAGGAATGCACAGGACAGAGCTCTGCACTGAACAACGTTCAGATACTCGCACAAAGTAAACAGTAACTGGTAACGTAGCCCGAAAATGTGATATGACCATACAAGGAAGATGAAGGCAGCGGAGGGCACGGGGAGGAGGAAAAGTTAAATCCTATTCAACAACAAGAAATCAGAAGATATCTCAAATTGATTGAAAAATTGATTGAAAAATTAGTAACGCAGACATTTTAAAATATGGAGGTAAACACTAGAAGAAACAAGCAAGAGCTGACAGTGTTTACTGCTGGGTGGAGAGTGGGCAAGAGAATGGCAGAAGGCAATTAAGAAATAAATCTTTCCAATATGATTTTTAGCTATGCACATGTAATACTGTGTTAAAATAAAAGTAATATCTTAAAAACAAAAGAATAGAGGCCAGCCTGGTGGTGCAGCGGTTAAGTGCGTGCGCACTGCTTCGGCAGCCCGGAGTTCAGAGGTTCGGATCCTGGGCGCGCACCTACGCACTGCTTGTCAAGCCATGCTTTGACGACGTCCCGTATAAAGTAGAGGCAGATCGGCATGGATGTTAGCTCAGGGCTGATCTTCCTCACATACACACACCAAAAAAAAAAAAGTTAAAAAAATAATAAAAAAATAAAAGAATAATCACGGCGGTTTGAAGGAGAGAGGAAGTCAACTTGTAACCTGAGGGTGGTGAGCAGGCCTGAGACCTCATTCCTTTTGCCTTCTCAGTTGGCAGGAGAGTTGTGGATTTGACAGGAGCTTCTGCAGGGGCCTGGAAAATGAGCCCCCCTTGCCAAAGATGTGACTCTCGACACAAGGAAGGGTGTAGGGACTGGACACGTGCAGTACAGACACTAAACAAAGTAACCAGGGAGTACTGTGCCGTTTGAAGCTACTGCCTAGGAGGTGAAGTATGTTTTCACATTGAAGTTGGTCAGGACCGGCCCCTCGCCTGCTTGAGACCTCCTCTAGTCCTGTGAGACCCAACCTCCACATTAACACATCACCTAGAGTACCCCAAACACCCACGGAAACTAAAGAACTCCGATGCCATGAGGCGGCCCCAAGGAAACAAATGTGTGCCACGGGAAAACGAACAATTCTCTTATTAATACCACCAGCTTCATGCCACTCCAGCCCTGGCGGGCAGCAGCCCCATATCTGACTCTCTCATCCCTAATTCATTTCCATCAGTCCCTAGCACAGCAAGCTCGTTACCAATCAGACTCCTTTTTCTTGTGACTTTTCTCCCTGGAACGTTTTTCTTTCTTACGTCGCTCCATACATAGCCCAAATAACCCAAGGCTTAGGTTAAATTCCTTTCTAACATGGAGATCTGAAATATCTCAGCCTCAGTTACTCTCTTCTCCTCTTAATTATGCTTTGCAATTGTAGTGCAATAAATAAATTCTTGAAATAAAAACACCAGCGTTATATATTTTCATATTCTTTATCGATAAGATAAAGTCATAATAACAACACTGGAAATGGTAGTAACTACAGTACAGCCCTCTGCAATCAGACACAAAAATCACTCTCCTGAAGCACTTACATAATTTATCAATTAAACTATATGCTCTCTAGTACTATTAACTGTCTTGTATAACTTACCTTGCTCCTCTCCAAAAAGTTTGTAAAAGGCAAGTCTCACACTTCTGTATTCCTTTCTCAGCACTGGTTCTCAGAGGTGTGTTGAAATTTGAGCTCTATCACTTAGGAGCCGTCATGGTCAATGCTAGAGGCACTATGGTGGTGGAGAGTCAAACACGGACTCTGAAATTAGGCCTGGGTTCAAATCCCAGGTCTGTGATTTATGAACTCTGACATCCTAATTTACTAAATCTATCTGAACTTCAGTGTCCACATCTATAAAATTGAGACCATGATAGATACCCCTCAAAAGACTGTTGTAAGGATTTAACAAGGTAATGTACTTAATGCACTGAGTGTAGGCTGAGCATTTGATGCTCAATAAATGGCAGCAATTCTCCAACTGTAGCAAGATGATCAGCATGGTATCATTTTGTCTAACTAGTTCGGCCACACACCTTCCTTAAGAAAATGACACCAGGAAGCACTCTAATTTATTCACTTGGGTTAGAAAAGAAGTTCTCTTTCTCTCCTCAGCTCTGGTGGTTGCAGTAAATGAGAGGCTAAAATTTAAGCTGCTTGAGCCACACACCTTGCAGCAAGTAGATGGCTGGATAAATGTCTACTGAACTTATAACCTATTTGACATGGACCTTCTGTTAAGAATCCTGCAAATACTTCTGTTCTTGATATGGAAGGATATGCCCTAAGGTCCTGCTGAGAAACTGTAACTCCTATGGAAGCATCCAGTACATGATTCCCTTAACCTCAAAAGCTGGAAGTGGAGCAGTACATCCATGTCCCCCAACAATCGGATTTCCCAGCCCACCATCCCTATGTCCTACCTCCTCCTTTACCAAATCTAAACAAAAGTAACTGAATGATGAGACAGGAGACAAAATGGACACCATTTTTACTGCAAGCTGCAAGTCTGCAAGAAGTGTGGGCATACAGTTATAATTCCAAAATCCAAAGAGCGTTTGGTTGAAACACCATCTCCATTCATTCGTTCCTTACCCAAGTACAACCTGAGCACCTATCAGAGGCCAGTGGTTGTGCCAGATGCGGGGGAGGCAGAGATGACGATAACCGACCTCAGTCTGGAGGAGGATGCCCCATGTTAACTCAGCAGTGCTCACACAGGAGGGGGGAAAGCATATGTAAACTGTATGTCATGAAAGACCAAGGCGTACATGTAAAGGTGTAGGCAGATGCTGTAGTTGGAGAGCTGGGTACGTGAGGCGGGATTACATGAGAGGAGCCTGGAACAACAGGCAACATCCCAACTGGCCTCGTTAAGTAATAACAGGAAAGGGGAACATTCTTATCTAAGAACTAGCGGTCCTCACCATTTTGGGGGTGGGGGGAAAGGGGAGCTGTGGTAATGTTCACAAGTAAGAGACTCCCATGGCATACACAGATTTGTTTTTACAAAATCAAATGCCCTTCTCTCCCCCCAAAAAACATGGAAAAATAAAGAAAATACCACCATAAACAGAGACTTCTTTACTTTCTGTTTTTCTGGCTCCTTTGGGGGGGGTCACAGGTGGGAAACAAGGGGCACGATTTTCATGAAAGCATGATAACTCATGGGAGGAACAACTGTTGATAAGACATCAGTACCAGCGCCTCAAAGCTGCCTCACAACTAAGATGGACTTCACAGGATGAAGTTGACACTCCACTCCCTCTGCTGGCTTCAAGGAAATACCAGAATGCAAGGAGCTGAGACTGATGCTGCTATAGGGTAATCCTGAATCTGTTCTTATTCACTCAAAGGAAAAAAAAATTCAAACCATTGGCAAACTTAGGTTTTAAATATTAGCCCATAAGTCACAAATGACTGTCACACAGCAAAGTGAAGTGACATCACAGTTCGGAAATGCTGCAGTAATAAACAGCAGAACCCCTGAAGACTTTATTTAAATACAAAGATGACAAAATCAGATTTATGTTTTAGATCCATCTGGCAACAACAGGGAGGAAACAACTGAAGAGAACAGAGAGTTCAAGACTAGAGGCTAAAAGACTAATTATAACCAGTTTAAAGAGGACTCCTCAGTTACTGGCGTAGGTGACCAAGTGGACATTGCTACCGTTCAGCAGATTCTAAGCAAAGCAGGCCTGGAAGCAATGGAGTGGGCTCTGCAGCACACTCTCTGTGGACATGGCTGCTGGGTGGCTGGGGCTATGGGCATGGGGTTGATCTGGTCCACATAATGCAAGCTATTTCCTTCAACTGAGATAAAAAAGAGCAAGACAAGTGACTTTTATTAAATATTGTTCATTCATTTCCTCAACAAATGTTGGTCGTACTGTGTGCCAGGCACTGAGGACACCACACTAACTGAAACTTATGAGGTCTGAGCCAGCAGACAGCTTATCTGCTAGTGGAGGGGTCTGATAAATAGAATTTACCTTCCACGGCGAAGTGCAGAGCTTCTCAACCAGTGTCCATTCACAACAGTCTGTCATACAAATATTGTAACTTTCTATGTTTGCCACCATGTTGAGAAGACAGGGGTACCCTGGGGTAGTAGCCGAGACTATGGGCTGTGGAGTCGACCATCTGGGTCCATCACTTCCCACTCTGAGGCCTTGGGCCAGTCACTTACCTCTTTAAGTCTCACTTTTCTCATCTGTAAATGGGGACGATAATGGGTTCTATCTCACAAGCTTGGTGAAATAAATAAGCCCAAGTAAATGTGATTATTTAGCACAGTACATGGCATGCACTAAGGCTCAACAAATCTTAATTTTATTTCATACATTTGTGAAAGGATGAGATGGTTTGCAGTACTGGACATAATGCAAAATAAGACAACTGAATGCTAAAATGACCCAGAAATAAGGCAAAATGGAAATGTTTTGGGTTATGAAGTTTTGATTTCCATATATGGATGGATGGATAGATACATACATACATACATAGAGGGATAAATATACAGAAAGGGAAGGAGAGAGAGGAAGGTGTGTGTTACTTTTTTTCTGGTAGTAAACTAAAATAGGACTTTATGGGATGGATCTTTGTATAAAAGACAGTGGGTAACTGCATTTAATAGCTTTAGCTACTGTTTTTCAAGACTTTAGTAACAACTTTGCAAGCGAATTATTCTTTTATTGATTTCCACTATAGTTTTTTTTTTTTTTTTTGTGAGGAAGATCTGCCCTGAGCTAACATCCATGCTAATCCTCCTCTGTTTGCTGAGGAAGACTGGCTCTGCGCTAACATCTATTGCCAATCCTCCTCCTTTTTTCCCCCAAAGCCCCAGTAGATAGTTGTATGTCATAGTTGCACATCCTTCTAGTTGTATGTGGGACGTGGCCTCAGCGTGGCCGGAGAAGTGGTGCGTCGGTGCGCGCCCGGGATCCGAACCCGGGCCACCAGTAGCAGAGCACGCGCACTTAACCGCTAAGCCACGGGGCCAGCCCCTAGTTTGTTAAATATAAGGTTGATTTAGATCTGTTGGCAAAATAATAAATGTGGGAGAATTCAAACTTTCTCAGGAAAAAGCGATTCCGAAACAGAACTCAAAGATGAGGCGCTGCTGTTGGCCAGCCCACTTGCAGGAGGGGAAAGCGCAGCTCTGAGGTCCATTCAGGCAGAAAGGGGGGCCACTAAATCCCTGGGATGGTTCAAACAGTTGTCCTACAAATATCTAGAGAACTCGGCTTAAGTTTCCACTAAGGTAGGGGTTTGCGAACTACGTGGGCCAGATCTGGTCTGCCACCTGTGTTTTGTACAGCCTCAGAGCTAAGAATGGTTTTTACATTCTTTTAATGATTTCAAAGAAAAATATTTTGTGAGGTGTGAAAATTATATAAAATTCAAATGTCAGCATCCATAAATAAAGTTCTATTGGAACACACCACACTTACTCGTTTATGTACTGTCTACAGCTGCTTTCACACTACGACAGCAGGGCTGAGGAGTCAGGACAGAGACCATATGGCCTGCAAACCCTAAAACATTTTCTATCTGGCTCTTCATAGAAAAAGTTTGCCTCCGTCTGTACAAAAAAAAAAGGATTACCCTGTATTCTGGCCTTCGAAGATATGATTATGTCACGTGAAAATACACACCCCAAAACAATCTCGTCATTTAGGGGCACTTATGTCTTCCAAAGGTCCATTTAAATTAATCCTAAGTAGCCAAAATATTTATTTTCTCTTCTTCACCATTTGTTACACGCCTAATAGTCTACAATGTGTCTTGTTTAAAACAGGCAGCACTTACATTAAATGCTTGACTTATATTGGTCACACCAAATTTGCCTATTTAGATATGAGCTTCCTATGCTCTGGCCATACTGGAAAGGGGAGATAGCTGAATCATGAATCTCCATGATTAAGCAAAACAACCATTTCGGCATCAGGGACACGATCATCACAAATATAAAGTATGGGCTTGTCTCTAAGGCATCTAGACTAAGTGTATTCAAACTTTTTAAATAGCCCCACCTATAATATATATGAGTAAACACACACACACATAACCATATATTTTTGATTCTAAGGTACACATTTTTGAACATTTTAACATCTGAATTCAGGCTGTGCCTTGTAATTGACAGCATCTTACAATAAGAGGTACCTATACAGCAACTAGAAGGATGTGCAACTGTGACATGCAACTGTCTACTGGGGCTTTGGGGAGAAAAGGGGGAAAAAAAGGAGGAGGATTGGCAATAGATGTTAACTCAGGGCCGGACTTCCTCACAATAAAAAATAAATAAATAAAAAATAAGAGGTACCTAAAATAATGGTGCAATTGACAACTGATGGCATCTTGTATTCAAGGACTCCAACATACCAGGAGACGGGGAGAACATAAACAAATTTGGAGGATTCTAGTGAGAAACTTTCCCCTTGCCTATAATAAGGAATAACTTCCAACGACAAATAAGATAGAAGGTGATTTTTATCCTCAATTCACTGCAAAACTACTATAAATTGTCCTCACTTGAAATTATAGGAGGAAGTCATTCCTTCCCTTAATTCTCAGCAGAGAAGCTACTCAAATTCTTTTATAGATTACACTCATAATATAGAATCTGTACTTCAAATCTTTCAAATTGGGTCAAAAAATTCTCACTGGTGAGATATCTGGGCAAGAAACATCAAAATAATATAGTAGCCCAAATGGAAAGTTAAAATAGTTCTGAGCACTTAACTATCTAATATTTAAATAAATGTATCTAAAATAACTATCTAAATAATATAGATAACTATACCTAAATAAATATATCTTAAAAACCTACCTTTTTATCTATATAATAAAAATATCCTTTTATCTATATAATAAAAATATCCAATTTAACCCTTGAGAAAATAGAAGGAATGGACTGTGAACTATCACCATGGTAACCCTACCCAAGGTATCCCCGCTGCTTTCTCGAGCCCCCAAGCCTGAATGTGCTGCGCCACCTACTGTGCACATCTCCTTCGTGATTCCTCACCATTGGTTCTGGGGCTGCCAAGCCGGCTGTGCTCAGCTGCTGACAAGGCACCTCGGCTGGAAGGACTGCTCAGAACTCAGATTCCCATTTTATCCGTTTCTCTTTCCCCACACACTTCTCTCCCTCCCTCCAATTAATGGAAAGGGAGAAATATCTTCTGCTTTGATTTCTAGTATCCAACATATCAACTGCTTAATTTTCTGTTACAATCTAATCTGTGTCTACAAGCTTCGTTTTTTTCATAGCTGTAACCTCAATACAAACTTCTATATCCTGCTTTTTAAAACATGGTAAGCCTTTCTTCTGCTGTTACACTGCTCATAAAAATTTTTATAGCAATAAACACATTTTTTTTTTTTGAGGAAGATCAGCCCTGAGCTAACATCTGTGCTAATCCTCCTCTTTTTGCTGACGAAGACCGGCTCTGAGCTAACATCTATTGCCAATCCTCCTCCTTTTTTTTCTCCCCCCAAAGCCCCAGTAGATAGTTGTATGTCATAATTGCACATCCTTCTAGTTGCTGTACGTGGGACGCGGCCTCAGCATGGCTGGAGAAGTAGTGCGTCGGTGCGCGCCCAGGATCCGAACCCGGGCCGCCAGCAGCGGAGCGTGCGCACTTAACCGCTAAGCCACGGGGCCGGCCCTGAAAAGCTTTCAGGAGGAAATCCCAGGGGGCGTCCAGTTCAATCTCACCCATGATGCTTTTCTATCAGAACTAACAGATGAGTGTATCTGGAGCCCTGCACACATATGAAGAAGTCAGGAAACTGTGTGGGGCTGAGTTACAGGAAGCAGGACTATTTTGCACAACTTTAAACAAGGCAGCTGCCTTGCTGTCACAAAATTTACTCTTAACCTTTGCTTTTCTCCCACCTCTTTCTTCTAAGTCACCCTCCCATCCCTTTCACTGTGCTAAAACGGAAAATAAGCAAAAAAACTCAAAAAAGTCCCACTACTTTAAAAGTTGGTGACTTTTCTTGAGAACAATAGTCTAAATGAACTGTTCTCCTGCCTCACTCCCCATCCTGGTCAAATCCATGCCAGGCACCAGTGGGGGAACACACGGCCCTGGCTGCAGTCTGAACAGACGACATGACTAGGAGGAAGCTGGTGGGTAAAGAGACTGGTGCCAGGCCGCCTCCACCACTCACCAGCCGTGAGATCTTGGGAAGTTATCTACTTGGTGCCTCACTTTCCTCTTTTGCACACAGGGATTAACAGAACCTACTTCAAGGACTCTTGTGAGATTAAGTGAGCTCATATACGTAAAGCACCCAGCACCGAGCCTGGCAGACGGCAACCACGACATCCGTGTTTGGCGAGAAACCTATACTACAAAAGCTACAGAGTGGGGAGGGGGAGGTGTGACAGATGCAGAGAAGAGCGGAACATCACTGCAATGATTCAGCCCTCAGCTGGATGGCACCTGTGCAAACAGTCGAGAGGATGAGAACATCAAAAGGTGGCTGGACCAGTTCACTTCCAAGGTCTTGTCCTACCTTTAGGTGACTGATTTTATGTTTTATGTTATAGTCACACACAAGAGATATCCTCAAGAATCATCTCACTCCACATCCTCTCAATTATGCACTATCATTGCTACCTCCTACAGCTCTCTCAAATCCTTCCTCTCTTCCTCATTCCCTCTACTATTGCCCTGGGTCAGAACTTCATCGTCGTCATCATCATCATCATCATCATCACAGTAACCTTGACAATGGAAATGGTCTCCTAGCTGCTCTCCCTGCTTATGTAGGATTTTACCAAGTCTACATCAACCTCTCACATTTGTCTTGGTCTTGTAAAATTAAAAAGGAAAAAAAAAAAAGCTTAGAGAGATCAAACTATTAAATTACAAGGGAAAGGAGAGAACCTAAAATTGAGATATTACAAACAAGATCTCCCTTTGATTCCAGTACTTAGTAGGCCAGAAGCCTCACAGCCAGTAAGTGACAGGCTAGAGTTTCAAACCCTCTAGAAGTCCTGTTCTGGGACAACCTTCTTTATCTCCCCCCTCCCCACTGCCTCCTGGACAATGGGGTTCACACAGGCAGATGACAGTGGTGAAAGGTTTGTTTTGTTTGTGAGGTATGTTTAATGTACATGAATCTGAGATGCCCAGGACTGAAAGAGATCTTAAGAGCCACCCTGGTAACTGGTCTTTAGACGCAGCCCCACTCACACCATTTCAGAAAGTTAGCTATGACTTTTCTGAAGAATCTGCAAGATGATGACTATACATTCATCTTGGTTACAGTCTAGTTTCTCAGGTATGAAGGAACTTCTGAAATCTAACTAAAAATCTCTCCTGCCGTCAATTTAGTTAATTCCTTCCCCTTTTCTCTCTCTACAGTGGGGGAGAAAATAAACAGAACTTGTTACCTAATCAAGAACTTGTTTCTGGGGTCGGTCTGGTGGCACAAGCGGTTAAGGGAGCATGCTCCGCTGCGGCGGCCCAGGGTTCCCCAGTTCAGATCCCAGGCACGCACCGACGCACCACTTGGCAAGCCATGCCATGGCGGCGTCCCATATAAAGTGGAGGAAGATGGGCATGGATGTTAGCCCACAGCCAGTCTTCCTCAGCAAAAAAAAGAGGAGG
This sequence comes from Diceros bicornis minor, assembly GCF_020826845.1. Classification (NCBI taxonomy): domain Eukaryota; kingdom Metazoa; phylum Chordata; class Mammalia; order Perissodactyla; family Rhinocerotidae; genus Diceros; species Diceros bicornis. The sequence goes on along the minus strand of NC_080760.1, from coordinate 16,769,284 downwards.
ATTGGCAGATGTTAGCTCAGGGCCGATCTTCCTCACCAAAAAAAAAAAAAGAACTTGTTTCTAATAATATTCAACCTATACCTAGGAAGTAAGGAACAACCTGATTTTTAAAAGCAACAAGAGAAAAAAAATGGAATTTTTTATGCACAATTTTTGAAAGTTGTTGAGACTGCTACTAAATCCGCCCCCACCCCCAACTCCTCTCAGTCAACTGAGAATTTGTTTTATAGTTTTGTGACAGCCCAAGGTCAGCCTTAATTAACCTCGGGTGCCTCAGAGAGAATCTACTGGGAAGCGGCTGCTGGGGAGATCATCTGGCCTTCACCAGGTCACCGACCTTTTTCTTAACTACATTTTTCAAGCAGGCAGACTCAAAATGTGGCCCGACACAGCAAAATACTTCTTGAAGTCAAAACGATAAGGCTGTAAATAATGTTAACCAGCATTAGCACCTACAATATGACACGGCATAACAGACTCCATGAAGTTAAAATTTTCCTATTTATCCCTACATAGTTAGGAATTTTCCTACATTATCTGAGACCATAATTCTTTTACCTGGAAGCAGAATTTCAGCCACTATCTTGGCTAACTATTAATGTCACTGCTTTCAAGTGCCCCAATTCCAAAGAAATCGGGTTCCCTACTTTTGGATTTAACAAAAGAGGTACTACCATCACTGAAGTCTTCACTGGTATTTGCAAAACAGGCTGCATAGATTAAAACAGTTTTTTAAATCTCAATTTGCATAAATTTTAATGTGAAATAAATCTGTTTCTACAATCTAGATGTTTAGTATTTTAATACATTTTCCTCTTCAGGCCAAATTTTGATGGAGGTAGGGAAGAGAATGTGGTATTACATAACATGTATCCAGAATGTGAATTCTACAACATTCTAAAAGGAAGGTTGCATCTCCCTAGGGTACCCCACCATGTGCTGCAATGACTCAAAGGGATACCTTGGGAGATTTTAAATTTTCAAGGAAAACACAGCAACACCTATTAGATCCCACACTAACTACGACTCTTAGGTTGTCTGGACCTGACTACTTAGTGAAATGAAGAGTTAGGTATTTCCTTTGGCCTAAGGGTGCCATGAAAAAAAATACCAAGACTCTAAGACATTATGAACTAACAGAATTTGTGACCCCTCTGACTTAGGCATTTCTTTCAAAGGCTTTTACTTTGGTTTGTTTGTTTGGGAAACTGGAAGAGAGATTAATCCACAGAATGATCTCCAATATCTAATAACTCTTATCCATCCTCCCTGAGAAGTATTTGGGAAAGTATGTATCTGGCTAATAAGAGGTGTACTGTTTTAGAGAAGAAAAAAAAAGGCACATTTATTTTCTACCAACAAGAGCCCCAGTATCTTTCCACAGAGGTCACCCTGAGACTATTCGGCCTGGGAGAAAAGCCATCTGGCCTAATATTTGATAGGAAGTGAAAGACACAACATGTTATTATGTCCGTGTAGATTCCCAATAAAGACATGAACAAAAGAGACACATACATTATTTATTACACGCTATGAGGATCTCAATATAGCTACGGAGACGAGGGAAAATGAAAATGACAGAACTAGATCATTCCAATCCCCAACAGAGGGTCTCAGAGTGAGGTGCCAGTATATATACTTTTTAAATTAGAATGCTAACATGAACTCCTTACTTCTAGTCAAAACAATCTTTAAACATGCAGAGCCCTGCTTGAAAAAAAAAAATCTGTTCTCCAACCCTAGAAATCCAAATTACGGTCTTTACCAAAAGGAAGCAGGGCTCCTTGGAGAAATAGCTGATTCCAGGTCTGGGACAGGAAATGGACAAGATGAGCCTGGAACACCTTGTCAACCAGACAGCAAAGAAGGTGTCAAAGGCTACCAGGGTTGTGTCAGGAGACACGGGCGCCAACTTAAAAAGGCTCCCACTGGCCAAAGATGGCATAATTTGAGCATTAATAAGGATATTAACTGTAAGCTACGAGCTTTTTAGAGAAAGATTTTCTTTTTCCCCTTACAAAGTTTCAAAATAGAATAACAGGTAAGTTTTATTTAGGCCTAGTGATAAAATTTATCAAAATAGTTGTACTTTTCAACTGGACATCCCCAGCTCTTCTACTAATAGGCTTCTTTCATTAGTTATTTATTACTTGAAAAAAACACCTCACTGGTCATCAATAGAGAGCCATGGACCAACTTGTCATTTTGAAAACTGATAAATAAAGAGAACAAAACCAAGTATATTTATCCATGTCACAGGCACCACTGGGTAACCAAATTGTACACGAGGGAAAGCTTCTCTTTATAGAAATACCCAGCGAATAAATGGAAAACAAATGACAGAATGTCATCATCTTGCAACTCCTAATGAATCATTGCTATCAATGGTGCTGCCATCCCAGACAGAATCAATCAGATAGTATCTGCCTCCTGATGGAAGAACAAATTATCAACTATACAATAATTTTGCAAAAAAAAAAGGAATACGGAAATATGAATATGGGAAGCCTCTAGATGCAACTAACTTACAGGAAACACAGAGGACCATATTATAGCTATGCAATAAGTCTAGTCTGTGGGACAAACTAGTTTCTTTAACAAAAAAATTATAGAGATTTAAAACACATATCGACCCATAGATCCTGTTTCAAATAAACTTCTGGAAAGATTATGACATTTATGAGACAACAGGAAATCTGAGCACTTACTGGAAATTTTCTGGTATTAAAGAATTATTATTTTAGGTATAATAAGGATTCTTTAGAAAAATAGCCCCAACACCATTATCTTTTTTAAAAAAAATCCTTAAAAATACTGTCAGAAAGCTGAGACTAACCCTGCATTTTGGAGTGAACTATCAATGCAACTGAGTTATGAGAAATGATAAATCTCTCTTTCTCAGGAATACCAATCTTAAAAAAAAAGGAAAGAAAAAAAAGGTTCACTGGGAACTTTGAGAAGGTAGAGAAACATCAGCAACTCAGTTTCTGCATTTTAAAAATGGCAAGTTGATAGAGAATGATTGAGAAGATAATGACCAACAACCATCATCCAGCAATTCCCCAGCACCTCTGTCAACACTCCAGGAAGCAACCACAGTTGGCATCAGGACATGGGCCCAAATCCCAGTTACTACAAACCACTGCCAAGCTGGAAGCCTGTCTGAAGAAAAGAGACCTTTTGTTAGAGGAGCTGGGGGTGTCCAGTTGAAAAGTATAACTACTTGAGTTTAAGTAAGCCTAAATAAAACCTACCTGTTATTTCATGCCTAATTTTGAATCTTTCAAAGGGGGAAAAATAAAAGCTTCCTCTAAAAAGCTAGTTGGATGCATTTTGGGGACTTACTTGTGGTTCTTAAATTCTCTAAGCACCCCAATTTCTACAATTCCAGAATATCCTCTGATCTGAGGTATATCTAAACAACATGTACCTTTTTAGCCCTTCCACCTTGCTTCTATTAAAAATACACACAACCCTTCAGGAAGCACTGAAAAAACAACCATCCAAAGTATATCAAAACAAGCACGTGCAACACGGCATTACCTTCTCTGAGCTACTTCTCAAAGGTGGCCGTTTTCTAAGTCCCACACATCATGGTATTTAGGATTAGGTTCTGATGTATCTTGCTCATTTAGCAACTTCATTGGTTCCTTCAACTCCAATATCTCAAACTTTGTTTAGATTTTTCACTAGTCCAGCAGGACAATACATATACTCTAAGATTTCTTTTTAGATAACTAAATACCCAGAAACTCAAAGGAGGAAAAATTCTTTAAGCTGGTAATTTTATCAAAATTACAGTAACTATGAACAGGTGTTTCTGAGAGAGAAGGCTCAAATAAAATTAGAAATGAAAAAGGAGAAATTACAACAGATACCACAGAAATACAAAAGATTATAAGAGAATACTATGAAAAACTATATGCCAACAAATTGGACAATCTAGAAGAAATGGATAAATTCCTAGACTCATACAACCTCCCAAAACTGAATCAACAGGAAATAGAGAATCTGAATAGACCAATCACAAGAAAAAGATTGAAACAGTAATCAAAAACCTCCCAAAAAATAAAAGTCCAGGACCAGATGGCTTCTCTGGAGAATTTTACCAAACATTCAAAGAAGACTTAATACCTATCCTTCTCAAACTATTCCAAAAAACAGAGGAAGATGGAACACCTCCCAACACATTCTACGATCCCAACATCACCCTGATACCAAAGCCAGGCAAAGACAATACTAAGAAGGAAAACTACAGACCAATATCCCTGATGAACATAGATGCAAAAATCCTCAACAAAATATTGGGAAAGTGAATACAGCAATACATTAAAAAGATCATACACCATGATCAAGTGGGATCTATACCAGGGACACAGGGATGGTTCAACATCTGCAAATCAATCAATGTGATACACCACATTAACAAAATGAGGAATAAAAACCATATGATCATCTCAATAGAGGCAGAGAAGGCTTTTGACAAGACTGAACATACATTTATGATAAAAACTCTCAACAAAATGGGTATAGAAGGAAAGTACTTTAACATAATAAAGGCCATATATGACAAACCCACAGCCAACATCATACTCAATGTGGAAAAACTGAAAGCCATCCCTCTGACAACAGGGACAAGACAAGAGTGCTCACTCTCGCCACTCTTATTCAACACACTACTGGAGGTTCTGGCCAGAGCAATTAGGCAAGAAAAAGGAATAAAAAGAATCCAAATAGGTAACAAAAAAGTGAAACTCTCACTGTTTGCAGATGACATGATCTTATATATAGAAAACCCTAAAGAATCCATTGGAAAACTATTAGAAATAATCAACAACTACAGCCAAGTGGCAGGGTACAAAATCAACTTATAGAAATCAGTTGCATTTCTATATACCAACAACGAACTAACAGAAAGAGAACTCAAGAAGACAATCCCATTTACAATTGCAACAAAAAGAATAAAATATCTAGGAGTAAATTTGACCAAGGAAGTGAAAGACCTATACAATGAAAACTATAAGACATTATTGACCAAAATCAATGATGACACAAAGAAATGGAAAAATATTCCATGCACTTGGATTGGAAGAATAAACACAGTTAAAATGTCCATACTGCCTAAAGCAATCTACAGATTCAATGCAATCCCAATGAGAATCCCAAGGACATTCTTCACAGAAATAGAACAAAGAATACTAACATTCATATGGGGCAACAAAAGACCTTGTATAGCTAAAGCAATCCTGAAAAAGAAGAACAAGGCTGGAGACATCACAATCCCTGACTTCAAAATATACTACAAAGCGATAGTAATTAAAACAGCATGGTACTGGTACAAAAACAGACACACAGATCAATGGAATAGACTTGCAAGTCCAGAAATAAAACCTCATATCTATGGGCAGCTAATCTTTGACAAAGGAGCTAAGGACATATAGTGGAGAAAGGAAAGTCTCTTCAATAAATGGTGCTGGGAAAACTGGACAGCCACTTGCAAAAGAATGAAAGTAGCCCACCTTCTTTCGCCATACACAAAAATTAACTCAAAATGGATCAAAGACCTGAAGGTGAGACCTGAAACTATAAAACTCCTGGAGGAAAATATAGGTAGTACACTACTCGTCATCAGCCATAACGGGATCTTTTTGACTTCCATGTCTACGCAGACAAGGGAAACAAAAGGAAAAATAAACAAGTGGGACTTCATCAGATTAAAGAGCTTCTACAAGACAAATGAAACCAGGATCAAAACGAATAGGGAACCCACCAGCTGCAAAAAAATATTTGCAAACCACATATCTGACAAGGGATTAATCTCCATAATATATAAAGAACTCACACAACTGAATAACAAAAAACCAAACAACCCGATCAAAAAATGGGCAGAGGAAATGGACAGACACTTCTCCAAAGAAGATATACAGATGGCCCATAGGCACATGAAAAGATGCTCAACATCACTAGTCATCAGGGAAATGCAAATCAAAACAACACTAAGATATCACCTTACACCTGTTAGAATGGCTATAATCACCAAGACAAAAAGCAACAAATGCTGGAGAGGCTGTGGAGAAATGGGAACCCTAATCCACTGCTAGTGGGAATGTAAACTGGTGCAGCCTCTTTGGAAAACAGTATGGAGATTCCTCAAAAAATTAAAAATAGAAATACCTTATGATCCAGCTATCCCACTACTGGGTATCTACCCAACGAACCAGAAATCAACAATCCAAAGAGGCTTATGCACCCCTATGTTCATCGCAGCATTATTCACTATAGCCAAGACATGGAAGCAACCCAAGTGTCCCTCGACTGATGACTGGACAAAGAAGATGTGGTATATACACACTATGGAATACTACTCAGCCGTAAAGAAAGACAAAATCGTCCCATTTGCAACAACATGGATGGACCTGGAGGGTATTATGTTAAGTGAAATAAGCCAGAAAGAGAAAGACAAACAGTGCATGATTTCACTCATATGTGGAAGATAAACCAACACACGGACAGATAGAACTGTTTGGTGGTAACCAGGGGCTAGGGGGGTGGGGGGTGAGCACAAGGGGTGGAGGGATGCACTTATATTGTGACTGATAAACAAAAATGTAGAACAACAATTTCACAATTAAAAAAGAAAAGAGGGGGAAAAAAAAAAAGAAAAAGCAGAAAAAAAGAAACTTATAGATAACTAAATACCCAGAAACTCAAAGAAGGAAAAATTCTTTACGCCAGTAATTTTATCAAGATTACAGTAACTATGAACAGTTGTTTCTTTAGAGATTTACTGAGCCAAGATTAATTCTTTAAAGGGTTGAGCAGAACATGTGTTTGCTGTAATCAGTGCATAGCATTCTGCAGAGCCCCCTAAAAGGGCCTTCTCAGCATCTGGGTATGCTGCGTTGTGTGCCTCTGATTATGGCAGAGCCTCTTCTTAAACCACTGCTCGTGTATATTTGATTCAACTCAACAAATGTTTAGTGAGCACTTAGGAAAACTACTGATGTATAACATGCTTTCTCTCAGAAATCCCACAGAGTTCTCAGTGATACCGGTTTGCACCTATATATTTAATATAACATATAAAATTGTTTTATTCCCATTTTATACACTGGGAAGTAAAGTCAGGGACAGGTTGAATTATTTCAGTAAGGTCACAGAGTGAGCAAGTCACCACAATTTAAAAAACAAAACAAAATCTAACTCTGTTCTAGTTTAGACTTGACATACCATTTATATTTACCCTTTCATCTGTCCTGTCCATTCTATCCCCTCCAACCCTATCCATTTGACCCAGCCACATGTTCACGTCATCCATCACCATTCTTCTCATCAGAAACTCCTTGAGCACTTACCTGTACTGAGCACTGCGCCAGGCACTGTGCTGAATACACAGGTGATGGTGACACAGGGAGGTTAATACCTAGAGGACTTAATACTTTTCCCATGAGCCAGGCAGTTTAAGATAATTTACATCAAGTACAAATGATTTGGAGGACTCTTCTGGTGAAAACATGTTTACCAAAATCATATTTGATGGGTTTAAAAATTTTAAGTATAAACAACTAGTAGAACAGAGATCATCTAATTCTTTTACTAAAGTTTTCACACACTGGACAAGTTTTAAGGACACAGTAACCTCTGCCATTCTTATTTCTCTACCTATAAAATCACATTTCTAAGTGTAATTTCACAGTGAGATAGTATAGTCATACTATGCAGAACTGATATCTAGAATTATGTGCCATGGTTTAAAAATTCAGGTTTAAGATACATAAATATGGAGAAGGTACATTCATTATCTATCTGTAATATTTTAAAAAATAAACCAGAAGTCGAACGATCTAGATTTTAATATCGTGTAGGGGGAAAATTTCATTCAATTATGAATCCTCTGATGACTAAGCAGCTCACGAGTATGTTTCAACAACAGTAAAAATGTAGCTGACAGCAGAAACATTTAGAAGCCACCATATAGTAGATTCGTGGAGAACTCCATGATAAGTGACGTCACACCTACCGTGGTGTCGTTGCTGGTAACATAAACCAGGACATCGGAGGAGTTCCTGCCATTGATGTATCGGTAGCAGTTCCAAACACAGCTTATCAAGTAACCCTGTAAGTGAGTAGTGATTATTAGGTCTTTAATTTTCAAACTTCAGACAATTTAAAATACTACCATAGATAAAGCCGTATTACAGAACTTTTGTTTATAAATTATAAATGCACATATTAATGCTACTAAACCAAAAAGCCTTTAAAATTACAAATGTTGGGTATAGTAACTTTCTGGCAAAGGGTGCTACTGTCACCTCATTCTTCTCACCATCCCAGGAGGTGGGGCGTGGAGGGGCTGACAGCAGGAGGAGAATTTCTCAGGAAAGGCAGTCGGAAGGAGCAACGGCCACAAACATGTATTGCCCCGGAAGCCACAGAGCAATCAATTTACTAACCATTTCTCATCACACTTTAACTCTGTGTCTTTGGGATTTTTATTCTACATGATTATATATGATTTTGTTATACAAATCAATTTGTTTAAAAACATTCACTGTGGGGCCGGCCCGGTGGTGCAAGCGGTTAAGTGCGCGTGCTCTGTTGCGGCAGCCCGGGGTTCGCTGGTTCGGGTCCTGGGCGCGCACCAACGCACCACTTGTTAAGGCGGCATCCCATATAAGGTGGAGGAAGATGGGCACGGATGTTAGCTCAGGGCCAGTCTTCCTCAGCAAAAAAGAGGAGGATTGGCATTGGATGTTAGCTCAGGGCTGGTCCTCCTCACAAAAAAAAACAAACACGTTCACTGCACATGAATTTGCTTCATGGTCAATAAAATCCACAACATTTCCATTGTCATAATGAAATAGCCAAAGAAGATAATTAAAATTAAAGTCCAGAATAAAGACACGCTAGAATAAAGCATGAGTTCATGGGAGGTGTTTAAACTATGAACTCTCTACACTTTGATTCTAATCATCTGTAATTGGATTAGAACCAAATGATTTCAAAATCCTTTCCTAGCTTTAAAACTCGGTGATAAAAAGAAGTTAAACAGTTATCATGTGACCCAGCAATTCCACTCCTAGGTCTATGCCCAAGAGAAATGAAATGTCCACACAAAAACTGTGCAAAAATGTCCATAGCAGCATTATTCCTAATAGCCAGAAAGTAGAAGCAACCCAAATGTCCATCAGCTGATGACCAGACAAAATGTGGCATACTCATACAATGGAATATTATTCAATGGTAGAAAGGAAGGAAATTCTGATACATGCTACAACATGGATGAACCTTGAAAATATTATGCTAAGTCCAAGAAGCCCATCACAAAGGACCACACACTATGTGATTCTATTTATATGCAATGTCCAAAATAGGCAAATCCAGAGAGACAGAAAGTAGATTAGTGGTTGCCAGAGGTAGGGGAGGCAGGTAAGGGCAAAGGGCAAGTGATAAAAATGTTCTACAGTTACACTGTTTAACCACAGAACTGTGTTTACACAACTCTGTGAATAAACTAAAAACCACTGAATTGTACACTTTAAAGATTTTATTTATTTATTTTTCCCCCCAAAGCCCCAGTAGATAGTTGTGTGTCATAGCTGCACATCCTTCTAGTTGCTGTATGTGGGATGCGGCCTCAGCATGGCCAGAGAAGCAGCGCGTCGGTGCGAGCCCGGGATCCGAACCCGGGTCGCCAGCAGTGGAGCGCACTCACTTAACCACTAAGCCACGGGGCCGGCCCAGAATTGTACACTTTAAATGGGTGAATTTTATATGTGAATTATATCTCAATAAAGTCATTTTATAAAAAAGAAGACATTTAAGGACAAAAGGGATGCTTGTCAACCTTTGTCAGGAGAGTGAGGTAAAATTCTGTCATATACTCAGAATGCTGTCTTAAGCTGCATTCATATTTGGTGATGATTATCTCTTACATTTAAATATTCTGTGATGATGTTAAGATGAAAATGTATAATGCTATTTTATAAAATATTTCCTGAATGGCAATAATCTGAAACCAGAGATCAACAGTAAGAGAGATGGAAAGGTCATATTTCTTGAACAATATACACAATATGTTCAGTTTGCTCATATCTTCAGTTTACTCAAGCTATTGCTTCGTCAGTGAAAAAAAAGAAAAAGGCCTAGACTTTTTGAGAATTTCAATACAAACGAAAAAGGAATGTTTGGACATATTAGTTATGTATTATGTAAGAAGACCAACTAATCATCCATTATTTTAGTAGTGAACAGTAGATTCTTTAAGGCAAGAACTCCTGACGTGAGGCCTCTGAAATAACAAATCTCTAACTGGAAGGTTAAACAGCAGAGGGGAGGCACCTGGTGTCTGGGGCTTCACAGATGCACAGTCAGCGTTCTGAGGGCCCCTAGCAACACCAGTGCATTTGCTTGCTAACCACTCCAACAGGAGAAAAACCTCTGGCCTGTTGTCTCTAAAAACCCAATAACTTATTTCAGTGACCTTACTTCTTAGTTGACATTTCTGTAATCTTGAACAGAGAGTTAAATATTTAGTATACTTCCCAAATAAACTTACAATGACAAATTACATCCATCATCTATTTGCAGAGCCAGGTGGTAAGCACTGCTCTCTTTACCGTCTTAAGACAGAGTGAGACTGACACGTATCCTGATTTGGGCTCCCAGGGAACCGGTGTGATGATAAACCTTATTAAAGAGTAACAGAGAATTGAGGTCGTGAGAGCCACTAATCACCTAAACTGATATGTGAAACCACAACATGTGTACAGTCAGGCACTGCATAATGACGTTTCGGGTCAACAATGGACCACACATACACTGGTGGTCCCATGAGATTATAATGGAGCTGAAAAATTCCTGTTGCCTAGTGACGTTGTAGCTGTTGTAATGTCGTAGTCAACGCATTTGTCACGTTTGTGGTGGTGCTGGTATAAACAAACCTACTGTGCCGCCAGCTGTATAGAATAAAGACATAAAGAAAGAAAATATTTTTGTACAGCTGTACACTGTGTTTGTGTTTTAAGCTAAGTGTTATTATAAAAGAGTCAAAAGATTTATAAAATAAGTTACAGTAAGCTAAAGTTAATTTATTATTGAAGAAAGAAAAATATTTTTTTATAAATTTAGTGTAGCCTAAGTGTACAATGTTTATAAGTCTAGAGGAGCGTACAGTGATGTCCTGGGCCTTCACACTCACGCACCACTCACTCACTGACTCACCCAGAGCAACTTCCAGTCCAACAAGCTCCATGCATGGTAAGTACCTATACAGGTGTACTATTTTTTATCTTTTATACCATTATTTTTACTGGACCTTTTCTATGTTTAGATACACAAATATTTACCATTGTGTTACAACTGCCTACAGTATTCAGTACAGTAACATGCTCTGCACGTTTGTAGCCTAGGAGCAATGGGCTACACCATATAGCCTAGGTGTGTAGTAGGCTATATCATCTAGGTTTGAGTAAGTACACTCTGTGATGTTCATACAACGATGAAATCACCTAATGACGCATTTCTCAGAAGTATCCTTGTTGTTAAGCGACACATGACTGTACTCATATTTATTTAAACTAATAATTACTGAGTCTCTTCGCGAGAGGCATCAGCTTAGTGCTAAGAGAGATATAAAAATAAAGGCACAGGGCCGGCCCCGTGGCTTAGCAGTTAAGAGCGCGCGCTCTGCTGCTGGTGGCCTGGGTTTGGATCCCGGGCGCGTGCACTGACGCACTGCTTCTCCGGCCATGCTGAGGCTGCGTCCCACGTACAGCAACTAGAAGCATGTGCATCTATGACATACAACTATCTACTGGGGCTTTGGGGGAATAAATAAATAAATTAAATTAAATAAAAAGATAAATAAAGGCACAGTCTAGGTTCTCAGAGAAATGCAATCTAGTTAGTAGAGGAGATAGATGCTTAAATAATTAAATATTAAGTACATATTTCTCACAGGTTGGAGATAGTGCTGTGAATAATTTGTATTATGTCTTGTATTAGATTATTACGATAATTGATAATGCTCTGCAATTTATGAAAGCACCAGAGGGCAGACATTTTTCTTATTCACTACCAAACCCCAGTACCTGGAACATGGCCTGGCACATAGGAGACCCTTAATAAATATTTACTAAGTAAAGGAATAAATGATGCATCTTCCCATCCATGAGCTCACTTAAACCTCACGGTCACCCTACAGAATGTTTCCTTAACTATTTTGCTATTTAGTAAATGACGAAACCAAGGCTCTGCTCACATGGCTTGAAGTAGCAGTGAGAGAAGCTAAATCTAGGTCCTCCAACTCAAAATCTCAAGTAAGCATTTCCAACACAAATGAAAACACCTACAAAGTTAAAATGCCTTTTTTAAGGGCACTGGGAGGTTCCAGTTTCTGAGCTTCTGGTACATGCAGAGAGTAGCCTGGTCAGACTAACCTTCCTGGTAAAATGATAAAATCTGGAATAAACACACAAACATATACACACGTGCTATTTGAAGGCACAAGTGAGGAAGCCAAAATAGGCAGAAGCCAAAGAGGAGTCTACCCTTGAGAGACAAACGGCAATGAGTGGGATTGGAGAGTTTGTGGCCTATTGCCAGGGGACACTGCCAACTCCACACCCAGCCTGGGTGGTCTGGGTGGCAAAGGACCATATTCCGGGCTGACGAAGCAGCTGGAGAGTTGGGATGGGGGAGTGGGACCTGCAGAGGCAGTGAGCCTCAACATCCCTGGATAAAATTCACCCAAATCCTTGACCACTCAACTACAGTATCAAATATGCAGGGCATGTTTTATGGGGGAAAATGTAGACCCATATGATTTTCAATGAATCATTTCTTTTCTACTCCTTTTCATCACATTACTATTTAAAATGACTTTTCGGGGGTGGTGTAGTGGTTAAGTTTGTGTACTCCACTTCCACGGCCCAGGGTTCACAGGTTGAGATCCCGGGTGCAGACCTACCCACCGCTCATCAAGCCATGCTGTGGCGGCACCCCACGCACAAAAAATAGAGGAAGATGGGCACAGATGTTACTGGCTCAGGGCTAATTTTCCTCAGCAAAAAAGAGGAAGATTGGCAACACATGTTAGCTCAGGGGCAGTCTTCCTCACAAAAATAAATAAATAAATAAAATGACTTTTCTCCCTAAATGCAGCTTCCTCAAGCTTACTGAGGCTCAACTTTTTAAGAATTGAGTAATTTTATGCCAAAACAAAGACAATGAAAGATATTAAGAATTAAAAGTTCAGTCTAATTATTTGAGAATTTTCTACTTATTAGTAGCATACAAGCACAAGTCACAGTGACATTTTTATTATCATGTTTACAAAGATGAAAAAGAATGGATAACACTCAATTGATGAGGGTGAAGGGCAGCACCGCTGATGGGAGTGTGAAGTCATTCAACTTTTGGAGAGATCAACTTGGCAACCTATCAAAAGCCTTCAAATTATGCATAACCTCTAATTTTAAGAAATGTATCTTGGGGGCCCGGCCCCATGGCCTAGCGGTTAAGTGCACGCACTCCACTGCTGGCAGCCCGGGTTCAGAACCCAGATGCACACTGATGCACTGCTTGTCAGGCCATGCTGTGGCGGCGTCCCATATAAAGTGGAGCAAGATGGGCACAGATGTTAGCTCAGGGCCAGTCTTCCTCAGCAAAAAGAGGAGGATTGGCATCGAATGTTAGCTCAGGGCTGATCTTCCTCACAAAAAAAAAAAAAAAAAGAAAGAAAAAAGAAAGAAAGAAATGTATCTTGAGGAAATAAACGCAGAAGTATACAAAAGATGTACTTATATTTATCAGCAGCACTATTAATATGAAAAAGTCCTCCTCACACACACACACACAAAATTAAATAAATAAATAAATAAAAACAAATTACAGGGGCTGCCTGGTGGCGCAGCGGTTAAGTGCTCTCGCTCTGCTGCGGCGGCCCGGGGTTCGCAGGTTCGGATCCCGGGCGCACACCGACACACCGCTTGTTAAGCCATGCTGTGGCGACGTCCCATATAAAGTGGAGGAAGATGGGCACGGATGTTAGCCCAGGGCCAGTCTTCCTCAGGGAAAAAGGGGAGGATTGGCATCGGATGTTAGCTCAGGGCTAGTCCTCCTCACACACAAAAAATAAATAAATAAATAAAAATAAAAACAAATTACAAAAGAATGTGTATATAGACATTGTAATGGATGTTACAGTATATAATACATAGTATGCAATGAATAACATTACACTAATTTATTTCCCTCCAAACAGATTTTGGAATAACTCTTGGTGGGCCTGTGGAAGTTTGGTTAGTGTTTACCTCTCATATAGATAAGAGAAGGAACAGAATTGTTAGGAAATCAAAAAGTAGTTCAGAAACCTAAAGCAAGATAATGAACTGACAGAAGTCTGCTTGCTTCTTTAGCATTCATGAATACGTCCAATAATATTTAGACCATAAGTAAAATCTTCATGCTTACCTTAAATGTCAAGATAATGCTGATAAACAGAAGAATAATAAGGACCAAACAGGTAGGATTCACTGACATGATATCTTCTTTGTAGGGAAAATTAGGAGGCTGCAAAAGACAAGCGCCTTGTTAGCAAATCTCATTAATCATTCAGGATTATATTCCTTAGGCATTGATCAGATGTGCTTATCAGAAAGCAATTAGTTAAAGCAGATAGTTATTATTGAAGACTACTAGAAAATTTCTGGCCTACCTCTACTAACGAAAAAGCTACGAATGGTGTGCTCATAATTCAGGCAATAACTCTCGAAAAGAAAATCAGAGGAAGATTCATGAGTGAGACCTGAAAACATAAGTTTGCCCTCCTACTATATAAAAAGTTAAAAGCCAGTATAGTTTTTCTACACCAGCGGTAGTTGGATTTTCTGCAAATTCTGGACCATTCTAAAAGGCTTATGCAGCGCAAGGGGGAGAAACCTATTAAAATAGGGTCTTCTTTATATAGAGCATTTTTGCTAATGCTACTTCTCCTCAAAGAGCAGAATCTTTTATACTAGTAGGTATTTACAGCATTAAAAAAAAAAATCAACTCCTACCATTTGACTATACTGATTAACTACCAGGTTAAAGGAAACCTTTTTAGGAGGATCAAAATCTGCTCCTATGGTTAGTGGCAGCGACAGACCTTCACCATGAAATGCCTGCACAGCACTGATGGAAGCCCCCTATTTAACTGGCCTCAATAAGTGTGTATGAAGGCAGCCCAGGGTACTCTGTCACCTTTTACCTCCTCTTCATCATCCAGTACTATTCGTTTGGATTCCACATTAGCAATATTCTGAGACATAACAAAGAAGTGCCAAATGCTAAGGAAGAATATGGAGGAATGGGCTGGCCCCGTGGCTTAGCGGTTAAGCGCGCGCACTCCGGTGCTGGCGGCCCGGGGTTAGGATCCCAGGCGCACACCGACGCACCGCTTCTCCGGCCATGCTGAGGCCGCGTCCCACATACAGCAACTAGAAGGATGTGCAGTTATGACATACAACTATCTACTGGGGCTTTGGGGGAATAAATAAATAAATAAAATTAAAAAAAAAAAAAAGAATATGGAGGAAAAAACTGTGATTCATGTGCATGGCGGCTCCTACTCTCCAGGGTGAACATCACCCCGTGGTTTCAGAGTCTCCTTTCACTTTGGGCAAAATATCTAAGAAATAAAATCTAAGTCATTCTTTGTGATCAGCTTGCGAAACTGGTCCCTCCCCTTGGAGCCTGCTAGAGTTTTTTGTAGCAGTGATCTTCAAGGGCAAGAATAAAACAACTTGGTGCCATTCACAAGACCAACATGAAATCATATTGTCTCTCTGTCTAATTAAAAAAAAAACAGGATTAGGGGCCGGCCCGGTGGCGCAAGCGGTTAACTGCACGCACTCCGCTGCGGTGGCCTAGGGTTCGCAGGTTCGGATCCCAGGCGCGCACCAACACACCACTTGTCAAGCCATGATGTGGCAGTGTCCCATATAAAGTAAAGGAAGATGGGCACGGATGTTAGCCCAGGGCCAATCTTCCTCAGCAAAAAATAGAGGAGGATTGGCATCAGACGTTAGCTCAGGGTTGATCTTCCTCACCAAAAAAAAAAAAATATGATTAGAGTGGAAGTATGTGACCTTTTCCAGAAAGATCTTTACACTCTTTCCCCTAGAAAAGTGAACATGGTTTCTATGTCCAGTTGAGACCCATAAAAACACATGCACAATTTATTTTAGCTGCCTTTTACAAGACTCCACATAAACAGAGTAGGCACTAGAATTGTGTGCTCACCCCTAGCCTTCTCAGACAACAGTTTCTCCAGACTCATTATATCTCAACTTGTCAAGAAGGGCCTCCACATGTGGAACTTTAACATTCGCTCAGGCATTGCGATAATCTGTAGGCCTCATTCTTTAAGTAGAACATCAGAAAATACTCACTTGCATTATTTGGTTTGTAATTAAAGACAAAAGTAGATGGTGACTTTTTTCTTTAACCTATATTGCAATTACTGTGAGCATCAGCAATATTATCATTTTACCACTGGTGGCTCTAAAGCAAACGAGTATGGAGTGACTGAACAGTGTGGGGCATAATGGCAAGTCTAGGTAGTATTCTGAGGGTTCTAAACGCTTGCCTGCATGTTGGGCTTTATGCTCCTTATAAATCTCTGCAATATATGGGATGCAGCACACAATATACTGTTTAAATAGTCACAGGAGTGCCATATGGCTTGTCTTAGTGTCTCTTTACTCAAGACCACCCCTTCCCAGCCCCCTCCATGACAGGGCATGTTGAGACCATGTTTCCTCCACACTTCCAAGGTTGATTTTAGGAACCCAGCAGCACATCATCATTACAGAGTAAAAACACAAGTCCTTAAAGACAGAGGTAATTCTACAACCTGCTCGTCATATATGAACCCCCATGCAGAAACACTTGGCTGTACCACAAGGGATAACACATAAAATTAGCATACAGGAAATACACAAAAATATTCCTGACACCACATTCTACCAAAACATTGACATGTTTTCTAAAACAAAGAGAAGCTATTACTAACAAGAATGACAACCACAACAATGACAACTTAATACTTTTACGGAGCAAAACACTAGAGGCTCTTCGTCCTAGGTCTGCTAAGTCCCAGTTATGTGATCTGGCACGGCTGCCGCAAGATCACAAACTTGTGTGGGCACATTCCCTCCTCTGCCCCTCTCCAGCCCCGCTGTCTCTCCCTTCCACTGAACTCCTTGGCATCCATTGTCACATCAAATCCCCAGCCTCCTCTCCCATCCCAGAAAAACCCTGCTCCTTCCCTCATGCTCAGAAACTACTATGCAAACCTCCAAAGAGCGAACATTCTCTCCATTCAAAACATTCTCAGATTTTGAAGAAATTAAATTTTAAGGCACAAGAACAATTTAAAAGAGGTTTAAAAAATGTGAAAGTATAGAAGTATTTCAATCTCACAGTTGCACAAACTTCTTACCCAGCTACCAGTATTTGCTCATAGGGGCACAAAGGACATTTAACAGAAAACTAGTCCCACAAAGATGCTTGGGGAAGAAAGGGGTTCTATGGTCAAATAAGTTTGGGAACCAATGTATAGTAAAGTTCTACTTTTCCCATACAACAGCAGAGGCAAAAAGCTATCCTTTGCTGATAATGGAGCAAATTGCATTTTACAAAAATAAGACAATTAGCAATTAGCTTATAATTTAGGTAAGCGCATCTAATACCATCATCACAGCCACCAACTTATCTATCTCAAGAAACATTCTAAGAAACCAAAATTCTCATCGTCAAATTAACATTAAAAAAATCTCTAATCAGTAACTCAAATACAAGTGAAAAAATCCACAAATTAACGTGCGTGTGTACGTCCATCTGTATACCTCTATATCCCCAACTTAACAAGGTTTCCTTGATGAAGAGAAGCAGTGACTGGGACGGCCACCTACCAGCTGTCGTATGTATTCCTGAATGGAGTTTGGATAAATAAGCACAGTGACAGCAACCAAGGTGTTCAGGGCAAAATCAAAGATCTGGTAACAGAAGAACGGGATGATCCAGGCAGCATGTTGCTAAACGTAAGAGAAAAGAGGATGTTAACATGTCCAATATTGCAAAACATTACTGTTTTGAATTCAGAGAAATCTTTTCTTAATCTGAATGGAAATGGAGGAATAGAAATTCATTAAAACAGGCCATGATGGCAAGTGGTAAGCCAAATAGAAGCAGTCAACAAACAAGCCTCTGTGAACATTTCTGAGACTATAATATTGGTTTTCCATGTAATATTAACAAGAGATTTAAACGTCCCAAGATTCTTATAGGAAACAGAATAATCACCTCTTACTTCTTACAGACCCATGTAAGGGACCAGAGAAAAGGCCCAGAAACTTATTTCAAAGCTGCTTACTTTGTATGCTCCGTAAGTAGCCATTGCACATATCAGGATCATCAGAAGAGAAATTGCAATAGCAATGCACATGTCTGCCAAAAAACAAAAAGAAAGAAAATTAGTAGCAGATCCACGGTTTAAACATTTTTTAGTCTCTCCTCAAAGGCATTTTGTTTATAAACCAATTATAAGCGAGAACTTTATACTAAGTAAACCACCAGAGCTCTTTTGGAATTTGAGAAGACGATGGTTAATGGATGTAAAGTGCCCAAAAGATGTTCTCCCTAAATTATATGTCTGAATAAGAGGTTGATCTATACATAAGCTTATTTCAAAAATGGGAAAGAGGGGCTGGCCCGGTGGCATAGCGGTTAAGTTCACATGCTCCACTTTGGTGGCCTGGGTTTCGTGGGTTTGGATCCTGGGCGTGGACCTACACACCACTCATCAAGCCATGCTGTGGCGGTGACCCACACACAAAATAGAGGAAGACTGGCACAGATGTTAGCTCAGGGACAATCTTCCTCAAGAAAAAAGAGGAAGATTGGAAATGGATGTTAGCACAGGGACAATCTTCCTCATGAACAAAATAAATAAATAAAATAAACAAAACAAAAAAAAAAGGGAAAGATATTGGTTACAATATAAAAAAATTTGGTCTTCTGGTCCACTGAATTATATATATAACGAATTAGGTATTCTTTTAACATATGAGTGTCTAACTTGTATTTTATAAACTCATGTGTCTCATGCTCCTATTAAAACCATCCACTGGCTTCCCATCTCATTTAAAATAAAATCTCAATTTCTTATCACGGCCTTTATGTCTCTATTTATCCTAGAGCATGCCTACCTCTCTAATCTCATACCACATTTCTTGCTCACTATAATCCAGCCATACCATTTGATTTACTCGACACAGCAAGATCATCCCATCTTAGGGCCTTGCATTTGCAGTTCCCACGGAGTAGAAGCACTGTCACTCATATTTTCACACAGATTAGCTCTGCCTTTTTAACCATTCAGGTGTCAGCTCAAGAGTCAACACCTCTGAGATCTTCCCTGAGTATTCTAGCTAACAGAGCCCTTCTAGTCACTCCCACATTACTGCTGTATTTTCTTTATATCACAAATCATTATTACCTTATTTGCATTTCTTGTGTATTGTCTGTCTCCCTGTGCTAGAGGAACCCTCCCGAGGAAAAGGGCTTTCTATATTTTGTTCACTACTACAACCCCAACATCGAGAAGCAGACAGATGCCCAACAATGAAGCCACGAACCACAGGTGGGCACTGAACACTAGAAACGTGGTCAATCTGAACTGAGACATGCTGTAAGACTAAAATACACTCCAGATTTCAAGGACCTAATGCAAAAAAAAAGAATGTAAAATATCTCAGCGTGATTACATGCTGACATGTACTGACTACACGCTGAAATAATATTTTGGATATATTGAGCTAAACAAGATAAATTATTAAAGTTAATCTCACCTATTTCTTTCTACCTTTTTTAACGTGGCTACTAGAAAATTTTAAATTCCATATGTGCTTGCATTATACTTCTATTAAACAGTGCTCATCTAGAACAACGCCTATATCATAGTGGGTACTAACTGAACATTTATTCAAGAAGTCATATTTCCATATCTTTGGGATATTTTGGTTAGAAGAAGAGTGTGACTGGATTTCTAAAGGTAACGAGTGGGGTTATCACAAGCTAAGAGAATACAAATACCCACACAGGAAAAGTACCCGTACAGTGCTGACAGTTTCCAAGGCATTTCACAGATATCTCATTTAGTGTCCTAACTCTGAGGTAGAGATTGTTCTTATGGAAACCAGGGCTCAGAGGTTATAAAACTTGCTGAGAAAGCATTTGCATCAAAAAGCTGAACTATGACTAATCCTGCTCTTACGATTTCAAGTCTCTGGCTCTTTCTACTATACTATGGTGCTTATACTTAAGCTTCAAATACTGACCAATGAACCAACCTATGCTGCCACTTCCCACGGGTATTTCTCCAAAGGAGAACATTCTAGTTTTAGAACCACGCTCTGTATCCCCAGCATCAGAGAGGAGAGAACATTTTAAGCAGGAGGTTCACAAACAGAAGCACAGGGTCAAAGTACATTCTAGGACAGAATACAGATACATCAACAAAGACCATTTGCCATCCAAAAAAAATGAAGGTTCTGGGGCTGGCCCCGTGGCATAGCGGTTAAGTGCGCACGCTCCACTGCTGATGGCCCAGGTTTGGATCCTGGGCACACACCAACGCACTGTTTGTCAGGCTGTGCTGTGGCGGCGTCCCATATAAAGTGGAAGAAGATGGGCATGGATGTTAGCCCAGGGCCAGTCTTCCTCAGCAAAAAGAGGGGGATTGGCATGGATGTTAGCTCAGGGCTGATCTTCCTCACCAAAAAAAAAAAAAAAAAAAAAAAAAGAAGGTTCCTCAAATTGGTCTATAGATTTAATGCACTAAATTCATAACAATGCTGATGGCTTTTATTAAAGGAGTGAAAATTTGATTTTCAAAAAAGAAAAAAAAAATTAAGGTTAAGAGAACGATTAGCGGGCCGGCCCTATGGCTTAGTGGTTAAGTGCGTGCGCTCTGCTGCTGGCGGCCCGGGTTCGGATCCCAGGCGCGCACGGAGGCACCGCTTCTCCGGCCATGCTGAGGCCGAGTTCCACATACAGCAACTAGAAGGATATGCAACTATGACATACGACTATCTACTGGGGCTTTGGGGGAAAAAATAAAAGGAGGAGGATTGGCAATAGACGTTAGCTCAGAGCCGGTCTTCCTCAGCAAAAAGAAGAGGATTAGCATGGATGTTAGCTCAGGGCTGATCTTCCTCACAAAAAAACAAAAACAAAACAAAACAAAAAAGAATGATTAGTACTAGTCAGTACTTAAAAGATCATGATTTCTTTCAGGATACATACATATTATATAGTTTACGTTATAAATTTAATGCCAAATTAACTTACCTTTCCCTCTTGTGAGGGAAGAGGTACCTAACAAGGAAATTTCGTGGATACCTCATAGTATTCTTGCAGTCAGTGGGGGAACAAATGTGAGTGCATTTTACATGCGAAAAACCAAGGCCGAGAGATTTAACTCCTTAAATGCAAGGGGAAAGTCTCTGTGTGCACACGTGCTACGTAAGTACACAAGATGCATTTCAGTGCTGATATCTGTATAGGAAGCAACGAGTGTTTAGGCTTGTCTTTCCTGCATAAAGCTACGAGTACAGTGGAATGTCCTTTGTCTGCTTTCTATTTTCCCCATTTATAAGTGTGCCTTTTTCCTCAGTGAACTAGGCGCTGTGTTATTTCATTTAATCCTCATAACAACTCTAAAAGATAGGTACTATTATCTCCATTTTAGAGAATAAGAAAAAAATGATGAAGAGAAGGCAAGTAACCTGTCCAAGCTTGCCCAGCTAGCAAGTGGTGGACAAGATATTCTACCCAAGCAGTCCAACCCAAGAGTCAATCCTCTTAGCCACCGTGCTACCTGGCTGTGAAGGAGGCAGATCAAATGTAGGAGTGGAGGGCAGTGCTGAGAAAACCAGATAGCCCCCCTAAAAAGAGTTGGACATCGATATACACTGATTATGTGCAAAGCCTATTAGAATTTACAGCAATCTCTGAAACTTGAACTCAGGCAGAAGTTTATTATTTTCTTCTTTGTCTACTTCAATGGTTTCCAAATTCTGTCCAAGCATATTTCATAATGAGAAAAAAAGTAATTTTATAGAAGCCAGCCCATTATAGGATATTCTTTACCTCATAGATCTTAAAAGAGATAGATAGATGGATAGATAGGTAGATAGATAGACAGACAGACAAATAACTCAAGGAGGTAGTCAAAAAATAAAAATACTAATATAACCTATGTAGGGGAAAAGACTATCCTCTACCCACTCCGGGTCTTTTCTGGCTGGGCTACAAATTAAATTGACATGAGACTGAATAACAGGAGAAAATCAAACAAAGTTTTATAACATGTATACGTGGGAGAACCCTGGAAAAACTGGGTAACTTGACAAAATGGCAGAAGTTCTCATTTTAAATACCCTCTTCAGCTACAGACAAAGCATGTCAGGGGTGGGGGTGTCAGTTATGGGAGGTTACCAGAAAAGCACAGTAAACAAGAGTAAGGCTTAATATGCAGCCTCGCCTTCTGCATTGATAAGTTTCTAGAGATAAGGTCATCCCATAGGTTTACAAATGGAGATCGCCCTTACAAATGTAAATATTGGGTAAACAGAACTTTGATAAGAATGGGCTTAGCAAGGACCCTCCCAGTCTATCGATACCCAGAGTTATCTCTGGTGATGGCCTGTCCTGAGGACAGGCCTCTTACCTTAAATTCTTTGAGGCAGTCAGTGGAGGGTGGGAGGGTCAAAGTGTCTTTCAAAAAATAATCAAGGTAAAGAGACACATTTTGAGCTGGCCAGTTCTGATCCCCCACACCTACAAAAAGAATAACCTTAATGGGAACTACATGTCCTATTCTGAAGAAAAAAAAACTCCAGAACTAAATCTGATGTATCATAAAAAATGTTAAATTTACGTCTTTTTCAAAGAATATAAAACTCAGAGAAATTTAAAAGGTACAAACAAAATGAAAGTCATAAAGTATCCTATATCACCATTCATAATGAGATACCATTTACTATAAAAAAGTTAGTTTGAGACCAAGAAATTTTCAAAATTCTATTCCTATAGATGCTTATGCCAACCACACTGAACAGACTGAATATATCACAGGCATGTGAAATAGCTTAGGTAGAAGCAAAGTGTAAATCAAATAAAAGCACAGAGCAGATAAGCTAGAGCAGGCTAATAAACCTTCTACCTCCTAGCAGCCTAGAGCAAGGGTCAACTCCTCTGTAACAATGTATTGTGCACCATGGTAAATATGAGAGTCACTCTGAGGAATGAAAATTCATTCCTTTTAATTACATCACAGGTAAATAAGAAAATGGTTCTAATAACAATACAGGGATTTTACAATCAGTAATAGTACTGGTCAGTGAGAGGAACATCTTTTACTTATTCTTTGCGCAGTAGCTCCACCAACCCAAAGTTGGAGCACGCTGACATCACATTGTTCCAATGTGAAAAGGATCCTAAGAAAAGCAACACCACAGACCACAAAGGCATAATTAGAAAATGCTTCCTGATACTTGGTCAACTAATCATTGAAACAGAATAGGCATATAAAGGAGTTCTCTAAAATGCCTTTGTTTAAATAATCTAATTCTATCTTTTATTATACTTCTTGGATTTGCTTCCTTCCCATAAAACTTGTAGCTAGCCAGATAACTACCTGATTTATGTTCCCACGTCTTACTTGCCTAGTCATAAGTCATTCTTATGTCTCAATTTCCTAATTTTTGGCCACATTCCTGGCACTGCAGTTCATGAAAACAAACAGCATTTGAGGTACATTCTCACCATTAAGTCTAGAGAAGAACTATTTTCAGATGAATTCACAGCAACAGTATGAGATACCGAGAACAAAATATAGAAAGTCCTCAACCCCCTGTTTTGCCCATGGGGGCAAACAGAAAATTCAAGTTCAAGTCCCTACTTTGGGGTCCCCTGCTCTGAGGTTGAAAACCTGGGGAAGAATAAGCAATACAAAGCACTAATTTTACTCCCCTAAAACAAAAGAAAGGTTCTAATACACCTTTTGTATGTTTCTGGCAATTGTTTATAACTTTTTAATAAAGTATATTCAGACAGAAGAGTTTTTTTGTAACTTGCTAATTGACAACTTTACACTTAAACTGAGAATTTCTCTCATGAATACTCAACAGATTCGTATAACAGGATAAACGTTGTGAGTCTGCAAAGATTAACAGGACAAATCTTTGCTCTCCGATGATGCTTAGCATCTACCAGGAAGAGAGGGAAGAATTCAATATGAGGTAACAGATGAAAAGCTAGTGGAGTCAAGGGGGCGCAAAACTATTTTCAGCCAAGAGGAACAATAAAGAATTTATCCAAGGATATGCTTATTTGCAGCTGGGTGTTATTCACCCTCCTAAAACTTTTTTATTGAGATATAATTCACATGCCATAAAATTCACCTTTTTAAAAAGTGTATAATTCACTGGATTTTTTTAGTATATTCAACAAAGTTGCACAGCCATCACCACTAATTCCAGAATATTTTCATTCTCCCAAAAAGAATCTCCACTAGCAGTCACTCCCCATTCTCCCTCCTTCCAGCCCCTGGCAACCACTAATCCACTTCATTCTCTACGGATTTGCCTATGCTGTACATTTCATATAAATGGAGTCATACAATATGTGGCCTGTGGTCTCTGGCTTCTTTCACTTAGCATAATGTTTTCAAGGTTTACCCATGTTGTAGGACCTAAAGATTTAAATGTCAAGTTCAGAGAATCTCTCAACTCCTACCCTCTAAGATAAGGAAATTAGCTCCTGCCGGCCACATTCTTATATTGAGAGATTTATATTGACATAATTAAGTCTCATAAAGGTTGCTTATATAAGAATAGAAAAACCAACAAACAGCATTTACATTTTTTGTGATTATGTTCACTGGAGAACCAAGTTGTGTGACCAGATCTGAAGAGAAGGAAATAAAATAAATTTAATAAAAAATATGCATGATCCATAAGGAAAACATTTGGAAGCCCTATTGATGGACACTGAAGAAGACTGCATAGCTGGAAAGGCGTCAGTTGTAATCAGATATTAACAAAAAGTTGCACAACTCTGTAAATTAACTAAAAATCACTGAACTGCACATTTAAAATGTAAACTTTATGGTATATAAATTATACCTCAATAAAGCTGTTTTTAAAAAAGGTATAAAACACTAAATCCCACCTTCTAATGTGTCTTCCTCTTCTGCAGAGGCTAAAAAGCTAAAATCTAAATTTTCCAGATTTCCTTGCAGCTGGATGCTAGAAGCAGATTGGGTTCACTCAATTAGACACAGACATACAACAAAGGCTCTGTCCCTGCTCGTTTGTCCAGTTTTAGCAAAAATCTTACTGAGTCAATTTACTGAAAATCCCTCACCGTTGGTATCTGATCCCCTAGATATCTGATCAAATTCCTTATCCTCCACCCTCTAGAACTTATCACCCTGGCCTGCCTTCAGCAAGAACCCCCAGCTTCGATGTTTCCTCTTAGTAATTTTCCATCTGCTGACCTGACCCTGCTCCTTGGCTGTAAGTCTCCACTTGTCCTCGTTGGAGTGGGAGTTGAGCCCAATCTATCTCCCTTATTACAAAACCCCCACTGTAGTAGCCCCTTTTGAATAAAGTCTTCCTTACTATTTTTAACAAGTGTCTTAATAATTTTTTCATTAACACACAGTAAAACTGGAAAAGCAAGTCTCAAAGGAATGCATACTGCGTGAATCCACTATGTGGATTATCCATACCGTGTAATCCAACTTTGTAAGTTCAAGCACGTGAAAATTAAACAACAGACCAATCAGTCATACAAATGTACATGTTAAGTCTATAAAGAAAAGCCAAGGAGGGATGGAGTTCAGAAGAGCGGCTATCTCTGAGGTCAGAGGAAAGGACATGCAATCAGGAAGGGACATGCAGGGCTCTTTCGAAAGTAAGGTAAAATTCAATTTCTTAAATCAAATAGTGGGTACACAAGTACTTAGAGTACCATTATTTAGTATATTTTCTAAATATTGTTTAACACCTATTCAATATATATATTTTTAATGTTTATTTATTTATTTTTTCCCCCCAAAGCCCCAGTAGATAGTTGTATGTCATAGCTGCACGTCCTTCTAGTTGCTGTATGTGGGACGCAGCCTCAGCCCGGCCGGAGAAGTGGTGCGTTGGTGCGCACCCGGGATCTGAACCAGGGCCGCCAGCAGCGGAGCGCACCCACTTAACCACCAAGCCATGGGGCCGGCCCTTATTCAATATTTAATAAGAGATAATTCTATAAAGAATGAGGAACTCCAAATTATTGTTAATGAAAAAAAAGCAAGAGAGGTGTTCACTGTACATGAAACCTTTTTGAAAGATTTGAATTTTTTCAAAATAAAGATCTGGAAGAGGGGCCAGCCTGGTGGTGTAGTGGTTAACCTTGTATGCTCCGCTTCAGCAGCCCGGGGTTCATGGGTTCAGAACCCAGGGCAGGAACCTACACACCACTCATCAAACCATGCTCTGGCAGCATTCCACATACAAAATAGAGGAAGATGGGCACAGGTGTTAGCTCAGGACTAATCTTCCTCAGCAAAAAAAAAAAAAAAAAAAAAAAGATCTGGAAGAAAAAAATGACCTTCATGCTAAATCTATGCTGAATTGTAAATCACAGCCTGATTTCAAAAACATTAAAATGCAAACAACAACAACAAAATGCACCATCAGAGAAGCAGCAGGGAGGGGAGAAAAGAGCAAGGAAGAGCCCTGGACACCTGAGTTAATCCACTCCTGCTCCACCACTGGCAAACTCAGGACTTCCAAAGAATTAAGGGCTTCTGTAGGCTTAATGTATCTAATTTAAAAAAGACATTTGGAAAAGTTTTTTACGATGTTCCTGTGGGGAAATGTGCACCAAGCAAAATAGTTGGGTTAAGTGGAACATCCAGATAAGCATGTGCATGATTCATTGTGAATGGAAGATGTTTTCCATTTGCCTTTCCAAATCCACTCTTCACCATCCAGTTTTCTGCCCCAGGAGGCAGATCTGTATGGGCTATCAACAGGGCTCCCTCACCCTCTGGCTTCAGCTGAGTTTAGCCAATGATGAGCCCAGACAAGAGAATAGAGTGAGGCTGTCCCCCTGATGTGAGGTTGTTGGGGTTGGCTGTGCCTCCAGTAACCACAGCCTCCCATTCATCTTTCGGTCTAGGCATAGTAACAGCCGGCCTTGATTATCCAAGTTACTTCACCATCTCTAGTGGTCTTACACCTACATCTTTGTAAAAAGATCTCCTTGAAAATAAATATTCATTGAATTATCCTTTAAAAACATAAGCAAGATGTAGTCAAGGTGTAGAATATGCAACCTTTTGAGCCATGTGATTGAAGAGATAAACAGATGAAAGGATGGAAAGATGGGAGGGTAGATGGATGAAAATAAAGGGCCACGACGGTTCCTATGGCTCAGCTCCCCTGCTGTTGCATGATTATGTTTACCTCCTCTAGACTGCTGGGATCTTTATGCACAAGTGGACAGCTGTGCAGACTGACTGCCAAGCTTGCTTGGGGCGGTGTGAACAGAGAGCAGGTAGGCAGCCTGGGACCCTTTCCAAATGCCAGAGCAAGGAGAGCTTTACTCTGTGGTGCCAATAGCCATACGGAAAGCCCCAGCTGATCCTTCTTTTTTTTTTTTCTTTTCCTATTTCTTAGTTTTTATTATCAAAACTTGCAAACATATACAGGAGTATATAAGTGTACACAGAAGTATAATGAATCCCCATCACCCCTCTTGCCTGTATTGTTTCATCTCTCATCACTCCATTTCTGTCTATTCTACCACTGGTGGAAATCCGGACTGTTTCCAATTTTTGGCTATTATGAACAAAGCTACTATGACCATTTTATACATGGCTTATGATGGGCACAAGCACCCACTTCTGTAGGGTGCGTATCTAGGAGTAGAACTGCTGGGTCACACGGCAGGTGTGTATTCAGTTTTCCCAAAGTAGCTGTATGATTTACACCCCCAGCAGCAAGCTGAGAACTCCACCTGGTTCCACACGCGTATCAGCAGGTGGTATTGTCACTTATGTCGATGTTGGCCACTCTGGAGGGGTGTAGTGATTTCACCACTGTGCTTGTAATTTGCATTTCCTTTACAACTAATAACGTGGAGAATATTTTCATATGCTCATTGGTCATATGCATATCTTCTTTTGTGAAGTATCTGTTTTTCTCTTACTGATTTCACCCAGAACCGTTCATTGAAAAGACTAGCCTTTCTCCAATAAATGTGGTGGTGTCTTTATCCTAAATCAGGTAACCATCAATTCTTGATTATTTTTATGGCTAGTTCCTGCCTCAGGCCAGGTGTGTCTACTTAGTGTATAAAATGAACGTAAGTGTGACTAGAAAGACAAATCTGCTATAAAACTAATCAGAAATGAATTTGAGTGATCTGTTCTTTGGTATTATGCATAGCACTACACTTCCTGTTATAGTTCTTTGTCGATCCATTAAAATTTCACAAATAAAATTCCATGCATTCTACTTCTTCTCAAAGTACGTTATGGGCATAAAATACAACATGCCACACATAGTGCTTTTCAATCATGAGCCTTTGATCTAAGTCAGTAACTGCAACTGCTTTTTTTAAACTTTTTATTTTGAAATCATTTTAGACATATAGGAAAGCTGCAAAAAATAGAGAGTTCAAGAATACGCTTCAGGGGGCTGGCCCTGTGACGTAGCGGTTAAGTGCGCATGCTCTGCTGCTGGCGGCCCAGGGTTCACATCCCGGGCAAGCACCAATGCACCGCTTGTCAAGCCATGCTGTGGCAGCATCCCATATAAAGTGGAGGAAGATGGGCATGGATCTTAGCCCAGGGCCAGTCTTCCTCAGCAAAAAGAGGAGGATTGGCATCAGATGTTAGCTCAGGGCTGATCTTCCCCACACACACACACAAAAAAAGCATATATTTACAAACTATAAATATGCATTATTACTAATATTTTTGTATTACATTAAAAAAAATATATAAATAGGAATGTTAAAGAGTTGCATTTAAAAACAAAGTGAAATTCTCACATTTTCTTTCTTTAGCCCAGTGGATTCTCCTAGCTGCCTCATTTTAATGTAAATAATAAAATTTGGCTTTCTTCTACCAGGTTATTTTAGTAACATATCATATGGAAAAGTGAGACACATTCCTGCTCTGTCCTTCTGAATAAAATCTTCAGACGGCTACCACCATTCCAAAAAGATATCAACTTATATTCCACATAATTCTATATTTTTCCAATATATTCCATAATTTTCAAGCACAATTTAAAGCAACTGATTGTATTCATTTAAGTACTATTTAATTCTATTCACATGAGATAAATATACCAAGGCTTGTCAGACACCATGACTTTTGACCTACAAACTTATTAAAGAAAGGACATCAAAACATATCAAAAGGAAATGTAAAAGGAAAGAAGTTAAAAAAAATGATTCAAGTGAATATCCACTCTCCTGTACCTTTTTAACCATGTGATTTAAATGATCGCTAGATAGTCCTAAAAGTTATTACAACTGTTCATTCATTCCTTTCAAATATAGGAAATAGGAGAGAAATCTCAAACGCACTGGAATTAATATTCAGGACATTACAAAACGATTACTATTTTAAAGTCTTAAGTACCAGCAAGCCTTTGAAGTCAGCTAAATTAAGCCTATACCGTCAGATAGTCCCTACCCAGCTTAATCTCTGGCAATTAGAACAAGGCATGCAGTGTGACTTTTCAATTCAGAAAGAACTAGCTGTCTCATTTAAAATTTCTTTTTCTAACCTCAACTACCTTAGAAAAGGAATCCTGCTACCGGAAACAACGAAACAAAATTTACTTTTATAATGTCAAACATTATATTTATAGCTTATATAGTCTTTTAACTCAGGAGAAGGAAGGCAGAGAGAGATTAATTTAACATTAATGAAACTCATTATCCTTTCTGGAAAAATTCATAAGAATAGCAGGTTATTCAGAATAGAGAGAGCGAGCAACGTTACAGCAGAGGTCATGTCCCAGCCTGACCAGGTCTCAAACCCCGGGATAACACAATGCCCTGACTTCGCGGTACAGAGTAGGAAGCAATGGCGGTGGAAGATGATGGACAGAATTATTTTGATTTGGGTACTAATGCAATATTATAGCATTTAGGTTTACCAGTGTTTACTAGTCAAATGAAGAAGTAACGTTATGTAATTAATCTTATAATTAATAAAATACTCCTGGTCAAAAAAAAAAAAAAGATGATGGACAGAAAGCATCTCCTGGTTTTCCCTTTACTTCACTACCAGTTGCTCTCAGGCTCCTCCTCCTGACCTCTGATGCTGGGGCTCCTTCAGAGCTCATGGACCCCCTTCCCATTTCTCTTCACTATTTCCCTAACATAAATACCACTTTTAGTCTGATGTCCTCGTATTTACCTCAGCCCAGAAGTCTGGGTTACAGATTCACATCTCCAACTACCCTTTTAATCTCTGCACTTTAAGACAGCTCACGGGGGACGGCCCAGTGGCGTGGTGGCTAAGTTCATGCCCTCCACTTCAGCGGCCCAGGGTTCGCTGGTCCGAGCCCCAGGCACAGACCTACGCACCACTCATCAAGCCATGCTGTGGCGGCATCCCATACACAAAATAGAGGAAGATAGGCACAGATGTTAGCTCAGGGCTAATCTTCCTCAGCAAAAAGAGGAAGACTGGCAACAGATGTTAGCTTAGGGCCAATCTTCCTCACACACACACACCCACACACACAAAAGCTCACATTTCAACTGTTAACGTATCTAAATAAAAATGGCTAATAAAACAGTGAAATATACTGAGCCCTTATTAGGGGCCAGACCCCATTCTAAGCATTTTTCATGTATGAATGTAATCATTGCAACAATCCCATGAGGTGGATGCTATGATCACCCCTATCCTTCAGAGGAGGAAACAAAGGCGCACAGAGGTAGTGACTGGCCCCGTGTTAGCACATTTAATACATGGCTGGGTCAGGAT
Source organism: Diceros bicornis minor (assembly GCF_020826845.1). Lineage (NCBI taxonomy): Eukaryota > Metazoa > Chordata > Mammalia > Perissodactyla > Rhinocerotidae > Diceros > Diceros bicornis. The sequence goes on along the minus strand of NC_080760.1, from coordinate 16,738,155 downwards.
TCAACTGAGGTCTTCTGGCTTCAGGGCCTATACTCTCATAAATTAGGCTAAGTCAAGTTTTCTCCCCTAAGTGTTCTCATCTCCTGACCCCAGGAAAGATGCAGGACATTTACTCAAGCTGGAAAGTAGGAGTCATCTTTGATTCTTCTCTTTCCCTCACCACCCATTCCAGCAAGTTCTGTCAACCCCATCTCCAAAACCTACCCTCTCCCCATCCCCAGTATAGCCTGGATTGCAGAGAAATGTCCCCAAAACCAGTCTCCCGCTCTCTGTGCTCACACAGCCAGTCCCCTAAATACATCCTCTGCTCAGCAACAAAAGAGATCTTTTTTTTTTTTAATTTTTATTTATTTATTTTCCCCCCCAAAGCCCCAGTAGATAGTTGTATGTCATAGTTGCACAGCCTTCTAGTTGCTGTATGTGGGACGCGGCCTCAGCATGGCCGGAGAAGCGGAGCGTCAGTGCGCGCCCGGGATCCGAACCCGGGCCGCCAGCAGCGGAGCGTGCGCACTTAACTGCTCAGCCACGGGGCCGGCCCCCAAAAGAGATCTTTTTAAAACACATCAGTTCATAACCACTGAATTATCTAAAACCACTGAATAGGTTTTCTCACTCTGAGAATAAAATCCACACGCCTTGCCATGTCTTGTGAAAGCCCCCGGTCCACCTCTAAAACTGCGTCTGCAGCCACTCTCCCCCTTCTTACCCATTTTGCCCTAGCCACATTTTTTTTTTTCAAATGCATTTAAAGTTCTCCAAAGCCAGGACTGCCCCTTTCAGTTAGCATGGACACAGCATGATTATAATATAAAATGTTCAGGTTTCCGTGTGCTTGGAGCTGGGTCTAGCCTCCTCCTGCTTACCCCACATCCACATCCCTGTGCATGTTTCCATTTATCTGGAAAAAGGCCCCAAATTCACCAAAAAAAACCAGCAACATAGTTTCTGGACTGGAGAATGATCACCTCCTGGGAGAAAGGTAAATACTCAAACACAACTGTGTCTTCACAATTGTGTGAAGACACAATGAGATATGTGTTATCCTTCTAACCTTCCCTCCTGCCGTTTGCTCCCTCTCCTCCCAAAAAGGCCAAAAGGCCCAGGGTAAAAAGATTATGACAAAGCAATAATTTAAAAAACGGGTAAGTTAACATAAGATGAAAAAAATAAAAACAAGAGAGATCTTATGTAGACTCCTGGACTTAGAACAGAGGCAGAACATGGGCAGCACATAAAAATTGGTTCACCTGACTTGTAACAATGGAAAGAAAGTTAAGTATCAGTTGAAATGGGCCCAGGAATCGATATTTGTAATTTAATAGGAAGAACTGGCAGCTGGATTCCCTGCCCTTGAAAATACCAAAATATCTACAACTGCTATGTGATGTACTTACTGGCATCGTCCATGAACTCAAAGTCACCTCCTAGTTCAGAACTTGAAAAGTGATACTGATCTGGGTCTGCCAGGGCGCTCAACAGAATCAACAGTACCACAGCATTGATGATCTGCAAGGAGAAAGAAAACAATTTAAGTAACCCCAGGAAATGGTCCTCATAATAGAAAATTATACTGACCACATGGAGTTCAACTTCAACAGCCGCTTAACTTTCAACACCGAGCCCCACCCACTGAGGGAGCAGGCGAACATTCCCAAGGCAGAAACATGCCAGCCCATTCAGATGCAGCCAAGGGTACATGGCTTGGGGCACAGGCGACAGCTGGATTTCACCTCACTGCCCCCGTGGGCCAGGCACCCTAGAGCAATGAACAAGTGGCACAAACATATGTGGCAGCCCTCACTCCAGTGGCTGGAAAAGCACACAAACTCTCCCATTAGCAGCGCACATCTAATGAGCAACCACAAGATTTTTCAGGTGATCAAACATTTTTCACAGGTTCAGACAATCAGAGCTCTGAGACCGGCTAGGAGAGTGTCCCAGAATGAATGTAAAGCTCCTCAGTGGGAGAGCCGGGATGGTTACTCCTGCAGGAGCACACGGGAGCCCCTTGCTATCGCAGGCCCACACTGCTGTCTTCTGGAGACTGCTGAATACATACCCCTCGGTACTTCAAACTCAGCTCATCTTAGCAGAAATCATCTTCCCTAACATCTCCCACCTCCACTCCTCTTTTTCTGTTCTCTACCTTACAAAATAGCATCACCAGGGCCCAGCCCGTGGCATAGCGGTTCAGTGAGCAGGCTCCGCTGCTGGCAGCCCGGGGTTCGTACCCCGGGGGCGCACCATCACACCGCTTGTCAGGCCATGCTGTGGCGGCGTCCCATATAAAGTGGAGGACGATGGGCATGGATGTTAGCCCAGGGCCGATCTTCCTCAACAAAAAGAGGAGGATTGGCATGGATGTTAGCTCAGGGCTGATCTTCCTCACCAAAAAAAAAAAAAAGCATCACCATTAATAATTAAAAGTGGAAAACACTCAGGCACTATGCTAAGCGCTTTATGTGGATTCTCTCTCTCAATTCCTGCAATAACCTAATGAAGAAGATGCTAAATTATCCCCATTTTATAGATGAGAAAACTGAGGCTCAGGGGTTACGAACACTGCCCAAGCTCGGGTAGCTAACAAAAGGGAGAGAGGGGATTTGAATCCAGGAATTTCAATTCCCAAACCCAATCTCTTAAAGTCTCCTCTTCATACTTGAAACCTGATTACTTTTGGGCTTACCATCTCCTTTATCCCCTTCAGCCAACCTATTGTGAAATTCTGACCCTTCTCCTTCTGCATTTCTAGTCACTTTACTCCTCCTAACTACCCTTGCTGCCTACTATGCACGTGTATCAACTGTGATGGGACTGTCGGGGCAGGCGTTCTCGAGTTTAGATGAGGCTCGGGCTGAGACTGGATTGTTATTTCTCCTTTTTTCTAAGTTTAGAAACGTATGGTAGAGTTCTATGTTTTACTCGTCAAAATGGAGAGAAAAGATGAATAATAACCTTCATACACAGAGAAAATTCTTTTACTAACAACTAAAGGCATACCCTACTATAAAAATCATATTTGGAAATACCTATTTATAGAAGAGGTTCAAATGGAGAGTCAGTTATTCGTTTACAAAACATCGACTCCAGGGCCGGCCCCGTGGCTTAGCGGTTAGGTGCGCGCGCTCCGCCGCTGGCAGCCCGGGTTCGGATCCCGGGAGCGCACCGAAGCACCACTTCTCCGGCCATGCTGAGGCCACGTCCCACATACAGCAGCTGGAAGGATGTGCAACTATGACATACAACTATCTACTGGGGCTTTGGGGGAAAAAATAAAAAAATAAATAAATAAAAATCGACTCCAGAATCCGTTTTTAAACGGCAATCCCAAGTGATTGTTTTAGGATTGTTGTAGGATTTGGAATAATGGTCCTTCTTCCTCTTTTTTCCAAATTGTCTAATATGGTCTGATTGCTTTTTGAAAAAAAAATTAGGGGCTGGCCCAGGGGCATAGTGGTTAAGTTCAGGCACTCCACTTCAGTGGCCCAGGGTTCACAGGCCCAGATCCCAGGTGTGGACCTACACACTGCTCATCAAGCCATGCTGTGGGGGCATACCACATACAAAATGGAGGAAGATGGGCACAGATGTTAGCTCAAGGCCAATCTTCCTCACACAAAAAAAAGAAAAAAAATTATACTAATGAGAACAGCAATTTCCCAGAGTATACATATACATTACTAATTTAAATAGATACTACAAGCATGTGGTTAAAATGTTTTTTAAGGTACAAAAGGGTATATAGTGGAAAGTAAATCTCCCTCTCACCCGTCACCAGTCACCCTCTCCACAATGGGTATCAGAACTACCAGCTTTTTGTTTCTCTCCAAAGATCCAAGAAACCTCACAGCACATTTTAAAGAGCATGATTAGCAAAACTCTAGTTGAAGAAAACTTTTCAGAACATATTTAGGGCTTAAAGGAAGGTGCAAGTTAGTCCCACAACTGGCATCTGATGTTTGGCAAAGATGTTCTCTGATAAACCGTCAAGTTTTCTTGGCATTTCATTCCCTCTATACCCTTATCTTTGGAAAAGGCATTCCAAAGGTTATGGACTGAAATAAGATCAGATGAAATAACCTAAGAGTGTGTTTTTAAAAAGAAAAACACCATACAAAGATAACGTATTCATTGTTGTTATTATAATGGGGTTGTTTTTTGTGTGTCTGTGAGAGGAGATCAGCCCTGAGCTAACATCTGCCAATCCTCCTCTTTTTGCTGAGGAAGACTGGCCCTGGGCTAACATCCGTGCCCATCTTCCTCCACTCTATATGGGACACCGCCACAGCATGGCTTGCCAAGCGGTGCGTCGGTGCGCGCCCAGGATCTGAGCCGGAGAACCTCGGGACACCGCAGCGGAGTGCGTGCACTTAACCACTTGCACCACCGGGCCGGCCCCCAATGGGGTCGGTTTTAAGGCGGAAAAAGGAAAAACATAAATTTGGGATTCATGGGCGAAGCTTTCGTGAAGGAGTGGAGTGGAGAGGGTAGAGAAGACGGAAAGGCGAGGAGGTAGTGCAGGCTGGTTAAGGAATCACGGGCTGTAGGGCTAGTTACAGAGTTTGGATTTTATTCTAAGTGTAACAAGAAGCCAACGGAGAACATTAAGGAAGAGAAGAGTGTGATCTGATTGGGGTTCAAATGAGTAAATTACGTTAAACACCTAGAAGAGTGACTGGCATATAACAGCCACTCAAATGAGTTCCTTCACCTCTTCACACCTCCACAAGAACCATATATAAGCTCCTAGCTGGCATCAGAGTCACCCGGCTTCCAGACCTTCTGAGCCAGCACTACGCAGCTGCTGTCCTGTCTTTTCAGTTCCAACGGGCCTGTCAACTCCTAATCAGCTTGTTATCATCCCCTTGCCTGGTTTATTATCATAATACATTTACCAGTTACCTACAACGGATCAGGTACTTTGCTAAGTGCTTAGGAAGAACTCTCCAGGACTCAGAATATGAGGTTAAGTCAGTCATGGACCCAAGAAACACAACGCATAAAGCAATATGCATGACAAAAGTTCTCAGAAAGAATAATGGAAGTTCAGAGAAAGATACGACTGAAGCCTGAGGCTGCGACCGGGGTCATAGGGAGGAACAGTAGAGACAGACGGTAGCATTTGCACAGGGACTGGAAAGATGAGAAGGTTCTGGAACCTGAGAGGCGTGGAAAAAAACAATTTCAAGTATGAGTTAGGCTACTGGGACAGGGGCCTGTACTGAAAATAGCAAGTGGCTCGATGAGGCTGGAATCCAGTCCAGAAAGGAAAGCGTCAGGGGATGAAACAAGAAACGCAGGCAGGGCCAGATGTGGAGAGTCCTCAAAACGTAATAGGAATTTGGGGGTTTAAACAGTTAAGGAAGAGCTGTAAAGGTTTTTGAGGTGGGATATGATGTGATCAGAGCTATATCATTAGGAAGATCGAGCTGGAAGAGTCTGGGAGGCTAAAACGGAGGCAGGAAACCAGACTGGGGATGATAGCAACAGTCGGGCTGACAGCTAAAAGGGTTTTATCCACTTCATCTCTAATTCCCATGACAACCCTGCAGACTGTCATCTAACACGTTAGTTTGAGATGTTAAGTGACTTTATCTTAGGTCCTACGTGTGGAACAGCCATGGTTTGAACCCCAAGCCTTTCCACATGGAGGCAAAATTATGAGAGACTTAGTAAGTGACTAGATGCAAAGAAAAAGGGAAGCAAACAAGACTCTTGAGATGTCAAGCCTGGGTGACAAAATACATCTTGTCATTATCAGAAATAAAAAAGACTGAAGGACTATGACAAGATTAGATACAGTGTGCTGAAAAGTACTTGCAGGATGTCCAAATAATCATGTTTTTAGCTTGTCCATCTGGCCCCTAACCCTGCTCTTTTTATTCAGCCTTTGGTATTCAGGCCTGCCCTCGGTTTTCCTGTCGGCCTGCTCAAGTTCCGACAGGCCAGATACCTAGTCTCACGTGCATCCCTGTTCTCTCCTGCTCAGCCTCTGACACATCACAGTGCTCCTGACAACAGAGTTCTGGCTCCTCGTTCGGTGTTCTTCTCACTCCACGGTAGGTCCTGGTTCCTACACACAGCTGTGCCCTCGCTGCTCCAGCAACTATCATCCTCTCCCCTGTCCCTCTAGCCCTGTGGCCGGCCCTTCACTCCGTGCTCACAAGCCATAAGCCATAGTCCTGGGGCCAAGTTGCCATCCAGGAACTTGTTCTTCGAGAGATAGTCCAGAGAAAGGAGACAGAGATAAAACAAAGATGTGATGGTAAGGTCATTACACATCACAAATGACTCACCACTGTGCTCTTTTAAGCACAGAGTGAAATTTTCATAATAGAAGGTCTGTGTGCGGAGACATATTTACTGTATTATTATGTAAAAACTCAACTGTTGGATGGGAATTTGGCCCACCATGGAAGATGTGGATATACTAAGGTGACAGAGTGATCCACGAGGACCTAGGTCTGTGCAAAGGGGTGAGGGGCAAGACTAGCCATGGTTTTCTATCTAAACACGGTCAGACAGAAAAGGTCAAAATAAGTCAGAGACCCAAGAATACTGGGTTAGAAGTACTTCCGGAAAGAGAGAATATGGAAATCACCCAATCATCAGTTCTGAACAAGAATGAAATATTGCCACAAATGAGAACCAAGGAGATGGGAAGACTTGCCAGGAGCAGATTATGTAATGACCACAACTAATCTAAAAGTGCAAGAAAGTGAGGGCATATTTACATTCTCCTTCAGTTAGTGCTCACTTAGGTTGGGCTGCCTTACATTTGGTAGGTCGTGTACAAACTGTTCCTGTTCTATTTACAAAGTGTTCCTGTGGCGTCACATATTTTATCCTCGTTCTTGCCAATGATTGCTTCCATATGTAAATAAATTCAACTTGTGTCCAATTGCTTAAGTGGTGTTAGGCCCTTGTATATTCTCCAGGGATCCAACGTGCTCCTTACCCTTAAATCATTTGTCAGATCCTAAATGAACAATGAGACCTGCAGCTTGAATCTAAACAACTGAAAATGTAAAATGCAATTATCAGCTCACTTTTTAAAAGCCTCAGTAAAAGAACCTTAGGAACACTCAAACCCACTGAAATAATAATTATACAATTGCAAATTTGCACAGAAAGTTGTGTCCAAAAATGATCACTGCAGACTAATCTATAATAATGAAAACTTGAAATAAAAGTCAGCGAACAACTAAATAATATTACAACCAAATAAGAGAACCCTATGTAAGCATTAAAAAGCATATTAAAAGGGGCCGGCCCGGTGGCGCAAGCGGTTAAGTGCGCGCGCTCCGCTGCGGCGGCCCGGGGTTTGCCGGTTCGGATCCCGGGCGCGCACCAACGCACTGCTTGGCAAGCCATGCTGTGGCGGCGTCCCATATAAAGTGGAGGAAGATGGGCACAGATGTTAGCCCAGGGCCATCTTCCTCAGCAAAAAAAGAGGAGGATTGGCGGATGTTAGCACAGGGCTGATCTCCTCACACACACACAAAAAAAAAGCATATTAAAAAAAATTAATGACAAGAAAATGCTCACAGTATAATGTTAAATGATAACTTCAGTATAAAAATTTTATGATTCCAATTTTATCATATATGTTTGTAATATGCTCACATGTATAAATCACAGACTAAAAGAACTAAAACATACAATGTTATAAACCATGTGGTAGGTTTGCCAATGTCTTGTATCTTTAATTATCATTATATTTTTTTTGTATTTTCCAGAGTGGCTAACTATGAGCTTAGCTGCTTTTAGAGTCAGGAAAAATTATTTAAAGCTTCAAAAATATTTTGATATAAATTATGTTAAAGAATGTTATTATTAAACCTGATTCTCTATAAAGATAAACAATTAATAGTAAGAATATGACCAATAACAAGCAAACCTGGCTAGGCATTCAAGTCAAAACTTGCAAATAGGTATATCAGGGGAGAAATGTCAGAGTAAAATGAAACAGTAATGAAGGGATCTGCCACTTTCAGTAACGGTGAAGTAGGTAATACAAACCAATCTTCTCACTGAAGACAGCTAGAAAATCTGGACAAAATATAAGCTACGTCTTTGAGAAGGCAAGAGAGGGCTAACAAGGCAGTGAAGAACTACTGGGCCAAGACCCAGGAGAAGGCAGAAACACCTCTAAGGGCATTTGTTGATTCCAGAAAAGATGGATGAGAGCAAAGAGCTTGAGCAGCACCCTTGCCAGCGTTGCTGGGCCAGGGAGTCAACAGTTAGAGCACAGGGCCTTCAGCGTGGGGTGAGGGCAGAACTGCCCAGGGCTTTGCCGTAGGACCCTGAAGGCGCTTGACCACCGAGTCAGGTGAACCAGAAGCCGACAAGCTTTCAGAGGGACACAGGCTTGCCCTGCATCATCTGAATCCTGAAACTGGATTAAGGGGATCCCCATATTCAAGAAGATAAGAAAAAGCAGAACAAGACTTTGGCAAGGAACTAGAATCCAGCATACGACAGATTTGAAAAGAATAAATAGAAACTCTAGAATGAAAAAATGCGGTAGCCAAATCAATAACTCAGCGGGTGGGTTTACTCCACTAGACAGAGTTGCAAGAAAATTAATGAGCTGGATAAGACAGAAGAAAATATTCAGGGGCCAGCCTGGTGATGTAGTGGTTAAGTGGCACTCTGCTTCCGCGGCCTGGGGTTTGTGGGTTCGGATCCTGGGTGCGGACCTACACATCGCTTATCAAGCCATGCTGTGGTGGCATCCCACATACAAAACAGAGGAAGATTGGCACAGATGTTAGCCCAGGGCTAATCTTCCTCACCAAAAAAAAAAAAAAAAAAAGACAGCTGGCTTTAATAAAAACAAAAGCTGCCAGAAGACAACAGAGTTACATCTTCAAAATGCTGGGGATGAAAATGAAACAGATACTTTCAGATAAAAACAAGGCAATCTGCCAGCAGCAGCTCAGCAGTAAAGAAAGCATTAAAGGGTGTTCTTTGGGCAAAAGAAAAATGATACCAGATAGAAGGCTGAAGATGTACAAAGAAACGAAGAATAACAAAAATGATAATTATGTTGGCAATTATGAATAATGATAACATCTAATAACAACACTAACAATGACTTATGAATACAAAATAGAAATAGAATCAAAATACACAATAATAGCAAATAAATCAAGAGAGGATAACTGGAATTGAACTGATCTTAGGTCCTTGCATTGTCCAGGAGGACAATGAAAATACCAATTAATGTGGGATTTTAAAAAGTCAAGGATGCATGCTATAATCTCTAGGGTAACGTTTTAGAGAACAGTCAGATTTGGGTGGTAGATACATAGGCATTTGCTTAGTGATAACCACGGGGTTTATATTCTGTGTACTTTCTGTACGTGTGCAATATTCACAGTGAAAATGGTTAAAAATAAATATAAATTATAATCTGACATGCTGTTTTCAGAGAGTTGGCTAAGTTTTATACTCCAATATTTGAAAATTTTTTTCTAAAAGCAATTAATGGCAGATATGCCTTTCACTTGGGTCCAATTTCAACGGGCAAATCAAAATGAAATGTAAGTTTAAACGTTTTACTTGAAATTTCTTTAAATCAAATTTTAGAATTCTGGGCCGGCCCCGTGGCTTAGTGGTTAAGTGCGCACGCTCCGCTGCTGGCGGCCCGGGTTCGGATCCTGGGCGCGCACCAATGCACCGCTTCTCCCGCCATGCTGAGGCCACGTCCCACATACAGCAACTAGAAGGATGTGCAGCTATGACATACAACCATGTACTGGGGCTTTGGGGGGAAAAAAAAAATTTAGAATTCTGATCCAAATGTGCTTTTTTATTCAAATAAGCCCCTGTCTACATGGTCCTGTTCTGATATTGAAGTAAATTTCTGACACTTGCTATTTCAATTCTAACAACTGTGGTAAATATATTCTGGAGAAAAAATTAAATTTACCATAAAATCCTATTTGCCTAAGAAATTGACTAAATTAGTTCACCTACTGTGTGCCCAACACTCTGCCTGAAAACTGGGTTATACAAAGATGAGTAAGACACAGTCCCCACCCCCAAGGATTAGTAGGCCCGGGGGGTAAACACACACCAGCAGCCAAGTAAAATGTACAATAAATGCTGTAACACTCATTAATTCATTCATTCAATAGTTCAAAAAATTATCTATCAGGCAACAAATATATGCCCAACACTATGCTAACATCACATATATATTATGGCAATCTCTCAAGGAGGCCTGTTGTCTAGTGGGGAACAAACTGGATGTTCCATTCAGAGTGAAAAGGAATTCTGCTGTATTAATGGCTCGGGGACAAGGGGTGGCAGTTGAAAGACTTCACAGGAAGATGACTTCATTAACACCAGACAGTAACAGACTTCTGGAAATCCTGAGAGACAAAGATTACAGCACAAATAATTTTAGGGTATCAGACTAAGTGACTAAGAATTAACTGTTAGGAGAAAGTAGAAGGGAACAAAAACTAAAAATGAGCCTCTCTTGGTAGTTCTTTGAGTTGGATTATAATTACAACCGATGTTTTAAGTTGCAGAAGCTATAAATCAAAGGGCAGTCTCTAGGTTACATACTGTGAACGGAAAAGTTTAAGCAGTAAAATGGAAGTTGTATCTTTTATTAGAGCCCCATTTCAACAGGCAAATTTTGAAAATGTATTGTAGAGATTTTCTGTCCCCAAACTCAACGGGGTTCTTCTGATGCACGCTGCAGCCCACAGTGGCATCCTTTCCGCAAGTCTTCCTCACGGGTGAAGAATTAAATCAAGAAACCACCACCACTGCACACTCTGTTTTACATTATTGAAGCAGTGTTGCCTCCCCTATGACGTGTGACTATCGTCACCCCATTCTACAGATGAGGACTCAAGACCTCAGTGGAAACTTGCGCAAGGTCACAGCGTCTTCCAGTCCTTGGATTACAAATGTCACACACGTTCTTTCCAGTAACCCGGGTTCCACCCAAGAAGCCACCACACCCAGGTTACAAGCCCTAGCCGACTCCATTAACCAATCCCCTGGCAGAAGACTTAGAATTCTTTTCAAGGGAGTGTCCCAGATAACTGCTCTCAATGTGACAGGAGGCTGGCAAGCAAAATGAAACTGATTTGCCACCACAGCAGAGGCAATCCCAATTTCTCTGAAAGGACTTGGTTGGGTTCTGCTCTTCACTCTGGGGCTGAGACACTATTATACACTCTCAGAATACAGGGCCCACACAATTAATGACAAAGATGTCTGGATGGTGGACAGAAGGTGGGGGACAAGAAAGAGGAAGGCTGTCCAAGAGCCTCTGGGAGACTTGGGAGTGGGGGGTGTGGACGGGGAGAACATGCATGTTTCATTTCTTTTTATGTCTTAAAGAACATTCTGGATCTCTGAATATGGAGATAGGCCTAGCCCAGAGCCTGGTTTAGGGTGGGCTTTGGAGACCTAAACTCTGTCCATAAAGAAAGTATCAAGTACTAGAGGGTCAGAAGGCTGGCATCTGGAAAAGAGAAGAGAAAATATGAAGTGCAAAATGGCTAAAGTAATTTTTAGCTTGGCGAGCATGGTGCTCTTTGTGTTCTAATACGCTCTACTCACTAGGTCTGTTAGTCCCTATCTGCGACCATCTGTTCCAACAACGTTATCATGAGATGTGCTTTGAAAGACTGTTTGAAGTGATTATACTACTTATTTCCTCTTAGTTTTAATATATAAAAGACTACTTTATTCCTGTAGCTGTCCATGAAAGACAGAAGTGAAACTCATAAAACAGAATGTCTTTACTAATGAAAGCGAAGAGACAGTCACAGACTTAACTATTAGAATATAAATTTTGCATTTCATTCACAAACACAGTTGTTATATTGTACTTGAGAGTTAAAATCTTCTAAAAAAATAGCAATACATTCAATAAACCCGAAAACAAAAACAAATTTCAAAATTAAAGACAAAAAGATATACATCTAGAACTGGAACACAGTTTGCAGTCTAGAACAAAAAGCTGCTCGAGTGTACCTCGACAGCTAAGTTTTCTGAAAGTCTTAACTGTCAGATTAAAGTCAAATGCAATGATATATTATAATGTGACCATCTCTTAGACAAAGAAATGTTGTGTAACCATAATGCTGAATTGTTGAAGAATGCTTTCTCCTTCCCGTACATAAAGTGTATGCCACAAATATTCATTATTATGAATATAGGTAAGGGAACATTCTTGAAGGTGATGTCAATATCTGATATTGTTACTTTTAGTTAAAACAGTACAGATACTTCAAAAGTAGACAGCCTCCGAAGATCACTGTTCTTAGCAATTCTCAAAGTGAACTAATGAAAAGATTATCCAGTAAATTATGAATTATCTCTTACTAATGTAAATACATAAATGTCTTTAAGAGTCTATTCTTGTTTACACACTTACTTTAGAATAAATATTAAGAAGATTATTTGAGAAACTCCCATTTAATTTCTAAACTGTTGGTAGGGAAAAAAACAGGCAAAGAAATATTCTCAGGTAAAAATAACAAAAGAATGAAGGAAGGCACCTATTGTAACTTACTAACTTAATTTTCAAAACATTTTCATGAAAGCTCTATGGCATTGCTCTGTTACTAATTTAAAGTTTGTTCCTCATAACTAACTTACCTTGGCTTTTCTCAGGGAGCCTTCAGTTACTTGTTCTGTTCAATATCTTTTTTTTTTTTTTAATTTATTTTCTGCCCCCAAAGTCCCAGTAGATAGTTGCATGTCATAGTTGCACATCCTTCTAGTTGCTGCATGTGGGACGCGGCCTCAGCATGGCTGGAGAAGCAGTGCGCCAGTGCGCGCCCAGGATCCGAACCCGGGTCGCCAGCAGCGGAGCGCGCGCACTTAACCGCTAAGCCACGGGGCCAGCCCTGTTCAATATCTTTTGAAGGAATAAAAACGAATAGTCAAAGTTTTAACTACATACGCAGGATTCTAAGGAAAGGATTTTAGCATCAGAAATGTATGTGTCCGCTAAACTACTGCTACCAAAAGCGTGGTCTGCAGAGCCGCTGCTGCAGCACCACGCAGAGCTTGTTACTGATGCAGGAGCATTCAATGAATCAGAAATAACCATCAGGAAGACTGGCAACTGACCTCTCAGCAGCCAAGGAGTCACAAGACAGTGCAATGAGAGCTTCAATGTGTTGAGACATTAACTGTCAACCAGGATTGCATATCCAGCAAAAATACCTTTCAAGAATGAAGGCTGAATAAAGATATTTTCAAAAAGCAGCTGTCAGAGTTTGCCACCAACAGGTCCTCACTAGAGGGAATTTTAAAATACATACTTCAGACAGAAGGATAGTGATCCTAGACAGCACATCTGAGGTGCAAAAGAAAATGATGGATCATGTACTTTCCATACTTTGAGTGTTAAAATATACATTTTATTTTTTTGTGAGGAAGATCAGCCCTGAGCTAACATCTACCAATCCTCCTCTTTTTTTTTTTTTTTTTTTGCTGAGGAAGACTGGCCCTGGGCTAACATCCGTGCCCATCTTCCTCCACTTTATATGGGATGCCGCCACAGCATGGCTTGCCAAGCAGTGTGTCAGTGCGCGCCCGGGATCCGAACCAGTGAACTCCGGGGCACCGCAGCGGAGCACGCACACTTAACCACTTGCGCCACTGGGCTGACCCCCAAAATATACATTTTAAAGTATAAATTATAGTGACTGCAAGAAAAAAGACACCAAGAGAATAATGGACAAAGAGAGATGTAAATATGTGGGTAATTCTAAACATACACTGATTGTATAGATCAATGTTTTGGGGAGGTTGAAAAAAAAGATACCAAAATACAAGAAATGACTGGTGTTAAAGGACTCAAATTGTTCAAAAGAAAGGCAAAGATATTATTAACTCCAGACTTTAATAAGTTAAGTACACATGTTAAAATTTCTTGAGCAAAGCACTAAAATAATAGAAAGAGTATAATTTCCAAAATAGCAGACAGGAAAAAATGGATAAGAAAAATCCAGTCAATACGAAAGATGGCAACAAAGGAGAGAAAAACAGAAACAATGACAAAATGTCCTAATATATTAGTAACCACTGTTAATGTAAGTGTACTGATCTCTCCAGTTAAAGACAAAGACTGCCAGGCTCTCCAACACTGCCCCCTCCATCCCCAAACTCTCCTCTGCGCCTCATCACCGTGCCACACATTCTCCTTTGCAGTATTTATCACAACTATATTCCAATATGTATTTGTGTGACTACTGATTAATACATATTAATCATTGAGTAATATTCTTCTACTAGACCATGGATTCCACGTTGGCAAGGAGTGGGTCTATTTTGAATCACCACTGTACTGCCAGCACCTAGTACAGTTCCTAACACACAGGACATTCTCAAAATCTGTTAAATGAAGGCAGGAGGGAGGTGAGGAGGGAAGAAAGAAACTGGATAACCATCAACATTCCTTCCAGGCTTACATTTTCTAAAATTATTTTCTTTTGAGATGGGAAGTCCTTATCCATAAGCAGCTATAGTTTTCTGATCCATAAACTAGCTGCATTTTGTGTCTTATATGGATGACTGCATGTGTTTTCATACTGAAATTGCTATCCATGTGACCTTCCTTTTATCTTTTTAAAAACTCTTAAATAGTCCATTAAAAAACTCCATTAATGGAGCACACCTTGGGAAAAAATGCATTCGCATTTGGATAGTACTTAGTTTTAACCACAGTCATAACTATTTTTATGATTTACTTAAACTGTTTTGTCATACTATTTGATAATTATTTATTTAGAATTATTTATTTTTAGAATTATTAACTTCAATTTAGAAAGGAAAACTGAAGTACTGTGAACTAACAAGTACTGTTTTGTAGACCAGAATTAAAGCCTCCTGTAGTTGGTACAGGTCACCCACTGGACAACAGGATCTTAGAAATAAGGCCACCCTTTGGTGGCATGTCAGACTAGTAGACATCCCTCGAATCTGTTCTCCTCTTTCTTCACAGTAATCAGCCTATCTGATACATAAATGCCCAGAGAAAGATAACATCTCCCAACCTCCCTTGCAGCTAAGTCATATATCTTTTTTTGGGTACTGGGATATAAGTGAAAGCCATGTGTGCAATTTCCATTTCACATCCTTAAAAAAAGTTGCAGGGCCAGCGTGATGGCATAGTGGTTAAGTTCGCATGCTCTGCTTTGGCGGCCTGGGGCCGGTTTGGATCCTGGGCATGGACCTACACACAGCTCATCAAGCCATGCTGTGGTGGCATCCCACATATACAACAGAGGAAGACTGGCACAGACATTAGCTTAGCAACACTCCTTCCTCAAGCAAAAAAAGGAAGATTGGCAACAGATGTTAGCTCAGGGCCAATCTTCCTCACCAAAAAAAAAAAATAATAATAATAATAATAATAATAAAATAAAGTAGCTTGTCTTTCTCCCTTCCAGCAGGCCAGAACACAAACATGGTGCTGGAGAGCTGTCTCCAACCATGAGGATGAGGATAACGGAAGCAGCCTCCTTAGAACCAGAGAAGGAATCCGTGCATTCAACGTGGCACAGCTGCCCCACCAGCCTGGGTCTCCGGATGGCCTCAAGAAACAAAGTCTGCCAACCCTCTCTGGACTATCAGCACGAGAGAAATAAATTTCTACCTTATGTAAATACTGCATCTCTCTGTTACAGCAGCTTTACCTATATCATAACAAATACAGAGGTTAAAGGAAATACCAACACAAAAGAGAAAAGAACAGCTATCAGAGAATCTAACCTTAAAAAGGAATTAAAAAGAAAAAAAAAAGAAATTCCTAGACCAGTAGTGCTGGATCAAGGGTGGGGTAACCAAAACTGCAACCTCAACAGAGGACTATCCAATAACAAGCCCCTCTCTTTACTCATAGCTGGAAGACGACACACTGTCCCCCAGAGACTTGATCTTTTTAGTCCGGAATGTTATCTCCTGTGAAGTTAGACTCACCAGGCTGTCTCCACGAAAAGCTATTAAGTACTCAAATCATTCCACAATCATAAGTTAGCGTCCTCTAAAGGAAAGGGATGCACAAGCCTAAGGATAGGTAGGGGTGTCCATCTCAACGATGATTATGTTTTCCCATTGAATATTAATAAATTGGCATTCTGGTTTTATGTGTCTACTAAAGTTCAGCTGGTGTGAATGAGCCACTCAACTTTAGGGCACTGACAAGTCCAGGAAGGTTGAGGGCTCACTAAGGAAGGGCCAAACTCTGATGCATCCCACCTGGCCTTGCCTAGGTGACCTCCTCAGTACTTCTTTTTTCTAACCTATAACGCCTCCAGTTTTGCGACCCCCAAGCCTTCTACTGTTAGTCAACACAGATGCCAGTACCTACCATGTGCCAAGAGTCACTGCTTCACCATCTCTGTACCATGGAACCAACTAGCCAGGTAATTTTTAGCAGCTCAAGGTTAATGAGAGAAAGAAAGAAGCTCAAGCTTATTTTTACTAACTAACAATTTGCAATTGTATTTCCTCAAGCATTTTTTGGCCCCCACATATTTCCATGACTGCGAAATAATTTTCCCTTGGAAGCTGTACCTGCAAAGAGGCAACTCCAAACCTTCAAAGGTTTGCTAAAAGCATTGAAGAAGTGAGGTCTTTGCTTACTTTTTATTTTGCTTCAAGTAAAATGGGTTGACCAGTTTACAGCTCTTCACCTCTCATCAAGGCTCCAGAAGCTCTTCTGAGAGCCAAGGGAGCTGGGGGCAAGAGGAGGAAGCAGTGAATTATGCTGCTGGGGCTCACCCATTATTTCTATTAGGATCCCTTACTGACCAATAATATATCTGCCCCAAAGAGGATGGGGTGGGAAAGGAGAATTGTGGTCTCTTTCTTCATGGCAAAGATTCCAAGTTGACAAAACAAATATATTACACATTTAGTTAGACATAACACACATCGTGGTGCAAAACCCACAGTAACCACTTTAATACTTGATGCTTTGTTAGTAGTTAGATATATTTAAACTGGGTCCTAGAGAGATTGATATAAATAAAACAGCTTTGATGGCACTCTATTTCCTAGCCAGTTTGTCTTTAAAATGTTCTGATGAACATGTATCATTACATGCAATAAAAGCTAAAAAAGATATTAAATACCACTGAAATCTCCACCAGCCAATATTTTACAGAACTTCCCTTGATCCTTTATACTGGAGGGAAGGGGATGCCAGGAGAGAGATCCCATACTTTTAAAAAATGGCTCATTGGAGATCTCTCAAAATTCTAGTTTCCCTCACTATCCAAATCTATTCAGTTCCTGAATTCAGACGGAGAAAGTCTGCATGGCAAGAGAGACTTGTATCATTTACTAACTGATAAAAATTCCCATCCATATGTTTCACACTATTAGCACATGAGAGACTCACGCTGGAAGGAATCGTACCCTCCATATCTCCTATCTGGAGGACAGGAACACACCCTTTCTGGTTTCCCAGCCATGGAAAACGGCCTGCCATTTTAATCTTCTTTAAAACCTGCTTTCATCTGATGACCCCTGTTCATAATTCTTCAATGCCAGCCCACGGCCTACAGAATAAAATCAAACTCTCTAGCCTAGTATTTCAGTCTTTTACAACCTAATATAGTAGGGAAAACACTAGGTCATAAAGATTTCATAAGTACTATGAATTAGCCCACAATGTGCCCTGAACTTACGGACAAAGTTATAGAATCTGACAGCTGGAAAGAAACTATTCATCTTAAATAAGCATACCAGCACCTATCGTGCCTGACCCCAGGGTTGCTTTGAGGTCTAAGTAAGTACAAACGTGAAAGCCCACTGAAGACTATCAATCACTCTACAAATACCAGGCATCGGTTTTACTATCCAGCATTACTGTCCAGACAAAAATCAAGTTATCACACCAGAATTTCTCAGGATACAAAGAGAACCCATCAGGCTTGGGTACACAAGCAAGCTGTGACTTTCAAAGTGAACTAGTTGATTATCTGAAAGGCCAGGTCATAAAGCCAATGGGAGCAGCTACTCTGAGCTCTTTCATCCCTTATAATCGGATATATGGCCAACGACTCTATGAATAGTGTCTAGCACAAAGAGGCATTCAATATATATTTGCTGAATGACTAAGTTCCTAAAATACACTTGGATGATGATAAAAAGGATGATATGCACAAAGGGGGACCCATCCCAGGTGTCAATGACAGGTGCTTCCAACTACCAGTACCACTTTTCAAAACACTCCAAGAAAATCATGTGGCAAAACAATGAAAGAAATTACCAAGGACAAAGCATACTTGAGTGCATACAGAGAAATTCAGGTCCTGAAGGTAAAATACACTGCACAGAAATGGGGGCTTTAGCCCAAGGAGTGTGGCGGGTATTTTTTATTGACTTCCAAACATTCTTTCCTCCTGTTCCCAGTAACAGTCTCGGATTCCCTGGGAAATTACTCACCCCTCTACTCTCAACCTGGTGTTCTGAATAAAATTAATCCCACCCCTGGCTCACATCCCTCCTAATCTATATAGTTCAAGGGCAGGAAAATATCCCAGACCTAAACTGATCAGTATACTCAGTCACATAACCCCGGCCTCTGGTTCAACAGATAACTTAAGTTTGTCAAATCAGAACAAATCTCAGGATTTAGGGCTTAAGTATTGGCTGACAAATACAGTAGCCATTTGTATCCAAAAGGAGGATAACCTGAAAGGGGAGGGGTTGGGAGAGAGGGGAAAGAGATGTGGCAGTAACCACTGTGTTAATCGTTTAAGCCAATTTAAATTGGCTTGAAACACACAGGTCGTGAAATATACAGACCTCCCTGGGACAGCCAGACACAGTTCTTAGGAGCAGGATAACAAGTTCATATTTGTATTTCAGAAAAATATCTCTGGGAACTGCATCTATAATAGACTGAAAAAAATGGATTATTGATGGCAAGGCTAGAAGCAGGAAGACCAGCTATGAGACTATTATAACAGCGACGTGACTGATAATGAGAGCCTAAATGAGGGAAATGGAGGACAGAATATGGAGGTCACCAGGAGGTAGGGCAAAAACCAATAGGACACGGAGATGGAATAAAGGAAGAGATTAACGTGGCAAGAGGAACAGAGGCATCTAGCTGGGGAGTCCAGGTAGATGGTGAACGAGAGACTAGAGTATGGGCAAATCTGGGGAGGAAGTTAACGGATTCAAGTTTAGAACACTAAGTTTTGTTGAAGAAAGAGAGGAAATCCCAGAAGACTACAAAGCAATCATTCTGCTTCAAGTATTTCTTTTATATCATGATCGCTTCTTTTATTTTATGATCGCTCTGGAAACCAGGACAAGTCAATCTTCGTTCTCTGTGAAGATGGATAAACATTTTACTCATCTTTCTAAAAACATTTATAGTTATTAAAGGTTATGTAATAACTCAACTTTTTTTAGGTTAAGCGACTAAACTTCCTTTTTAAATAAATATGAACGTCTACCTCACGTAACACAAAAATTAATTTGAGATGGATCACAGATGTAAATATCAAAGCTAAAGCCATAAAGCTCCTGAAGAAAATATAAAAATATCTTTACAATTTTGGGATAGGCAAAGATTTCTTAGAACACAGAGAGTACTAACCATAAATGAAAAAAATTGACAAATTGAACTTAATCAAAATTAAAAACCTCTGTTCATCAAAATATATCATTAAGAAAATGATGGTGGGCCTGCCCGGTGGTGTAGTGGTTAAGTGCTCGTGCTCGTGCTCGTGCTCCGCTGCGGTGGCCCAGGGTTCGGATCCCTGGCGCACACCGACACACCACTTGTCAGGCCATGCTGTGGCAGCGTCCCACATAAAGTGGAGGAAGATGGGCACGAATGTTAGCTCAGGGCCAGTCTTCCTCAGCAAAAAGAGGAGGATTGGCACGGATGTTAGCTCAGGGCTGATCTTCCTCACAAAAAAAAAAAAAAGAAAAAAAAACCAACTCCAAATGTTGACAAGGATGTGGAGCAATGGAACTTTATACATTGCTGGTTGGAGTGTAAAATGGCAGAACCCCTTTGGAAAACTGGTTGGCAGTTTCTTATCAAGTTAAACATGCACCTACCCAATAACCAGCAATTCCACTCCTAGGTATTTACTCAATAGAAATAAAAACATACATTCACAAAAAGTCTTGTGCAAGAATGTTCAGAGCAGCATTATCCACAACAACTCCAAACTGGAAACAAGCCAATGTCCATCATCTGGCAAATGGATAAACAAATTGTGGTATATTTAATAAAAAGGAACAAGCTATTGATACACTCCAGCAATATGAATGAATTTAAAAGACTTTATGCTAAGTGAAAGCAACCCAATACAAAAGAATGCATACAATATAATTCCATTTATATGAACAGGCAAAACTCATCTATGGGGTGGGGGGGTGTCAGGTGAGGATTAACTGGGAAGAGGCATGAGGGAACGTTCTGGGATTTTGGGTTTGTTTGTTTTTTTTTGAGTTTTTTTATGTTTTATTTTTTTTATTTTTGTGAGGAAGATCAGCCCTGAGGTAACATCCATGCCAATCCTCCTCTTTTTGCTGAGGAAGACTGGCCCTGGGCTAACATCCGTGCCCATCTTCCTCCACTTTATATGGGACGCCGCCACAGCATGGCTTGACAAGCGGTGCATCAGTGTGTGCCAGGGATCCGAACCTGGGCTGCCAGCAGCAGAGCATGCGCACTTAACCGCTACGCCATGGGGCTGGCACCCCGTTCTGGGGTTTTGGAAACGTTTTCTAGGGGTGTGGGTTACATAGGCGTATGCATTTGTCAACTCAATGAACTGTGAATTTCACCATATATAAATGATGCCTCAATAAAAGAAAGGAAAAAATAAAACAAAGACAAACAAAAAATGATCTCTAACATAAATATGCGAAATCAACGTGCTTTATTATGGGACAGAAGGAAACCTTTATTGTTCTGAGGCAAAAACAAAACACACACACACCTCTTAAAAGGTAAAACAGTGGAAACAGGACAGACTAAACATCACTCAGACCACAAAGTGACCATGGGACCTTATGTAAATCATATAACTCTCTTGGCCTGGGGTTTCCCATGCATAAAATGTGAACAAAAAAATTTACCTCACCAGGAATACATAAAAATTAAGCTTATGCAAAGCATCTAGTATAGTATCTGGCACACAGGACCTTGGTAAAAGGTAGTGGTAGAAAACAACAATTCCTTTAGAACTTCATTGTAAATGTTTAGAACCCTGTCATAAATGTTTAGAACCTTACCATAAATGCTCGAAGCCCACCAACCAAAACCTGTTCCTCCGGTGTTTCTGCATGCCAGCCTGTTTTCCCTAACCTCTTAAATTTGACCTGAAATCCTGAACTGGGGAGACAGATCCGAGGGCACACACCCCCTGTCTCCCTGCAGATCAATCTTGCAGAATAAAGCTGATTTCTGTGTCCTGGCCAGTCCCATCCCCCCTCCCCCCACCCTACCTTCCGCCCCCCCACCCCCCCCACCCCCACCCCCAAAAGAAAACACGTAAAAAGATACACTTGACCTACCTGGCATAATAAGCAATTATTTATTATTTAAGGAAGACCCCTTCTAGCGGACTCTTATCTGAATATCTGCCCATAACTCTATCCTTTTTTCCTGAAAACTCTCTCCCTTTCTGATAACTGACCCAGCTCCAGACAGCCGGCAGGGTCGGGGGTTGGGAAACAGGGAGAGGTGCCTTGTTCTTCAGTGACCTGCTCCCTCATCTTAAAAATGTTCATGTAAATCAAAGTTTTGGATAACCACATTATATTTAAAGGTATTAGGGAAACTTTTTTTTTAAAAAGTCAAAATTGTTTTATGAAATGCAAAAGACTTTTTATAAAGATTACTCATACTTAAGCCAGGTTTCCCATTTATTAGGTTCACCTAAAGCGGCATTCTTCCATCTGCTAGAAAGCTTTCTAATTATCTTTCAAAAGGCCATACATTTCCAAATGCTAAAACATGCACACCAACAACTACTTTCCACAAAGAGCATGCTGGAACAATAGACAAAGCAGGCAGAGGACTCTCCTTTTATCACACCAATTCTGTCTGCTTGGATTACAGCCAAGAGGGCTCAAGCAGATCTATCTTTCCTGTAGATCATGTAGTACATTTGCCTAATGCAGTGCCCTAGATTTTACAAATTACATTCGCTGATGTACTTGCAAGTCTGCAGATTTGAACACCATCAAGGAGGACAAGGACACATTTGTATAAAATAGTCTGTCTTGATCATCAAAAAAAGCACTATTTTGAGGACACCTACTATCTTTTGCTATAATTTTAAATTTCTGTAAAGGATTTCTTCACTTTTAGCCAAGTCAAGATTGAGCCAATACCCTAAAGTTCTATTCTGCATTCTCACTGCACAGTAAGAACCCACACATAGCCAAGATCTGTTTGAAAGCTTTTAAGGCCAAAAATTTCTAGTGTGTGATAGGCACTGCCTAAAGTGCTTGAAACTATAAATAGCACAGAAACCACCACAGGCCTGGGGGGGAAATGTTTTGCTTAAAATGGCACAAGGAACCACTTCACAATGCGACATAACGCCCATATTATATCAAAAAATTGAATACGAACCGACTGAAAAACTCCGATTAACGAGGTAAGATTTATTCTCACTAGAAAGTTTTATATGCCATCTTACTACCATTTTTAAGACACTTCCTCGTGATGCAGTGGTATTCACTGCAAAGTGGCTCGGGTCTAACTCTCCATCATGATGTCACAAAACCCAAAATGCAGTGGAATCCGACTCAGTGTTGGCGCAGTCTAGGGGTGCCGACAATCAACCTGGAGCAGGCAAGGGGCAGGACTCCACCAGGTCGCCTCACTGCCCCTGATAATCACTGCTCCTCACACAAATAAGATCGTAAAAGCTCCAACCTAAAAACAAAAAATCAGGTTTGCCTGCGGCGTCTGTTAAGGAAGGTGCCGGGATCCCCAGTCAACGGACAGGGAAGTCAGTGGGTGGAAAATGGCTTCCCCGGGCGGACCGAAACGCAGTCAATCACCTTCCTGGAGTAAGGGCTTTACCACAGGCGCGTGGGGAACCACGCACAGAGTGGAACAAGGACCCCCAATCATTTCAACTCGGGATCCGAAGGTGCGCGGGAGTGAGCGGACAGCAACCCCGAGGGCAGTCGCGGGCAGGGCGAAGGGGCAGCCGGGTCTGCAGCCCGGAGCACAGGGGCAGCACCATGTGCCCAGTCCCCCCACGACGCTGTCGGGACCCGGCAGAACACGAAGCCCAACGGGTGTTCAGAAGAAAGAAAGGACGAGAAAACGCGAGCTCCGCACAGAAGCTCCGAGTTCTCCGGCCACCAGGCGCGCTTGCACCGGACAGCGCGGGGCGCGGCCGCGGCCGCAGCGGCTCTATGCAGCGGGCTTGCGGCCGTCTATGCAGCGGGCTTGCGGCCGCTCCCGCTCTGCGCGCCCCAGCCAGCCGGCTCCCCCAGGTGCCCCGAACTCCAGGCCCCGGCCCGGCCCCGCCACAGGCTGGGCGAGCCGGGGGCATCGCGGACAGGCTCCCCCAGAGAATTAAGTTTCCAATAATACAACTTTAGGCGGATTAGCGCCAGCGTCACTCAACCCCGAGGCCGAACCAGGTCCCAACTTGGCGTGAAAGCGAAGCGGGGCCGCGGGCCGGGGTCCCGGAGGGCTCGGGGCGCCGGCGCCTCCGCCCCGGCAGGTGCGCCCCGGCCGCCGCGCTCACCAGGTACCAGACGCCGAGCAGGATGGTGCCGGTGCGGACATGGCAGCACAGGCAGCAGCTGTTGGAGTAGAACCGCGTCCAGGGCGCGACCATCTTCATCGCTCGGGCCGCGGGCGCAGTGGCGCGAGAGCGCGCCCAAGTTGCAGGAGAGTCGGCCGCGTTGCTCCGGGCCCGCCGCGCGGCTGCTGCCGGCTCCTCGGCCGCTCCCGCCCTGGCCTCGCTCGCTGCCCGCCCGCCCGCCGGCCTTCGCTCCGCGCCTGCCCCGAGAACGCCCGGCGCTGCCGCGACCGGACCCTGCGCTCGGAAGGCAGCGGGAGGAGGAGGAGGAGCAGCGGGGGCGGGGCGGGGCGGCCGCGCGCCACGTGACCCGCGCCCCGGCCCGTGATGTCACCGGGGGCTCCAGCCAGCTGCCGGCGCCGCCAGCCCAGTGTGAATAAATAAATCATCTTGCGCTCTCGGTCGGTCCCGCGGGCGGCCCGCCGTGGAGTTCCGGGCCTTCCCTCTCTCATTTGGTCATTTGTGTAACTCTACCAAGGGTTGGAGATTCTTTTACAGCCTGGTTGGTTGTGGTTTTTTCCCGTTCCACTTCTATCTTGCAGATTATCTGTAGATGCAACGCTATCACTGTTGTCACCTTGCAAAGTGGAGGAGGAAAACTGCGGGTGTGATTCCGGTCAACTGCAGTACTTTGAACCACTGCTGAAGCCGCCAAGAGCAATATGTCTCTGCTTCCAAGCTCAATTACTGTGGCAGTAATCTTTTCCCGGAAAATAGGATGTGTGTCAAGGACATCCTCGCTGTGCTTTGGGTAGCATTTTTAATCATGATTGCAGCTCTAAAGAAACAATCGGCAAGCCAATTACTGCCACAAGTTCCCTGCAAGACACAACATAGTGCCTTAAGAGATAATGAGAGATAGGACTCCAGTTTGGGGTCATTTCCTCCCATCTGGTGTTTTGTCTCCAAGTGCACTTGTTCTAGGTTAGCCTCTAATCACTGCTGAAGCCAACCATCTCAGACAAGTTAGATTATTAGCAGTGTCAAAGTTGGAGCAAGAGAAAAACTGGTTAGATTTAAATTTCTTAAGGACAGGTTATAAAGGAAGGAAGATGAATGTTAAATAAGGCTGCTTAAGTGCAGGACTGCTTAGTTTTACAAGGCTGTAAAGCTGTCGCATTCTTACTGTGTAGCTTAAACCTGGATGGAAAGGGACCCCAGAGTCATCCCCAGAGATGTCAGGTGTGGGCCCTTAATCAGAAATAATAGGTAACATCACTGTAGGAATTAATCAGGAATATCGAACAAGAATGCTAAGTTTCTGTTTTATTTTCTTACTACAAAGTTCTGTTTTCTTTCACATTTGAGAGAATTTTCTCTCTGAGGTCTTCCATTTAATATTTAATTATGGCCGTAGCCACTTATAACCAGCTATAGGACAAGCATTCATGCTCTGAGAAGGAATGGAAATATAGAATCAGGATGGGGAACGCTAATTTACAAATTCCAGCAAGTTCCCACAGTTACCTCCCACTTTTCCCTCCCCACCAGACTTTCAGATTCATTAGGCAATGGCTCATTGATTCAAGGGAATTTTATGTTTCAGAAAGCTTACTATTCAAGATTGGAATTTACAGACAGTTGCCAAATTGCTAGATAAGAAGAGAGGGAGTAGAGGAACCTGGTTGGAGAAGGGGCAAGTGAAGTTTATTAAATAAAACTTAAAAGTCAGTGTCTTTGGAGTTGTATTTATTTGGATGCAAGAAAATATGGTGATTGGCCACAAAAAAAGAACAGAGGCTTCCCAAGGAGCTTAGTCAAAGCTGGGTTACTTGTTTTCGAACAGCAGCATGTTTAACCGGAATACTGATTGTAGTAGTACAGTTATTTAGACAAGTCACTATGTTCTCATCCCTAGGAGCCTCAGCTGCCTGGACCACACTTGCTCCCTTTCTGCTAGAGCGAAGGACAACAGCCTCCATAGCTCTGGTTAAGTTGCCCTGCAATTCACTCATCCCTTCTCTCCCATTCTTCACTGTCTCCACCGTGCCTTCATTACCGAATTTTAAACCCTTCTCTCCTTTAGGACTTAAGAACTTGCAACCTCTTTCTCACCTAGGTCCTTTTCTTTGTCTTTTTTTTGTGTGTGTATGAGGAAGATCAGCCCTGTGCTAACATCTGCCAATCCTCCTTTTTTTTTTTTTCTTTGCTGAGGAAGACTGGTCCTGGGCTAACATCCATGGCCATATTCCTCCACTTTATATGGGACACCGCCACAGCATGGCTTGCCAAGCGTTGTGTCAGTGTGCTCCAGGGACCCGAACTGGCCAACCCCAGGCCGCCGCAGCGGAGCCGGCGCACTTAACCACTTGCGCCACCAGCCAGCCCCTCCTTTGTCTTCTTGAACTCCACTTTTTCCCTCCCTGTATCATCCATCCACTGGCCCCCTTCTTGGAGCTGAGCATGGCTGCCACCTCAGAGAACATGAGGTGGTCCCTGTCTATAAGGGGCTCACAATTTAATGAGGGAGACAGAGAAAGAAACGATATGTTTAGCACAGGGTGCTGTGAGACCCCCATATCATAGCTTTGGGAAGACCAGGGAGGTGACATCTAAGTTTAGACCTGTAGGATAAGTTGGAGTTGGCCAGGGAGAGAGACAGAGGACCACCCCAGGCCGGGTGGGAGCAGGCTATGCAAGGACCCAGCAGCTGGCAACTCACAAGTTTAGAAACAGCAAGTAGTACAATAGCTGGGAGTTAACATTTGAAGGGAAGGGGAGCAGAGTAAAGAGAGGTGGGGCTAAGGAAGTTTTAGGGATGTCAGCGTAGGTGGGGGAGGTAACAGAAGATGAAAAGCTTTTCATGGCATGCTAAACTGAGAGGTTCAGAGTATATTTTCTTTTGTTGTGTGTGAGGAGATCAGCCCTGTGCTAACATCTGCCAATTCTCCTCTTTTTTTTTGCTGAGGAAGACTGGCCCTGGGCTACCATCCATGCCCATCTTCCTCCACTCTATATGGGACGCCGCCACAGCATGGCTTGCTAAGCAGTGCGTCCGTGCGCGCCCAGGATCTGAGCCGGCAAACCCCGGGCCACCGCAACGGAGTGCGCGCACTTAACCGCTTGCGCCACCGGGCCAGCCCCCATCGGAGTATATTTTCTGAGGAAAATGGGAATTCTGAATTACTGAGGGTTTCATAAATAGTAAACCAATGTGACTCAATGATAAATGAATGTCACAGCTTAAGGTGCATACAAAAGAGATAGGCAGGACCAGCTACATAATTTGTGGAGTTCAGTGCAAAATGAAAATGTGGGGGCTCTTGTTGAAAAAGTGTTACGAATTTCAAGATGGCAACAGTGGAATATTAAACCGAGTGTGGGGGGCCAGCCTGAGGCTTAGCGGTTAAGTGTGTGCGCTCTGCTACTGGCGGCCTGGGGGCAGATGCCGGCACCAACGCACCGCTTCTCCGGCCATGCTGAGGCCGCGTCCCACATACAGCAACTAGAAGGATGTGTAACCATGACGTACAACTATCTACTGGGGCTTTGGGGAGAAAAAGGAGGAGGACTGGCAACAGATGTTAGCT
The DNA here is from genome assembly GCF_020826845.1 of Diceros bicornis minor. Taxonomy (NCBI): domain Eukaryota; kingdom Metazoa; phylum Chordata; class Mammalia; order Perissodactyla; family Rhinocerotidae; genus Diceros; species Diceros bicornis. Next base: position 16,710,821 of record NC_080760.1, on the reverse strand, counting down.
CAGGGCCGGTCTTCGTCAGCAAAAAGAGGAGGATTAGCATGGGTGTTAGCTCAGGGCTGATCTCCCTTACACACACACAAACAAACCCAGCATGGGCCCTTCTAAGTGTGGGATTCTGTGCTACTGCCCAGGTCACATGGCCATGAGATGGCCTTGCAGAGAGGCCCTGTATCTCTCTGAGAAATTAATAACAAAACTAACCAAAAAAGAAATGAGAGAGCAGTCTCTTGTTCCTGTCAGATAACAGAGAACTGCTCATGGAGGCTGTGATAAATGCCAATTTTATAGGAGTGCGTGGAAGAAAATAAGCAGTACGCCAGATGATTCATCAAAGAATCTGGATCTTGTCCCAGTTGGGGCTCAGGACCATGAAGGTCAGAACACGGAGCTGGCTCCAGCCCTGCACTGCAGCCAAGGTGGAAGTCAAACATCATGACTGATACGCTCTCAGACACCTGTGTAATTAATCACATACTTATTAAAGCACACATTTGGGGTTGGGTCAGGTTCTAGACTGGCTTGTGAGAAAGAGTGCATATGACACAGACTCCGCCTCCAAGAAACTCATAAAATAGCGAGAAAGACAAAGATGTGCAGAGGGAGTCATTAGTGGTAGATGGTGTGGCTAACAACAAAGCAACAGCATTCTGATTAATAGTGATATTAATATGGCACTCTATACAGTTTATCAATGTTTAAAGATTTGGAATACAATCAAATATATCTGTATCAGTCAGAGTCCAGTCAGGAAAATAGAAACCGTTCTAGATATTTCAAACAGAGGGAATGTAATACAGGGAATTGGTTGCTGTAATAAAATATTTCACAGGTGCCATCTTCACCCAGTTTTGATGCCATAGCTAAAAACTCTCAATTCCCCTTCTCAGGCAGTTTGCTAAGCCCCTACTCCAACAACCTCCTTTATCAGGCTCTAGTATGCCCAGGTATAATACATACTTACCCAAGGCCAGAGGTCCCAGATACCTAACACCCAGGAGTGGCCCTTTCTTCCTTGGGTCCACAGAATTGTTCAAAATACCCAATACCCAGGAACCCCTGGAAACCTAGCTAACCTCACCCCACTTGCCGTAATGAGCCACCTCCTACAGTTCCAACTTGCTACTACCCTGTCCCCCGGTGCAACCGCCCATGTCGCCCTGCTTGACAGTGTTCTCTTATTTGGAGCTGTAAGCAACAAAGAGTTCTGCCTTTCAACCAAGTGTCATTGTGTTGTGTCCTATCATAGAAATAAACTGAACTCTTACACCACAGTTGCACATAGATGAGAAGACAGACATGAGACAGAGAGGCAACTCAGATATCAGCAAAAGTAGGAAGGAAGCTGCCACCACCCGCCTGGCTAGAGCTGAGGCCATGGCAGGAAGCGCTGTCCAACAGAAGTGGCAGGGCTGCTGTTAGACATGCTGCTGCTGTTAGAAACGCCTCCCAAAGCAGAGAGAGAAGAGGAGAAATGCCTTGGCCTCTCCCCTCCTCCCACCCTGCAGTCTTCTACCAGTGCTTCCTATTGGCTGTACTCTCAGAAACCAGCTGACAAGGGGCCCAGGAGACATACTTTCCTATGATACAAAAACAGTAGGGGGTACACCAATACTCATAGCGGCATTATTTACAATAACAAAAAAGGTGGAAGCAACCCAATTGTCCATCAAAGGATAAATGGATAAACAAAATGTGGTATATCTATACAATGGAATATTATTCAGCCTTAAAAAGGAAGAAAATTCTGGGCCGGCTCCGTGGCTTAGTGGTTAAGTGCGCGCGCTCCGCTGCTGGTAGCCCGGGTTCGGATCCCGGGCATGCACCGACGCACCGCTTCTCCAGCCAAGCTGAGGCCGCGTCCCACATACAGCAACTAGAAGGATGTGCAGCTGTGACATACAATTATCTACTGGGGCTCCGGGGAAAAAAAAAAAGGAGGAGGATTGGCAATAGATGTTAGCTCAGAGCTGGTCTTCCTCAGCAAAAAGAGGAGCATTAGCATGGATGTTAGCTCAGGGCTGATCTTCCTCACACACACACAAAAATGATTAAAAGGCTAAATTTTATGTTACGTATATTTTACTACAGACACACACAAAAGAGCAGGGGAGTGGAGGGGAATGGATTGAGAGCAAGCAGGCAAGTTATCTAGGCAACACAACATCTAACCGGGAAATGTTATCAAGTATGATTTATCTTCTTTGGTGATCTAGAAAGGCAGAATCTTGCAATGAAGCAGGGAGATCAGTTAATCTCCCCTTTCTCAGTTTGTAGAATTTTGTAATAAAAGGCATGAGTTCAAGACATAATTTTCCAATGATTTTGTCTTTGGGAGAATCACTTAATCTCTCTGAATTTTATAAAATGGAAATGATAGTCCTACTTTTATAGTTGTTGGGAGGTTATTACAGAGTAAAGCATGTTACACCCCTGGCACATAGTAAGTGTAGTAAATGGTAGATTTAGGCAAAATTAAGATTATGTAGTACTTGCTAGTGTTTTACATGTATTAGGTCAGGCTCACAACAAACTTGTTGTTACTGCCCAAGGAGGGTGTCATCTGCCTGCCAAAAGACGTGCCAATAGTCAAGAGGCAAGGAGGTAGGAGAGAAAGGGCTATTTATTACAGCTTGCTAGCAAGGGGGAAGATGGGCGACTAATGTCTGAAAGAACCATCTTACAGAATAAAGACTACAGGCCAGTTATACAGGGGGCTGGTCTCCGAGTGGGGAAGGCATCTACTCTCAGGGTGGAGATAAGCCATCTGATCCCTGGGTGGAGGCAGACAGCTGGTCTTAGTTCCTGTTAGTCTTTTGTTTTACTGGATATGTGTCAGAGACCTGAGCAATGCCCTCTACTCTGATCTTTTAGTTGTCCCTGATGATGGCCATCAGCATAGACTCTCTGCCCTGGGGTCATCACATTCCTAAGGAACTCAAAAGAACAAAGTTATCGACTTATTGCAGCTGGGAGGGGCCATAAAATCCACAGAGTGTGTCTGGGTTGGTTAATCAGAGGTCATTCAAAGTTACAATATGGGGGCCAGCCCGGTAGCATAGTGGTTAAGCTCGTGAGCTCCACTTCGGCGGCCCAGGGTTCACGGGTTCGGATCCCTGGCGTGGACCAATGCACCGCTTGTCAAGCCATGTTGTGGCGGCATCCCATATGAGGTAGAGGAAGGTGGGCACAGATGTTAGCCCAGGGCCAATCTTCCTCAGCAAAAAGAGGATTGGCGACAGATGTTAGCTCAGGGCTAATCTTCCTCACATACACACACACACACACACACGCACACAAAGTAACAATATGGTTTCTTTTCTACTTCCCTTGTGTCAACCTTGTGTTGAGCTGGTATCACTGTGAGCTAGGTATTAAAATCCCCATTTTTCAGATGAGAAGACTGAGGCTCAGAGACTTTAAGTCACTTGCCCCATGTCTTGCTGCTAGGCAGTGTCGGGGCCAGGATTTGGATCCAGGATGGTTTCACTGCAGAGCTTGAGTGCATTCTGTTCTCTATGCTGCCACTTAGATCCTATCCTCAGGGATTTACTGTCTGAGGAAACAAAGCACCTGTATAAAGCACTAAATAAAAATGTCAGCCTATACAGGTAGCCCCTACATAATGTGTTCCTAAAAATATATATATGAAACTGGAATGTCCAAAAGTTGATGCAATAATTTCTGTTCCTGGAGAGTTAAACATCTTTCTAATTACATACTAACTTTTAAACACAAGCTTTGATGATATTGCTCTAGGTTTTTACAGGTTTCTTAATCTGTCTCCTTCACAAATGAGCAGAGTCAATTAGCCTCGATTGTTCAGGAACCTCTGATTGAGATATTCACAGCTTCTGACATACCCAAGGATTCCTCCCAAGTGTTTTGAGTTTATGAGACCTATGTTTCGTATGACGCATATCAGCACTTTAATTTTCCATTTTCCATCCATGATTATAAATTAAAAAGCGCTAAAATGCAATAAAATATTTAAATGTTTGTACAAATACTTCCTTAAGAGGGCAGCACTGCCGAAACTGATGAGATCAGCAGAATGGTTGTTTGTCAACTGAGAGATAAAAGTTCAAACTCAGCAGAAGAAATGCTTCATAAGAGTGTGGTAGATGGTATTACTGACCTGTTCACCAAGTAATCTGGTTCCGTCTCCCTGGTGCCCCTCCAACCAGGAAGATTAGACATTCCTGCCCTCATGAACTCAGGAGTCCCCATGTGACTTGATTTGGCCAATGATATGGTTAGAAGCCGTGTAGGTGAAAGTTTTAAGAGTCAGATGATGGTTACTAGGTGGATTTCCTCCTCTGCCTGGAAACAGGCAATGGGACAGGTAAGACTGCTCCATCAGCAGTCCAAGAACGAAGATGATGTGGGTCAGAGCCACGGCCAACCCATTTTGGACATGGAGTGTGGGCTAGAAATGACTTGTGGGCTTGTTTGTTAGCACAGAGTGACCTCACCCATCCTGATGGTATAGGGTGTAAGTGTGCCACGCATGAAAACGTGGTTGTCCCATAAGCAGAACATTAAAAAGTAGCAGGTTAAGTGCCTGAAAGTACTATAGCAAAAGCACCAGAAAGTTAGCTGAAAAGTTTCCCCAGGAGATTAGGCAAACAGAAGGCTTCATAGAGGAGTTGGAACTTAATATGAGCTGTGAAAGGAAAGGAGGACATAGATGAGGAGTAGGCTTCTCCTCTTCTCTGTCCTATTTTAATTATCTAACTATGCATTTTCAAATACCAGATAATTAAAAGGTCAACAAAAGGAAAAATAAGGGTATGAGAAATTTTTATTCTTTTTTTTTTTTTGTGAGGAAGATCAGCCCTGAACTAACGTTCATGCCAATCCTCCTCTTTTTGCTGAGGAAGACTGGCCCTGAGCTAACATCTATTGCCAATCCTCCTCCTTTTTTTCCCTTTTTCTCCCCAAAGCCCCAGTAGATAGTTGCATGTCGTAGTTGCACATCCTGCTAGTTGCGTGGCCTCAGCATGGCCGGACAAGCAGTGCGTCAGTGCGCGCCCAGGATCCGAACCCGGGCCGCCAGTAGCAGAGCATGAGCACTTAACCGCTAAGCCACAGGGCTAGCCCTGAGAAATTTTTATTCTTAAGAAAATGATTCCACTAAAGTGAAAAATATTCAGAATAATATCATGAATAATTTTTATGCCCATCACTCAGAGTTCATCAGATCCTAAGATGTTGCTGTATCTGCTTCCTGTTTTTTCTGAGGAAATAAAACGTTACAGATACTGACAAGAGATTTTCACACACTGAGGCATATGGGGTAACTATCTGGGTTCAAAACTGATTTGGCTTGAACTAAAGGAACTTGACTTATTGTCTATGAAACACACATTGTACATCTGCTTTAACCACTTAAGCATGCACTCTCTGGGGCCGGCCCGGTGGCGCAGCGGTTAAGTGTGTGCTCCACCTCAGCAGCCCCAGGGTTTGCCGGTTCGGGTCCGGTCGCGCACCAGCAAACCACTTGTCAAGCCATGCTGTGGCATCCCATATAAAGTGGAGGAAGACGGGCATGGATGTTAGCCTAGGGCTGATCTTCCTCACAAAAAAAAAAAAAAAAACCTCTTAGAAACTTTGATGAATATGTATCCTAGGCATGTTTAATGTATATTCTTTGTTCTAAAAAGGTATAAGACTGTATTGAAAACCATGCTTCTCCAGAACAGTTTCTTCCTTTGTGGAAACTGCCTTCCAGGATTATAATCCTCACTCTGGCTCAAGTAAAATTCACCTTATCTCTCTTATCTATAGAATGGTTATTTGTTATTTTGCATCAACATGTTCAACCTTCATGCGTACCCCTCCTGGATCCTATTTCTTTCCTTTAAAAAGTCCACATTTACAACTCAGTAAATTAGGCATTGAAAAAAACTGGAAACCATTGATGGTGCTTAGCACAGGCCACCCCAAGATGCCCCACTCTGGTATGCAGATTATTTCGAGCTGAAGACACTAAAGACTCAGAAAACTCAGGAAAAACATTTGAGTTTCCCCTCCCAAACTACCTAAAGAACTTAAAAGTTCTGTTTCAGGAAGGAGTTACTATCATGATGGCTGTAATATAATGTAAAATAGATGTTACAATAGGAAAGACACCAAGCCCCTCTTATCAAAATTCTGTCTCTTCCCGGCCACATTCTCTAGGTGGCCCTGCTGGGAGTTGCCAGACAAATATTTACATTTATAAGGGAAATCTCCATTTGTAAATGTATCTCCCTCTCTGTGCTGGGAGGAGGGGGGTGACCTCATCTCTAAAAACTTATCAATGTGAAAGCTGAGGCCTTAAATCTGCATAATAACCTCACTCTTGTTTACTGTGCTTTTCTGGTAATCTCCCGTATCTGACTCCCCCACCCCCAACATCTTCTTTTGTCTTTGGCTGAAGATGGTATTTAAGACGAGAGTCTCTGCTATTGTGTTGAGAAACTCAGTTTCCCTGGTTTCTCCCATGTATACATGTTATTAAACTTGGTATTATTTTCTCTTGCTAACCTGTCTTTTTAATTATTTGGCCAGCCAGAAGAACCTTAAGGGAAAGGGCAGAGGCGGGATTCTCCCTCTTCCCCTACACCATCAAAATAAAAATCCCACTTTGAAAAAAATACACCTTTGTGATGGCAAAGTTGAGAAGCATATTTTTTTAAAAAGTGAAACACAGTTTATTATATCTAGGTGTAAACACCAGATGATCATTACAAATGCCACCCAGTCAGAGGAGGGAACTGAGAGAAAGGTCAGACAATATTTAGTGACTACACTACTGTTTTCTCCAGTTATGCTTGCACAGAATTGGGAAACAATATTATCCTAGCTCTTAAGGATTTAACAGGATCATGAGGTTTCAGAGCTGGAAAGTGTTTGGAGCCAACTTGAATCAGTGTCTTTTTTTGACACTTGAGAAACTGAGGCCCAGAGAGGCAAAGCAACTTGCCCAAAGTCACACCAATAATTTGTGTCAGAGCGAGAGCTTTGTCCCCACATAACTACCTTCCAAAACTAGTAAGGAGGAGAGACTGAGAGGGGAAGGCCAGCTACCTGTGAGTGTGAAGTACAGGCAGCTTTAGCAGGTAGGAGAAGAATGTTTCTGAGGTGTTGGAGGTAGTGGAGTGGAAAGGGAGTGGGACACTCATGTGGAGAGGACTGGTCTCCTTCCAGTGGAGCCTGGAGACCTTAAGAAGGTCTCCAGGAAATGCCTAGTGAATGTGAAGCCGGGTACCTGAGGGTTACTGTAAATATTCAATAAGATCACCTTTTGACCTTGTTATGAAAAGAAGTTAATCTTGTCAACTTGCTGTTTTCTTGTTTAGCCTGAGGGGCGACTCACAGGTCACAAGGATTTGTGAGCTTATCTTGCAGAAGAAGAAGAATGCCTTTAAGGAAGTTACAATCACCAGATAACCAGCCCCCAGCTGCTGTTGACACCCAGAAGTCAGATTGCCCAAGTGCTTATCTGGAGTGAAAGAAACATGGATTACCCTTTTGTTTCTCTCTAACTTCTCCTGCCAAGCCCCTTAGCTCTTTAAAACCCCCTGCTTTCTTCTTTTGTTAAGGTGGATTTGAGATAACCTATCTCCCCACCTTCTAGTTTTGGCCAATTTCAATAAACCTTTCTCCATCTCCAAGCACTGATGTCCCAGGGATTGGCTTACTGTACATCAGGCACAGGAACTTGAGATTGAGGTTTGGTATCAACTATGCCCCAAGACCATGGCTGCAATGGTTGTCTGAAGGCAAGTACTGCTTGCTGGGGTCACCCTGACAAACAGGAGCCCCACTGGAAGCTCCCTTGAGCTGATCTTAGGACTTGGTGAGACCTGTAGTGAAACTGAGTTGTGGGGCCTCGGGATTCTGAGGGCCCAGGAAAGCATGAGGTGCAGAGGAGTTCGCTGCTTCTCCTCCCTTTCTCTCTGACCAAATCATCCATGGGCATTGTTGTTGGCATGTTTTATTTTTGTTTTTATAGTCTGAGGGAGGTTTTCTGCCTTTTTTAAAAAATATATTGATTAGTTTATATTTTGCAGTGGTTTACATAATACTCAAAAACAAAGAATGAATTTAAATTTTGTTTCCTTCTTGAAAGGAGGGATTTAGATTAAGCAAATACAGGGGACGTTTTCACCAGGGCATTTTAATATAGTGAGTCAACCATTTTAGATTACATGAAACAGTGCCTCTTTACTTATGCCAAGACCCTTGCCACAGAGAGGATTTAACACATTCCCGAGATGTTCTTGAGTAAAGGCTGAGGGCACTTGGTTTATGAAAGTGTTTGGCAGCCTCTCCTATTTTCCCCATGGGGGAAAAGTTTGCACTTTGAAAAATAAACTGTGCTAATACTCATGAGTCCACACTGATATAAATAAATGATTGAATAAATAAATGGGGGAGAAGAGATAAATTCACTGGTTCAAAAAAATCCCAAGTAATTTATGTAGATACTTTGCCCATAAGGAGACGTAGCATAACTCCCTACTGCCTAAGTGTGGGCTGTGCATAGTGACTTCCTTCTGTCGATGCAAAATAACCAATAACCATTCTATAGATAAGAGAAACAAGGTGAGTTTTACTTGAGCCAGAGTGAGGATTATAACCTGGGAGGCGTTTTCTAGAAAGGAAGAAAGCATTCTGGAGAAGCATGGTTTTCAGTACAGTCTTATATCTTTTTAGAACAAAGAACATACATTAAACACACCCAGGATACATTTTCAAAGTTTCAAAGAGGTATTTAGTTGCAAATTAGCAGGTCAACATGATCCTGATGTCCAGAAAGGGACTAAAAGGGGTGTTACCAATAGGGCGCAGGAAGGAAGTGTGCATTCTTAAGAGAGTGCATTCTTTATTTTAATGGTTAAAGCAGATGTACAATGTATGTTTGATACGCCGTAAGTCAGGCTTCTTTAGTTTAAGCTGAATAGTTACCTCAATATGTGAAAATCTCTTGGCACTTCCAAAGAGCATGGTATAAAAAGTGGGGGAAAAGAGTAACCTGGAGAAACCTGACAAACGACCTTGGCCGGGTGATCAAGGTCAATATCAACAGTGAGAAGACATGTTGAGAGTATGTACCCTTGATATGGTGTGATGATGAAAATGATGCTTTACCTCGCTGATCTTCTTCCCCAAAACCCATAACCCTGGTCTCATCAAGAGGAAAACATCAACAACTCCCAACTGAGAGACGTTCTACAAAATATCTGACCAGTACTCCTCAAAACTGTCAAGGTCATCAAATACAAGGAAAACAATAAACTGTCACAGCCAAGAGGAGCCTAAGGAGATGTAACAACTAACTGTAATGTGGTCTCCTGGATGGGATCTTGGAACAGAAAAATGACATTAGAGAAAAACCAAGGACATCTGAGTGAAGTATGGACTTTAGTTAATAATAATGTATTAATATTGGCTCATCAATTATGACAAATGTGCCACACTAATGTAAGATGTTAATAATATGGGAAAGTGAGCGTGGGGTGTATGAGAACTCTTTGTGTTAACAGTCGTAATTTTCCTGTATATCTAAACTGTTCTAAAAAATAAAGTTCATTGAAAAAACAAAGACAAAAAAGTGAACTGTGCTGTAACGAGGAGAGGGGAAAATTATTTTAAAACAGTTTTAGACAAATTTTGTAAATGTTCAGATAATCATTAAAGCAAAACTTTGAAGAACTCTAAATTTGGCAACACCTGTGCCAAGAAATTTAGCTTCATCATCTTCCTTACAGAGGAAGAAGAGGATGTCCTGTGTGTTAACGAAAATATGATAAACATGTTAATAAATAAAATGAATCTACGATACTCCTCACAGTGCCCTTTGCTTACCTTTCTTCAAACGCCCCCTTTGAATACCTGGTAAATTTTATATAAATATTTTTTTATTGGCTAAAGGATTTAAAGCAAAGAAATATGCCTTTTTTCTTTTTTTGGTGAGGAAGATTAGCCCTGAGCTAACTTCTGTTGCCGGTCCTCCTCTTTTTGTTGAGGAAAATTGGCCTGGGCTAACATCTGTGCCCATCTTCCTCTATTTTACATATGGGACGCTGCCACAGCATGGCTTGATAAGCGGCGTGTAGGTCCACGCCTGGGATCCAAACCCACGAACCCCAAACCGCCGAAATGGAGCACGTGAACTTAAACACTATGCCACGGGGCCAGCCCAGAAATATGCCATTTTGACTTGAAATATCTTTCTCATTTAACTCTGCTCTGTGTGGCCTTTTCATTAAGGCTTTATTATTCTAATGAAAATGCCCATTGTGTGACGGGTTTTATTTTAAAGTTCACTTAATTTTGCAGTTTTCTTGGAATTGGTTTTGGTAACAGTTCCTTTGTCACCCTCCACTTTAAAAAAGTTTATTTAACATCAGTGCATTCTTTTTTTTTTTTTTTGATGAGGAAGATCAGCCCTGTGCTAACATCCATGCCAATCTTCCTCTTTTTGCTGAGGAAGACTAGCCCTGAGCTAACACCTATCGCCAATCCTCCTCTTTTTTTTCACTTTTTCTCCCCAAGGCCCCAGTAGATAGTTATATGTCATAGTTGCACATCCTTCTAGTTGCTGTATGTGGCACGGCGCCTCAGCATGGCTGAACAAGCAGTGCATCGGTGTGCGCCTGGGATCTGAACCCCAGCCGCCAGTAGGGCACTTAACTGTTAAGCCATGGGGCTGGCCCCAGACGTGATCAATGCGTTCTTTATGCATTGAGAGATCTTGTAATCTCTCAAGATCTGACACAATGTGCAAGGTTGGAGGAGATCACAAAATATTTCAGAAATCGAGAATTCATTAAATATTTGCTGTATACTCTTTGATAAGAAAAATATATCCAGTTTTAAGTAGCTAGTAGTGGTCTACGTTGTTACTTGGTAGACGAGTAGTCGAGAACATTTTGTGTTTCTTTTAGTTCTAGGGACAGTGGTGGAAGAAAGGGAGGAGAGCCCCCCAGTGTTCTGTACAAAGATTAGGAGATGACCTCACTGAAAAAATGAAGGAAAACACTCAACTCTAATGTTAAACATGCCCATATGGCACTTTGATTGGGCTGAGACTGGCCTCATATGAATGGCTCTGGGAGCCCTTTGGAGCAGCTATGGGCTGTGTTCCAGTCCATTCCCACAGCATTTATTGGTAACTCTTTAGTGATGCCACATCCCTGGGACACAAGTTGACTGAGACACGGACCCTCCCTTCCTTGAGCACCAGAACGAGTCAGGGAAAGAGTCCGGTCTCCTAGTGCTTCCAAACTATATATGTCTGAGGGGACAGAGCAGGGCTGGATTCTGTTCAGAGCCAGGGGGGCTGTTCCCTCCTAATTGGGCTGCTCTGTGGCCCTGGGCCCCAAATGAGAGCTTCCTTGCCAAGAGAGTCACAGATATCTCAGAACAGCTCCCTTATCTAGAGGCAACTTCTCCACTAAAAACCCAGAAATCTCCAGAAGCACAAGCATTGATCGGTGTGTAAGCGTGGTGTCTTCTCTCAGGTGGAACGGAGGGGCCCCCTGAGATGGGCCGTCGGGTCTCGGTAGGCGCACCAGTCGGTTTGCAGCCCGCGCGCACGGTGGAATTGATAGAGTTGCAGTCAGGCTAGGGAGGCTGCAGAAGAACAGCGGCTCAGCGGAGGGCGGATCCCGGCAAGAGTGCTCAGTCATCAACCTGAAGGAAGAAGAGCCCAGGAGGAGGGCTGAGAGACTGAGCGGAAACGGAAGGTTGGAGGGTCTGAGGGCTGTTGGGGGTGGGGAGATGGCGGTGAGAGAACACCGATGTGGAAGCAGCTCCAGAGGCAGACGCGGAGGGTACCTAGAGAGGCCGAGGGACTGAGAGACAGGGACGTGGATGAGTTGTCTATGTGGGCTGCAGGAGGTCACCTAGGATTGATATGGGCTCCAGACAAGGTTGACGTAAGGGAAGCCATATTGTAGGGAAAAAAACTCTATTGTAACTTTGAATGACCTCTGACAAACTAACTCAGCTGGATATGCACCCTCCAGGAGATCTAACTGCTCTGTAGATTTTACGACCCCTGCTTGTGCATGTACCTCCCAGCTGTGATAAGACGAGAACTTTGTGTTTTTGAGTTCCTTAGGAACGTGATGACCCCTGAACAGAGAACCTATGCTAATAGCCATCATCAGTGAAAAGTGAAAAATCTGGTGTGGCACTCCCAGTCTGTAACACCAGAAGGTCAACATTCCTAACCCCCTCCCCAATAACCTAATGGCCTATATAACTGCTGTAAGATTTCGTGCCCCCTTAAGATGGTTCTTTTGGACATGAGTCAGCCATCTTCCCTCTTGCTAGCAAGCTGTAATAAAAAAGTCCTTTTTCTCCTACCACCTTACCTCTTGACTGTTGGCATGTCTTGTGGCGAGCAGAAGGCCCCATGTTGGGCGGTAACAAGATGATGGCAAACGGGCTAGACAGGGAGACTGTGGGCCAAGTGCTGGGCCTTCGGTTCCACGTGGGGAGATAGCCAGAACTTGGTAGATGCAGGCCTCCCTGTACCTGGGTGGGCGCGCTCTGCCTACCTGGGCAAGCCAGGCTGAAACCCAGCCCACACTCCCTGGCCAGAGGAAAGGGCACCCTAGCAGCAGCCCTGGGTAGATGACCGCGATGAGGCCGGCTCAAGGGCATAGAGTGGGATGGCATGAAGCTCAAAGGAGGGGGCTTCTTATAAGAAGGCAAAGGAGAAATAGTCTGGAGTGGCATAAGGGAGGGAGGAGAATGCCACCTGCCTTCTGGCCCCATGACACAAAACTCTTCTTGTCAATAATAGTAATAGTTAATAATAATAATGGCCAGTACATACAGAGCTTACTGTATTCCAGACACCACACTAAATACTTTCCGTATGAAACTCATTTAATCCTCACAACAACCTTATGAAGTGGGTACAATTATTATCCCAATTTCACATTGAGGAAACTGAGGCACAGAGATCAGGTTACTCACTCCAGTGCAGGCAGGTAGTGGTGCTAGGAATCGCCCCCCATGGGCATTCCAAAGTTTGTGCTCTTAACCATGACACTAAAACATAAGGTCTACTTTCCTTCACAAAGAGCTCACAAAAACTAGTTTTACATCCCCCAGATTGACAAGTTTTGGCCCAGGTTTAATCAACTCTAAATGAAAATTCGTATGGGAATCCAAAGCTAAACTTTATTTCTTTCAAGATGGAGAAGATCTCACTTGATTGTTTCTCTCACCCTCCAGCTTTGCCCACGTTGCCCTTTGCCTCCCTCCCCACCCCCTCCTTAGACAACTCCTCCGTGGGGCTCAGATCGCCACCTGCTAGAACTTCTGCGTCTTGCCTTCGTTATGGGATTAGTGCCTAAGTATAGCCTGTAGTATTCTCTAATTAGTTTTGCATGATGTAGAAGTTTGTTACCGGGCTGCTTCTTCCTCTAATTGTTTAAACACACGAGTGTTATATATGCAGGTTGGTGGAGAAGCAGACAGCCTGGCCTGGTGGGAAGAAGCTGGAATTCCAGCTGTTGGTTTTGGAACCTCAGACCAGACAAGCATTCAACAAAGTTATTGAGTGTTTAGTAGGGGCCGGGTGCTCTACTGGGTGTAGATTGAATAGGAGTTCACCAAACCCACTTCCCTTCCCTCTGCACACACATGCAGACCACATTTCCCAGGTTTCTTTGCAGTTAAGAGGGGCCATGTGCCTGAGTTTGGGCCATGAGATATGGGTGACAGTGAAGTATGACTCTTCCAGGCGCGGTCCACAAACACCCCACACACAAGCCTCCACTTTCTCTCTTCTCTGACCAAAAAAAAAATTTTTTTTTTTTTTTTGTGGGAAAGATCAGCCCTGAGCTAACATCCACACCAATCCTCCACTTTCTGCTGAGGAGGACTGGCCCTGGGCTGACATCCGTGCCCATCTTCCTCCACTTTATGTGGGACGCTGCCACAGCATGGCCTGACAAGCGGTGCATCCGTGTGTGCACGGATCCGAACCCGGGCCGCCAGCAGTGGAGCGCGAGCAGTTAACTGCTGTGCCATGGGGCCGGCCCCTCCCAAAATTTTTAAGTTTAGAAATCCCTGCTAATGGAGCGTAGTAGGTTATAGACAAATACTTGGTGATTGGTGCGTTTAATTCTGTGCTTTCAAAATGCTAGCACTGCAGGAGATCTTTTGGGTAGCTGCTGCTGAGACTATTAAAACTGAATTAGGGCCGGCCCCGTGGCTCAGCAGTTAAGTGCGTGTGCTCCCCTACTGGTGGCCCGGGTTCGGATCCCGGGCGCGCACTGACGCACCGCTTCTCCGGCCATGCTGAGGCCGCGTCCCACATACAGCAACTAGAAGGATGTGCAGCTATGACATACAACTATCTACTGGGGTTTTGGGGGGAAAAAAATAAAATTAAATTAAAAAAAAAAACTGAATTAATACTTTTTGTCCTGAATTCCCTCCAAAACACATTTTTAGAGTTTGTTTGGGCAACTGAGTAATGATTGAAATAAAATTCCTAAGTATTATTCGTCTCCTGTTAAATCAACTACCCCTTCTATTATCTATTCCATTTCTAGCAACACAATTCCAAAACAGTTTATCTTGAAGTCTTTAGTCCAAACTTCTTTCAAACATTTCTTCTGTGCTACGGGTAATATACTTCCTTGACAGTAAACTGTCGTTATCCCCATAAAACCTTTCACGTTAGCAAAACCTCCTAGATTCTGTGAACTTATGCTCTTTTTTTTCCTGTGCTATAATTCTCAGATCAATTATTGCAGTTATTTTTCTTTTGGATTCCAGGGAATGTATAAAGCTTATAATAAAAATAATAATTCAAAACTGTTCATCTTGATACAGCTGTCCACAAGGAGTCCAGACAGCTCCAGGGAAGGGTTGTAAAGTATGAGATGAGAGCTAGACAAACAGCGGCTAAAGCCAGACAGAATTCCTAAGTGTTTGGAAGCACATGTATCCATATCTATCTTACTTAAAAGATGGGCCATCATTGGGTATTAGAACAAGAGGTCAGAACTCTCCTGTAATTCCTCCAGCTCTCAGTGTCCCAGCCATGGAACAGGTCAAACGATGTCAACCATCAAATGAGGATAATTGTAACAAGAAAAATAACAGAGACATATTAAGATTGTTTGTATCCAAAGCAAAATGTTATTTTTTTAATAAAAGAAATTTCTTAGGCTTTGACCATCATGATTTGTCCCTGTCCTGGAATTCAGTGGCCCTGTAGTTCTGGCCTCCCCAGCCTTCTGCTCACAAAGTGTTCCCTGGTGTGATTTCTGAGTGAGGGAGCTCTGTCTGAGCAATAGCAGACAGGTGACGTCTGTCTCACTGCGAAGTAACCTGAAGTCTTCTCTGCATCCTTTGTCCCTACCACCATAGTTCTCACCTGGAGCCCTGCATCAGCCTTAGGGTGACCAACTGTCTCTGTTTGCCTGGGACTCAGGGTGGGGCTTGAGGGGTGGAAGGGGAGGTTCCCGGAATGCAGAACTTCCAGTGCTAAGACTGGGAAAGTCCTGGGCAAACGGGGACGAGTTGGTCACCCTGAGCAGCTTCCTGCCTGGTCTCCCTGCATTCATCTATTTGCCCCCTCTCATCTATTCTCCACAGAACAGCCAGAAAGATCAGGCAGATATGGTCATGTCACTCCCATGCTAGAAACACTTTGATGGCCTGCTAGCATCATTATAGCTAAGCTACTTTACAGGGCATACAAAGTCTTCTTTATGATTCAGCCCCTGCTGTCCCCCTGGCTTCACTGCTCATCAGCGTCCTTCCTCTTCCCACCCTACCTGACTCCCCTCAGCAAGCTGCACTGCAGGATCCAGCCGCACAGGCCTCCTTCGGCCTGGGCAGGAGGCACACTTCTCGTCCCCAGGCCTTCCCTCACCCTGGTCCCTCTAACCAAACACTCTTCTCCACCTCTTTGATTTGTCTGCCAAGGTCTCGCCTTTGATGTCACCTCCTCAAGCAAGTCTCCTCTGATTTACCCTATTTGAGTTAGGTGTCTTTATCTGTTAGAATAATTTTGGGCTACCCATAACAGAGACATGACTACTGTGGCTTAACAGGGTAGAAATCTAATTTCTCTCTCATGTAAAATGAATGTGGGGATAGATGGTCCAGGGTGGTTTGACAGTTGTGAGGTCATCGGTGACCCAGGCTCCTTTCTTTCTGCACCCTCATCCTAGCGTGGATCACCTCGTGGTCCAGGTGGACTGTTTCAGCTGTCATGTCCACATCACAGGCAAAGTGTTCTAGATTCTGTGTTTGTTTAACTGACATCTATTAATCATAAGACCAAACTAACGGCCATAGTTGTTTGCATCTCCCTTGTGATACAGAGCCCATGCTCTGAACCACTTCCTTTATCTAACTCGCACACACCAAGCCAATATTTCCGCTGCCCTAAATCAACCCAGAGCCAGGTACCAGACAACTAAGGACGGCCCTATGCCACAGAGCCTGCTGGAATTACTCAAACTAGCCAATCCTAAGCTTGCCTTTCCTTTGGAAAACACAATAAAGCCTGTGGCCTGTGCTTTCCCCTCACTCCTGCTTCTGTGTCCTGACCAAACCTTGTGCTTCCCCATGTGGCCCTGCATAGCATGCCTTGCCTCCTTCTCTTGGGAACTGTAAGTAATAAATTCTTCTTTCCACAGTATTAGCCTCTCCATGTTGTCACTCAGTCTCCTTTATAAATTAAGACCCAGGCACAAATCACGAAGTTTGTCAGATTCCTTCTAGCAGCCTTCCCTGGCCCACAGGGCACTGCAGAGTATGACCATGACTAGTCTCCTCCCCACAAGGAGCTCTAGAGGAAGCTAGGAGGGTGCAGTGTTGTTCCAGATAGATCAGGGTTCTATCATGGTGACCTTTCTGTGTGCTCTCCCAGTGCTCTATGCTTTTCTTGTGCTAGTGTTTATCCTCTTGTCCCACAACTGCCTGCTTGCTTGTTTGTCATCTCTCTAAGGGCAAGTTGGTAAGATGAGGGGATGATTTGTCTTGTTTCCTTGTTGACTGTTGTTCCCTGCACCTGACACAGTGCTTGAACATTGTAGGTACTCAGTACTGCAAAAGGAAAGCATAGCTCGTTGACTATTAACTCAGGAACAGGGTGACACATGTCCGCATTGTTAGGTTAACCACACTTTTACAAGATGGGCAACACATTTGTCACATTGTCCACTTACTTATGTAGGCATTGAACAAATATTTTTTTGAGCACTTACATCAGTTACAGGCTAGTAACTGGTTCTAGGTACCAGAGATAGAGTGGTGAGCTAAGCAGACCGCGTCTTTTATTCAGTCTTATGTTTAAAATAAACTCCTGGCAGCAGATCTAAGTCTTGCTGGGCTCACTTTCCTTTTTCCTTCAGACGAGTTTGATTCTGTGCTTTTTACGGTAAATATTCAATAAATCTCAACTGAGCCGCTGGTTGAAACGAGAAGGAGAGAGAGGGAGATTTTAAATGTCCTCATTATCACCCCAATTTCCTCTTTAAAAATGTTACTTGGTCATTCTTCCCTTTTAAGTTTTATAGCCCCAAGGAAATGAACAATTGGATAATAAGAGCTGGATATAAATTCTAATTCCCTTTCCTGGAATGTATCTCTGTAACATTCTGTACCGTTTTCCTTTGAACTTTGGATATTGTAGAAATTGATGCAGAATAGAGTTTTAGAGTGAACTGAGCCACACAGTGTTATCTTTCCTGGTCCAGGTTCTTAGATTTCAGGTCTGGAGTGGCATGAAAGCCCCCAGCTACCATCATCTTTCTGTACAGATTCTTCAAAGACATTTTTCCCTAAGCCTGATATCTGAAAAAATAAGTTCACTTCCAGTTAATTATTGGAAGAGAAATAATATTTTTCTATTTTTCAATACATATATATGTATTTTAAACTTTTTCTCTGCTCACCTGCCTTTCGTATGGTAATAGTGATAGAAATGAATTAAAGCAGGGTGTCCTAAATTGGGGGTCTCTCAAACAATGTATTATCAGTTTATTAGCATCAATGCAATGGGGTATATGACATAAAATGGAATCTCCCAAACAAGATGCTGCCATTTTTATTGATTAATGTCAGTGCTCTGCTGTCTAAACACAAAATGGTTTCTTTTGCTCCATCCATGCCTTCCTTCATCCATTTTCTGTTGAATCCTCCTTTCCTCTCCCTTAGAGATGTTCCTGGAAGATTCCATCATTTCCCACTCATTTTCAGTAATTAAAGTCTAGAACTGGTTATAGCCCCAGTTTAAACATCACCTCTTGCCTCCCCTGCCCAGTACTTGCCAGGCGTGCGGCTTTGGGATTTGGAGGCAGAGGGAGCTTGCTCTGTGCTTTCGTTTCTTTCTCTCTTCCACCTGGAGTGGAGAAGGGGGCTTGTGATGTACTCTGGGGATTCCTGCCTCTTCCATACTCCAGTTTCTCTGCTATTTTAGGGTAGTCAGCTGGGAGGGAAACAGGTTCTGAGTCTTTTTCTAACTGACTGCTGATCCCCCCCCGGGGGTTGTGATGGTTAATTTTGTATGTCACCTTGGCTGGGCTATGGTGCCCAGTTGTTTGGTCAAACACAAGTCTAGATGTTGCTGTGAAAGTATTTTTTAGATGTGATTAACATTTAAATCAGTTGACTTTGAGTAAAGTAGATCACCCTCCATAATGCAGATGGGCCTCATCCAGTCAGTTGAAGGCCTTAAGAGAAAAGACTGATGTCCCCACAAAAGGAGGAAATTTGCTTCCAAACTGCCTTTGGACTCAAGACTGCAACATGAGTTCCTGCCAGAATTTCCAGCCTGCCAGCCTGTCCTGCAGATTTCAGACTTGCCACCTCCCATAATTGCATGAGCCAATTCCTTAAAATAAATCTCTCTCTTTCAGAAATGAGCTATGAAGCCATGAAAAGACATGGAGAAACTTAAATGCATATTACTGAGTGAAAGAAGCCAATCAGAAAATGCTATATAGTGTATGATTCCAACTATCTGACATTTGGAAAAGAAAAAACTATGGAGACAGTAAAAGATCAGTTGTTGCCAGGGTGTGGGGGTGGGAGATGAATAGACAGAGCAAGAGGGTTTTTAGGGCATTGAAAATACTCTGGTGATACCATAATGATGGATACATGTCATTATACATTTGTCCAGACTCATAGAATGTACAACACCAGAGTCAACCCTAAGGTAGACTATGGACTTTGGGTGATAATGATGTGTCTCTTGTCTTCCCCCAGCAAATGTACCACTCTGGTGGGAGATGTTGATAATGGTGGAGTCTGTGCATGTGTGGGGGCAGGAAGTATATGGGAAATTTCTGTACCTTCTGCTCAGTTTTGCTACGAACCTAAAACTGTTCTAAAACAATACAGCCTTAATAAAAAAATAATTTAAAAATCTCATATATATATTTCCTCTTAACGCCTTCAATTGGTTGGAAGAGGCCCACCCACGTTACATGTTATATATATACGTTCTATTGGTTCTGTTTCTCTGGAGAACCCTGGTAAGGGATTTTACCTGCCTCTCTGCCATCACTGGCTGGTCTGTGTCAGTGGCCTCCATGTGCAGTTCAGGAACACAAATCAGAAGAGTTTCTCTTGGAGCACTCCTTCATTTGGCTGGGGTGGTGGTGGAGGACACCTCCTCCCTCTTCCTCACAAAGAGAGGAGGGAAGGTCACAGCGTGCTGCTCTAGGCCAACAACATTCTACTCCTGTGACTCTCTTCCTATCTCCTCTCCCCAGTCTTTTTGGGTGGGGCTCAGGGATTGATGAGACTAGAGGGCATGGACCAGGATGGTGCCCTAGTGATGGAGATTCTCTTCACAACATCAGGCACTTAATGTCCCTTGGTCCTCAGCTGTAGGCCTCAATAGTCAGTTCCAGGGCAATGGGGAAACTTCAACCAGCATCGGTTACAGTAAGTTTTCAGGATGCTACTAGCATTCCTTGAAAAAAAAAAAAGTTCCAAGTCTGAATGTATCTGGGGACAACTAAGGGAAATAGAAACACTTTTCTTTAATGCAGGGTTTCTCTGAAACTCTGATAAGCTGATGTGAATGGTAAACTCCTGAGAGAGGAAGCAGTATACGGGAATTCCTAAACTTTGACTCTAGAACACAGTTTTGAGATTCAACTAGTAATAACTCCCAAAAGTGTTTCACAGGACACTGGGTTGGGAAATACTGAGTTAGCAGGACCGCTGAGATGCTGGTTCTGTTCCTTGCTCCTTCCCAGCTGCACAGCCATGCTGGGATTTGGGACGATTACTTAACCTCCTGAGCTTTGGTGAGCATCTGAG
This sequence comes from Diceros bicornis minor, assembly GCF_020826845.1. NCBI lineage: Eukaryota > Metazoa > Chordata > Mammalia > Perissodactyla > Rhinocerotidae > Diceros > Diceros bicornis. The sequence goes on along the minus strand of NC_080760.1, from coordinate 16,690,508 downwards.
ATAACTCACATAGAGCACCTACTATAGAATAGATTCTCTATCCGTGATAGCTATCACCATGAATAAATCAACTCATAACCCGTCCTACTATCAGTAAGTATATTTCACCAGTGGTGCTTTTGTAGTATGAATAATCTAATGCGTGATGTGCTATAAGAAGTCCGAATTCTGAATTGTGTTTTAAAAACATTTCTGCTGTAATCACTCTTTATTTTTCCATTTCCAGAATTGGTACATGGAGGAAATCTGGTGCAGTTTTCCTAACTCCGAGAAGATCTGAACAGTTTTTATACTGGTCAAGTTAACTTTAAAGAGATCAGTGAAGTCACAGAGAATGGGTTAAATATTAGAAAACTCAATTTCCTATTTCAAACATGCAATTAATAAACACACTTTCCTACAACAAACACAAAGCTCAGACATGACATGCCCTGAGATAGGAGGGACTGGAAGATCATTAGATAGCTTCCATCCTCTGCCTAGCCGCCATCCTCAGGCGGCAAGAGGGGACAGTGAGGGGGCATCCTTTCCTTCTTGTGGTGGAGGTTGAGAAGGAACTATCTTGTGACGATCATTCAAAACTTCCTCAGACCAGGGTTTGATCAGATGTGATAAAGTACCATTCTCTTTACTTTTGTGCTTTATGAGGCAGTAGAGACTGGCTGAAAAATAGTAGTTTTCATTATTTTGCAAAAACACTACCTCCTATTTTGTGTGATTTATGTGACTAAATATTTTGGACTCCATACAGAAATTATGGCCAGATGTTTACTGTATTACACAGCGTTGAAGTTAAAAGCTATAGAACATTTAATCATTAAAGTTCTCAGAAAGAGAGCTTCTTGCAAATAAAGTATTTAAATTTATGATGATAATATACAGAGTGTGTGTACATTTTTCCAGAAGGACTTTTACCCCAAACTAACTCTTGTCTATATTGTTGATGTCTTCAAGGTGTCTGACCTGGAATGCCCTCCAGCCCTTATCCTTCCCCGAGTAACAGGAGGCAACGGCTGGGTCAGTGCCTTCTCTTCCCACAGTCTCATATCAGAGCTCAAGGATTCTCAATCTCTCGAGTATGTTGCTGTTAGACTCTTGTGTTCTTGATTTTAAGCAAGGCTGTTTTAAAGATTATTTGTTTATATATTGATTATTGTGGTAAGAACACAACATGAGATCTCCCTTCTTAAATTCTCAAGTGCACAATACAGTGTTAACTGTAGGCACAGCGTTGTACAGCAGACCTCTAGAACTTATTCGTCTTGCAAAACGGAAACTTCATACACGTTGAACAGCAACTCCCCGTTTCTCCCTCTCCATAGGCCCTGGCAACCACCATTCTGCTATCTGTTACTATGAATGTGACTAGTTTAGATATCTCATAGGAGTGGAATCATGCAGTATTTGTCCTTCTGTGACGGGTTTATAATTTTTTTTTAATTCAACAGTGCTTAACATTTCACCGTGAAAAATATATTTGTTGCTTTTTCTAATATATCCCTAATGACCACAATCAGCCCAGAACTCACTGGCCTCATCACATTTTTGTCAGCTACCCATGGGGCGCATGAGGGGATGACTTTCCGTTCACTTCGGTTATTTATGACACTATCAAGCTCCAGGTGATAACAAACCAAATCAACCAGCCCCAAGTGGATTTTATGGTCTGTGATGCAGTGGCAGAGTCTAAGGTGAGGCCAGAGGTTACCTTGGTCTAAAGTAAATTTACAAATAAAATACCAGATTTTCAAAAGGATTTGAACTTATTTTCAAATTGGCCCTTATTTTAAAGCCTTGCTTTTTGGGAATGTAAAATGGTACAGCCACTCTGGAAAACAGTTTGGCAGTTTCTTATAAAATAAAACAAGCAATTACTATACAATGCAGCAAATTGCACTCTTGAGCCTTTATCACAGATTCAATGAAAATTAATGTTCACATAAAAATATGTGTGCAAATGTTCATTGCAGCTTTATTCCTAATAGCCCAAATATGGAAACAATCCAAATGTCCTTTAATGGACAAATGGTTAAACAAACTGTGGCACATCTATACCATGGAATGCTACACAACAAGAGGAATGAACTATTGATACAATAATTTGGATTGACCTCAAGAGAATTATGCTGAGTGAGAAAAACCAATTCACAAAGATACATACCATATGATTCCATTTATAGAACATTCTTGAAATGGCAAAATTATAACGAACAGAGTAATGCTGCCATGGGTTAGGGACAGGGATGGGGTTGGGGAAAGTGTGTGTGGTTGTATAAGGGCAGCACAGGGGAACCTTGTGGTGATGGGGCTGTTCTGTATCTGGATTGGTGCTGATTACATGAATCTACGTAAGATAAAATTGCACAGGATTAATACACACACAGAAAGGCACCTAAAACAGGAAATCTGAATAAGATGGTAGGTCGTATGAATTTCAACTTCCTGCTTGCAATATTGTACTATAGTTTTGCAAGATATTACCTTTGAGGGAAACTGGGTGAAAGGTTCTGTATTATTTCTTACAACTGCCTATGAATCTACAATTATCTCAAAATAAAAAAGTTTAATTAAAAAAAGGCTTTGCTTGTAGTTGAATATACTGCAGGGTAAGCAATTCTTTAAATTTGATAGACTCTTACCGAGCCAAGAAAAATTTTCGTTTGTTGCTACTGAGGAATGGCATACATTGCAAAATAGAACTATAGGCCTCAGGAAAGTTATACATCACTTCTGTTATCGAGAAAGCAATTGGTATCAGTATCCTCTAGAAGTCAATGCAAGGATAAGAGCAGCATAAAGTGAAAGTAATCTAGATAAATTCTCAAATTCTAAAAATGAACTTTTAATTACATTTCTTATTCCTTAAGCTCAGAATTGGGCTCTATACTTATGAAGGTCCAGACTGAAAATTTGCGCATAGGCCAATTTCCATGTTTGGACATTAACAATTATTTTGTCACACTTAAAAACCATCTATCCAACAAATGGCTCTTTCTACGGTTTCTACTATTTGGAAGACTCTATGGTGGTGCAGAGAGGTGATAGGCATAGAAGGCCTCAAGGAATGTACAGCTGTCCACTGAGGAAGACAGGGCAGCAGAAATAAGAGTGTAAGGGACACCTTTGGGTGTGCACAGATGAAGGCCAGGTCTGGGTGGGGGGGGACAGTTGGGGTGTGTGTGCACGCGTGTGTGTGTAGAGTTAGGGCCGAGGACTGAGGAGATCAGGGAATGATTCCTGGAGACGGTATTTTTTTTTTTAAATAATTTTATTTATTTATTTTTCTTCCCCCAAAGCCCCAGTAGATAGTTGTATGTCATAGTTGCACATCCTTCTAGTTGCTGTACGTGGGACGCGGCCTCAGCATGGCCGGAGAAGTGGTGCGTCAGTGCACGCCCAGGATCCGAACCCAAGCCACCAGTAGTGGACTGTGCACACTTAACCACTAAGCCACGGGGCTGGCCCCCTGTATTGTTTTTTAAGATTTTTTTTCAATGTTTCAGTCTAATCCATCGGTAATTTACTTTCATATAAAGTGTGATGGGGCCCAACTTTATTTTCTTCCAGTTAGATAAGTTATGCCAATAACATCTGTTAAGTAAATCATCCTTTTACTAGTGAATTAAAACACCACCTAAATTGTATACAAAATTCCCATGTATGTAGGAATGTATCTCTGAATTCCCTGCCTTGTTCTTCTGACTTATTTGACTATCCTTTTGTTGACAATTGATTAGATTACATTTGTGTAGTAGCCAGTAATGAGGTTTTGGATGCTCAATAAATACATTTTGATATCCTTTATGTTTGAATATCCCACACAGCCAAAATTCATTCTCCAGTATCCCTCACTCTTTGGTAGACATAGAGAAGGCCTCGCCTCTTCCAAACACAGACTAACGAAGGAGCGAGGTAAGAGGAGGCCTGAGCAGAACCCAGTTGTGGACCATGGCGTGGTGGCCTGCAGCCGTGCAGAGGCAGCAGGGGTAGGGCTCAGGCCTTCAGCCCTGAGTGTCCTCACGGGAGCTGGTGAGAGGACCGTTGTTTCTAGAGCAGCCTCTGAACGTGGCTAGGCGTTATTCCTGGCAAGGTAAGGGCCTGGATCTCTGGTGTGTCCAGACCCCTTTTCAGCTTAAACTAGCCAGAGGGAATCCTAGTTTTACAACTATGAACGCTGACGGATACAAGCCGTTTTATATTTTATTCTGGTATCTGGTATTCGTAAGGCAGGTTCCCTGCCTCTCTCCTGATGCTGCCCACTACTTTGTCTTGATCTTTTTCAAATTACTTGTTTCCATAATCTTCGAGGTACTTTAAAAAATCTGTTGCATTCTAACCAGAACTGAATTCAATTTATATATTAATTGTGGAAATACTGGCATTTTTATTTTCCACGTAAAGAATGACACAGCTTTTCATGTGTTAGATTGTTTCTGTCCTTCAATAAGACTTTACAGTTTTCATTTGGTCTTGTGTCTTTCTTGAAAAATTTACTTCTAGATATAATATTGTGATGTAATTGGACTGTTTTCCCTCCATTTCCTTTTCTAGGTGCTTATTCTAGTCCAGAAAATTTTTATGGTTTTTGTGTATCTGCCACTTGAGTGTATTCTCGTCCTAATGCTCATTGCTTTTTATTAGACTCGCTTGAGTTTTCAGGTATACAATCAGGGGAAAAAAAAGATAATTTCCCTCTTCTTTTCTGATGTTATACAATTTTTAAATTTTCTTATTTGTTAATAGCTCTCCAAGACAATGTTGACCTGCCTTGCACTGATTGTAATTGAGATGACTTTAGTATTACACCTATTTTTTTTTTCAAATCTAAATTCAGAATGGTATTGGATCAGCATAGTGTCTTGATCATATACTTTTTCTGCTTTAATTTTGTGATGCAATGAAATATGTTAATAGATTTCCTGACATTGGCCCACACTTGCATCTTTGATAGGTGTTTTATTGTTTTGATAAATTATTGGATTTCATTTGCTAATAGACAGAAATGCCACCATTCCTAGTTCCGGTGCTGAGGCAGGTTTCCTTCCATCTTTCGTTATTGTGGTCATTTCACTCTTGATGAGAAATGGGAACAGCTGCGACTTTTTCAAGTAATCCCATAATATTTTTTAATTATTAAAGACAGTTTAGGGCCGGCGCCATGGCTTAGCGGTTAAGTGCGTGCGCTCCACTGCTGGCGGCCCAGGTTCGGATCCGGGCGCGCACCGACGCACTGCTTCTCTGGCCATGCTGAGGCCGCGTCCCACATACAGCAACTAGAAGGATGTGCAGCTATGACATATAACTATCTCCTGGGGCTTTGGGGGAAAAAATAAATAAATAAATAAAATTTAAAGACAGTTTAGAAGAGAAAGAAATCACTCATAATTCCACTACCTTAAATTACTAGCAGCTCTTGCTGGTTTGCCATAAACCCCTTTGCGGTGCTTGTCCAAGTCCGCAGCCCCTCAACACACTTCACCAGGAATTCTCACCCTAAGCAGGGCACGGGTTGCTCTTCTGAATCCAGGGGGCAGCTCCTGTCTAGAAGAGAGCCTCGCCACCCCCTTCCTCATGGAAAGGCTGCCACGTGGTGTGCGCTACAGAACTCTGGGGGCGCCATTCACATTCAGAGACATTGTGCATATTTGTATTTACTCCAGTAATTTCCCAACAGATGTCAGTGGTATGAGGAAGGAGCGCCAGTGGGGCTGCCTTGACACCTTTCTGAGACCAGGCTAGATGTTACCTGGGACCCTTAGCCAGTTCTGGCACCAAGGACCTGTGCCAAGTGGGGCATCTGAGAGCAGCTATTTTCATCCATGCCTTTCCCCCCTTGATCCTGTTACCAAACAACAGAAGTCAAGCTCTCCCCTAATATCCCCCACTGGTAATGTTCTATTTCTTAAGCAGAATGGTGGTTTCAGAGGCGTTCATTTTATTATGCTTTATAATTTATGTACATGTTACATACATCCATTTTGAATGCTTTGAGACAACAAATAAAAAAGAAAAGCACACATATACAAATAACAATGCCATTACCATGGAGATGACCTTGAATCTGCTTACATCTTTCTTCAAATTAGTCTATTCATAAATCTCAGTACTGTAACTATTATTAGTTAGCAAACATCTTACAATGCACCTCATATACCTGTCTTGATGCTAGGGTTAGAAATCATTCTGTTAAAGTATTTAGAAAGAATAGTAATGCTTTTTTTTTTTTTTAAGATTACTTTATACACCAGGTAATTTTTCTATTGAAACTTGCTATAATCTATATTTGCAGTATTGGTGTGATAGCAGGCTACTCAAGTTTCTTTCAGCCTTTCTGTCTCTAGAATTTAAAGCAGTCATTGAGTGGCGGAAGTTTCCAGAATCTATTACCTATAAGTTGGAACATTATTAGTTGCTACTCTGAGCAGCAGCCAAGAGATTTCAAAATTTCTGCTCAGTTGGAAAAGCTAAAACCTGACCTTAAAAATGATGCTTGGGTGCAGGATATACATAGCGTCTGTCAACCCTGTGATAGAGACTGCCAGCTGTGCCCGACATCCAATTCTCTGCTGCTTCCTCAGTATGAATCCTAAAATGTTAATTTGGCCCGACAGCACAGAATAAAGACTATTATTTCCCATCCCCCTTTGTAACTAGTAGGATCAAATGATTTAAGTATGGGTTGATAAGACTATGTGGTGTGAATAACTCGTAAGAAGAGTTCTTAAAAGAAGGGGCCAGAAACGTTGATAGGAGGTTTCTAGCTGGTGCAGCTGTCTACAACCAGCACATGAAAGTCACATGCTGAGAACAGGGAGGGGCAATACAGAAGGAAGCTGGATCCCTGACCTTGGGTTTTCATAGTAGCCCTGGACTGCATTCCCAGACTTTTACATGCAAGAGAAATAAACTACCTTGTTTAAGTCACTACTATTTGGGGACGCAGCCAAACTTGAGCCTGATTTCCTTAACCTAAAGGTTGATAGAAGTGCTATACTGCACCTGGTGGCAGTTATACCTATTGCTAAGATGATGTAAGATGGAAGCTGTTTCCCATAGAGAGCATTGTGTGTCACAAACAGCGACATTTTCAGAGGGGCTTATCTCCAAATATTTGACTTCCCACTGGTAAAGCCTGCAAGTGCATTCATGGTTTTAGAAAGAAACATCAAGAACATCAAAGAGTGAATTGCCTTTACACTAGCTTAGAATGCAAAATGACTGAGAAGTCCCTTCCCAGAAGAGAACTATAACGAGCAATTTAAACAAAACAAAAATGGTTTGTTTTATTTACAATACTCAATGCATTGTACAAATAACATATTTGCATTCCCTAAGTCTGTTGGAAAGTAATTCCAGTTTGTGCAATGAGTTTACAGGAAAGTCTTAAGACATCTATTAGACATCTTAAACTTAAATTCTACATTTTGAAAGATATTTCACACTATATTAATAAAGGACCGTTTTCAATTAAGAAAAACTAAACTCTGTAGTTAAATATTGCCCTTCAATATCTTTAACCCAAATACAAACCAGATTAGCTTATGAAATAATACCATTAGATTTGGATGAATTCTTTTCCACTGCCCCCAACCCCAATGGAATGCATGCACAAGGTAAACGTGGTAAATTACGTTCACGACAGTTTATTTCAGTACTCTTTTTTTGGACTCTCTCAACTATTGTTTTACTCAATCGAGGGTATGGATAGGTAGGATCCAGTCTGGGGACATCCTAAACCCCAACTCCCTGCTCCAGAATAGGGAAGGATTTCAGTAAGTATGTGGAGACAGGTCCGGATTGGGGAGATTTTTAAGTAGTTTTTCTAGGAGGCCTTGTTTGCTAATCAGAACAAGTTTTCCCTCCAGGCCTGACAAAGCCTAAAGGGATCAGTTATCAGAAGCATCTAATCAAAGCCTCCAAAGGACAACAGGCTCCTCTCTTCCCTCCTTCCTGAATCTCTATCTTGATTTTAGTGCCTTCTGAGGTCATGATGGAGAACAGTTCCTGTGTTCAGATTCCAGAAACTGTTTTAATGTCACATAAAGATCTTTTGCAACAGGTCAAGAGCAATGAACAACGATACTTTAATTGGGCAAGAGTCTGCACCCCATGAGTGTGAAAGAGAATAAATTTATTAATTTTATCACTCAGAGCTGCCATCTCTTAAAACATAAAATCCATGTCCTAGCTCTTGAGCCAGAGAGAAGGGACAGTGGTATCTCCATACTGGATTCACCCCATTTTAGCAACGCACTTCTCCATCTCCACCCTACATCTCTCCTCAAAAGACAGTGTGTCTAACACTTACTTGGTGAAGGTGGTTGAATGGGACATACTAAGCTGGAGAAATAACGTCCAACATTTCACATAGCCAACAAAATTCCAAGATAAAGAAATGGTGAGGTAGAGTTGAGAGAGTTCAGTTAAATTTTTTGAGTGTAGATCTTTCAGCACATTCTAAAATTACAGACTCCCTACTGAATTCTCCTTTGTGATACCTTTACAAAGTGCTGGAAACTTAGGAATCCTTGGATGTATTTAGGAAACACCTATGTAAAGCTAACAAAATATAGTCATTTGAAGAAATCCATTCCGGGCACTTTAGCTTATTTACCCCGATATCAAAGCAAATAAAAACAATGCTATCCATTTGCTGAATTTATTTAAACAAATCAATTTAGAAATATCATAAACAAAACTTCTGACATGTAAACATACTGCCATGTTCCTGAAACAGATGTTAACACCTGATCATAGTTAATAATCGCTTGTTAGGAAAGCTGTCCATTAATAAGGCCAGTCTTCAGCAAAACTAAAACCATTTTGTTTCTTTTAGCTTTCCTAGTCTGACAATGCAATACTATCAAACCACAATTAAATATAATAAAGACAACATTGGATGGCTAGATCAGTACCATTGGTTACAGCTGTTAAACGGTTTCATTCTTGCTGCCACATAAAAACAATTAAGCCAATCACATCCAATATATCATGGCTTTTTTTCTTTATCACAATTCACTAAGTGATGTTAATTATGGTCCTTGTCAAACATGTTTGGTAAAGGCTATTTACAGTGTACATGGCTGAACATGCACTATTTATAGTTACAAAGATACCTGCCAGTTTATTACAATAAAATTACACAGTGCCTGAAAATGGTGAAACATCTCACACATCATTTAAATCAATACAGTTTCAAGCAGGAAACGTTCCTTATTTGACCACAATTGCAATAATTACATGAAAATTCTTATAAAAACATGAATCCCCTTCAAGAAATTGATGCATATTCTACGCACTACAGGTTAAGGCAGTAAAAAAATGTATTCCTGATAACTGGAGGTCTTGACAATGTCAATTAAAGCTGTCTGACTCTAGTTTTTCATTCTCCATCATATACTCAAAGTTTTTGCCTGTATAACTAGTTTGTGAAAGATTTAATTTTTAAAGTCAAAAAGTATTAGTAATGAAGAAGAGTTAACGCTGGAAAAAAGCAATTGCTAGGGAAAGGAAAAATGTTACGTTGGATTTTGCCTGAAAGCTTTCAAATCATAAACAAGAGCATTGTTTGTGAGTCTGAATCCTAAAAGTATGAAACAAATACAGTTTACCTTTCTTAATTTAAAATATACTGTACTTTGAACAATTCAAGTAACATAAGACTATCAAAACTAACTTGATAAGCCATACAAGTGTCTACTGCATTTTCAATGTTTTAATTAAGAACTTTTTAAAAACTGTAAACTAAACCACGACAGTTTAGTTAAACAAATGATAAACGACTTTTTATTTGCACTTGTGATTCCTTTAATACAAATTGCTACCAACAAATATGTAAAGATATGGCAGATTATGCATATGATCAAAGCACTTTGATTTAAGCATAAAACAGACTCAAATGGTATAAGTTCCGTGCATAAGATCCAAGAAGCTGCCCGCTGATTTGTAGGCAACCCTCTTTCTAATCAAAATCCTTTATTCCTCAGCTGCAGATGAGATAGGGCACAATCTGTTGTAAACAGGGCACTGCTGTAAAACCAGGATAATATTCTTAAGATCGTTCTTGTTAAATGGAAAAGACTTTCCCCAAGTGTCTTCCAGCACTGTAGTATATTCTGCTGACCTCTTAATTTCATAAATTAACTTTCCTTTGATTCCATTTTTACGGTGGTTGTGTTCACAGTTTTGTTTTAAAAATTGGCTTAAATTTATATAAAACTCTGTACATGTTCACAAATTATTGCATAAACAGCATAATCTTCAAGACAGTGTTTGCAAACACATGTCCAATTCAGGAAAAAAAATATTCACGTTTCCCGTCTGGCTTTTTTCTTCTTTTTTATTTGTTTGGGAGATTCCCAGCTAGTTTCAGACTTGGCTAAAAGGAAAAACAAAGGGGGGGGGGGCAGAAAAAAGTTAGGAGGATACTGAATACTGTTATGTCTCAATGTAAACGTAGTATCAATGAAACATGCTTCGAAATCCACTAATAATGTCTTAAATTTTTTTAAACTTTTTTTTTTATAATTTTTTATTTATTTTCCCCCCAAAGCCCCAGTAGATAGTTGTATGTCATAGCTGCACATCCTTCTAGTTGCTGTATGTGGGACGTGGCCTCAGCATGGCCGGAGAAGCGGTGTGTTGGTACGCACCTGGGATCCGAACCCGGGCCGCCAGTAGCGGAGCACGCACACTTAACCGCTAAGCCATGGGGCCGGCCCTAATGTCTTAAATTTTATGTTTAAGTTTTTAAGTTCTAGTTCCATGTTTTTAGGTTATTCAATGTCTGCCTTCCTCCTTTCCTTTTTTTTTTTTTTTGGTGAGGAAGATCAGCCCTGAGCTAACATCCATGCTAATCCTCCTCTTTTTGCTGAGGAAGACCGGCTCTGAGCTAACATCTATTGCCAATTCTCCTCCTTTTTTTTTCCCCAAAGCCCCAGTAGATAGTTGTAGGTCATAGTTGCACATCCTTTTAGTTGCTGTACGTGGGACGCTGCCTCAGCATGGCTGGAGAAGTGGTGCGTTGGTGCGCGCCCCGGATCTGAACCCAGGCCGCCAGCAGTGGAACGCATGCACTTAACTGCTAAGCCACGGGGCCGGCCCATTTCCTTTCAATCCCAATGTATTATTTGGTTTAACCATACGGATGATATTTCAACAGCTTTGACTTAGAAAAACCATCATTTAATATAGCTCAATCTAAGTAATAAAAGTAAAAACAGGTAAAAAGGGACACTAAAGGTAGCAGAGGGAGAAAAGGAGGGAGAAAAAGGCACAGAACAACCTGCAGTCTACTCTAAGATCAGAAGTCTAAAAATCTTAGACTTCTAAGATATTAACAGTTATAAACAGAAGAGAAAGCACACAAAAGAACCAAAAATGAGGATTACTCACTCTGTGAAGGAGGCACACTATTTTGCTTAGTACTCGACTTGGCTTTGTCTGTCTCTTGCAGCATTGGTGGCACTTGGGAAGAGCTCTTGTCAGCGTCGCTTTTGGATAAAGTAACAGATGGCTCGGTAGAAACAGCAGGTGGAAGAGTCTTGATAGGCTATTTCGGAATAAAATTATCTTAGATTTTTGTAAAAAGTTTCAAATAAAATTAAATATCATAGTAATACCAGGAGGCTGTAAGTAAATACTAAGCAAGTAAATACTAAGATGGTTCCCTGAAGAAGCCCTACAACTCATGTCTGCCCTCTAGTGACATAATCAAATAGATGTGTGCCTACAACAGCCACAAATACAGGTTGAGATAAAAATGGATGAATTTACAAAATGTTTACTGAATCTCAAATAGGAGTGAATAATTCCATTTTCATTAACTTCTATATTTTTCTTTTCCACTACAAATTGCACGATTTTGCATTTGTTAGCGATTCAGTGGTTCTGTCCACTTCCTACCAACTCTCAATTCCTCAAACCTTTTTCATGTGAAAGACAAAAAGAAAATAGCCAATTTCAGAACTACCACTAGGGGGTACCCCCTTTTCTCCTTCTTAAGAGGTAGGGATATCTCAGACAGCAGCAATAATAGCTCCAGTTTCCTACCCAAGTAAAAATATGGCCTCAGACAAATCAGACTAGGGCTACTAGTCCTGCTGATTAGAGCAACCAGTAAGACTCAGGTCCAAATCTTCAGTTTTATCCAGTCTGGTAGTGAAATCATAATGCTTGGGGCCCAGACTCTTGAGCCTTGCTTTTCTCCTCTCCAGCTTGGGAGCAGAAAGGAGGTGAATGATCTTTTTTTTTAATTTTTTTTTTTGTTGTTGAGGAAGATTAGCCCTGAGCTAACATCCATCGCCAATCTTCCTCCTTTTGCTGAGGAAGATTGGCCCTGGGCTAACATCCATGCCCATCTTCCTCTACTTTATCTGGGACACCACCACAGCATGGCTTGACAAGCTGTGCGTCGGTGCACGCCCCGGATCTGAACTGGGAACCCCGGGCTGCCGTAGTGGAGCGTGCACACTTATCCACTGCACCACCAGCCAGTCCAGGAGGTGAATGATCTAATTTGCCTCACTGAGGCCTAACTATTAATGAATGGTTAGGACCAGGTAATGACAAAAACTCCAATACTTGGAGAGCCTTGAGGCTTTACTAGATGAGTAGATCATCTCACTCTTTAGCTTTACTTGTGATCGTTGGTTTGAATATAGAAACAAGGGTAAAGAACATTTCTCTTGCCCCTTGTTCTTCCAGGCTCTGTGGGTTCAAGAAAGCACAATGGGGGGCCGGCTCCATGGTGTAGTGGTTAAGTGTGCATGCTCCGCTGCTGGCAGCCCGGGTTCGGATCCCAGGCGCACACCGATACACCGCTTGTCAGGCCATGCTGTGGCAGCATCCCATATAAAGTGGAGGAAGATGGGCATAGATGTTAGCCCAGGGCCAGTCTTCTTCAGCAAAAAGAGGAGGATTGGCATGGATGTTAGCTCAGGGCTGATCTTCCTCACAAAAAAAAAAAAAAAAAAGAAAGCACAATGGGAAAGGAAACAAGAGGAGGAAGCTGTGTGTGCCAAGGTAATTACTGGGATTCCTTTGTCCTATGTCAGGTATCTAAAGCTGCACATAAGCTGCACATATGTTGCTCAGCTTAGCTTTCTTAATGTTCCCTGTATTTATTTCATACCCAAAAGTTTTATTACATATTTTAAATCTCCTTTTCCCTTCTATTCTCTCACTAATCTATGTTATATCACAGAAGGACTCAAATATTCTTTACAAGATGGCTTCTAAAAATGACTTAAATAAAACATCAAAATGTCAAATGACCCTTTGTAGTCCTACTGTTATAATTTTATTCATTTTTTTTATTTTTATTTTTTTTCCTCCCAAAGCCCCAGTAGATAGTTGTATGTCATAGCTGCACATTCTTCTAGCTGCTGTATGTGGGACGCGGCCTCAGCATGGCCGGAGAAGTGGTGCGTCGGTGCGCGCCCGGGATCCGAACCCGGGCCGCCAGCAGCGGAGCACGCGCACTCAACCGCTAAGCCACGGGGCTGGCCCTGTAGTCCTACTATTAAACCTAAACATGTATTGAAATTGCATCCTTGGGGCTGGCCCCGTGGCTTAGCGGTTAAGTGTGCGTGCTCCGCTACCGGCGGCCCGGGTTCGGACCCAGGGCGCGCACCGACGCACCGCTTCTCTGGCCATGCTGAGGCCGCGTCCCACATACAGCAGCTAGAAGAATGTGCAGCTATGACATGCAACTATCTACTGGGGCTTTGGGGAAAAAAAGGAGGACTGGCAACAGATGTTAGCTCAGAGCCGGTCTTCCTCAGCAAAAAGAGGAGGATTGGCATGGATGTTAGCTCAGGGCTGATCTTCCTCGGTGGGGGGAAAAAAAAAAAGAAATTGCATCCTTTTATCTCAAAATACTCTTAGGGAATTAAAAGCATCAAATCCAAATAAGAAGTATCGTTAAGATTTTGTTTTAGTACAAGGCTGTTACACCTTCCTTCTCTTAGTGGCAACTAGGTTCTTGTCTAAAGCTGTTTCATTAAATACACAAAGTATATTTGTAAGCTCCACAAAGGCAGAGATTTTTTGTCTGCTTTGTTCTCTGATGTATCCCCAGAACCTCAAATAGTGTGTGGCATGTAGTAGGCTCTCAAAAACTTTTCTTGAATAATAAATGAACCATGCAACTCAAGAATTTCATATATTTCAATATGATACAATTTACCTAATTAGAAATCAGAGTTTGAAGAGCTATGGTCTTTGTGTCACTGGCCTAGATCTTTTGTAAAATGGTGCCTTCTGACAGAGCAAAAATTTCCACAGAAGACATACATTTAAGAATCTGTCACCAAATTTTAAACAAATGTTACATTTCAAGAGGTTGGACCACAGTCATATCATGTGCATGCTTTGGAGAAAATGCAACCAGCCACATTTTCTCTAAGCCATCTATCTCCTGTGTGACTACAAATTTAACAGGAGAAAATACAGTCTAGTGGCTCTAGTTTTGCCACTGATAGTTATGTGACTTTGGACAAGTTATTCAACTTCTCTAACCTCATTTACATAATGGGTCCTCCCTTTCTCATGTGTTGTTGTAAGGACTAAATTATTTAGAGTATTTTAAATGCTTAGCACAGCGCTTCAACAAAATATTAATTATGATACAATTCTCTAGTCATCAAAATTTTATTCTTTAAATATCAAAAAATTACCTGGCTATTTTTGACAAGTGCTTCAGCTGGATCACTAGTGCTTATGGTCTTCAAAGAAAAAGATTTTTCCTGTTTTGGACGGACTTTAGAGCTATTCACTGGAAGCTCTTCTCTAATCTCTTTTTCTAATTCTTCTGTATCCTACAGAGAAAAGCAGTCTATTAGATGATATAAATCACTAATTTTTACTAAGTAAAATCTATTTGGTTTGTTGTACTAATATCTAGAAGATATTCCAAGAAAATAATTTTATTTCAGAAACTATCTAAATAGCTTAAAGGAGCATATGAAAATAATTATTTAAAGATTTATAAATAGGTACCTTTGGAATACACATTCATCATCCCTGCTTTCTACAGAGATTTAAATCAACTGTGAATTGAAAAACCAATACACTCACATACCCAAAAGTGAACCATTCTAATTTATTAAACCACTTCAAACAGAATGAACTAAATTAGTATTTTTTCTTTTAAAAAAAAGTACACAGTGAATTAGTTGATACTTTAAGGCTTTAGAAATAGCATTTCACTTAAAGACTTCCTCAAGAAATGAAATATTTATATAAGTGCATTTTCTAGACAAATTAAGCTTACATAGTAGAAAGGACAAAGACAGGAATTTCAATTTTGGCTACGCCACAGTCTAGCTGTATAATCTTAAGGACAAATCATTTAGTTTCCCTGAACTTTAGTTTTCTCAACTGTAAAATAAAGTTTGCCTAGATAATTTCTACACAAGCTTTAACATTTCCATTTTCTTAGGCCTTCAGATTTTTAAAAAGTTTCAGCAAAATAATTCTAAAGCACATTATATGCTTAGGTATATGAAATAAGTATGAACTAGAATATAGCGAATAGGACCACTACTGTGAATTGCATTGTTCTTTAGCAAACACATACACATAAATGGCTGTTCTTTTTAACAACTGGCTAAGATGATCTTGTAAATTTCCTTCCAACAATGATATTCTATAAAACTTGTTCAGGATGGTAGTGGGTTTAGACAGTAATTCAAAATTTTGTTGTGAATTTAAGTTGAGCAAGTAGTTTGGAAGTATGTACGTTAAGATTTGCAATCTGTACAAAGTTCATGAGAAGACCTCAGTTAGTTCCATTCTAAATTGAACTCTAACAGTAAAGAACCCCAGAAACTACATACCAACAACTAAAAGGAACTTTACTGAAAAAAGAACAAATTCCAAAATATAATCATTTATGGATAGGACACTATGTGCTATGTACTTTACACAGAACTTCATGGATATCTCATTTAATTCTCAAAGCAACCTACGCAGTTAAGTAACTTGTAAGCCATAATTTAAGTCACAGAAATCTAGGAAAAGTTTGACTGAATGGATTTCAGATAGTATTACTAACCAAGGATAGCTGTCAATAACATTTCTCATCAGCTAGCTCAGCTAATAAGAAAAGCACACCTATTATATAGTTGTAGTCTTTTTATATCCATTGATCTTAGTCATGTTAACCTTAATGGCCACCAATTACTAGTACCGAGAAAAAACTAATACTGATAAATGGATTGGTATCATTTATGAAGGGTTTCACTTCCCACAACAAAAAAGAACAGAACACGTTATTTCCTTAAAAAGTCATGCAGCGGGGCCGGCCCGGTGGCACAAGCGGTTAGGTGCGCGCGCTCCGCTGCGGCGGCCCGGGGTTCGCTGGTTCGGATCCCGGGCGCGCACCGACGCACTGCTTGGTAAGCCATGCTGTGGCGGCATCCCATATAAAGTGGAGGAAGATAGGCACCGATGTTAGCCCAGGGCCGTCTTCCTCAGCAAAAAAAGAGGAGGATTGGCGGATGTTAGCTCAGGGCTGATCTCCTCACAAAAAAAAAAAAAAAAAGTCATGCAGCAACTTCTTCCAAATAGAATAAATAGGAAAATTACTATGTAGGCTACCCTCTAGAAATTCTGGCTATCTCCTACTTAGTATCCTTTCTGCTTTTTTGGCTTCTAACAGAAGCTTTCTATCACTCCTACATTTTCCCTTTCTTTTCTTCGGTCTTTCTTATCTGGGGAGAAATTTTTAGATTATAATGTAGATGAAAACAATGATATTTTAATTTCAAACATACTAGATTATTAGAAATATGCATGGATTTATTTTTGAAAGCACTATATCACCATTATGTTACAACTTAGGAAAATCTCATTCCTTACTTACAACTGTGTGTCTAATTGTTTTCATTCTTTTAAATGTAGAATAGCCAGCCAACTCAGTCACGTGAAAGACTCCACTTGTTATAGACATGGTTTTTCTAATCGTGCTAAAATTCTAAATTGCTAAATTTCAGTTACTTGAAGGAAATTTCTGTATATGTGACATAGTGTACCTCCTTTTCCATTTCACCATAATATAAACCAAAATGCATCAGACTAATTTAGAATTTTATTTATTTACTTTTGGGTTTGCACTTTTGATATGATTTTTTTTAGAGCAATAAAGTTTTTATTAGAGTACAATGTATAAAATCTTTTAAAACATTCTCTAAGTTTTCAAATGCTTCTCAAGTAAATTTGATGTCTCATATCGTGTCTTTTATCTCTACATATTCTTAGTATTTGCATATTATCTTTTCACATTCAGCAGTAGGTGCTTAGTGAATGATGTTTGTTGTTTTGATTTTCTACCTGTGCAGGAGAGTTATCTTCACCCTGCTTCTTCTTTTTCTTTTTTTTCTTTTTAGATTTCCCGGTTGGAAGAGCTCCCTCTCCCTTTTCTTTATCGTCATCTGAAACCTGATGTAAAAGCAAAAGTTATTAAAGTGAACCAACTGGTTAAGTTTTCATTATTTGGGAAATTATTATGAAATAATTTCATTAAGTCCGATCTTCATCTCCCAAATTCTAAATCAGAATTAGTAACGAGTAACAAAACTGATCTAAAATTACATACTTAAAAAATAACAAGGTACATGGAACTTCATTCTCCTGTTGTCTAAAGATAGAACACTTTTTCTTACAACTTTCATCACTCACTACAAGATCAATTAGAGAGCTATACAAACCTTGGTTTTTAAAAACTCATTGGAAAGGTAATTCTGTCTCATTTCAGAGTCTAAATGCAGAACTATTTGCATTAAAATTGAATTTGACCCTGATAAGTGAATGACAAGCCACAGAGTGGGAGAAAATACTTGCAAACCATATATCCAACAAAGGACTTCTAACTAGACTATATAAAGAACACTCAAAATTCAACAGTTAAAAAAACAAACAGTCCAATTAGAAAATATGCAAAGATATGAATAGACATTTCACGAAAGAGGATAGACAGATGGCAAAGAATCACATGGAAAGATGTTCAACATCATTAGCCATGAGGGGAATGCAAATTAAAACCACAATGAAGGGGCCGGCCTGGTGGCATAGTGGTTAAGTTCATGGGGTTCGCAGGTTTGCATCCCGGCCGCAGACCTACTCACCACTCATCAAGCCATGCTGTGGCGGCGTCCCATATAAAGTAGAGGAAGATGGGCACGGATGTTAGCCCAGGGCCAATCTTCCTCAGCAAAAAGAGAAGGATTGGCGATGGATGTTAGCCCAGGGCTAATCTTCCTCACAAAAAAACCCAAAAAAACCCCACCAGAAAACCAAACAAAAAAACCACAGTGAATTACCACTACACACCTATCCGAATGGCCAAAATAAAAAATAGTGACAACAGCAAATGCTGGCAAGGATACAGAGAAATTAGATCACTCATACATTGCCGGGGGAATATAAGTGATACAGCCACTCTGGAAACTAGTTTGGAGTTTCTTAAAATATTAAATATGCAACTACCATACAACCCATGGATTATACTCCTGGGTATTTATCCCAGAGAAATGAAAACTTATGTTTACACAAAAACCTTATAGTTTGTGTATACAAATGTGTATAGTTGCTTTACTCATAACAGTCCAAAATTGGAAACAACCCAGATATCCTTCAACCAGAGAATGGTGAAATAAACTAAGGTATATGCAGACCATGCACTACTCTTTTTTTTTATATTTTTATTTACGTTATTTTCCCCCAAAGCCCCAGTAGATAGTTGTATGTCATAGCTACACATCCTTCTAGTTGCTGCATGTGGTACGCGGCCTCAGCATGGCCGGAGAAGCAGTGCGTCGGTGCACGCCCGGGATCCGAACCTGGGCCGCCAGCAGCGGAGTGCACACACTTAACTGCTAAGCCACGGGCCGGCCCTGCACTACTCTTCAGAAGTAAAAAAGAACCAACTACTGATACACATAACAATCTGGATGAACCTCTAGAGAATTATGCTGAATGAAAACAAACAGGACCACAAGGTTACATACTATATAATTCTATTCATAGAACATACTTGAAATGACAAAATTATAGAGATGAAGAACAGATGACAGGTTGCCAGAAGTTATGAAGGAGGTGGGGAAGGGAGGAAAGAAAGTGTGGCTATAAAAAAGGGCAACATGAGGGATCCTTGCAGTGATGGAAATGTTCTGTATCTTGATTGCATCAATGTCAATATCTTGGTTGTGATATTGTACTATAGTTTTCCAAAATGTTACCATTGGGGGACACTGGGTAAAGGGTACACACAGGGCATCTCTGTATTATTTCTTATAAGTGCATGTGACTCTAGAATTATCTCAAAATACAAGCCTTAATTAAAAAATTGAATTTCAGTAGGAATGTCATTGAAAGGGGAATGTCATTTCACATGACAAAAATTGTGAATTAGGATTGTTAAATTAGTATACATGATGATATCTCTTCACACATACCATATAGTTGAATTTTCTATGGAAAAGTGCTTTTTGTCTATTCTGCACAGGTGACAGCCAAGATTCCTAGACTATCCTTATAGGAAGAGATGATCTGGATAACTGTTATTTCTCTGCTCAGCACCATACTCATTAGGATGATTTTGGAGGTTTCATGAACCACCAAACAGTTTACAGAAATTACCAGCAGATAGAAAAACCAAACCAAACCAAACCAAACCAAACCAAACCCTGCACAAACCTAGCTAAGAGATTTTCAGTGCAAGTTGGCTGCTAGTTGTGGAGAAACTTCTACAGAAGTGTTCACCATAAGCTTGTAATGATTAAAATACCATATGAAAAGATGCATCCTATGAAGGAAACTCAGGTCACAAGGACTCTGGTCTGGTTCTCAGCCAATTATAATCCAACCATAAGAGAAATGTAGTTTCTCATGGCAAAACACCGTTCAAAACAAAAAACACGGGTGGGCCCGGTGGTGCAAATGGTTAAGTGCGCGCGCTCCGCTGCAGCGGTCCGGGGTCCGCCAGTTCGGATCCTGGGCGCGCACTGATGCACCGCTTGTTAAGCCATGCTATGGCAGCGTCCCATATAAGTAGAGGAAGATGGGCATGGATGTTAGCCCAGGGCGAGTCTTCCTCAGCAAAAAAGAGGAGGATTGGCATTGGATGTTAGCTCAGCGCTGGTCTTCCTCACAAAAAAACAAAACAAAAAACACTGTTTTTGTTCATGGGAAAAACTCCATACCATCTTTTAACTCATATAAAAGAACTGACATTTTGACAAATTTATTTTAGATTTTTTAACATAAAAGATATTACTGAAAAATTAAAATTTCTTTACACTCCTTCCCAATCTCATTCCCACACTACCTCTCTAGCAGTAACCATTATCATAAACTTCTTTTGTCTATCTAATCAATTTTTCTATAAATTTATGAATATCTACACACACAAAATTTACATAAATGGTATCATAGTGTATCTTTCTGTAACTTGCTCTTTTTTGTTTTTTGTGAGGAAGATCAGCCTTGAGCTAACATCTGCCAATCCTCCTCCTTTTGCTGAGGAAGACTGGCCCTGGGCTAACATCCATGCCCATCTTCCTCTACTCTAGATGGGACACTGCCACAGCACGGCTTGACAAGCAGCGTGTCGGGGAGCACCCGGGATCCGAATCGGTGAACCCCAGGGCCGCCGCAGCGGAGCGCATGCACTTAACTGCTTCCGCCACCAGGCTGGCCCCTGTAACTTGCTCTTCATCATTCAGTATGTTTTTAGATTTTATTCATATTGATAACATTTTTTTTTTGGTGAGGAAGATCAGCCCTGAGCTAACATCCGTGCCAATTCTCCTCTTTTTGCTGAGGAAGACCGGCTCTGAGTTAAAATCCATTGCCAATCCTCCTCCTCTTTTTTCCCCAAAGCCCCAGGAGACAGTTGTATGTCACAGCTGCACATCCTTCTAGTTGCTGTATGTGGGATGTGGCTTCAGCATGGCCAGAGAAGGGGTGCGTCGGTGCGCGCCCGGGATCCAAACCTGGGCCGCCAGTAGCGGAGCGGGCGCACTTAACCGCTGAGCCACGGGGCCGGCCCAATCCAAGGTTTTAAACATGACATTCAAGGCCTTTTAGAATCTGGTCCCTGCCTCCCTCTCCAGCCTCATTTCTGAGCACTCTTCGCTTTACATTCTGTTTTTACCTCTAGCATGCCTTTGCTAAAACTCCCGAGTGCTTCCACAATACCCAACACACTGTAACACTACTTTCATCTGTTGATACGCCAGTCTCCTTCCTCTCCTCCCTCACTAGACTGCAGGCTCCTTGAAGGCAGTAATTGTGTCTTATTTATCTTTGTTTCTCTACTAGCACAATACCTGACCCATGGTTGATGCTCAATTAATGTTTGTTGAATACTAATGGTCCTATTATTTTCAGAGCCTCTTTGACTTTTCATCCTTATTCCTATAAACAACCAGAAGCAAAGTTTGATCAGTAGCTTTACGTCTCTTGTAAATACCACTTCCATTTATTTTTCAAAGCTATCAACTTAGTTCATTATCTTCTACGCTGATTCATGTACTGGCCTCTTTAACACTTACCCCAAATAGTACAAAATAGCCTCCCAAACTGGTTTTCTTCTCTCTCTGCTATATCCAGCCTAATTTTCCTTAACCCTATTGATGATGAGATTACTCCTGGTTTAAAAGCTGCCAACCGGTTCTCATTACTTATAGAATTCCATAGAAATGTGGTAAGGTATATATCATTCCTTTCATTTATTTATTCATTTACTAAATGCCAAGCATGTTACAACTTCGCGGTCCCTTTCTTTAAGGAATACAGCCTAGAAGAGGAAGATAGACCTGTAAACAATTGATCCTATCATCAACTGATTCCACACAAGTGTACTATTTACCTCTTCCCCAAAAGTGTTACCTATTTTCCTGCCTTGGTGTCTTTTTCATGATGTTCTCAATCTTGTCTGTTGCTCTCAAGCCTTCCTTAAATCTTTCTTTGGGAACCAATCTACTCTTCTCTAAATACACTAAGAGTTGGTAGGTTATTATAATTCTGATAAAAGGACAGAAACTGTGTTGTTTTCTTATCAGTGTATAATAGTGCTTTCCACATAGTAGAATCCTCAAGAATTCATGAAAAGAAACAGTGATACAGAGAAGGTATGCAGCATATAATGACTGAAGTAAATACGATCAGAATACCTCTCTGAAGCAATTATAGCACTGGATATATCTGTAATACAGAATGTAACCCTTAATAATTCTAATATAGTTGAGTGCACAGAGACATAAACATACCCACCAATCCTTTTACTCACTTTTTGATCATCAGGAATTGGTTCCTGGGACTTCAGAAGTGAAGCTCTTTCTTCATCTACCCAATTCCCCCACTCCTCTGCTGGTGCATTCCAATCAGAGCTGGGATCAGCAGAAGACAAACCATCTAAAATTTAACAGTGTAAATTAGGTGTCTATCATTTCTGCCAAAAAACTAAAATGCAAAAACTAAAATTCCTTATTTTGAACTAAGCTGTAATTTTAAACTATTGTTCTTCTTTCTTCCAAGCACATTTTAAGCTAGGAAAAAACCAATAACATGATAGTAAAAACCTTTACCCAACTTCTACTGGGCACGTCATGTGGCTAATTAAATAGAATTTCTAAAAAACTCCAGAAAACTTATGAATTAACCATATAATTCCCTTCTCCCTACCTCCTTTATTAGCAGTCTCCTAAATTTGCTCTTTTCCCTGTTTATGCCTAACTTGGTGTAGGATCTGATCATTTTTTTGCCCTAATTATTATAACATTTTGGTAATTGATATATTTTCCAGGGTATACAATTAGCCAATCTCTAACAGTAGTGCCAAAATCATGCTCCCCACCTGTCATTTTACCTATACCTCCTCCCTTCCTTATGAGCTTTTCAAGATTAGGTTCTTCTTCAAATTCACCAAGTCATGACAGAATATGTAACCTCTTCTTTTCCTCTTTTAATACTTAACCTGTATCTTAAATTTTTCAGATTATTCAATGCTACTTTTATCATTCCAAAATATGTGAGTCACTTTTAGGGCTTCTATCATCCTATTCTTAAGAATAAATTTTTATTCTAGACTTCCAAATTCCTTTCTTTCACTCTAGGAGGAACTGAATTTTACCTCCTTTGGGAAGCTATCACTGGCTTATTCTAAAAGGGAAAATCATTCTTTGGCTTTACCGTAGTTAAATAAGCAGCCCTAAGTTAGTTCTTCCCTCCTCTCTGCAGACGTCATACAATCTTCCATACATACTTCTGTAATGACTACAGTCATGTGTTGCCTAACGACGAAGATACATTCTGAAAAATGTGTCATTAGGTGACTTCGTCATTGTGCAAACATCATAGAGTGTACTTACACAAACAAACCCAGATGGTATAACCTACTACACACCTAGGCTATGTGGTACTAATCTTATGGGACCACCATTGTATATGCAGTCCGTCATTGACGGAAACGTCGTTATGTGGCACATGACTACACTTACAGCCAGGTTTCATTTACACTGGTTTAAGATGACAGAGGTTAGGCTTTATTTCTAAAAGGTTAACAAGTCATTCTAACACTGCTTTATTGAAAAATCCAACCTTTTCCCACTAATGACAAATGCTACTTTTATCAAATACTAAATTCCTTCATATACACGTCAGTCTGTTTGTGGAATTTCTATTCTATTACATTGATCTATGCCCGGGATAGTGCCACACATAATGTAACTAATACATTTTAGTACCTAGAATGACAAATCTGCCTGCATTACTCTTATTTTCTTTGCTATTCTTCTTTTTCCATGTGAATTCTTTTATTTTTGTTTAAAGGGGAGGTATTACGTTACATCCTCATGCAGGCTTTAAAACCTATGTTTTGGAAGAATATATAATAATTTGGGAAAATGCTCACAGAAAAAAAAAATCATAGACAAAATTGGCTATACAGTATGATCCCAAATTTATATGAGAAAGAGATAGAAGAAAATAATACATTAATAACAGATATATCTTAGTAGTGGAATTACAGGAATTTCATCTTATTAAGCACTTACTATGTACCAGAACTTGAGCTAGTAGGTACCAGAGATACAAAAAGGAGTATAATCCCTCCCCACATGGAGCTCATATAGTCTGTCAATTTAGGGATGGAGATAGGTAAGCACAACAGACAATTAAGTAAAGAGTGATAGCTTCTGTCACTAGGGGTGGAGAAAGGGAGAAGAGGGGCTAAACCAGTAGAGGATGGGGAGAGACTGAAAACATAAGCCAGAATTTATAGTCTAGTGCAGGAAAAACACGGAACAAGTAATTACAAGTGTGAAATGTCTTACAAAAAAGAAAGTCCCCTCCTATATTTCTAAATTTACTACCATGAGCAGATATTTAGAGCCAGTATTACATAGTATTAACATAGAGGTTAAGAGCATGGAATTTAGAGTTAAATACATCAACATTTGAATATTGCTCTACCACTTAATAACTACGTGATTTTGGTCAAATTTTTTAACCTTAATGGGCTATATACCAACTTTGTAGGATTTCTGAGAGGGCTATATGAGAAACACGTAAAGCAGTTCACAGCAATGCATAAGTGCTCAATAAATGGTAGCTACTTTTTTTATGTATCACTGATGACATTAACAATAGAAAGCCAGTTTCTAAGCTATCAGGCATATACAATTAAGAATTTATTTCTCGTAATCTTCATAAATCTCTCAATAAGATACACGTGGTATGTCTTAGTGTAGAAATCATTTTTACAAGTATAAGGGGATCTAGTAGATGTCTGGAACCAACTGTTCTTCTTACACCAAGCATTCATCAACCATACTGTTAGGAGATTTTAATGCCAAAGCTGTCACTGGTTTTGCTTAAATCTCACAGATCTAAGAAACCCAGATTTGGAAAAATGTGTCCATAAGCCAGGTCTCTAAGGCCTCTTGCCAAAAAAGAAACTTTCTTCTATTAAGAAAAAAAGTTTAGGCAAGTGAATGGGCAATATACTAACATATAAACTATTTTTTTAGTAAATATGGTAGGAAGGGGGGTGAGGGATAAAAAACTTAGTAAAATTATTTATTTTTTGTGAGGAAGATCAGCCCTGAGCTAACATCCAATGCCAATCCTCCTCTTTTTTGCTGAGGAAGATTGGCCCTGGGCTAACATCCATGCCCATCTTCCTCCACTTTACATGGGACGCCGCCACAGCACGGCTTGACAAGCGGTGCATTGGTGCATGCCCGGGATCGGAACCTGCGAACCTTTGGGCTGCCTAAGCGGAGTGTGTGCATTTAACTGCTGTGCCACCGGGCCGGCCTCTAAAATTATTTTTTTAAAGGCTTAAATGGCCATAAAGTTTGGGGAATTACTGTGGTCTATGGTTTAACTTCTATAAGAACATTAACAGAAGCGTAAATCTCTACTGGCTTTATAAAGCTTTATGGTGATTTTTCAACATTTACTGATTTCAGGTTTTTAAAAAAATTTTTTAATTAACTGGGATCAAATAAAACTACTTTAAAACAACAGATCACTCTCCTAAACCTAAAAACTGTCATTAGGATACGTCTCAATGCATAATTCTTAAGATTCATGGGCCTAATGTACTAAAAAACTTCTTACAGTTTCATAGAAACTATGTAGGATAGTTTCATTAATAGTATAGTTCTATTTATAAACAGAGTAATTTCTAATTTTTCAAAATTCTTCCATTAGCTTGCCAATGTCTTTTCAAAAAGCCATATTAGCTATCTTTTCAAAATGGTAAGTAATTTGTCTCTCCATTTAATTTGCTTGTGGAATAATGTTTTAGGTTTAAGTGTCTCATAGCTAGTCTCTATTTTATCTCAGGCATAAAACGGCTGTCAGCTGTTTCTTGTCAGAACTTAAGTCAACATTAACTTTAATAAAACAAAACAATTATGTTAGAAAGACATTCTCCAGTTTTAAACAGACAATACTAATTAACCCCACTGAGTAGACTAATTTTGCCCCTAGAAGAATATCAACAACAGTACCACACCACTTACTGAATATTTACTATGTTATTAGGCAGTGTTCTAAATGCTTTATATGTAGCATATCATTTAATCCTCTCAACAACTCTGTAGAGGAAGAACTATTACTTTTACAGATGATTAAACGGAGGCAGGGAATCATCATGTACTTGCCTAAGGGCAAAGGCAAGGAAGGTAAGATTCAAACCCAGGTAGTCTGTCCTCAAAGCTCACGCTCTTAACCAATTCACTATGCTCCAGCTAATTCATTCACTCTGGTGTGCCAACAAATGCCAACAAAAACTAAGTTCTATTCCAAATCTGAATTTTCACAGGGGTTATGATGATGTTCCTTTATGGTCAAGATAATTGACAGATTTAACATCTGCCTTTAAAAAGTGCTATCTTCTATACTTTGGCATCTTAACCTTATATTCAAGTGCTTGGGCAGATTCAGTGCTTTTCTGTCAGATAATCATGTCTATGCCTCAAACCAGAGGGTCAATATATTAATGATATCACACTGTTTAAAACTGTAGAGCTAGTATAATATATATAGTATATTTTATATATATATATATACACACACACACACACATTATAAAGCTAGTGTGTGTGTGTATATATATATATATACTTTGTGGATTAGCAGTCTCAAATACTAAATCATACATTCTATAAATTTAGAAAGAATAATTAAATTCACTAAGTACCAAAATTAGCCACATTAAAGATAACACAAAAAATAAAATTCATAGAGAAGATGAGGTTAAAGAGAAGCTTTGGACTTAAAAGACTGCCAATATAGCATAACAAATTTGAGAAAGATGGTGTTCCTGATAACTTATTACTTTAAGTACAGAATCCTGTGGATACATGTTTTTTTTTGGTCTTTTATTTTAGCAGCCAATCACGTTTTTCACATTACAAGAATTCTGAGATAGATTAAAGTGGAGCTATTCTACCCAAACAGGGAAGCCTAGAGACCCGTTTGCTCAGTTTCCTCAGCTTCAACCCACAGCTGCCCAAGATATCTCACTGATATTTTCTTACAATCACCTCTATTTTTCCTGTAATCACTCTTCAATTGTATTCTGCACATCGCTGATCATTCTTCCCAAAGTACAGGTAGACTATTTTTTCCAAAAATAGTGCTTTCACATCCTTATAATATCTTGGATTTATAAGACACTTTACAATTTACAAAGAACTTGCATGATCATTCATTTCCTCATTAAAATTTCCTAACAATCTATGAAGTAGATAAGACAAATTATTTGCTCCATTTCACAGCTCAATTAATCTAGATTCCAAGATAAGTGATAAAGTCCAAGCCACATGAGGTACTATGTTTTAAAGTCAGGACTAGAACTAGCATCTACCTTCTAAACCAGTACTCCAATCCCCACCTCCCTAATCTTTAGCTAGCGATTCAAGGCTTTTCACAATATGGCCCTTCCTAATCTACCTTTCCAATCTCATCTCTCTTAATCTGAAAGAATTGTGTTTTAACTAATCTATATAGAGACTAATTAGTCTATAGAGTAATCTTTGTATCGTGTTGCAAGCTTACCTTCGTGATTACAATAATCACCAAGGCTGTACCATGTAGTGGCTAAGAGCATGAACTCTGGAGCCAGACTACCCAAGTTTGATATCACCTCTTCCACTTAACTAGCTGTCTGGCCTGAGGAAATTTAGATAGCTTTTCTTTGCCTCAGTTTCCTCATCTGGAAAGTGTAGAAAAAAATAATACCTACCTTGCAGAATTGTTATAAGCATTAAATAAGTTAATAATATGTACAAGACTCAGACCAGTGCTCGGCACATAGTCAGGTGTTTGCTTTAGCACCATTACTACTGAACAGCTGTGTGTAAAGTGCTGCACTAGGCACTGAGGATAAAAAAGAGTGCAAGTTCCTATTTTCAGAGGGTTTCAACTCTACTTGAAGAAACAAAATATATTCTTAAAAATATTTTTTTTACAAAGACTAAAACGGTGGAAAATTGCACAAGGTAACATATAAGTGCTAAATAAATAGTAGAAAAAGACATGCTGTGAAAATTCTGAGAACGGAGTAAATTCTAAGGTTTGAGGTTGTGGGAAAAAAAATCTCAGATTTTTTTTTTTTTTAAATGAAGATGGTATGAGCTTTCTGAACATAAAAACTATATCCTTTTTCCCTTCCCCTTTTTTATAACTCCTGCCTCTAACTTTCCAATGCTTCTACTGGAAATTAGGCTAAAAAAATGGTT
The DNA here is from genome assembly GCF_020826845.1 of Diceros bicornis minor. Taxonomy (NCBI): domain Eukaryota; kingdom Metazoa; phylum Chordata; class Mammalia; order Perissodactyla; family Rhinocerotidae; genus Diceros; species Diceros bicornis. The sequence goes on along the minus strand of NC_080760.1, from coordinate 16,662,249 downwards.
TTCTTCCACTACAAAAACTTGCATACCTCACAAAGTCATTTCTGTATATTCTATTTGCTCTATTATACTAAAACTAGGAAGAGAAACAGAACATTCATTTAAAACAAAATTTTATAAACTAGAAAAACTATGGAGCAATTATAAGAAAACTTCACGTTTAAATATTGCCTCAATCATGAAACGTGAATTTAGTTTTAATTCTACAGGTATTCAGTAATAAGTTTACATGTAGTACATCTGGTATTAAATTATTTTACTATGACCTAAAAGGTGAGAAATTAGAATTAAAATTAAAACATAAAGCATGAATTCAGGGTGCTAGAAAGAAAATTCTGAAGAAAAACAACAAACAAAAAACAATAACAAAAAAAACTGATAATTTTTAAAAGGACATACTTAACCCAGACCATTCATCATCGATATAGGGCTGATTACGGCTAAGATCCCACTGATAATCAGAAGTGGTAGACTGAGAAACTGGCTCAGCAGTAGACCCTTAAATGAAAACGAATGCAATAAAATTAAAAATGGAATTTTCTAATGATGTTTCATAACAATACTTCTCTACTTTGCACATGGAGACTTAATTATTTTTAATTTCTCCTAAAAGGAAAAATTGAGACATTAGAAAAAGAGTTAAGATGAAGGAAAAGCAGAATTGAGGGTACTTTTAGATTAAGCTTGATAATCACTTCATCTAACTCACTTATCAGAAATATATTTTTTTCCCCTATACCAATCCATTAGATTTTGTCTTTTACAATATACACCTCAAACTGGTTACCTAAAAATTTCAAGAAGTCAAAAAAAGTTGTTTTATTTTTCTTCTTAATGGAAAATAATAAAACACAAAAGAAATCTTGGATGTTTCAGGGTATGCTTATACCCTCAGAACCCTGAAAGAGAGAACTAAAAAATGTCTGAGTTTGCTAGAACCTTCTGCCTAAGGAAAAGTTAAAGAAACACACGGATGATTATCTAGAGAGGTAAGGCAGAGAGAAGCCAAAGAGATAAGAGAGTTGTGCTGGTGGTTAAGAGACCAAGTTAAGTTCAGGTACATTTAAAGAGAAGAGAACAGGGCCGGCCCCATGGCTTAGCTGTTAAGTGCACGTGCTCTGCTACTGGCAGCCCGGGTTCGGATCCCGGGTGCGCACTGATGCACCACTTCTCCGGCCATGCTGAGGCCACGTCCCACATACAGCAACTAGAAGGATGTGCAACTATGACATACAACTATCTACTGGGGCTTTGGGGGAAAAAAAAAAGAGGATTGGCAATAGACGTTAGCTCAGGGCCGGTCTCCCTCAGCAAAAACAGGAGGATTAGCATGGATGTTAGCTCAGGGCTGATCTTCCTCACACACACAAAAAATAAATATAAATTAAAAAAAAAAAAAAAAGAGAAGAGAATATTATCTTCTAAGGTTTTTCTGTTTTTGTTTTCTTGGGAGCTGGTGGAGAATAGGTGGGGTGAGAGTGCGGGTCACACAGTCCTTTAGGAATCTGATGAAAGCTGTGGTGGACTACTGGCCAGAACTTACACAAAATTTTGTATATATTTTAGGGGCACACAAAGTTCCTGGACGCCAGGTCAAAAACCCTCGCTCTAGAGCCATAAATATTAGAATGTAAATGTAAAACGGTGGTTCTCCATCAGGGATATATATACCCTAGACTTTCTGAAACAGAATTCCCATATGTATCAGAGTCCTTAGGTGACTCTGATATTTACTTTGGATTCAGAGCCACTGATATAGAGACATGATTAAACGACTTACATACAATCACTTCCTCTCATCAAAGTCCTTACTTACTAACTTAGAAATTTTCACTTGGTTATAGATGATCTTACTAGCATTCCACTAATATAACTGTTTGATACATACTCAAAATAATTATATTTTTATATAAATTTTAACAAATAGAGTAACCCTATAAAATTCATACACACACACATACATATATATATATAATTAGCACATTAGCTGCTCAGGAACAGTACAGTAACACAGTTGCTATTTCTTTAGCAGCCCATGCTGCTTTCTCTGACTATGTGAAGAGTACAGCATCTGTGTTGTACAAAGCCACCACATGAAGGAAGCATTAACTTGTACCTCTGGAACTGAAATGTAGTCTATGAGACCAGGAGTTGGCAAACTACAAACTATAGGCCAAAACCAGCCATCCCTTTTTTGTACGGCCCATGAGCCAAGAATAGTTTTTACATTTTTAAATGGCTTAAAAAAAAATTAAAAGAATAATATTTCAGAAGCAGACACATCTGTTTATGTATTGTCTCAAGCTGCTTTCCTGCTACAATGGCAGAATTAAGTATTTGCAACAGAGACAGTATACCCCCTAAAGCCTAAAATAATTACTATTGGGCCCTTTACAGAAAAAGTCTGCTGACCCCTGTTCTAGACTAGTGACTTCAAACACCGTGAAACTACATAATTAGAACACTGGGTCCACGAATTCCACGTGAACCAAGCATTACAAATGAAACATCTCCCACATTTATGTAATATTTGTTACGTACGTATAGCTTCTATATGATTAATAAAAGGCATATCCATTTAAGTAACGCTGAATTGATAGTTGTTTTTTAGTAATAATATATTTTCCTACCAATGGATACTCTACTTTAAAGTAGAGTTATTATCTGAGAGTCCACATAACCTGAAAGGCTTCGCTATAAACTCGTGATGAATAAGAGTAAATAGAAATAAAATGTCAATTTCCAAGTAGAAGCGTGGTAGGAGTACACCAGTAATAGAAAAGTATCATGACCCTGAAAGGAAGGCCTTCCATTTGCAATTGTCTGTGTGCCAACATACTTGCAGTTATGTTAGGCCACAGAATCTTCCTATCCTTCCACTACAGAAAGGAACTAAGCCACTTGCAGATAAGAATTTAGGTCTTGCTTTCTCCCCTTTTTATTAAGGCCTCTGACACTTTATATTATATAGCTATTACTTATGTCAATAGCAGTACTTGACGCTGATTATTTTTTCAAATAGCAAGTGCTAAAATTAAACAAATTTTTTTGTTAACTAAATGAAAGACTGTTTTCACATACCAGAAACAGCAGAGTTAAGTGTGAGAGATGCAAAAGAAGCAGAATTCTGTTCAGAGGTATTCATTCCCCTATCCACACTAGACCAAGCAGCTGTTAAAATAAAGAACGTCACTTGGAACCTTCAATTTGCAATGAAACTTGAAAGATATGTACAGATTTAAAACTATGATAACAATATTTAAAGATAACTTTAGAAATCAGAACCACTTAATACAGCAATAGCTACTATTTATTGAATGTCTATCATGTGCTGGTCTCTTGACAACCAACCACTTCCAATCTTTAGGGCAACCCTGCTAGGCAAAGTTTCAGAGTAGTTAAGTGACTTGCTGCCAGCCAGTAAACAGCTGAGCCATGACTGGAACTTGAGCTGCTTTTCAAAGCCTAACTCTTCCCATTGGAGCAGCTATTTTATTATTTATCATAATTAAGCTATGGCTTTGGGTCAGGCACTGAACTTGGTACTTGACAATCATTTTAGCCAATCATCACAACTACTTAAATATGAGGTTCATACAGGTTAAATAACTAGCCTAATTTCCATAAAAGCTAGTATGTGTAAGAATAGGGATTCATACCAAATAGGTCTGTCTGAACTAGTCCATGTTCATTACACTATATTGTGTTATCTTCTTAATATTTTCAAGAGATTTCTTACTTATATACAAGTATGTTAAGGAACATATACATCCACGAGACCAATCACACCTGTCTCTTCTCAGCAACTCACTGCAAACCTAATTTAATATAGTTTCCTTTCAATCTCAATAAAGGTCCTAATCCAGGTAGACAGGAACTCTAATCTGCTGCTTAATTTTACCTGTAGCAATATTAAGCAAGTACCATCTAATTTATGTCCTAATTATGAAAATGCTACATTGCTTTTATAAGTAAACTGCAAATATCTCAAAAGGTCACAGTTCTTAACATTACTCAATAAAACTTGACCATTTCTTTTACTAAATGTGAAACGATGCTTTACAGCACAGAAATTTATGCTTTCTTTACTGCTGAAAGTGAGGCTGGGAATTTAGGGATTGTCTCTTCTTCCAAATAAATTTTGATATTTCCACACAATTTTTGGACATTGCAGAGGGAGGAAGGGAGAACAAGCTTAAGATATTAGTAAATGATCTAGAGTTTTCTTCTTGGGGACATTAGTCAACATGAGTCTTTCTAAGCGTAAAAGAGATGGGAAAAGCAAATAACATAGGAAGAAACAGTTTTTTCTACTTAAACACTAAAAACTCTGTAGCGTCTATTCCTCCTCCAAACTAAAAGAAAGAAACTAACAAGAAATATCAGCAACAAGCACAACCGAAAAACTTGCATGTTTAATGCACAAAGAATTACAACTTAAAAAAAAAAAAAAACAGTAAGAGGCCATTAGACAAATGGGCAAAGAAAACAGACAATTCATAAAAGAAATGGAAATGATCAAGAAATTGGATAAATATTCAATGTCATTAGTGATTTTTAAAAGTTAACCAAACAATTTATGTATTTCTTGTTTATAAAATTAGAAAAGATTTTTAAAAATAAGGCTATCCAGCCTTGGTAAGTATAAGATACATGGCACTCACACTGATGCTGACAGTATAAATTAGAATAACTCTCTTAGAAAACACTTTGACAATATGTCATAAAGCATTGTACACATTCATATTCCCTTTAACCCAATAATATCACTCCCAAGAATCTATCCTAAAGAAATAACCCAAAACCAAATATATTCAATGTAATGTTATTTACAATGGTTAAAAAAAAAGAAAAATATTTCTCTGATAAAATGGGAATAGTTAAGTAATTTATGGTATGCTTACATAATATATAATAGGGCCATTAAATAAAAATATTTACAAAAAGTAAGGAAAATGTTTATGTTATAATATTAAGTGGGAGGTGGAAGATGAAAATGCTTATCTGATTTGGATTACGGAAAAAAAAATTATACATAGGAAAAACAAAAACCATAAAGAAATATAAAAAACAGTGGTTGTCACTGGGTGGTATGATGACAGTGAGTTTTTCCTTCTCTTTTTGCAGTTTTCCATATTAAACATGCATTTCTTTTCTATGTTAAACATGCATTTCTTTTCTATAATACACACACACACACACACTTGAAATTAAATTGCTTTTAACTTGATGGTACTCAACAGAAAAAAGCTTTTCAACTATTGGTCTTTATCTTCAAAAATCCAGGGGAAAAGTTAATCACAAATAGGCATTTTGTAGACTGTAAAACAGTATATAAATGGATGCAATAAATTGTACTTCCATTTACTATTTTTATTTAAACTCAATAGTAGAACTGTTGAAAATAATGAAAAAGTCTACTCACATATTACGCTTATTATATCACTAAAAATACACAATTATACCAGTTAGCTACATTGATAATCAAATGAGATAAAGTATGTGAAAGCACTAAATAAAGATTAAATAATAAATGCTATTATTCACTTATTTAGTTCCCACTTTGCTCCATATGAAGGATCTGAAAGAGTTAACTATTACTATGATTTCTGTATGGCCTTACTAATTTTTCTACTCATGGATCTTTTTTCATTCCTGGAAAATTCAAAATGTACCAGATAAGCAATTTTAATGAACTTAAAATTTTCTAACAGTTCTTACCAATGCCAGAAAATATTGAACGGTCACTCCAACTCCTCCCCCAGTCTTTTCCATTTGCATTAGCATCTCCAGTGTCTTGACTCCAAGCAGATGGCTCGGTTTTCCTCTTGCCTGCAGAAGTGGGTGAAACAGAGTTCCACTTCTCCTCACCTGCACTGATCTGTGAGGAAAGTTTTATAGGCTTTTCATTCCAGCCTCCTCCATTTACAGTGAGGTTTTCATTCAATCCTGAAGAAACTTAAAGAAAAGAAAATAAAGATTAAAAACTGATACATGACTCCTTGTTAAAACGGATATTTTCAAATTTCTATGATTGCTCGGTTTATATTTATCATTCAGTTTTTTCCCCTATTGTCCTTTAAATAGCTTGAGCTTTAAACATAAAAATGAAGAATTTAAAAAGTATATAACCACCATGGATGACTTTTAATTTAAAAACTATGAGTAGGTTTGAACTTAATAAATATATATATACTAAAGACGTCTTCAACAGCAGAATAACTTGCTCAAAGGAAGCACTACGGAGCCAACAGGAAAACAACACATATTCTGGTATACTTAGAATACTCACCCTCTAAGAATATGAAGACTCCTCCTTAGTTACATGCTCTTTTCTTAAATATTTACATATATATTATGTATAAGGCAGCGATTCTACAATCTGGTTTCATATTAAAATCAACTGAAAAATATCATAAAAGTAGATACTGGAGCCTCAGCCCAGACCAATTAAAATCAGAATCTCTAGGGGTGGAGCCCAGGTATCAGTACGTATGTGCGTATATATTTGTATGCAGGTACATGTACATATGTGTATGTGTATGTCTGTGTATATACACACACACAACACTCGAGTGTGTGTGTGTATAAGTACATATTTCTTTCTATATACACGTGTGTATTGTTTTTCTAAGCTTCCTAGATGATTATAACGTGTAGCAAGGATTGAGAATCATGGGAATGAAGGAGGCTGACAGTGTTAAGAACAAGCCTGAAACGAGAAGGTGCTTTTTCATTTCTAAATTTATGTTTTACCACATCACTTTAGTTTTTAGGTAAGGTATACTACTCTACTTAATTCAATCTTCATCATAAACAAGTAAATAAACTATATTTTCTATTTGTGAATCACTGCATAATCATATATCCATTTATTGTGAAATATTTGATATGTAAGAAAGCAGTTTAAAAGATTATAGGTATTAAGGCTTTTTTCTTAATAAACAGTGGTAAAGTCTTTTACCTCATATATGCCTATATTAAACCCAAGTCTAAAAAAAATCCTTCTTTTCTCTGTTGGCTTAAATGATGAAAGCAAGAATCAAAATTGCACAAAAACTATTAGTGAAAGAATATTTTTAGATATAGGGGAGAGAGGGAAACAACTAGAACATACCAAACACTGTTAGAAGTAGGAGTGATTTTTCTTTTTATCTATTTTTCAAAATCTCTGGACTGTGATTACGTTACTTTAGCAGTTAAAAATAATTTTTAAGCCTTTTTTTTCCTTCTGTGTCATTCATGTGAGGAAAGAAACATGTATATAAATTTCTATTTTGATGGGCCTTCAATTTAAGTTACATGTAATTTCTCTCACCCTGAAGTGTAGAATCTCCTTTTCCAGACTTAAAGTTGCTAACTTGAACATTTAGATGAGAATCACCTGGTTGAAATAGAAATAAAATTTATTTAATACTAAATAGGCCACTATGTACATTAAATTAGGAGTAACATACAAATTAATTTTTACGTACTATTTATAATCATAAATTGCTCCTTCAAGTACTAAATTCTTACACTGGAAAACAGTCTTACAACATATTTCACATTTCCTTAGGAACTGAGTCCTCTAGTTACCATATTCTTAGTCAACTAAAATGCCAATAAAGAACCTGAAAAATTGCCCAAGTATATATAGTCTACTGTTCTATAATGGTTAACAAGATTCTTTTAAGTAGGAACTGGAGAACTGGGCTCTGTAATTGGATTCAACTTTGCCACCTCTCAACAATACCAGCTGCCTTTTCAACAATCCTGGAAGCAAACACATCAACTTAAGAACTTTGCCAGTATTTGGGACCAGGACTCAGGAAATATGGCAAGAGGTGAGAATACATATTATAACAAAGATGCTATTTCTCTGACACTAAAAAACATAATGATAACGATGTATCAAAAAACCAGCATGACACAGGATTGTGCTAGCAAGGAAGGCATGCACAAGACAGTGAAAAAGGGTCACCAACAGAAACTCTAAAGCACGGCTAAGATGTGACAGTGAAAATGGATAAGTAGAAGTCACTGCTGTACCAAAGCAATAAATTCTACCAAGTCATCAAGCAAAAAAGTGAAAGGTAACAAGGCTAAGAAAGCGATCTGGAAAGAAGTGGGGGCTGGGGAAGCAATTAATAAAAAGGTAAAGGAAGATAAGTCAATGCCTTGAAGCAAGTTGAACAGTATCACTCTGCAGACTGATGTTCCAGGGTAAAAATGATGGCAATGTAAAGAGCTACCAAGAAGCCATCAGTATAGGCTAGTTTGAGCATTTGAAATAGTTGGGAAGAACATTAGCTCAATAATCTTTGAAGTTCCGGTGTCTAGCTTTATCAACAACCTATGGCATTCTCAAAAAGTTGGGGTGATAAGAAATCCAGATAGAACCTGTACTACCCAGAACATGATTGTTTCAACTTGAAATGAAAGCACTCAACATGCACAAAGGTGACAAATTTCTATTTAGTATGTGTATTGTCCACTATAAGAAATGGAGATGTAAGAGAGTTGGAGCGAAGCAATACACATGACAAAAAAGAGGCAACATCATTTTCTCATGTGACTCAAGGCAGAAAGGCAATTTAAATTTAACAGGCCACTCATTAGGCAGTATGTAACAAGTAACACTGCTGGTATCAGGTAAACCAATACGTGGTCCACAATGCTCTCACGAAGAAGGGTATATCAGCACAATGACGTAAGCAGTTCAAAATAGTCAGATTTTGACGTAATGATTTCGTACATCTGATTAAAAGGAGTTGGATTTGATGTATCATTCTTATGTTCCACTAATATACCTTTATTCTTCTTGGAACCAACAGGAAATGATGCAGTTGTAAGTTGCTCGGTGGTAACTGTGATGGTATTTTCTATCCCAGGGATAGTTGAATCCAATGAACCAGAATCAGTCTGCACCTTATCACGTTTACGCTGCTGTCGTTTCTCTCTGTGACTAATTTTAGTTTCCCAGGCTCCTGACATAGCCCCAGAAAAAAAAATGTTATTCAGTAAGGGGAAGACAAAAAAAGCTGTCGTTTTGGGGGGGAAAATGGGGCAGGGGCACACAAAATATCATGATAAATTTAGATATTAAACTAAAAACCAATAGTGCTGGTTACAGTAATTCATCCTAAGAATGTATTCTAATTTCGTTATGGTATTTTAGGCAGTTGCCATTATTTATTCTGGTAATTTTTACAAAATCTGTCATCTATGGTTTAGAAAAAATGTCACAGTGTACATCTTTTTATCTTGCTTGATAGAACTGAGTGTTATATATAATTACTAATAAATGGATTTATTAAGTGATGACAATAAATGGCTTATTCAAGAATTTTATACACAGACTTCTAGGTATGGCATATTTAAGAACAACAGGGAAGAATCCTAAACCACACTTCTAGGAAGCAAAGACAAAACAAATGGCTTTTCAATGGCTCAAGACACTGAGCTAGGGGGCTGGCCCAATGGCGCAGTGGTTGGGTTCGCGAGTTCTGCTTCAGCGGCCTGGGGTTTGCCTGTGAGGATCCTGGGTGCGGACCTACTCACTGCTCATCAAGCCAAGCTGAGGCGACATCCCACACAGAAGAGCTACCATCCTACAACTATGCTACACAACTGTGTACTGGGGTTTTGGGGAGAAAAAAGAAATAAAGAGGAAGATTGGCAACAGATGTTAGCGCAGGGCCAATCTTCCTCAAAACAAAACAAAACAAAACAAAACAAAACAAAACAAAACAAAACAAAACAAAACGCATTGAGCTAGGCCTTAAATTTCAAGGTGGTTCCCTTCAGGAAAAGCACTATTAGATCCTTAAATAATTTAGATTAAAAAGTTTCCTAACAATGCCACAGATCTGTACATTAAAATCTATACTTATGAAAAAGAAGAGCTAGATACAAGATTAAGCGAAACAAATGCAGCTTTTATATAATGCACCTTGATGAAAAAGGATTAAATTTTTCTATAGTCCTTTCACTTGCTCAAGTACCTTCATCAACTTCCTTTCCATCATGGCGTGAACTGTTTTGCACTGCTTTAGCATCTGACTTTGATTTCTTCTTATTTTTCTTTGACTGAAAGTAAAATAGAATGTTACTTAATATTTCATTATGTTTTTAAAAAGGTAGGAGTCAGTAAAATACATAATGAAATGTATGATGCTGACAATCAAAAAAATGTTTGATTAAAAAAACAACATATTAAATGGCAATAATAATATGATGTTACCATTTATTGAATGGTTACTATGTGCTAAAAGTACTTTACACTCATTTTCTTATTTATTCCTTAAAAAAACTCACTGGAGAAGGTATTATTCCCATTTTAGAGACGAGGAAATTGAGACCTACAGATGCTTAATAGGCTATTCTGGGTCACATTAAGTTAGTATATGGTGGAGTCAAATTAGGAAATAGGTCTATCTGGCTCCAAAGTCTGTGCCCTTAGATATCATGCTATCATAACTTACAGCATAAATAAGGTACTATAATATCGTGTTTTCAGAGCAGTAAAATAAAAATCTATTGCTAGTGTTCAGAAGGAAACTTATGTACTGATTATTGGCTTTGGACTTCATAAAGCAGATTGTTGGCACAGCCTATGCATAACAAAATAATGAGTCAATTGTACAAAGTAGATAATATTTTGTCAGTTTCAAAGCACTGTGAAAATATCTAGGATTTGTATATAGTCATGTTTAATAATTTAGTAAAGAAAAAATACCTACACACATACAAGATATGGACATTTTGGAATGGCCTTCCAACTCCCTTCTGCTAATATTATTTTCTCGCTCGCTAAAAACTTCATAAAGCTATTTCTATATTTAGATAAGTGCTTCCAGAAGAGAATTAATATTCATAAAATACTAATTTTATTTATACTTTGTATTCACTCATTTAACTATTATTGAGATTGGCTATGCAAGTATTATTGTGCAGTATCTTAAAGTTAACAATTAAAAAGAGATTGTATCCTCACAGTAAGTCTTTATTATGGTTAAGTAGTAAATGACAGTTTGAGTAAGCAATAAATGACAGCTAACTGTGTTTCCTATTGATAACCTACTTGCAAATATTCTCAAGTGGCATGACCTCGTAAAGGCAATTAAAAATTATCTTTGACAATGGAAGTATATAAAAAACGATTAAAAAGTTTTTTTACATTTCCCATAGTTGATTTGCATTTATTTATTTGCATGTTCTCATTATCATTAACACATATCATGTTTAATGTACTGCTTTATTACAGCTCCTAAACCATGCTCATATCCACTAAAAAAAAAAATCAAGATATTATCTACATACCATAATATTTACCCTAAGTGTATAATTCAGTGGTTTTTAGTATATTCAAAGTTGCACAACTATCACCATTATCTAATTTCAGAACATTTTCATCATCCCAAAAGAGAAACCCAGTACCCATTAGCAGTCACTCCCCACTACCTTCTCCCACTGGCACCCGCCACTAATCTACTTTTTGTGTGTGTGTGTCTCTCTCTCTCATATCCAGTTTTAAGTAAAGATAACACATTGAGCAATTACAGTCCAGAGCAGGGGTCAGCAAACTTCTATAAAAGACTAAACAGTAAATATTTTAGGCTTTGCAGGCCATACGGTTCTACATATAGCAACCACACAACTCTGCCGCTGTAGCGTGACAGTAGGCATACACAATATATAATTGAATGGGTATGACTGTGTTGCAATAAAATTTTATTTACAACACTAGGCATCTGGCTGGATTTGGGGGCTGGAGTTTGCCAACCCCCGGTCTAGGGCAGCACTGTCCAATATAAATACAATGTAAGCCACATATGTAATTTAAAACTTCCTAGCAGACATATGTTAAAAAGTTAAAATAGGTAACATTAATAACATATTTATCCCAACACATCCAATATACTACCATTTCAAAATGTAATAAATTAATCAATATTAAAAACTATTAATAAGATAGTATGAGAAAGAGTCCTAAATAGCCACATGGGGCAAGTGGCTACCATATTGTACAGTGCAGACCTATAGAAACTAATTGAAGTAGGTACCCCCACTTTACAGATAAGGAAACTGAGGCCATAAAGAGATTACATAAATTGCCTAAGATCATAGGGTTATTAAGTGGTGAAATCAGGATTAAAATCCAGTTCTGACTCCAGAGCCTGCCCTTGTAAATACTCTGATATTCTGTCTCTCTACATTTAAGTCCAAATACAAATTTTATTATGTATTAGCTATGTGATTTTGGGCTAAACCACACCAAACCCTTTCCCCAACTGACTATATGGGACAAAAACTCCTACTAACCTCACATAAGGTTCTTGTAAGGATTGAATAAGATGCGAGAGCAGATCGTTAACTACAAAGCAGGATACATGAACAAGATTTTTTAAAAGAAGGAAACTATGAAAAAAGGATAGAAATTACATTCATAATGAAATATATGTGATTTATCACTAAAATCTGCAGAAAAACAAGGAAGAATATCTTGGTTTGGGTTTCTGTCTTGATTTTACTATTACCTTTAAAACAAACTAACGAAAAAATAACGTTTACTTCGATGAGACTTAACATAATATACTATAAAAAGCTTTAAAATAAATACACATACATACTACTATTTGCCCCAGCCATCCTACTGAGGTGAACGTCTTACTTCTGAGCAGTTCTACTATGGCTAACACTTTTGAAGGAAAACTGCAAGAGAAGTTCTGGTTCCCTTGTTACCATAGTTCTTTTTCCCCCCATTTGTTGTCAGGCTCCACCACGGAGCTGAGTGAATTATTAAACTAGCTTCTCTTTAATGGTCTTCATGCAATCAAGATTTATCAAATACCTATTATGTGCCAAACACTGTTTTAGGAACTCAGAATACAGAACTGAATAAAAGTTTCTACTTATGGAAACTGCTATAATCTAATAAGAGAAACAGACATGTAAATGAGACATTAGCAGAAATTCTTATCTTCAACGGCTTCCCTCCAATGCTCACCTTCCAACATATCTACACCAGTCCAATTAATTTACAATCCCATTAAAAAAATTCCAGACATTTCCTATCATCTATAGTCTAATAACTTCCTTATATGACATATAAGGTCTTCCACAAATTAATCTCAATCTTATATTCTTTTATTCACTTAGATAATCATTGGTTCCAACAAGACTGTCACCTCTAAACATTCCTGTCTTTGCCCAAGCTACACTGTGAATTTTTCTGTAAAATAAAGTGCTGCAGCCAGGGTGCTTAGGGTGAACCTGAACCATCTGCTCCCTACTGATGTTCAAAGCCTGAAATGACTGTACTCATTAAACATTTAAAACTGCCATAAATTTGGCCATTTCTCACAACCTTCCTTGTGACATTTCCAATACTGTTTTACTGTGCAAGTGTTTATAGTTTTTCTAATGATAATATGAACTTCTTGAAAGCAAGAGAATAAGAGGCATTTCCTTATATTCTCCATAGAATCTTTATTTCACTTTATTTGAATGACTCATTATAGGCACTGATATATAAAGATGAAGAAAAAAAGAAATCTGCTCTTGAGGAGGTCTGTCTAGCAGTAGATATTAGCAGGTGCTCAGATGTAGCTCGAAGCAAACTACCCTTAACCCAAAACCTCCAACATCATTTGAAACGTTCGTCACTTAAAGCATTAGAAGTGATCCTAAACATTTGTCAAGTAAATTCTTTCCTACTGGCTTCCATTATAATTTCACATTTTGTTTTCTATTTCATACACACAATACAGATATTACAAAAATTTTAAACTATAATCGTCTGATTAGAAGAAATCTGTATCAGCGCTATATGTTAAATATGTATGTATATATGTATGTATGCACGTGTGTGTGTATACACACATAAAAATAAATAACACTCCTAAGAGAGAATGGACAATGAAAACACACAGTGATACTTGGTGGCTTGGGACTTGAAATAACATTTGCACCTTGAACAGCAAATGGCTCTATTGTTTTAAATCCAGACAATGAAAAAGCTTTGATAAATAATCATTAGATCCACTATCACTACTTTTTAAAACTGCTGAAGAATATACACAAAATACAACGGATTGATAGTTCCTTAGGAAATTGTGATGCCTATTTGTGATGCCTATGAAATGAGTTTAGAGAATTCTAAATCTCATTAGGAGTTATCCAAACATGCAAATAAGCAGTACCAATACCCAGCTGGCAATCCATGTATGGAATATATGGTAACTCACTTACATAGAATACCTGAGTAAGCACGCCAGGTAGAGGAGTTTGCTGTTCACTCTTAAAGCAGTGGTTAAATAAGCTTGTTGCTATACTTCTATGAGAAAAAATTGAGCATACATTCCAAAATGCTTATTTGTAAAATTTATACATACTCTACTACTGATAGTATATACATTTGTAAAAGATAACTATTTTTAGTGAGAGCAATATGATTGAATATGCTTCACTGTTTTTGAATAATCTTCTAAATTCCTTCATTTTAATACTTGGTATTAAAAACTATAGTATCTGACAAAGTTAAAGAGATCCAAATGGAGGACATACACCATTAGTCATGCTTACTAAATTATGACCCTAATTTTCCAATCTCATCCTCTAAGTATGCAAAGGTTTTTGTGGAAATTTAACTATTAAAATTTAATCTTCCTCAACATCAATCAGTTGTTTCTGCAATTGAATCTGAAGCTTCTACTTTTTTTTTTTTTGGTATTTTTAACAAATGGATTCACTAAAAGGACTTAGAAAGTTTTTAAAAACTGATTTATTGCTATCACACAGCTCACTTACACAGCTCTAATTAAACTATTTCAGTCTCAAAATAATTTTGTGGGGCAGATGCTATTATTTCCACTTTACAGATGAGAAAAGGGAGGCACAGTGATTAACCAATCCAAGATCACATAATTAGTAACTGTTGGAGCTGGGATTTGAGCCCATACCATACCACTGGGCTCCAGAATCTGGGCTGCTACACTATTTTTCTGTTAGAAAACTGCTCCCCAGCTGTTAAGTTGTGCAGATATGAGACTTCTGACAAGTAACAGACAAATCATTTTTAATAACAAGAGCACGATGTAAATTTTTCAGAATACACTCTTCACTGCATGAGTTTCTTTAAAAAACCAGCTACCACCTTCTGACACCTTGTTAAATTTTCCTTAACACTGATGGGACAAATTAAGTATACATTTTTCCCAAAAGTGTCTGCTTAGTAGACAAACACTTGTTGTCATAAAAAAGATCAACATATTTGAAACACTTGATTTTTAGTAAAAGAAAAATGTGTGGCTCACTTTTTTAAGTTCGTCAGCTTTATAAAAGTATTTTGCCACAATATAATCAACGACTCTTCTTTGTAGAATAAAAGATGATGATTAACACCTCACCTCTACTATGTAGTATGAAGCTTTGGTTTTCCAATTTGCAGTCTAGCTTTACCATTTTTTTTTTTTTTTGTGAGGAGATCAGCCCTGAGCTAACATCTGCCAATTCTCCTCTTTTTTTGCTGAGGAAGACGGCCCTGGGCTAACATCTGTGCCTATCTTCCTCCACTTTATATGGGACGCCACCACAGCATGGCTTACCAAGCAGTGCGTCGGTGCGCGCCCGGGATCCGAACCAGCGAACCCCGGGCCGCCGCAGCGGAGCGCGCGCACTTAACCGCTTGCGCCACCGGGCCGGCCCCTAGCTTTACCATTTTTTGACATCATAGTTTTCTAGAAATAAGGTAGTGAATGAATTTCATGCATGGTGCTCTCTCTCTAACCTTATCTCCCTACCCCCCAAATTTTATGTTTTGGGTTTAATTCCAGTCAAAGCAGCCCCTCCATCAGTGGTTTTTTTTTTTTTTTTTTGAGGAAGATCAGCCCTGAGCTAACATCTGCCAATTCTCCTCTTTTTGCTGAGAAAGATTGGCCCTGGGCTAACATCCGTGCCCATCTTCCTCCACTTTATACGGGACGCCGCCACAGCACGGCTTGACAAGCAGTGCGTCGGTGCGCGCCCGGGGTCTGAATCCTGGGCTGTCACAGCAGAGTGCGCGCACTTAACCGCTATGCCACTGGGCCAGCTCCCATCAGTGGTTTTTATTCAGTTTTTCCACAAAAAAATTTTTAAATCAAATAAGTGATCTACTGTTGAGAATATATCTTTGTGGGTATCATCTTTAGTTGCTCACAAAAGTAGTTCTTTATGCATTTCATTATTGAAAGAGAATCTAGCAAGTTCCCTAAGCTGTAATGTTAGAAACATCTGTACTTTCTCTCTCCCAGACTGTGCAATTTGCTCTGCTACTAATTTACTTAAATCATCAGCAATGTTTTTACACTACACCCAACAGTACATGCTGACGAAGGAATGTGTTTTGGTTGACTGTCATATTGTTTTTGCTAATTTTACCATGGCAGAAAGAACAAGTGTTTCCCCATGGTATGTCTTTCCCTTTAAACAAGAAACCTCAAGAGAGGCTACTCAGCATTTATAATTATATTTAGTAAAATTCTGTCATATTGAATACTGCATAACCAAACATCTCTAAAAAAACCTGTAGAGGTTGGTCTTCACACTCTGAATGCTTAGACTGCGTGTTAATTGGGATAGTTTCAGAATGTCATTAGCTAAAATCTCAAGGCACATTATAAATGGCCAAAGTTCCTTACCAAAAGGAGAAATATATTCCTATTTCAAAAATCTTCCTTGATGATTTCCATTTCTGGGGGACCAATTTCTTATCAAATCTGATTAAAATCATCTTAACCTCATGATGATGTGGATGATAGAGTTCTTAATATGAATAGTAGTGTCCACTCTTTTTTTCTAGTTTTTTACTTGCATTATTATCACCTGCAATCTGCAGCTTCTTTGCAGTCTGTTTACTAAAGATTAGTTTACCTTAAACCGGGAAATACAATCAATTAACCCATGGAATTGAGCACACATAAACTGCAATCTGTCATAATATGCTATAAGCAAAGAATCAATGAGGTTACTTTTTCAACTGTAGTTTCCCATTCTTCTCAGGATCCTTCCTATATAGTGTCTTACTATCCTCTAACATTCCAAATGAGGGTGCCAACCGACTAGCCATATATAAAATATGAGTAAAGCTTCAATTTTTTTTTGTTTTTATAAAAAACTAAGTATAAACAGAAAGCCTAATATTTTCTTCCTTCATCCCAATGGATCTTCTTGTGTACTCTACTCTGGAGACTATGGTCTTAAAAGCACATGCTGGCTGGCCCCGTGGCTTAGCGGTTAAGTGCGCGCACTCCGCTACTGGCAGCCTGGGTTCGGACCCTAGGCGCGCACCGATGCACTGCTTCTCCGGCCACGGTGAGGCCGCATCCCACATGCAGCAACTAGAAGGATGTGCAACTATGACATGCAACTATCGACTGGGGCTTTGGGGGAAAAAAAAGGGAGGAGGATTGCCAATGGATGTTAGCTCAGAGCCAGTCTTCCTCAGCAAAAAGAGGAGGATTGGCACGGATGTTAGCTCAGGGCTGATCTTCCTCACAAAAAAAAAAAAAAAGCACATGCTGAAGTAGTTCTAAAACTATGAGTAATTTGCTCTCAAATTCATAGAACTTAAAATATGAAAAAATTATGAGCTAGTTATCAAAGAAAACACAAAAATGACCTCCATAATTAAACTCATCCTTTACCTTTAACTTCTTAACGTGAATGAATATTCCTAATATTAGACAACACCCCCAAAATAAGTGATATCACTTAAGAGTGGCAAAACATACATGTTGGCAGCAAAAGCAGATCTACTCAAACGGCTAACTGCTCTCTTAGCAAATTTTGCTATTTTAAAGAACTGCAAAGTATACAGAAAGGCAGAGCAGTGCCCAATTCATGATGAAAAGATCAACTTAGGGAGTATAATCTAATATTTGTATAACATCAAAACTATCATAAGAAGGACACTGTACAAATTTTAAGTTAAGTGATATTTTGTTTTACAATTAGCCATTTACACACAAGGAAAGTAGCCAGGTTCTGAATGTAATCCTTAGTCAAGTCATTAATTCTCTATTCTGGAAAGTATTGGTCCTTAAAATTTTGGTGAACTGACATCTCTAATATTTCTAGCCCTATAATCATCTAACGTCTCGCTGGTAATGTCAGGAGTGATAAAGGAAATGGAGCATGAACAAGAGGAAGGCTGGGGGGTAGCCTGGTGGCGCAGTGGTGAAGTTGGCGTGCTCCGCTTCAGTGGCCCAAGGTTTGCCGGTTCGGATCCTCGGCACGGACCTACTTACCGCCCATCAAGCCATGCTGAGGTGGTGTGCCACACAGAAGAGCTACAACTCTACAACTATGATATACAACTATGTACTGGGGCTTTGGGGAGAAAAAAAGAAAAAGAGGAAGATTGGAAACAGATGTTAGCACAGGGCCAATCTTCCTCAAAAAAAAAAAAACCCACAAAAAACAACAAAAAAGAGGAAGGAATGCTGAGTATTTTGTAGGGATTAGAAATGAATACTACGATGCTTTGGTCTGTAGACTAGTGGTTGGTATATGAGGTTTTTTACTAACTCATGGCAAAAACTGTTCTATTTTCTGAGATTTTTGTTCTTTCTACTTTCATTGTGTTAAAATTCCTTTCTTTTTTTATAATGGTGACAGTGGTTTAAAAAATATGCTTGACAAAATTAAAATTGTTAATCAGTGAGATTTACTTTGAAACTTCTAGCAACTGCCACTTGAAAAGTCTGAAAATCATTGCTCAATTTCATCCACTTTCCGCCTAAACAAATTTGGCAAGTCCCTATTTTATATGGCTCCACATTCTGGCACTATTTATTTTTCTCATTTGTCTCAAACATACAGATGAGTTGGGCATAGTTAAACAGCAAAGGATGGATGGTTCAAAAGGCATACCAATTACATTTCTCTACTTTGTTTATACCAGCAGTTTTTTTTTTTTTTTGTGAGGAAGATCAGTCCTGAGCTAACATCTGTCGCCAATCCCCCTCTTTTTGCTGAGGAAGACTGGCCCTGAGCTTAACATCCGTGCCCATCTTCCTCCACTTTATATGGGACGCCGCCACAGCATGGCTTGACAAGCGGTGCGTTGGTGCGTGCCTGGGAATCGAACCCTGGGCCTCCACAGCGGAGTACACACACTTAACCGCTACGCGACCGGGCCGGCCCCTATACCAGCAGTTCTTAATCTTAGTAATTTGGTGACACAATGTCAGGATGAGATTAATTATGAAAAGTGTCACAAACCTTTTTAAAAGTAGAAAGGTTTGCAACTGATTTCCCCCTCTTTTTTTGGGGGGGAGGGGTGTAATTTAAACGAGTCAAGATTATTCCACTCACTACTATTCTGGTACATCCTCCTGAATGGAAGTAAGGAGCAGAGTTGCAGGTGCAGGGAAGTGGACACAACTGACACTTCCCCTCTTTCTCTTTACCCTGGGGTTACTTATTTTCTTCCACAGAAATTATCACCTGACATTAGAGAACATACTGGCTTGTTTTTAGTTGTTTTCTCCACTAAACTTCACGAGAATAGTGACTCTTTTATCAATGATTTTATCCTGCTTTATCAACCATTGTATTCCTTATACCTAGAATAGTACCCTGTACATACAAGATATTTGATTAATATTTGGTTAATAAATCAAAAAGCCTAAAAGTAGACTGCATTACCTATAGCCCTGTCTGTCCACCTCTCACTGTGACCCCAAATAAAACCTCTGAGCTATCATATTTGTATACTTGATCCATCATCCAAGTCATTAAATTACTTAAATATTTTTGGTGTGAGCTCTTAAGTTATGGTACACCACACAAGCAGCATGGCTATCAACTCACAATCTTAAAAAATTTACAAGAAATTTTTCCTAATAATTCTTTTTATCTAGCCCTGAACTCTTTCCCAGTATGGTTCTCACATTTCCAATAGACTAATTAATTAATTTCAGTTTAAGATCCCATTCTTACCTCCATCTTAGCATGTTTAAAACCAAATTCACCATTTCACTGTATTTCAATCTCCTCTTACCAGTTCCTGCCTGATACAACCATTGCATCCTGAATAAACAATGGGTTAGGGCAGAAGTGCTGGTTCTGGTCTCAGTCCCGCTATTTGTTAGGAGTTTAGACAAACAAGTCTAGGGGCAGAAGAGGGTTCTCTAGTAAGATAGTCCCTTTTTTAATAAAAAACTACTTTGTTTACCTTCAAGGGCACCTTGAAAACTAATTCCTTGGGTGGGAACCCAAGAAAACATGAAGCTATAGACTCTGTGGCACAAGGGAGCCTGAAAGGTCAAGAGTCCAAGATCTAAAGAATCAAACCGTATCAAAGCACTCCAGAAAATGAAACATTTTAATGAATCCAAAAGACTATATTAGGAGTTTAAAATAGGGGTTCAGCAAAAAAGGGGGAAGGGAGTAAATAGTTTAGGCTTTGCAGACTACAAGGCCTCTGTCGCAACCACTCAACTTTGCTGCTATAGTGCAAAAGCACCATAGAGAATAAACAAACAAATAAGTGTGGATGCCTTCCAATAAAACTTTCAAAAATAGGCAGAGAGCCAGCTATGGCCAGCAGGACACGGTTTGCCAATCCCTGGTTTTAAACTATAGTTCCTAAGATATATTATGGAAGGTAAAACACAAATGTATATAATCTCTCTGGCCATGCAAGTATTCTCTATTTTGCTAAGAGCTCTATAGCTTATGCTTGCTTAAAACCTATGCTGCCTCAGAATAATTCTATCTTTAGTCTTCTAAACACTGATCACTCCTAGGTCAGTGGATCTCAAACTTCTTGGTCGTAAGACACTCTTAAAATGGGGGCTGGCCCAGTGGTACAGCAGTTAAGTGCGTGCACTCTGCTTCAGCGGCCTGGGGTTCGTGGGTTTGGATCCCAGGCACGCACCGACGCACCGGTTGTCAAGCCATGCTGTGGCGGCATCCCACATAAAGTACAGGAAGATGGGCACAGATATTAGCCCAGGGCCAATCTTCCTCGGCAAAAAGAGGAGGATTGGCATCAGATGCTGGCTCAGGGCTGATCTTGCTCATAAAAAAAAATAAATAAATAAAATATACTCTCAGAACGTATTGAGGATGTCAAAGAGCCTTTGTTTACATGGGTTATATCTACTGATATCTAATATATTATAAATTTAAACTAAGAAATTGTTTAGATATGTATTAATTTATTTCAAAATAATGATTAACTTACATATTGTATAATTATACCTACATAAATAACTATATTTTCCAAAACAAAAAATATTTTAGTTAAAAAAGTGGAACGTTTTACATTTTCCAAATATCTTTAATGTCTGGCTTCATAAAAGACAGGTGGATTCGCATATCCACTTTTGCATTCAATTTACTGAGATATGTGTTATTTGATTGAAGCATATGAAGAAAATCTAGCTACATACACATAGATGTAATTGGAAAAGGGAGGATTATTTTAAAAGTTTTTTTCAGGTAATTGTGATACTCTTGGATATTACACCAAAGATTAGTGGTTGCCAGGGGCTGGGGCTAAGAAGAGGAGAGGAGAATGGGGAGCAACTGGTAATGGGCACAAGATTTCTTTTTGGGAAGAGGAAAAAGTTCTAAAATTAGACTGTGATGACAGCTGTACAATTCTGTAAATACGCGCAAGTGAATTTTATGGTATATCTCAAAATAAAGCTGTTTAACAAAAGAGAAAGAAAACCAATGTGGCTGGAGCTTAGAGAGGGTAAGAGGTAGAAAAAGAGACACAGGCAGGGCCTTTAGAATATGTTCAAGATTGTGGAGTAAGAGCAATGGGAAGTCACGAAAGATTTTAGGTGGAGGAAGGAAAAAATATGACACCAAAATGTGTCAAGTGGTAGTTTCTTAAAAATTGTTGCAACATGGAATCTAAGACTGCATCAATGAACCTTCTATACTCTATTACATTAAAATCCATTGGTCTATCTTGTACTTTGAATGAATCTTTTACACTTGCCTGATTTTGTAAAATGAAAGCATTGGTCCTTTGGAAAATACTGGTTAACTGACTTATACAGATCTTCCAAAATGTTAAAACATTCCATTATATACAATATTAAAAAAAAAATCACATTTGTTAATATCATAACTGATCTCATCAGAAATTCTTTAAGTATTGGGATATTGTCAAGCTCATGGTAGTGGATACAAATTTTCCAAATTTCTAATTTTCACTTGGCAACACATCATTTTATCATTTGCAACAAATACTTTCAGTTGTTTTCCTTGAAGTGACAGGACTATCTTGATTATTTTTGAGAAAATGTCTGCAAATACCCAAGTCTAAATAACCATGGCTTGTCTATCAGTTGTTCTTTCAACTAAAAATTGAGTAACATGAAATAAATGGCTAGTTCAGCTTGCACTCAATTGTACAAGTGTTTTTCCTCAAGACAACCACTGTTCTTCAGTACGCAGCATACTTTCCATTTCATCATACAGAATGATTAAAAAGCATGTATTCAAAGGTCAAGATGTAATTAATAATTGTCACTTTTACTGCTTCATCAAGGACACTGAAGTGGAACTAGCATTTTTTTTTTTTTTTTTACTGTGAGTGGATTGTAGCGAAGAATACGACTACTAGTAGTTTAGTCTCACTGCCTTAACTTGTGCTAAAGAGACAGCAGTTTTATTCACTATTGCTTTTGCACAATACTGCTGATATTGTGCAAATATCAACACAGTGAAAAAGGCAAATAATGTCTTAATTATAATGAAAGTAGTTTTGTCTTCTGGGACCCAACAAAAGGATCCCTTGGACCCCTTCTCAGGGGTCCACAAACCACACTTTGAGAACTGTTACCTCAGAGAAATTGAGGAAGCATTATTTACTAGCTATGTGATTTTGGGCAATTCACTAAATTCTTTTTAATGAACTGTATAAAAAAAGGATTAATACCCTCCCCTCTGAGTTGTTCATCAGGATTAAGAGACGAGAAAATATTTTGTACATTGCGTAGCATCACAAAAATGTAAGAGCTTATTAATACTTATAATGAATAATATCAGTATTTTAGTAAGATACCTCTGATTTCATCCTGAACAACCTGATGACCAAATTTTATACATTTTTGCTTCTGTTGTTTCTCTTACTAACAATCTTTACATTTGTATCTTAATTCAGACCCTTACAATCATAGATGCAAGACTGATTTGCTAATCATAAATGTTGCTGCCAGCTGAACATATCTAAGTTTTTATCATATCCTCACTCCACCCTGACCAGTCAAACTTGTCTAGGGCTTTCCCTCGAGTATATCTGAAATGTTCTTTTGTTTCAGCTCAATCATGTCCGAATGTGTTCATTTGTTTCTCTCCCTTGCCAAAATTGGCCTCCCCACTTCTACTTACTGAAATACCATCCCTATCCTTAATAGTCCAATTAAGTCAATCTTTTCTGGCTACCCAAATAGGATAATCTTTCTCCTCTGAATACCTGGCACTCAATGCCTTAGGTTACCTGATATCTTCTCTTGTGCTTGCCTTTCCTCAACTAGACTGTAATCTCTCTGAAGGTAAGTACATCTTACATTTCTCTTTATTCCCTTCAGCATCTAGTAGCACAATGCATTCAGCCTGGCTAATGGTCCTACGTGTACTCTACTAGAGGCTATCATCAATGAAGCATCGACCTTCATATCCAAATAAAGACCCAGAAAACTATGGTAGTTTAACCTGCTTTATAGACCCAAGATCTATAACTCTTGTCATACACAGTTTTTAGACAAAGTTTTATTTATAAGGCTTACTCAATGACAAGGCAAGGTATTCAGTATCACAGCTTACAGTGCAATTACTCTATGGGCAAACTGTATTTCTCCAAGTGCCCAAGATGTGACTCTGAGAGGAAAACAAATATACAGTAATGTATATTAAGATGCATAAGTAGATCTAAGATATGTTTGTTTACAAAAAAAGATAATAAGTGTAAGAAAACATATTTAACACACAAAAACACACACAGTGCAATAGCATAAAAAATGAACTGAAATGAATCACTTGAACTGAACCAAGCTAAAAAAGCATAAATTCAAGATGCAGGACGACAAAAACAAACACTAGCCATGAGTTGCAGCACTATTATTATGCAAAAAGTCAAATCAAATAGGCCAACAGATCAAAGGTAGAAGCTTCATACTGAAAAAGCCACAGCAACTGAAAGGAGGAGGTACTGCCAAGCGATTAAAAAGTGCATGGGCTTTGTCATCAGAATGAGCTTGGTTCAAGTCCTAGTTCAGAAACTGGAGGAAATTAGTGAAATCACAAAATCGTTCTATGCTTCAGAGCCCTAATCTGTAAAATGGGGCTATTACTATCTGTCTGGCAGAGTTTTTGAAAGGATCAGAAATAACAGAGCAGTAAAAAGCACAGACTTTGAAATCAGATGAGTCTGGGTTAGAACTGACTGCACTTTTAATAGCTTCTTATTTGCAAGACAGGTATAATACCACCTCCTCAGTGCTCTTGTGAGGATAAATAAAGTAACACGTATAAATATTCTATAAAGTCTTAACAGTACACCTAGTAAGTGCTCAATAAGTTGTCCCTACTAGATATATGTAAATATATTCATACTTAAACAAATACCTCACCTTGCACAATGCCTGCCATATTATAGATACTTAACAAATGTCAACTATTATAATTATTTCCTATCATAAAAAATTTCATAATGATTATCAACTTTAAACTGTGGTTTTACATCCTGATACACCCAATCTATACATGATTAGTCAATCAGAGACGGTAGTTCATTAATTATTCCAACTACAAATTTTTTCAGGATAATTCAGGGAGTGGAAGCAGGAGTGACTATGAAATGCTTACTAGTAGAGAGAAAGCCCAGAAACAAGGGAAAACTAGATAGAAGTATAAAACTATATTAGGCATATAAAAATTCACAATCCCTAAACTGTACGCTTATTTGTTAATACAAGTCATTTACTATTTATTTTTCTGCCAAAGGCAAAGTCAGACATAAATTAATTCTTTCTCACAACTATCCTTCATTTTAAGCCATCCTACCTGCAGCTTTCTTGGCTCTAGACCAATTTTACTGGGTTACAGGGGGAGAACTGATCTTACCAGTTCTTCAAAGATATTCTGAAATTACAAGCATCAAGAAACTGTAGCAACCATTTCACACCACTATTCTATGGGGCTGGAGCTGCTGCATCCTGGTTCCTAGAAAACACTTAGCTACCTGTCGTGGTTGGTTGGTTGTTTGTTTTTCCTGAAAAGGAGTTATGCATGCACAGGGTTAAAAAAAGGTGGTGGCAGGGGGAGAGTACTTAATGTACCAAAAGTAATGAAACAAAAAGTCTTTCTCCCACAACAGGAGGAACCACTGTTAACAGTTTCTTGCTCATTTTGCCTAGTTCCAAACTAGATTAAGTCAAATAAAAATGGGTCAGTTCTAACACTGGCAACTAGAAAATGAATAAAATCACAGGAATGTACCATTTACGGGGTATGATAGATTGTCTTATTTGAAAACTTAAGAGTGTACATCTAAACCTTTTAGTAATGACCTGAGTATAGAACATTTTCTTTTGTTAAATAAAGTCCAATTGTGTCTAATAAGTAGATAATTATGTCTCCATCACAACAGAAATCTATTTTTTTTATGCCAGAAGTACACTATTAACAAAGGTAACACAATTCAATTTTCAAATATGAGGTATGTTACACACCTGGAAACTTACTCATGTAAAAGATGTTCAAGTCATGAATAAAGTGTTTCTGGCATAATGAATATTTAATAATGCCACAGCAATATTTAAAATATTTGGTGATACCTCTTTCCTTTTAAAATAATAAAAAAAAAAACACTTACTTAAACCTTCACCACCCACACATCTGCTACAATAAATTCAGATTCTCAGTATTCTTTAAATGGGGGGTATACATACAATTTTGTGGAACAGAAAAGCATCATTTTTTATATGTCACTCTCTTTATTAAGAACCTTGCATACAATTTCATATGCTCCCAAACTTACCTTTTCATTTTTCTTGTCTGTCTCTAACGGCTGCTTTGCTGTTACACTTTGAGGAGTTCGGACAACTTCCTCCTCAGCCACTTCAACAGTCCGTCCATTTGGCTGTACAGGCAACAAAAAAGAATCTTGTTATCAAACTGCTTGGCAGATCAAACCAAAGATCTGTACTCAAGAAACAGAATACACTACAATCAAATTCTACCCCCTGACCCAAATTAAAAAAGTTTTTGTACAGCCATGTTATTTACGACTTGATGGAGTATCATCCCTAGTAACTGTGATTTGTAATAAAATAATATAATAAACTCATAAAATTTGGTAGCACAAATGTATTTTCTTACTTCACCCAGATATCCATCCTTCCAACAAAAAATAATGGAATGGAAGCAGGAAAAAGGAGAACTAAACTCTATTTGCACTCTGACCACCAATTAGCAGTGTAATCTCAGAATATTTCACTCTTTATCTGAGTCTTATTTCTACATCTATAAAATGATAGGTCTGACCTATTCAAAAATCAGCAAACTTTTTCAGTACAGAGCCAGACAGAAAATATTTTAGGCTTTGTGGGCCATATAGTCTCTTGTTGCAACTACAAAATTCTGCTATTGCATCACAAAAGCAGCCACAGATAATACATAAATGAATGAATGTGGCTGTGTTCCAATAAAACTTTATTTACAAAAACAGGTGGAGGACCAGATTTGGTCCATGGACCATAGTTTGTCGACCTCTGTATTAAATAATATCTAATGTCCCCTGTAATTCTATAATATAATGGCTCTACTGTTCTGGGATTAAGACGCTTTACCAACCCACTGCCACAGCTTAAAAAGGCTACCTCAGCTTTCCTAACCTTCCTAAAATAAAACGATAGCACTTAGAAGTGTTCATGAGTAGAATTAAGTGTAAATCCCAAATCAGGCTTTTAATCAGAATCACTAGTTTTTGGGATTGTCAAAAAAAATAAACATTTCTGAGCCCCATCACCAGAAATGTATTTAGATTTAGCAGTTTGAAGAATGGGGCCCTGTTAGAATATAGGAGGTACCTGTATTCTCTCACCTCTTCTTTCTGGATCCTACTACTTCTTTTCACTTGCTTATTCTCCTCATATTCAACACAGTAAGTTAGTATATCAATATCCTAGTTTCAACTGCTTTATTTCTAGTTCTTGCAGAATGGACTTCCACCAAATTATTTAATCATTGTAGCAGAGCTACACTCAAGAAAACAATATGAATGTTCAGGGGCCGGCCCGGTGGCACAGTGGTTAAGTTCGCGCACACCGCTTCAGCAGCCTGGGGTTCGCAGGTTTGAATCCTGGGGCGGACCTACACACTGTTCATCAGGCCACGTGTGGCAGCGTCCCATATACAAAATAGAGGAAGATGGGCACAGATGTTAGTTCAGGGCTAATCTTCCTCAGCAAAAAGAGGACTGGCAACAGATGTTAGCTTAGAGCCAATCTTCCTCACAAAAAACAATAAAGCACAAAAGTTAAAAAAAAAAAATGAACGTTCAAAGTTTCTATAATGTGACTTTACCTGCATTTATTAAAAATGATCAGGGATATGCAGTTGGAAAAAGAGACCATTAATATTCTAAAACCCAATTTGTAGGCTTCCCAAAGACTTATGGCAGAAAAATTAAAAACAAAAGCTGTCTTTAGCTGATTAAATTCCTAATTAATTCAAATTTAATCTGCCATGTCTTAAGCAACTTGTTAAAGTCAGACAGCTAACGCCAAAGCCAAGTCTCCTCACTCCTGACTTGGTTTTTTTCTTCTGTGCTGTTCTGCCACTTTAATGTTGCCTCTTCTAATCCCTCTCTGTGTGTACGTAGGTGTGGTGGGGAGAGAGGAAGCAATGCATAGAGAAAAGGAAGAAACTCCAGAAAGGAATTTGGACTTAGAGCCATAACCACATCAGGAAAACAGAACTTTGTTTAATTCTACTTTCCAATGTCATCTAATCTTACTTGTCAATTCTCATATGCTATTTCTTGGTTCATACTATCCTCTCTAGCCAAACTTACTTTTTCTGATTTCCTGAGTTCAGCCTCACCTTTCTATGTAAGCTTTGGACCAAGTGAACAATCTTGCAGCTCCAATTCCCCAGTTTCCCATCTCTTTAACCAGCAGCTCACAAGGCTTACATCTGCAAAACTTTATTTAACTAATCCCTTCAGGAAACTCTCCATCATAGTCACTTGTATAGCATCTCCATTTTACTCAAGTAAATGACTAAACTGAGTCATTTAAACTTACCTACTGACCACTAAAAGGTGAGGAATTAAGCTAAAAACCTACTAAAAAGTTCAATGCAATTCCTTTGAGACCAACTGCAAACACTATTGATATAGTTTCCCAAATGAAAGATGAAACAATCTTTCCCTTCGAACAAATACAAAGTCTCAAGTCCTCAATCAGCGACCAAAAGCGGGAACACTCAGTTTCCATTTCATAGGCTCTGAAGTGATCAGCAAGCCAAAGGTGGTCCTATGCTTCAATCTGTGCCAATTTTACTTCCTTCTTTGCATCAACTTCTGTAATGGGTATAATTGCAGCTGTTCTCTCTGGTCTATGCAGATTTCCCAATTTTCACTAACTCTTGGGTTTTATATAGCTCTCATAACTACTGGGATCCCATAAGTCATCAACAACTCCCCACAAATGCCTGATACCATGAAATAATAAGCCTCCTATCCTAACAATAAAGTCGACAGAATTCTTGGGTAGCAGGAAAAAAGGATACCCTAGGGTGGTTGTGCCTCTCCCATCCATCAGCAGCACTAATCTGTCCTGTTATTCTGCTGTCACTGTCCTGTTATTCTGCTGGTCAAGAAGGCTTTGTCCTGGAAAATCATTAACCATATTTAAATTAGCAAATCCCTAAATGGGAGCATAGTATGTAGATCTGCTCACATGAAAAGTAACTAATTGCAAACCAACACTTCAAATCCAATGTGACTGCCAATCTGGGTTTTATATGAAAGTATTATTTTCTCAGATCATGGAGCCTTAATGTACATGGTGTGTTTCTATAGATTAGCAATTACACAGGTCTCCCATTGTACCCCAGCATAAAATTCTCTGGAGAACTCTGAGGTGTTGCCCTCCAGGGCCAAAGTTAATTTCATATATAGCATACAACCTATATTTCAAATTAGACCACTCAAGAATGTCCTTCAAATTTGGTGATAGTCAACCGTAACAGAAACGATATAATCTCTTTTACATGGATAAACTCCTTGTAGGCAATGCCATGTCTGCTTTATTATTATACATTCCCCCAACTCCCATCCCAGATCCTTTTTTAAAATGCATTCATGAAGAAATGTTGCACGCGTGCGGGCATGTATCGGGAAGGGTGGTGCTAAACCAGAAAGAAGACACGTAGGTGACAATCAGGAAAAAAAAATAGCGGAGAGGGCCACATAGCAGGGGAGCGGGGTCTTCTTCAGGAACTCCTGATTTCAAAGAAATAAAATTCTTCATGTTAGTCAATCTTCAATTTATTAAGTACTTAATAAACATTTATGGAATTAAGTACCAGGCACTGGGCTAGCGATCTCAGGAAGGAGGACATATGAAACGAATTTGCCCTCCAGGAATTTTAAAGTTCAGAATACAAAGATATGCTTAATAATAGACTTCTACTCCATTCGCGCAGCCTTTACATATTTGTTAAACTGATTCTAAACGGCAAAGGAATCTATATCTAAAGTAAGCATGTATAAGGTTTTACACTTGACTTCTAAAGTGAAACCATTTAGAATCCTGTTTCCACTTATTTATGTAAATTTTCTTTCTTTTTTTTGCTTGAGGAAGATTCACCCTGAGCTAACATTTGTGCCAATCTTCTTCTATTTTGTATGTGGGTTGCCACCAGAGCATGGCCACCGACAAGTGGTATAGATCTGCCTAGGAACTGAACCTGGGCCACTGATGTGGAGTGCGCTGAACTCAACCCACTAGGCCACAGGGCTGACCCCTGTAAATTTTATTTCTAGCCACAAAATGTAAAAACCATGACTTCAAATTATTGGAAACGTTTTAAGTTTAGAAAGTAGAAGGACAGTCTACCAACCACCAGAAAATGAATATGAAAAGACTATGGGCTTTGGAGTTGGACAAACCTGAGATGAAGGCCCCACTTCTACCTTTGATCACTGTGATTTTAAGCATTTTCCTTAACCCTCGATTTCATCATCTGTAAATATGAAGAAAATATGTACTTGTCTTACGTAGGTTTCTTGTTAAAAGGACAGAACATGTGAAAGCATACTTTACTTGCTCAACATAGTTTCTTCCCTTCAATATCCTTTCCTCTCCAAAGCTATAATGGCCCTTATCTTCATTCCCACGTTCCAGCATTCAGGTCCTTTTTATACTAGCAAGCTCAAAATAAATGTTAATCCTGGCGGTCAAGAGGGCCAACAAACAATACATGCACCCGTCAGGCCCAATGCTCTAGACACAAATTCTTTTGGGAAGTTAACAGAATATAAGTGATAAGTAGATATATTCTGTCAGAGGCTAGAAATAGTCCAGGCTTGCTCTAAAGACAGCAACGTAATGTTACCTTTCTTACCTAAAAACTGCCTATAGTTTCACCATTTTCTAAGAAAATTACATAATATTCGCTCATGTTCATTCACTCAATATCCAGTGAGCAAACACAGTAGAGTAATATGTAGAATCCTTATAACCTTGAAACAAACACAGGTGAGGCCCAATCCCTGCCCTCAAGAAGCTTAGAACCTAGCAAAGGAAGAAGACAGCTATACAATAGCACACACTAAAATACAAGACAAAAGGTATACTCTGCCCCTCCCCCCCCAACCTTAAAGGGAAAGAGTATGGAAGCTGAAGGCAAAGAGACCAGGATTGAATTCCCAAATGTGTGTCACCCTGGACAAGTTACTACTTCACTGACGCCTCAATTTTCTTAGCTGAAAGTTATACTGAGCATACAGAAGGTGTAACTATATATATTATGTCCATCATAAAAAAGATAAAAGATAAGACATTATGGAAATTCAAGAGGCATCACTCTGATAGGTTAGACTATAAGACAGCCTGACAATAACTAATGATTTCCAAGTATTTGCCAGTGCCAAGCACCTTGCTAGATGTTTTACACGCATTATCTCATTTAATGAACAAGACCTAGTCTTGGTCAGTTTCTTAATTTTGGTTGTGAAGAGTTCTGATACAAATTCAAGATAAAACAATTTCTTATCATTTATTTGAAAACACAAACTGTGTTTTTTCCCCCTCTGCCAAATGTGGACATATCAATTATACAAACTAAATATACACATAAACTACAGCTTCAGTCATAGTAATTTACTAACTTATTTTTAAATTCAACCCTAATTTTAAACTTTTAATAACTGAGAGAACAATCTTACAAATATGGCCTATAATTCAAATTTGCAAAATCTTGCTATATATCCTGAGATATTTCCTTTAGTGGTAAAGATCCTTGTACCCTGTAAACAGCTAGCCAAAAATTCAACTCCTCAGAGATTCCAAATTATCTCCTCGTTGACTGCATCAGGGATCCTAAGGGCTACTTTTATAGGATAGAGAGATGACACTCAATACCTGTCACATGGCCAAATGATGCTCAAGATGATTTTTGAAAAACTAAATACAGCATTGATTTTCAGGGTTTTACATCTGATAGGTACTGAGATAAGCATTAGAGGTGACAGAGCAACCACATATCCACGCACTTCTTTCTTGTATATCGATGGATGCCTTCTGGAATACTGGCATTCTGTGGAACACTTTGAAAACTACTAGTATAGTTGGAGAGAAAACAGAGTAAATTTAAAAACTGGTCAAATAACACCAATTCCTCACTTAGATCTCTTGATTTTGTTTGAATAATGATAATTTAAAGATACTTTCAAGGCTTTCATAACCTTGAGAAGTAGTATATTAATCAATAATGCCAAAGCACAACAGAAACAAACGTTCAGAGGGTTTACTGCTGCTCTTGGTATAAAAGATGCGCACAACTATTAAAGGTCTTTTCTGTCAGAACTATTAAAGATCTTCTCTGCTAGGCCTCTGGCAGAATAAAATGAGATGAAAAAGTCCTGCCATATAACCAAACAAATGGAACCAAAATTCTGGAGCTTATAAAGGTCATTATAATTTTCAGCAGAAACTTCTGATTCTAAAAATAAATTTCAAAAGCAATAAAGAAAGTTGTAACTCACTAGGAAAATTGTTCTCTGAATGCAATGTAATATTCTGGAACATGTTATTGAAACCAGAGTGGTATAATGGACGTAAGTGAGTTCTTAGACTAGAAATTAGGATATTATTTTGGCCTTTGAAACTCCTTTGCTCTACAACCTTGAATAAGTCACTTAATCTCTCGACTCCTTTTCTGTAAAATCAGGAACATTTGTTTTACCTATCACTCAGGCTTTTTTAATCAAATGATTATTCTTTTTCAAATTTAAAACTAAGGGGGCTAGTGACTTAAAGGTAGAAAGAAAAACTCTGTAGGTGTTAAGTGATATAATTTACCTTTACTAATAGCTGGGGAAATATAGCAAAACCACTACCTAAGATTAAAGACATAATTCTATTGGGAATATCTTAAAAGACAAATCTGTTTAGCCCAATAACAGATTATCCAATTAAAACTGTGAGATGTCATTTTAGCTACTTTGTTCAGAGTTTAGTTCAACAAATAATTATCAAAGGCTCTTATAGCCAGGCACTGTTTGCCACTGTATGTTAAGGCTTACGATCTAGCGGAGGGAAAAGACTCCAAAAAAGTAAATGGATAAGTAAATAAATAATTTATAAACTGTGATAACTATAATAGAGGAAATACACGAGGTTGAGACAGAAAATATAAGGAGATGCCTATTTCAAGTAGTGTGATCAGGAAAAAGTTTTCTGAGAAAGTGAGGTCTAAAGGCTGATAAAAATAGTGGCAACAAGTTTGTTCAAGAAGTGTTAATAATAGCTCACGTAAATGCATTGGGTTGTGAAAGACTTTGAAGAACTGAAAAAGATCACTACAGTTGGAGATAGCAAATGAGAGGAAACTAACTCAAAATCAGCTTAGAAAGAAAAGCAGGTGTTGGGCTATATAGGAAAGTTTAGATTTTAAATGCAAAATCTACTAAAGTGTTGGTTTTAGACAAGATGGTGATCTGTTTTTCAAAAGACTCCTTACTAGGGTGTTGAGAAAGGATTGGAGGCAACAGAAGCTACTGTTGTGAGCTAACATGACAGCAGAATGAGAGTAGTCACTAGACTGAATATATATTTTGGAGATAAAATTGATGGTACTTGCTGATGGATTAGATATGAGGTGAAGATGATATGAGGAGGTGAGGAAAAGGGAAGAATCAAGAATGATTCTTAGATTTCTGGCTTGAATAACTGAATGGATGGCAGAGTCAGTTACCATTTACAGAAATGGGAAAGACTGGGAGAGAGCAGGGAATTATGAGTTCTGTTTTGGAGATGTGCAAGTTTGACCCATAAGT
The DNA here is from genome assembly GCF_020826845.1 of Diceros bicornis minor. Lineage (NCBI taxonomy): Eukaryota > Metazoa > Chordata > Mammalia > Perissodactyla > Rhinocerotidae > Diceros > Diceros bicornis. Next base: position 16,628,690 of record NC_080760.1, on the reverse strand, counting down.
CAAATTTCCAATTGAAGAAATCAAGTATACACTTAGACATGAGGTTCTGGAGATGAGAGGAATGGTCCAGTTACAGATACAGATTAATATACAGTTGATCTCCATTACTTGGGGATTCCATATTGGCGAAATTGCCTACTCACTAAAATTTATTTCTAACCCCAAAATCAATACTTGAGGTGGTTTTCTGATCATTTGCAGACATGCACAGAACCGCAAAAAAATCTGAGTCATCCTACAGGCAAGTTCCCAGACAATGTTCTGCCTTTTTTTTTTAAAGATTTTATTTATTTATTTTTTCCCCCCAAAGCCCCAGTAGATAGTTATATGTCATAGCTGCACATCCTTCTAGTCGCTGTATGTGGGACGCGGCCTCAGCATGGCCGGAGAAGCGGTGCGTCGGTGCACGACCTGGGCCGCCAGCAGCGGAGCGCGCGCACTTAACCGCTAAGCCACGGGCCGGCCCCATTCTGCCTTCTTGTTTCAGCTCTCATAAAAAATATAAAATAAACATACAGAAAAGAGAGACTAACACTAGCTAGGGAGCTAGGAAAGGCTTTACAGTAGAAGTAGCACCATAGCTGGGCCTTCAAGGATAGGTAGAAATTAGTAGAGATACAGAAAGAAGGGCCTTTTAATAGAAGAAAATAATATGAATAAAGAGACACAGAAGTCTAGCTAATGGTAACGTCTTAAGCATAATGGTAAGAGATAAAGCTAAGATGCGGTTGGATCAGGAAGAGGCTCAACTGCCATGTCACAGACTGAATTTTATTCAACAGGTGATGGGGAAACTACTGAAAAGATGTGAACATGCAAGTCACATGATCAGAGATGGACTTTAAAGATTGAACTGGCATGAGTGGGTAGAAAGGAATGGCAACAAAGATACTGGAAGCAGGAAAACCAGTTAGGATGCTGTTAGAATAGTCTAAGCAAAACGTAATAAAGTCCAAAACTAGGGCAGTGGCAGTAAAACTAGAACAGAAGTAACGACTACAAGAGACACCGCATACTATTAGAATGATTTATTGGCTCTAGAAGGATAGATCTTACAAAATTTTAGCTAGATGAGGCAAACACAGACATTTTCCACAGTAAAAACAAAAAGGTGGTTCATGTGGCTGTTTACCAGGCATGAAGAATAGGAATAAGTTGTATAAATACTTTGGTGGGACACCTTACTATATTATGCATTCAATAATTACTTATTGAGTGCCAAGCACTGTGCAAGGTTATACAGTAGCAAACAAGAGAAAACACTACTCTTTTATTCACTGAGTTTATAGATACTGACAATGCATTATGGCAAATCTTTATGAAAATTCCTACACTAATATAAAAATAACTTGTGTACTAAATTTTCTTTGAAGTCAATCCTGGTTATGTGCTTTCAGTTGAAAGTCAAAGCAACAATTGTTAAAGATCAGTTGTCTGAGATCTCATATCCATCTAAATCATTGCTGAGATTAAGTCAAGTGAAAAATATTTACTGAGTACCAATTGAATACTCACATTGAACTAGGTGTCATGGAAAATACATATGACAATGACTTCCAAAAATGCCAAGAACTAATAAAGCCCAGTGAAAAGTGCTACCTCCTTCACTCTTTTTTTTCCTTTCCCCAAAGCCCAGTAGATAGTTGTATGTCATAGCTGCATATCCTTCTAGTTGCTGTATGTGGGACGCAGCCTCAGCATGGCCAGAGAAGCGGTGCGTTGGTACACACCCGAGATCTGAACCTGGGCTGCCAGTAGCGGAGCACGCGCACTTAACCGCTAAGCCATGGGGCTGGCCCCCCCTTCACTTTTAATAGAGGAACAAACTGCAATTCATGCCCTATATAAAAACCAAACTGATATAAAAATTTCAAAAAATGCTTATTAACAGATTTTAAAAAGCTAAACACTACCTAATCTACAAATAAAAACAAGCTACTAGAAACAAATTTTGAAAATCTGAGTTGCAAAATTTGGAATGATTTAAGAAAAAACTAAAAAAAATGGAATAAAAAGATGAAAAAATATTTAAGCAAATATGAAATATCCTTTCAAAGAAACTGGTAGTTTACATAACTGAGTCCACTTGAATCAGATTAAGTATATCCTAAAATGTGTATCAGAATGATGTAGTAACGAAGAGATGAATTTTAAGATTAGACACGACTCCACTTAGAAATCTCTCTTACAGTATGGATCTTATGGCCCTATTCCAGTGAGTGATTTTCAAACTCAAAGGCAAGGATTTACCAAGGAAGCTTGTTAAAAATGCAGATTTCTTGAACTCAGTTCCAGAGATTTTGAATTTCTAAGATCTGGGGTAGGGCTCAGGAATTTACAAATTTTAATGCAAGCATTCAAAGTAACTCTATTGCAAGCAGTCAGGGTTAACACTTTGAAGAATCCTGCAGTGTTTTAACTCAACTAAGATCTTCAAGTTAAAAACAAGATAAGCTAGACAGAGCAAGGTTAAATGCCTTACTCAAGTTTAGAGTCCCCCATTCCTGCCAGGCTGACAGAGTTCAGTTTTCCTCCCCCGGGCCTTTGCAGTTTGTTCAGCTTCTCCCACTATCCTGCTCCTACCCACTTTCAAAGCCAAATTCTGTGATAAGGTCGTTCATGACCACCCGGGCCCATACTGGGGTTGCACTGCTAATTTTCTGAATATATCTTTTTCCACAACTGCAATAAAAAAGCTCCCTGGGGAGAAACTGAGCTTTTACTTTTGTATCCCCTTCAGAGTGAGATATATGAATACTTTATTCCTTTTTACTTCCTTCAATTTGCAAGCAGTATCCTGCTTTTCTCCAAGTAAACACTTAGCACAGTGCAAAGCACAGATTACTAAATAAATGGCAGCTTATACTTCTTAGCCCTATAAAACACTGTTTTTCTAACTGTGGGCCATGCTCACAATCAAATGTGAAACCAATTTAGTGGGTCACAAATATCATTAAAGAAAAACAAAGAATACTTGATACGTGTGAGGGGAGATTGTAATGTAAAATATATTTCTTACTGTGGGTTGCAGTCAAAATAGTTTAAAAGCCACAATTTTGTAAATGTTGATAAACTTCTCCAACACATCTTTACCATTAGGTGTGCAAAGACATTTTCTCACCCAATTAACGTTCAACCATTCAGTTAGTGTTCCCATTCTCCACTCCCCAAAGCTAATCCTAGATTTATTTATTTATCCCCTGCTTCCTTAACTCAAATGAAAAGAAGAAGAGATAAGTCCTAAGTCTGATGAGCATTTTTCACAGTACCAATTTCACAGTAGTCTGTGTTCCTTCTTCAGATGAGTCATCTGAGTGTTATGATGCACTTCAGATGGGCTCTTGGAGCACCTGTCTCTCCACTCCAGTCTATCTGAAATTCTAGATGTCCCAAACAGGGCTTTGAAATTTTCAGAACCTGTTTCATCCACACAGGGCTTAGGCTTATTAATGCGTGTGGTTTTTTTCAAGATCACCTTCTTTCCTTATCTTAGAGCCAGATTCTCTATTTCCACCATAACATTACTTTCTGGTAATCCTTGATGCTCTTTACTAATTTAAATATAATTATATATGTTCCAAATCAGTTTTATTTTCTCTTCTCTGCTTCTCTAAGGCAGCATTCATATTGACAAATCTGTACCCTTTTCTAGGTTTTGCATGTATCTTGCACCCTCTTAACCAGCAGGCAAAATGTGAATACTTATCTAGGCCTAACAATGTGGTAACTGTGATCTGTCATGTGTCTAATACAGCCTTATTCATTATACTGTTACCAACAATACTCTCATTACTTTAGTTTGAACTCAAACCTCACTTCCTCCAATAACTTTCCTAAATCCCTCCAATGGAATTAGTCTACCATCCTCCTAACCTCATTAACACTGCTCACACCTCTATAGCACCTATCAGTCTAATGCTACATTAGAATTATTTATGAATCTGTCTCCTACACTGGTCTCCATGATCAACTCTAACGCCTCTGTGTATACCTCCCACTGTGCACCAAACACTGGAGCGCACTTCACATAGTATGGCCTTGGTTACATCTGCTTTATCGTACTGAAAAGGTGAAGAGCTTAATTCAGTGGATATAAAAATAGGTTAGGAGCTGTTTCTAATTCTGCACACCCTCCATACTGCTTGCTCAATGATAAAGTATTTTAAAAAATAAATACAACTATGAAAGATATAATGGGAGAACGGTGGGGAAATGGCAATAAAGAATGCAGAAATAAGACCTGAAGGCATGATAAAACGGACGTAACGCTCTCTGCATTTCCACACGTGGTCCGGTAAGTCGGTGTCTGAATCTATCAGCCTGCACCATTCTGCTCTGTCATCCCCTTTCACTCTATTTCGAAACCTCCCACACCACTTCGCTGAACTTGCCTTAGCTCTCTCTCACAGGGCCAGGTAGCCCAAAGGATATTAGCCAATCGACTCCCTCTTGCCTTGCTCCTGTTCCGGCCTCCACTGGCCACAATCACAAGAATAAGAGTGGGCAACCATTTCCCTTTAACAGTCCCAACTAAAATGGAAGCGCGTCTAGACCTGGGTACCTTTAATCCTCTGTAAGCCCCAGAGTTTTTAGGTCACCGTACTTCCCGCATTGGCTATCGTCTCAAAATGACTTGAGTAGAGATCTGTCTTCCAGGCGCAGCCTTTCCACAACTTCCAGCACCACCTTAAGGTCCCATTACCCTCCACACACGCAGCCTTACCCCGTAGGCCTCAAGGAAGGTTCTACCTTATTCCGGCGGTCAAGGTTCCCTAAAATAGCTTGACCTCTGGGAGCTTTTATTTAAACATACCCCACACGGTCTAGTTTCCTTCCTCGAAACTGGTCTTCCCACTCGTCCTATACTTCCTGAGTTTCCACCCTTCCCCAAGTAACGTGTCCACCGATCACCTCCCGCACCTGGGGAGATCTGCATCCCGGCTCTAACCGCCACCACTTCTTTTCCATCCCCGGCTGGGCGGCTGGGGCTCGGCCTCCCGCTCGCTCGAGGGTCTGCACGCCGGCCCCTCGCCCCTGCTCTACCGCCGCGCCTCCCCTACTCACTTTGGGCTTCTCGGGCAATTTCTTCCGGTTCTTCTTCTTCTGCTCCTCGCTCCTGAGATTCTTCAGCTGGGCTAGGTCGTCAGGGGCCGCGGCCGGGGCGGCCGCCGCCTCCTCCCGCTTGCGGGGCGGGCTCCTCCGCTTCTTGCGGGCGCCGGCGCAAGCTGCGGCCCAGCCGTAGCCGAGCAAGAAGAGCAGCAGCAGCCCGAGCGCGCCCGTGCCCACCAGGATCACCCAGCCCGGGTACCGCTTCGGCTCCAGCCCCAGGTCGAGGCCTAGCTCGGTGCGCAGAAAGCCTAGGCCGACCGAGAGCATTTCCCGCAGCCGGGCCGAGGCCTCCTCGGCCCGCTGGGCCAGCTCGTCCAGCCAGCTCGGTGCAGCCATCTTCCCTCCTGTCAGAGGGACTCGCGGGATGACGCTGGGCCGCAGAGACGCCGTGGAACAGTCACGGGGAGCCAGGAAGGGCCGAGCCGACTGCCTCAGGCCGAGCGCATCGCGGCCGCCCCTCGCGCCGGAGCCGGGGATCGGCCGCTGCCGCCGCCAGGAGGAGAGGGGGCTCCCTGTCCCCCCTTGTCAGCCTCACTCCGCCGCCGCCGCCAGGAGGAGGGGGGCGGCGGGAGGGAGTGTCTCCAGTGGCGGCCGCTAAGCGGCGTCTCGGCGCCAGGCCCCGCTGACCTCCCTTGGCGGAACAATGGCGGCTCCAGCCGCGATCCACGCCGCGCGCGCGCGGTCGCCCTGGAGGGCCGCGGGTCACGTGGGCGTTGGCGGGCGGGGCATGAGTGTCACGTGCGGGCGAGCGGGGCGGGGCGGGAGCCGTTGGGGCGCGCGCGGCGGTTGGCGGTGACCCGTTGGGGCCTGGTGGAGGTGCCGAGCCTGGGGACGCGTGACTGTGGACAGGAGGCTGGGAGGGGTTAACTGGAGGAAGCCTCCCCCGGGCGGCTGGTGGCCCGCAGCTGGGAGACGTGGCACTTTGAGTGAGCCAGGGGGATGGGGGGCGGGCGGGGAAGGAGTGAAGAGCGGGGAACCGGGTCACGGGCTCTAGGTCAGGGTCGCCCTAGTAGGTGTAGGTTTGCTTGGTTTCTTTTCTGGGAGTGGTGTTGGGATGGAAGCGGCTTTTGCTCCCTGGGCCACCGGTCGGCTAGATGCTTCCAGAGTGGGCTCAGTTGAATCTGAAGCCGGGCGCCTGTCTTCCAGGGCCTAGGTGTAATTCACGAATTGGATATTTCTCTTCAGGGCCCACTAACACCTCGTGCCTACCGTTTGGCAGCCTCGCTAGGGCGCGTTCGCGTCGTTTGGCTCATTCGCTCTTGCTCTCGCTGTAGTTACTCCCCAGAATTCAAAAGTTGGGAAGCCCGTGGGCGGCACTATTTTCCTACTAATTTGTAGGTTTAATAAGAAATAATAAGAGAAGCACATTAGATTGTATTGACATGTAGAGATAGCTTCCTCGTTACGTTTTATTTTAAGCTTTTGTACAAGACTACAAAAGGAGTTTCAAGAAATTCTATTTTTATATGCTTTGTTGACCATCTCTGGGTAACGTTAGGAGGAAATGAATTTGCCTTTTCAGATTTTAATTACAAAGACGATGTTTGAGGGCTTCCCTAGGGCTTTTAAATTCCATTTTCCTGTAAGGAAACTGTTTTATCATTCAGTGATAAAAAGCATGTAAGCAAGTGTCTTAGGTGAACTAAATCCTACAGGCTTTCTCAAAGACTAGAAAGGGGGTAATATTAATAAGTACCGAAAGCCAAAGTGTATTAAGTATTTTGACCTACTTTGTAGTGTTGTAATGCATGTTGTGATTAATGGGTAGAAGGGAGTTTTGTAAATAATAGATAATAAAAATAAACTACTACTCCTGCTAAGCTTTATACAGACTTATAATCAAGACAGTGTAAATGACAAGGCCAAAAACTTAGAAGATGTTATCGGGATCTGCTTTAACTCTAAAAGTTTCCAAATTCTATTTATATTTCTGAAATTAGGTTTATAATCCTACATTTATGTTTTGGTTCTAGAGACGTGAAGGGTGATGACTTTCCTAATAAGTTCCACTGCCCATTCTAGGTTAACACCTGTGGATTTATGAATTAAACTATTATACAAAAACAGTAGTGGGGGTTGCCTGTTCCTTTGGCAGCCTAGCAAGTATTGATTATGTAAAATCATATCACCTTCTTTTTTTCTATGACCTGTAACCTTAAAAAAATGTATGTTTAATGTAATTGGTAATACAGATAAAATCATTTTTCATATATAACTTTCTAGTCATCTTTCCAAGTATCTAATTTTAAAAACAAAAATGGTGTCATGCACTGTTTACTGTTTTGAACTTAATGTGGTCATGAACATTCATGTCAGTTGATAAAGCCCATCTGATAAAGTGAACCAGGAACACACCTGTAGTTCTACAAAGTTAGGTTTATTAACTTGCAGCAGAATGAAGTTTAGGTAAAATTTTAAAGACTCAAAGCAAAGCAGGCTGTGTCTAAAAGAGTTATCAGCCTTGACCTGTACAATGGAATACTATTCAGAAATAAAAAGGAATGAGCTACGAATACGTCCAACAATGTAGATGTATCTCAACATAATTATGCTCAGTGAAAGAAGCCAGGCAAAAAGGAGTATGTACCGTATGATTCCATTTGTATAAAACTAGAAAATGCAAACTAATCTATAGTGACAGCAAGCAAATCAGTGGTTACTTGGGAAAAGGGGTGCGAGCAAGGGAGATGGGAGGGAGGGATTACAAGGGGGTACCGGGAAACTTTGGGGAGTGATGGATATGTTCATTATCTTCATTGTTGTGATGGTTTTATGGGTATATATGTATGTCAAAACTTATCAAATTGTTTACTTTAGTTATTATAGTTTAATTTATGTCAAATATACCTCAATGAAGCAATTCAAAGTGACCCACATGGCTTAGATCCTTACAAGAGTGGGATGTTCCATTCTCACTGATGGGATTTCTAACAAAGTTTTTGCCAATCTATGATTTTAAAAAACAAGGTTTCTCAACACTATATCCTTGATGTTAATTAACAAAAGCAGTTTTTTACAGGTGTGCACAATAAATATTCACTTATTTTGTGGCTTGACTGTAATTTATTTAACATACTTTATTGTTGGATAGTTAGATTATTATTATTTTTTTTTGTGAGGAAGATCAGCCCTCAGCTAACATCTGTTGCCAATCCTCCTCTTTTTGCTGAGGAAGATTGGCCTTGGGCTAACATCCGTGCCCATCTTCCTCTACTTTTTATGGGACGCTGCCACAGCATGGCTTGACAAGCGATGTGTTGGTGCGCGCCCCAGATCCGAAGCCGGGCTGCCAGCAGTGGAGCGCGTGCACTTAACCGCTACGCCAGGGGGCCGGCCCCTGGATAGTTAGATTATTTACAGGTCCTTTGTTTTTTTTGCTATTCTATGCAATTCTGTCATGGACATGTTTTTAACTAAATCTTTGTGAATATCTGTAATTACTTCTTGAGGATAGAATGCTGACATGGTAATTGCATGAGCCACAGTCCACAATATGTGATTTAACGCTTTTAATTTGGAAGTTTTAAGGGACCTGAAGAAGTTCTGCTTAAAGCCTTTTATTTCATAGAATAGAAAAAGGAAGCTTTAAAGGGTTGTCATACTCTTGAGTCAGAGTGGCTGAGCTCAGAGTAGAACCCAGTCTTCCCACTGCTGTTGACCCCTTGGTTCTCTTTCTCAGTATACTGTACGATCAATTCTTGGAATTAGTGTGTGTATTTGTCTGCTTAGGCTACCATAACAAAATACCATAGACTAGGTAGCTAAAACAACAGAAATTTATTTTCTCATAGTCGTAGAGGCTGAAGTCCGAGATCGAGGTCTGGCATGGTCAGGTTCTGGTGAGGGCTTTCTTCCTGGCTTGCAGATGGCCACCTGCTGGCTGTGTCCTCATATGGTAGAGAGAGAGCCAGCAAGCTCTTTGATGTCTTCTTATAAGGATACTAATCCTATCAGATCAGGGTCCTATTCTTATGACTTCATTTAACCTTAATTATTTCCTTAAAGGCCATATCGTCAAATATGATTTCGTTGGGGTTAGGGCTTCAACATGGGAATTTGGAGGGGGAGACACATTCAGTCCATAACAGTGCAGGAAGCTTCCACTGAAGTAGCTTGTCTTTAAGGGCCGATGAAAGAAGAATATTGACTTGGGTCTTTAAAATGTAGACTATTGCCGTTATAAACTCCTAGGTCACAGAATTATACACCTAGCAGGATGATGTTACAGTAAAGCAGGAAACTACAGTTTAGTGTGTCAAGAATTTGGGGATATGGTCAAGAAAGTGTTATCCTCAGAAGAAATCTAGTAAGAATTAGTAAATAATGAAATTATCTGCAGAAGTGTCCTAAGCTGAAATGTGTTGCTGAAAGTGCCAGGATATTTCCAAGTCTCTTTAAAAGATCAGAAGATATGCTGAGAATCTGTATGGAACTGAAAATTAGAGCATGAGGGCAGAGGCCAGAGGAAGCAGAGAAGAGTGAATGTGGTAACAGAAGTGAAAGTTGTGTATTCATTCAGTGGAATGCCTTACAGCAATAAACATATCAAAGGATATTTACATTCTGATACCATGTTGACAAAGTTTAAAAAGCAGGTTTCTAGATAAAAATGTAAAACCATGCATAGGAATAATGAGCACCAAATTCGGGATAGTGGTTATTTCCAGGGAAAGCGACAGAAATGGGATTGGAGTGCAGTATACAGGAGGCTACCAACGAATCTATAATGTTTTCTCTCTTAAACTAGGTTATGGGTATAAAAGTGCTCCTTATATTATCTCTACTTTTTGTATGCCTGAAATACTTTGTAATTAAGGTTGTGACAAAAATTAAGTGACAAAAGTAATAGTTTGCACAAAAGCCCGAGAAAATAAGAGGCTCCCTTGACTATACAATTACTGGGTTGCTATAATCTTACAGTGGGGAAAAGGGTATTGGACCATCTTAGCTCAATAGATATCCCCTAAGGTCATTTAACCCCGTTTGCTCTAATTTCATGCTCAGCACACCCCACCCATGTGACATCTCATGTAGACTGTACTACATGAGAGAGAATGGGTTGAAGATCTGACCTAAGTAATCTGATCCTCTTAGCAGTTATATTAGTATAAATCATGCATTCTCAATGAAGCAATATTGCTCCCGTAAAGGTGAAAATTATTAGTTTTTGGGGCAATAAAAACCCCTTTTTTATGTATAAAGTACAGATACAATACACTAGATGCACAGATATACAGTGCATCTGTGGCATTAAATTTCATGGGTGGTGATTAGGAAGAAATATCTAAAAAGGCCCTTAGAGGGGTGATATTGAAAAAATGGTTGAGAAATACTGGTGTAAAGGAAGAAATTGGCACTTGGTTTCATCAGTTAGGCTCCTGTTTTTTTGGTTAATCGGTCTCCTTGGGTCATTTATTCAATCATTTCTTCACTGGACTTTTATTAAATTGCAACCTTTTGCTTTAAATATATGTTGTCTGTCCTCAGAAATCTCAGAACCTAGTGAGGATGATGGACCCTTTCTTAAATAGTCTTAATACAAGAGGCTATTGCTATAGTAAGTTGATTTGAGCCTGGGGATTGTATTTGATGCTGTGATGCACCTAGATCCCCCTTCAGTAATGAAGGACTTATTCCCCAACTCGGGGGGTATTACCAGAAGTCATCCCTTAAGTGTCAGACTTTTGGGGAGATTACTGAGGAAATCTTTCTCAGCCAAGCGCTCATGTGTTCTTCCAGGGATAGCCCACATCCAATGATTCATCAGCCTGGAGGTATAAAGTCTTGGCTTTCTTACCCCAACATGGGACAAATTTAAAGGACCATCTCAGCCGCAGAGTACTCCATGGGCTTGACTGAGGACTGTCTGTGCTGTATTTCAGCTCGATTCTCCCTCTGCCCAGTCCTGCTTCTCCTTCCACTGGCATTGGTTCCAGAAGCACTTCCTTATATGCTGATCTATCTCAAAGTCTGCTTCCCAGAAAACCCAGCCTGTAACAAAGATAATGAGGTATTTACAAAGTGTTTGGTATCAAGGAGGGAGAGATTATTTCTGCATAGGGATAGTGGCACACTGTAAATGCAGTATGTTTAGATTAAGTCTTGAAGGATGAGTAGAATGTGGCTAAGAAGAGAAGGGAAAGGGTGGAGAGGAATTTGCAAGCATAGGGACCAGCAAAAGTGAAGGCCTGGGACGTGAGAGAACATGGTATGTCTGAATTATGATGAGCACTATTTTGTAACCAGTGATAAAGTCCTTAAAATTCTGGTGAGAGATTGAAGAAGAGGGAATTGTCAGCATTGACTCCTAGGTTTCTCACTTCCAACTGGACAGATGGTGGTACCATTCACTGAAATGAGGAATATTGGGAAAGAACTAAGGTTGGCAAGATTAGTGGCTTGGTTTTATACACATTGATTTTGAGGAGTAAAAAATATCTGGATGAAGATATCAAATAGGCAGGTGGATACACGGGTGTGGACTCCAGAGGAGACATGAGAGTTGGAGGTACCTCTTGGTTTCCTTGTTCCAATCATACTATTCATTCCTCAGTCGTTTTATGCTTTCTACTCTTACAAGTCCCTTGCGCTTGCTCTTCCCTGGGCATGGAATTGATTTACTTGCTTTTACTAGTTAATTCCTGCTCATTCTTCATATCTCAAATGGAACATTTTCTCCCACAGGCTGTGCCAGCCACTAGATCAGGTCACTTCCTCATGTTACATATTTTCATAACACCATGAATTTTCATAGTATTTGTCAAAATTTTAATTTCATGTTTAGTCATCTAATTATTTTCTCTCTCCCTCTGACTATGAGAGCAGGAACTGTGTCTGGTTTTGCTCATCGTTGCACTATACCCTATACCTAGCACGTGGTAGATGCTCAGAACATATTTAAAAGAATAGTTGATATTAATGTGAATAAAAAAACCCGACAGTTATTTACACGTGGTACAAAGATATATTCCAAATTGAAGGCATCAGTATTTTGTGGAGGAAAGACTTTTTTTTTTTGTGAGGAAGATCAGCACTGAGCTAACATCTGATGCCAATCCTCCTCTTTTTGCTGAGGAAGATTGGCCCTGAGCTAACATCCGTGCCCATCTTCCTCTACTTTATATGGGATGCTGCCACAGCTTGGCTCTACAAGCAGTGTGTCAGTGTGCACCCGGGATCCGAAATGGCGAACCCTAGGCTGCTGAAGCGGAGCGCACGTGCTTAACCGCTTGTGCCACTGGGCTGGACCCAGTGGAGGAAAGACTCTTAAGATGCCCCCCAGTTATTCTGCCTCCTGGTATTCACATCCTTATGTAATCCACTCCCTTTGAGCATGGGAGAGACCTGTGACTTGCTTCTAATCAATAGAATATGGCAAAGGGTGATGAGATGTCACTTCTGTGATTATGTTACATAAAATTGTAGCTTCCACCTTGCTAACACACTATTTTCTCTTTCCCTTGCTGGTTTGGTGAAGTAAGCTTCCCTGAGAAGACGCCCATGTGCTAAGAAACTGAGGGTGGACACCTACCAACAGCCAACAAGAAAGCAAGACCCTCAGTCTAAGAACCAGGAAGAACTGAATCCTGCCAACCACCACATGAGTTTGGAAACAGATCCTTCTCTGGTTGAGCATCAGATGAGACCCCAGTGCTGGCCAACACCTTCTGAGAGACCCTAGTGCAGAGCAGCCAGTTAAGCTGTGTCCATATTCCTGACCCACAGAGACTGTGAGATAATAAATGTGTATCTTTTCTGTCTGCTAAATTTGTGGTAATATTGTTATGTAGCAATAAATAATTAATTTTGAGGTTTTGGTACCTGGTAGTGGGATGCTGCTATAATAAATACCTAAAAATGTGGGAGTGACTTTAAAACAAAGCACTATAATAGTCAAAGCCTGGAAGAATTTTGAGGAGCATGATAGAGAAAGCCCAAATTGCCTTGAATAGACTGTGAGTAGAAATATAGACATTAAAGACAGTGCCAGTGAGGCTTAAAAGGAAATGAGGAGCATGTTTTTAGAAGGGACATCTTGGGAGGCAGGGTATCTTTGTTATGTAATGGTAGAAAATTTAGCCAAATGTCTCCTGCAATTATATGGAAAGCAGAGCATGTAAATGATGAATTTAGATACATAGTTATGGAAATTTCCAAGCAAAAGTGTTGAAGGTGGCACTGGATTTCTTCTCAATATTTACAGTAAAATGTGAGAGGAGAGAAATCAGCAGAGAACTATAAGGCAAAACGAGCCAGACTTGATGATTTTGAAAATTTTCAGCCTCTTCAGATGGGAAAAGATGCTAAAACTAAGAAATGACTTCCAAGCACTGACTGGAAAAGTGGCATAGAGAAAAAGCTGAGTATGTGACTACAACCTTTTGTTAAAACCTCAGAAAGATCAAAGGAACAGAATATTCAGTCAAACAAAGAGGCCTTGAAAGAAATTAAGGGTGTGCCTCAAGGAACCTCTCCATTAAACCATAGATCTTCTAGGGGGTTTAAGGGCATTGTTCCTCAGCAAAATCAATAGGGCCCAAAGTAGAGAAGGTCTTACCTACAAGAGATTTTTATTTATTTTTATTTTTATTTATTTTATTTTTTGTGAGGAGATCAGCCTTATGCTAACATCTGCCAATCCTCCTCCTTTTTTTGCTGAGGAAGACTGGCCCTGGGCTAATAACCATGCCCATCTTCCTCCACTTTATATGAGACGCCTCCACAGCATGGCTTGCCAAGCAGTGCGTCAGTGAGCGCCCGGGATCTGAACCGGCAAACCCTGGGCCGCAGCAGAGCGTGTGCACTTAACTGTTTGCGCCACCGGGCTGGCCCCTGGAAGAGATTTTTAGATGGGGCTTTTGTCTAATGGAATGAATCCCAATGAAATTCTTAGACAGCTGACAAAGTTTTTGAGAAAATTGTGTCACCAAAATCACTGCCACTTTGGACTGAAAGGGACAGAGAGAGTATAAAATGAAAAGAAGGTATTGGACTTCAGAATTCTACTGGCAGGAGGCAGGCTGAGGAAGCTACTCAGCTGCAAACTGGTACTACCTTTCATGAAAGAGAAATGAAGATTCAGAAACTGGAACCAAGAGTCCAGAGGGTGGAGCCAAGACCCACAGAGAATTGTTCCTGGACCTTGAAACCTAGTCAAAGAACTTCCAGCATTTGCTGAACTGTATTTCGGAATTGCTGTGGACCACTGATGCCTTTGTACTTCCATTTCCCCTGATTGATTGGGGATGTCTATTGCTGTTTTCTTTTGCTTGTCACACTATTGTATGTTGGGTGTCCAGGAAGAAGAAAACTTGTCTCTTTAGTTTCACAGTTCCCCTGGATTGAAAGAAATTGTGCTCCAGGAGATATACTTAACAAAACTACACCTAAGGAGCTTCATCTTCACATGGACCTAATTTAGATGATGAGATTCTAGTCTTTGAGCAGATGCTGTAATGGGATGAAACTTTTGAGGGCCTTAGGAGAGGATGAATGTATTTTGCATGTGAAAGTGATGTGAATCACTGGAGACCAGAGGGTGGACTATGGTAGGCATTTTCCAAGATGGCCCTCAATGATCCCTGCCTTCTGATATTTATGGCTTTGTGTAATTCTATCCCCTTAAGTAACTTGCTTCTAAGAACTAATAGACTAGGGCCAGCCCCGTGGCTTAGCGGTTAAGTGCGTGCACTCGCTAATGGCGGCCTGGGTTTGGATCCCGGGCGCGCACCGACGCACCGCTTCTCCGGCCATGCTGAGGCCATGTCCCACATACAGCAACTAGAAGGATGTGCAACTATGACATACAACTATCTACTGGGGCTTTGGGGGAAAAAGAGGAGGATTGGCAGTAGATGTTAGCTCAGGGCCAGTCTTCCTCAGCGAAAAGAGGAGGATTGGCATGGATGTTAGCTCAGGGCTGATCTTCCTCACACAAAAAAAAAACAAAACAAAAAACAGGCTACCTCAGCATTGAGGGAATGTCATTTCTGTGATCAGAATACAAAGGATTCTGATTTCCATCTGGCTAACAGACTTTCTCCCTTGTTGGCTTTGATGGAGCAAGTTGCCATGTTGGAGAGGCATATGTGGCAAGAAACTGAGGGCAGCCTCTGGCCAACAGCCAGCTGAGAACTGTTCAATCCAAAAACCCAAAAGGAACTGAATCCTGCCAACAACCAAGTAAGAGAGATTGGAAGTGAATCATTCCTCAGTTGAGCCTTCACATGAGACCCCAGCCCTGGCTCCTACCTTGATTTCAGCCTTGTGAGAAACCCATGAGGACCCAATTAAACTGTGCCTGGACTCCTGATTCACAGAAACTCTGAGATAGTAAATACATTTTAAGTAAGTCTGTGGTAACTTGTTACACAGCAATAGAAATAATACAGCCATTATATTGACAAAGTTGGAAAGGACAGGCAAAAAGGCCATGGGAGAACAGACATTCTCATACAGTGTTGGTGAGAGTAAATTGGTACACAACTTTCTGAAGGCAATTTGGTAGTATAGATTTAAAAGAAATCAAAAGCTCAAAATGTGAATATTTTTTGATCCAGCAAAGTCCATTGCTAAGAAATTGCCCAAAAGAAATAATTGGACAAATACACAAAATTGAAGTCACAAGTCATTACGTTGGAGTTTATAATCTCAAAAAGTTGGAAGCAACCTAAAGAGGTGATTGGGGGCCAGCCTGGTGGCGCAAGCGGTTGGGTGCGCGCGCTCCACTTCAGCAGCCTGGGGATCATGGGTTCGGATCCCCGGCGCGCACCAACGTACTGCTTGTCATGCCATGCTGTGGTGGCATCCCATATAAAATAGAGGAAGATGGGCACAATCTTCCTCAGCAAAAAGAGGAGGATTGGCATCGGATGTTAGCTCAGGGCTGATCTTCCTCACACAAAAAAAGGTGATTGTTTGAATACATTGTGACATATACAAGAATAGGAATATTATGCAGCCATTAAAGAATATGATTTCTCTCTATGTATACCAATTATATACTGACATGGAAAGCCACACTGGTAAGTGAAAAAAATCGGATTACAAAATAACATACTTAGTTCATTAAAATTTTAGAATATGTATGTGTATACATGGATAGAGAGACATCTGGAAAGATATTCTCCAAAATCTTTATAATAGTTTACAGTAGCCACATATAGAAACTAGGATTTTGGGGTGTTTTTTACTTTTTTCTATATGTTCTAAATTGTTTGAATGTTTTATATGAAAATATATTATTTTAATCAGAATAAAATAGGGATTTTTTTTTCTTTGTAAAAACTTCACTTACAGGGTGATTGTGTGGCACATCATATAAACCTCAAAAACCACAGGAAAGGAATGGTACAGCTGTGTGTATATGCCCAGAGAAGCCATTGAGTTTTGGTGATGTTTTAAGTCTGAACAGTGACTAATGATGCAAGTGGGCTATAAGCTCTGAATCATACGGAATCATTCATTGTCGGTACCAGGTAAAGCTGAAGCAGTGAGGACTATTTTGTATGGTACATGCTTGGACTTCACACACGAGCAGGGTCACAGAAGGAATCTGTTCAGAGATGCCAACTTCTGTCTTGTGAAATATTTTCTTCCTTCTCCCTAAAATAAGTTTTTATTCATCTTTTAAAAATTGGAAAGAAGCTTATTATTGACCTGTAGAAAAACTTCTCCCAAGAGGATAATCATTTTTTGGGTAATATATATAAGTATAATTTAAATTTAAAATGCCTCCCTGGGAAATGCTTCCTAGGAGTTGTAGTATTTATTTAAGTGTGTGTTTCATTGAGGCCCACTTTGCTGAATAAAGCCACCACTAAATTTTAAGACATGCCCATCCATGTCATTTATTAATATAACCAATGGCTTCTAAGGTTCCAGTTAAATTTTAAGATGTATTTCTAAGCTTGTGAAACCTTTATTACTAAAAGGAAAACTTCTTAAGAAGGTGACAAGTAGTCTCTGCTGGAAGAGAGAAAAAAAATAATACCTCAAAGCTCACTTGAGACCTAATGTCTGCAAAAATGAGTAGCTATTCTGGTGGCTGAGCAGAAAGGAAAGAAACAGGTGTCCTTGCTGGGAAAGACCAAAGTGCATGTAAATTGGTAATCTCAGATACTCAAAAGCTGACAAAAGAACTGATGGTGTAGTCTAAAAAAAAAATCTTTAGCAGTTAGAAAGTTTATTACTCCAATGTGGCTTTGCTACATCTAATATATCCTAAATTTGATAAATTACTTGAACTCAGTGGGCTTTTTTTTGGCTTAGAATATAATGCAAGTGAATTGCAAGTATGAAGTATGGTTAATATTTGGAGAAATTCCTTTTGTCTATGCTGTGATCCTTAATCCTGATGAGCCATTTTGTGAATATGTGTGAGAGCTTAGACTACTTTAGTACAGATCTATCACCTTTACCAAAAAAGGACATTTTTGGTAGACAGCATCTTTTTCAGATAAATATGTTAGGACATTATTTTCTTGGAAAAGTAAAACCAAAAAACTATAATGTGGAATACTTAATTACTTTTTTTTTTTAAAGATTTTATTTATTCATTTTTTCCCCCCCAAAGCCCCAGTAGATAGTTGTATGTCATAGGTTCACATCCTTCTAGTTGCTGTACGTGGGACTCGGCCTCGGGTTGGACGGAGAAGTGGTGCCTTGGGGCGTGCCCGGGATCCGAACCCGGGCCGCCAGCATCAGAGCGCACGCACTTAACCGCTAAGCCACAGAGCCGGCCTACTTAATTACTTTAAAATAATATTTCATAGCTGTATCTAGTTTTGGCAAAGAAAATTGTCAGCTTCCTACTTTTCCCCTGTGAGCATCAAAGGAAATCTATGTGTGTGAAAGTGCTGGACCGATGTAAATTTAGCAAGCAGGCAATTACTTTATATTTATGATTCCTGTTCCTAAGAGGTTGTTTAGTTCCCTGTGTGTACTTTGTCTGCAATTAGAGTAAGAAATCCCCCATTAGTGCTTTAGTTGTAGCCTCCTCTTCCAAATAGATTTCAGTCATAGGCAGGAAGATCTAAGAGAGAGATTAACAAACTTTGCCTACAGTTATACTTTAAGAAATAATAGAGTCTTTATTAAAATAGTCAGATATAGTGATAGTGAGTAGTAACATGAGCAAAAGTTTGGAATAGAAAAGAAGTGGTGTGTCTTTGGAGAATTTTACTTCACTGGAGCTGAGGGCTGGTATTAGAGAATGGTGCCTGTCTGGCAGGAGCAAGAGTAACAGGATGTCTTAGTTAGCTAGGGCTGCCAGAATAGAATACCACAGACTGGTGGCTTAAACAACAGAAATTTATTTTCCCACAGCTTTGGTGACTGGAAGTCTAAGATCAAGGTGCCGGCAGGGTTGGTTTCTCCTGAGGCCCCTCTCCTTGGCTTGTAGTCAGCCAACTTCTCGCTGTGTCTTCATGTGGCCATTTGTGTGCCTGGAGAGGGAGAGAGAGACCTCTGGCATCTCTTCCTCCTCTTATAAATATATCAGTCCTATTGGATTGGGGCCCACCTTTATGACCTCATTTAACCTCAGTTACTTCCCAAAGGCTGTATCTCCAGATGCAGTTACATTGGGGGTTAGGGCTTCAACATATGAATTCTGGAGGGGAAAAAATTCAGTCTATAACACAGGATAAGATCTGGGATAGATGACTGACATTCTGTGGCTGAGTAACGTGGTGATCACTATCCCATTAGTGAGAAGAGAAGTTGAGAAAAGTTAATTTATTATTAAAAATCTTCATTTTGAAATGAGATGACTCTTAGGACTTATTCATAGTTTGTGAAACTGAAAGTCCTCATAGCTTCTCGCAGATGCTCCCTAAGGGTCCTCTGAAGGCCATGTGATTTCTTTCTCTTCCAGCAACATTTAGGGCTTCTATTTTCTGACTTACTGCTCTCACTCAATTTTGGTAGCCCAAAGAAAATTAGAAAGACTAGAAACACACATTTCTTCTCCTCTTCTAATAAGACTACTTCTACCTTCACTGTCTTTTATTTGTGGCAGCCACAGTAGAAAAGAAATTATGGTCATATTGAGCATGAGGTGAAATAAAACTTCTAGGCACCAGGGCTCTTTATTCAAAATTATTTCTTTCCTGACTGCTTCCTTGTCTTTAGAATTGTAAGAGAAATGACTCAAAACTGCCTTTCTCACTTAGTTCTCTAGCTGACTAAATGAGTGGAAATTTGCATCTTATAGCAACCTACTTTCTGAAGTTGCTTGTAGTTACAATAATCTCAGTTAATATCAGAAAGTTTTGAACGTGTCCATTATCTCTTCTGAACAAACTGTTCCCAGCCAACATTAAAACCCAAACTCAAAAGGTTGTTAAATATAGATTTAGAATAATTCATTTACATCTGCTAAGAGGATTTAGCAACAGGAAATTATTTGTTTATTGTGAATAATTGGAATGCTTTATTCTAGCTTTTGCCCTAGTTGCTCCAAAAAAAACCCAAGTTCCATATTCAGGCCCACTCCGTCTAGCAGACGATGTTAATGTTCTTTGTGAGTAGACAGCATTGTGCATAACCTTGAGAATAGGGTTTGTTCACTGGTTTTGGATTTTTATAATTAGCCAATAAAATGATCATTTTGAACTATAGCACAATGTTAATGCCCATTAATTTTAGCAAATTTATCATTCCTCTTTGTACAGAAATGTGTATAATTCTTGGAATTAAAAAAATTTTTTTTTTGAGGAAGATTGGCCCTGAGCTAACATCTGTTGCCAGTCTTTTTCCTCCTTTTTTCCCTTTTTGCTTCCCAAAGCCCCAGTAGACAGCTGCAAGTCATAGTTGTACATCCTTCTAGTTGCTCTATGTGGACGCTGCCTCAGCATGGCTTGATGAATGGTGCATAGGTCCGTGCCCAGGATCCAAACTGGTGAACCCTAGTCTGCCGAAGCAGAGCGTGCGAACCCAACCGCTACGCCACCGGGCCAGCCCCTATTCTTGGAATGTTTAATTGCTCCTTGACTTAAATACTCTGCAACAACTAATGAAAATGAAATAGCAATTAGTAATCAAAAGCATAAATTCTAAATGTAATACAATTGAAATTGAAATTGTAGGGTGTTTCAATTAGGATACAGATTAAGCTACTTTAACAAAGGGCTTTAAACAATATAGAATTTTACTTCTCATTTAATAGTCTGATTCATTTCTCACATAATATTGATATGTTGGCTCCTTCCATCTTGTAGTTCCACCATTGTCCCTAAAATATTAACCTCATCTGCTTGGTCCTACATGGCTTGTCACCACATCCAAGTTCCAGGCACCAAGATGGGAGAAGAAGGAGTAGAATAAAAAGACACATCTTCCATTTAAGGGGCACAACCTAGAAATTGCATATGACAATTCTGCTCACATTCTATTGGCCAGAACTTTGTTATATGGCTACACTTTACCTGGAAATATGCCCAGCTAAAACTCAAAGTTTTCTTTCTTTCTTTTTTTTTTGCTGGGAAAAATTTGTGCTGAGCTAACATCTGTTGCCAATCTTCCTCTTTTTTTCCCCTCCCCAAAGCCCCACTACATAGTTGTATATTCTAGTTGTAAGTCCCTCTAGTTCTTCTATGTGAGCCACTGCCACAGCATGACTACTGACAGTTGACTGGTGTGGTTCTGCGCCTGGGGAACTGAACCCAGGCTGCCGAAGCGGAGCGCACCAAACTTTAACTGCTAGGCCATCAGGGCTGGCTCAGCGTTTTATTTCTTAAGGGAATATGAGAAGACGGATATGGCATGCCAAAAGTTGTGACTCTTCAGTCTGAAATGAATGCTCATTGGACTAAGCTGGTTGACTGTGGATTCAACTGAAGGGAAAAACAAAAGCAAAATAATGCATCATTAGCAAAAGGTTGAAAATATGTTGTCAAAAATCAAGTCTAAAAGATGAAGTATAATTAACTATTTTATATATCTTATGGGTCTCAGCAATGGAAGCTCTCATTATAACTTGCTAGTCTATTGTTTGACTTTCAAAGATTTGGCCTTTGAATTTATGTAGAGTAACACATTTTGTATGAAAACAATGAACAACCTATCTGTATGGAAATTTCTGGCTTATCCTTTGTTCTGAAAATTATGATAGAATCAGTGTTACTGAGAAAACTAGATGCTTTGAGTGGCCTAATTGTAAGTCCTTCTAGTTGAAGAGCTATACTCTTAGCTTTCAGTTAAGCATATAGTGTGGTGGTTTTCAGTAGATGGAGCTTCTCTGTTGAACCTTAGAAAGTGCGTTGTCTTTGTGTACGGGGAAGACTCTGTTGTCAGGCATCATCAGTTAAGTGCACCTTAACCAGAGCTGCTCTGAAGAAAGCAACGTTCTCCAGTCTCCTGGCCAGTGCTCTGTTGCGGCACTATCAGCCTGCCTGGGAAGGGTAAAAGAATGCAGCTTGAGAGCAAGTGATGTGCCAGGAAGCGTGGAGTGCCACTGCCCCAGCCTGAGTCTAAGTGGACTGGAGAAAAAGATGATCAGAAAGGTCAGGGTTCCCAGCTCAGTAGGGAGAAGAGTCACACGATACTTCTCTGCTCTGGGCCGTGTGAGAGCATTAGAACCTCAATAGGTGGTGAGGGAATGACCAAGGTGGCCATCTCTTTTGACACTAGAGCCCATACGGCTTGAGATGTTTAATACCAGACCAGAACTAAGTAGCCATATGCTTGGGCTTCTTTGAGGAGTCCTCTGAGTCTCACCCAGCCAAATTATATTTCATTTAGTAGTCTACTACAGCCCTTAGGGACCTCTAACAAATATGAGATGCCATAGCTTCCTTCTGGCTCCAGTGGCATGAATTTTCTACCACTGAAAGCATTCCTTTAGGTTAAGCAATAAAGGTGAAGGCATTGTTTCTGAAAGCCACAGTCTCTTACATTTTCTGGCATGGCAAGGGAGTGGGATGTTGTAACTCTAGTCTTCTTTAGCTCATAACCATTTATAACTGACCTGTTTATCTGATTAACTGGTTGCCACATTGAGAGTAAGAGAGGTTTGAATAAGTATGTCAGCGACTATACAGTCTGAATGACCAGGGGCTGTCTTGAGGGTGTTGAGCTAAGGAGGGCAGGTCCTAGGTGTTGTGTTGCATAAAGGCGAGTACCTGGTGACTGTGCACCAGAAAAGTAGGAGTGGCACACAAGTTTCATCCAGTGGAACGTATTCTCCAAGGCTGTTCCTGCTTGGACTTCTCCTAGGCTTAGAATGTCTGGGTTGGAAGCAATGTACGTTGTTATGGTGGTCCAAGTCATTATGGTTTAATATGTTACATTTTCTTTCCTCTAAGGATTTATAATTTTTTTAGCAGTTACACCACTGCATTTTCAATACTATAATCTTTAAATGGATATATTATGATGCATTATGAACTTGGGTTAAAACTTTTATACTATAGTGGGTACAGACAAGAGCAAGCCTTTGATGAATTTATTGTATCTCTATGAGAGATCTATAGCTTATGAATAGTATGCTCTTTAATGATATATCTCTAACCTAAAAAAGTTAAAAAAAAAACCAACTGCATTTTTTTTTTGTGAGGAAGATTGGCCCTGAGCTAACATCTGTTGCCAATCTTCCACTTTTTCTTTCTTTTTTCTCCTCAAAGCCGCAGTACATAGTCGTGTATCATAGTTGTAGAGTTGTAGCTCTTCTATGCGGGATGCCGCCTCAGCATGGCTTGATGAGCGATGAATTGGTCCATGCCCAGGATCCAAACCAGTGGAGCCCGGGCTGCTGAAGCAGAATGTGCGAACTTAACCACTCTGACACCGGGCCGGCCCCTAACTGCATTTCTTTATGTATAAATAAATGGGATTAAGGATGGTTCCTTTAATAATGTAAGAGAAGCTGTCAATCAATGGAAAGTGCATTGGATCTGGATTCAGAGGTCCTAGGGTGTTGTCACAGGTCCCATGATTTTGTTGTGTGTGTGTTTTTTTTTTTTTTTTGTGAGGAAGATCAGCCCTGAGCTAACATCCATGCTAATCCTCCTCTTTTTGCTGAGGAAGACCAGCTCTGAGCTAACATCTATTGCCAATCCTCCTCCTTTTTTTCCCCAAAGCCCCAGTAGATAGTTGTATGTCATATTTGCACATTCTTCTAGTTGCTGCATGTGGGACGTGGCCTCAGCATGGCCAGAGAAGCGGTGCGTCCGTGCGCGCCTGGGATCCAAACCCAGACCACCAGTAGCAGAGTGCACACACTTAACTGCTGAGCCACGGGGCCTGCCCCAATTTTGTTGTGTTTTTAATCAATTGGAAACCTAGTTAATAATTTACCATGAGAAATCCACCTTCCTCATGATCAGAATGTTCATATCTATTAACCAAGGATCTGATCCCAGTATCAGGGTATTTGGGAGTAGGTATAATATTATTTCTGCTGTAACCTCTCATGATCTTTATTCATCTTTTGTAATATTAGAGGTTTGGCTAAGATAACGCTTAAGGTTCCTTTTAATTCTAAAAATTCCTATTGCATGGTCTGCATCACAGAAAGGGGAAGCCACGCATAGAAATTAGAAAGTAATTGGGTTCAGTGCCAGGCACTGTGATAAGCACTTAATGTACATTATTTTATTTAATCCTCACAATTTATGACATAGGTATTATCATCATCCCTTTTTTACAGATGAAGGAACTGAGACCTTCCAGGTGTTAGATCATGTGTTCAGTATCCTACCACTAGTGAGTGGTAGAATCGAGATTTTGAACACAGGTCTGTGGGACTCCAGAGTTTGGGGGCTGAAGTCTATGTCTCTTAACTATCACACAGTAGCAGTTGTGAGTAATGTTTAACTACCCAAGAGCAATAAGCAGTCTGATTAATATATTTTACTTTTTAACAAATTATGTAGCTGCAATATTTCTCTAGATATTTTCTATCTATACATTATTATAAGTTTATAAGATTTGAAAATAGGAAGGGTAAAGAGACCTCTGAATACAAATGAAAAAATAAAGTCAGATTAAATAATCTTCCTCCAAATCTGATGAAATGAACAGAAGTAGTGAAAAAAAAAAAAAGGCAACAACTCATGAACAGCATCCAAATCAAGGGGAACAACTTTACATCATAAACTTCAAAAAGTGACAGAAGTTTTTGTGTAGCTCCTTTCTTCACACCCACTCCACAGGAATAGTATTG
Source organism: Diceros bicornis minor (assembly GCF_020826845.1). Classification (NCBI taxonomy): domain Eukaryota; kingdom Metazoa; phylum Chordata; class Mammalia; order Perissodactyla; family Rhinocerotidae; genus Diceros; species Diceros bicornis. Next base: position 16,604,416 of record NC_080760.1, on the reverse strand, counting down.
AGAACTCTGATAATTTTTATTACTGTCTTGGATAGTTTGGACAGAAGCAGTCTGAGGGAGTGAGTAGGTAGACCTGGGAAAAGTAAAGGAAAATGCCCCAAGTGTAGCCAACCCTACTTACCCCTGTGGGGCCTTGACAGAGGCAGGAAGGGCCTCCGTGGCTTCCCATCTTCCAGGTCCCTGTGGGGAGTAGTTTGAATGAGAGGAAGATACCCACAACTGGGTGGAGTGGGCACTGGGGTGTTTACCTGGGCTTCAAAGGAGAAATCAGAGGCCCTCCTCCCAATCTAGTGTGGCTTTCCCTTCACATCCCTCCCACCATGCCCCCAGGCTAAAGATAAGTGGATTGAAAGCAACTGCAGCACTTTAAATTAGCTCCAAATGGGACAGACAGACTGGTCCTAAATAAAGTGGAAACATTATATCAGACCAAATAGGAAGTCAGGACAAAGCTATCTAACAAAAAATGGAAAGAAATGGCATGACAAGTAAACAAACACATTAGCACAAGAAGAAGAAGGAGAAGGAAAAGAAAGAAAAGAACATGGTATAAAAAGATGTTTTAAAGGAAGAGAATGAGTTTTAAAATTAAAAAAATATCTTCTTCAAACAAGATTCCCTGAGAGTACTTTAAGGTATAGAATAACTTTATGATACCATTATTCTATAAAACTAAGGCCCAAAAATGTGATAATAAAACAACAGAATGAAATGAACAGGGAACTTTCAGAGCTAAGGAAATTAATTAAGACCCCAACAATCACCATTATAGATTTAGTAAGTAATTTAGGAAGAGCAAGGAACAGGATAGACAATGGTTAAAAATAAAATTAGTATACTACTCAGCCATAAAAAACGATGAAATCTGGCCATTTGTTACAACATGGATGAACCTTGAGGGTATTATGCTAAGCGAAATAAGTCAGAGGGAGAAAGTCAAATACCATATGATCTCACTCATACATAGATGATAAAAACAACAACAAACAATCACATAGAGACAGAAATTGGATTGATGGTTACCAGAGGGGAAGGGGGGAGTGAAGAGGGTGAAAGGGGTGATTAGGCACATGTATATGGTGATGGATTATAATTAGTCTTTGGGTGGTAAACATGTAATCTACACGGAAATTGAAATATAATGATGTACACCTGAAATTTATATAATGTTGTAAACCAGTGTTACCACAATTAAAAAAAAAAATGCTGTGTGGAAATCTAGAGACCTAAGGGGTTTTTTAGAGATAGGGTAGTGAGTTTGAAGAACAAATTAAAAGAAGATTAACAATATGTAAATTAGTAAGTAAAAAGTTAAAGAAGATCTAAAACATTTAAATTAGTAAGTAACAAATGAAAATATGTAAATTACTAAGAAAAATACATAAGAAGTCAAAATTTGTAAATAAAAATTTCAAGGAGAAAAAAAATTAGTGATGTGGAGGAATTGCTTGCAATAATCAGTGAATCCAGAGAAAAGGGACAAAGGGATTAAAATATGTAGAAGGCAATCATTATGGAAGACAGAGACCATCCAACATAGACAAGAAATGGAATAGGAAAAGCAGTTAGAGAAAAGAAACTTTCCCTGAAATTAACAAACTGAATCCTTTGCTATAAGGGCACACTGTATGTTAGAAAAAATTGATACAGCACACAAGCATTGAGACATACTTTGGGAAAGTTATTGGCTTTCAAGGATAAGAAAAGAAATCTTTAGCTGTTCAGGAAGAAAAAGTAAGTTGTCTATAAGGAGGAAAACTAGGCTTGCCTTAGACTTCTCAGCAATATTCAAAACCAGAATGCAATGGAGCGATATTTACAAACTTCTGAGAACAAGAAATTGTGACCCAGCCAAATAATTGTTTGATTATAAAGTCAGCAAGCAGCCTTTCTCAAACATTAAAAACACAGGGAAGTAATATTTAGAATCTAGTGTCTAAGAGATATAAAACCTGCAAGCCCTTCTTGAAAAAAAAAACAACCATTTGATGTTGAAATCCAGCCAAAGAAATGAGTGAAGGTAAGAATTTAGGAGTGGTAAAAGAACTGGAAATGAGCACTGGATCCACTTTAAAAAAGAACAAAGACTAAATAACAAGAAGTATCACAATTACAGAAGACAATGTGATGGTTTATAACCTGGCAAAGTAAATGTAACATAAGCACTGAAAAATGGAACGGGGAAATGTGTAGGTAGGAGAAAGAACAAGAGTGTATCACCTCATCTTTCATAGCAGTCACTTCATGCTATCTAAAATTAAACCACATAGTTAAAAAAAAAAGGTGAGGAGGAAGTCAAGATGGCGGTGTAAGCAGACTCTGAACTCACCTCCTCCCGCGGACACAGCCAATTTACAACTACTCATGGAAAATTACCCCTGAGACAGAACTGAAAACTGGATAAGAGGAAATCCTGCAACGAAGGACAATCCTAATTGAGGTAGAAGAGGCAGAAACTCCCTTCTGGAGAGAAAAAAATGCCGCCTTCGTAAGACGCCAGCTTCACAGCTGCCCAGGAGCAGCCCACAGGTCCGCAGCCCTCCTTGGAGGCGCCGGGCCCTGAGCCGGGGAGCGCCCCTGCTGTGGGCATTTTGTGGACCCAGCACAATCGAGACGAGTGGCATAACATCTGACTTTGCCTGCTACTAAAACACTGGGGAGTACCCCCAGAAAAGCTGGTTGACAAAGAAACTAAAACCGGCTCTTAAAGGGCCCACGCACAAACTCACCCGTTTCAGAAAGCAACCTAAAATCACCAGAAAGAAAGGTGCACAGTGCTTTGGTGAAAAGAGACTCACCTTATAGGCCCTGAGTGCATCTTGGTGAGAGATGAGACCTCTTCAGGGACTGGGACATTGGCAGTGGCCATTGTTGTGGCCTGGTGTGGGCGTGCTGACACAGACGCCATTGGAGTTCTCCCTGAGGCCTGCTAGCCCAGGGTCTGCCCCACCCAGTAGAGCGCTGATTTAATCCAGCTCAGCCAGGGCAGGCAGCCCACCCTAGAGACTGGCCCCACCCAACAACAAGCCCTCAGGCAACTTGTGGGCCTGCATAGATTGGTGACTGGATTCTCTGCAGCCTGGCAACTGAGCCCACTTCAGAGGGGCAGGGCAGGCACAAGGAGCGGGTGGAGAGTGTGGGGCAGTGGTGGAGTGTGTGGGGCTCCCGCCGTGGAGAAACTGGGTCCACTTCAGGAGGTTGGGGCATGCACACGGGGCAGGACTGTGTTGACTGTGTGGGTGTGGACCTGTGGGTGGCAGGGCTTGTCAGCTGCAGAAGACTTGTGCTTCTCAAAGACCCACATGGGGGTTTGCTCCACCTTCCAAAGCCTGAAACAATTGGGTGCTCCCATGCCTGAGGCCAGCCCCACCCAGCTGCAATCCTCAGAGAACTGACAAGAGACCTAAAGCCTGGGGGCTTATAGCAATTGCAAGCCCCTGAGCCTAACAACCTGCCACGCTGGGGGCCTACTCACTTAAAAGAAATACTGCAACACAAATGTGGTATTAGAACTTGCAGCCAACTGTGTTCCGGCTCGCAACACCTGATAAAGAGACTGAAGAGCCCACAACAACTACAAGCAGCTGAGCATTACAACAGCTGGCCAGGAGCATAACTCAGCCTCCCTGGGTGCCGCCAGGGAGAGCAAACACGCCACAACAGAAGGACACATGTAGCACACATAGGGGTCACCCCTGGAACATTGAGAACTGAGGGAAGCACACTGGAAGCCTCCTAAGGCATCACTTATATAAGGTCACCTATCCAAGAGCAGGAGACGTAGCTGACCTACCTAATACATAGACATAAGCACAGAGAAAGAGGCAAAATGAGGAGGCAAAGGAATACATTCCAAGTAAGGGAACAGGACAAAACCCCAGAAAAGGAACTAAGTGAAACAGAAATGAGCAACCTACCTGACAGAGAGTTCAAACAAAGAGTGTTAAGGATGCTCACTGATCTAGGGAGAAGAATAGATGAACTCAGTGAGAATGTCAACAAAGAAATGGAAGATATAAAAAAGAACCAATCAGAAATAAAGAATACAATACTGGAAATGAAAAATTCACTAGAGGGACTCAAAAGCAGAGTAAAGGATACAGAAGAACAGATCTGTGAGCTAGATGAAAGACTAGAAGAAATTACCCAAGCGGAACAGGTAAAAGAGAAAAGAATTAAAAAGAGTGAGGACAGTCTAAGGGACCTCTGGGACAACATCAAGTGCACTAACATCCGTGTTATAGGTGTCCCAGAAGGAGAAGAGTGAGACAAAGGGGCAGAGAAACTATTTCAAGAAATAATAGATGAAAACTTCCCTAACCTAAGAAAGGAAACAGACATCCAGGTACAGGAAGCACAGAGAGCCCCAAACAAGATAAACCCAAAGAGGCCCACATCTAGACACATCATAATCAAAATGTCCAGAATTAAAGATAAAGAGAGAATCCTAAAAGCCACAAGAGAAAGACAAGTTCCATACAAAGGAAACCCCATAAGGCTATCAGCTCACTTCTCAGCAGAAACCTTACAGGCTAGAAGAGAGTGGCACGATATATTTAAAGTGCGAAAAGGAAAAAACTTACAGCCAAGAATATTCTACCCAGCAAGGTTATCATTCAAAATGGAAGGAGAGATCAAAAATTTCCCAGACAAGCAAAAATTAAAGGAGTTTGTCACCAAGAAACTAGTCCTACAAGAAATGTTAAAGGGACTGATTTAAGGGGAAAAGAGAAGACCATAAATAGGAAAAATTATCTATTTCCATGATAAGAGGGTAATGGATACAAATACACAAAAAAGAGGTTAGATATGATATCAAAAACATAAAATGAGGAAGGAGGGGAGTTAAAGAGTAGAGCTTTCAGAAAGAGGTCAAACTAAAGAGACCATCAATTCTGTATAGAAGGAGAAAGGAACAGAGAAGGACTACTAAAACACTGAGAAAAACAAAAGTTAAAAAATGGCAGTAAGTACATACTTATCAATAGCTACTTTAAACGTCAATGGACTAAATGCTCCAATTAAAAGGCATAGGGTGGCTGATTGGATAAAACAACAAGACCCATATATATGCTGCATACAAAAGACACACTTCATACCTAAAGACACTCTCAAACTGAAAGTGAAGGGATGGAAAAAGATACTCCACGCAAATGGCAATGAAAAGAAAGCTGGGGTAGCAGTACTCATATCAGACAAAATAGACTTTAAAACAAAAACTGTAAAAAGAGACAAAGAAGGGCATTACATAATGATCAAGGGAACACTCCAACAAGAGGATATAACACTTGTAAATATCTATGCACCTAATGTAGGTGCACCTAAATATATAAACCAATTATTAATAGACATAAAAATAGAAATAGACAGTAACACAATAATAGTAGGGGACTTTAACACTCCACTTACACCAACGGATAGATCATCCAAACAGAAGATCAATAAGGAAACATTGGCCTTAAATGACACACTAGAACAGATGGACCTAGTAGATATATACAGAGCATTCCATCCAAAAACTGAAGAATACACGTTCTTTTCAAACGCACATGGAACATTCTCCAGGATTGATCACATATTAGGCCACAAAACAAGTCTCCATGAATTTAAGAAGACTGAAATAATACCAAGCATCTTTTCTGACCACAACGGTATGAAACTAGAAATCAACTACAGGAAGAAAATCAGAAAAGCCGTGAATACGTGGAGATTAAACAAAATGCTACTGAACAATGACTGGGTCAACGAAGAAATCAAAGAAGAAATCAAAAAATACCTGGAGATAAATGAAAATAAAAATACGGCATGCCAGAATTTATGGGATACAGCAAAAGCGGTTCTAAGAGGGAAGTTTATAGCAATACAGGCCTATCTCAACAAACAAGAAAAGTCTCAAATAAACAATCTAACAATGCACCTAAAGGAACTGGAAAAAGAAGAACAAACAAAGCCCAAAATCAGTAGAAGAAGGGAAATAATAAAAATTAGAGCAGAAATAAATGAAATAGAGACTAAAAAAACAATAGAAAAAATTAATAAAACCAAGAGCTGGTTCTTTGAAAAGATAAACAAAATTGACAAACCTTTAGCTAGACTCACCAAGAAAAAAAGAGAGAAGGCAAAAATAAGTAAAATCAGAAATGAAAGAGGAGAAATTACAACGGACCTCAGAAATACAAAAGATTATAAGAGAATACTATGAAAAGCCATATGCCAACCAATTTGACAATCCGGAAGAAATGGATAAATTCTTAGAATCATACAACCTTCCAAAACTGGATCAAGAAGAAGGAGAGAATTTGAATAGACTAATCACCAGTAAGGAGATCGAAACAGTAATCAAAAACCTCCCCAAAAATAAAAGTCCAGGACCAGACGCCTTCCCTGGTGAATTCTACCAAACATTCAAAGAAGACTTAATACCTATCCTTCTCAAACTCTTCCAAAAAATTGAGGAGCAGGGGAAGCTCCCTAACTCATTCTATGAAGCTGACATTACCCTGATACCAAAACCAGACAAGGACAACACAAAAAAAGAAAATTACAGGCCAATATCACTGATGAACATCGATTCAAAAATCCTCAACAAAATACTAGCAAATCGCATACAACAATACATTAAAAAGATTATACACCATGATCAAGTGGGATTTATTCCAGGTATGGAGGGATGGTTCAGGATTCGCAAATCAATCAACGTAATATACCACATTAATAAAATGAAGAAAAAAAATCATATGATCATGTCAATAGATGCAGAGAAAGCATTTGACAAGATACAGCATCCATTTATGATAAAAATTCTGAATCAAACAGGTATAGAAGGAAAGTACCTCAACATAATAAAGGCCATATATGACAAACCCACAGCTAATATCATCCTCAGTGGTGAAAAACTGAAAGCTATCCCTCTAAGAACAGGAACCAGACATGGATGCCCACTGTCACCAATCCTATTTAACATAGTACTGGAAGTCCTAGCCAGAGCAATCAGGCAAGAAAAAGAAATAAAAGGGATCCAAATTGGAAAGGAAGAAGTGAAACTGTCACTATTTGCAGATGACATGATTTTATATATAGAAAACTCTAAAGAATCCACCAGAAAACTTTTAGAAGTAATAAATGAATATGGTAAAGTTGCAGGATACAAAATCAACATACAAAAATCAGTTGCATTTCTATACACTAACAACGAAGTAGCAGAAAGAGAAATTAAGAATACAGTCCCATTTACAATTGCAACAAAAAGAATTAAATACCTAGGAATAAACCTACCCAAAGAGGTGAAAGATCTGTACACTGAAAACTATAAAACATTGCTGAAAGAAATTGAAGACAGAAAGAAATGGAAAGATATTCCATGCTCTTGGATTGGAAGAATTAACATAGTTAAGATGTCCATACTTCCTAAAGCAATCTATAGATTCAAGGCAATCCCTATCAAAGTTCCAACAACATTTTTCACAGAAATAGAACAAAGAATCCTATAATTTATATGGAACAACAAAAGACCCCGAATAGGTAAAGGAATCCTGAGAAAAAAGAACAAAGCTGGAGGTATCACACTCCCTGATTTCAAAATATACTACAAAGCTATAGTAACCAAAACAGCATGGTACTGGCACAAAAACAGACACACAGATCAATGGAATAGAATCGAAGGCCCAGAAGTAAACCCACACATCTATGGATAGCTAATCTTTGCCAAAGGAGTCAAGAACATACAATGGAGAAAAGAAAGTCTCTTCAACACATGGTGTTGGGAAAACTGGATAGCCACATGCAAAAAAATGAAAGTAGACCCTTACCTTACACCATACACAAAAATTAACTCCAAATGGATTAAAGACTTGAATGTAAGACCTGAAACTATGAAACTTCTAGAAGAAAACATAGGCAGTACGCTCTTCGACATTGGTTTTAGCAACATATTTTCAAGCACCATGTCTGACCAGGCAAGAGAAACAATAGAAAAAAATAAACAAATGGGACTACATTAAACTAAAAAGCTTCTGCACAGCAAAGGAAACCATCAACGAAACAAAAAGACAACCTAACAATTGGGAGAAGATATTTGCAAACCATACATCTGATAAGGGCTTAATCTCCAAAATATATAAAGAACTCATGCATCTCAACAACAAAAAAACTAACAAGCCAATTAAAAAATGGGCAAAAGACCTGAACAGACATTTCTCCAAAGAAGATATACAGATGGCCAACAGGCACATGAAAAGATGTTCAAAATCATTAACTGTCAGGGAAATGCAAATCAAAACTACAATGAGATATCACCTCACACCCGTCAGAATGGCTATAACTAACAAGACAGGAAACAACATGTGTTGGAGAGGATGTGGAGAGAAGGGAACTCTCATACACTGCTGCTGGGAGTGCAAACTGGTGCAGCCACTATGGAAAACAGTATGGAGATTCCTTAAAAAATCAAGGCTAGAACTACCATATGATCCAGCTATTCCACTGCTGGGTATTTATCCAAAGAACTTGAAAACACCAATGCGTAAAGATACATGCACCCCTGTGTTCATTGCAGCGTTATTCACCATAGCCAAGACTTGGAAGCAACCTAAGTGCCCATCAAAGGACGAATGGATAAAGAAGCTGTGGTATATATACACAATGGAAGACTACTCAGCCATAAGGAACGATGAAATCCAGCCATTTGCGACAACATGGATGGACACTGAGGGTATTATGCAAAGTGAAATAAGTCAGAGGGAGAAGGTCAAATACCGTATGATGTCCTTCATTAAGTAGTGGATAATAACAACAATAAACAAACACTTAGAGACAGAGATTGGATGGGGGGTTACCAGAGGGGAAGGGGGGAGGGAGGAGAGCCAAAGGGATAATTCAGCACATGTGTGTGGTGATGGGTTGTAATTAGTATTTGGGTGGTGAACATGATGTAATCTGTGCAGAAATAGAAGTATGATGATGCACACCTGACGTTTATACAACGTTATAAACCAATGTTACTGCAAGAAACAAACAAACAAACACACAAAAAAAGGTGAAGAAGCAGCGTTTCCAAGTCTTTGATGATTTTTAGAATCTCTTTGCTTAACCTGAGATCCAGTAAGGCAATCCAACATATGTGTGCCAGATTCCCCTGCAGCTGTGTTTTGGTTTTGTAAGACCAGTTCAATGTTTTTAAATATTTTTAAATCTCAATGTCTTTAATGGGGGTGAACTTGCCAGTTAACCCCTATTTTCTACCTTCTTATTTCACACATTTAGGGGCCTGACTGCCCCTGCCTTTGTATGACTCTTTAGGAACTAAAGTCTCCTGTGGTGAAGAGTCATTTATCTGAGGTTCAAGAATCCCTAGAATAGGACGAAATAATAATTGATCAATAGATACATTCCTCTCATTTGTTTTGTAAGACATATTTTTCTCTGGCAAAACAAATGGTATTTTCCTGTACATTATAATGACAGAAATCTGTCTCCTGACAAATGTAGGCACTGCTGCCCCACCTGTTTCTTAACTTGACTGCGACCAGGCCTTTGATTCCAGGGCAACCATGAGTGATACCATGAGTACACAGAGAGTGACTTTCATGAAATATCCCTTTCTTTTCTTTTCTTTTCTTTTTTTATTTGTTTTCCCTCCAAGCCCCAGTAGATAGTTGTACGTCATAGATGCACATCCTTCTAGTTGCTGTATGTGGGACGCAGCCTCAGCATGGCCGGAGAAGCGGTGTGTTGGTACGCGCCCGGGATCCAAACCCGGGCCGCCAGCAGTGGAGCGCGAGCACTTAACCACTAAGCCATGGGGCTGGCCTGAAAGATCCCTTTCACTGAGTAGGAACACTCAGGAAAGCTTCTCTTTATGCGGTGTCTTTACTCTATTTAAAGCCTTGAGGGCTTAGCTGCTGTCACCTCCTAGCTATTTGTTTGGCTCAGCTTTAACTTTCAGTCCTTTACATGGAGTACAGATTGGGACTGAACCAGAGCCAGAAGAAACAGCTGATTGGCTGTGAAGGCTCCCTTGGGAGGTTCTGACCCTGGCTTTAGAGGCTGAGCTGGTCATTTCAAGAAAAACTGTGAGGGCAGCCCCAGGGTCTACTCTGATGACTTTAGGAGGGACACCTGATGGACACTGGAGGAAGTGGTGCTCCAGCAGGAGACCAGAGATTAGGCACCAAAAAAGAACTGCAGAATTCTTAAGTTAATATTTCCACATACAGGTACTGTATTAGTTCTTCGGCAATCTGCTGAAGACAAAAGACATTACCTTAGAGGAGCAAAACCAGCCTTTTATTTAAATTAAATCCTGCAGTAATCAAGAGAGAGATGCCTCTCACACTTAGGTTTGAACTGCTAAATATTTCCATATTTCAAAGGCATTTCATGGGAAAGAATAAAGAATGGGCTGTATGATGGTGGCAGTGAGAATGGGGGAGTAAGTATGATCCCCCATTCTCACTGCCACCATCATACAGTCACTCCACATCAAAGGAAGAACCAAAGTCTGGTTCCAGACTGGATATGGAACAGAGAAGGAATCAAGCTTGATCACTTGAATGGCAAGTAATATCATTAACCATGGGCTAGTTTTGGGGTTTACACACAAGGTGTTCTCTCTTGCACACTTTTTGCTTTTGTCAGTAATACCTAATTACAGTAGAAGCATTTCCTTTAATGAGATGGATTTCCTCTGTGTTAGCAGTGCTCACAATGACAATTCTCTTAGGATAATCTCTCTGAAATCACTTCGACTTATTATCCAGTGCAGATGGGCTTCTTGTACATAACATTTTTATTATGGAAAAAAAGGTCATGAATTTGTGTAAAGCTGATCACAATTAACCTTTGATTAACTTCAAAATTCAGCACTGGGAAAAGTAAATTGCTTACTATTAAAATACTTCAGGCATATTTAGGCAATGATATATTTTTTTAACCCATTGAATACTGAGAACTCTTGCTGGAGATAGTTTCCCCCATTCTGCATGCCATTCTATGATGTCCTTTCAGTTTATATCTGAGGGTGGTGTCATGCGTGAAAGGACTGCCCACATTTGCTTGTATTTAATGTCCAGTCTATAGTAATTATAAATTGGAATATTTTGTTTTTCTTAAGCCTCTAAGCCAACTCGTTATTTTATTAATAAATCTTGTGAATTTTTATAAAAATTAAGAAAAATTGCTTTCACTTTCTTTTTAAATCAAAATTCTATTAATTTATAAATTCAACAGATTAAATTCTCCTAAATAAAACTAGTTTATTGAGTTTTCTTAAACATTTTAAACTACTATTACAAGTTTGATATCATAGCATCAAATCTAAGATGCCATCAATTGTTAAGATGCACCATTATTTTATGTAGTACCAAGAAAGGAAAAACACTGACAATGCTATCTTATCACATTGATTGTAAGATACACTCAGGTTGCAGATTTGTTAAAATAAGAAAATGCGCATCTTGGAATTGATAAACTACTATATATCTGAATATCTCAAATAATAAAATGCAAGGCATTTTGCTAGTTAGGTTTGAAACAAGCAAAATCTAAGTGTTTAAGCAACTCTTGTAAATCTAAATACGTTTGCATTATATACATGCTATGGACTGAATATTTGTATCCCCCCATAATTCATACACTGAAATCCTAACCCCCAAGGTGATGGTATTACGAGGTGTGGCTTTTCAGAGGTGATTAGGTCATGAGGGTGAAGCCCTCATGAATGGGATTAGTGCCCTCATAAAAGAGGCCCCAGAGTCCCCTTGCCCCTTCTACCATGTGAGGACACAGCAAAAAGGTGGCCATCTGTGAACCAGAAAGTAGACTCTCACTAGACGTCAAATCTGCTGGTGCCTTGATCTTGGACTTCCCAGCCTCCAGAACTATGAGAAATAAATTTCTGTAGTTTATAAGCTACCCAGTCTATGCTATTTTTGTTATAGCAACCTGAACAGACTAAGACAATACAGATTTCTAAATGTAGTATATCTTAAGTGTTTAAATACTGTTTATAAATGTAATCAAATTCTGTTATGCATTCTAAAATGAGCAGAAAAAGACAAATTAAAAATTTCAATAAATCATAGGGCTAATACATCAGTTTCTGTAATGTGGCAGATTCTCTTACACATTTCAAACACTTTAACTTACAAACATACTAAGACTTTCTTGATGTTTATGAAACTTATTCCTAAACTTAACACAAAAGAAGTAATGAGTTTGATTATTTCATGATCCTCATTCTTATTTTAATGCCTTCTTAGTATTATAGAGTCACTTATCCAATGGATAGATTTACCATCTCAGTTGAGCTGGGATTACTGGTTCTCACAACACTCCCATTGGATCATAAATTAGATCAGTGTTTCTCAAACTTTTTGGTGTCAGAACACTTTTATACCCTTAAAAACTACTGAGAACCCCAAAGGGCTTTTGTTTATGCAGTTATAACTATTGATATTCACCATAATAGAAATTAAATCCGAGAAATTAAATTTTTTTTGGATTCATTTAAAAATAACAATAACAAACCCATTACATGTTAATATAAATGATACATTTTTATGGGAAAAAACCCTAAAGCATAAAAAATTCTTTAAAAATTAGTGATAAAAGTGGCATTGTTTTACACTTTTGTAAATCTTTTTAATGTCTGCCTTAATTAAAGAGAGTTGGATTCTCATATCTGCTTCTGCACTCACTCTGTGGTGATATCATAGGTCGTGTAGCCTCTGTAAAACTCCACTGTATCCTAGTGAGAGAATGAGAGAGAAAAAGGCCAAGAATTTAATACTATTATTATAAAAATAGCTTTGACCTCATAAATCCCTCTGAAAGGCTCTCTGGCACCCTTGGACCACACTTTGAGAACCACTGAGTTAGATAATAATGAGTTAATTAATCAGGCCGGGACCTGGGTGCTACTTACCGGGGTAATTCTACCCAAGCTACAAGTGAACATGCTGAGCCTCCTCTGATGGTTGACTTGTCTGCTGTGTCAGTGTGGGCAAGTCGACACCTTTCATAATGTGTCCCCTGATATCTTTTGGATTTCATCCTTAATTTTTTTCTTCTTTTTGTCTTCTGATATTTAGGAAGATAGAAATCTTTTTACTGCATGATTAGAACTCACTGAACTCTGCACTCCCTCATCTAGATTGGAATATTACCCGTTGCTTCTAGTTGGACTGTACATTGTTTTTATATTTTTCTTTTCTAGCTCTTGACCATGATTCTGCAGTCAATTTATTTCTAGGGCCTTAAGTCTTGTTCTCCTGCATGTAATAGTCAAGTGTCCAGACACTGCTACGTTGTCTGTATTCAGCGGAAGCTGGATGACCACTTGTTAGAGAAGTTGTAGAAGTTAACTCCTTCATTAGGCAGGAAATTGGACTAGACCAGTGATCCCAAAGTTCTCTTTTCATTCGAAGATACTGTGCTGCTCCTGCTTTCTCCTTTCAACCTTGAAAAACTGACGGCTGCTCTGGGGACCAGTGGAGATCAGGCTCTCTGGTTGCATTCCCAATATTCAGTCAGGATTGTTAGAAAGTTAGAGAATTACTGTGTTCAGTTAAAAAGACATAATTCCCTGGATCCTTTGCAACTAGCGGTGGCCTTGTGAGCTAGGTCTGGCCAATGAGATGTAAGCAAAAGTCCACAGGATGGGGGTTCTGGGAAAGTGATTATTTCCCTTATAAAAAAGGAACACGCTTAGAAGATAGGTGTCTTTTTACTTCTTCCTGTCTGGAATGTAGATATAATACCTAGAGATGGGTAGCCCTCTTATGACCATGAAGAAGAAAGCCACATGCTAAAGACTGATGAGCAGGAAGCTAAAGGAAGCTGAGGCCTTGATGATTTTGAGTAAATGCATGAAGCTTGGTCTACCTCCTTTTGGACTTCTTGTTACATGAGAAAAAGATTCCTTCTTTAAGACACTGTGATTGAGTTTCTGTTACATGCAGGTTAAATTTATTCTTAATTGTCTAATACATTTGCTACTAGCTAATTGTGCAGCTAGTGCATTCTCGTAGTGCTTTAGCCTGTCATCTCACCACTTGAGTATTCTCGAAGAGGTTAATACCATGGTACAGCGCAAAGAATGGCTTCAGAATCAGCCCAAAGTATCCTGGCTCTGTATCACTAGCTGTGTGGGCAAGTTAGTTAATCCCTTTGAGCCTAAGTCTTCTCATCCATTGACATGAGACTAAGATTTAATATCTCCTGGTTGTTGTGAGGATTAAATGAGGTAACAAACAAAATCCCTAGCACAGTGCCTTATGGTCAAAGTACGTACTCAACAAATGCAGGCTCCATTTCTCTCTTCTTGTTACAGAAGTCAATCAGTTCCATCCATAATATTCCAGACCTATCTTCTACTAGTTTGAAGTTGAATAACAAAAATACAGCAGGATTTTGGTATGCTAATGCTTAGGCAAATATTTGTATAATAAGCCAGATAAGGTAGGTTGCCTGTGACAAGTGGAGGGTTTGTGCAGATGGGAAAGATAGTGTCCTCATGATCTATGGAAGCACTGAATGGTGACCCTTGAAGGGTAGGAGATTAATAAAGATGATGATGATGATAGTAGCTAATATTTCATAAGCATCTGCTATGTTTTCATCACTGTGGTAAGCACTTTATATGCATTATCTCATTTTTAACACTCAAGAATTATAAAGTAGCTACTATTATTATCTCCAGTTTACAGATAGAGAAATGGAAGCTCAGGTTAAATAAGTTGTCCAAAGTCACCCAGTGGTAGAGTTGGGACTGGACTCCAGCTCTGTCCAACTCCAAGGTCATACTGGTGACCATGGCCTATTGATGAGATGTAAATCAGTGGTGAGCTGAAGTCGGTTGTGAGAGCCTCTTATGTATATCTCTTCTCAAATCTGTGTTCAGTGAAGTCACATTGGTAGCTTAGAATCAGCCACATTGAGAGAATTTACACCATAGAAATTGGTAAATGCTACAAATCAGGTCTCTCCCCCACTCCCCCTGATCTAAGAGCTGGTTGTTAAACATTTACCAGCACATGACTGGATGGAATATAGCTGTTTTAAAAAAGCTATGGATCAGGAAACAGTGAATCTGGTGGAGAGCAGATATTAAAGTATTGAGTAAGTGAGGGCAGGCAAGCCTCTTGAACATTTGTCCTGAGTTGTTAGCCAGCCAAGATAGATTGCTATGAACAGAGGGGTAGGAGAATGATCCTTGGGGCTATAGAGAGAAGGGAGTGAAGCTGGAGTGAGGGTCTGAGGATCTCAAACAAAAAAGATATAATGCATATTTCCCCACTTATTCCAAAATCCTCTTTTTGAGTCCCTTCTCTATGCCAGTACTTGTATGTGTCATATACAGAAACATAAATAGAATCTCTTCTCTTGGTAAAGCAAACATATACACAAATAATTACAATCTAATGTGAGAAAAGGTAATAAAAAGCTTTGCACATAAATTTTTAGTGAGGTGAGAATTTATTTGTCGTAACTACTGTGAGTAACCATTTTAGTGCTTCATGGATCTTATGAGGAGGAGACTCCTTTATTATGATGGATTATGTTAAAAAATAAAGGCTCAGGTTACGGAGACATTGTTCTTGTGTTGTCTCAAGCCATGACGTAAATGTGCACAGCTAGAGAGACCAATAGTACCCCCATTAACATCTACTTGTCCAGTAAGTTGGTAAAGAGGGCCAACTTGAGCTCTTTGATGTTGACTTTCTTCCCCTTTGCAGTAGCCTTCACATCTCCTCAGGCTGTCAACTAGAAAAAGATGTTACGTCACTTAACGTTTATTGACTGACTGTGTGCCTGTCCCTACTGTATACTGTTTCCATCACTGTGTTACTTAAGCACATTTTTAGTCTTTTAACTTCAACTTTAGAATAAAAAGATTTTTCCGCTGCTGAAGGAATTTCAACAAACTAATACAGAGATGTTGAAGGTAAGAGAAGGGTAGTCTTTGAAATCTACGCCACATTAAAAAACCAATTTAAGCATTTTAGAGGGAATAAAAAGGTGATGAGAAGAGGCTGAGAGGGAATGATTTCGGAAATATTTTGCGGTGCATCTACACATACATCCTTTCCCAGTAGCCTTCAGGTAGGTTGGCAGTAAGACAACTTTTTTTTTTTTTTGGCAACGGTACCTGTATTGTGGTTCCAAAGTAGACAATGCATCCACTTCATTAATACTCTTGTATTCTTATTTCTAGACTCTAGAGGAGAAGCCAGGGAGAGGGTCATCCAGTTATTGGTACTGATGGAGAATAATTCCTGTGAGCTACACTTGGTGTCATTGGGCTTGTACCCTACTGTCACCAAGTTCTTCCATGATACCAAGCCCTTCTTTTCCAAGGACAGATGAGAACAGGACTTCTCCCTCGAGAGCCTCCTCCGTCTTCAGTTTGCCCTTTCTTTAGTCCTTGCTGGGTTCAGGCAGTAGTGTGTTCACAAGAGCTACCTGTTAAAATTCCAAGAATTTTATGAGATGGTTGTTAAATACAGCCATTATTAAAAGCTAAATTATATTCACTTAAAATTAAGTAAATTATATTAAAACAAAGATAATAAATATTCAAAGCTCCTCACTCAATTATTTTATTACATTATACTATTATTTATGCTTTTGAGGTTATTTATGTCTATTATGTCTGTATGGTGGAAAATTATAGTATAATGGTGGGCTACCACTGCACCTCTCTTTCCACCTTGGTGTTCTCCATGTCCTGTAATGTCACATTGGTAGCATGAAATTGGCTACCGTGCTCCCATGGAAATTTACACCACGAAATCTGCAAATGCTACAAATCAGGGCCTGATTTATTGTTTTGTTGATTGTTTAGACTTAAGAAAGTGATGGAGAAAATATTAATACTGTAGATTAAACTTAAAAATGTGTCATGTCTGTAACGGTTACGTTGTGAATAGTACAAAAACTTGAGAAAATATTTTCCTAGTATTTGAAAACTATCTTATTCCGCAAAGAACACATTCATGTCATTGATAAGTGAGTCAAATTCTGACATATGTCTTTGTTGTTTCATTTTCATCTCTCATAAATGAAAACATCCGCCAACACTCATATCAGAACTTTCCAACAGAGTCTTTCCTCTGTTGCAACCATACCTCGGCTACAGATACAAGAGTTCACCAAAATAGCAACAAAAGCATTCTGCGGCAATCAATTGCCTACATGGAATTTACATTGAAGAGTATTGTATATTTTATTATTACTTGTAAAGTGTGTGATACACACCCTTTATGTCGCTAAAATTTATAACAAACGTATGCACCTATATATACACAAAAAGTTTTGTCTCTGAGTATGGGTTGTTAAGCATTTACCAGCACATTGCTGCATTCAGGGCCTTGCCTTCCTTAGCACTCCCTGCAATCATGGCTCAAGACCAAAATGTGTATTTTTAAAATCTAATGTCTGTCTTCTCTGCTTAGACTATAAATTCCATGAAGGCAGAGAACATTTCTAGCTTATCCATATCTAGCTTATCTCTGTTTTCTCAGGGTCTAGCCCAGTGTCTGGCCCATGGTGGGTGCTCAATAAATATTTTCTGAATGAATGGATAGATGCATGAGTGAATCCAAATCCTAACCTTCATCTTCCTACTGCCCAGGATTCCCTTACATTTTCTCTTACATTTAATATTATTTTAATTAACAGTGAATGGCAATTTTTGCAATTTCTTTTTTTGGCATCTTAGAATGAATCCATAATGCTTCTTTTTTTTTCTCTGATAAAAAGCTCCTGATTAAATGGTATCAAAACAATGCATCCACTTCATTAATACTCTTATATTGCTTTATCTAAATGACTCATTAAACAACTCATTGTACAGTATAATGCAGCATTTTTCAAACTTTTTGTCTATAACACAGTAAGAAATGCATTTACATGGCAACTCTCTAATGCATATGTACACATGTGTATATATGCATAATGCAATATATATGTGTGTATGTGTATTTTAAAGAAAACTTTCCTAAAACAATACCTAATAACAGAATGCACTCTGATATTTTCTACCTGGGGCTAGTCTGTTCTATTTTATTTTTTAAAAAATCCTGGTTGTGCCCCAATCGATTGATTTTGGAATTACTGGGTCTCAACCTGTTTTTGAAAAATACTTTTCTTTTGAATATAGCTCTCACCCAGAAGGCAGGGTATCCTATTTCATTATTGACTAATTTTAGGTACCTCGCTAACTGTTCCAAATCTTCTTTTCTCCATTGGTTAAATGGAGAGATGTCATGAAAATGAGCATGATTTCTGTGAGAAGAATAGGCCATGTTGTGGTAACAAATGAAGCTCTAAATCTCAGTGGCTTAGTGCAACAAAGTTAATCTCTAGCTCACAGGAAGTTTGATGAAAGTTGGTGACTTTTCAGGGTACCTGTCCTCCTTGTTGTGACCTACTAATCTAGGCTGCTCCCATCTTGTGAAGCTTCATCCCCACACGTGGCCTCCACGACCTTCGTGTCAGGGGACGAAAGACCTGCAGGGTAGCACCATCTCTTAAATGCTTCGTCTTACGAGTGACACATTTCTCCTCCCAGTCCGTTGGGCAGAACCAATGACATGACCCTGCCTAATTACAAGGTAGGTTGGAAAATTTGGGAGACAACATGGATATTCTATCAACACTAAATATCTCAGTGAGTTTTCTGGTAAAATAAATATTCAAATTTAGGTTCCACTTTTATATTCTTTCATAGCACCCTATACTTTCCTTTCTAGGAATTACCATAATTAGAATTACATTAGTTCCTGATATCTTATTACACTCCAATTGCCTTTTGTCTTTCCCAAACTTCATGTAGGCGGGGACCATCTGTCTATTCATAGTTTTCTTCCTAGTGCCTAGCACAGTGCCTGGCATATAATATAGTAGTTTGTCAAGTTTACTGTTATGTTTGTTAAATGAATGAATAAATGTATAATCTACATTGCTTTGACCTACAGTAGGGAAGAGACTTATGTGAGTGATAAATAAGTGCTTTTAAAGACTGAAAATGAGATGACAGCACCTATATTATCAGTAACCTGATGGAGTGACAGCGGATTTAATTTGCAATTATAGTTCTTTTAGAAATTCAGGGCCGGCCCCGTGGCTTAGCGGTTAAGTGTGCACGCTCCGCTGCTGGCAGCCCGGGTTCGGATCCTGGGCGCGCACCGACGCACCGCTTCTCTGGCCATGCTGAGGCCGCGTCCCACATGCAGCAACTAGAAGGATGTGTAGCTATGACCTACAACTATCTACTGGGGCTTTGGGGGAAAAAACAAATAAATAAAATTAAAAAAAAAGAAAAGAAATTCAACATCTGTTATTTCTCTGATTGCATACAAAATATGACACATTCTGTTCAGTGGAAAAAACTGATAAAACAGAAAATCTACAACAGTTTTAGATTTCCTAATTTATCTACATTTATATTACTACATATTGTCTCAATTTTCATTGTTCTTTCTTTTTTAATCCCTTTGGATATTACTAATACCTTGGGTATTATTAGAGAATCTTTCTGTGTTTTTTTCACCTAAGGTTTTTATTTTTGCAAAGACCATTTCCATTAAACAGTGATTGTTCTGAATTTTCTTTAGTCTTTTAACTTTTTACCTCTTATTACCGTGCCACAGGCTTGAAATTCAGTAAACTTGTGATAAAACAACTCTGGTTGTATATCTTTCAAAATGGGGAAAGTGCTACTGAAAATCTATCCTGCACCCACGAATCTAGTAAGATTTAAAAATCACCTTTATTATGATCGAGTATTTTATCTCTGGTGTTTGAAGAATCCTTGTGAATATTGTATCTTTGTTTCTTAGAAAAGAGTAAAGAATTAGGCTGGTCTCTTGCTGTATAAAAAGCAATTTCCTCTCAGAACAGAATGTTTAGGGGAGATTACAGTTTTCAACTTCAAAGCTATATATTCAAATCAGAGACTTAATGTCTGGGTGGTTAGATACAAACAGAAAGATAAAGATAGCTTTCCTGAGTTACATTAGGGAAAAGATAATATTGGCCTTAAATTAGACCAGGGACGCACTCCAGACCAATTTTTTAAAACTTGGCGATAAGTCATTTTAAGCATGATTCATTCTATTGCTGAAAAGTCCCCTTTAATATCTCGATGAGACACTTAAATTCCTTTGAAGTTGAGGATGATCTGGAGTTGATGTCACTCCTCTTTAACCTTACCTAGTAGTTCCACAGGTACTGTAACAATGAACCAACAATCCAGTGCTGGTGTCAGCCTGACCAGTATGTAGTTGACACTTCCCTTTCTTCCAGATGGTCTTCCAGGCGGGCCAGCTGCGTCACCGCCAGCATCTTCTGATTGCTATTGGAAATGGACCAAACGTCATACATCAGGGGCTCTAAGAAGCAGACTATTCTCCATTGTTCAAATTTTTCTTTTCAAATTCATATTCCCTTAAGGACCATATGTCTTTTTGCCTGTCTACAAGTATTATGCCTGCTTTTTCATTCCTTGAAAGGCTCACTAATACTGCTTTTGGGATAATGTGTTGGCTTAAATAGTCTTTTCGTTATGAGTAGAAGTAGAGATACATTTTCTTTGGCATGGCTTGGACACACTATTGTTTTCCCAATTATTTTTGTCATGTATTTAGGAGATCTAAAATTTTTTAAACGACTGAAACCTAGATGCCAATTGTCCCCAAGAACAGCTTCTGTTCTCAATTAATGTAAACCTAGACACAGGACTCAGCACTATTGTGCAGTCTCCAGAAAACCCATTTACAGGAGGGTGGTTAATATGGTGAATTTGAGTCTTTGTTCTGGCTGTGGGAGCTTCGATGCATAAATTAACCTCTCTAAGCCTCAGTTTCCTTATTTCTAAAATGGAGATGATGGTAATAGTACTTGCCTAACAAAGTTGTTGTCAGGATCAAATAAAATAATTCATGTTAAGTGTTCAATAAATTGTCGCTGTTCATTAGCGGGCAATATAGATTTTAGAAAACTTTTTATTAAGGAAAATTTCAGACATATATAAAAGTAGAGAGAAAAGTACAAGGAACCCCCCATGTACTCATTTCTCAGCTTTAGTGATTAGCACTTTATGGCCAATCTGATTTCATTTTATTTCCCACTTCTTTCCCCAGTAGTTATTCATTTGAAGCAAATCTCAGATTTCTTATTTGTTTACCCATAAATATTTTAGTATATGTTTTTAGGAGATAAAGAAAATCTTCATGTTTTTAAATAACCCTAATACCATTACCACATGTTAAAATTAATAAAAGTTCTTTAATATCGTCAACTATCAAGCCACTGTTCAAATTTCTAATTTTCTCACAAAGATCATAATTAAAAAAAATCAGTTTACTTGTTTGAATCTGGATGCAGTTAACATCCACACATTGTGATTGTTGGTATGCCTCTTAATTCTTTTTTAATCCATAATTTTCCTCACCTTTTCTTTGTTTTTTCCTCTTGCAATTTAATTGTTGAAGAAACTGGTCATCTGGATTTTGCTAATTGCTCAGCCATAGTGTGTAGCATGCTCCTTTGTCTCCTATGGTTTTTGTGAACTGGTGGTTAGATCTCGAGGCTGTGTCAGATTCATGTTGGAGTTTTCAGCAGGCCACTTCAGAGGTCACGTGGTCCTTGCATCTGGAGGTACCTGATGTCTAGTGGTATCTCTTTGTGATGCTAGCAGCCATTGAGGTTTAATGCCTAGATCTATTAATTCTTTAGGGGTTGCAGAATGATAATATTCTAATTTTGTCATCCAGTCTTCATTTCTTAGCTGGAATACTATTTGGTTACATAGTGGTAGAGTTTATATAGGAAAGGCAGGATAAATGCTTGATTGTCTCCCTTTA
This sequence comes from Diceros bicornis minor, assembly GCF_020826845.1. Classification (NCBI taxonomy): domain Eukaryota; kingdom Metazoa; phylum Chordata; class Mammalia; order Perissodactyla; family Rhinocerotidae; genus Diceros; species Diceros bicornis. Next base: position 16,582,550 of record NC_080760.1, on the reverse strand, counting down.
TCAGATTTCAAAATAATAAGCTGGCTCACTGGTATCCTCCAACATCACCAATAGGTTTTATTTTGCTTTACTACCTTCACAAACTCATAAAATAAACATATTTGATGTATTTAAATCCTTTCACGTTATTATTTATATAGATACTCAGTGGTCCCATCTTTGGACAGTGGGAGCCCCTTCAGGTTGGCTCCTGAGCCCTTTTGCCATGACTTTGTAGTCTATAATAGCTTCTCTTTTGTCTGGTATGACAAGATGTTCCAAGCTCATCTTTTATTTCTCCTGCCCTTTGAATTAGTCCTTTCTAAGGAGCCCTTATTTCTTTTAGTGGAGATAGTATTTCAAGGTCACAAATGAGGCACTGGGTGCTCATTGCTACTTTTTTGTCATTGTTTCTAGAACTTTTCATCAGACAGAGCTAGGAAATATGGTTTTTGTTTTTGAGATAAAATGCATCATTTGTTCATATTGAGACTTCATATTCAAATTCATGACTATACGATTTTTAGTCTCTTCTACCTAACTTATTTATTTCCTTCCTTCCATGCCAAGAATCCCAGTTCTCAGTAATGCTGAGCATGAGAGAATTTGAACATCACATAATTACTCATTTGCTTTATCCCAAATTATACACGAAATAATCTCAGATACTGACAGTACAAATTCCAAAACTTTAAAAATTTCTTTATTAGTTGTTTTTATTTTGTTCGTGTTTTTAAGCTTCCTTTTATCCTTAGGGTATATATCACAGGGGATGCCAGTCCAATTACTGTGTTTTTAAGTCACTTAGAATGGTTCCTCTCTAGCAGTTATGCCACCAACTAGATACATATTTATGTTCGTTTCCTTTCACTTTTGATTTTAAGGATTGCTTTTTCTTAAAGTATAAATTATTTAAATATTTACATGATCCCAAAGTTAAATCTACCAAACTGGGCACAGCTAAAGAAGTCTAGCTTCTGTTCTTTTCTTCTCTACCTTATTTCCTCCCTCTCCCATAGGTAGGTATTGTTATTTTTATTTTATGGTTATCCTTTTGTTGTTTTAAAATATAATCATATATATTTGTTAAATGTGAGCAAATATATTTGCATAGTCTGTTCCCATATAAGCCGTGGCATACTATACGACTTTCCTAGATCTTGCTTTCTTCACTTAACAGTATTTCCTGGAGCTTATAATAGATTTCTAGAAATAGGCTTGCTAGATATGGGAAATCTAGATGTGAAAGCAGAAAGACAGGAGGTTTTATTTCATTATTCCCTTCAGTATTTCTCTTCTCCCCAGCACTTTCTCTGCACCAACAGGAACACTCTGCAGGCTCCAGGCTCCCCACTTTCTGATGCTCTTTTTATTGTGTAGAGCTCTTTGGGGCTCACCTTCCTCCTCCCTCCAATGCTGCTGACCCCCACCCAGCAAAGACTCAGGTATCAGGACCCTACCGTTGGAAGCCACTGGGGGGAAAATATATATATATATATATTTCAACCAATTATACTATATATATTTCAAACACTTTTTTTCCTGAAGTGGCTAGATATTTTATTGCTGATTTTATTACCCAATTTGTTATGATTTATTCTCTCTTTTGTTTTATTCTTTTTCTTTTCATTTTTAATTATTTTATTGAGGTCATATTGGCTTATAACATTATGTGAATTTCAAGTGTACATTATTATATATCAGTTTCTGTATAGACTGCATGTTCACCACCAATAGTCTAGTTTTTATCCATTACCATACATGTGTACCCCTTTACCCCCTTCGCCCTCCCCCCACCTCCTTCCCCTCTGGTAACCACTAATCTGTTCTCCTTTTCCATGTGTCAAACACATTTTTGATCTTTAAGATGTATAACTGCAAAATTCAAACTATAATGCCCATGTAAATAACCTATAGAGATAAATACTTCTACAATTTAAATCTTATGTATACAAACTATTGAAATCTGTGGTCTTGGCTTGTATAGAGGATACAGTAAAAAAAAAAATAGTCTCATTGATTAGGAAGTAGGAATATTGTTCTTTAAACAAACTCCATAGAAAGAAACCCAGTTAAGAGTGACCACTCACATCAGCAGTTGCCAGCTCTCTTGTCCATCTTGAAACTTCCTCTGGCCAAGCTAATCTGGTTGCCATCCTAACCAGGAATTACTTGCTCATCTTCTGTTTCTGTCCACTGCTTTCGTCAGCAGTTGGCTTAAAACTCACATTCTCCAGGAAGCTTATCTGATCTACTCTATACCCCATGTGCCTCAAATTTAGGGTTGCCAGATTTAGAAAATAATAATACAGGATGCCCAGTTAACTTGAATTTCACATAAATAATGAATACATTTTTCCTCTTCTTTTTAGCATGGGACATGCTTATACTAAAAATTATTTGTTGTTTGTGAAATTAAAGTTTAACTAGGGGTCTTGTATGTTATCTGGCCACTCAAGTTTAAAGGTTTTGAAAAACAATCTCCAAACATTGTTATACTTGTCTATTATATTGCTTTCAAAATTTTCCATGAGTTATTTTATGTGTGTTTTGCTCTCTAAGTAGATTATAAACTCCTTGAAAGTGAAAACTGTCTTCAGCTTTTGTAGTGCACCCCTCCCGCACCTTTCTCCCCACACTATGCTGGTCATCGGTTCTGAGCTAATGTTTAATGAATTGAATACTGCCTCAAAGTGAGCTTCGTTTTCAATTTAAGAGAGAAATCTTTGATTTAAACATAAAACACCATAAAGCTAATTTGAAAAATATTTTCATTTACTGTGTTTTAGCCTTACAAAATTTGTACCATTATCTTACCTGCAATATATATTTACATTTAATTAAATTTAGTAGCTGCTTCTGGCTCCACTTAAAAAAAATGTAGCAGCAGTTGCTTGCAATCGCCTTAATCACTAAGCCAATGAGAAAAATGGCCTTACGCCGGCGTCAGTGTCTGCCGCGGCGTGTTCTCAGCGTCAGCAAAGCCTGGGCCCCTGGAGTCAGCAGAGGGAGCCAACGCCAGTCTGGGTTTCTCTCTGCTGAGAAGGAGCTGACTTCTACTTCCAAAGCTTCAAAGGAGCGGCTCCTGTTTGAAGGCCCTTTACTTGTTCTTAGTGTTGAGATCCAGGGCAGAGGTGAAATAGCTAACTGAGATAACTCAATAACCAGTATCAAGTTTATGTTAGCAATTGAGTGGGGTGCAATTAAAGCGCATACCGTGGACTGCAGCTATGAAAGTTTAATTTGCTGTTAATTCTCTAAACAAAATGTTCTGGTACCTCAGGGTTTTGAGACGCCAATCTCGGTTTCTGAAGGAACTGGCAAGGTTGTGAAGAGAAACCTCAGGGGAAACGGCTGAGCAGTGTTTCATCCCAGGCACGTGGGACACAGAGCAAACGGGCAGAGAAAAAGGAAGCGGGTTTGGGGGGGGGGGGAGGAGAAGGACTGTTCTTTTTATCTAAAAGGAACAGAAAGGGAAATGGTAAAAAGCCGAGAAGTGGTGTGACTGGAGGGAATCAGGGGAATTTGTTTTTCTGAAACACGGAGAGCTGTGGGGGCTGCGGGAGGAAGACAGGAAGTAGCCCGCCTGGGGGCTGGAAAGGGGCCCTGCGCCGCCGGCCTAGAGCGGAAAGCAGTGTGGAGCAGTCCTGTGGGAGGAGGCCCCAAGGACAAGCTAGAATTAAGGGAGGGTGTAAAGAAACCGTCCACACACGCTCTGGTGAGATGAGAGATGGAATCAAATTAAAAAAAAAAGGGGGGGGGGGCGGTGGTGGCACGGGCTGGGTTGCCTAGTGGTTAAGCTCCTGCGCTCCTCTTCCGCGGCCTGGGGGTCTCGGTTTGGGGTCCCCGCGGCAGCTTCTGCACCGCTAATCAAGCCATGCTGAGGCGGCGTCCCATATAAAGTAGAGACAGATGGGCAGGGATGTTAGCCCAGGGCCAATCTTTCTCTGCAAAAAGAGGAGGATTGGCAACAGATGTTAGCTCAGGGCTAGTCTTCCTCACCAAAAAAAAAAAAAAAAAAAAAATTGTTAGAGAGATACCTTGTAGACTATATTTTAAAACAATGATTTTTTGTTATTAAATTAAAAAAATAAAATCTTTTTTTTTTGTGAGGAAGATAAGCCCTGAGCTAACATCCGTGCTAATCCTCCTCTTTCTGCTGAGGAAGACCTGCTCTGAGCTAACATGTATTGCCAATCCTCCTCCTTTTTTGTTTTCTCCCCAAAGCCCCAGTAGATAGTTGTATGTCATAGTTGCACATCCTTCTAGTTGCTGAAAAAATAAAATCTTTTAGTTTTTTTAGAAATTACTGTGGGAGGTCATCATTATAGATTTGTGTTTTTGAGCAGAAAGAGCCACTGTCAGAATTTTTTCCCCAAACTATTAAGAGCTTTAATTAAAATATCGCCCACAATCTTATCGCTCAGATATTATCACCATTGTAATGTTTTGATATGCATCCTTCTGGAAAATGCATGTGTCCACATATAGATATATTGGATATTTTAAAAAGCAGTGAGATCACGCTGTACTTAATAATGGTAGCTAACACTTGCTGAGAGCTTAGTGTATGCCAGGCACTGTCCTCAGGGCTTTCCTTGTAATACTGCATTCAATCCTCATGACAACCTGATGAGGTGGGAATATCATTCCTGTTTTATAAATGAGGCCCAGAGAGGTTAAGAAACTTGCTCCAGGTCACACAGCTAATAGTTGGGATTTGACTCCAGACCATGTGACTCTAGATTCCGTACTTTTAACCATTATAACAAATTATCTTCCAAATTGGTGTTCTGTGATCTGCTTCCTTTTCACTTAAAAATAACATCCATAGGGCTGGCTCTGTGGCATAGTGGTTGGGTTCCTGCATTCTGCTTCAGCAGCCTGGAGTTTGAGGGTTTGGATTCCAGGCGTGGACCTGTGCCACTCATCAAACCATGCTGTGGTGATGAACCACATACAAAAATAGAGGAAGATGGGCACGGATGTTAGCTCAGGGACAATCTTCCTCACTAAAAAACAACAAGAACAGAAAACATATATATTTGTATGTTACATTTATATATATATTTACAGGTTATATTTATATATATGTGTTATATAAATACAACAAATAATGGATATCCTTCCATGTCTGTATAGACCTTCATCATTGATAAGGTGTCATAAAGCATGTACTCAGTCCTCCACTGATGGGTATTTAGGTTGTTTCACATTTTTTGCTATCGTATACATACATCTTTCTTCATTTATTCTATCATTTTTTATAGTTTATAATTTTTTAATAATTTATAATTTTATAATTTATTTTTTATAATTTATTTCTAAATGTGGGATTTCTAGGTTAAAGGCTTTTTTTTTGATAACATTGTGAATTCCATTTGTGATTCTCAATGCACATTCCACCAGCATTGAGCTCTGAAAACTTGCAAGCTAACCTTGAAGTTTGGACTAACGTGTCAAGAGACTCCCTATCGCCACCTAGTGGCACTATCTCTAAATTGTAGTGGCAACGTTTTGAGATCGTTGAAGAACAATCCTGGGAAGGATCTTGAGCAAAATGTTCTGAATTTTTCATTTTTATAAATAATACTGGGATGATCAAATTTATTCATATTTAAGATCACTTTCTTAGGAAATAGAGTCATAGAAATTCTATACATTGTCGTACGGTATAAACATTAAACTTTTTGTCTTATAAATGTAATTCATATTATAAAAACATAATAAAGAATGAAAATTACATTAAAGTATAGGTAAAATAAAATGACCTGTAATTTCATTAGCCAGCAAAACCACTTTTTAGGGACCATTTAGTTAAATTTTATTTTAATATTTTTACAAACAAAATTAGTGTTATAGGTGTATGCAGTTTAATAGCCTGCTTTTTTAACTTGACTTTTTTTTTTTGGTTATATTTTACTAATCTGGTGTTTTATTTTTTAAAAGAACAAAGAGTAAATAATACATATTAATTTCCACCCAGCTAATTGCCTGGCTTATTTTATAAAAATATGTATTTAGTAAATATCAAAACTGAATATTAAATAACATTTTATATAGATGATCATATAATTTTCTCCGTTATTCTGTTCATGGGGTGAATTACACTGATTGACTTCAAATATAAACCTGTCTTGGATTCTTGGAATAAACTCAACTTGGATGTGATATATTA